>NW_027099079.1:1293500-2587000 GCF_037042795.1 Molothrus aeneus | reverse complement strand
TCCGGGAGGGATGTTGTGAAAGGAAAATGCTCTCTGCTTGGGTGGACTTGTTCTGTGGGATTCCTCAGCACAAACAGTTTTCTAAGAGTGCCTGGTTCATTTTCCCTTGCCCCCGGCAGGTTGCATCAGGCGTGGAAGGAGTGAACGGCAGGGTTCGGTGAGTGGGAAGGGCACCCTTGAAATTCCTGCTGTCTGAGGATTGTGGAGAAAGCTGTGGGCTTGGCCTGGCAGGCCGAAGGAAAGTCCACATCAAAGTCTGCATGAACATGACCAGAAGGATTCCATCAGTTTCCTCCTTTTCCACTGAAGAGCTTTGAACTAATGAAAGTCAAGCTTTGCAGACAGGAGGCTGCATGCTAATTATAGCCTAGCTAAAGTAGCTCCTTCAGAAGCATGTGCAATCCTGTCTAAACATTCGTCTCATTAGCCCACTTGAATTGAGTTTTAATGAGTGAGCATCCCACTTTTATCCAAATTCATGACTTCTCTTCAGGACATCTGGGGATAGAGCTCAGGAGAAGTCAGGTTCCAAATGACAGGCTCCTCCCTGTCCCTCATGCTGCTGCCTGTCTGCAGAGCAGCACCGCAGCAGCAGAACCTGCTCTGGCTCGCTCTCTTCTTCCAGAGGCTAAAGGGGAGGCAAAGGACAACAAAGGTGTTGTCAGTCCAGGGCCTGAGCATACTGCAGCAATCAGTGGCAGCTTTGGTTGGTTCAGTGCAAAGCTTTGGTGCAGTGCAGGGCTGCAAGTTTCTGAGCAGGCAGCACTTGCCCTTTGTGGCTGAGGATGCTGTGGGCTGGAGTCCTGCCATGACCTAGCTCTTCAGCCCAGCCACGGACCACCCACGCGAAATGGCATCTGAACGTTCACATGCAGGCATCATTGTCCTGGCATTCTCACAGGGACTGTGAACTTCCCTTGGTGTCAGATATGCGGTAGCATGATGTCCTTTAGGGCCACTGCTGTGAAAGGCAGCCCCTTTGTGCCCAGAGTCTGTGCAGGCTCCCTGCTGTCAGCAGAGAGAGAGGTCCCAAGGCACAGTTCACAGCCTTGTGGGGTGTGGAGGAGCCACTGTTGCCTGCAGGGACCTACCCCTCTCCACGCCCTAGCTAGGTAGCTACAGGCACTGCTTCGACTGCACCCTTAACTTGGACGTGACCCACGTTTGTTGAGAAGACTCCTGAGCAGCTCTGCGTGGCAGAGACAAGGTCTGTCTGTGAAGGGCTGGAATGCAGTTCCTATTGGCTGCTCTCTAAGGCCTGAAATCCTGAGGGGAAGCCACTTGAGCAGAGCAGAGCAGGGGAATGTTCCCTGCTTCTACTCAGACACTTCCAGAGCAACTCAAGGGTTACTTGGGACATAAACACCACAGAAATACCACATGAGCAGCCCCACACATGAGCTTTTGCCTTCAGGTGAGCTGTGTCACTGCTTGCTGCTTCTGCCAGCTCTCAGGAGCCAACTTGCCTGCTCCTTATTGCTTGTTTGTGCTTTTTCCCTGCCCATTCCTTGCAGGCCCCGCTAGGAGAGGTTCTTGCCAGTCAGGACTCCTCGGCCCAGGCAGGAAAGGCGGAGCGGCAGGAGAGCACGGATGCGGTGCGCGGCATCCAGGAATTCAGGTGTGTGTGTTAAGCTTTTTCGCTTTCTCTCAGCAAGGGTGGGCATTGCTGGGCTTTAGGAAGCCAAGTGTCAAAGAACAAATTTGGCTTTCTCATCCTTTGACTTGCTCAGCACAGACAGGGGAAGGCAGCCCAGGGCAGGTCTGGCTGCTGACCCAGCTAGAGCAGAGCTGCCTGCTGGGACTCACTTCTTAAACCTTGACAAAAAGCATTCTGAACTAGACCAGAGTAAAAAGCAAGGGAGGTTCAGGCTGGCCTTAAGGACAGCAAAGCATTGAACTGCAAAGGCAGTCATGCAGCAGAACAAGCGCCTCAGAGAGCTTGTGCAGATTCCACCCCTGGAAATTCAAAAGTCCCAGATGGACAGAGCCTTTAGCAGCCTGTCCAGATGCTAACCCCAAGTGCTTGGAACTGAAGACTGGGCTAGATGCTTCCTAGGGTCTCTGCCAGCCTAAACCATCCTTTGATAATTGGATTGGAAAATCATACCCTCCTCCTCCCCAAGTTATAGCTTGCAGGCTCTTTCCTTATTTCACTAGTGAGAGCAATAGGAATGGTGGGAGTATTCATCTGGACTTCCCAAGCCAAAGAAAAGCTTTTGCAAGTCTGGTATCCACTGTAATGAGAAAGGAGCAGGCAGGAAGCTCTGTAATCAGCAGGCAGGAAGCTGTTATACTGAGAGTACCTGAGCTTTCTGGAAATGTTCTGTGGCTTCTGGAAGCTAGTTTGACTTCCTCAGTGGTGACTCTTTGACCAGCACGAACGACAGAGATGCTGGTCTAGGAAGGGAATTGCAGCATTCTCTGGAGGTGGAAGTAGAGGGCTGTTGGAAGCCCCTGAGACTGCCTTACGTGGGACATGGTATGTAGTCCTGCTCTTGCAAGGAGACCGTGTTGCAATTAAAGGCTTGTTTGTCTGTTTGCTTGTCGTAGATGGAAGGAGTTGGCTGCATTTGAGAGACAGTGCCACTCCTCACTAGAGACGGTGTCTGAAGTGGTGGCACAGACAGAGGAGGAATGGCAGCCTCAAAGGGATCTGCTGAAGGAAGCCGTTCCTCTGGTAGTGCCAAAGGTACGCTCCCCTTGTTCCTAGGCAGCACTTGTGGGAGAGGGATTTGTCCTGGCAAGACCCCCCCGAATGCTGCTTCTGGCAGCAAGCTGAGACAGAGACTGTGCTGTTGTTGTTGTTGTTCCTCTTGAAAAATGGTGCCCCCCCACTTCCAGGTTTGCCGCCCACAGCGGCCAGCCCGCAGGGGTCTGGAGAAGCTGCTCCAGGAGTTCTCTCGCCAAGGGCACACACTGTCCCTGGTGTGCAGAGAGAAGGCGGTGCTGGCGCAAGAGAATGCTGCCCTGGAAGCCCGACTGGCAGCCACAGAGCGGGACCTACGAGGCCTTTCAGAGCAGCTGGCAGAGGCCAGGTAAGGGCAGGGAGGAGACCCTGGGTGGGACATTATTGAAGGTCTGTAATTACAAAGGTGCTGGGCATGATGTCAGGATTTACAGCCTGCTGTGTGCTCTCCAGGTGGTTCTCACACAGAGTATAAAGGAGACACAAGCAAAGAGAAAAGGATACTGTCATCCGAATGTTTTTTTTTTCTGCCAGCTCAAGCACTCAAAGCTCTTTTTGGGCACCTGCTTGGGACCCCTTGCACATTCCTACACTTTGCACGAGTGCAAAGTAAGCCAACTTGGCAATGAATTGAACAGCAGGGAAACCGAGCAGATGTTTGCAGAAAACGGAAGTTTCCCTCTGGTTTTGCTTTCTCCTTGGGTGCAGCTGATAGTCGATTTTTCCACGACAAGCAGTTTGCCATGGGATTTTTGAAATTCAAGGCTCTTCCATATGATTGTTGTGAGGAGGGTGCTGACGCTTCAGGTGAAGCTGGAGGGTCATGCTGAAAATCTTGAGAGCCTTCAGAGCTCACTCTTGTGAAGTATAGTGCCGGAGCAACATCGGCTTACAAACAGCAGCAGCAGCAGCAGCAGAAGGGAAAGGCCTTGTGACTTCTTGACATTGTCTGGGCATTCTTGATGAGCGCTGATTCTTGCCCACTTGTCCGCCCACCTGTGTAACCTGTCAAGGTCCCTTTGGCTGCTGCTTCTTCCTTTTTAAAGAGTGCCAAGATATTTGGGCACTGCTGGCTTAGTTAGCCAAAAATAAAGGTAGCGAGTGGTCTTGTTCATCAAATTCCAGTCATTTAAATGGCAGGAAACGGTCCCTACCCTGAGATAGTTCTTGTTCAGATAAAAACCTAGTTCTGCTTCCCTACTCATGCTGCTGAAAGCCGGAGGCTTCACTATATCGTTTGGTGAATTCCCTTAGTCCCTTTGACTCAGAGAGTGCCTGGCAAACAAAGTACCGATCCGTACACAATGAATGGCATGAAACATTGACGAGTCAGCCAGGAGAGCACTGTTCTGTCCCCCTGCAGAGTGACTTGGAAGTGCTGATGAGCTCAGGGCTGTGAGCAGAGGCTGGGCTTTTGCTCCTTTGCAGATACATGGTGGGCACAGCCACGTGTCAGGCAACAGCAATTTGAGCTTTGGCTGCTGAGATCAAGCTCAGCTGGGCTAGGTCATGAGGGAAGGCTGCCCAGTCACCTGGAGGGGCCTGCTTTACTATGTGAAGTGGTAAAATAGTCCTGCTGTCTCGGAGTTTCCATGCAAGGCATTTTCCATACTAAGGTGTAGGGCTCTTAAGGCACAGGTTACTGGAGAAACTATCCCTGTGTGCCAGGAACAATTGCTCTTCATCTTCACACCTTGTAGGTCAGAGAAGGAGAGCCTGCAAAGCAGCCTGCTGGAGGCTCAGCAGCACATATCGGAGCTGGAGATGGCCAGGAGCCGTGTGCAAGCCCAAGTGCGCACAGCCACGCAGGCCCAGGAGGCCATGCTCGGTGAGAGCCTCGTGCGCTTTGTTTCTGCTGATGGCCGGGCCTAGTGCAGTTGCTCCCAAGCCAGCTCAGTCCGCAAGGCTCCTGAGGAGTGAAGGAGCTGAGGGCAGGTCCCTCCTTGCCTGAAACTGAAAGGGCTTCACTTCAGCACATTCCTCTGCTTGTGGAGTCTCTGACTCTTGCCATGTGTCATGTTTGCAGAGGATGTGAGGGGCCTTCGTCGTGAGCTGCTGGCTCTAAGATCTCTCAGCCAGCAGCAAAGTGAACGCATGGCTCAACAGCTCTGCTGGGCAGAGGAGCAGTGCGGGAAGGCTCTAAGACTCTGGCAATCTGCTCAGCAAGTGGAAGAAAAAAAGCTCCTGCAAAAACTGGTAAGAAACAATACACACCTGAAGATTTCAGGCAACTTTGGAGGGCTGGCTTAGCAGAAGAGCAGCCTGAGTATGTGACATGGCCGCAAGCATCTGCTGTGGGCTATACCTTGCTGAGCCAGGCAGCAGGGGGCTTCAAGGGCTCATAGTCCAAGGTCTGTGAAGAGCCAGAGGATAATGCTGGGATAGTATAGGCAGCCACAGGTTCAGGATGGGCATAACCTGGAGGCTGGTGGACCCACCACCCAAAGCATGGCAGCGAAGGGGCAGGATCTTCCCCACAGCCTCGTGCCATGCAGGAGACGGCTGCTGAGCTTGCTGCCAACTGCAGTGCCAGCAACTGGGTTCCTTGCTTTCTGTCCTTCCATGGTGGATGGACAGTTGTCTTCCCTTTGAGCCTGAAGCAGATGCAACAGGCCCCATGTTGCTGGTGTTTCAGCTGGTGGCCTGCCTAGTGACTGGGTCATCGAGGTGCTGGCCTCATCCTCTTCCTGCAGTCCATCTGCAGCTCTTCCTTGATCAAAGGGCAGAGGGACTTTGAGAACAGAGCCTCTGAGAAGAGGCAGAAATCCTGAGGAGAGAAGGGCCAGACAACAGGAAGCCAACAGAGCAGGGAAGAAAGGTGGCATCTCCTTCCTTCCACCTGCTGACACTCCCTCTAACTTTTGGGTTAGAACAGCATTGCTGGAGGGCACAAAGTCACTTCTAATGTGCACTTTTCAAGTGGGGAGGGGGGGGGTTGTTGGAGGGTTGAAGCTTCCATTTTTTTCTTTGGAGATCATTGCAGGGACTTCATCTGGAACTGTCTCTCCCCCTCATCAGGAGAGACAACTGGAACAACAGCATTTGGAGGCACTGGAGCCGCTGAAGGAACGGGCAAACTTCCTGGCTGAGGTACAGAGAGAGCAGGAGAAATGAAGCAGGAAATTGCCATCATGCAAGCTGAACAAGAAAAGATACCAAGCAGAGCCAGTCAAGAGGCACAGATTGTGGAAAGAGAGTTTGTGCGCTGTTTTGGACTCCTCTGCTCTCCCTATGGGCACTGCTTCTCTGGACACTGTCTGTCTGGATGGGATTGTCTCTTAGCTGACCCTTCATGAAAATGAGAATGAGAACAAAATGCTTTTGGAAAGCGTGAGCACATTAGTCTTGCTTGCCACACAAGCGGTGGGTGGGAAGTTTAAAGCTGTCTTCATTTGTGTGCAGGTCCTGCAGGAAGAGCAGCGTCAGAAGGCTGCTGTCCTAGACAGGGTGTACTGGCTGCAGAGAGAGCTAGACCAAAGGGAGCAGCTGAGGCAGGTGCTGAAGGAGGAGTGGGAGAATGGGCAGGTGAGCCTGACTAGCCAGCTAGCAGAGGGAAGGGCAGTGATGGGGCATGAACTGGACATCTCAGGCAAGGGGAGGCAAGGACTACTGCAGGCACTGGGAGCACAGAGCCTGGCAGGTTCCAGCACTGAGCACCAGGAAGAAGAGCTAGGATGGAAGGGTTAGAGCTGGGTAGAGAAGCAGAAGCAAGTGCCTGAATAGAAGTGCTTTTGAGACTGGAAAAGAGGAAACCTGAGCATGATGGCAGGTGCCAGTAAGATTTCTCCTGATGGAATATCAAGGACAAGCTGCAGGCAGAACTGCAGGAAGCTCAGAGGAAGATGAAGGCAATGGAGAAGAGGCACCAAGAAGAAATGCAAAGGATGCACAAGGTCCTGCTGCAGTACAGGCTGGCTGACCAAAAGCAGGTGAGTGAAAGAGCAGGAGGCAGTGCACTCATGCAACAAGTGGTCTCTGCCCTTGTTGCCTTTCCCCTGCAGAGCAGCAGGTGGATGGGGAAATGTCTCTGAGCGCCATGCTCTGTGGTCTCCATGGCAGCTGGTCAGAAGGACACTTACTGGGCCACTGAATCTCAGTTGCTGCCCTGGGCAGCAGGGCTGGTGCCTTGGCCGGTGGGCCAGCAATCCTGTGCATGTATTTCTGCTGGCCTCTTAGAGCTTGCTTTGTTTTTTGAGGGGTTTGTTCAGGTGAGCATGGTGACCCACACAGATTCTGAACAAGTTGTCCCTGTCCATGGTGAATGCAGTCCGCAGAACGGGGTGAAATGTACAGTTGTTCTTTCCCTGTCACAGTCTCTCCTATGGCTGGCTGTGACAAGCTGTAGTCTCTGACTGCTCTTTGGGTTTGACTTGAGGAGGAAGAGTTGACAGCTCAGCTTGCAGCCTAACACCAGTGTTGTTCCTAAGGGCTTGCCTTTGAAATTCTGTGTCTGGGCCATCGCTGCCAGGCGCCCTTCTGACACAAACAAATTTCTTGTCCCAGAGGGACGCAGGATCTGCCGTCAAAGCTGCCGCAGCAGCAGCATCCTCTGAAGAAGCCTCCTGTCCGCAGCCTGAAAACCAGAGCATGAGCAGTTCGCCCCGCTTGAGCCAGAAGAGAGAGAAGCACTTCCTGAAGCTGCTGAGTACGTCCTGGCGATTTCTTGTGCAATCCAGCAGTGTATTATAGTGTGTGTGCCTCAGCATGAGCTGTAGCACGTTCCTCCTCACTCTCGTGTCAGACAGACATTTGCACTCCCTACAGAAGCCAGTGTTGTGCTTGGGGGCAGCCAGGGAGCACTCGGGGCGTTCCTTTTGCCTTTGAGGCAAAAGGTGGGAGTGGGTGGGCTTTGCCTGAGCTTCCCTGTGCAGTAAAGACAAAAGCTGGGATTGTGTCCCAAGCAGCAGTAGGCTGCAGCCTAGCCAATGACTCAGTGAAGGTGTGTGTGCTAGTCCAGCCAAACTGATGAGAACACTTGGCTTCCTAGATTCCCTTTAGACTCCTGACTGGTAACCAGTCATTGGAGACAAAATACTTCAGAGAAATTGCTTGGCTGTGCAGCTGGTTTAATGCTGGTGTTGTTTATATGACTGTTGGTACTTCTGTTATTCCTTCTGTGGTTTGGTTTGATAAGAATTCTACATTTTGGTTAGCCTGACCTCCTTGAAGAGAACATCAGGTGACAGCACAAATAAGAGTGGAAGATGTCTTTTCAGTACCCCCTACAAGTTAAAAAGTTACATTCTTAGAACAATCTCAAGGTATCAGAGAGGAAGAACTGTTTTCAAAGTGCCCCTAAAGAAGAAAACCAGGATGCTTTTCTTACAATCCCTACTTGGTATTTTAGTTGTGTCCTTAGGAAGATGCATCAAAGAGACACATCTATGTGGCATGGTCAGATAAAACTGCCCTGCAAGCAATTCTCAGGAGGAAGCCTGCAGCTCCTCTGCTGCATGTTCCTCCAGTAGCAGGCACTTTGTCACTGCTAATGCCCAGCTGGTAAATATTCTTGGAACACTGAGCATTGGCTCAGTGTTCCAATCCCTGCACAGAGTCCTGCACTCTAGGAAAGCACACCAAGGCTTAGTGACTCTGCACTACAACTGAGTTGCTTCTTACAACTAGTAAGAGCTGCCAGTGCAGTGCTGTCAGAGAATAACCGGTCAGGTACAGAACAGAGCCCAGTTTACTCAGTGTCTGCCATCAGCTGCTGGGACAAAAGAGGGGTTGGATCGACTCCTCCAGGGGTCTGAATTCAAAGACAACCATGTTCTGGCTTGAGTTGGTCAGCTGTAGCAGTGGGCGGGGGGGGGTGGTTTAGATGCTGGTTGCTGCTACCTATTTCCCAATAAGCATCTCCTGGAGAAAAGCCACTTGGGTAAACATTCAGGCAGGCAGTCAAGTCCACACACACCACACTCACCACAGCAAGCTCAGTGCACAGAGGCAGAGAGGCCTTTTATAAGGTCAGTTTCAGCGAGGTTTATTTGAGCACGCCCGAGGGGAACCAGAAGACAAAAGATAAGCCGTGTCCTCTGCACAAGGTTTAAGTAGGGGCGGGTACGAGGGCGGTAGCAAGGGGGAGGGCAAAGGGAATGGGCTCTCAGGAAGAAGGGGCCGTCCACCAGGGGTATCACAACCAATGAGGAAACAGGGGAAGGAGAAACCAGGGAAAGTTGGGACCTATGGGGAAAGGAAGTGGGATGTATCGGTGTTATGCAAGAGTCCATGAGGAAGACTTTTCTGTCTGCCCAGGTAGGGTGGAACTCTATTGTAAGTATTCCTCCCTTCATGGGAGGGCTCTGGGGATTTCCCTGAGGGACAAGCAATCAGAGGATTCCACAGTCAACAGCTTGTAACACAGCTGGCTGGGGCTCTGGCTTCTTCACAGTGGCTGTCAGTGGCCATTCGTGGGCTTTGCCCAGCTTTTTGTCATACCTGCCCTGCCACTGACAGTGGTGTGACTGCAGAGGCTGCAGCCTTCCTTAGCTGTGAGGTTTCAGCTGCCTTCACCTGGACTCGTGAGAGGATCAGCATCTCATTTGTGCAGGCGTCTGTGTCACGGCAGCGCCTGAGGAGCGGCGCTCTCCTTGTGGCCCGTCTGGGCTGTGCCCTGTGGGAAGATGGGACCCGTGCGTGGTGTCCAAGGGGCCGAGTGCAGTGCTAGTGACAGCTGCTGCTAGTGACTGCTTCTGCTGCTAGTGACTGCTTCAGCCCAGGCTGAAGACAAGGCCTTGTAGCTCTTCACTACATGGGGAACGGGCAAAGTGGTCTTCAGAACTTAGCCTGCTCATAAATGAAAAGGGTTCTATTTCTTACAGCCATTGTTCTTGGATGTAGCACAGCATGAGCTGCTGTTCTCTAAAAATGTCAAGGCATTCTTTAGGCAAACTGCTGAGAAGTAGAGAAAATCCCCTCCTCTCCTGGAATTCACTTTGCAATATTCTTTCTGATCCGAAAACAAGAGGATGTTGATAAAAATTCATCCCAGGTGTTAGGGTGCATTTAATCCTTGGAAGTATGAAACCTTTTGTTGAATCTCACAAGAGAGTGTTTCTTGCCAAGAAAATGAAGGGTCCAGAGTTTTCAGCCCTCCTTCCCATTTGTCATCCCATAGATGACCACCACTTGCCTTGGTGTCCATTCTTTTCTGGTCTCTGTCTGTTCTGATGGTTTTTCCATGGGCTTAGTTTCCCTTCAAGGCAACCCTCCAAAGGAGTGTGGGAGAATCAGACTCTGTGCAGGCCAGAGCTGCCTGTCTTGCTGGGGCTGCTGTTGTTGTTGTTGTTCTTGTTGATGTTACTGTTAGCCAAGCGACCAGAAATTGCTCAGAGCCCCAGAGAGTGGAGCTGGGTTTCAGCTGTCCTGGAAGTCAGGATCTCTGTTTTGAAGTTTGCTTCTTGCAATTTGTTTCTTTCAGGGCATGTTGTGAGTGTGGGAGGTCCGGAAAAGAAGTACACGGGATGGAGACGTATTGGCAGTGGGTGAGTGCAGCCAGGCTTACTTCTACAGAGCCATGGGCCAGGAAGTTTGGTGGTGCAATATCCCATGGAAAGTCAGGCAAGCTGCAAGCATCTTCAGACCCTGGCTTTAGATTGTCCCTGTCTCAGTGCTGAGGCAGTACAAGGCTTCATCAAAGATTATGAATCTTTGGATGCTGACAGTGTCTTGGCTGCCTCAAGGAGCAGGACCTGGAAGCCCTCCTGTCCCTCCAAGATGTGCCACCAGATTGCCTGTTTTCCCATGAGACATGGTTTTGTATGATTCCAAGTAATATGGCCACACTCATGAAAGAAGAAAAACCTGAGAGAGCCGTTTCCCACCTGATAGCTGTCAGATAACAGCTCTCAGTAGCATTTCTTAGTCGTATTTTGCTGGATATTCAGTGGTCAGGAAAATAAGCAAGGCCGTGTGGTGTTGCCTGAGTTTGGCAGGTAGGATCACAAGAGAGGAGCGAGAAGGCCTGGCAGGACTGTGTGTTTAATTGGCTGGGCAGGCGTGCCACAGGCACAGACACGAGAAGGAAAAGGCAAAGAACAGCCCTGCATGCATAATCTAGTGTGTACGTTTGAGATTTGTAGCGGCCCATTTTTTTCCTGTTGGACCCAGCTTTTCTCTGGGACACTCTGCATGGCAGAGGGCTGCTGGGCCGCTGGGCCATTGGCTGAAGAGCAGACAAAGCCCAGTGTTTTAGAGGCACTGCAGGCAGCAGAGAGCTTCTGCCTGGGCTGCCTTTTGCTTCTGAGCACTGAACAACTTCTCTGGTTTTTTGCCTATGCTCTGTTTCTAGGGGTTTTGGAAGTGTTTATAAGGCCTTCAACACTGCCACAGGACAAGCGGTAAGTGCCCACGCGGATTTTGCAGCTCTTGAGTGCTTTCCCTTGGGATGTGATCTGTGGCCAGAGCTTTGGGCCGCCTATCTTTGCTGCAAAGGCTGTCCCGCAGAAGCAGCCTGTCTAGAGGCAGGCTGCAAAATGCATTTTGGACAGACTTTGTCCTTCCTACCCACCTGAATGAATGCAAGGATGGTAGTGGTGTCCTTCAGAGAAGGACATCCTAGCTTGGACTTACTGGATGAATCTGCATAGATTAGCTGATGGCAAGAGCATTCATTCCGGCCCAATTCCTCTTAAGGTTCAGACAGATATTTTGTTTTCCATCATGTGGTTTAGTTGGAAAATATCATGCAAGACCTAAAGAAGGAGAGATCTTGTGTGGAGCACAGTTTTGCCTTTCAGTCCTAGGGAATCTAGTTCACATACACGCACACACACAGAGATCAATATGAAGGAGTTGTTGAAGAGCCTTAAATAGTACAACCTTGTGTTGATCCTGTGTAGGTGACATTCCACTAGAGAGATGCTGTCTGTACCACACAGACATGGCAGTGTCTTGGAGAGTCCTGCTGCTCTTTGGGGCTAAAAGTTCAGAGTCCTGAATTCAGCTTTTTGGCTCTCAGCACATACATTCCATCTTCCTTAATAGTAAGGAATTAGATAACGAAGTTCCTTATCCACCTGCAGTGCTGGGCTCAGGAACTGCACTTGGTGGGAGGGGAGGTCTAGGAGGCGTCCAAAAGGCCTAAGCCCTTAGGTGCTTATAACCTGGGGCGCATCCACAGTGTACCACAGAAAGGGCTATTAATTTATAAACCCACTAAATAATTACAAGTCTAAGCCATGTGCAAGATTGTTCTTCGGAGTTGCGAGACCCAAACTGAAGAAGTTAGGATGTGCTAGGATTGTAACTTTACTTTGAGTCGCTTTGGAGTTCTTTTTTGGACAGCGTTTTCCCTGTCACATATGTGTGTGTTTACTCTGGCACACAATGGAAATGGCAGCCGTCTCTGAAAGGCTGGTCAAAGCCCCTAGAAATGCTAACGTATTGCCAGTGATTTCAATTTGTCTTCACAGGAGCAAAATTATTTTTGGCTTCAAAACATGTGTAAGCGATAATAGTAGTGCTAAACAAAGTCTATTTGAGAAGTCTGTGGGTGCAGAGAGTGCTGTTAGCACTTTGTGGTTGATGGTTTAGAGTCCCTTTTGACCGAGGTGACAAGGCACCCAGGCCCGTGAGTTCACAGAGAAAGAGGCTCTGGTGATGTCTGTCCCTCACTGCTTTCAACGTCATCGTAGGTGGCCGTAAAGCAACTTAATCTCCAGCACCAGGGTTGTGAGGAAGTGGTAAAGGAAATCCTGGTCATGCGGGAACTTAGGAACCCCAACATTGTCACCTACTTTGAAAGGTAAGTAGTTCTGACAGAAAATGGATCTTTCAATTAACATCAATCCACTCCTGGATGAGGCATGGCAGGAGATTGCATTTTGTCCCCATCAGTGGTTCGTGCCATGAACAGCTTGAAGATTGATCTCAGAAACCTGGCTCTCTTACTAAGCCAGCAGCCTGTATGTTCACTGGCTGCACGTTTTGCTGGTTTGGGGCGTGGTTTTTTCCAAGGGTTGGAGGAGAAGTGCTGAGAAAGCATCCCAGAGATGATTTCCCTTGCACCATTCCCACTATTTTTCATTGCCTTGCATGCCAAAAGACTAGGCTAGGAGGCACATAATTTGCCAGGTTTGAAATTGTTTTTCCTGTTTGTACTTTCCTTTCTGCAAAGTTTCCCAAAGGGTGTTGGCAGTGCTGGACACCCACATGCCCTGAGTGAAAGCTGTGAAAACTGTGTCTCCTTGCTGCTGGAGTTAATGGTGCAGTTTGTGTATGAAGATGATGAAGCAGCTGCTGGGATGCGTCTGCTTCCAGATTGATCTTTGCCCTCACCAAACTGCCTTTTTCCCCTTCTTGCCACCTAAGCCATCTCGTTTTCCACGGGTGTGCCTTCCTCATTGAGGCAGCACAGATGACGGGGCACTGGATAGCCTGGGTGGAGTGTGTCTTCATTTGATTCCATCTTCATTTCCCAGTGACCTGGAAACAAAACTCAGCTGCAGTCTTTTCTTCCATACGGCAATTTAGCTGTGCACATTCAGCTCCACGCTGTTGCTTTCATCTTGCAGCTACCTTGTCAATGAGGCTGTCCTGCTGGTGTTGGAATATATGGATGGAGGCTCCTTAGCTGATGTAGTCAGCCTAAGAAGGATGGCTGTAGGACACATGGCAACAGTGTGTCGGGAGGTAAGGGGTCCTGCTTGTGCTTGGGATGGCTTGGACGGGCTCATAGTTCGAAAGAGATGCTAAGTGAGCGATTCCATGTTCAGAGCATTCTTTCTGTGTTGCTCTCATGCTTCAGAGAAGAAGGGGCATCTGCACTGAACTGCCTGCCAGTGTCCCTGCCCTTACTGTAGTCTGTTCTTTACTCTGAGTTACCGTTGTTGAACTCCCTGTCTCTTTTTCATTTTTATTTTCTGTTCTGCCCTTTTCCTCTCCAAGCCTTTGCCCCAAACCTTTCTGCATTGCCTTCTTTGCCCGTAAGTGCAAAGGTGCTGGTGTGCGAGTTTTCAACCAGCGGCAAAGCCAAAGAGAGACTCACCTGTCACAGGTCTCCGCTTCAAAGGATGGCATAGCACCCAGCATGGTGCTTGCCGCTGAATACTGACCAATGAGCTGCTTCCAGGTTCTGTCGAGGCAGACGTATAACCCTTGTCCTGCAGTCTCCCACCTGTCAGTGATCCCCTTGGTACCCAAGGCAGGGACTTTTTCTCTTTTGGCAAACCCTTGTTTGTCCTCCAGACAGGGAGAGAGCATCCGCTGCAGCAGCGGTCATTCTGACTGCCTTTGCAGGGGACAGTCTCCAGCAACGACTGACATTTCCCCGTCAATAGCTAATATGCCTCCTTTGGAAAGATCCTGCTCTCCGAGTCTTGCAGCAGCAAGCTCTTCCTCTTTCCTGCACTCGCTGCTCCTTTGAGATCTGTGAACCTTCAGGAGCAGCCTCCATTTGCGTCTGATGCAATCAGATCAGGCTGACTTTTGGCTTCCTGTTTCTTTTTTCTCTCGCAGTGCCTGCAAGGCTTGGCTTTCCTTCATGCCAACCAGGTGATCCACAGAGACATCAAAAGTGACAACATCCTTCTGGGCCGGGATGGCTCCGTCAAGTTGGGTGGGTATTCCTGGTCAGGCGCAGCGCTCCGGGGAGGCGGTGTGGGGCTGCTTGGGAGTGGCTGCCGGGTGCCCAGCAGTGGCGCTGGTGAGAGTGCAGGGAGCACTCTGCAAGCCCAGGGCGCAGCTGGAGGGTGCCGGGTGGTCTAGAGGGCAACAAGGTGCCAAGAGTAACTCTGGTTTCTGTGTGTGTTCCTTCCAAAAGGAGAGAGTTGCAATGTAAACATCAGGGGAATGAGGAAGAGCCATGGTGGGAGGGTTGTTAAGTGGACAATTGCCCATGTCCTTGGCTGCAGCCCTGAGGAAAGAGAGCCCAGCTGCTTTTCCAGCACGATTCAGCACTGCATTCTGGGACTTAGAGTGAAGAACCCTTTTCCTTGGTCTCCTACTTGAAGCAGTGTTTGTTTTTCTCCTCAGCTGATTTTGGCCTCTGTGCTCTGCTCAGCCCTGAGCAGAGTAAACGGAGGTCAATGGTCGGCACCACCTGCTGGATGGCACCCGAGGTGGTGAGAGGAGAGCCCTACGGCCCCAAAGTGGACACCTGGTCCCTTGGCATCGTGGGAATTGAAATGGCCAAAGGAGAGGCTCCTTATCTTCGGGAAACCAGTGACAGGGTAAGGTGCAAATACGCTCAGTTAGCTGTGTCCTTCTGGTCCCTGTCTATTAGACAAAATCCCATTCCCACAGCTTGAAGTGCTTCCAGCAAGGCCCACTTCTAAAACCGTCCCTGGGACTCACATCAGCTGTCAAGGCTAGACCTGGTGCAGCTTGGAATAGCTGGGGCTGCACTGGCACCTTTCTTCCTTTGGGAGAGAAGGCTCATGTCTAACCGTCTGCTAAGGCAAGAAATTGCCACTGTAGACTGCAGCTTAAAAGATGGGGTCTAGGTGAGCACTGAAGGCTATGGAAGAATCACGTAGAGTCTCCTGTTTCCTTTCACTTCAGGCTAACTACCTGATAGGCAAGCAAGGGGTACCAAATCTGCACCAGCTCAGGCTACCCCGTGGCTTGTGTGAATTTCTGGGCTGCTGCCTGCAGATGGATGTGGACAGGCGAGGCTCTGCCAAGGAACTTCTGCAGGTACAAGGCAAAGGGGCTGCAGGCCAAACAGCTGTTCCCTGTCAGGGTTTGCTCCTCGGCCAAACTCCAGGCAATCAGATGGGCCCCCACATAGTAATCTCTGCTCTGCATGCTTTTCAAATGGAAACCAAGTAGGATCCAAGACTGCTTGAGGTTAGAAGGGATCTGTGAATGTCATCTACTCCAAAACCACGGCCCCTGGCAAGGACATCTTCAAGTAGATCAGATTGCTCAGAGTGCCATCCAACCTTGAATGTTGCCAGGCTTGGGGCTTCTCCCAGCTCTCTTGGCAGGCTGGGCCAGTGTTCCAGCATTCTCCTCATAAACAGCTTCTTCCTTAGAGCCAATGTGAATTGAGTGTCTTTTAGCTTCAAACCGTTGCCCCTTGTCCTCTTGCAATTGGCCCTGCTAAAAGAGATGTCCCCATCTTTCTTGGAAGGCCCTACAGCTATGGAAAGGTCTCCATGGGGCTTCCTCTTCTAAACAAGCTAAACAAGGCTAAACAAGCACAACTCTCACTGCTGTTCCTTAGAGGAGAATTCCCACCTTCTGGTAATTTCTGTGGCCCTCTTTTGCTCTCGGCTGGTGTATTCAGGTTTACCTGGTAGCAAAGGAACCGAAGTATTGCAATGCCAGGGACGGGGTTTGAGGAACACAATGAAAACAATCCCTGCCAAGCGGTTTTAGATTGGTCTGTGGGAAGGCGGGGGCTGTGGGGGAGCTCACTGGGAGCATCTGAGGGCACCCAGCTTGTCCCTCCTGTCGCACTCTTAGAGGTTTCTGCCAGGCAAACGGGGACAGCTGTGCAGGATTTGTGCCAGCCCCACGTGCTGCCTGGCCCGGTCAAGTAGATGAGAATCGCTGTGGCTTTGCTGCCAGGTCTTGTGGCAGACAAGGAGCTGCTGACCGGGCCACTTCCTTGGCTGAGCCTGCTGTGAAGGAAGATGCCAGCCGGCACAGGATAGGGGGTGCATGCCGAGGCAGACGCTGCTCTTCCTGCAAGCCAGAGCTGAGCACATCTGTGCCCTGCTGCTTGTGTCCTTGCTCCTGGCTTGCTGCTGAAAACCTGCATGTCCAGCGGTTCTGAGAACAACATGTGGGATCAATAATTTTCAGAGCTCTTGGGAGTCTCTTGCGGAATGCCTTATGCCCCAGATCTCTCTTGGTCACTCAAATAGGCCATGTCTATAGCAAATAGGATCTTGAGTAGGTCTGTTGACTTTCCTAAAAAGAAAAAACCTTTGGACAGCAAGCAGCAATCCCACAGTGATATCAGGACCAAAATCCCAGCAAGTGACGCCACCTTGAGGAATGGACTAGTGCAGTTCTGGGCCATGTTTCCTGCAATAGCAGCATCCTGGACATGAAGGCAGATGTGCTGCTGGTGCCCTCAGTCCGATGTCTGTGTATTTCTGGGCAAAAGAATGGCTCCTTTGTCCTTGTCTCTCTTGCTGGGATTTTGGTCTGTATGACTGTTTTGTTTGCTGTCCAAAGGTTTTTTCCTTTTGGGCAGCATCCATTTCTCCAATCAGCGAGCCTCTCTTAAAGGCCTCTTCTGAGATCCCATGGCTGAAATATATGCTGTCATTCCTGCAGCAACGTGTGGACATGCAGGAGCAGAAGGCAGGAGCAAGGACAACTTCAGCACTTGGAGAACAGAGCCTCTGAGAGCAGGTAGAAATCCTGAGGAGAGAGGGGCCAGGAAACAGGCAGCCATCAGAGCAGGAAAGCATGGTGGCATCTCCTTTTCTCCCAGCTGCTGACACTCCCTCTAACTTTTGGATTAGAACAGCATTGCTGGAGGGCACAAAGTCACTACTGATATGCACTTTTCAGTTGGGGGGTGGTGTGAGGCATGAAGCTTCCACTGATTCTTGGGGGAGATGGCTGGGACTTCATGTGGAAGTGTCTTTCTCCCCTCACCAGGAGCTGGAAGGGCAGCGTTTGGTGGCACAGCAGCTGCTGGCACAAGGGGCAAACCTCCTGGCAGAGGTAGAGAAGGAGCAGGAGAAAAGGCTGCTTGAGATGAAGCAAGAAGTTGCCACCATGCAAGCTGAACAAGAAGAGGTGCGAAGCAGAGCCAGTCAAAAGGCAAAGGCTGTGAAAAGAGAGCTTGTGTGTTGTTTTGGACTGCTCTGCGCTCCTTATGGGCACTGTTTCTCTGGACACTGTCTGTCTGGGTGGCATTGTCCCTTGGTAAACAGTGCTGGTGCCAAGAGGGCAAGGACCGGTCAGGTGAGAGGCTACCAGAGCGCAGGTTTGAGGAAGGCAGCAATGGCGTTGCAGGGCCAGAGAATGGGAAAGCCAGAGCTTTGTCTCAGAAGGTGGGAGGTCCCACAGGAAGCCCCCTGCAGAGCCAGGCTAGAGCTGTGGGAGTGGGCTGCCAGTCAGGCTGCTGAGGAGGTGCCTGAAGCTGCTGAGTACGTCCTGTGCATCCTTTGTCTGATCGAGCAGTGTACTGTGTGGGTGCCTCAGCATGAACTGTAGCACATGTTCCTCCTCACTTGGTGCTGGACAGACATTTGGACTCCCTACAGAAGCCATTGTGGTGCTTGGAAGCTGGCAGGGAGCACTCGGGGCGTTCCTTTTGCCTTTGAGGCAAAAGGTGGGAGTGGGTGGGCTTTGCCTGAGCTTCCCTGTGCAGTAAAGACAAAAGCTGGGATTGTTTTGCAAGCAGCAGAAGGCTGCAACCTAGCCAATGACTCAGTGGAGGTGTGTGTGCTAGTCCAGCCAAACTAATGAGAACACTTGGCTTCCTAGATTCCCTTTAGACTCCTGACTGGTAACCAGTCATTGGAGACAAAATACTTCAGAGAAATTGCTTGGCTGTGGGGCTGGTTTAATGCTGTTGTTGTCTCTATGACTGTTTGTACTTCTGTTATTCCCTCTGCAGGCTGCATGGGCCCCGCCATCTAAATCCCCACGTGTTGTGGTTTGTTTCTAGAATGTTCTGCTTCCCCCATGTTATGGTGTTAATGGTTCTGCCTTTGTTCCCCTCCCTTCCACAGTTACTTGTCAATCTCCCAACCCCTGGGAGATTGGGAATGGGATGGTGAAACGTGCAGGCTAGCTGGCCAGCCCGCCTTCAGCCAAAGGGATGTTGCCGTGCAGGACTTCCACTCCGCAGGAGGAAGAGGCAACTCTCTAGTTAGTGGCAAATTTGGGTTTTTTGAGCCCCCGGAGGGACCAAGTGCACCCAAGGGATCCAGGAATAAGAGAGCCTCGAGGGTGGGGAAACACTGGGTTTTAAAGGGAGTGGGAGGTAGGGGTGGTAACAACACACGAAGAAATCAGAGTCTGGGGAAGGGTGATACATAGGTGACAGACATAAAGGGACAAACTGAGGGAGGGGCCCCGGCCCCTGAACCAATCACCTGACGCCCTGGCTAGAAGGTTCTAGAGATGGAGGCAGGAGTGCCAGGTGACTGGCAGGCAGCCGGGGGTGGGGAATTAAAATGATACATCGGTAACTGGGGCAACCGGGGAGGGCTTGGGAGATTGACAAGTAACTGTGGAAAAAGGCAGAACCATTAACACCATAACATGGGGGAGAGAGAACATTCTAGAAACAAACCACAACACCCACTCTAAGAGCTTTTCAAATGAAAACGAAGGAAACGTGCAGCGAAGCAATGGAGGAAGCGGAAGAGATGATCAGGACCACTTCAGGATTACTTTCTGCAATGGCAGCTTGGAGCTGGATTCACAATAATAGTCCTACACACCCTCAAGCCTGTTGGAAGATTCCCTTCCTTGTCAGCCAGGGAATAAGGCTCTACATTCACTTCTGAATTGGCCATTCTTTCTTAAAGATGGAAAGTCCTTCCTAAGGGCATTCTGGTGTGGTTTGGAATTGGGAACAGTCTCCGTTCCTTTATCAGCTCCAACCTACCCTGCCTTTGGAATGCTGCCCATTGGCCAGTTTTTGCCCAGCTGAGGACTTTGGGATGAGGAAGAATATGCAAATGCATTTCCAGCCAAAAGCCAGTGAAGAGCAGGGCAGCCTGTGAGAGACAGTCTGAAGTTCCCCTCATTTGCCTCATGACTGTCTCAAGGACCGACTTTGGGACCCTGAGGAGCCTGATTGGAATCCTGGTCTGCGGTGCTGGATAAAGGCCAGAAATCCTGAGGCCCCTGAGCAGAGTTCTGGCCTGCCAAGCAATTGTTCACAGCTGTGTCTACAGTGACTGCTTCCAGCAGGGCCTGCCAGGGGGCGAGGCGCCCCATGTGCTTGCACCTGCTTGGCGACAATAGCCCAGGAATTTTCCCACCTCTTGGCCCGGTTGGACTTTTCTGGGGTAACCTTTGGTGGTCCAAAGAAGACCCCTCATCTGCTTTTCAACCACCGTGACAGACAGACTGAGATGGAAGAAGCCTCTCTCTCAAGGACTGAGACATGAGAAGCTCCCCCCTCCCAAGGACTGAGACTGAAAGCCCCAACACGGGGGAGCTGTGTGGGGGAGCCGACCTGACCACAGCAAGATATTTGCCTGCAA
Source organism: Molothrus aeneus (assembly GCF_037042795.1). Lineage (NCBI taxonomy): Eukaryota > Metazoa > Chordata > Aves > Passeriformes > Icteridae > Molothrus > Molothrus aeneus. The sequence continues at coordinate 2,567,182 of NW_027099079.1, read as the reverse complement.
GTGTGGCCATTGGACCAAGAAGACATTGGTCCTCGCCTACTGCTGAGAACATGGACTACCTGTTACATCTATTCTTTATTGGATCTTTGTCCCCCTCAGCGGTTTCAATAGACTTTCTTCCAGATCTGTTTTCCCCCCCTCAGCAATGGACTATAACAGAATCTTGAGTTAACCAGAACCTTTGAGAGCTTCCCAACATGACTTGGTGAACTCCATCAGCTGGATTACAAGGACTTTGTCTTTCTACGTTTGCTAGCTATATCCCCTCTCTCTCTCTCTCTCTCTCCTCTTTTGTCTTTTTCCTCTCCCTTAATCCCTCTATGGCATTTGCTGTGCTCATTCAATAAAGGTGCATTTGTTTGGATTAATACTGAAATCCCCACTGTGTTGTGTTTTGCACTCTGAGATCAGGAAAACGAACCATCACAGCTCCCTGCTCGCGTGAGCGGATCATGACACAGCCAGAACATCCTGTGCAGATCCAGGCTTTCAGCTGTGCCCATGGATGCTTTTGGTTCCTGCTCGGTGTAGCCGGCACGTCTCCCCTGTGACTGCTCCCGCCTCCCAGGTGGCCATGGCTAATAGGTATGAGGCTCTGAGAGTGCACCGAAGAAGGCAGGCACGTCTGCTGGCAGTGCAGGAGAGCAGAGAGAAAGTGCCTGGCAGGACCCTGGCCAGCACCCGCTGTACCTGCTCTTTGTCAACAGTACAGGACTGGTGGGTGATACCGCACTTGAGGTTGTCTGGGGCTCAGCAATGATGGAAAGTCTGTGTGCTTGAGTGGCTTTGTCCCTCTTACTGTGCTTTCTGTTGTCCCTGTGCTCCGGGATGTCTGCCCAGGGCTGTGTAGCTGCGTGGCACAGCTTAAGTGCAGGAGAGCCTCATTTGTTTGCCTTTTGAGATGGCTGCTTGTCATCGATGGAGAGAGACAGGAAGACTGACTCGGTGATCAGAATCCGATTTTCTTGTGGGATACAAGCATTTATATACTATTTTAGGGAGACTAGTACTGTGTACTACAATGATTAGGTTGAAGTCACTTACACGAACTTATGCATATAACAGCATCTCTTGCTTGCATTATTTCATAGGATTTTCTTTTTCTGGTAAACCTGTCTAATTAAATCTTCTTGCTATCTAGATCTAATTTTCAAAGTTCCGTTTGCTTTTGCCAAGGCATTTTATCTATCAATTCTCTTATCCTAATAAGGTCCAAAGTACTCTCTGTCTTGTGCACCCCAATATCATATCTCCCCCTTCTGTGTCAACCAAAACCACTCCTTTAATGGTCTTATTAATTAATCTCTGCACACATTGAAGCAAGCAAGGTATCATGATTAATATAATTATTATCAAAATTACCACATACATACCCATCCTAAAAAGAATCTTTTAGTTAAAAACTCCAGCCACTAAAATCTCAGGCTTGATCTTTATAAACTAAAAACATTCCTGCTGGCAGCTGCATTACTGGATTTAGAAAGTCTGCCAGAAGTGTAATTGTACTGAAAGTTTAATTCTTATAGATAGGGTGATAGGGAGAAGCATTTTTAGACTGATTCCTTCCCATGTATTTAAAATGAACACAAAAATCCAATTTCACAGAACCCAGGAATTCTAATCCTTGGGGTTCCACCAATGGTGGTTCATGAGGTTAAGGGATCCAATTTGATGTGATTTGATCTGCTTTCAAAAGAAAAAAAAAATAGTGTAAAGTTCTGGAGGAGCTATATTCCCCCCTGGTTTTTTTTTGCTTTTTAATAACATGTGTGTTTCTCATGATGAACATAAGAAGGTAACATCAAAGCAAAACAGTATGTAACATAACGATAAACTTTTACTAAGTAAAAATTAATCAGATAATAGATACAATTATAGCACATGAGAAATAGAATGGTGTTTTAAAACAATACATGATCAATTTCTTGAATATTGTACCATTACTTAGAGTCTGTAGTAATCGGCAAGCTTTATTTTTTTAAAGTGAGGGCTTGAAAAATCATTCTCGGGTAAGATTTCTAAGTTCATCTTAAACGGAGGTTTAGCTGTTCTACGTCTAAATTTGGTAAGCCAAAATGACTTGAATATAATTTTCGTGCAGAAAATTTTCTCTACTAGTTAAAGCTAGGACTTGGCTAGGGTCACGGCTTTTAACCAGAAGAGTCTTTTTAATATATTTTAGAAACCTCTTAGTAGTTAGAAAAATAATAGATGTCTTATAAATAGTTCTAGAACAATAAGTGAAGGTTTGAAAAGTAGCTGGTTTTCTCATTTATCGTTAGTTAAATAGTTAGTTAATGGTACCATAGACAAATAGCAAATGAAAAAAGGAATGTTGGTTATAAAAAGACAGCAAATTCACATCACAAAATCAACACCATAATCAGGGTTACCTAATATATCAGTAAAAATGGTCTTAAGAAATTGAGGTTCTATTTCCCTAGACATATATGACATTAAAGCAAAAAAGTAAAAGAAGGCAATAAATAACTCATAACTAATTACAGTCCTAATATGGAATTATTTCTCATTCTTCAGTATTACTTATAAAAAATAAAATAGCAAAAACTGTTCTTATTTCTAGAGCAAAATATCTTATCTTGTAATTTAAAGGAGTAAGTTTTGACAAAAATTCATTCAGACTTTATGTCCTTCACTTGTTATAGCAAAGGAATTATGTCTTATAACTCAAACAGGTATACTTCAACAAAACTTAAAATCAACTTCACTAAAACTTAACCTTAATAAAGTATCTCTAAAAGAACTTAAAGTTAACATTGCTGAGACTAAACAAAACTCAATCTTAACAAGAATTAACTTATTTAAACTCAATTATTACAAAAATGTTACTGAAAATTTGTCATATAACGGTTAAACATCAAAGTAAACAACATGCAAGTAAACAACTGTACTGAAATCTTTACAATAAAATTCCCTCTTTAGAACTATGGAGTAAAAAGCAAGCACCTAAAAAAGCCGACAGTGGAATTAAATCTCAAAAAATTACTACAGATAAAGTTCAAGATTGGTCTTGAATGTGAGCTAAAGAATCTTGAATTTATGACTTATCTAATTACTCTCAGTGAACCATGCAGTTTTGCTATGTTATTAATAGGTAAAAAGACACCACCTCTATACCAACACTAGAATTGTTCTAGTAACAACCCTGTTAAAAATCACAGATCACAAGTTAGAAGGTAAATCTCAACACTGGCTGGTGCCAGGCAGGTGGGGCTGCACCCCCTGCAGCAGCTTTTAAAGACTGCTTGTAGGATTGATGTAAGTTTGGCTTCGTAAGAGTAATGGCAGATAAACATTGAAGGCTAAACTAAAAGAGATTTAGTTCTATTGTTCTGAGCAGAAAAAGCTGCCCATTTTTTTTAAAGGTTGCAGAGTTTACAAGTTAAAGCAATTGCTGCCAAGTGTGAGTTGTAGCTATTTCTTGTTAATAATTGCATGTTGTAATCTCCTGTTAACAGTTTCCTTTTTAATAGTGCCTCGAGCCAGCCCGCCGCTGCCCCGGCGGGGGCCCCACCTTTCGGCGTGGGCCCGCCCGTGCCGGGGGTGACCCCGGGGAGCGGGGGGGCGCTCCCGCCTCGGCGCGGGTCGCGGTCGTGCCGGGGGTACCGGCCCGGGTCGCCGTGTCCCGCGGGAGCAGCTGCTGGACGGCTCCCTTAGCCGAGCGTCGCCCTGCTGCTCCCTGGAAGAGGGCACCCAGACGCTGGAGGGGAAGGGACATCGAGTCGGCATGCAAATGACCTCATTTCCTGCATGCAACGGGATGGACCCCTCACGAAACAAAGCCAAAAACCCCTAAAACAACGAGCCAACACAAAATTGACGAATCAAAGTGATGACTAGACGTGAGGATAGAATCCAGTGTCCACCAAGGCCTTTTTACCCATCACCCTAATCTCAAAGATGTCAGCTACACACAAGACCTCAAATGTTGAAGTAAAAAGCAGCAGATTTCCTTATGTTGTCTTGAGGATGGAACTTCTAGCTCTAGTCTGCGGATCAGTGGACGAAGTTGCACTCTTCCTCCTTTTGTGAGTCGCTCCTGGGAATGCTAGTGTTATGAGCATGGACCCACCCAGAGGTTCTCCCCACCAGAGCTGATCAGTTTTAATAAAGGCATCAAGGAGGAGGAAGGTCCCCTGCTTGTGTTTATTTCAATACAGTACTAAACACTGTACCAAAAAATTATTAACAAATACATTGTTAAAAAAAAGGCAAGTAACTGGAAAACTGACCAGGGCTAGGTGTCCTTCAGGGCTTTAGATCTGTACGAACTGTGGCTTTTGATAGCTGGGCTGCTCCTTCCAATACTTGAAAGTGCCTGGGGCACTTCAGCTGGGGACCATTGTGGCGGTGTCGAGTGTCCCAAATGACTCGTGTACAAAATTGAAATGCATCAAAATTCTCCACTCTGTTAAAAAATATTTCCCCCACAAAACCAGGGACACAGACATCACAAAAAGTTTAACTGTGGCAATCAGGCCCTGTTATTTGCACCAAGTGTTGGTTTTCCAGGCTTTCGCTCCTTCCATCCACGCGGGAGAGTCCCCGAGTCGTTAATCGCCGCTCATTGGGCTATTGGCTGCTTCAGATAACAGTCACACCGGCTCCTGTATCAATGAGTCCTGTTAGGAGTGTCTCTGCCTTTCAGAGTCCCATTGCATTGGCATGTTGGACGCTCAGAGGTAATATTTTGTGTCCATAAAATCTGTGGCACCCCTGTGGAACTGAACCCCTCCTCCCTTTATTCATCTATCAGGGGTGCAGGCAGGGGTGCTGCAGGAAAGGCTATAAGTTGAGCTATATTGCTCCCGGCCGGGACTACACAGGGCGGATGGGGGGTCCAAGCCATGATCTTTATTTCCCCAAGGGAATCAGAGTCTATAGCTCCAGGGAGAACAAACAACCCTGTTATCCAGGTGGAAGATCTGCCTATAATCAAAGCATGCATATTCTGTCCTGGCGGTCCGAAAACTCCTGTGGGAAGCAAATGGACAGATGAATCAAGCAATGTTACTGTGTCGGAGGTTGCCGGGTCCATTCCTGCGCTGCCTGGGGTGGCTGGTTGTAAGTCAGCGACAATTGCTCGGCGGGCGAGGGCAGGGCCGATTGGAAGTTCATGGTTGCTCCCAGCTGCTGCGTCGGCTGCGGAATTTGCATCCTCGTGCATCGCCGTCCTGTGCTGCGAGAGAAGTTTCCCTGCAAAGGCTGGCCATTGTGGTGGAACTTGGAGCGACATATATTAGCAAAGCGAGGGCCTTTCCAGCAGCAAGGGCATACACCCGGAGCTTTAGGTTTTTGCGTTTTTGGCAGTTTCTCCAGATTTGCCCATATCTCTCGCAGTCAAAACAAGCCACCTGTTTCCCAGGGGTTAGTTTCACGGTGGCAAAAGCGTTCGCTATGCCTTGCCCCACGGCTTGATATGTGACTGCTGTGGTGTGTTTTAATGTCCCCAAGCGGTGGCACGCTTGTATCATTTGGAGTAAAGTGGGTTCAGGTTCAGGGGGTAAAGATTTTAAAAGCTGCTTACAGTCCAGGTTGGTGTTCTCGACGGCCAGTTTGAGGAGTATAATCTCCCTGGCTTGCTCGCTATTGATTTGTCTCTCCAATGTTTGTGTCAATTTGTCCACAAACTGCAAGTAAGGCTCTTGCGGACCTTGTTTGATATTCATGAAGGACTGTTGCGTAGTTTTGGCATCAGGAACCTTTAGGAATGCCAGGTGAGCTGCCCTAATATCCTGTAGGGCTTCTCTCAGTAAGGTGCCTTGGCCATTAGGCTTGGTATGCGCCCCCTCCCCCACAAGGTGGTCAATAGTTAAGGCAGCCAGGGCTTGGTTTGCATGCCATGCATACATTGCAATTAAATTTTCCAGCCCTTTTTTCCATTGTGGCATAAATATAGCATATTGTGTTGGTGTGAGCAACAGATTTGCCAAAAAACTTACCATCGTGAGGAGTCATGAGGTGAGTAGTAAAGCTTGCTCTTAATAAATTACTAAAGTAGGGGGACCCCAGTCCATATTCCTGCGCAGCGGTACGTATGGCGCAGTTCCTTAACTTCCGAGTGATCTAGAGGCTCTCATTGTGGATTTTCCCCCTTCAGGCCGAATTGCACAAGGGCCACAAAGATTTCTGCAGTAGTGTCAAGGTCTCTGTCCTTAAGGGCTTTCCTTTTTATCTGTAACCAATTGTTACACGTATCCAAAGGGAGTAAGCTCGCATCTTTTTCAGGGCCAGGGTTGAAAGAGTCCAGCTCCCCTTCACTGCTAGAGTCAGTGTCTGCTGCATAAGCCATAAGTGTGCGGCGGCTCTGGGATGGCTGGCAGTGTGGCGGTGGGACAGGGGGTGGCGACCGGGCTCTATCCCTGGCACTCGCTGGGGAGGGCATGCAGACGGGAGATGGAGAGTGGGACCTGGGCAGGTTTCAATCCGGCTGGGGCCGTCTCAGGGTAGCCTCACAGGCTGTAGCCTCACAGTCTTCCCCGCAGCCTCCCACTTTTTTTAATTGCGCCCATGACTGCCTTCCAAGCAGGAAGCATTCGGAGCTCTGGCTCGTGGCCAGGCAGTGTCGCGAGGTCATAGAGCTTTACTCCGACCTTGTCCCGGAAGCGGAGACTAAATACAGAAGAAGGGGTAGCGTCGGGGACCATGTGTGACACCCATCATAAAATGACTTAAGGTCGTGCTTTGGGATGGGGGAGCCACGCCTGCCCAGAAGGGCAAGCACGGTTTCATAGACGTCTCTCTCTTTGAACATTTCCTTTCCCATTCCTTTAGTTCCCCTGGCTCACCTGTCAAAGCGCAGCAGACAGGGATTGCAGGCCCAAACGCGGTTCTCTAACCGTCACCATCAGTTCCAGGGGCTCGCCGACTCCCCGCCTGTCAGGCAGATTCATTTCCTCACACAGGGCACCAATTGTCGGCGATGGAGATAGACAGGGAGACTGACTCGGTGATCAGAATCCGATTTTCTTGTGGGATACGAGCACTTATATACTATTTTAGGGAGACTAGTAATGTATACTACAATGATTAGGTTGAAATCACATACACAAACTTATTCATGTAACACCACCTCGTGCTTACGTTGTTTAATAGGATTTTCTTTTTCTGGTAAACCTGTCTAATTAAATCTTCTTGCTATCTAGATCTAATTTTCAAAGTTCCGTTTGCTTTTGCCAAGGCATTTTATCTATCAATTCTCCTATGCTAATAAGGTCCAAAGTACTCTCTGTCTCATGCACCCCAATATTCCACTGCAGCTTTGGACTGTTCCAAAGGGGTCTACTTGGCGTTTGTCATCTGCAGGCCATTGCAGAGCAGTGGGCCACAGGCTGCTGCCAGAGCTCCAACACAACACAAGTGTGGCAGCCCAAGAATCAGTGCACGGATCTTCCGGATGTTCGGAGACATTCAGTTGCCAGAGAAACAGCAAGCAGGACCAGAGGAGCTTTGCATCTCCCTGCCACAAAACGAGGTCAGCCTGCAAATGGAGTCAGAGCAAAGGTAAGCATGTACCCGCATTCTAAAGAAGGAACTGCAGCCTACAAGAGTCCTGGAAATTTATTCTCTTTGCTTCTTTTGCCCCCTAAATCTCATTGAAGAAGTTAGGCTTTTCAGAACCAGCTAGGATGCCACCTAGAAGAAGCAGACTTGCTTTCAGTCAAAGCTTTTGAGACCAAAAGTCTGGTTTGCTTGGGTTTTCCTTGGATGCCACTTGGGTTGGCGCATTTTCTGAGTTCCCCTGGGATGCCTTGAGCACTGCCTTATGGGCTGGGAGGACATTTTCTGCTGCTTTATGAATGAGGAGAACTTCCCAGGCTTTTCTTTCGCATTAGCTGTACAGAAGGTTGCCTTGCTGGGCACAAGAAAGCCACAGAGCAGCTGCTATTGTGAGGTCAAGGGAGCGGTGCAACAGTGCTGTCAGCCCAGCGTTGTCCCAGTGCGCGCAAGGCCTGGTCATCCAGAGCAGCTCTTCCGCTCGCTCCCTGCAGGAGGATCCTCGTGCGCAAGGAGTTCTCAGCGGATGGCCTGCACCCCGAGAGGAGTCTTGGCTTTCCCTTGGGTGGCATTCAGCGTGCAAACCCACGCAGCACTGCCAAAATGATCAGGCAAGTCTGTGCCATGGTTTGCACTGTCTTTTCTGTTGTCTATTCCGGCTGCTACCTGACCCAGCTGACTCGTAAGTAAAGGTTTCTCCTGGGGCTGGCATCGCCCAGCTTTTGCTTCACTCTGCTCTTGATGCCGCACTAGTGACCCAGTTTATTTGGGAACAAAATGGCCATGAAGATGCCACCGCTTTGGTCAATGTCCTGCCAGCAGCATCAGCTAAAAAGGGGGCATCTGTACTGGGTGGCAGGTGCAGAGTATTTGCAGTGCAACCTGCAGCGGTTGCCTTCCCTCCCCGGGAGAGTGCGTGGCAGCGGAGTCCGTCATTTCCTCAGCTTGCTGCTTCAAGCAAGACAAACTGCAAATTGCAGACTCTGAGGAGAGATTTGTAGAAGTACTTCTACCAACTCAGTGGTTCTCTCCAGGAGTGAAGGAAAGCGCCTTTTGCTCCAACATTGCCCCTTAGAGGCCTTGGCTGCGTGACTTGACCCTTTGATGCTGTGCCAAGACTGCGATTCCCTTGGCGATGCAGCACAAACTCCAATGCATGGAGGGTTTGCTGCTGAGCCCAGCAGCTGTTCCTGGGCTGCTTCAGCAGGGAGCTGCCGCAGCCCAGGGGCCCTTTATGGAAGCTTTGCTGGGCTATCATCTTCAGCCAACGAATGGGAATTAGGGCATGCCATTTAAAAGAATAGAGATCTAAAATGCAGGAAAGAGAAGAGGAAAATGCTGCTTGAGCTGTTGGGCACAACAGGAGCTCCAACTTTTGAAGAGCAACGGGCATTTCCACCACCGTGTTTCTATTTCTCTCTTGGCAAAAGAGGCCCAAATGTAGACAGAGCCTACTATAGCGCCCTTGTGGTTCTCTTGCTTGCTGTGGGAAAGAGCTGTTGCTCCTGGAGGCACGTTGGCAAAGTGGCTCTGTGTTGGGACTGCCTCGTGCTGTGAAAGTCGCCAGCACGGGCACTTTTCTAAGGGCCTCTGGTAACTTTTGCCTTGCTCGCTGCAGGTCACCTGACACGTGGGTGGAGACAAGCCAGTCCTTTGGTGAGTGGCAAAGGAAGCTGAGAGGTTGCTGGCGTGTGAGAATTGTGCAGCAATTCTGCCAGCTTGGCCTGTTGCAGTTGAGTGTGGAGTGCCAGCGTGGGAGGCTGAAAGAAAGGCCAACTGCCCGGTGGCATCAGCAGTAGCAAAGGGAGCCCTGGCTGTTTGCTGATTTTCCGGTGAAGAGCCTTTCAAGAGACAAAAGGCAAACGGGACGGCTCCAAGGCGTCTTTCTGCTTGTAGCCAGCAGGGAAGCTCAAATGCACAGCAAGATGGAGTAGCACCTCATGCAGCCATCTTCCTCGAGTTTTTGCGACTCAGAGTCCCACGTGTATCAAAGTCTATGATTTCCCCTACTTCTGGGTCCTTTCCCAGCTCAATAGAAAGCAGCTCCTAAGGGATTGGCTTTTGCCCATCTCTCTCACTTCTGTCTGTCTGCAGGGCTCAACAGCTGGCTCAGCAGCTCCTCCAGCTGCCTCTGTCATTGAGGAAGAGGCTGAAGAGGAGCAAAGGAACATCAAGCCTCCAGCTGCTGTCCCTCCACAGCCTGAACACGCAGAGCCGGTAAGTGGCAGCTGAGCTTGGCACTGCCTTTGGTGCAGGGCCAGGCTTCCCGTTTTGGAGCAGCCCTTGTTGTTCATGGCCGAAGATGCTGGGGGCGGTGTGCCTGCCATGACGTAGTGCTGCTTGAGGAGGGCCTAAGAAGTGCTGGCCAGTGGGTTCTGAAGTTTGACATTTAAGCTGGGATGCTGAGAGGGCCCGAGAATGTCTCTTGGGATCAGACAAGAGGCAGCATTCCATGATTCCCAGCGTAGGAGTCAGCCCCTTGTGCCCACTGTCAGTGCAGGCTGCCCGTGGTCGGTAAGCAGACGGAGCGGCTCAGAGACACAACTGACAGCCTTGCAGGGGATCACACTGGGCCCTGGAAGGGACCTGCCCTCTCCTAATGGACTAATTAGCTTCAGGCTGTGCTTCACTTCCAGCCGGTCAAAGCAGAGTTTGGAGAGGAGAATCCTCGTCAGCCCTGCGTTGTGAAAGGCGGGTGGGTCTGGGCGGGGCTGGAAGGTGGCTCCAAAGGGCCGCTCCCTAAAGGCTGTCATAGAGAGGGGAAATCCGTGAAACAGATCAGAGAAGGGACACGCTGCGGGCTTCTGAGTGGACCGTTGCATGCAAGCTGCAGGGTGATTTCATTGCCCAGGAAAAGACAGGAGGAGGAAAGCAACAAGGCTCTAGGGCCATGCTCTGATCTCTTGCTGGATCTTGGCAGCCTCAGTGATACCTTGTTGCCAGTGTCTAGCAGAAAAGCTGCAATCGTGGAGCATGGAAGTGTCCCTGAGGGGCTGGATCCAAGTAGCCTTTGGGCTTTTCCCAAAGTTGCCTTTGAGAAGGGGACATGGGAAACGCCCTAGCTGGAGAGGCCTGGCGGTGGCTGACAGCACCTTCCCAAGGCCTTGCTTTTGCCGTGCGTTCCACAGGGCATCTGTGCCAGCCACCCTTCTGACGGGCAATCCTTTCTTGTCCCAGCTCAAGACGGGCTCTGCAATTCAACCTGGTGCCGCTGGACCAGCATGGCCTGCAGCAGCCAGCTCGCCCCCCGCTGCTGGCACTTCCTGCAGCAGCGCAGCCCAGCAGATCGAGATGAGGGAGGAGCAGGGCCTGAAGACACTGAGTACGTCTCGTACATTTCTTGTCTGCCAGAGCAGTGTGTTGTGTGCGTGTCTGGGTGTAGGCTGCGCCAGAAGTTGCCCCTCGGTCTCAAAGGCACTTAGGCCCCTCTGCAGAAGCTGTTGTTGTGCTTTGAGGCAGTGCGGCAGCGCTCAGGGAGTTCCTGCTGCCTATGAGAGCGGCTGGGCCTGGCTTGGCTCTGCCTAGGCTGCCTACTGTGCCAAAGACAAAAGCTGAGCATTTTCTGCTTCAGCAGAAGGCTGGCACCAAGCAAGTGACTAGGCCCCAGGGAGCTCTTCTGACCCCAGCCGTTTTCTGGCTATCCTTCTTACTCCTACTCTGGATCAGACATTTTGTGCCCCTGGCAGTGGACCTGCCAGTGATTCTGGACACTTGGATCCCAAGTGCTCTGGGGATGCCCGGAGGCAGACGAGGAGACCAGGACGTCGGTGCAGAGGCCGGGTCTGGCGCTGAGTGCAGAAGGCGGCTGGTCAGGGACAGCCCAGGAGCTGATCCTGCAGCTGCTGCTCCAGCGCTGCTCCACCAGCGTTCCAGCAAGGGCCGCAGGAGCAGGAGACAACGACAGTTGCTATGGGCACAGCCCAACATTCCATCTAGAACCCCAGGGGAGCCATGGGACAGAAAGAGGCATGGGCCGCCTCTGGCCCTTGTACTTCTTCTGCTGCAAGTTTGCTCTGAGAAGCTTCCCATGGGGCCTTTTCTCCTCAGTCGTCTGATGAGACGGGCAAAAGCAGTGCAGGGACAGCCCTGGGTCTTCCCGGTGCTTCTCTGCAAGGTGTCTCCAGCTGAACGTGCACAGGAGCCTGCCTCTGTGCAAGGGCCCAGACCTCATCTCCTGCCCTGGAGAACCAGAAGGGCTCCTCCCACTGGCTCTCCTCCAGCTCTGAGAGGAGCTGGAATTTGCAAGTTGTCCAGCGCAGAGCCAACTCCAGAGCTTCCTCTCAAAGTGGAGCCATTCATCCTGCCCCCTTTCTCAAGTCTCCTTTTGCTGCCCAATAATGTCACTGCATGTTTTCCCTCCTTTGGGCCTCTGAGCTGGTCTCTCACCTCATCACTCCTCCCTTGAAACTTGGAGAAACAGGATGTTTTTCAGGGCAACTGATGGGGACACACACACCCACACAGGGACAGCACACGGGCATTTCTCTAGCAAACATTCATGCAGAATTTCTATAGCCCTCTTCCAGCTCCCTTGGAGAAGCTCGGTGTTTGTCCCCAAAAGACTCTGCCATTCCTCTAAGAAAGCAACACTAACAGAATTCCCTTTCCACACTGCTGGCCTTCACATTGGTTTTAATGCCTAGATCCCAGATATGACAAAACCCAGGCAGCTTTGCTGCTTTCCTGCCTGTCGTTAAGGAAAAGCAAATCTTGCTTCAGTCCCAATCTTGCTTCCTTCCCAGCCTGCACCTTACCCACTGGCCAGCAAACTGAGGGTGCAGCTGGAACAAGTCCCACTGCAAGGCAGATACTTTGTAGGCTCCAAAGCCCACCTGCACCGCCTCCATCAGACAAGGGCAAGCTTCCCTCGGCTTCCCAGAAGCAGCCTGGCAATTGCCCCCTCCCTCGCCCCCTCTCCACCCTCCACAGCCCCTGCCACCAAAGCCTTGCTAGGCAGGGCCATTTGCTGGCCTCGAAGAAAGAGTGCCTTTGATTCTTCTTTGGCGCAAGTGCCCGAGCTGTGAGAAGTCAGAGGATAATGATCACACCCGCTCTGCTTTAGCTAAGGAGATTGCTGGAGGCCCAGAGCGGGACACTGGTCCTTTCGAGAGAAACTGAAACTGAACTAGCCATGCCTTTGTGGCGCATGCCGATAGGAATTGGATAGAATCGGAGGGCTTAGAAACGTCCTCCAAGGTGGTCAGCTCCATCAGTCCCCCAAAATGAAACAAAGTTATGTTACTGGGCTCCAAAAAGGACTAAAGCCGCTGCTTTTATGCCAGAAAATATGGTGAGACCAGACCACTCATCTAGATCCAATTCCGTGAATTAAACAAAGCCTCCCTTTCCACTCCCAGCTGAGATGTTGAGGAATCAAAGGCAGACGCCCCAGCCTTATTTCACTGGCAGTAAAGGAGACACACCTCAGTAAGTCCTGCCAGCTGAGCAAGGGGCTGGGCCCGGGGAAGGTGGCGCCTGCCCAGATTCTTCTCTCAGGGCAAGTGCCGTCTTTGCAACACCAGGCAAATGGAACAAACATTGCCGGAGTGTTTTCATACAGACAGAAAGACAAAATGGAACAAACTTTGGTTTAATGATAAAGACCCATTGGCTCTCAACAAAGGCAAAAATGACAAAAGGCAGAGCATAGACAACACCCAACCTTTGAAATGTATTGATAAATCTAATAAAACTAATGAATCTTAAATAATACTAATGGATCTTAACGACTAAATTGAGGAGATTCCTATCATGTCAACTAACTAAGTAGAAGATTAAACTACCCTAAAAGCTTAAAAAACAGTCCTATTCCTATCTAGTCCTATTGATACCTAACTCTTGCTAGCCCTGGACAACCTGCAGGGTTGTCTAATTTCAAAGTCTTTTCTTCTTGGCGAGAGGCTCTGCTGCCTTCCGAGGCCGATGTCTTCTCGTGTGGTTGTTCCTTTCCTTCACGGTTTCAAACACCCTGCAAGATAGGAAACAAACCATCCATTGCTCACTTTAGTACGCACCATGAAACCAAGTGCCGAGATCTCCGTTTGAGTAGGAATTTCTGTCTTTTCGGGCAGTGGCACATTTGTGAATTGATCAGCACCATGAGTCTGATCGTTCTACTTTCAATGCCTTGAAATGTCTTCCTCCTTTTGCTGCATCCTCTTTTGAATTTGATCAGCAGCATCAAACCAAGCTTTGATGGATCTATTCCTACTTGTATGAACTGTGTCTTGTTGGGGCACGGCAAGGTTTCATTGTGAAGGCTGGGTTTTACCTAAGCTCTTTGGGTTTGAGGTGGGTGTTAAGCTTGACCACGGCTGCCGGGGGCGATGCTGCAAGTGCCCCCAGCTTCCCCTGCGGTGCCTTTGAAAAGGGTCAGCCCGTTTTAGTCCAAAGGCGCAGCTTTGAGCAGAAAGAGGAGGAACTTACGCACCGTTTGCACTGCCCGCAGGGAAAGGGGCCTCCCGCCGAGCGGGGCGGCTGGCGCGCTTGGCAGCAGGGACACTCGGCGCTGCGAGCCCTCTTGCGGCTTCTCTTCCCTGTCTCCCCGTTCTCCTTTCTGGGAGGGCTTTTCCTCCTCTTTGCTTTGCCCACACTCTGGAAATCAAAGAGTCCTTATCAATGCTTCCTTCCTCTCACAAAGCTGGAAACCAGAGCATCCAGCACAAAAATCTATCGGCTTAAGCAAATCCTTCCAGACCCTCAAGAGCTGAGAAAACGGCTGCCTTTGCCAATGGGCTGCGGCGGGCTGCCAACCCAGAGCTTGGAGGAAAATACTCCTCTTTTCTACAGGCCAAAGGGGTGGGATAAATACCTGCCTATTTAGAGCTCTACATTTCTTATTTCTACCTTTCTGCCTAACATCTATTTCTCTCTGCTTTTCCTCCACAAATGTCTAGGCAATGGCATTTAAATTCAGTCCAATTAGGGTAGACACATGGTTAGCCATTTTCTAGTACCCAAAATAATCTCCCTCCCTGTCTCTCTCTCTCTCTCTCTCTCACATGATGTGAAGCAAATTGCTCTTTGCCGGTAAGGAAAGTTTTAGGGGAGCCACGGCACCGGCAGCTCCTTCTTGGGGAGTATGCTGCGATGCTAGAAAAACTCCCTGAAAATCTGCAGCATATCCACAAAGGCAGCCTGGATTGCTGATGTCAGCAAGCAGTGGGGAATTAAGGGTCTGATTGGAGTCAGCGAGGGTGCCAGCCCTTGAGAAGCCCATCTGTAGAGAGTCAAAGCCCATTTTGGTGGCGCTGCTGCTTCCTTGGGTCAAAGTTAGGCTCCAGAATTGCATACTTCAGGGCAGCAGCACAAGGAAGCCCCGGGCAGCATCTGCTGTGCCTTTCCCAGCGCATGGGACGATGTGATCCTGGCAAAGGGGCGTCTGGCATGGCTCGCCAGCAGCTTTTCTCCCCTTCTGCCAGTTTCTCGACCTTCCTGGCACGTCTCGATTTTCTTGCCCCTCACCTGAGCAAGAGTGCTGGCAAGTTTATGCTCCTTTTTCCAGGAGTAGTAGTACTCCACACACTGTGCCACGGTCTTAGTCTGGATCTGTTGTGAAGAGAAAAAGAAGGAGTCGAAAATGGTGTCGGGTGCACTGGGGAAAAAGTAGAATATGGAGTGAACTAGGAAGGAAAAGCATGAAGTAAATGGAGTAGGGTGTAAAATGAAATCAACATGGGGAAAGAGAGGCATCATGCAATGTCTTAAACCGTGTATTCTGCTAGGTGGTAATACACGCAATGCACAGATCAACAACAAATCCATCTAGCACAGTTCTTCTTTCCCCGCTTCACTCCAGTTATGCCAGCACACCGTCTTGTGGAAGCAGCAGCAGACCTGTGCGACAAGTCTGACAGAAGAAAGCTTCATCTTCCAAAAGAGCTTGGAGAAAAGGGCTGGAGAGGCAGGATCATCCTTTTGACACAGGCTTTTGATGTCCCCTTTTGTTACTTCTTGAAGATACTTGGTACTTGAGAAGAGAGAGACTGAAGGCCAGTGCTTGTTCCCAGAAATAACCAAGCTTTCCTCCTGACGATCTGCTCGGGTAAAGAATGTCCCGTGGCTTTACCTGCTTCTGGATGAGATGAAAATCCTTGCCGTAGGTGTGGAAAGCCTTTTGGAAGGACTCCTTCTCCTCAGGTGTCCATCTATCAGAGCCTGGCAAGAAAAAGCAGCGGGTAGTAAACGCATCCCTTGATCCACACCAAGTAGATCCCACTGGCTGCCGAAAGAAACTGGTGGCAGGCCGTCATTCACGTGTGTGTACGTGTCTGCTCCCTCAGAAGGTCATGAAGACAAGAGCAGGCATTGCCCGGGGAGAAGGATTGGAAAAGAAGTAAAGCTGAAGGACTAGATGCTGGTGCTTCCCCACCCGCAGAGGAGACAAGACCTTGTGCTGGTGTTAAGCACAATTGCTTTAAGCAGAAACCCTTGCCACAACAATGAAGGGGACGGCAGCATCTGTCAGGGACGCAAGAAGCTCTGCTTTGCTTACCTGCGTAATGATAATCAGCCATGGGGTGGCCTTGAGGTGTTGCAGGCCCCTCTGAGAGCAGCATCTCCAGAGCCTCCTGCAAGATCAAGAGGGAAAAGGCTTTAGCCGCCCCACCACATTAAAAATGAGCCAAAAAATCACAGGTGCTGCCTTGCAGCTACTTTGCCTCTCCAGACATTCAAGCGACTGTATCCCATGTGGGTGAAACACTGTCATTTGCTCCAAGTCCCTGGTTTTTGCTGCCCAACCCTTTGATCCTGGTCCCCGAGAGTGGCCTTTTGCTCACCAACCTAAGGATTTTGCTGCTCCTGCAGCCAGAATGGCCTCAGCTGACTGAGGCTTCTGGGAATTTCCCCTGCAAATGTCTTAGAGAACCCAGCTCTCCAGGCCATTTACAAGGCAGCAGGACCTTCCGCCGCCGCCGCCGCCTCCAGGAGGGAGATTCTCCCTGCTGGAGCCCTTTGGGCTCAGCCCTGACGCAGCTGGAGGAGACACAGCAGGCAGCAAGTGCTCTGCTCCCTGTTAAGACCCTTCTTCAAAGAGCAGCCAGGAAAGGCTGTCCCAGTGCCCGGGCCCTCTGCATTCCCTGTGCCCTCTTCTCTGCGCCCAAACAGCCGCTTCTTACCGGAACGCTGCCGCCTGCCCGGTGCAGGCAGTGCAGGGCGCGCTCCAGGTTAGCTGCTGCCCCGGGAATGCCACGGGAGCTGGCCATGTCCAACAGTTCTCTTACTGCAAGCACAACAAAAAACCCACCGAAAGTCAGCCTTGAGGCCAGCAAGGGCAAAGACTGCCGTGCAAGGCAGAAGGAAAGGCCGGGAGCTAAAGACAGCAGCTTGGAGAGTATGAAAAGGAGAGCAAAGCCAGGGCCAGCTGAACCAAGGGCCCACGCAGTGCTGGCTCTCCCTCCAAAGCAGCTTCTGTAAGAAGAAGTGGGGGCCAATCTGCGCTCTTCCAGTGGCAGACGGCCCTGACCAATTTGGAGAGCAAGGTGCTTGCTCTTGCTCCTTGCCTCTAACACTTCTACATGGGAAGATGGGCGAGACAAGGAGAGAAGCAGAGCCTGCAAAAGGCTGCCTTTTTACGCAAAAGGAGCCTTTTAAAGACCCAAGTAGCTCAGGGGTGGAAGAAAAGCTTGAAGCAAAGCTACCTCTGTCAGGTTTTTCCATGTCAGAGTCATCCTCCCCCCAGGGCTTCCAGACCAGGGTTGCAGGCTCTTCATCCTCACTTGGTGCTCTGCTCTGCAGCTCTGGCAGCTCAACCTGAAAGTCGCTGCCAACATTGATGTGTCTAAAGGAAGAAGGAGGTGGAGGTGAGAAAGGCAAGTGGTCAAGAGAGCCTTCCTGTGCATCCACAGGCTTGAACCAACGCCACCCTGACTCTGAAAGAGCAGTTCTCCTCCTCGCCATTCTTCCAGTTTGCTGTCCTTTAACCCTATGCCAAAACTCACGGCTGAATCTGGGCTCTTGCTTTCCTTTTCATTGTGCCTCTCCTTTCCACCTGAAAGAGATCAAAGCAATGCTCCAGTTCAAAATCCTTCCTTCTCATCCTCATCATTGCAAAGCCCGAGCTCCTGTGTCCCAGCTCCTTTCTCTTTGCCGCCTTTTTGACATGGAATGTCCTAGGGAGGACCCTCTAGCAGTCAGCAGCTTCCTCAGGAGGGCAAGCACAAGGCCATGCACTACTCTCTTCACTCCCGGGGCCACTGAGAAGAGCCAAGAGAATGGCAGGGGAGATGTGCCAGTGCAGGCTTAGGTTGGATAGAAGGAAAAGGTTCTTCAGCCAGAGGCTGCTTGGGCACTGCAACAGCCTCCCCAGGGAAGGGGGCACAGCACCAAGCCTGACTGAGCTCCAAAAGTGTTTGGACACTGCTCTTGGGCACAGGCTGTGATTGTTGAGGCTGCCCTGGGCAGGCCCTGGACTTGGGCTCAGTGATCTTTGAGAATCCCTTCCAAGCCAGGAAATTCTGTGCTACTGTGATTGTGCTCTTGAGGAGATGGCATTTGACGGCCGCCCCTGAGCATGAGGTAGAACCAGCCCTACGTGCACTGGAAAAAGAATCTAGAAAGATATTAAAATAGCATGGATCTATAAGCCATGGAACTACGTCAGTATATAAGAATTGCTGATCCCAGATGGTTTTTGAAGTTGAAAGCCTGTGTTTGAGGAGAAGCCCAGTCAAATGCTTCTATGCCCTGAACGACAGGGATGCCAGAGGAGAAGTGCCATCATTCTGGTGTTTGAAGCTTTGGAGCGGGTGTGAGCAGAGTCAGGGCATAAGGGGATTTGTTGACACTGAAGCCCTGAAGTGCTCAGCCACAAACAATTTGTTTTGGGGTCAGCACAAGATAGTTTGAGGACTGAAATGGGTGCCAAGAACTTTTAATCAGGTCATCCGTGGACGAGGATCTGCAACTGCACTGGGACACCTCTCTAGGTCCTCTATGGAAAGGTCTGTGTTTCCCCTGGAGGCAACATGATTCCTTCAGAAGCTGCAGCCTGCTTTCACGTGGAAGCTCGTCTGGGGAAAGTGAGCACGCAGCCTGTGTGTCGTGCTTGGTGGGAGAGGCAGCTGGAGCCTCCTGCCCCTGTGCTAGTGCTTTGAGGGCAAACGGGGATTTTCTTACCTTGGACGGTTCCCAAGTGCTCTGGGGATGCCCGGAGGCAGACGAGGAGACCAGGACGTCGGTGCAGAGGCCGGGTCTGGCGCTGAGTGCAGAAGGCGGCTGGTCAGGGACAGCCCAGGAGCTGATCCTGCAGCTGCTGCTCCAGCGCTGCTCCACCAGCGTTCCAGCAAGGGCCGCAGGAGCAGGAGACAACGACAGTTGCTATGGGCACAGCCCAACATTCCATCTAGAACCCCAGGGGAGCCATGGGACAGAAAGAGGCATGGGCCGCCTCTGGCCCTTGTACTTCTTCTGCTGCAAGTTTGCTCTGAGACGCTTCCCATGGGGCCTTTTCTCCTCAGTCGTCTGATGAGACGGGCAAAAGCAGTGCAGGGACAGCCCTGGGTCTTCCCGGTGCTTCTCTGCAAGGTGCCTCCAGCTGAACGTGCACAGGAGCCTGCCTCTGTGCAAGGGCCCAGACCTCATCTCCTGCCCTGGAGAACCAGAAGGGCTCCTCCCACTGGCTCTCCTCCAGCTCTGAGAGGAGCTGGAATTTGCAAGTTGTCCAGCGCAGAGCCAACTCCAGAGCTTCCTCTCAAAGTGGAGCCATTCATCCTGCCCCCTTTCTCAAGTCTCCTTTTGCTGCCCAATAATGTCACTGCATGTTTTCCCTCCTTTGGGCCTCTGAGCTGGTCTCTCACCTCATCACTCCTCCCTTGAAACTTGGAGAAACAGGATGTTTTTCAGGGCAACTGATGGGGACACACACACCCACACAGGGACAGCACACGGGCATTTCTCTAGCAAACATTCATGCAGAATTTCTATAGCCCTCTTCCAGCTCCCTTGGAGAAGCTCGGTGTTTGTCCCCAAAAGACTCTGCCATTCCTCTAAGAAAGCAACACTAACAGAATTCCCTTTCCACACTGCTGGCCTTCACATTGGTTTTAATGCCTAGATCCCAGATATGACAAAACCCAGGCAGCTTTGCTGCTTTCCTGCCTGTCGTTAAGGAAAAGCAAATCTTGCTTCAGTCCCAGTCTTGCTTCCTTCCCAGCCTGCACGTTAGCCACTGGCCAGCAAACTGAGGGGGCAGCTGGAACAAGTCCCACTGCAAGGCAGATACTTTGTAGGCTCCAAAGCCCACCTGCACCGCCTCCATCAGACAAGGGCAAGCTTCCCTCGGCTTCCCAGAAGCAGCCTGGCAATTGCCCCCTCCCTCGCCCCCTCTCCACCCTCCACAGCCCCTGCCACCAAAGCCTTGCTAGGCAGGGCCATTTGCTGGCCTCGAAGAAAGAGTGCCTTTGATTCTTCTTTGGCGCAAGTGCCCGAGCTGTGAGAAGTCAGAGGATAATGATCACACCCGCTCTGCTTTAGCTAAGGAGATTGCTGGAGGCCCAGAGCGGGACACTGGTCCTTTCGAGAGAAACTGAAACTGAACTAGCCATGCCTTTGTGGCGCATGCGGATAGGAATTGGATAGAATCGGAGGGCTTAGAAACGTCCTCCAAGGTGGTCAGCTTCATCAGTCCCCCAAAATGAAACAAAGTTATGTTACTGGGCTCCAAAAAGGACTAAAGCCGCTGCTTTTATGCCAGAAAATATGGTGAGACCAGACCACTCATCTAGATCCAATTCCGTGAATTAAACAAAGCCTCCCTTTCCACTCCCAGCTGAGATGTTGAGGAATCAAAGGCAGACACCCCAGCCTTATTTCACTGGCAGTAAAGGAGACACACCTCAGTAAGTCCTGCCAGCTGAGCAAGGGGCTGGGCCCGGGGAAGGTGGCGCCTGCCCAGATTCTTCTCTCAGGGCAAGTGCCGTCTTTGCAACACCAGGCAAATGGAACAAACATTGCCGGAGTGTTTTCATACAGACAGAAAGACAAAATGGAACAAACTTTGGTTTAATGATAAAGACCCATTGGCTCTCAACAAAGGCAAAAATGACAAAAGGCAGAGCATAGACAACACCCAACCTTTGAAATGTATTGATAAATCTAATAAAACTAATGAATCTTAAATAATACTAATGGATCTTAACGACTAAATTGAGGAGATTCCTATCATGTCAACTAACTAAGTAGAAGATTAAACTACCCTAAAAGCTTAAAAAACAGTCCTATTCCTATCTAGTCCTATTGATACCTAACTCTTGCTAGCCCTGGACAACCTGCAGGGTTGTCTAATTTCAAAGTCTTTTCTTCTTGGCGAGAGGCTCTGCTGCCTTCCGAGGCCGATGTCTTCTCCTGTGGTTGTTCCTTTCCTTCACGGTTTCAAACACCCTGCAAGATAGGAAACAAACCATCCATTGCTCACTTTAGTACGCACCATGAAACCAAGTGCCGAGATCTCCGTTTGAGTAGGAATTTCTGTCTTTTCGGGCAGTGGCACATTTGTGAATTGATCAGCACCATGAGTCTGATCGTTCTACTTTCAATGCCTTGAAATGTCTTCCTCCTTTTGCTGCATCCTCTTTTGAATTTGATCAGCAGCATCAAACCAAGCTTTGATGGATCTATTTCTACTTGTATGAACTGTGTCTTGTTGGGGCACGGCAAGGTTTCATTGTGAAGGCTGGGTTTTACCTAAGCTCTTTGGGTTTGAGGTGGGTGTTAAGCTTGACCACGGCTGCCGGGGGCGATGCTGCAAGTGCCCCCAGCTTCCCCTGCGGTGCCTTTGAAAAGGGTCAGCCTGTTTTAGTCCAAAGGCGCAGCTTTGAGCAGAAAGAGGAGGAACTTACGCACCGTTTGCACTGCCCGCAGGGAAAGGGGCCTCCCGCCGAGCGGGGCGGCTGGCGCGCTTGGCAGCAGGGACACTCGGCGCTGCGAGCCCTCTTGCGGCTTCTCTTCCCTGTCTCCCCGTTCTCCTTTCTGGGAGGGCTTTTCCTCCTCTTTGCTTTGCCCACACTCTGGAAATCAAAGAGTCCTTATCAATGCTTCCTTCCTCTCACAAAGCTGGAAACCAGAGCATCCAGCACAAAAATCTATCGGCTTAAGCAAATCCTTCCAGACCCTCAAGAGCTGAGAAAACGGCTGCCTTTGCCAATGGGCTGCGGCGGGCTGCCAACCCAGAGCTTGGAGGAAAATACTCCTCTTTTCTACAGGCCAAAGGGGTGGGATAAATACCTGCCTATTTAGAGCTCTACATTTCTTATTTCTACCTTTCTGCCTAACATCTATTTCTCTCTGCTTTTCCTCCACAAATGTCTAGGCAATGGCATTTAAATTCAGTCCAATTAGGGTAGACACATGGTTAGCCATTTTCTAGTACCCAAAATAATCTCCCTCCCTGTCTCTCTCTCTCTCTCTCTCTCACATGATGTGAAGCAAATTGCTCTTTGCCGGTAAGGAAAGTTTTAGGGGAGCCACGGCACCGGCAGCTCCTTCTTGGGGAGTATGCTGCGATGCTAGAAAAACTCCCTGAAAATCTGCAGCATATCCACAAAGGCAGCCTGGATTGCTGATGTCAGCAAGCAGTGGGGAATTAAGGGTCTGATTGGAGTCAGCGAGGGTGCCAGCCCTTGAGAAGCCCATCTGTAGAGAGTCAAAGCCCATTTTGGTGGCGCTGCTGCTTCCTTGGGTCAAAGTTAGGCTCCAGAATTGCATACTTCAGGGCAGCAGCACAAGGAAGCCCCGGGCAGCATCTGCTGTGCCTTTCCCAGCGCATGGGACGATGTGATCCTGGCAAAGGGGCGTCTGGCATGGCTCGCCAGCAGCTTTTCTCCCCTTCTGCCAGTTTCTCGACCTTCCTGGCACGTCTCGATTTTCTTGCCCCTCACCTGAGCAAGAGTGCTGGCAAGTTTATGCTCCTTTTTCCAGGAGTAGTAGTACTCCACACACTGTGCCACGGTCTTAGTCTGGATCTGTTGTGAAGAGAAAAAGAAGGAGTCGAAAATGGTGTCGGGTGCACTGGGGAAAAAGTAGAATATGGAGTGAACTAGGAAGGAAAAGCATGAAGTAAATGGAGTAGGGTGTAAAATGAAATCAACATGGGGAAAGAGAGGCATCATGCAATGTCTTAAACCGTGTATTCTGCTAGGTGGTAATACACGCAATGCACAGATCAACAACAAATCCATCTAGCACAGTTCTTCTTTCCCCGCTTCCCTCCAGTTATGCCAGCACACCGTCTTGTGGAAGCAGCAGCAGACCTGTGCGACAAGTCTGACAGAAGAAAGCTTCATCTTCCAAAAGAGCTTGGAGAAAAGGGCTGGAGAGGCCGGATCATCCTTTTGACACAGGCTTTTGATGTCCCCTTTTGTTACTTCTTGAAGATACTTGGTACTTGAGAAGAGAGAGACTGAAGCCCAGTGCTTGTTCCCAGAAATAACCAAGCTTTCCTCCTGACGATCTGCTCGGGTAAAGAATGTCCCGTGGCTTTACCTGCTTCTGGATGAGATGAAAATCCTTGCCGTAGGTGTGGAAAGCCTTTTGGAAGGACTCCTTCTCCTCAGGTGTCCATCTATCAGAGCCTGGCAAGAAAAAGCAGCGGGTAGTAAACGCATCCCTTGATCCACACCAAGTAGATCCCACTGGCTGCCGAAAGAAACTGGTGGCAGGCCGTCATTCACGTGTGTGTACGTGTCTGCTCCCTCAGAAGGTCATGAAGACAAGAGCAGGCATTGCCCGGGGAGAAGGATTGGAAAAGAAGTAAAGCTGAAGGACTAGATGCTGGTGCTTCCCCACCCGCAGAGGAGACAAGACCTTGTGCTGGTGTTAAGCACAATTGCTTTAAGCAGAAACCCTTGCCACAACAATGAAGGGGACGGCAGCATCTGTCAGGGACGCAAGAAGCTCTGCTTTGCTTACCTGCGTAATGATAATCAGCCATGGGGTGGCCTTGAGGTGTTGCAGGCCCCTCTGAGAGCAGCATCTCCAGAGCCTCCTGCAAGATCAAGAGGGAAAAGGCTTTAGCCGCCCCACCACATTAAAAATGAGCCAAAAAATCACAGGTGCTGCCTTGCAGCTACTTTGCCTCTCCAGACATTCAAGCGACTGTATCCCATGTGGGTGAAACACTGTCATTTGCTCCAAGTCCCTGGTTTTTGCTGCCCAACCCTTTGATCCTGGTCCCCGAGAGTGGCCTTTTGCTCACCAACCTAAGGATTTTGCTGCTCCTGCAGCCAGAATGGCCTCAGCTGACTGAGGCTTCTGGGAATTTCCCCTCCAAATGTCTTAGAGAAGCCAGCTCTCCAGGCCATTTACAAGGCAGCAGGACCTTCCGCCGCCGCCGCCGCCTCCAGGAGGGAGATTCTCCCTGCTGGAGCCCTTTGGGCTCAGCCCTGACGCAGCTGGAGGAGACACAGCAGGCAGCAAGTGCTCTGCTCCCTGTTAAGACCCTTCTTCAAAGAGCAGCCAGGAAAGGCTGTCCCAGTGCCCGGGCCCTCTGCATTCCCGTGCCCTCTTCTCTGCGCCCAAACAGCCGCTTCTTACCGGAACGCTGCCGCGTGCCCGGTGCAGGCAGTGCAGGGCGCGCTCCAGGTTAGCTGCTGCCCCGGGAATGCCACGGGAGCTGGCCATGTCCAACAGTTCTCTTACTGCAAGCACAACAAAAAACCCACCGAAAGTCAGCCTTGAGGCCAGCAAGGGCAAAGACTGCCATGCAAGGCAGAAGGAAAGGCCGGGAGCTAAAGACAGCAGCTTGGAGAGTATGAAAAGGAGAGCAAAGCCAGGGCCAGCTGAACCAAGGGCCCACGCAGTGCTGGCTCTCCCTCCAAAGCAGCTTCTGTAAGAAGAAGTGGGGGCCAATCTGCGCTCTTCCAGTGGCAGACGGCCCTGACCAATTTGGAGAGCAAGGTGCTTGCTCTTGCTCCTTGCCTCTAACACTTCTACATGGGAAGACGGGCGAGACAAGGAGAGAAGCAGAGCCTGAAAAAGGCTGCCTTTTTACGCAAAAGGAGCCTTTTAAAGACCCAAGTAGCTCAGGGGTGGAAGAAAAGCTTGAAGCAAAGCTACCTCTGTCAGGTTTTTCCATGTCAGAGTCATCCTCCCCCCAGGGCTTCCAGACCAGGGTTGCAGGCTCTTCATCCTCACTTGGTGCTCTGCTCTGCAGCTCTGGCAGCTCAGCCTGAAAGTCGCTGCCAACATTGATGTGTCTAAAGGAAGAAGGAGGTGGAGGTGAGAAAGGCAAGTGGTCAAGAGAGCCTTCCTGTGCATCCACAGGCTTGAACCAACGCCACCCTGACTCTGAAAGAGCAGTTCTCCTCCTCGCCATTCTTCCAGTTTGCTGTCCTTTAACCCTATGCCAAAACTCACGGCTGAATCTGGGCTCTTGCTTTCCTTTTCATTGTGCCTCTCCTTTCCACCTGAAAGAGATCAAAGCAATGCTCCAGTTCAAAATCCTTCCTTCTCATCCTCATCATTGCAAAGCCCGAGCTCCTGTGTCCCAGCTCCTTTCTCTTTGCCGCCTTTTTGACATGGAATGTCCTAGGGAGGACCCTCTAGCAGTCAGCAGCTTCCTCAGGAGGGCAAGCACAAGGCCATGCACTACTCTCTTCACTCCCGGGGCCACTGAGAAGAGCCAAGACAATGGCAGGGGAGATGTGCCAGTGCAGGCTTAGGTTGGATAGAAGGAAAAGGTTCTTCAGCCAGAGGCTGCTTGGGCACTGCAACAGCCTCCCCAGGGAAGGGGGCACAGCACCAAGCCTGACTGAGCTCCAAAAGTGTTTGGACACTGCTCTTGGGCACAGGCTGTGATTGTTGAGGCTGCCCTGGGCAGGCCCTGGACTTGGGCTCAGTGATCTTTGAGAATCCCTTCCAAGCCAGGAAATTCTGTGCTACTGTGATTGTGCTCTTGAGGAGATGGCATTTGACGGCCGCCCCTGAGCATGAGGTAGAACCAGCCCTACGTGCACTGGAAAAAGAATCTAGAAAGATATTAAAATAGCATGGATCTATAAGCCATGGAACTACGTCAGTATATAAGAATTGCTGATCCCAGATGGTTTTTGAAGTTGAAAGCCTGTGTTTGAGGAGAAGCCCAGTCAAATGCTTCTATGCCCTGAACGACAGGGATGCCAGAGGAGAAGTGCCATCATTCTGGTGTTTGAAGCTTTGGAGCGGGTGTGAGCAGAGTCAGGGCATAAGGGGATTTGTTGACACTGAAGCCCTGAAGTGCTCAGCCACAAACAATTTGTTTTGGGGTCAGCACAAGATAGTTTGAGGACTGAAATGGGTGCCAAGAACTTTTAATCAGGTCATCCGTGGACGAGGATCTGCAACTGCACTGGGACACCTCTCTAGGTCCTCTATGGAAAGGTCTGTGTTTCCCCTGGAGGCAACATGATTCCTTCAGAAGCTGCAGCCTGCTTTCACGTGGAAGCTCGTCTGGGGAAAGTGAGCACGCAGCCTGTGTGTCGTGCTTGGTGGGAGAGGCAGCTGGAGCCTCCTGCCCCTGTGCTAGTGCTTTGAGGGCAAACGGGGATTTTCTTACCTTGGACGGTTCCCAAGTGCTCTGGGGATGCCCGGAGGCAGACGAGGAGACCAGGACGTCGGTGCAGAGGCCGGGTCTGGCGCTGAGTGCAGAAGGCGGCTGGTCAGGGACAGCCCAGGAGCTGATCCTGCAGCTGCTGCTCCAGCGCTGCTCCACCAGCGTTCCAGCAAGGGCCGCAGGAGCAGGAGACAACGACAGTTGCTATGGGCACAGCCCAACATTCCATCTAGAACCCCAGGGGAGCCATGGGACAGAAAGAGGCATGGGCCGCCTCTGGCCCTTGTACTTCTTCTGCTGCAAGTTTGCTCTGAGACGCTTCCCATGGGGCCTTTTCTCCTCAGTCGTCTGATGAGACGGGCAAAAGCAGTGCAGGGACAGCCCTGGGTCTTCCCGGTGCTTCTCTGCAAGGTGCCTCCAGCTGAACGTGCACAGGAGCCTGCCTCTGTGCAAGGGCCCAGACCTCATCTCCTGCCCTGGAGAACCAGAAGGGCTCCTCCCACTGGCTCTCCTCCAGCTCTGAGAGGAGCTGGAATTTGCAAGTTGTCCAGCGCAGAGCCAACTCCAGAGCTTCCTCTCAAAGTGGAGCCATTCATCCTGCCCCCTTTCTCAAGTCTCCTTTTGCTGCCCAATAATGTCACTGCATGTTTTCCCTCCTTTGGGCCTCTGAGCTGGTCTCTCACCTCATCACTCCTCCCTTGAAACTTGGAGAAACAGGATGTTTTTCAGGGCAACTGATGGGGACACACACACCCACACAGGGACAGCACACGGGCATTTCTCTAGCAAACATTCATGCAGAATTTCTATAGCCCTCTTCCAGCTCCCTTGGAGAAGCTCGGTGTTTGTCCCCAAAAGACTCTGCCATTCCTCTAAGAAAGCAACACTAACAGAATTCCCTTTCCACACTGCTGGCCTTCACATTGGTTTTAATGCCTAGATCCCAGATATGACAAAACCCAGGCAGCTTTGCTGCTTTCCTGCCTGTCGTTAAGGAAAAGCAAATCTTGCTTCAGTCCCAATCTTGCTTCCTTCCCAGCCTGCACGTTAGCCACTGGCCAGCAAACTGAGGGGGCAGCTGGAACAAGTCCCACTGCAAGGCAGATACTTTGTAGCATCCAAAGCCCACCTGCACCGCCTCCATCAGACAAGGGCAAGCTTCCCTCGGCTTCCCAGAAGCAGCCTGGCAATTGCCCCCTCCCTCGCCCCCTCTCCACCCTCCACAGCCCCTGCCACCAAAGCCTTGCTAGGCAGGGCCATTTGCTGGCCTCGAAGAAAGAGTGCCTTTGATTCTTCTTTGGCGCAAGTGCCCGAGCTGTGAGAAGTCAGAGGATAATGATCACACCCGCTCTGCTTTAGCTAAGGAGATTGCTGGAGGCCCAGAGCGGGACACTGGTCCTTTCGAGAGAAACTGAAACTGAACTAGCCATGCCTTTGTGGCGCATGCCGATAGGAATTGGATAGAATCGGAGGGCTTAGAAACGTCCTCCAAGGTGGTCAGCTTCATCAGTCCCCCAAAATGAAACAAAGTTATGTTACTGGGCTCCAAAAAGGACTAAAGCCGCTGCTTTTATGCCAGAAAATATGGTGAGACCAGACCACTCATCTAGATCCAATTCCGTGAATTAAACAAAGCCTCCCTTTCCACTCCCAGCTGAGATGTTGAGGAATCAAAGGCAGACGCCCCAGCCTTATTTCACTGGCAGTAAAGGAGACACACCTCAGTAAGTCCTGCCAGCTGAGCAAGGGGCTGGGCCCGGGGGAGGTGGCGCCTGCCCAGATTCTTCTCTCAGGGCAAGTGCCGTCTTTGCAACACCAGGCAAATGGAACAAACATTGCCGGAGTGTTTTCATACAGACAGAAAGACAAAATGGAACAAACTTTGGTTTAATGATAAAGACCCATTGGCTCTCAACAAAGGCAAAAATGACAAAAGGCAGAGCATAGACAACACCCAACCTTTGAAATTTATTGATAAATCTAATAAAACTAATGAATCTTAAATAATACTAATGGATCTTAACGACTAAATTGAGGAGATTCCTATCATGTCAACTAACTAAGTAGAAGATTAAACTACCCTAAAAGCTTAAAAAACAGTCCTCTTCCTATCTAGTCCTATTGATACCTAACTCTTGCTAGCCCTGGACAACCTGCAGGGTTGTCTAATTTCAAAGTCTTTTCTTCTTGGCGAGAGGCTCTGCTGCCTTCCGAGGCCGATGTCTTCTCGTGTGGTTGTTCCTTTCCTTCACGGTTTCAAACACCCTGCAAGATAGGAAACAAACCATCCATTGCTCACTTTAGTACGCACCATGAAACCAAGTGCCGAGATCTCCGTTTGAGTAGGAATTTCTGTCTTTTCGGGCAGTGGCACATTTGTGAATTGATCAGCACCATGAGTCTGATCGTTCTACTTTCAATGCCTTGAAATGTCTTCCTCCTTTTGCTGCATCCTCTTTTGAATTTGATCAGCAGCATCAAACCAAGCTTTGATGGATCTATTCCTACTTGTATGAACTGTGTCTTGTTGGGGCACGGCAAGGTTTCATTGTGAAGGCTGGGTTTTACCTAAGCTCTTTGGGTTTGAGGTGGGTGTTAAGCTTGACCACGGCTGCCGGGGGCGATGCTGCAAGTGCCCCCAGCTTCCCCTGCGGTGCCTTTGAAAAGGGTCAGCCTGTTTTAGTCCAAAGGCGCAGCTTTGAGCAGAAAGAGGAGGAACTTACGCACCGTTTGCACTGCCCGCAGGGAAAGGGGCCTCCCGCCGAGCGGGGCGGCTGGCGCGCTTGGCAGCAGGGACACTTGGCGCTGCGAGCCCTCTTGCGGCTTCTCTTCCCTGTCTCCCCGTTCTCCTTTCTGGGAGGGCTTTTCCTCCTTTTTGCTTTGCCCACACTCTGGAAATCAAAGAGTCCTTATCAATGCTTCCTTCCTCTCACAAAGCTGGAAACCAGAGCATCCAGCACAAAAATCTATCGGCTTAAGCAAATCCTTCCAGACCCTCAAGAGCTGAGAAAACGGCTGCCTTTGCCAATGGGCTGCGGCGGGCTGCCAACCCAGAGCTTGGAGGAAAATACTCCTCTTTTCTACAGGCCAAAGGGGTGGGATAAATACCTGCCTATTTAGAGCTCTACATTTCTTATTTCTACCTTTCTGCCTAACATCTATTTCTCTCTGCTTTTCCTCCACAAATGTCTAGGCAATGGCATTTAAATTCAGTCCAATTAGGGTAGACACATGGTTAGCCATTTTCTAGTACCCAAAATAATCTCCCTCCCTGTCTCTCTCTCTCTCTCTCTCTCACATGATGTGAAGCAAATTGCTCTTTGCCGGTAAGGAAAGTTTTAGGGGAGCCACGGCACCGGCAGCTCCTTCTTGGGGAGTATGCTGCGATGCTAGAAAAACTCCCTGAAAATCTGCAGCATATCCACAAAGGCAGCCTGGATTGCTGATGTCAGCAAGCAGTGGGGAATTAAGGGTCTGATTGGAGTCAGCGAGGGTGCCAGCCCTTGAGAAGCCCATCTGTAGAGAGTCAAAGCCCATTTTGGTGGCGCTGCTGCTTCCTTGGGTCAAAGTTAGGCTCCAGAATTGCATACTTCAGGGCAGCAGCACAAGGAAGCCCCGGGCAGCATCTGCTGTGCCTTTCCCAGCGCATGGGACGATGTGATCCTGGCAAAGGGGCGTCTGGCATGGCTCGCCAGCAGCTTTTCTCCCCTTCTGCCAGTTTCTCGACCTTCCTGGCACGTCTCGATTTTCTTGCCCCTCACCTGAGCAAGAGTGCTGGCAAGTTTATGCTCCTTTTTCCAGGAGTAGTAGTACTCCACACACTGTGCCACGGTCTTAGTCTGGATCTGTTGTGAAGAGAAAAAGAAGGAGTCGAAAATGGTGTCGGGTGCACTGGGGAAAAAGTAGAATATGGAGTGAACTAGGAAGGAAAAGCATGAAGTAAATGGAGTAGGGTGTAAAATGAAATCAACATGGGGAAAGAGAGGCATCATGCAATGTCTTAAACCGTGTATTCTGCTAGGTGGTAATACACGCAATGCACAGATCAACAACAAATCCATCTAGCACAGTTCTTCTTTCCCCGCTTCCCTCCAGTTATGCCAGCACACCGTCTTGTGGAAGCAGCAGCAGACCTGTGCGACAAGTCTGACAGAAGAAAGCTTCATCTTCCAAAAGAGCTTGGAGAAAAGGGCTGGAGAGGCCGGATCATCCTTTTGACACAGGCTTTTGATGTCCCCTTTTGTTACTTCTTGAAGATACTTGGTACTTGAGAAGAGAGAGACTGAAGCCCAGTGCTTGTTCCCAGAAATAACCAAGCTTTCCTCCTGACGATCTGCTCGGGTAAAGAATGTCCCGTGGCTTTACCTGCTTCTGGATGAGATGAAAATCCTTGCCGTAGGTGTGGAAAGCCTTTTGGAAGGACTCCTTCTCCTCAGGTGTCCATCTATCAGAGCCTGGCAAGAAAAAGCAGCGGGTAGTAAACGCATCCCTTGATCCACACCAAGTAGATCCCACTGGCTGCCGAAAGAAACTGGTGGCAGGCCGTCATTCACGTGTGTGTACGTGTCTGCTCCCTCAGAAGGTCATGAAGACAAGAGCAGGCATTGCCCGGGGAGAAGGATTGGAAAAGAAGTAAAGCTGAAGGACTAGATGCTGGTGCTTCCCCACCCGCAGAGGAGACAAGACCTTGTGCTGGTGTTAAGCACAATTGCTTTAAGCAGAAACCCTTGCCACAACAATGAAGGGGACGGCAGCATCTGTCAGGGACGCAAGAAGCTCTGCTTTGCTTACCTGCGTAATGATAATCAGCCATGGGGTGGCCTTGAGGTGTTGCAGGCCCCTCTGAGAGCAGCATCTCCAGAGCCTCCTGCAAGATCAAGAGGGAAAAGGCTTTAGCCGCCCCACCACATTAAAAATGAGCCAAAAAATCACAGGTGCTGCCTTGCAGCTACTTTGCCTCTCCAGACATTCAAGCGACTGTATCCCATGTGGGTGAAACACTGTCATTTGCTCCAAGTCCCTGGTTTTTGCTGCCCAACCCTTTGATCCTGGTCCCCGAGAGTGGCCTTTTGCTCACCAACCTAAGGATTTTGCTGCTCCTGCAGCCAGAATGGCCTCAGCTGACTGAGGCTTCTGGGAATTTCCCCTCCAAATGTCTTAGAGAAGCCAGCTCTCCAGGCCATTTACAAGGCAGCAGGACCTTCCGCCGCCGCCGCCGCCTCCAGGAGGGAGATTCTCCCTGCTGGAGCCCTTTGGGCTCAGCCCTGACGCAGCTGGAGGAGACACAGCAGGCAGCAAGTGCTCTGCTCCCTGTTACGACCCTTCTTCAAAGAGCAGCCAGGAAAGGCTGTCCCAGTGCCCGGGCCCTCTGCATTCCCGTGCCCTCTTCTCTGCGCCCAAACAGCCGCTTCTTACCGTAACGCTGCCGCGTGCCCGGTGCAGGCAGTGCAGGGCGCGCTCCAGGTTAGCTGCTGCCCCGGGAATGCCACGGGAGCTGGCCATGTCCAACAGTTCTCTTACTGCAAGCACAACAAAAAACCCACTGAAAGTCAGCCTTGAGGCCAGCAAGGGCAAAGACTGCCATGCAAGGCAGAAGGAAAGGCCGGGAGCTAAAGACAGCAGCTTGGAGAGTATGAAAAGGAGAGCAAAGCCAGGGCCAGCTGAACCAAGGGCCCACGCAGTGCTGGCTCTCCCTCCAAAGCAGCTTCTGTAAGAAGAAGTGGGGGCCAATCTGCGCTCTTCCAGTGGCAGACGGCCCTGACCAATTTGGAGAGCAAGGTGCTTGCTCTTGCTCCTTGCCTCTAACACTTCTACATGGGAAGATGGGCGAGACAAGGAGAGAAGCAGAGCCTGCAAAAGGCTGCCTTTTTACGCAAAAGGAGCCTTTTAAAGACCCAAGTAGCTCAGGGGTGGAAGAAAAGCTTGAAGCAAAGCTACCTCTGTCAGGTTTTTCCATGTCAGAGTCATCCTCCCCCCAGGGCTTCCAGACCAGGGTTGCAGGCTCTTCATCCTCACTTGGTGCTCTGCTCTGCAGCTCTGGCAGCTCAGCCTGAAAGTCGCTGCCAACATTGATGTGTCTAAAGGAAGAAGGAGGTGGAGGTGAGAAAGGCAAGTGGTCAAGAGAGCCTTCCTGTGCATCCACAGGCTTGAACCAACGCCACCCTGACTCTGAAAGAGCAGTTCTCCTCCTCGCCATTCTTCCAGTTTGCTGTCCTTTAACCCTATGCCAAAACTCACGGCTGAATCTGGGCTCTTGCTTTCCTTTTCATTGTGCCTCTCCTTTCCACCTGAAAGAGATCAAAGCAATGCTCCAGTTCAAAATCCTTCCTTCTCATCCTCATCATTGCAAAGCCCGAGCTCCTGTGTCCCAGCTCCTTTCTCTTTGCCGCCTTTTTGACATGGAATGTCCTAGGGAGGACCCTCTAGCAGTCAGCAGCTTCCTCAGGAGGGCAAGCACAAGGCCATGCACTACTCTCTTCACTCCCGGGGCCACTGAGAAGAGCCAAGACAATGGCAGGGGAGATGTGCCAGTGCAGGCTTAGGTTGGATAGAAGGAAAAGGTTCTTCAGCCAGAGGCTGCTTGGGCACTGCAACAGCCTCCCCAGGGAAGGGGGCACAGCACCAAGCCTGACTGAGCTCCAAAAGTGTTTGGACACTGCTCTTGGGCACAGGCTGTGATTGTTGAGGCTGCCCTGGGCAGGCCCTGGACTTGGGCTCAGTGATCTTTGAGAATCCCTTCCAAGCCAGGAAATTCTGTGCTACTGTGATTGTGCTCTTGAGGAGATGGCATTTGACGGCCGCCCCTGAGCATGAGGTAGAACCAGCCCTACGTGCACTGGAAAAAGAATCTAGAAAGATATTAAAATAGCATGGATCTATAAGCCATGGAACTACGTCAGTATATAAGAATTGCTGATCCCAGATGGTTTTTGAAGTTGAAAGCCTGTGTTTGAGGAGAAGCCCAGTCAAATGCTTCTATGCCCTGAACGACAGGGATGCCAGAGGAGAAGTGCCATCATTCTGGTGTTTGAAGCTTTGGAGCGGGTGTGAGCAGAGTCAGGGCATAAGGGGATTTGTTGACACTGAAGCCCTGAAGTGCTCAGCCACAAACAATTTGTTTTGGGGTCAGCACAAGATAGTTTGAGGACTGAAATGGGTGCCAAGAACTTTTAATCAGGTCATCCGTGGACGAGGATCTGCAACTGCACTGGGACACCTCTCTAGGTCCTCTATGGAAAGGTCTGTGTTTCCCCTGGAGGCAACATGATTCCTTCAGAAGCTGCAGCCTGCTTTCACGTGGAAGCTCGTCTGGGGAAAGTGAGCACGCAGCCTGTGTGTCGTGCTTGGTGGGAGAGGCAGCTGGAGCCTCCTGCCCCTGTGCTAGTGCTTTGAGGGCAAACGGGGATTTTCTTACCTTGGACGGTTCCCAAGTGCTCTGGGGATGCCCGGAGGCAGACG
The DNA here is from genome assembly GCF_037042795.1 of Molothrus aeneus. Classification (NCBI taxonomy): domain Eukaryota; kingdom Metazoa; phylum Chordata; class Aves; order Passeriformes; family Icteridae; genus Molothrus; species Molothrus aeneus. The sequence continues at coordinate 2,533,680 of NW_027099079.1, read as the reverse complement.
AGGAGACCAGGACGTCGGTGCAGAGGCCGGGTCTGGCGCTGAGTGCAGAAGGCGGCTGGTCAGGGACAGCCCAGGAGCTGATCCTGCAGCTGCTGCTCCAGCGCTGCTCCACCAGCGTTCCAGCAAGGGCCGCAGGAGCAGGAGACAACGACAGTTGCTATGGGCACAGCCCAACATTCCATCTAGAACCCCAGGGGAGCCATGGGACAGAAAGAGGCATGGGCCGCCTCTGGCCCTTGTACTTCTTCTGCTGCAAGTTTGCTCTGAGACGCTTCCCATGGGGCCTTTTCTCCTCAGTCGTCTGATGAGACGGGCAAAAGCAGTGCAGGGACAGCCCTGGGTCTTCCCGGTGCTTCTCTGCAAGGTGCCTCCAGCTGAACGTGCACAGGAGCCTGCCTCTGTGCAAGGGCCCAGACCTCATCTCCTGCCCTGGAGAACCAGAAGGGCTCCTCCCACTGGCTCTCCTCCAGCTCTGAGAGGAGCTGGAATTTGCAAGTTGTCCAGCGCAGAGCCAACTCCAGAGCTTCCTCTCAAAGTGGAGCCATTCATCCTGCCCCCTTTCTCAAGTCTCCTTTTGCTGCCCAATAATGTCACTGCATGTTTTCCCTCCTTTGGGCCTCTGAGCTGGTCTCTCACCTCATCACTCCTCCCTTGAAACTTGGAGAAACAGGATGTTTTTCAGGGCAACTGATGGGGACACACACACCCACACAGGGACAGCACACGGGCATTTCTCTAGCAAACATTCATGCAGAATTTCTATAGCCCTCTTCCAGCTCCCTTGGAGAAGCTCGGTGTTTGTCCCCAAAAGACTCTGCCATTCCTCTAAGAAAGCAACACTAACAGAATTCCCTTTCCACACTGCTGGCCTTCACATTGGTTTTAATGCCTAGATCCCAGATATGACAAAACCCAGGCAGCTTTGCTGCTTTCCTGCCTGTCGTTAAGGAAAAGCAAATCTTGCTTCAGTCCCAATCTTGCTTCCTTCCCAGCCTGCACGTTAGCCACTGGCCAGCAAACTGAGGGGGCAGCTGGAACAAGTCCCACTGCAAGGCAGATACTTTGTAGGCTCCAAAGCCCACCTGCACCGCCTCCATCAGACAAGGGCAAGCTTCCCTCGGCTTCCCAGAAGCAGCCTGGCAATTGCCCCCTCCCTCGCCCCCTCTCCACCCTCCACAGCCCCTGCCACCAAAGCCTTGCTAGGCAGGGCCATTTGCTGGCCTCGAAGAAAGAGTGCCTTTGATTCTTCTTTGGCGCAAGTGCCCGAGCTGTGAGAAGTCAGAGGATAATGATCACACCCGCTCTGCTTTAGCTAAGGAGATTGCTGGAGGCCCAGAGCGGGACACTGGTCCTTTCGAGAGAAACTGAAACTGAACTAGCCATGCCTTTGTGGCGCATGCGGATAGGAATTGGATAGAATCGGAGGGCTTAGAAACGTCCTCCAAGGTGGTCAGCTTCATCAGTCCCCCAAAATGAAACAAAGTTATGTTACTGGGCTCCAAAAAGGACTAAAGCCGCTGCTTTTATGCCAGAAAATATGGTGAGACCAGACCACTCATCTAGATCCAATTCCGTGAATTAAACAAAGCCTCCCTTTCCACTCCCAGCTGAGATGTTGAGGAATCAAAGGCAGACGCCCCAGCCTTATTTCACTGGCAGTAAAGGAGACACACCTCAGTAAGTCCTGCCAGCTGAGCAAGGGGCTGGGCCCGGGGGAGGTGGCGCCTGCCCAGATTCTTCTCTCAGGGCAAGTGCCGTCTTTGCAACACCAGGCAAATGGAACAAACATTGCCGGAGTGTTTTCATACAGACAGAAAGACAAAATGGAACAAACTTTGGTTTAATGATAAAGACCCATTGGCTCTCAACAAAGGCAAAAATGACAAAAGGCAGAGCATAGACAACACCCAACCTTTGAAATGTATTGATAAATCTAATAAAACTAATGAATCTTAAATAATACTAATGGATCTTAACGACTAAATTGAGGAGATTCCTATCATGTCAACTAACTAAGTAGAAGATTAAACTACCCTAAAAGCTTAAAAAACAGTCCTATTCCTATCTAGTCCTATTGATACCTAACTCTTGCTAGCCCTGGACAACCTGCAGGGTTGTCTAATTTCAAAGTCTTTTCTTCTTGGCGAGAGGCTCTGCTGCCTTCCGAGGCCGATGTCTTCTCCTGTGGTTGTTCCTTTCCTTCACGGTTTCAAACACCCTGCAAGATAGGAAACAAACCATCCATTGCTCACTTTAGTACACACCATGAAACCAAGTGCCGAGATCTCCGTTTGAGTAGGAATTTCTGTCTTTTCGGGCAGTGGCACATTTGTGAATTGATCAGCACCATGAGTCTGATCGTTCTACTTTCAATGCCTTGAAATGTCTTCCTCCTTTTGCTGCATCCTCTTTTGAATTTGATCAGCAGCATCAAACCAAGCTTTGATGGATCTATTCCTACTTGTATGAACTGTGTCTTGTTGGGGCACGGCAAGGTTTCATTGTGAAGGCTGGGTTTTACCTAAGCTCTTTGGGTTTGAGGTGGGTGTTAAGCTTGACCACGGCTGCCGGGGGCGATGCTGCAAGTGCCCCCAGCTTCCCCTGCGGTGCCTTTGAAAAGGGTCAGCCTGTTTTAGTCCAAAGGCGCAGCTTTGAGCAGAAAGAGGAGGAACTTACGCACCGTTTGCACTGCCCGCAGGGAAAGGGGCCTCCCGCCGAGCGGGGCGGCTGGCGCGCTTGGCAGCAGGGACACTTGGCGCTGCGAGCCCTCTTGCGGCTTCTCTTCCCTGTCTCCCCGTTCTCCTTTCTGGGAGGGCTTTTCCTCCTCTTTGCTTTGCCCACACTCTGGAAATCAAAGAGTCCTTATCAATGCTTCCTTCCTCTCACAAAGCTGGAAACCAGAGCATCCAGCACAAAAATCTATCGGCTTAAGCAAATCCTTCCAGACCCTCAAGAGCTGAGAAAACGGCTGCCTTTGCCAATGGGCTGCGGCGGGCTGCCAACCCAGAGCTTGGAGGAAAATACTCCTCTTTTCTACAGGCCAAAGGGGTGGGATAAATACCTGCCTATTTAGAGCTCTACATTTCTTATTTCTACCTTTCTGCCTAACATCTATTTCTCTCTGCTTTTCCTCCACAAATGTCTAGGCAATGGCATTTAAATTCAGTCCAATTAGGGTAGACACATGGTTAGCCATTTTCTAGTACCCAAAATAATCTCCCTCCCTGTCTCTCTCTCTCTCTCTCTCTCACATGATGTGAAGCAAATTGCTCTTTGCCGGTAAGGAAAGTTTTAGGGGAGCCACGGCACCGGCAGCTCCTTCTTGGGGAGTATGCTGCGATGCTAGAAAAACTCCCTGAAAATCTGCAGCATATCCACAAAGGCAGCCTGGATTGCTGATGTCAGCAAGCAGTGGGGAATTAAGGGTCTGATTGGAGTCAGCGAGGGTGCCAGCCCTTGAGAAGCCCATCTGTAGAGAGTCAAAGCCCATTTTGGTGGCGCTGCTGCTTCCTTGGGTCAAAGTTAGGCTCCAGAATTGCATACTTCAGGGCAGCAGCACAAGGAAGCCCCGGGCAGCATCTGCTGTGCCTTTCCCAGCGCATGGGACGATGTGATCCTGGCAAAGGGGCGTCTGGCATGGCTCGCCAGCAGCTTTTCTCCCCTTCTGCCAGTTTCTCGACCTTCCTGGCACGTCTCGATTTTCTTGCCCCTCACCTGAGCAAGAGTGCTGGCAAGTTTATGCTCCTTTTTCCAGGAGTAGTAGTACTCCACACACTGTGCCACGGTCTTAGTCTGGATCTGTTGTGAAGAGAAAAAGAAGGAGTCGAAAATGGTGTCGGGTGCACTGGGGAAAAAGTAGAATATGGAGTGAACTAGGAAGGAAAAGCATGAAGTAAATGGAGTAGGGTGTAAAATGAAATCAACATGGGGAAAGAGAGGCATCATGCAATGTCTTAAACCGTGTATTCTGCTAGGTGGTAATACACGCAATGCACAGATCAACAACAAATCCATCTAGCACAGTTCTTCTTTCCCCGCTTCCCTCCAGTTATGCCAGCACACCGTCTTGTGGAAGCAGCAGCAGACCTGTGCGACAAGTCTGACAGAAGAAAGCTTCATCTTCCAAAAGAGCTTGGAGAAAAGGGCTGGAGAGGCCGGATCATCCTTTTGACACAGGCTTTTGATGTCCCCTTTTGTTACTTCTTGAAGATACTTGGTACTTGAGAAGAGAGAGACTGAAGCCCAGTGCTTGTTCCCAGAAATAACCAAGCTTTCCTCCTGACGATCTGCTCGGGTAAAGAATGTCCCGTGGCTTTACCTGCTTCTGGATGAGATGAAAATCCTTGCCGTAGGTGTGGAAAGCCTTTTGGAAGGACTCCTTCTCCTCAGGTGTCCATCTATCAGAGCCTGGCAAGAAAAAGCAGCGGGTAGTAAACGCATCCCTTGATCCACACCAAGTAGATCCCACTGGCTGCCGAAAGAAACTGGTGGCAGGCCGTCATTCACGTGTGTGTACGTGTCTGCTCCCTCAGAAGGTCATGAAGACAAGAGCAGGCATTGCCCGGGGAGAAGGATTGGAAAAGAAGTAAAGCTGAAGGACTAGATGCTGGTGCTTCCCCACCCGCAGAGGAGACAAGACCTTGTGCTGGTGTTAAGCACAATTGCTTTAAGCAGAAACCCTTGCCACAACAATGAAGGGGACGGCAGCATCTGTCAGGGACGCAAGAAGCTCTGCTTTGCTTACCTGCGTAATGATAATCAGCCATGGGGTGGCCTTGAGGTGTTGCAGGCCCCTCTGAGAGCAGCATCTCCAGAGCCTCCTGCAAGATCAAGAGGGAAAAGGCTTTAGCCGCCCCACCACATTAAAAATGAGCCAAAAAATCACAGGTGCTGCCTTGCAGCTACTTTGCCTCTCCAGACATTCAAGCGACTGTATCCCATGTGGGTGAAACACTGTCATTTGCTCCAAGTCCCTGGTTTTTGCTGCCCAACCCTTTGATCTGGTCCCCGAGAGTGGCCTTTTGCTCACCAACCTAAGGATTTTGCTGCTCCTGCAGCCAGAATGGCCTCAGCTGACTGAGGCTTCTGGGAATTTCCCCTCCAAATGTCTTAGAGAAGCCAGCTCTCCAGGCCATTTACAAGGCAGCAGGACCTTCCGCCGCCGCCGCCGCCTCCAGGAGGGAGATTCTCCCTGCTGGAGCCCTTTGGGCTCAGCCCTGACGCAGCTGGAGGAGACACAGCAGGCAGCAAGTGCTCTGCTCCCTGTTAAGACCCTTCTTCAAAGAGCAGCCAGGAAAGGCTGTCCCAGTGCCCGGGCCCTCTGCATTCCCTGTGCCCTCTTCTCTGCGCCCAAACAGCCGCTTCTTACCGGAACGCTGCCGCGTGCCCGGTGCAGGCAGTGCAGGGCGCGCTCCAGGTTAGCTGCTGCCCCGGGAATGCCACGGGAGCTGGCCATGTCCAACAGTTCTCTTACTGCAAGCACAACAAAAAACCCACCGAAAGTCAGCCTTGAGGCCAGCAAGGGCAAAGACTGCCATGCAAGGCAGAAGGAAAGGCCGGGAGCTAAAGACAGCAGCTTGGAGAGTATGAAAAGGAGAGCAAAGCCAGGGCCAGCTGAACCAAGGGCCCACGCAGTGCTGGCTCTCCCTCCAAAGCAGCTTCTGTAAGAAGAAGTGGGGGCCAATCTGCGCTCTTCCAGTGGCAGACGGCCCTGACCAATTTGGAGAGCAAGGTGCTTGCTCTTGCTCCTTGCCTCTAACACTTCTACATGGGAAGATGGGCGAGACAAGGAGAGAAGCAGAGCCTGCAAAAGGCTGCCTTTTTACGCAAAAGGAGCCTTTTAAAGACCCAAGTAGCTCAGGGGTGGAAGAAAAGCTTGAAGCAAAGCTACCTCTGTCAGGTTTTTCCATGTCAGAGTCATCCTCCCCCCAGGGCTTCCAGACCAGGGTTGCAGGCTCTTCATCCTCACTTGGTGCTCTGCTCTGCAGCTCTGGCAGCTCAGCCTGAAAGTCGCTGCCAACATTGATGTGTCTAAAGGAAGAAGGAGGTGGAGGTGAGAAAGGCAAGTGGTCAAGAGAGCCTTCCTGTGCATCCACAGGCTTGAACCAACGCCACCCTGACTCTGAAAGAGCAGTTCTCCTCCTCGCCATTCTTCCAGTTTGCTGTCCTTTAACCCTATGCCAAAACTCACGGCTGAATCTGGGCTCTTGCTTTCCTTTTCATTGTGCCTCTCCTTTCCACCTGAAAGAGATCAAAGCAATGCTCCAGTTCAAAATCCTTCCTTCTCATCCTCATCATTGCAAAGCCCGAGCTCCTGTGTCCCAGCTCCTTTCTCTTTGCCGCCTTTTTGACATGGAATGTCCTAGGGAGGACCCTCTAGCAGTCAGCAGCTTCCTCAGGAGGGCAAGCACAAGGCCATGCACTACTCTCTTCACTCCCGGGGCCACTGAGAAGAGCCAAGAGAATGGCAGGGGAGATGTGCCAGTGCAGGCTTAGGTTGGATAGAAGGAAAAGGTTCTTCAGCCAGAGGCTGCTTGGGCACTGCAACAGCCTCCCCAGGGAAGGGGGCACAGCACCAAGCCTGACTGAGCTCCAAAAGTGTTTGGACACTGCTCTTGGGCACAGGCTGTGATTGTTGAGGCTGCCCTGGGCAGGCCCTGGACTTGGGCTCAGTGATCTTTGAGAATCCCTTCCAAGCCAGGAAATTCTGTGCTACTGTGATTGTGCTCTTGAGGAGATGGCATTTGACGGCCGCCCCTGAGCATGAGGTAGAACCAGCCCTACGTGCACTGGAAAAAGAATCTAGAAAGATATTAAAATAGCATGGATCTATAAGCCATGGAACTACGTCAGTATATAAGAATTGCTGATCCCAGATGGTTTTTGAAGTTGAAAGCCTGTGTTTGAGGAGAAGCCCAGTCAAATGCTTCTATGCCCTGAACGACAGGGATGCCAGAGGAGAAGTGCCATCATTCTGGTGTTTGAAGCTTTGGAGCGGGTGTGAGCAGAGTCAGGGCATAAGGGGATTTGTTGACACTGAAGCCCTGAAGTGCTCAGCCACAAACAATTTGTTTTGGGGTCAGCACAAGATAGTTTGAGGACTGAAATGGGTGCCAAGAACTTTTAATCAGGTCATCCGTGGACGAGGATCTGCAACTGCACTGGGACACCTCTCTAGGTCCTCTATGGAAAGGTCTGTGTTTCCCCTGGAGGCAACATGATTCCTTCAGAAGCTGCAGCCTGCTTTCACGTGGAAGCTCGTCTGGGGAAAGTGAGCACGCAGCCTGTGTGTCGTGCTTGGTGGGAGAGGCAGCTGGAGCCTCCTGCCCCTGTGCTAGTGCTTTGAGGGCAAACGGGGATTTTCTTACCTTGGACGGTTCCCAAGTGCTCTGGGGATGCCCGGAGGCAGACGAGGAGACCAGGACGTCGGTGCAGAGGCCGGGTCTGGCGCTGAGTGCAGAAGGCGGCTGGTCAGGGACAGCCCAGGAGCTGATCCTGCAGCTGCTGCTCCAGCGCTGCTCTACCAGCGTTCCAGCAAGGGCCGCAGGAGCAGGAGACAACGACAGTTGCTATGGGCACAGCCCAACATTCCATCTAGAACCCCAGGGGAGCCATGGGACAGAAAGAGGCATGGGCCGCCTCTGGCCCTTGTACTTCTTCTGCTGCAAGTTTGCTCTGAGACGCTTCCCATGGGGCCTTTTCTCCTCAGTCGTCTGATGAGACGGGCAAAAGCAGTGCAGGGACAGCCCTGGGTCTTCCCGGTGCTTCTCTGCAAGGTGCCTCCAGCTGAACGTGCACAGGAGCCTGCCTCTGTGCAAGGGCCCAGACCTCATCTCCTGCCCTGGAGAACCAGAAGGGCTCCTCCCACTGGCTCTCCTCCAGCTCTGAGAGGAGCTGGAATTTGCAAGTTGTCCAGCGCAGAGCCAACTCCAGAGCTTCCTCTCAAAGTGGAGCCATTCATCCTGCCCCCTTTCTCAAGTCTCCTTTTGCTGCCCAATAATGTCACTGCATGTTTTCCCTCCTTTGGGCCTCTGAGCTGGTCTCTCACCTCATCACTCCTCCCTTGAAACTTGGAGAAACAGGATGTTTTTCAGGGCAACTGATGGGGACACACACACACACACAGGGACAGCACACGGGCATTTCTCTAGCAAACATTCATGCAGAATTTCTATAGCCCTCTTCCAGCTCCCTTGGAGAAGCTCGGTGTTTGTCCCCAAAAGACTCTGCCATTCCTCTAAGAAAGCAACACTAACAGAATTCCCTTTCCACACTGCTGGCCTTCACATTGGTTTTAATGCCTAGATCCCAGATATGACAAAACCCAGGCAGCTTTGCTGCTTTCCTGCCTGTCGTTAAGGAAAAGCAAATCTTGCTTCAGTCCCAATCTTGCTTCCTTCCCAGCCTGCACCTTACCCACTGGCCAGCAAACTGAGGGGGCAGCTGGAACAAGTCCCACTGCAAGGCAGATACTTTGTAGGCTCCAAAGCCCACCTGCACCGCCTCCATCAGACAAGGGCAAGCTTCCCTCAGCTTCCCAGAAGCAGCCTGGCAATTGCCCCCTCCCTCGCCCCCTCTCCACCCTCCACAGCCCCTGCCACCAAAGCCTTGCTAGGCAGGGCCATTTGCTGGCCTCGAAGAAAGAGTGCCTTTGATTCTTCTTTGGCGCAAGTGCCCGAGCTGTGAGAAGTCAGAGGATAATGATCACACCCGCTCTGCTTTAGCTAAGGAGATTGCTGGAGGCCCAGAGCGGGACACTGGTCCTTTCGAGAGAAACTGAAACTGAACTAGCCATGCCTTTGTGGCGCATGCGGATAGGAATTGGATAGAATCGGAGGGCTTAGAAACGTCCTCCAAGGTGGTCAGCTTCATCAGTCCCCCAAAATGAAACAAAGTTATGTTACTGGGCTCCAAAAAGGACTAAAGCCGCTGCTTTTATGCCAGAAAATATGGTGAGACCAGACCACTCATCTAGATCCAATTCCGTGAATTAAACAAAGCCTCCCTTTCCACTCCCAGCTGAGATGTTGAGGAATCAAAGGCAGACGCCCCAGCCTTATTTCACTGGCAGTAAAGGAGACACACCTCAGTAAGTCCTGCCAGCTGAGCAAGGGGCTGGGCCCGGGGAAGGTGGCGCCTGCCCAGATTCTTCTCTCAGGGCAAGTGCCGTCTTTGCAACACCAGGCAAATGGAACAAACATTGCCGGAGTGTTTTCATACAGACAGAAAGACAAAATGGAACAAACTTTGGTTTAATGATAAAGACCCATTGGCTCTCAACAAAGGCAAAAATGACAAAAGGCAGAGCATAGACAACACCCAACCTTTGAAATGTATTGATAAATCTAATAAAACTAATGAATCTTAAATAATACTAATGGATCTTAACGACTAAATTGAGGAGATTCCTATCATGTCAACTAACTAAGTAGAAGATTAAACTACCCTAAAAGCTTAAAAAACAGTCCTATTCCTATCTAGTCCTATTGATACCTAACTCTTGCTAGCCCTGGACAACCTGCAGGGTTGTCTAATTTCAAAGTCTTTTCTTCTTGGCGAGAGGCTCTGCTGCCTTCCGAGGCCGATGTCTTCTCCTGTGGTTGTTCCTTTCCTTCACGGTTTCAAACACCCTGCAAGATAGGAAACAAACCATCCATTGCTCACTTTAGTACACACCATGAAACCAAGTGCCGAGATCTCCGTTTGAGTAGGAATTTCTGTCTTTTCGGGCAGTGGCACATTTGTGAATTGATCAGCACCATGAGTCTGATCGTTCTACTTTCAATGCCTTGAAATGTCTTCCTCCTTTTGCTGCATCCTCTTTTGAATTTGATCAGCAGCATCAAACCAAGCTTTGATGGATCTATTCCTATTTGTATGAACTGTGTCTTGTTGGGGCACGGCAAGGTTTCATTGTGAAGGCTGGGTTTTACCTAAGCTCTTTGGGTTTGAGGTGGGTGTTAAGCTTGACCACGGCTGCCGGGGGCGATGCTGCAAGTGCCCCCAGCTTCCCCTGCGGTGCCTTTGAAAAGGGTCAGCCTGTTTTAGTCCAAAGGCGCAGCTTTGAGCAGAAAGAGGAGGAACTTGCTCACCGTTTGCACTGCCCGCAGGGAAAGGGGCCTCCCGCCGAGCGGGGCGGCTGGCGCGCTTGGCAGCAGGGACACTCGGCGCTGCGAGCCCTCTTGCGGCTTCTCTTCCCTGTCTCCCCGTTCTCCTTTCTGGGAGGGCTTTTCCTCCTCTTTGCTTTGCCCACACTCTGGAAATCAAAGAGTCCTTATCAATGCTTCCTTCCTCTCACAAAGCTGGAAACCAGAGCATCCAGCACAAAAATCTATCGGCTTAAGCAAATCCTTCCAGACCCTCAAGAGCTGAGAAAACGGCTGCCTTTGCCAATGGGCTGCGGCAGGCTGCCAACCCAGAGCTTGGAGGAAAATACTCCTCTTTTCTACAGGCCAAAGGGGTGGGATAAATACCTGCCTATTTAGAGCTCTACATTTCTTATTTCTACCTTTCTGCCTAACATCTATTTCTCTCTGCTTTTCCTCCACAAATGTCTAGGCAATGGCATTTAAATTCAGTCCAATTAGGGTAGACACATGGTTAGCCATTTTCTAGTACCCAAAATAATCTCCCTCCCTGTCTCTCTCTCTCTCTCTCTCTCACATGATGTGAAGCAAATTGCTCTTTGCCGGTAAGGAAAGTTTTAGGGGAGCCACGGCACCGGCAGCTCCTTCTTGGGGAGTATGCTGCGATGCTAGAAAAACTCCCTGAAAATCTGCAGCATATCCACAAAGGCAGCCTGGATTGCTGATGTCAGCAAGCAGTGGGGAATTAAGGGTCTGATTGGAGTCAGCGAGGGTGCCAGCCCTTGAGAAGCCCATCTGTAGAGAGTCAAAGCCCATTTTGGTGGCGCTGCTGCTTCCTTGGGTCAAAGTTAGGCTCCAGAATTGCATACTTCAGGGCAGCAGCACAAGGAAGCCCCGGGCAGCATCTGCTGTGCCTTTCCCAGCGCATGGGACGATGTGATCCTGGCAAAGGGGCGTCTGGCATGGCTCGCCAGCAGCTTTTCTCCCCTTCTGCCAGTTTCTCGACCTTCCTGGCACGTCTCGATTTTCTTGCCCCTCACCTGAGCAAGAGTGCTGGCAAGTTTATGCTCCTTTTTCCAGGAGTAGTAGTACTCCACACACTGTGCCACGGTCTTAGTCTGGATCTGTTGTGAAGAGAAAAAGAAGGAGTCGAAAATGGTGTCGGGTGCACTGGGGAAAAAGTAGAATATGGAGTGAACTAGGAAGGAAAAGCATGAAGTAAATGGAGTAGGGTGTAAAATGAAATCAACATGGGGAAAGAGAGGCATCATGCAATGTCTTAAACCGTGTATTCTGCTAGGTGGTAATACACGCAATGCACAGATCAACAACAAATCCATCTAGCACAGTTCTTCTTTCCCCGCTTCCCTCCAGTTATGCCAGCACACCGTCTTGTGGAAGCAGCAGCAGACCTGTGCGACAAGTCTGACAGAAGAAAGCTTCATCTTCCAAAAGAGCTTGGAGAAAAGGGCTGGAGAGGCCGGATCATCCTTTTGACACAGGCTTTTGATGTCCCCTTTTGTTACTTCTTGAAGATACTTGGTACTTGAGAAGAGAGAGACTGAAGCCCAGTGCTTGTTCCCAGAAATAACCAAGCTTTCCTCCTGACGATCTGCTCGGGTAAAGAATGTCCCGTGGCTTTACCTGCTTCTGGATGAGATGAAAATCCTTGCCGTAGGTGTGGAAAGCCTTTTGGAAGGACTCCTTCTCCTCAGGTGTCCATCTATCAGAGCCTGGCAAGAAAAAGCAGCGGGTAGTAAACGCATCCCTTGATCCACACCAAGTAGATCCCACTGGCTGCCGAAAGAAACTGGTGGCAGGCCGTCATTCACGTGTGTGTACGTGTCTGCTCCCTCAGAAGGTCATGAAGACAAGAGCAGGCATTGCCCGGGGAGAAGGATTGGAAAAGAAGTAAAGCTGAAGGACTAGATGCTGGTGCTTCCCCACCCGCAGAGGAGACAAGACCTTGTGCTGGTGTTAAGCACAATTGCTTTAAGCAGAAACCCTTGCCACAACAATGAAGGGGACGGCAGCATCTGTCAGGGACGCAAGAAGCTCTGCTTTGCTTACCTGCGTAATGATAATCAGCCATGGGGTGGCCTTGAGGTGTTGCAGGCCCCTCTGAGAGCAGCATCTCCAGAGCCTCCTGCAAGATCAAGAGGGAAAAGGCTTTAGCCGCCCCACCACATTAAAAATGAGCCAAAAAATCACAGGTGCTGCCTTGCAGCTACTTTGCCTCTCCAGACATTCAAGCGACTGTATCCCATGTGGGTGAAACACTGTCATTTGCTCCAAGTCCCTGGTTTTTGCTGCCCAACCCTTTGATCCTGGTCCCCGAGAGTGGCCTTTTGCTCACCAACCTAAGGATTTTGCTGCTCCTGCAGCCAGAATGGCCTCAGCTGACTGAGGCTTCTGGGAATTTCCCCTCCAAATGTCTTAGAGAACCCAGCTCTCCAGGCCATTTACAAGGCAGCAGGACCTTCCGCCGCCGCCGCCTCCAGGAGGGAGATTCTCCCTGCTGGAGCCCTTTGGCCTCAGCCCTGACGCAGCTGGAGGAGACACAGCAGGCAGCAAGTGCTCTGCTCCCTGTTAAGACCCTTCTTCAAAGAGCAGCCAGGAAAGGCTGTCCCAGTGCCCGGGCCCTCTGCATTCCCTGTGCCCTCTTCTCTGCGCCCAAACAGCCGCTTCTTACCGGAACGCTGCCGCGTGCCCGGTGCAGGCAGTGCAGGGCGCGCTCCAGGTTAGCTGCTGCCCCGGGAATGCCACGGGAGCTGGCCATGTCCAACAGTTCTCTTACTGCAAGCACAACAAAAAACCCACCGAAAGTCAGCCTTGAGGCCAGCAAGGGCAAAGACTGCCATGCAAGGCAGAAGGAAAGGCCGGGAGCTAAAGACAGCAGCTTGGAGAGTATGAAAAGGAGAGCAAAGCCAGGGCCAGCTGAACCAAGGGCCCACGCAGTGCTGGCTCTCCCTCCAAAGCAGCTTCTGTAAGAAGAAGTGGGGGCCAATCTGCGCTCTTCCAGTGGCAGACGGCCCTGACCAATTTGGAGAGCAAGGTGCTTGCTCTTGCTCCTTGCCTCTAACACTTCTACATGGGAAGATGGGCGAGACAAGGAGAGAAGCAGAGCCTGCAAAAGGCTGCCTTTTTACGCAAAAGGAGCCTTTTAAAGACCCAAGTAGCTCAGGGGTGGAAGAAAAGCTTGAAGCAAAGCTACCTCTGTCAGGTTTTTCCATGTCAGAGTCATCCTCCCCCCAGGGCTTCCAGACCAGGGTTGCAGGCTCTTCATCCTCACTTGGTGCTCTGCTCTGCAGCTCTGGCAGCTCAACCTGAAAGTCGCTGCCAACATTGATGTGTCTAAAGGAAGAAGGAGGTGGAGGTGAGAAAGGCAAGTGGTCAAGAGAGCCTTCCTGTGCATCCACAGGCTTGAACCAACGCCACCCTGACTCTGAAAGAGCAGTTCTCCTCCTCGCCATTCTTCCAGTTTGCTGTCCTTTAACCCTATGCCAAAACTCACGGCTGAATCTGGGCTCTTGCTTTCCTTTTCATTGTGCCTCTCCTTTCCACCTGAAAGAGATCAAAGCAATGCTCCAGTTCAAAATCCTTCCTTCTCATCCTCATCATTGCAAAGCCCGAGCTCCTGTGTCCCAGCTCCTTTCTCTTTGCCGCCTTTTTGACATGGAATGTCCTAGGGAGGACCCTCTAGCAGTCAGCAGCTTCCTCAGGAGGGCAAGCACAAGGCCATGCACTACTCTCTTCACTCCCGGGGCCACTGAGAAGAGCCAAGAGAATGGCAGGGGAGATGTGCCAGTGCAGGCTTAGGTTGGATAGAAGGAAAAGGTTCTTCAGCCAGAGGCTGCTTGGGCACTGCAACAGCCTCCCCAGGGAAGGGGGCACAGCACCAAGCCTGACTGAGCTCCAAAAGTGTTTGGACACTGCTCTTGGGCACAGGCTGTGATTGTTGAGGCTGCCCTGGGCAGGCCCTGGACTTGGGCTCAGTGATCTTTGAGAATCCCTTCCAAGCCAGGAAATTCTGTGCTACTGTGATTGTGCTCTTGAGGAGATGGCATTTGACGGCCGCCCCTGAGCATGAGGTAGAACCAGCCCTACGTGCACTGGAAAAAGAATCTAGAAAGATATTAAAATAGCATGGATCTATAAGCCATGGAACTACGTCAGTATATAAGAATTGCTGATCCCAGATGGTTTTTGAAGTTGAAAGCCTGTGTTTGAGGAGAAGCCCAGTCAAATGCTTCTATGCCCTGAACGACAGGGATGCCAGAGGAGAAGTGCCATCATTCTGGTGTTTGAAGCTTTGGAGCGGGTGTGAGCAGAGTCAGGGCATAAGGGGATTTGTTGACACTGAAGCCCTGAAGTGCTCAGCCACAAACAATTTGTTTTGGGGTCAGCACAAGATAGTTTGAGGACTGAAATGGGTGCCAAGAACTTTTAATCAGGTCATCCGTGGACGAGGATCTGCAACTGCACTGGGACACCTCTCTAGGTCCTCTATGGAAAGGTCTGTGTTTCCCCTGGAGGCAACATGATTCCTTCAGAAGCTGCAGCCTGCTTTCACGTGGAAGCTCGTCTGGGGAAAGTGAGCACGCAGCCTGTGTGTCGTGCTTGGTGGGAGAGGCAGCTGGAGCCTCCTGCCCCTGTGCTAGTGCTTTGAGGGCAAACGGGGATTTTCTTACCTTGGACGGTTCCCAAGTGCTCTGGGGATGCCCGGAGGCAGACGAGGAGACCAGGACGTCGGTGCAGAGGCCGGGTCTGGCGCTGAGTGCAGAAGGCGGCTGGTCAGGGACAGCCCAGGAGCTGATCCTGCAGCTGCTGCTCCAGCGCTGCTCCACCAGCGTTCCAGCAAGGGCCGCAGGAGCAGGAGACAACGACAGTTGCTATGGGCACAGCCCAACATTCCATCTAGAACCCCAGGGGAGCCATGGGACAGAAAGAGGCATGGGCCGCCTCTGGCCCTTGTACTTCTTCTGCTGCAAGTTTGCTCTGAGACGCTTCCCATGGGGCCTTTTCTCCTCAGTCGTCTGATGAGACAGGCAAAAGCAGTGCAGGGACAGCCCTGGGTCTTCCCGGTGCTTCTCTGCAAGGTGCCTCCAGCTGAACGTGCACAGGAGCCTGCCTCTGTGCAAGGGCCCAGACCTCATCTCCTGCCCTGGAGAACCAGAAGGGCTCCTCCCACTGGCTCTCCTCCAGCTCTGAGAGGAGCTGGAATTTGCAAGTTGTCCAGCGCAGAGCCAACTCCAGAGCTTCCTCTCAAAGTGGAGCCATTCATCCTGCCCCCTTTCTCAAGTCTCCTTTTGCTGCCCAATAATGTCACTGCATGTTTTCCCTCCTTTGGGCCTCTGAGCTGGTCTCTCACCTCATCACTCCTCCCTTGAAACTTGGAGAAACAGGATGTTTTTCAGGGCAACTGATGGGGACACACACACACACACAGGGACAGCACACGGGCATTTCTCTAGCAAACATTCATGCAGAATTTCTATAGCCCTCTTCCAGCTCCCTTGGAGAAGCTCGGTGTTTGTCCCCAAAAGACTCTGCCATTCCTCTAAGAAAGCAACACTAACAGAATTCCCTTTCCACACTGCTGGCCTTCACATTGGTTTTAATGCCTAGATCCCAGATATGACAAAACCCAGGCAGCTTTGCTGCTTTCCTGCCTGTCGTTAAGGAAAAGCAAATCTTGCTTCAGTCCCAGTCTTGCTTCCTTCCCAGCCTGCACGTTAGCCACTGGCCAGCAAACTGAGGGGGCAGCTGGAACAAGTCCCACTGCAAGGCAGATACTTTGTAGGCTCCAAAGCCCACCTGCACCGCCTCCATCAGACAAGGGCAAGCTTCCCTCGGCTTCCCAGAAGCAGCCTGGCAATTGCCCCCTCCCTCGCCCCCTCTCCACCCTCCACAGCCCCTGCCACCAAAGCCTTGCTAGGCAGGGCCATTTGCTGGCCTCGAAGAAAGAGTGCCTTTGATTCTTCTTTGGCGCAAGTGCCCGAGCTGTGAGAAGTCAGAGGATAATGATCACACCCGCTCTGCTTTAGCTAAGGAGATTGCTGGAGGCCCAGAGCGGGACACTGGTCCTTTCGAGAGAAACTGAAACTGAACTAGCCATGCCTTTGTGACGCATGCCGATAGGAATTGGATAGAATCGGAGGGCTTAGAAACGTCCTCCAAGGTGGTCAGCTCCATCAGTCCCCCAAAATGAAACAAAGTTATGTTACTGGGCTCCAAAAAGGACTAAAGCCGCTGCTTTTATGCCAGAAAATATGGTGAGACCAGACCACTCATCTAGATCCAATTCCGTGAATTAAACAAAGCCTCCCTTTCCACTCCCAGCTGAGATGTTGAGGAATCAAAGGCAGACGCCCCAGCCTTATTTCACTGGCAGTAAAGGAGACACACCTCAGTAAGTCCTGCCAGCTGAGCAAGGGGCTGGGCCCGGGGAAGGTGGCGCCTGCCCAGATTCTTCTCTCAGGGCAAGTGCCGTCTTTGCAACACCAGGCAAATGGAACAAACATTGCCGGAGTGTTTTCATACAGACAGAAAGACAAAATGGAACAAATTTTGGTTTAATGATAAAGACCCATTGGCTCTCAACAAAGGCAAAAATGACAAAAGGCAGAGCATAGACAACACCCAACCTTTGAAATGTATTGATAAATCTAATAAAACTAATGAATCTTAAATAATACTAATGGATCTTAACGACTAAATTGAGGAGATTCCTATCATGTCAACTAACTAAGTAGAAGATTAAACTACCCTAAAAGCTTAAAAAACAGTCCTATTCCTATCTAGTCCTATTGATACCTAACTCTTGCTAGCCCTGGACAACCTGCAGGGTTGTCTAATTTCAAAGTCTTGTCTTCTTGGCGAGAGGCTCTGCTGCCTTCCGAGGCCGATGTCTTCTCCTGTGGTTGTTCCTTTCCTTCACGGTTTCAAACACCCTGCAAGATAGGAAACAAACCATCCATTGCTCACTTTAGTACACACCATGAAACCAAGTGCCGAGATCTCCGTTTGAGTAGGAATTTCTGTCTTTTCGGGCAGTGGCACATTTGTGAATTGATCAGCACCATGAGTCTGATCGTTCTACTTTCAATGCCTTGAAATGTCTTCCTCCTTTTGCTGCATCCTCTTTTGAATTTGATCAGCAGCATCAAACCAAGCTTTGATGGATCTATTCCTACTTGTATGAACTGTGTCTTGTTGGGGCACGGCAAGGTTTCATTGTGAAGGCTGGGTTTTACCTAAGCTCTTTGGGTTTGAGGTGGGTGTTAAGCTTGACCACAGCTGCCGGGGGCGATGCTGCAAGTGCCCCCAGCTTCCCCTGCGGTGCCTTTGAAAAGGGTCAGCCCGTTTTAGTCCAAAGGCGCAGCTTTGAGCAGAAAGAGGAGGAACTTGCTCACCGTTTGCACTGCCCGCAGGGAAAGGGGCCTCCCGCCGAGCGGGGCGGCTGGCGCGCTTGGCAGCAGGGACACTCGGCGCTGCGAGCCCTCTTGCGGCTTCTCTTCCCTGTCTCCCCGTTCTCCTTTCTGGGAGGGCTTTTCCTCCTCTTTGCTTTGCCCACACTCTGGAAATCAAAGAGTCCTTATCAATGCTTCCTTCCTCTCACAAAGCTGGAAACCAGAGCATCCAGCACAAAAATCTATCGGCTTAAGCAAATCCTTCCAGACCCTCAAGAGCTGAGAAAACGGCTGCCTTTGCCAATGGGCTGCGGCGGGCTGCCAACCCAGAGCTTGGAGGAAAATACTCCTCTTTTCTACAGGCCAAAGGGGTGGGATAAATACCTGCCTATTTAGAGCTCTACATTTCTTATTTCTACCTTTCTGCCTAACATCTATTTCTCTCTGCTTTTCCTCCACAAATGTCTAGGCAATGGCATTTAAATTCAGTCCAATTAGGGTAGACACATGGTTAGCCATTTTCTAGTACCCAAAATAATCTCCCTCCCTGTCTCTCTCTCTCTCTCTCTCTCTCATGATGTGAAGCAAATTGCTCTTTGCCGGTAAGGAAAGTTTTAGGGGAGCCACGGCACCGGCAGCTCCTTCTTGGGGAGTATGCTGCGATGCTAGAAAAACTCCCTGAAAATCTGCAGCATATCCACAAAGGCAGCCTGGATTGCTGATGTCAGCAAGCAGTGGGGAATTAAGGGTCTGATTGGAGTCAGCGAGGGTGCCAGCCCTTGAGAAGCCCATCTGTAGAGAGTCAAAGCCCATTTTGGTGGCGCTGCTGCTTCCTTGGGTCAAAGTTAGGCTCCAGAATTGCATACTTCAGGGCAGCAGCACAAGGAAGCCCCGGGCAGCATCTGCTGTGCCTTTCCCAGCGCATGGGACGATGTGATCCTGGCAAAGGGGCGTCTGGCATGGCTCGCCAGCAGCTTTTCTCCCCTTCTGCCAGTTTCTCGACCTTCCTGGCACGTCTCGATTTTCTTGCCCCTCACCTGAGCAAGAGTGCTGGCAAGTTTATGCTCCTTTTTCCAGGAGTAGTAGTACTCCACACACTGTGCCACGGTCTTAGTCTGGATCTGTTGTGAAGAGAAAAAGAAGGAGTCGAAAATGGTGTCGGGTGCACTGGGGAAAAAGTAGAATATGGAGTGTACTAGGAAGGAAAAGCATGAAGTAAATGGAGTAGGGTGTAAAATGAAATCAACATGGGGAAAGAGAGGCATCATGCAATGTCTTAAACCGTGTATTCTGCTAGGTGGTAATACACGCAATGCACAGATCAACAACAAATCCATCTAGCACAGTTCTTCTTTCCCCGCTTCCCTCCAGTTATGCCAGCACACCGTCTTGTGGAAGCAGCAGCAGACCTGTGCGACAAGTCTGACAGAAGAAAGCTTCATCTTCCAAAAGAGCTTGGAGAAAAGGGCTGGAGAGGCAGGATCATCCTTTTGACACAGGCTTTTGATGTCCCCTTTTGTTACTTCTTGAAGATACTTGGTACTTGAGAAGAGAGAGACTGAAGCCCAGGGCTTGTTCCCAGAAATAACCAAGCTTTCCTCCTGACGATCTGCTCGGGTAAAGAATGTCCCGTGGCTTTACCTGCTTCTGGATGAGATGAAAATCCTTGCCGTAGGTGTGGAAAGCCTTTTGGAAGGACTCCTTCTCCTCAGGTGTCCATCTATCAGAGCCTGGCAAGAAAAAGCAGCGGGTAGTAAACGCATCCCTTGATCCACACCAAGTAGATCCCACTGGCTGCCGAAAGAAACTGGTGGCAGGCCGTCATTCACGTGTGTGTACGTGTCTGCTCCCTCAGAAGGTCATGAAGACAAGAGCAGGCATTGCCCGGGGAGAAGGATTGGAAAAGAAGTAAAGCTGAAGGACTAGATGCTGGTGCTTCCCCACCCGCAGAGGAGACAAGACCTTGTGCTGGTGTTAAGCACAATTGCTTTAAGCAGAAACCCTTGCCACAACAATGAAGGGGACGGCAGCATCTGTCAGGGACGCAAGAAGCTCTGCTTTGCTTACCTGCGTAATGATAATCAGCCATGGGGTGGCCTTGAGGTGTTGCAGGCCCCTCTGAGAGCAGCATCTCCAGAGCCTCCTGCAAGATCAAGAGGGAAAAGGCTTTAGCCGCCCCACCACATTAAAAATGAGCCAAAAAATCACAGGTGCTGCCTTGCAGCTACTTTGCCTCTCCAGACATTCAAGCGACTGTATCCCATGTGGGTGAAACACTGTCATTTGCTCCAAGTCCCTGGTTTTTGCTGCCCAACCCTTTGATCCTGGTCCCCGAGAGTGGCCTTTTGCTCACCAACCTAAGGATTTTGCTGCTCCTGCAGCCAGAATGGCCTCAGCTGACTGAGGCTTCTGGGAATTTCCCCTCCAAATGTCTTAGAGAAGCCAGCTCTCCAGGCCATTTACAAGGCAGCAGGACCTTCCGCCGCCGCCGCCGCCTCCAGGAGGGAGATTCTCCCTGCTGGAGCCCTTTGGGCTCAGCCCTGACGCAGCTGGAGGAGACACAGCAGGCAGCAAGTGCTCTGCTCCCTGTTACGACCCTTCTTCAAAGAGCAGCCAGGAAAGGCTGTCCCAGTGCCCGGGCCCTCTGCATTCCCGTGCCCTCTTCTCTGCGCCCAAACAGCCGCTTCTTACCGTAACGCTGCCGCGTGCCCGGTGCAGGCAGTGCAGGGCGCGCTCCAGGTTAGCTGCTGCCCCGGGAATGCCACGGGAGCTGGCCATGTCCAACAGTTCTCTTACTGCAAGCACAACAAAAAACCCACTGAAAGTCAGCCTTGAGGCCAGCAAGGGCAAAGACTGCCATGCAAGGCAGAAGGAAAGGCCGGGAGCTAAAGACAGCAGCTTGGAGAGTATGAAAAGGAGAGCAAAGCCAGGGCCAGCTGAACCAAGGGCCCACGCAGTGCTGGCTCTCCCTCCAAAGCAGCTTCTGTAAGAAGAAGTGGGGGCCAATCTGCGCTCTTCCAGTGGCAGACGGCCCTGACCAATTTGGAGAGCAAGGTGCTTGCTCTTGCTCCTTGCCTCTAACACTTCTACATGGGAAGATGGGCGAGACAAGGAGAGAAGCAGAGCCTGCAAAAGGCTGCCTTTTTACGCAAAAGGAGCCTTTTAAAGACCCAAGTAGCTCAGGGGTGGAAGAAAAGCTTGAAGCAAAGCTACCTCTGTCAGGTTTTTCCATGTCAGAGTCATCCTCCCCCCAGGGCTTCCAGACCAGGGTTGCAGGCTCTTCATCCTCACTTGGTGCTCTGCTCTGCAGCTCTGGCAGCTCAGCCTGAAAGTCGCTGCCAACATTGATGTGTCTAAAGGAAGAAGGAGGTGGAGGTGAGAAAGGCAAGTGGTCAAGAGAGCCTTCCTGTGCATCCACAAGCTTGAACCAACGCCACCCTGACTCTGAAAGAGCAGTTCTCCTCCTCGCCATTCTTCCAGTTTGCTGTCCTTTAACCCTATGCCAAAACTCACGGCTGAATCTGGGCTCTTGCTTTCCTTTTCATTGTGCCTCTCCTTTCCACCTGAAAGAGATCAAAGCAATGCTCCAGTTCAAAATCCTTCCTTCTCATCCTCATCATTGCAAAGCCCGAGCTCCTGTGTCCCAGCTCCTTTCTCTTTGCCGCCTTTTTGACATGGAATGTCCTAGGGAGGACCCTCTAGCAGTCAGCAGCTTCCTCAGGAGGGCAAGCACAAGGCCATGCACTACTCTCTTCACTCCCGGGGCCACTGAGAAGAGCCAAGACAATGGCAGGGGAGATGTGCCAGTGCAGGCTTAGGTTGGATAGAAGGAAAAGGTTCTTCAGCCAGAGGCTGCTTGGGCACTGCAACAGCCTCCCCAGGGAAGGGGGCACAGCACCAAGCCTGACTGAGCTCCAAAAGTGTTTGGACACTGCTCTTGGGCACAGGCTGTGATTGTTGAGGCTGCCCTGGGCAGGCCCTGGACTTGGGCTCAGTGATCTTTGAGAATCCCTTCCAAGCCAGGAAATTCTGTGCTACTGTGATTGTGCTCTTGAGGAGATGGCATTTGACGGCCGCCCCTGAGCATGAGGTAGAACCAGCCCTACGTGCACTGGAAAAAGAATCTAGAAAGATATTAAAATAGCATGGATCTATAAGCCATGGAACTACGTCAGTATATAAGAATTGCTGATCCCAGATGGTTTTTGAAGTTGAAAGCCTGTGTTTGAGGAGAAGCCCAGTCAAATGCTTCTATGCCCTGAACGACAGGGATGCCAGAGGAGAAGTGCCATCATTCTGGTGTTTGAAGCTTTGGAGCGGGTGTGAGCAGAGTCAGGGCATAAGGGGATTTGTTGACACTGAAGCCCTGAAGTGCTCAGCCACAAACAATTTGTTTTGGGGTCAGCACAAGATAGTTTGAGGACTGAAATGGGTGCCAAGAACTTTTAATCAGGTCATCCGTGGACGAGGATCTGCAACTGCACTGGGACACCTCTCTAGGTCCTCTATGGAAAGGTCTGTGTTTCCCCTGGAGGCAACATGATTCCTTCAGAAGCTGCAGCCTGCTTTCACGTGGAAGCTCGTCTGGGGAAAGTGAGCACGCAGCCTGTGTGTCGTGCTTGGTGGGAGAGGCAGCTGGAGCCTCCTGCCCCTGTGCTAGTGCTTTGAGGGCAAACGGGGATTTTCTTACCTTGGACGGTTCCCAAGTGCTCTGGGGATGCCCGGAGGCAGACGAGGAGACCAGGACGTCGGTGCAGAGGCCGGGTCTGGCGCTGAGTGCAGAAGGCGGCTGGTCAGGGACAGCCCAGGAGCTGATCCTGCAGCTGCTGCTCCAGCGCTGCTCCACCAGCGTTCCAGCAAGGGCCGCAGGAGCAGGAGACAACGACAGTTGCTATGGGCACAGCCCAACATTCCATCTAGAACCCCAGGGGAGCCATGGGACAGAAAGAGGCATGGGCCGCCTCTGGCCCTTGTACTTCTTCTGCTGCAAGTTTGCTCTGAGACGCTTCCCATGGGGCCTTTTCT
This sequence comes from Molothrus aeneus, assembly GCF_037042795.1. NCBI lineage: Eukaryota > Metazoa > Chordata > Aves > Passeriformes > Icteridae > Molothrus > Molothrus aeneus. The sequence continues at coordinate 2,511,158 of NW_027099079.1, read as the reverse complement.
CCTCAGTCGTCTGATGAGACGGGCAAAAGCAGTGCAGGGACAGCCCTGGGTCTTCCCGGTGCTTCTCTGCAAGGTGCCTCCAGCTGAACGTGCACAGGAGCCTGCCTCTGTGCAAGGGCCCAGACCTCATCTCCTGCCCTGGAGAACCAGAAGGGCTCCTCCCACTGGCTCTCCTCCAGCTCTGAGAGGAGCTGGAATTTGCAAGTTGTCCAGCGCAGAGCCAACTCCAGAGCTTCCTCTCAAAGTGGAGCCATTCATCCTGCCCCCTTTCTCAAGTCTCCTTTTGCTGCCCAATAATGTCACTGCATGTTTTCCCTCCTTTGGGCCTCTGAGCTGGTCTCTCACCTCATCACTCCTCCCTTGAAACTTGGAGAAACAGGATGTTTTTCAGGGCAACTGATGGGGACACACACACCCACACAGGGACAGCACACGGGCATTTCTCTAGCAAACATTCATGCAGAATTTCTATAGCCCTCTTCCAGCTCCCTTGGAGAAGCTCGGTGTTTGTCCCCAAAAGACTCTGCCATTCCTCTAAGAAAGCAACACTAACAGAATTCCCTTTCCACACTGCTGGCCTTCACATTGGTTTTAATGCCTAGATCCCAGATATGACAAAACCCAGGCAGCTTTGCTGCTTTCCTGCCTGTCGTTAAGGAAAAGCAAATCTTGCTTCAGTCCCAATCTTGCTTCCTTCCCAGCCTGCACGTTAGCCACTGGCCAGCAAACTGAGGGGGCAGCTGGAACAAGTCCCACTGCAAGGCAGATACTTTGTAGCATCCAAAGCCCACCTGCACCGCCTCCATCAGACAAGGGCAAGCTTCCCTCGGCTTCCCAGAAGCAGCCTGGCAATTGCCCCCTCCCTCGCCCCCTCTCCACCCTCCACAGCCCCTGCCACCAAAGCCTTGCTAGGCAGGGCCATTTGCTGGCCTCGAAGAAAGAGTGCCTTTGATTCTTCTTTGGCGCAAGTGCCCGAGCTGTGAGAAGTCAGAGGATAATGATCACACCCGCTCTGCTTTAGCTAAGGAGATTGCTGGAGGCCCAGAGCGGGACACTGGTCCTTTCGAGAGAAACTGAAACTGAACTAGCCATGCCTTTGTGGCGCATGCCGATAGGAATTGGATAGAATCGGAGGGCTTAGAAACGTCCTCCAAGGTGGTCAGCTTCATCAGTCCCCCAAAATGAAACAAAGTTATGTTACTGGGCTCCAAAAAGGACTAAAGCCGCTGCTTTTATGCCAGAAAATATGGTGAGACCAGACCACTCATCTAGATCCAATTCCGTGAATTAAACAAAGCCTCCCTTTCCACTCCCAGCTGAGATGTTGAGGAATCAAAGGCAGACGCCCCAGCCTTATTTCACTGGCAGTAAAGGAGACACACCTCAGTAAGTCCTGCCAGCTGAGCAAGGGGCTGGGCCCGGGGGAGGTGGCGCCTGCCCAGATTCTTCTCTCAGGGCAAGTGCCGTCTTTGCAACACCAGGCAAATGGAACAAACATTGCCGGAGTGTTTTCATACAGACAGAAAGACAAAATGGAACAAACTTTGGTTTAATGATAAAGACCCATTGGCTCTCAACAAAGGCAAAAATGACAAAAGGCAGAGCATAGACAACACCCAACCTTTGAAATTTATTGATAAATCTAATAAAACTAATGAATCTTAAATAATACTAATGGATCTTAACGACTAAATTGAGGAGATTCCTATCATGTCAACTAACTAAGTAGAAGATTAAACTACCCTAAAAGCTTAAAAAACAGTCCTATTCCTATCTAGTCCTATTGATACCTAACTCTTGCTAGCCCTGGACAACCTGCAGGGTTGTCTAATTTCAAAGTCTTTTCTTCTTGGCGAGAGGCTCTGCTGCCTTCCGAGGCCGATGTCTTCTCCTGTGGTTGTTCCTTTCCTTCACGGTTTCAAACACCCTGCAAGATAGGAAACAAACCATCCATTGCTCACTTTAGTACGCACCATGAAACCAAGTGCCGAGATCTCCGTTTGAGTAGGAATTTCTGTCTTTTCGGGCAGTGGCACATTTGTGAATTGATCAGCACCATGAGTCTGATCGTTCTACTTTCAATGCCTTGAAATGTCTTCCTCCTTTTGCTGCATCCTCTTTTGAATTTGATCAGCAGCATCAAACCAAGCTTTGATGGATCTATTTCTACTTGTATGAACTGTGTCTTGTTGGGGCACGGCAAGGTTTCATTGTGAAGGCTGGGTTTTACCTAAGCTCTTTGGGTTTGAGGTGGGTGTTAAGCTTGACCACGGCTGCCGGGGGCGATGCTGCAAGTGCCCCCAGCTTCCCCTGCGGTGCCTTTGAAAAGGGTCAGCCTGTTTTAGTCCAAAGGCGCAGCTTTGAGCAGAAAGAGGAGGAACTTACGCACCGTTTGCACTGCCCGCAGGGAAAGGGGCCTCCCGCCGAGCGGGGCGGCTGGCGCGCTTGGCAGCAGGGACACTTGGCGCTGCGAGCCCTCTTGCGGCTTCTCTTCCCTGTCTCCCCGTTCTCCTTTCTGGGAGGGCTTTTCCTCCTCTTTGCTTTGCCCACACTCTGGAAATCAAAGAGTCCTTATCAATGCTTCCTTCCTCTCACAAAGCTGGAAACCAGAGCATCCAGCACAAAAATCTATCGGCTTAAGCAAATCCTTCCAGACCCTCAAGAGCTGAGAAAACGGCTGCCTTTGCCAATGGGCTGCGGCGGGCTGCCAACCCAGAGCTTGGAGGAAAATACTCCTCTTTTCTACAGGCCAAAGGGGTGGGATAAATACCTGCCTATTTAGAGCTCTACATTTCTTATTTCTACCTTTCTGCCTAACATCTATTTCTCTCTGCTTTTCCTCCACAAATGTCTAGGCAATGGCATTTAAATTCAGTCCAATTAGGGTAGACACATGGTTAGCCATTTTCTAGTACCCAAAATAATCTCCCTCCCTGTCTCTCTCTCTCTCTCTCTCTCACATGATGTGAAGCAAATTGCTCTTTGCCGGTAAGGAAAGTTTTAGGGGAGCCACGGCACCGGCAGCTCCTTCTTGGGGAGTATGCTGCGATGCTAGAAAAACTCCCTGAAAATCTGCAGCATATCCACAAAGGCAGCCTGGATTGCTGATGTCAGCAAGCAGTGGGGAATTAAGGGTCTGATTGGAGTCAGCGAGGGTGCCAGCCCTTGAGAAGCCCATCTGTAGAGAGTCAAAGCCCATTTTGGTGGCGCTGCTGCTTCCTTGGGTCAAAGTTAGGCTCCAGAATTGCATACTTCAGGGCAGCAGCACAAGGAAGCCCCGGGCAGCATCTGCTGTGCCTTTCCCAGCGCATGGGACGATGTGATCCTGGCAAAGGGGCGTCTGGCATGGCTCGCCAGCAGCTTTTCTCCCCTTCTGCCAGTTTCTCGACCTTCCTGGCACGTCTCGATTTTCTTGCCCCTCACCTGAGCAAGAGTGCTGGCAAGTTTATGCTCCTTTTTCCAGGAGTAGTAGTACTCCACACACTGTGCCACGGTCTTAGTCTGGATCTGTTGTGAAGAGAAAAAGAAGGAGTCGAAAATGGTGTCGGGTGCACTGGGGAAAAAGTAGAATATGGAGTGAACTAGGAAGGAAAAGCATGAAGTAAATGGAGTAGGGTGTAAAATGAAATCAACATGGGGAAAGAGAGGCATCATGCAATGTCTTAAACCGTGTATTCTGCTAGGTGGTAATACACGCAATGCACAGATCAACAACAAATCCATCTAGCACAGTTCTTCTTTCCCCGCTTCCCTCCAGTTATGCCAGCACACCGTCTTGTGGAAGCAGCAGCAGACCTGTGCGACAAGTCTGACAGAAGAAAGCTTCATCTTCCAAAAGAGCTTGGAGAAAAGGGCTGGAGAGGCCGGATCATCCTTTTGACACAGGCTTTTGATGTCCCCTTTTGTTACTTCTTGAAGATACTTGGTACTTGAGAAGAGAGAGACTGAAGCCCAGTGCTTGTTCCCAGAAATAACCAAGCTTTCCTCCTGACGATCTGCTCGGGTAAAGAATGTCCCGTGGCTTTACCTGCTTCTGGATGAGATGAAAATCCTTGCCGTAGGTGTGGAAAGCCTTTTGGAAGGACTCCTTCTCCTCAGGTGTCCATCTATCAGAGCCTGGCAAGAAAAAGCAGCGGGTAGTAAACGCATCCCTTGATCCACACCAAGTAGATCCCACTGGCTGCCGAAAGAAACTGGTGGCAGGCCGTCATTCACGTGTGTGTACGTGTCTGCTCCCTCAGAAGGTCATGAAGACAAGAGCAGGCATTGCCCGGGGAGAAGGATTGGAAAAGAAGTAAAGCTGAAGGACTAGATGCTGGTGCTTCCCCACCCGCAGAGGAGACAAGACCTTGTGCTGGTGTTAAGCACAATTGCTTTAAGCAGAAACCCTTGCCACAACAATGAAGGGGACGGCAGCATCTGTCAGGGATGCAAGAAGCTCTGCTTTGCTTACCTGCGTAATGATAATCAGCCATGGGGTGGCCTTGAGGTGTTGCAGGCCCCTCTGAGAGCAGCATCTCCAGAGCCTCCTGCAAGATCAAGAGGGAAAAGGCTTTAGCCGCCCCACCACATTAAAAATGAGCCAAAAAATCACAGGTGCTGCCTTGCAGCTACTTTGCCTCTCCAGACATTCAAGCGACTGTATCCCATGTGGGTGAAACACTGTCATTTGCTCCAAGTCCCTGGTTTTTGCTGCCCAACCCTTTGATCTGGTCCCCGAGAGTGGCCTTTTGCTCACCAACCTAAGGATTTTGCTGCTCCTCCTGCAGCCAGAATGGCCTCAGCTGACTGAGGCTTCTGGGAATTTCCCCTCCAAATGTCTTAGAGAAGCCAGCTCTCCAGGCCATTTACAAGGCAGCAGGACCTTCCGCCGCCGCCGCCGCCTCCAGGAGGGAGATTCTCCCTGCTGGAGCCCTTTGGGCTCAGCCCTGACGCAGCTGGAGGAGACACAGCAGGCAGCAAGTGCTCTGCTCCCTGTTAAGACCCTTCTTCAAAGAGCAGCCAGGAAAGGCTGTCCCAGTGCCCGGGCCCTCTGCATTCCCTGTGCCCTCTTCTCTGCGCCCAAACAGCCGCTTCTTACCGGAACGCTGCCGCGTGCCCGGTGCAGGCAGTGCAGGGCGCGCTCCAGGTTAGCTGCTGCCCCGGGAATGCCACGGGAGCTGGCCATGTCCAACAGTTCTCTTACTGCAAGCACAACAAAAAACCCACCGAAAGTCAGCCTTGAGGCCAGCAAGGGCAAAGACTGCCATGCAAGGCAGAAGGAAAGGCCGGGAGCTAAAGACAGCAGCTTGGAGAGTATGAAAAGGAGAGCAAAGCCAGGGCCAGCTGAACCAAGGGCCCACGCAGTGCTGGCTCTCCCTCCAAAGCAGCTTCTGTAAGAAGAAGTGGGGGCCAATCTGCGCTCTTCCAGTGGCAGACGGCCCTGACCAATTTGGAGAGCAAGGTGCTTGCTCTTGCTCCTTGCCTCTAACACTTCTACATGGGAAGATGGGCGAGACAAGGAGAGAAGCAGAGCCTGCAAAAGGCTGCCTTTTTACGCAAAAGGAGCCTTTTAAAGACCCAAGTAGCTCAGGGGTGGAAGAAAAGCTTGAAGCAAAGCTACCTCTGTCAGGTTTTTCCATGTCAGAGTCATCCTCCCCCCAGGGCTTCCAGACCAGGGTTGCAGGCTCTTCATCCTCACTTGGTGCTCTGCTCTGCAGCTCTGGCAGCTCAGCCTGAAAGTCGCTGCCAACATTGATGTGTCTAAAGGAAGAAGGAGGTGGAGGTGAGAAAGGCAAGTGGTCAAGAGAGCCTTCCTGTGCATCCACAGGCTTGAACCAACGCCACCCTGACTCTGAAAGAGCAGTTCTCCTCCTCGCCATTCTTCCAGTTTGCTGTCCTTTAACCCTATGCCAAAACTCACGGCTGAATCTGGGCTCTTGCTTTCCTTTTCATTGTGCCTCTCCTTTCCACCTGAAAGAGATCAAAGCAATGCTCCAGTTCAAAATCCTTCCTTCTCATCCTCATCATTGCAAAGCCCGAGCTCCTGTGTCCCAGCTCCTTTCTCTTTGCCGCCTTTTTGACATGGAATGTCCTAGGGAGGACCCTCTAGCAGTCAGCAGCTTCCTCAGGAGGGCAAGCACAAGGCCATGCACTACTCTCTTCACTCCCGGGGCCACTGAGAAGAGCCAAGAGAATGGCAGGGGAGATGTGCCAGTGCAGGCTTAGGTTGGATAGAAGGAAAAGGTTCTTCAGCCAGAGGCTGCTTGGGCACTGCAACAGCCTCCCCAGGGAAGGGGGCACAGCACCAAGCCTGACTGAGCTCCAAAAGTGTTTGGACACTGCTCTTGGGCACAGGCTGTGATTGTTGAGGCTGCCCTGGGCAGGCCCTGGACTTGGGCTCAGTGATCTTTGAGAATCCCTTCCAAGCCAGGAAATTCTGTGCTACTGTGATTGTGCTCTTGAGGAGATGGCATTTGACGGCCGCCCCTGAGCATGAGGTAGAACCAGCCCTACGTGCACTGGAAAAAGAATCTAGAAAGATATTAAAATAGCATGGATCTATAAGCCATGGAACTACGTCAGTATATAAGAATTGCTGATCCCAGATGGTTTTTGAAGTTGAAAGCCTGTGTTTGAGGAGAAGCCCAGTCAAATGCTTCTATGCCCTGAAGGACAGGGATGCCAGAGGAGAAGTGCCATCATTCTGGTGTTTGAAGCTTTGGAGCGGGTGTGAGCAGAGTCAGGGCATAAGGGGATTTGTTGACACTGAAGCCCTGAAGTGCTCAGCCACAAACAATTTGTTTTGGGGTCAGCACAAGATAGTTTGAGGACTGAAATGGGTGCCAAGAACTTTTAATCAGGTCATCCGTGGACGAGGATCTGCAACTGCACTGGGACACCTCTCTAGGTCCTCTATGGAAAGGTCTGTGTTTCCCCTGGAGGCAACATGATTCCTTCAGAAGCTGCAGCCTGCTTTCACGTGGAAGCTCGTCTGGGGAAAGTGAGCACGCAGCCTGTGTGTCGTGCTTGGTGGGAGAGGCAGCTGGAGCCTCCTGCCCCTGTGCTAGTGCTTTGAGGGCAAACGGGGATTTTCTTACCTTGGACGGTTCCCAAGTGCTCTGGGGATGCCCGGAGGCAGACGAGGAGACCAGGACGTCGGTGCAGAGGCCGGGTCTGGCGCTGAGTGCAGAAGGCGGCTGGTCAGGGACAGCCCAGGAGCTGATCCTGCAGCTGCTGCTCCAGCGCTGCTCCACCAGCGTTCCAGCAAGGGCCGCAGGAGCAGGAGACAACGACAGTTGCTATGGGCACAGCCCAACATTCCATCTAGAACCCCAGGGGAGCCATGGGACAGAAAGAGGCATGGGCCGCCTCTGGCCCTTGTACTTCTTCTGCTGCAAGTTTGCTCTGAGACGCTTCCCATGGGGCCTTTTCTCCTCAGTCGTCTGATGAGACGGGCAAAAGCAGTGCAGGGACAGCCCTGGGTCTTCCCGGTGCTTCTCTGCAAGGTGCCTCCAGCTGAACGTGCACAGGAGCCTGCCTCTGTGCAAGGGCCCAGACCTCATCTCCTGCCCTGGAGAACCAGAAGGGCTCCTCCCACTGGCTCTCCTCCAGCTCTGAGAGGAGCTGGAATTTGCAAGTTGTCCAGCGCAGAGCCAACTCCAGAGCTTCCTCTCAAAGTGGAGCCATTCATCCTGCCCCCTTTCTCAAGTCTCCTTTTGCTGCCCAATAATGTCACTGCATGTTTTCCCTCCTTTGGGCCTCTGAGCTGGTCTCTCACCTCATCACTCCTCCCTTGAAACTTGGAGAAACAGGATGTTTTTCAGGGCAACTGATGGGGACACACACACCCACACAGGGACAGCACACGGGCATTTCTCTAGCAAACATTCATGCAGAATTTCTATAGCCCTCTTCCAGCTCCCTTGGAGAAGCTCGGTGTTTGTCCCCAAAAGACTCTGCCATTCCTCTAAGAAAGCAACACTAACAGAATTCCCTTTCCACACTGCTGGCCTTCACATTGGTTTTAATGCCTAGATCCCAGATATGACAAAACCCAGGCAGCTTTGCTGCTTTCCTGCCTGTCGTTAAGGAAAAGCAAATCTTGCTTCAGTCCCAATCTTGCTTCCTTCCCAGCCTGCACCTTACCCACTGGCCAGCAAACTGAGGGGGCAGCTGGAACAAGTCCCACTGCAAGGCAGATACTTTGTAGCATCCAAAGCCCACCTGCACCGCCTCCATCAGACAAGGGCAAGCTTCCCTCGGCTTCCCAGAAGCAGCCTGGCAATTGCCCCCTCCCTCGCCCCCTCTCCACCCTCCACAGCCCCTGCCACCAAAGCCTTGCTAGGCAGGGCCATTTGCTGGCCTCGAAGAAAGAGTGCCTTTGATTCTTCTTTGGCGCAAGTGCCCGAGCTGTGAGAAGTCAGAGGATAATGATCACACCCGCTCTGCTTTAGCTAAGGAGATTGCTGGAGGCCCAGAGCGGGACACTGGTCCTTTCGAGAGAAACTGAAACTGAACTAGCCATGCCTTTGTGGCGCATGCCGATAGGAATTGGATAGAATCGGAGGGCTTAGAAACGTCCTCCAAGGTGGTCAGCTTCATCAGTCCCCCAAAATGAAACAAAGTTATGTTACTGGGCTCCAAAAAGGACTAAAGCCGCTGCTTTTATGCCAGAAAATATGGTGAGACCAGACCACTCATCTAGATCCAATTCCGTGAATTAAACAAAGCCTCCCTTTCCACTCCCAGCTGAGATGTTGAGGAATCAAAGGCAGACGCCCCAGCCTTATTTCACTGGCAGTAAAGGAGACACACCTCAGTAAGTCCTGCCAGCTGAGCAAGGGGCTGGGCCCGGGGGAGGTGGCGCCTGCCCAGATTCTTCTCTCAGGGCAAGTGCCGTCTTTGCAACACCAGGCAAATGGAACAAACATTGCCGGAGTGTTTTCATACAGACAGAAAGACAAAATGGAACAAACTTTGGTTTAATGATAAAGACCCATTGGCTCTCAACAAAGGCAAAAATGACAAAAGGCAGAGCATAGACAACACCCAACCTTTGAAATTTATTGATAAATCTAATAAAACTAATGAATCTTAAATAATACTAATGGATCTTAACGACTAAATTGAGGAGATTCCTATCATGTCAACTAACTAAGTAGAAGATTAAACTACCCTAAAAGCTTAAAAAACAGTCCTATTCCTATCTAGTCCTATTGATACCTAACTCTTGCTAGCCCTGGACAACCTGCAGGGTTGTCTAATTTCAAAGTCTTTTCTTCTTGGCGAGAGGCTCTGCTGCCTTCCGAGGCCGATGTCTTCTCCTGTGGTTGTTCCTTTCCTTCACGGTTTCAAACACCCTGCAAGATAGGAAACAAACCATCCATTGCTCACTTTAGTACGCACCATGAAACCAAGTGCCGAGATCTCCGTTTGAGTAGGAATTTCTGTCTTTTCGGGCAGTGGCACATTTGTGAATTGATCAGCACCATGAGTCTGATCGTTCTACTTTCAATGCCTTGAAATGTCTTCCTCCTTTTGCTGCATCCTCTTTTGAATTTGATCAGCAGCATCAAACCAAGCTTTGATGGATCTATTTCTACTTGTATGAACTGTGTCTTGTTGGGGCACGGCAAGGTTTCATTGTGAAGGCTGGGTTTTACCTAAGCTCTTTGGGTTTGAGGTGGGTGTTAAGCTTGACCACGGCTGCCGGGGGCGATGCTGCAAGTGCCCCCAGCTTCCCCTGCGGTGCCTTTGAAAAGGGTCAGCCTGTTTTAGTCCAAAGGCGCAGCTTTGAGCAGAAAGAGGAGGAACTTACGCACCGTTTGCACTGCCCGCAGGGAAAGGGGCCTCCCGCCGAGCGGGGCGGCTGGCGCGCTTGGCAGCAGGGACACTTGGCGCTGCGAGCCCTCTTGCGGCTTCTCTTCCCTGTCTCCCCGTTCTCCTTTCTGGGAGGGCTTTTCCTCCTCTTTGCTTTGCCCACACTCTGGAAATCAAAGAGTCCTTATCAATGCTTCCTTCCTCTCACAAAGCTGGAAACCAGAGCATCCAGCACAAAAATCTATCGGCTTAAGCAAATCCTTCCAGACCCTCAAGAGCTGAGAAAACGGCTGCCTTTGCCAATGGGCTGCGGCGGGCTGCCAACCCAGAGCTTGGAGGAAAATACTCCTCTTTTCTACAGGCCAAAGGGGTGGGATAAATACCTGCCTATTTAGAGCTCTACATTTCTTATTTCTACCTTTCTGCCTAACATCTATTTCTCTCTGCTTTTCCTCCACAAATGTCTAGGCAATGGCATTTAAATTCAGTCCAATTAGGGTAGACACATGGTTAGCCATTTTCTAGTACCCAAAATAATCTCCCTCCCTGTCTCTCTCTCTCTCTCTCTCTCACATGATGTGAAGCAAATTGCTCTTTGCCGGTAAGGAAAGTTTTAGGGGAGCCACGGCACCGGCAGCTCCTTCTTGGGGAGTATGCTGCGATGCTAGAAAAACTCCCTGAAAATCTGCAGCATATCCACAAAGGCAGCCTGGATTGCTGATGTCAGCAAGCAGTGGGGAATTAAGGGTCTGATTGGAGTCAGCGAGGGTGCCAGCCCTTGAGAAGCCCATCTGTAGAGAGTCAAAGCCCATTTTGGTGGCGCTGCTGCTTCCTTGGGTCAAAGTTAGGCTCCAGAATTGCATACTTCAGGGCAGCAGCACAAGGAAGCCCCGGGCAGCATCTGCTGTGCCTTTCCCAGCGCATGGGACGATGTGATCCTGGCAAAGGGGCGTCTGGCATGGCTCGCCAGCAGCTTTTCTCCCCTTCTGCCAGTTTCTCGACCTTCCTGGCACGTCTCGATTTTCTTGCCCCTCACCTGAGCAAGAGTGCTGGCAAGTTTATGCTCCTTTTTCCAGGAGTAGTAGTACTCCACACACTGTGCCACGGTCTTAGTCTGGATCTGTTGTGAAGAGAAAAAGAAGGAGTCGAAAATGGTGTCGGGTGCACTGGGGAAAAAGTAGAATATGGAGTGAACTAGGAAGGAAAAGCATGAAGTAAATGGAGTAGGGTGTAAAATGAAATCAACATGGGGAAAGAGAGGCATCATGCAATGTCTTAAACCGTGTATTCTGCTAGGTGGTAATACACGCAATGCACAGATCAACAACAAATCCATCTAGCACAGTTCTTCTTTCCCCGCTTCCCTCCAGTTATGCCAGCACACCGTCTTGTGGAAGCAGCAGCAGACCTGTGCGACAAGTCTGACAGAAGAAAGCTTCATCTTCCAAAAGAGCTTGGAGAAAAGGGCTGGAGAGGCCGGATCATCCTTTTGACACAGGCTTTTGATGTCCCCTTTTGTTACTTCTTGAAGATACTTGGTACTTGAGAAGAGAGAGACTGAAGCCCAGTGCTTGTTCCCAGAAATAACCAAGCTTTCCTCCTGACGATCTGCTCGGGTAAAGAATGTCCCGTGGCTTTACCTGCTTCTGGATGAGATGAAAATCCTTGCCGTAGGTGTGGAAAGCCTTTTGGAAGGACTCCTTCTCCTCAGGTGTCCATCTATCAGAGCCTGGCAAGAAAAAGCAGCGGGTAGTAAACGCATCCCTTGATCCACACCAAGTAGATCCCACTGGCTGCCGAAAGAAACTGGTGGCAGGCCGTCATTCACGTGTGTGTACGTGTCTGCTCCCTCAGAAGGTCATGAAGACAAGAGCAGGCATTGCCCGGGGAGAAGGATTGGAAAAGAAGTAAAGCTGAAGGACTAGATGCTGGTGCTTCCCCACCCGCAGAGGAGACAAGACCTTGTGCTGGTGTTAAGCACAATTGCTTTAAGCAGAAACCCTTGCCACAACAATGAAGGGGACGGCAGCATCTGTCAGGGACGCAAGAAGCTCTGCTTTGCTTACCTGCGTAATGATAATCAGCCATGGGGTGGCCTTGAGGTGTTGCAGGCCCCTCTGAGAGCAGCATCTCCAGAGCCTCCTGCAAGATCAAGAGGGAAAAGGCTTTAGCCGCCCCACCACATTAAAAATGAGCCAAAAAATCACAGGTGCTGCCTTGCAGCTACTTTGCCTCTCCAGACATTCAAGCGACTGTATCCCATGTGGGTGAAACACTGTCATTTGCTCCAAGTCCCTGGTTTTTGCTGCCCAACCCTTTGATCTGGTCCCCGAGAGTGGCCTTTTGCTCACCAACCTAAGGATTTTGCTGCTCCTGCAGCCAGAATGGCCTCAGCTGACTGAGGCTTCTGGGAATTTCCCCTCCAAATGTCTTAGAGAAGCCAGCTCTCCAGGCCATTTACAAGGCAGCAGGACCTTCCGCCGCCGCCGCCGCCTCCAGGAGGGAGATTCTCCCTGCTGGAGCCCTTTGGGCTCAGCCCTGACGCAGCTGGAGGAGACACAGCAGGCAGCAAGTGCTCTGCTCCCTGTTAAGACCCTTCTTCAAAGAGCAGCCAGGAAAGGCTGTCCCAGTGCCCGGGCCCTCTGCATTCCCTGTGCCCTCTTCTCTGCGCCCAAACAGCCGCTTCTTACCGGAACGCTGCCGCGTGCCCGGTGCAGGCAGTGCAGGGCGCGCTCCAGGTTAGCTGCTGCCCCGGGAATGCCACGGGAGCTGGCCATGTCCAACAGTTCTCTTACTGCAAGCACAACAAAAAACCCACCGAAAGTCAGCCTTGAGGCCAGCAAGGGCAAAGACTGCCATGCAAGGCAGAAGGAAAGGCCGGGAGCTAAAGACAGCAGCTTGGAGAGTATGAAAAGGAGAGCAAAGCCAGGGCCAGCTGAACCAAGGGCCCACGCAGTGCTGGCTCTCCCTCCAAAGCAGCTTCTGTAAGAAGAAGTGGGGGCCAATCTGCGCTCTTCCAGTGGCAGACGGCCCTGACCAATTTGGAGAGCAAGGTGCTTGCTCTTGCTCCTTGCCTCTAACACTTCTACATGGGAAGATGGGCGAGACAAGGAGAGAAGCAGAGCCTGCAAAAGGCTGCCTTTTTACGCAAAAGGAGCCTTTTAAAGACCCAAGTAGCTCAGGGGTGGAAGAAAAGCTTGAAGCAAAGCTACCTCTGTCAGGTTTTTCCATGTCAGAGTCATCCTCCCCCCAGGGCTTCCAGACCAGGGTTGCAGGCTCTTCATCCTCACTTGGTGCTCTGCTCTGCAGCTCTGGCAGCTCAGCCTGAAAGTCGCTGCCAACATTGATGTGTCTAAAGGAAGAAGGAGGTGGAGGTGAGAAAGGCAAGTGGTCAAGAGAGCCTTCCTGTGCATCCACAGGCTTGAACCAACGCCACCCTGACTCTGAAAGAGCAGTTCTCCTCCTCGCCATTCTTCCAGTTTGCTGTCCTTTAACCCTATGCCAAAACTCACGGCTGAATCTGGGCTCTTGCTTTCCTTTTCATTGTGCCTCTCCTTTCCACCTGAAAGAGATCAAAGCAATGCTCCAGTTCAAAATCCTTCCTTCTCATCCTCATCATTGCAAAGCCCGAGCTCCTGTGTCCCAGCTCCTTTCTCTTTGCCGCCTTTTTGACATGGAATGTCCTAGGGAGGACCCTCTAGCAGTCAGCAGCTTCCTCAGGAGGGCAAGCACAAGGCCATGCACTACTCTCTTCACTCCCGGGGCCACTGAGAAGAGCCAAGAGAATGGCAGGGGAGATGTGCCAGTGCAGGCTTAGGTTGGATAGAAGGAAAAGGTTCTTCAGCCAGAGGCTGCTTGGGCACTGCAACAGCCTCCCCAGGGAAGGGGGCACAGCACCAAGCCTGACTGAGCTCCAAAAGTGTTTGGACACTGCTCTTGGGCACAGGCTGTGATTGTTGAGGCTGCCCTGGGCAGGCCCTGGACTTGGGCTCAGTGATCTTTGAGAATCCCTTCCAAGCCAGGAAATTCTGTGCTACTGTGATTGTGCTCTTGAGGAGATGGCATTTGACGGCCGCCCCTGAGCATGAGGTAGAACCAGCCCTACGTGCACTGGAAAAAGAATCTAGAAAGATATTAAAATAGCATGGATCTATAAGCCATGGAACTACGTCAGTATATAAGAATTGCTGATCCCAGATGGTTTTTGAAGTTGAAAGCCTGTGTTTGAGGAGAAGCCCAGTCAAATGCTTCTATGCCCTGAACGACAGGGATGCCAGAGGAGAAGTGCCATCATTCTGGTGTTTGAAGCTTTGGAGCGGGTGTGAGCAGAGTCAGGGCATAAGGGGATTTGTTGACACTGAAGCCCTGAAGTGCTCAGCCACAAACAATTTGTTTTGGGGTCAGCACAAGATAGTTTGAGGACTGAAATGGGTGCCAAGAACTTTTAATCAGGTCATCCGTGGACGAGGATCTGCAACTGCACTGGGACACCTCTCTAGGTCCTCTATGGAAAGGTCTGTGTTTCCCCTGGAGGCAACATGATTCCTTCAGAAGCTGCAGCCTGCTTTCACGTGGAAGCTCGTCTGGGGAAAGTGAGCACGCAGCCTGTGTGTCGTGCTTGGTGGGAGAGGCAGCTGGAGCCTCCTGCCCCTGTGCTAGTGCTTTGAGGGCAAACGGGGATTTTCTTACCTTGGACGGTTCCCAAGTGCTCTGGGGATGCCCGGAGGCAGACGAGGAGACCAGGACGTCGGTGCAGAGGCCGGGTCTGGCGCTGAGTGCAGAAGGCGGCTGGTCAGGGACAGCCCAGGAGCTGATCCTGCAGCTGCTGCTCCAGCGCTGCTCCACCAGCGTTCCAGCAAGGGCCGCAGGAGCAGGAGACAACGACAGTTGCTATGGGCACAGCCCAACATTCCATCTAGAACCCCAGGGGAGCCATGGGACAGAAAGAGGCATGGGCCGCCTCTGGCCCTTGTACTTCTTCTGCTGCAAGTTTGCTCTGAGACGCTTCCCATGGGGCCTTTTCTCCTCAGTCGTCTGATGAGACGGGCAAAAGCAGTGCAGGGACAGCCCTGGGTCTTCCCGGTGCTTCTCTGCAAGGTGCCTCCAGCTGAACGTGCACAGGAGCCTGCCTCTGTGCAAGGGCCCAGACCTCATCTCCTGCCCTGGAGAACCAGAAGGGCTCCTCCCACTGGCTCTCCTCCAGCTCTGAGAGGAGCTGGAATTTGCAAGTTGTCCAGCGCAGAGCCAACTCCAGAGCTTCCTCTCAAAGTGGAGCCATTCATCCTGCCCCCTTTCTCAAGTCTCCTTTTGCTGCCCAATAATGTCACTGCATGTTTTCCCTCCTTTGGGCCTCTGAGCTGGTCTCTCACCTCATCACTCCTCCCTTGAAACTTGGAGAAACAGGATGTTTTTCAGGGCAACTGATGGGGACACACACACCCACACAGGGACAGCACACGGGCATTTCTCTAGCAAACATTCATGCAGAATTTCTATAGCCCTCTTCCAGCTCCCTTGGAGAAGCTCGGTGTTTGTCCCCAAAAGACTCTGCCATTCCTCTAAGAAAGCAACACTAACAGAATTCCCTTTCCACACTGCTGGCCTTCACATTGGTTTTAATGCCTAGATCCCAGATATGACAAAACCCAGGCAGCTTTGCTGCTTTCCTGCCTGTCGTTAAGGAAAAGCAAATCTTGCTTCAGTCCCAATCTTGCTTCCTTCCCAGCCTGCACCTTACCCACTGGCCAGCAAACTGAGGGGGCAGCTGGAACAAGTCCCACTGCAAGGCAGATACTTTGTAGGCTCCAAAGCCCACCTGCACCGCCTCCATCAGACAAGGGCAAGCTTCCCTCAGCTTCCCAGAAGCAGCCTGGCAATTGCCCCCTCCCTCGCCCCCTCTCCACCCTCCACAGCCCCTGCCACCAAAGCCTTGCTAGGCAGGGCCATTTGCTGGCCTCGAAGAAAGAGTGCCTTTGATTCTTCTTTGGCGCAAGTGCCCGAGCTGTGAGAAGTCAGAGGATAATGATCACACCCGCTCTGCTTTAGCTAAGGAGATTGCTGGAGGCCCAGAGCGGGACACTGGTCCTTTCGAGAGAAACTGAAACTGAACTAGCCATGCCTTTGTGGCGCATGCCAATAAGAATTGGATAGAATCGGAGGGCTTAGAAACGTCCTCCAAGGTGGTCAGCTTCATCAGTCCCCCAAAATGAAACAAAGTTATGTTACTGGGCTCCAAAAAGGACTAAAGCCGCTGCTTTTATGCCAGAAAATATGGTGAGACCAGACCACTCATCTAGATCCAATTCCGTGAATTAAACAAAGCCTCCCTTTCCACTCCCAGCTGAGATGTTGAGGAATCAAAGGCAGACGCCCCAGCCTTATTTCACTGGCAGTAAAGGAGACACACCTCAGTAAGTCCTGCCAGCTGAGCAAGGGGCTGGGCCCGGGGGAGGTGGCGCCTGCCCAGATTCTTCTCTCAGGGCAAGTGCCGTCTTTGCAACACCAGGCAAATGGAACAAACATTGCCGGAGTGTTTTCATACAGACAGAAAGACAAAATGGAACAAACTTTGGTTTAATGATAAAGACCCATTGGCTCTCAACAAAGGCAAAAATGACAAAAGGCAGAGCATAGACAACACCCAACCTTTGAAATGTATTGATAAATCTAATAAAACTAATGAATCTTAAATAATACTAATGGATCTTAACGACTAAATTGAGGAGATTCCTATCATGTCAACTAACTAAGTAGAAGATTAAACTACCCTAAAAGCTTAAAAAACAGTCCTATTCCTATCTAGTCCTATTGATACCTAACTCTTGCTAGCCCTGGACAACCTGCAGGGTTGTCTAATTTCAAAGTCTTTTCTTCTTGGCGAGAGGCTCTGCTGCCTTCCGAGGCCGATGTCTTCTCCTGTGGTTGTTCCTTTCCTTCACGGTTTCAAACACCCTGCAAGATAGGAAACAAACCATCCATTGCTCACTTTAGTACACACCATGAAACCAAGTGCCGAGATCTCCGTTTGAGTAGGAATTTCTGTCTTTTCGGGCAGTGGCACATTTGTGAATTGATCAGCACCATGAGTCTGATCGTTCTACTTTCAATGCCTTGAAATGTCTTCCTCCTTTTGCTGCATCCTCTTTTGAATTTGATCAGCAGCATCAAACCAAGCTTTGATGGATCTATTCCTATTTGTATGAACTGTGTCTTGTTGGGGCACGGCAAGGTTTCATTGTGAAGGCTGGGTTTTACCTAAGCTCTTTGGGTTTGAGGTGGCTGTTAAGCTTGACCACGGCTGCCGGGGGCGATGCTGCAAGTGCCCCCAGCTTCCCCTGCGGTGCCTTTGAAAAGGGTCAGCCTGTTTTAGTCCAAAGGCGCAGCTTTGAGCAGAAAGAGGAGGAACTTGCTCACCGTTTGCACTGCCCGCAGGGAAAGGGGCCTCCCGCCGAGCGGGGCGGCTGGCGCGCTTGGCAGCAGGGACACTCGGCGCTGCGAGCCCTCTTGCGGCTTCTCTTCCCTGTCTCCCCGTTCTCCTTTCTGGGAGGGCTTTTCCTCCTCTTTGCTTTGCCCACACTCTGGAAATCAAAGAGTCCTTATCAATGCTTCCTTCCTCTCACAAAGCTGGAAACCAGAGCATCCAGCACAAAAATCTATCGGCTTAAGCAAATCCTTCCAGACCCTCAAGAGCTGAGAAAACGGCTGCCTTTGCCAATGGGCTGCGGCAGGCTGCCAACCCAGAGCTTGGAGGAAAATACTCCTCTTTTCTACAGGCCAAAGGGGTGGGATAAATACCTGCCTATTTAGAGCTCTACATTTCTTATTTCTACCTTTCTGCCTAACATCTATTTCTCTCTGCTTTTCCTCCACAAATGTCTAGGCAATGGCATTTAAATTCAGTCCAATTAGGGTAGACACATGGTTAGCCATTTTCTAGTACCCAAAATAATCTCCCTCCCTGTCTCTCTCTCTCTCTCTCTCTCACATGATGTGAAGCAAATTGCTCTTTGCCGGTAAGGAAAGTTTTAGGGGAGCCACGGCACCGGCAGCTCCTTCTTGGGGAGTATGCTGCGATGCTAGAAAAACTCCCTGAAAATCTGCAGCATATCCACAAAGGCAGCCTGGATTGCTGATGTCAGCAAGCAGTGGGGAATTAAGGGTCTGATTGGAGTCAGCGAGGGTGCCAGCCCTTGAGAAGCCCATCTGTAGAGAGTCAAAGCCCATTTTGGTGGCGCTGCTGCTTCCTTGGGTCAAAGTTAGGCTCCAGAATTGCATACTTCAGGGCAGCAGCACAAGGAAGCCCCGGGCAGCATCTGCTGTGCCTTTCCCAGCGCATGGGACGATGTGATCCTGGCAAAGGGGCGTCTGGCATGGCTCGCCAGCAGCTTTTCTCCCCTTCTGCCAGTTTCTCGACCTTCCTGGCACGTCTCGATTTTCTTGCCCCTCACCTGAGCAAGAGTGCTGGCAAGTTTATGCTCCTTTTTCCAGGAGTAGTAGTACTCCACACACTGTGCCACGGTCTTAGTCTGGATCTGTTGTGAAGAGAAAAAGAAGGAGTCGAAAATGGTGTCGGGTGCACTGGGGAAAAAGTAGAATATGGAGTGAACTAGGAAGGAAAAGCATGAAGTAAATGGAGTAGGGTGTAAAATGAAATCAACATGGGGAAAGAGAGGCATCATGCAATGTCTTAAACCGTGTATTCTGCTAGGTGGTAATACACGCAATGCACAGATCAACAACAAATCCATCTAGCACAGTTCTTCTTTCCCCGCTTCCCTCCAGTTATGCCAGCACACCGTCTTGTGGAAGCAGCAGCAGACCTGTGCGACAAGTCTGACAGAAGAAAGCTTCATCTTCCAAAAGAGCTTGGAGAAAAGGGCTGGAGAGGCCGGATCATCCTTTTGACACAGGCTTTTGATGTCCCCTTTTGTTACTTCTTGAAGATACTTGGTACTTGAGAAGAGAGAGACTGAAGCCCAGTGCTTGTTCCCAGAAATAACCAAGCTTTCCTCCTGACGATCTGCTCGGGTAAAGAATGTCCCGTGGCTTTACCTGCTTCTGGATGAGATGAAAATCCTTGCCGTAGGTGTGGAAAGCCTTTTGGAAGGACTCCTTCTCCTCAGGTGTCCATCTATCAGAGCCTGGCAAGAAAAAGCAGCGGGTAGTAAACGCATCCCTTGATCCACACCAAGTAGATCCCACTGGCTGCCGAAAGAAACTGGTGGCAGGCCGTCATTCACGTGTGTGTACGTGTCTGCTCCCTCAGAAGGTCATGAAGACAAGAGCAGGCATTGCCCGGGGAGAAGGATTGGAAAAGAAGTAAAGCTGAAGGACTAGATGCTGGTGCTTCCCCACCCGCAGAGGAGACAAGACCTTGTGCTGGTGTTAAGCACAATTGCTTTAAGCAGAAACCCTTGCCACAACAATGAAGGGGACGGCAGCATCTGTCAGGGACGCAAGAAGCTCTGCTTTGCTTACCTGCGTAATGATAATCAGCCATGGGGTGGCCTTGAGGTGTTGCAGGCCCCTCTGAGAGCAGCATCTCCAGAGCCTCCTGCAAGATCAAGAGGGAAAAGGCTTTAGCCGCCCCACCACATTAAAAATGAGCCAAAAAATCACAGGTGCTGCCTTGCAGCTACTTTGCCTCTCCAGACATTCAAGCGACTGTATCCCATGTGGGTGAAACACTGTCATTTGCTCCAAGTCCCTGGTTTTTGCTGCCCAACCCTTTGATCCTGGTCCCCGAGAGTGGCCTTTTGCTCACCAACCTAAGGATTTTGCTGCTCCTGCAGCCAGAATGGCCTCAGCTGACTGAGGCTTCTGGGAATTTCCCCTCCAAATGTCTTAGAGAACCCAGCTCTCCAGGCCATTTACAAGGCAGCAGGACCTTCCGCCGCCGCCGCCGCCTCCAGGAGGGAGATTCTCCCTGCTGGAGCCCTTTGGCCTCAGCCCTGACGCAGCTGGAGGAGACACAGCAGGCAGCAAGTGCTCTGCTCCCTGTTAAGACCCTTCTTCAAAGAGCAGCCAGGAAAGGCTGTCCCAGTGCCCGGGCCCTCTGCATTCC
This sequence comes from Molothrus aeneus, assembly GCF_037042795.1. Lineage (NCBI taxonomy): Eukaryota > Metazoa > Chordata > Aves > Passeriformes > Icteridae > Molothrus > Molothrus aeneus. The sequence continues at coordinate 2,491,294 of NW_027099079.1, read as the reverse complement.
CTGTGCCCTCTTCTCTGCGCCCAAACAGCCGCTTCTTACCGGAACGCTGCCGCGTGCCCGGTGCAGGCAGTGCAGGGCACGCTCCAGGTTAGCTGCTGCCCCGGGAATGCCACGGGAGCTGGCCATGTCCAACAGTTCTCTTACTGCAAGCACAACAAAAAACCCACCGAAAGTCAGCCTTGAGGCCAGCAAGGGCAAAGACTGCCATGCAAGGCAGAAGGAAAGGCTGGGAGCTAAAGACAGCAGCTTGGAGAGTATGAAAAGGAGAGCAAAGCCAGGGCCAGCTGAACCAAGGGCCCACGCAGTGCTGGCTCTCCCTCCAAAGCAGCTTCTGTAAGAAGAAGTGGGGGCCAATCTGCGCTCTTCCAGTGGCAGACGGCCCTGACCAATTTGGAGAGCAAGGTGCTTGCTCTTGCTCCTTGCCTCTAACACTTCTACATGGGAAGATGGGCGAGACAAGGAGAGAAGCAGAGCCTGCAAAAGGCTGCCTTTTTACGCAAAAGGAGCCTTTTAAAGACCCAAGTAGCTCAGGGGTGGAAGAAAAGCTTGAAGCAAAGCTACCTCTGTCAGGTTTTTCCATGTCAGAGTCATCCTCCCCCCAGGGCTTCCAGACCAGGGTTGCAGGCTCTTCATCCTCACTTGGTGCTCTGCTCTGCAGCTCTGGCAGCTCAGCCTGAAAGTCGCTGCCAACATTGATGTGTCTAAAGGAAGAAGGAGGTGGAGGTGAGAAAGGCAAGTGGTCAAGAGAGCCTTCCTGTGCATCCACAGGCTTGAACCAACGCCACCCTGACTCTGAAAGAGCAGTTCTCCTCCTCGCCATTCTTCCAGTTTGCTGTCCTTTAACCCTATGCCAAAACTCACGGCTGAATCTGGGCTCTTGCTTTCCTTTTCATTGTGCCTCTCCTTTCCACCTGAAAGAGATCAAAGCAATGCTCCAGTTCAAAATCCTTCCTTCTCATCCTCATCATTGCAAAGCCCGAGCTCCTGTGTCCCAGCTCCTTTCTCTTTGCCGCCTTTTTGACATGGAATGTCCTAGGGAGGACCCTCTAGCAGTCAGCAGCTTCCTCAGGAGGGCAAGCACAAGGCCATGCACTACTCTCTTCACTCCCGGGGCCACTGAGAAGAGCCAAGACAATGGCAGGGGAGATGTGCCAGTGCAGGCTTAGGTTGGATAGAAGGAAAAGGTTCTTCAGCCAGAGGCTGCTTGGGCACTGCAACAGCCTCCCCAGGGAAGGGGGCACAGCACCAAGCCTGACTGAGCTCCAAAAGTGTTTGGACACTGCTCTTGGGCACAGGCTGTGATTGTTGAGGCTGCCCTGGGCAGGCCCTGGACTTGGGCTCAGTGATCTTTGAGAATCCCTTCCAAGCCAGGAAATTCTGTGCTACTGTGATTGTGCTCTTGAGGAGATGGCATTTGACGGCCGCCCCTGAGCATGAGGTAGAACCAGCCCTACGTGCACTGGAAAAAGAATCTAGAAAGATATTAAAATAGCATGGATCTATAAGCCATGGAACTACGTCAGTATATAAGAATTGCTGATCCCAGATGGTTTTTGAAGTTGAAAGCCTGTGTTTGAGGAGAAGCCCAGTCAAATGCTTCTATGCCCTGAACGACAGGGATGCCAGAGGAGAAGTGCCATCATTCTGGTGTTTGAAGCTTTGGAGCGGGTGTGAGCAGAGTCAGGGCATAAGGGGATTTGTTGACACTGAAGCCCTGAAGTGCTCAGCCACAAACAATTTGTTTTGGGGTCAGCACAAGATAGTTTGAGGACTGAAATGGGTGCCAAGAACTTTTAATCAGGTCATCCGTGGACGAGGATCTGCAACTGCACTGGGACACCTCTCTAGGTCCTCTATGGAAAGGTCTGTGTTTCCCCTGGAGGCAACATGATTCCTTCAGAAGCTGCAGCCTGCTTTCACGTGGAAGCTCGTCTGGGGAAAGTGAGCACGCAGCCTGTGTGTCGTGCTTGGTGGGAGAGGCAGCTGGAGCCTCCTGCCCCTGTGCTAGTGCTTTGAGGGCAAACGGGGATTTTCTTACCTTGGACGGTTCCCAAGTGCTCTGGGGATGCCCGGAGGCAGACGAGGAGACCAGGACGTCGGTGCAGAGGCCGGGTCTGGCGCTGAGTGCAGAAGGCGGCTGGTCAGGGACAGCCCAGGAGCTGATCCTGCAGCTGCTGCTCCAGCGCTGCTCCACCAGCGTTCCAGCAAGGGCCGCAGGAGCAGGAGACAACGACAGTTGCTATGGGCACAGCCCAACATTCCATCTAGAACCCCAGGGGAGCCATGGGACAGAAAGAGGCATGGGCCGCCTCTGGCCCTTGTACTTCTTCTGCTGCAAGTTTGCTCTGAGACGCTTCCCATGGGGCCTTTTCTCCTCAGTCGTCTGATGAGACAGGCAAAAGCAGTGCAGGGACAGCCCTGGGTCTTCCCGGTGCTTCTCTGCAAGGTGCCTCCAGCTGAACGTGCACAGGAGCCTGCCTCTGTGCAAGGGCCCAGACCTCATCTCCTGCCCTGGAGAACCAGAAGGGCTCCTCCCACTGGCTCTCCTCCAGCTCTGAGAGGAGCTGGAATTTGCAAGTTGTCCAGCGCAGAGCCAACTCCAGAGCTTCCTCTCAAAGTGGAGCCATTCATCCTGCCCCCTTTCTCAAGTCTCCTTTTGCTGCCCAATAATGTCACTGCATGTTTTCCCTCCTTTGGGCCTCTGAGCTGGTCTCTCACCTCATCACTCCTCCCTTGAAACTTGGAGAAACAGGATGTTTTTCAGGGCAACTGATGGGGACACACACACACACACAGGGACAGCACACGGGCATTTCTCTAGCAAACATTCATGCAGAATTTCTATAGCCCTCTTCCAGCTCCCTTGGAGAAGCTCGGTGTTTGTCCCCAAAAGACTCTGCCATTCCTCTAAGAAAGCAACACTAACAGAATTCCCTTTCCACACTGCTGGCCTTCACATTGGTTTTAATGCCTAGATCCCAGATATGACAAAACCCAGGCAGCTTTGCTGCTTTCCTGCCTGTCGTTAAGGAAAAGCAAATCTTGCTTCAGTCCCAATCTTGCTTCCTTCCCAGCCTGCACCTTACCCACTGGCCAGCAAACTGAGGGTGCAGCTGGAACAAGTCCCACTGCAAGGCAGATACTTTGTAGGCTCCAAAGCCCACCTGCACCGCCTCCATCAGACAAGGGCAAGCTTCCCTCGGCTTCCCAGAAGCAGCCTGGCAATTGCCCCCTCCCTCGCCCCCTCTCCACCCTCCACAGCCCCTGCCACCAAAGCCTTGCTAGGCAGGGCCATTTGCTGGCCTCGAAGAAAGAGTGCCTTTGATTCTTCTTTGGCGCAAGTGCCCGAGCTGTGAGAAGTCAGAGGATAATGATCACACCCACTCTGCTTTAGCTAAGGAGATTGCTGGAGGCCCAGAGCGGGACACTGGTCCTTTCGAGAGAAACTGAAACTGAACTAGCCATGCCTTTGTGACGCATGCCGATAGGAATTGGATAGAATCGGAGGGCTTAGAAACGTCCTCCAAGGTGGTCAGCTCCATCAGTCCCCCAAAATGAAACAAAGTTATGTTACTGGGCTCCAAAAAGGACTAAAGCCGCTGCTTTTATGCCAGAAAATATGGTGAGACCAGACCACTCATCTAGATCCAATTCCGTGAATTAAACAAAGCCTCCCTTTCCACTCCCAGCTGAGATGTTGAGGAATCAAAGGCAGACGCCCCAGCCTTATTTCACTGGCAGTAAAGGAGACACACCTCAGTAAGTCCTGCCAGCTGAGCAAGGGGCTGGGCCCGGGGAAGGTGGCGCCTGCCCAGATTCTTCTCTCAGGGCAAGTGCTGTCTTTGCAACACCAGGCAAATGGAACAAACATTGCCGGAGTGTTTTCATACAGACAGAAAGACAAAATGGAACAAATTTTGGTTTAATGATAAAGACCCATTGGCTCTCAACAAAGGCAAAAATGACAAAAGGCAGAGCATAGACAACACCCAACCTTTGAAATGTATTGATAAATCTAATAAAACTAATGAATCTTAAATAATACTAATGGATCTTAACGACTAAATTGAGGAGATTCCTATCATGTCAACTAACTAAGTAGAAGATTAAACTACCCTAAAAGCTTAAAAAACAGTCCTCTTCCTATCTAGTCCTATTGATACCTAACTCTTGCTAGCCCTGGACAACCTGCAGGGTTGTCTAATTTCAAAGTCTTGTCTTCTTGGCGAGAGGCTCTGCTGCCTTCCGAGGCCGATGTCTTCTCCTGTGGTTGTTCCTTTCCTTCACGGTTTCAAACACCCTGCAAGATAGGAAACAAACCATCCATTGCTCACTTTAGTACACACCATGAAACCAAGTGCCGAGATCTCCGTTTGAGTAGGAATTTCTGTCTTTTCGGGCAGTGGCACATTTGTGAATTGATCAGCACCATGAGTCTGATCGTTCTACTTTCAATGCCTTGAAATGTCTTCCTCCTTTTGCTGCATCCTCTTTTGAATTTGATCAGCAGCATCAAACCAAGCTTTGATGGATCTATTCCTACTTGTATGAACTGTGTCTTGTTGGGGCACGGCAAGGTTTCATTGTGAAGGCTGGGTTTTACCTAAGCTCTTTGGGTTTGAGGTGGGTGTTAAGCTTGACCACAGCTGCCGGGGGCGATGCTGCAAGTGCCCCCAGCTTCCCCTGCGGTGCCTTTGAAAAGGGTCAGCCTGTTTTAGTCCAAAGGCGCAGCTTTGAGCAGAAAGAGGAGGAACTTGCTCACCGTTTGCACTGCCCGCAGGGAAAGGGGCCTCCCGCCGAGCGGGGCGGCTGGCGCGCTTGGCAGCAGGGACACTCGGCGCTGCGAGCCCTCTTGCGGCTTCTCTTCCCTGTCTCCCCGTTCTCCTTTCTGGGAGGGCTTTTCCTCCTCTTTGCTTTGCCCACACTCTGGAAATCAAAGAGTCCTTATCAATGCTTCCTTCCTCTCACAAAGCTGGAAACCAGAGCATCCAGCACAAAAATCTATCGGCTTAAGCAAATCCTTCCAGACCCTCAAGAGCTGAGAAAACGGCTGCCTTTGCCAATGGGCTGCGGCGGGCTGCCAACCCAGAGCTTGGAGGAAAATACTCCTCTTTTCTACAGGCCAAAGGGGTGGGATAAATACCTGCCTATTTAGAGCTCTACATTTCTTATTTCTACCTTTCTGCCTAACATCTATTTCTCTCTGCTTTTCCTCCACAAATGTCTAGGCAATGGCATTTAAATTCAGTCCAATTAGGGTAGACACATGGTTAGCCATTTTCTAGTACCCAAAATAATCTCCCTCCCTGTCTCTCTCTCTCTCTCTCTCTCTCATGATGTGAAGCAAATTGCTCTTTGCCGGTAAGGAAAGTTTTAGGGGAGCCACGGCACCGGCAGCTCCTTCTTGGGGAGTATGCTGCGATGCTAGAAAAACTCCCTGAAAATCTGCAGCATATCCACAAAGGCAGCCTGGATTGCTGATGTCAGCAAGCAGTGGGGAATTAAGGGTCTGATTGGAGTCAGCGAGGGTGCCAGCCCTTGAGAAGCCCATCTGTAGAGAGTCAAAGCCCATTTTGGTGGCGCTGCTGCTTCCTTGGGTCAAAGTTAGGCTCCAGAATTGCATACTTCAGGGCAGCAGCACAAGGAAGCCCCGGGCAGCATCTGCTGTGCCTTTCCCAGCGCATGGGACGATGTGATCCTGGCAAAGGGGCGTCTGGCATGGCTCGCCAGCAGCTTTTCTCCCCTTCTGCCAGTTTCTCGACCTTCCTGGCACGTCTCGATTTTCTTGCCCCTCACCTGAGCAAGAGTGCTGGCAAGTTTATGCTCCTTTTTCCAGGAGTAGTAGTACTCCACACACTGTGCCACGGTCTTAGTCTGGATCTGTTGTGAAGAGAAAAAGAAGGAGTCGAAAATGGTGTCGGGTGCACTGGGGAAAAAGTAGAATATGGAGTGAACTAGGAAGGAAAAGCATGAAGTAAATGGAGTAGGGTGTAAAATGAAATCAACATGGGGAAAGAGAGGCATCATGCAATGTCTTAAACCGTGTATTCTGCTAGGTGGTAATACACGCAATGCACAGATCAACAACAAATCCATCTAGCACAGTTCTTCTTTCCCCGCTTCCCTCCAGTTATGCCAGCACACCGTCTTGTGGAAGCAGCAGCAGACCTGTGCGACAAGTCTGACAGAAGAAAGCTTCATCTTCCAAAAGAGCTTGGAGAAAAGGGCTGGAGAGGCCGGATCATCCTTTTGACACAGGCTTTTGATGTCCCCTTTTGTTACTTCTTGAAGATACTTGGTACTTGAGAAGAGAGAGACTGAAGCCCAGTGCTTGTTCCCAGAAATAACCAAGCTTTCCTCCTGACGATCTGCTCGGGTAAAGAATGTCCCGTGGCTTTACCTGCTTCTGGATGAGATGAAAATCCTTGCCGTAGGTGTGGAAAGCCTTTTGGAAGGACTCCTTCTCCTCAGGTGTCCATCTATCAGAGCCTGGCAAGAAAAAGCAGCGGGTAGTAAACGCATCCCTTGATCCACACCAAGTAGATCCCACTGGCTGCCGAAAGAAACTGGTGGCAGGCCGTCATTCACGTGTGTGTACGTGTCTGCTCCCTCAGAAGGTCATGAAGACAAGAGCAGGCATTGCCCGGGGAGAAGGATTGGAAAAGAAGTAAAGCTGAAGGACTAGATGCTGGTGCTTCCCCACCCGCAGAGGAGACAAGACCTTGTGCTGGTGTTAAGCACAATTGCTTTAAGCAGAAACCCTTGCCACAACAATGAAGGGGACGGCAGCATCTGTCAGGGACGCAAGAAGCTCTGCTTTGCTTACCTGCGTAATGATAATCAGCCATGGGGTGGCCTTGAGGTGTTGCAGGCCCCTCTGAGAGCAGCATCTCCAGAGCCTCCTGCAAGATCAAGAGGGAAAAGGCTTTAGCCGCCCCACCACATTAAAAATGAGCCAAAAAATCACAGGTGCTGCCTTGCAGCTACTTTGCCTCTCCAGACATTCAAGCGACTGTATCCCATGTGGGTGAAACACTGTCATTTGCTCCAAGTCCCTGGTTTTTGCTGCCCAACCCTTTGATCCTGGTCCCCGAGAGTGGCCTTTTGCTCACCAACCTAAGGATTTTGCTGCTCCTGCAGCCAGAATGGCCTCAGCTGACTGAGGCTTCTGGGAATTTCCCCTCCAAATGTCTTAGAGAAGCCAGCTCTCCAGGCCATTTACAAGGCAGCAGGACCTTCCGCCGCCGCCGCCGCCTCCAGGAGGGAGATTCTCCCTGCTGGAGCCCTTTGGGCTCAGCCCTGACGCAGCTGGAGGAGACACAGCAGGCAGCAAGTGCTCTGCTCCCTGTTAAGACCCTTCTTCAAAGAGCAGCCAGGAAAGGCTGTCCCAGTGCCCGGGCCCTCTGCATTCCCTGTGCCCACTTCTCTGCGCCCAAACAGCCGCTTCTTACCGGAACGCTGCCGCGTGCCCGGTGCAGGCAGTGCAGGGCGCGCTCCAGGTTAGCTGCTGCCCCGGGAATGCCACGGGAGCTGGCCATGTCCAACAGTTCTCTTACTGCAAGCACAACAAAAAACCCACCGAAAGTCAGCCTTGAGGCCAGCAAGGGCAAAGACTGCCATGCAAGGCAGAAGGAAAGGCTGGGAGCTAAAGACAGCAGCTTGGAGAGTATGAAAAGGAGAGCAAAGCCAGGGCCAGCTGAACCAAGGGCCCACGCAGTGCTGGCTCTCCCTCCCAAGCAGCTTCTGTAAGAAGAAGTGGGGGCCAATCTCCGCTCTTCCAGTGGCAGACGGCCCTGACCAATTTGGAGAGCAAGGTGCTTGCTCTTGCTCCTTGCCTCTAACACTTCTACATGGGAAGACGGGCGAGACAAGGAGAGAAGCAGAGCCTGAAAAAGGCTGCCTTTTTACGCAAAAGGAGCCTTTTAAAGACCCAAGTAGCTCAGGGGTGGAAGAAAAGCTTGAAGCAAAGCTACCTCTGTCAGGTTTTTCCATGTCAGAGTCATCCTCCCCCCAGGGCTTCCAGACCAGGGTTGCAGGCTCTTCATCCTCACTTGGTGCTCTGCTCTGCAGCTCTGGCAGCTCAGCCTGAAAGTCGCTGCCAACATTGATGTGTCTAAAGGAAGAAGGAGGTGGAGGTGAGAAAGGCAAGTGGTCAAGAGAGCCTTCCTGTGCACCCACAGGCTTGAACCAATGCCACCCTGACTCTGAAAGAGCAGTTCTCCTCCTCGCCATTCCTCCAGTTTGCTGTCCTTTAACCCTATGCCAAAACTCACGGCTGAATCTGGGCTCTTGCTTTCCTTTTCATTGTGCCTCTCCTTTCCACCTGAAAGAGATCAAAGCAATGCTCCAGTTCAAAATCCTTCCTTCTCATCCTCATCATTGCAAAGCCCGAGCTCCTGTGTCCCAGCTCCTTTCTCTTTGCCGCCTTTTTGACATGGAATGTCCTAGGGAGGACCCTCTAGCAGTCAGCAGCTTCCTCAGGAGGGCAAGCACAAGGCCATGCACTACTCTCTTCACTCCCGGGGCCACTGAGAAGAGCCAAGAGAATGGCAGGGGAGATGTGCCAGTGCAGGCTTAGGTTGGATAGAAGGAAAAGGTTCTTCAGCCAGAGGCTGCTTGGGCACTGCAACAGCCTCCCCAGGGAAGGGGGCACAGCACCAAGCCTGACTGAGCTCCAAAAGTGTTTGGACACTGCTCTTGGGCACAGGCTGTGATTATTGAGGCTGCCCTGGGCAGGCCCTGGACTTGGGCTCAGTGATCTTTGAGAATCCCTTCCAAGCCAGGAAATTCTGTGCTACTGTGATTGTGCTCTTGAGGAGATGGCATTTGACGGCCGCCCCTGAGCATGAGGTAGAACCAGCCCTACATGCACTGGAAAAAGAATCTAGAAAGATATTAAAATAGCATGGATCTATAAGCCATGGAACTACGTCAGTATATAAGAATTGCTGATCCCAGATGGTTTTTGAAGTTGAAAGCCTGTGTTTGAGGAGAAGCCCAGTCAAATGCTTCTATGCCCTGAACGACAGGGATGCCAGAGGAGAAGTGCCATCATTCTGGTGTTTGAAGCTTTGGAGCGGGTGTGAGCAGAGTCAGGGCATAAGGGGATTTGTTGACACTGAAGCCCTGAAGTGCTCAGCCACAAACAATTTGTTTTGGGGTCAGCACAAGATAGTTTGAGGACGGAAATGGGTGCCAAGAACTTTTAATCAGGTCATCCGTGGACGAGGATCTGCAACTGCACTGGGACACCTCTCTAGGTCCTCTATGGAAAGGTCTGTGTTTCCCCTGGAGGCAACATGATTCCTTCAGAAGCTGCAGCCTGCTTTCACGTGGAAGCTCGTCTGGGGAAAGTGAGCACGCAGCCTGTGTGTCATGCTTGGTGGGAGAGGCAGCTGGAGCCTCCTGCCCCTGTGCTAGTGCTTTGAGGGCAAACGGGGATTTTCTTACCTTGGACGGTTCCCAAGTGCTCTGGGGATGCCCGGAGGCAGACGAGGAGACCAGGATGTCGGTGCCGAGGCCGGGTCTGGCGCTGAGTGCAGAAGGCGGCTGGTCAGGGACAGCCCAGGAGCTGATCCTGCAGCTGCTGCTCCAGCGCTGCTCCACCAGCGTTCCAGCAAGGGCCGCAGGAGCAGGAGACAACGACAGTTGCTATGGGCACAGCCCAACATTCCATCTAGAACCCCAGGGGAGCCATGGGACAGAAAGAGGCATGGGCCGCCTCTGGCCCTTGTACTTCTTCTGCTGCAAGTTTGCTCTGAGAAGCTTCCCATGGGGCCTTTTCTCCTCAGTCGTCTGATGAGACGGGCAAAAGCAGTGCAGGGACAGCCCTGGGTCTTCCCGGTGCTTCTCTGCAAGGTGCCTCCAGCTGAACGTGCACAGGAGCCTGCCTCTGTGCAAGGGCCCAGACCTCATCTCCTGCCCTGGAGAACCAGAAGGGCTCCTCCCACTGGCTCTCCTCCAGCTCTGAGAGGAGCTGGAATTTGCAAGTTGTCCAGCGCAGAGCCAACTCCAGAGCTTCCTCTCAAAGTGGAGCCATTCATCCTGCCCCCTTTCTCAAGTCTCCTTTTGCTGCCCAATAATGTCACTGCATGTTTTCCCTCCTTTGGGCCTCTGAGCTGGTCTCTCACCTCATCACTCCTCCCTTGAAACTTGGAGAAACAGGATGTTTTTCAGGGCAACTGATGGGGACACACACACACACCCACACAGGGACAGCACACGGGCATTTCTCTAGCAAACATTCATGCAGAATTTCTATAGCCCTCTTCCAGCTCCCTTGGAGAAGCTCGGTGTTTGTCCCCAAAAGACTCTGCCATTCCTCTAAGAAAGCAACACTAACAGAATTCCCTTTCCACACTGCTGGCCTTCACATTGGTTTTAACGCCTAGATCCCAGATATGACAAAACCCAGGCAGCTTTGCTGCTTTCCTGCCTGTCGTTAAGGAAAAGCAAATCTTGCTTCAGTCCCAATCTTGCTTCCTTCCCAGCCTGCACCTTACCCACTGGCCAGCAAACTGAGGGGGCAGCTGGAACAAGTCCCACTGCAAGGCAGATACTTTGTAGGCTCCAAAGCCCACCTGCACCGCCTCCATCAGACAAGGGCAAGCTTCTTTCGGCTTCCCAGAAGCAGCCTGGCAATTGCCCCCTCCCTCGCCCCCTCTCCACCCTCCACAGCCCCTGCCACCAAAGCCTTGCTAGGCAGGGCCATTTGCTGGCCTCGAAGAAAGAGTGCCTTTGATTCTTCTTTGGCGCAAGTGCCCGAGCTGTGAGAAGTCAGAGGATAATGATCACACCCGCTCTGCTTTAGCTAAGGAGATTGCTGGAGGTCCAGAGCGGGACACTGGTCCTTTCGAGAGAAACTGAAACTGAACTAGCCATGCCTTTGTGGCGCATGCGGATAGGAATTGGATAGAATCGGAGGGCTTAGAAACATCCTCCAAGGTGGTCAGCTCCATCAGTCCCCCAAAATGAAACAAAGTTATGTTACTGGGCTCCAAAAAGGACTAAAGCCGCTGCTTTTATGCCAGAAAATATGGTGAGACCAGACCACTCATCTAGATCCAATTCCGTGAATTAAACAAAGCCTCCCTTTCCACTCCCAGCTGAGATGTTGAGGAATCAAAGGCTGAAGCCCCAGCCTTATTTCACTGGCAGTAAAGGAGACACACCTCAGTAAGTCCTGCCAGCTGAGCAAGGGGCTGGGCCCGGGGGAGGTGGCGCCTGCCCAGATTCTTCTCTCAGGGCAAGTGCCGTCTTTGCAACACCAGGCAAATGGAACAAACATTGCCGGAGTGTTTTCATACAGACAAAATACAAAATGGAACAAACTTTGGTTTAATGATAAAGACCCATTGGCTCTCAACAAAGGCAAAATGACAAAAGGCAGAGCATAGACAACACCCAACCTTTGAAATTTATTGATAAATCTAATAAAACTATTGAATCTTGAATAATACTAATGGATCTTAACGACTAAATTGAGGAGATTCCTATCATGTCAACTAACTAAGTAGAAGATTAAACTACCCTAAAAGCTTAAAAAACAGTCCTATTCCTATCTAGTCCTATTGATACCTAACTCTTGCTAGCCCTGGACAACCTGCAGGGTTGTCTAATTTCAAAGTCTTGTCTTCATGGCGAGAGGCTCTGCTTCCTTCCGAGGCCGATGTCTTCTCCTGTGGTTGTTCCTTTCCTTCACGGTTTCAAACACCCTGCAAGATAGGAAACAAACCATCCATTGCTCACTTTAGTACACACCATGAAACCAAGTGCCGAGATCTCCGTTTGAGTAGGAATTTCTGTCTTTTCGGGCAGTGGCACATTTGTGAATTGATCAGCACCATGAGTCTGATCGTTCTACTTTCAATGCCTTGAAATGTCTTCCTCCTTTTGCTGCATCCTCTTTTGAATTTGATCAGCAGCATCAAACCAAGCTTTGATGGATCTATTCCTACTTGTATGAACTGTGTCTTGTTGGGGCACGGCAAGGTTTCATTGTGAAGGCTGGGTTTTACCTAAGCTCTTTGGGTTTGAGGTGGGTGTTAAGCTTGACCACGGCTGCCGGGGGCGATGCTGCAAGTGCCCCCAGCTTCCCCTGCGGTGCCTTTGAAAAGGGTCAGCCCGTTTTAGTCCAAAGGCGCAGCTTTGAGCAGAAAGAGGAGGAACTTACGCACCGTTTGCACTGCCCGCAGGGAAAGGGGCCTCCCGCCGAGCGGGGCGGCTGGCGCGCTTGGCAGCAGGGACACTCGGCGCTGCGAGCCCTCTTGCGGCTTCTCTTCCCTGTCTCCCCGTTCTCCTTTCTGGGAGGGCTTTTCCTCCTCTTTGCTTTGCCCACACTCTGGAAATCAAAGAGTCCTTATCAATGCTTCCTTCCTCTCACAAAGCTGGAAACCAGAGCATCCAGCACAAAAATCTATCAGCCTAAGCAAATCCTTCCAGACCCTCAAGAGCTGAGAAAACGGCTGCCTTTGCCAATGGGCTGCGGCGGGCTGCCAACCCAGAGCTTGGAGGAAAATACTCCTCTTTTCTACAGGCCAAAGGGGTGGGATAAATACCTGCCTATTTAGAGCTCTACATTTCTTATTTCTACCTTTCTGCCTAACATCTATTTCTCTCTGCTTTTCCTCCACAAATGTCTAGGCAATGGCATTTAAATTCAGTCCAATTAGGGTAGACACATGGTTAGCCATTTTCTAGTACCCAAAATAATCTCCCTCCCTGTCTCTCTCTCTCTCTCTCTCTCTCTCACATGATGTGAAGCAAATTGCTCTTTGCCGGTAAGGAAAGTTTTAGGGGAGCCACGGCACCGGCAGCTCCTTCTTGGGGAGTATGCTGCGATGCTAGAAAAACTCCCTGAAAATCTGCAGCATATCCACAAAGGCAGCCTGGATTGCTGATGTCAGCAAGCAGTGGGGAATTAAGGGTCTGATTGGAGTCAGCGAGGGTGCCAGCCCTTGAGAAGCCCATCTGTAGAGAGTCAAAGCCCATTTTGGTGGCGCTGCTGCTTCCTTGGGTCAAAGTTAGGCTCCAGAATTGCATACTTCAGGGCAGCAGCACAAGGAAGCCCCGGGCAGCATCTGCTGTGCCTTTCCCAGCGCATGGGACGATGTGATCCTGGCAAAGGGGCGTCTGGCATGGCTCGCCAGCAGCTTTTCTCCCCTTCTGCCAGTTTCTCGACCTTGCTGGCACGTCTCGATTTTCTTGCCCCTCACCTGAGCAAGAGTGCTGGCAAGTTTATGCTCCTTTTTCCAGGAGTAGTAGTACTCCACACACTGTGCCACGGTCTTAGTCTGGATCTGTTGTGAAGAGAAAAAGAAGGAGTCGAAAATGGTGTCGGGTGCACTGGGGAAAAAGTAGAATATGGAGTGAACTAGGAAGGAAAAGCATGAAGTAAATGGAGTAGGGTGTAAAATGAAATCAACATGGGGAAAGAGAGGCATCATGCAATGTCTTAAACCGTGTATTCTGCTAGGTGGTAATACACGCAATGCACAGATCAACAACAAATCCATCTAGCACAGTTCTTCTTTCCCCGCTTCCCTCCAGTTATGCCAGCACACCGTCTTGTGGAAGCAGCAGCAGACCTGTGCGACAAGTCTGACAGAAGAAAGCTTCATCTTCCAAAAGAGCTTGGAGAAAAGGGCTGGAGAGGCAGGATCATCCTTTTGACACAGGCTTTTGATGTCCCCTTTTGTTACTTCTTGAAGATACTTGGTACTTGAGAAGAGAGAGACTGAAGCCCAGGGCTTGTTCCCAGAAATAACCAAGCTTTCCTCCTGACGATCTGCTCGGGTAAAGAATGTCCCGTGGCTTTACCTGCTTCTGGATGAGATGAAAATCCTTGCCGTAGGTGTGGAAAGCCTTTTGGAAGGACTCCTTCTCCTCAGGTGTCCATCTATCAGAGCCTGGCAAGAAAAAGCAGCGGGTAGTAAACGCATCCCTTGATCCACACCAAGTAGATCCCACTGGCTGCCGAAAGAAACTGGTGGCAGGCCGTCATTCACGTGTGTGTACGTGTCTGCTCCCTCAGAAGGTCATGAAGACAAGAGCAGGCATTGCCCGGGGAGAAGGATTGGAAAAGAAGTAAAGCTGAAGGACTAGATGCTGGTGCTTCCCCACCCGCAGAGGAGACAAGACCTTGTGCTGGTGTTAAGCACAATTGCTTTAAGCAGAAACCCTTGCCACAACAATGAAGGGGACGGCAGCATCTGTCAGGGACGCAAGAAGCTCTGCTTTGCTTACCTGCGTAATGATAATCAGCCATGGGGTGGCCTTGAGGTGTTGCAGGCCCCTCTGAGAGCAGCATCTCCAGAGCCTCCTGCAAGATCAAGAGGGAAAAGGCTTTAGCCGCCCCACCACATTAAAAATGAGCCAAAAAATCACAGGTGCTGCCTTGCAGCTACTTTGCCTCTCCAGACATTCAAGTGACTGTATCCCATGTGGGTGAAACACTGTCATTTGCTCCAAGTCCCTGGTTTTTGCTGCCCAACCCTTTGATCCTGGTCCCCGAGAGTGGCCTTTTGCTCACCAACCTAAGGATTTTGCTGCTCCTGCAGCCAGAATGGCCTCAGCTGACTGAGGCTTCTGGGAATTTCCCCTCCAAATGTCTTAGAGAAGCCAGCTCTCCAGGCCATTTACAAGGCAGCAGGACCTTCCGCCGCCGCCGCCGCCTCCAGGAGGGAGATTCTCCCTGCTGGAGCCCTTTGGGCTCAGCCCTGACGCAGCTGGAGGAGACACAGCAGGCAGCAAGTGCTCTGCTCCCTGTTACGACCCTTCTTCAAAGAGCAGCCAGGAAAGGCTGTCCCAGTGCCCGGGCCCTCTGCATTCCCGTGCCCTCTTCTCTGCGCCCAAACAGCCGCTTCTTACCGTAACGCTGCCGCGTGCCCGGTGCAGGCAGTGCAGGGCGCGCTCCAGGTTAGCTGCTGCCCCGGGAATGCCACGGGAGCTGGCCATGTCCAACAGTTCTCTTACTGCAAGCACAACAAAAAACCCACTGAAAGTCAGCCTTGAGGCCAGCAAGGGCAAAGACTGCCATGCAAGGCAGAAGGAAAGGCTGGGAGCTAAAGACAGCAGCTTGGAGAGTATGAAAAGGAGAGCAAAGCCAGGGCCAGCTGAACCAAGGGCCCACGCAGTGCTGGCTCTCCCTCCCAAGCAGCTTCTGTAAGAAGAAGTGGGGGCCAATCTCCGCTCTTCCAGTGGCAGACGGCCCTGACCAATTTGGAGAGCAAGGTGCTTGCTCTTGCTCCTTGCCTCTAACACTTCTACATGGGAAGACGGGCGAGACAAGGAGAGAAGCAGAGCCTGAAAAAGGCTGCCTTTTTACGCAAAAGGAGCCTTTTAAAGACCCAAGTAGCTCAGGGGTGGAAGAAAAGCTTGAAGCAAAGCTACCTCTGTCAGGTTTTTCCATGTCAGAGTCATCCTCCCCCCAGGGCTTCCAGACCAGGGTTGCAGGCTCTTCATCCTCACTTGGTGCTCTGCTCTGCAGCTCTGGCAGCTCAGCCTGAAAGTCGCTGCCAACATTGATGTGTCTAAAGGAAGAAGGAGGTGGAGGTGAGAAAGGCAAGTGGTCAAGAGAGCCTTCCTGTGCACCCACAGGCTTGAACCAATGCCACCCTGACTCTGAAAGAGCAGTTCTCCTCCTCGCCATTCCTCCAGTTTGCTGTCCTTTAACCCTATGCCAAAACTCACGGCTGAATCTGGGCTCTTGCTTTCCTTTTCATTGTGCCTCTCCTTTCCACCTGAAAGAGATCAAAGCAATGCTCCAGTTCAAAATCCTTCCTTCTCATCCTCATCATTGCAAAGCCCGAGCTCCTGTGTCCCAGCTCCTTTCTCTTTGCCGCCTTTTTGACATGGAATGTCCTAGGGAGGACCCTCTAGCAGTCAGCAGCTTCCTCAGGAGGGCAAGCACAAGGCCATGCACTACTCTCTTCACTCCCGGGGCCACTGAGAAGAGCCAAGAGAATGGCAGGGGAGATGTGCCAGTGCAGGCTTAGGTTGGATAGAAGGAAAAGGTTCTTCAGCCAGAGGCTGCTTGGGCACTGCAACAGCCTCCCCAGGGAAGGGGGCACAGCACCAAGCCTGACTGAGCTCCAAAAGTGTTTGGACACTGCTCTTGGGCACAGGCTGTGATTATTGAGGCTGCCCTGGGCAGGCCCTGGACTTGGGCTCAGTGATCTTTGAGAATCCCTTCCAAGCCAGGAAATTCTGTGCTACTGTGATTGTGCTCTTGAGGAGATGGCATTTGACGGCCGCCCCTGAGCATGAGGTAGAACCAGCCCTACATGCACTGGAAAAAGAATCTAGAAAGATATTAAAATAGCATGGATCTATAAGCCATGGAACTACGTAAGTATATAAGAATTGCTGATCCCAGATGGTTTTTGAAGTTGAAAGCCTGTGTTTGAGGAGAAGCCCAGTCAAATGCTTCTATGCCCTGAACGACAGGGATGCCAGAGGAGAAGTGCCATCATTCTGGTGTTTGAAGCTTTGGAGCGGGTGTGAGCAGAGTCAGGGCATAAGGGGATTTGTTGACACTGAAGCCCTGAAGTGCTCAGCCACAAACAATTTGTTTTGGGGTCAGCACAAGATAGTTTGAGGACTGAAATGGGTGCCAAGAACTTTTAATCAGGTCATCCGTGGACGAGGATCTGCAACTGCACTGGGACACCTCTCTAGGTCCTCTATGGAAAGGTCTGTGTTTCCCCTGGAGGCAACACGATTCCTTCAGAAGCTGCAGCCTGCTTTCACGTGGAAGCTCGTCTGGGGAAAGTGAGCACGCAGCCTGTGTGTCGTGCTTGGTGGGAGAGGCAGCTGGAGCCTCCTGCCCCTGTGCTAGTGCTTTGAGGGCAAACGGGGATTTTCTTACCTTGGACGGTTCCCAAGTGCTCTGGGGATGCCCGGAGGCAGACGAGGAGACCAGGATGTCGGTGCCGAGGCTGGGTCTGGCGCTGAGTGCAGAAGGCGGCTGGTCAGGGACAGCCCAGGAGCTGATCCTGCAGCTGCTGCTCCAGCGCTGCTCCACCAGCGTTCCAGCAAGGGCCGCAGGAGCAGGAGACAACGACAGTTGCTATGGGCACAGCCCAACATTCCATCTAGAACCCCAGGGGAGCCATGGGACAGAAAGAGGCATGGGCCGCCTCTGGCCCTTGTACTTCTTCTGCTGCAAGTTTGCTCTGAGAAGCTTCCCATGGGGCCTTTTCTCCTCAGTCGTCTGATGAGACGGGCAAAAGCAGTGCAGGGACAGCCCTGGGTCTTCCCGGTGCTTCTCTGCAAGGTGCCTCCAGCTGAACGTGCACAGGAGCCTGCCTCTGTGCAAGGGCCCAGACCTCATCTCCTGCCCTGGAGAACCAGAAGGGCTCCTCCCACTGGCTCTCCTCCAGCTCTGAGAGGAGCTGGAATTTGCAAGTTGTCCAGCGCAGAGCCAACTCCAGAGCTTCCTCTCAAAGTGGAGCCATTCATCCTGCCCCCTTTCTCAAGTCTCCTTTTGCTGCCCAATAATGTCACTGCATGTTTTCCCTCCTTTGGGCCTCTGAGCTGGTCTCTCACCTCATCACTCCTCCCTTGAAACTTGGAGAAACAGGATGTTTTTCAGGGCAACTGATGGGGACACACACACACACACACACAGGGACAGCACACGGGCATTTCTCTAGCAAACATTCATGCAGAATTTCTATAGCCCTCTTCCAGCTCCCTTGGAGAAGCTCGGTGTTTGTCCCCAAAAGACTCTGCCATTCCTCTAAGAAAGCAACACTAACAGAATTCCCTTTCCACACTGCTGGCCTTCACATTGGTTTTAACGCCTAGATCCCAGATATGACAAAACCCAGGCAGCTTTGCTGCTTTCCTGCCTGTCGTTAAGGAAAAGCAAATCTTGCTTCAGTCCCAATCTTGCTTCCTTCCCAGCCTGCACGTTAGCCACTGGCCAGCAAACTGAGGGGGCAGCTGGAACAAGTCCCACTGCAAGGCAGATACTTTGTAGGCTCCAAAGCCCACCTGCACCGCCTCCATCAGACAAGGGCAAGCTTCCCTCGGCTTCCCAGAAGCAGCCTGGCAATTGCCCCCTCCCTCGCCCCCTCTCCACCCTCCACAGCCCCTGCCACCAAAGCCTTGCTAGGCAGGGCCATTTGCTGGCCTCGAAGAAAGAGTGCCTTTGATTCTTCTTTGGCGCAAGTGCCCGAGCTGTGAGAAGTCAGAGGATAATGATCACACCCGCTCTGCTTTAGCTAAGGAGATTGCTGGAGGTCCAGAGCGGGACACTGGTCCTTTCGAGAGAAACTGAAACTGAACTAGCCATGCCTTTGTGGCGCATGCGGATAGGAATTGGATAGAATCGGAGGGCTTAGAAACATCCTCCAAGGTGGTCAGCTCCATCAGTCCCCCAAAATGAAACAAAGTTATGTTACTGGGCTCCAAAAAGGACTAAAGCCGCTGCTTTTATGCCAGAAAATATGGTGAGACCAGACCACTCATCTAGATACAATTCCGTGAATTAAACAAAGCCTCCCTTTCCACTCCCAGCTGAGATGTTGAGGAATCAAAGGCTGAAGCCCCAGCCTTATTTCACTGGCAGTAAAGGAGACACACCTCAGTAAGTCCTGCCAGCTGAGCAAGGGGCTGGGCCCGGGGAAGGTGGCGCCTGCCCAGATTCTTCTCTCAGGGCAAGTGCCGTCTTTGCAACACCAGGCAAATGGAACAAACATTGCCGGAGTGTTTTCATACAGACAAAATACAAAATGGAACAAACTTTGGTTTAATGATAAAGACCCATTGGCTCTCAACAAAGGCAAAATGACAAAAGGCAGAGCATAGACAACACCCAACCTTTGAAATTTATTGATAAATCTAATAAAACTATTGAATCTTGAATAATACTAATGGATCTTAACGACTAAATTGAGGAGATTCCTATCATGTCAACTAACTAAGTAGAAGATTAAACTACCCTAAAAGCTTAAAAAACAGTCCTATTCCTATCTAGTCCTATTGATACCTAACTCTTGCTAGCCCTGGACAACCTGCAGGGTTGTCTAATTTCAAAGTCTTGTCTTCTTGGCGAGAGGCTCTGCTTCCTTCCGAGGCCGATGTCTTCTCCTGTGGTTGTTCCTTTCCTTCACGGTTTCAAACACCCTGCAAGATAGGAAACAAACCATCCATTGCTCACTTTAGTACACACCATGAAACCAAGTGCCGAGATCTCCGTTTGAGTAGGAATTTCTGTCTTTTCGGGCAGTGGCACATTTGTGAATTGATCAGCACCATGAGTCTGATCGTTCTACTTTCAATGCCTTGAAATGTCTTCCTCCTTTTGCTGCATCCTCTTTTGAATTTGATCAGCAGCATCAAACCAAGCTTTGATGGATCTATTCCTACTTGTATGAACTGTGTCTTGTTGGGGCACGGCAAGGTTTCATTGTGAAGGCTGGGTTTTACCTAAGCTCTTTGGGTTTGAGGTGGGTGTTAAGCTTGACCACGGCTGCCGGGGGCGATGCTGCAAGTGCCCCCAGCTTCCCCTGCGGTGCCTTTGAAAAGGGTCAGCCCGTTTTAGTCCAAAGGCGCAGCTTTGAGCAGAAAGAGGAGGAACTTACGCACCGTTTGCACTGCCCGCAGGGAAAGGGGCCTCCCGCCGAGCGGGGCGGCTGGCGCGCTTGGCAGCAGGGACACTCGGCGCTGCGAGCCCTCTTGCGGCTTCTCTTCCCTGTCTCCCCGTTCTCCTTTCTGGGAGGGCTTTTCCTCCTCTTTGCTTTGCCCACACTCTGGAAATCAAAGAGTCCTTATCAATGCTTCCTTCCTCTCACAAAGCTGGAAACCAGAGCATCCAGCACAAAAATCTATCAGCCTAAGCAAATCCTTCCAGACCCTCAAGAGCTGAGAAAACGGCTGCCTTTGCCAATGGGCTGCGGCGGGCTGCCAACCCAGAGCTTGGAGGAAAATACTCCTCTTTTCTACAGGCCAAAGGGGTGGGATAAATACCTGCCTATTTAGAGCTCTACATTTCTTATTTCTACCTTTCTGCCTAACATCTATTTCTCTCTGCTTTTCCTCCACAAATGTCTAGGCAATGGCATTTAAATTCAGTCCAATTAGGGTAGACACATGGTTAGCCATTTTCTAGTACCCAAAATAATCTCCCTCCCTGTCTCTCTCTCTCTCTCTCTCTCTCTCACATGATGTGAAGCAAATTGCTCTTTGCCGGTAAGGAAAGTTTTAGGGGAGCCACGGCACCGGCAGCTCCTTCTTGGGGAGTATGCTGCGATGCTAGAAAAACTCCCTGAAAATCTGCAGCATATCCACAAAGGCAGCCTGGATTGCTGATGTCAGCAAGCAGTGGGGAATTAAGGGTCTGATTGGAGTCAGCGAGGGTGCCAGCCCTTGAGAAGCCCATCTGTAGAGAGTCAAAGCCCATTTTGGTGGCGCTGCTGCTTCCTTGGGTCAAAGTTAGGCTCCAGAATTGCATACTTCAGGGCAGCAGCACAAGGAAGCCCCGGGCAGCATCTGCTGTGCCTTTCCCAGCGCATGGGACGATGTGATCCTGGCAAAGGGGCGTCTGGCATGGCTCGCCAGCAGCTTTTCTCCCCTTCTGCCAGTTTCTCGACCTTCCTGGCACGTCTCGATTTTCTTGCCCCTCACCTGAGCAAGAGTGCTGGCAAGTTTATGCTCCTTTTTCCAGGAGTAGTAGTACTCCACACACTGTGCCACGGTCTTAGTCTGGATCTGTTGTGAAGAGAAAAAGAAGGAGTCGAAAATGGTGTCGGGTGCACTGGGGAAAAAGTAGAATATGGAGTGAACTAGGAAGGAAAAGCATGAAGTAAATGGAGTAGGGTGTAAAATGAAATCAACATGGGGAAAGAGAGGCATCATGCAATGTCTTAAACCGTGTATTCTGCTAGGTGGTAATACACGCAATGCACAGATCAACAACAAATCCATCTAGCACAGTTCTTCTTTCCCCGCTTCCCTCCAGTTATGCCAGCACACCGTCTTGTGGAAGCAGCAGCAGACCTGTGCGACAAGTCTGACAGAAGAAAGCTTCATCTTCCAAAAGAGCTTGGAGAAAAGGGCTGGAGAGGCCGGATCATCCTTTTGACACAGGCTTTTGATGTCCCCTTTTGTTACTTCTTGAAGATACTTGGTACTTGAGAAGAGAGAGACTGAAGCCCAGGGCTTGTTCCCAGAAATAACCAAGCTTTCCTCCTGACGATCTGCTCGGGTAAAGAATGTCCCGTGGCTTTACCTGCTTCTGGATGAGATGAAAATCCTTGCCGTAGGTGTGGAAAGCCTTTTGGAAGGACTCCTTCTCCTCAGGTGTCCATCTATCAGAGCCTGGCAAGAAAAAGCAGCGGGTAGTAAACGCATCCCTTGATCCACACCAAGTAGATCCCACTGGCTGCCGAAAGAAACTGGTGGCAGGCTGTCATTCACGTGTGTGTACGTGTCTGCTCCCTCAGAAGGTCATGAAGACAAGAGCAGGCATTGCCCGGGGAGAAGGATTGGAAAAGAAGTAAAGCTGAAGGACTAGATGCTGGTGCTTCCCCACCCGCAGAGGAGACAAGACCTTGTGCTGGTGTTAAGCACAATTGCTTTAAGCAGAAACCCTTGCCACAACAATGAAGGGGACGGCAGCATCTGTCAGGGACGCAAGAAGCTCTGCTTTGCTTACCTGCGTAATGATAATCAGCCATGGGGTGGCCTTGAGGTGTTGCAGGCCCCTCTGAGAGCAGCATCTCCAGAGCCTCCTGCAAGATCAAGAGGGAAAAGGCTTTAGCCGCCCCACCACATTAAAAATGAGCCAAAAAATCACAGGTGCTGCCTTGCAGCTACTTTGCCTCTCCAGACATTCAAGCGACTGTATCCCATGTGGGTGAAACACTGTCATTTGCTCCAAGTCCCTGGTTTTTGCTGCCCAACCCTTTGATCCTGGTCCCCGAGAGTGGCCTTTTGCTCACCAACCTAAGGATTTTGCTGCTCCTGCAGCCAGAATGGCCTCAGCTGACTGAGGCTTCTGGGAATTTCCCCTCCAAATGTCTTAGAGAACCCAGCTCTCCAGGCCATTTACAAGGCAGCAGGACCTTCCGCCGCCGCCGCCGCCTCCAGGAGGGAGATTCTCCCTGCTGGAGCCCTTTGGCCTCAGCCCTGACGCAGCTGGAGGAGACACAGCAGGCAGCAAGTGCTCTGCTCCCTGTTACGACCCTTCTTCAAAGAGCAGCCAGGAAAGGCTGTCCCAGTGCCCGGGCCCTCTGCATTCCCTGTGCCCTCTTCTCTGCGCCCAAACAGCCGCTTCTTACCGTAACGCTGCCGCGTGCCCGGTGCAGGCAGTGCAGGGCGCGCTCCAGGTTAGCTGCTGCCCCGGGAATGCCACGGGAGCTGGCCATGTCCAACAGTTCTCTTACTGCAAGCACAACAAAAAACCCACCGAAAGTCAGCCTTGAGGCCAGCAAGGGCAAAGACTGCCATGCAAGGCAGAAGGAAAGGCCGGGAGCTAAAGACAGCAGCTTGGAGAGTATGAAAAGGAGAGCAAAGCCAGGGCCAGCTGAACCAAGGGCCCACGCAGTGCTGGCTCTCCCTCCCAAGCAGCTTCTGTAAGAAGAAGTGGGGGCCAATCTCCGCTCTTCCAGTGGCAGACGGCCCTGACCAATTTGGAGAGCAAGGTGCTTGCTCTTGCTCCTTGCCTCTAACACTTCTACATGGGAAGACGGGCGAGACAAGGAGAGAAGCAGAGCCTGAAAAAGGCTGCCTTTTTACGCAAAAGGAGCCTTTTAAAGACCCAAGTAGCTCAGGGGTGGAAGAAAAGCTTGAAGCAAAGCTACCTCTGTCAGGTTTTTCCATGTCAGAGTCATCCTCCCCCCAGGGCTTCCAGACCAGGGTTGCAGGCTCTTCATCCTCACTTGGTGCTCTGCTCTGCAGCTCTGGCAGCTCAGCCTGAAAGTCGCTGCCAACATTGATGTGTCTAAAGGAAGAAGGAGGTGGAGGTGAGAAAGGCAAGTGGTCAAGAGAGCCTTCCTGTGCACCCACAGGCTTGAACCAATGCCACCCTGACTCTGAAAGAGCAGTTCTCCTCCTCGCCATTCCTCCAGTTTGCTGTCCTTTAACCCTATGCCAAAACTCACGGCTGAATCTGGGCTCTTGCTTTCCTTTTCATTGTGCCTCTCCTTTCCACCTGAAAGAGATCAAAGCAATGCTCCAGTTCAAAATCCTTCCTTCTCATCCTCATCATTGCAAAGCCCGAGCTCCTGTGTCCCAGCTCCTTTCTCTTTGCCGCCTTTTTGACATGGAATGTCCTAGGGAGGACCCTCTAGCAGTCAGCAGCTTCCTCAGGAGGGCAAGCACAAGGCCATGCACTACTCTCTTCACTCCCGGGGCCACTGAGAAGAGCCAAGAGACTGGCAGGGGAGATGTGCCAGTGCAGGCTTAGGTTGGATAGAAGGAAAAGGTTCTTCAGCCAGAGGCTGCTTGGGCACTGCAACAGCCTCCCCAGGGAAGGGGGCACAGCACCAAGCCTGACTGAGCTCCAAAAGTGTTTGGACACTGCTCTTGGGCACAGGCTGTGATTATTGAGGCTGCCCTGGGCAGGCCCTGGACTTGGGCTCAGTGATCTTTGAGAATCCCTTCCAAGCCAGGAAATTCTGTGCTACTGTGATTGTGCTCTTGAGGAGATGGCATTTGACGGCCGCCCCTGAGCATGAGGTAGAACCAGCCCTACATGCACTGGAAAAAGAATCTATAAAGATATTAAAATAGCATGGATCTATAAGCCATGGAACTACGTAAGTATATAAGAATTGCTGATCCCAGATGGTTTTTGAAGTTGAAAGCCTGTGTTTGAGGAGAAGCCCAGTCAAATGCTTCTATGCCCTGAACGACAGGGATGCCAGAGGAGAAGTGCCATCATTCTGGTGTTTGAAGCTTTGGAGCGGGTGTGAGCAGAGTCAGGGCATAAGGGGATTTGTTGACACTGAAGCCCTGAAGTGCTCAGCCACAAACAATTTGTTTTGGGGTCAGCACAAGATAGTTTGAGGACTGAAATGGGTGCCAAGAACTTTTAATCAGGTCATCCGTGGACGAGGATCTGCAACTGCACTGGGACACCTCTCTAGGTCCTCTATGGAAAGGTCTGTGTTTCCCCTGGAGGCAACATGATTCCTTCAGAAGCTGCAGCCTGCTTTCACGTGGAAGCTCGTCTGGGGAAAGTGAGCACGCAGCCTGTGTGTCATGCTTGGTGGGAGAGGCAGCTGGAGCCTCCTGCCCCTGTGCTAGTGCTTTGAGGGCAAACGGGGATTTTCTTACCTTGGACGGTTCCCAAGTGCTCTGGGGATGCCCGGAGGCAGACGAGGAGACCAGGATGTCGGTGCCGAGGCCGGGTCTGGCGCTGAGTGCAGAAGGCGGCTGGTCAGGGACAGCCCAGGAGCTGATCCTGCAGCTGCTGCTCCAGCGCTGCTCCACCAGCGTTCCAGCAAGGGCCGCAGGAGCAGGAGACAACGACAGTTGCTATGGGCACAGCCCAACATTCCATCTAGAACCCCAGGGGAGCCATGGGACAGAAAGAGGCATGGGCCGCCTCTGGCCCTTGTACTTCTTCTGCTGCAAGTTTGCTCTGAGAAGCTTCCCATGGGGCCTTTTCTCCTCAGTCGTCTGATGAGACGGGCAAAAGCAGTGCAGGGACAGCCCTGGGTCTTCCCGGTGCTTCTCTGCACGGTGTCTCCAGCTGAACGTGCACAGGAGCCTGCCTCTGTGCAAGGGCCCAGACCTCATCTCCTGCCCTGGAGAACCAGAAGGGCTCCTCCCACTGGCTCTCCTCCAGCTCTGAGAGGAGCTGGAATTTGCAAGTTGTCCAGCGCAGAGCCAACTCCAGAGCTTCCTCTCAAAGTGGAGCCATTCATCCTGCCCCCTTTCTCAATTCTCCTTTTGCTGCCCAATAATGTCACTGCATGTTTTCCCTCCTTTGGGCCTCTGAGCTGGTCTCTCACCTCATCACTCCTCCCTTGAAACTTGGAGAAACAGGATGTTTTTCAGGGCAACTGATGGGGACACACACACACACACACACACAGGGACAGCACACGGGCATTTCTCTAGCAAACATTCATGCAGAATTTCTATAGCCCTCTTCCAGCTCCCTTGGAGAAGCTCGGTGTTTGTCCCCAAAAGACTCTGCCATTCCTCTAAGAAAGCAACACTAACAGAATTCCCTTTCCACACTGCTGGCCTTCACATTGGTTTTAACGCCTAGATCCCAGATATGACAAAACCCAGGCAGCTTTGCTGCTTTCCTGCCTGTCGTTAAGGAAAAGCAAATCTTGCTTCAGTCCCAATCTTGCTTCCTTCCCAGCCTGCACGTTAGCCACTGGCCAGCAAACTGAGGGGGCAGCTGGAACAAGTCCCACTGCAAGGCAGATACTTTGTAGGCTCCAAAGCCCACCTGCACCGCCTCCATCAGACAAGGGTAAGCTTCCCTCGGCTTCCCAGAAGCAGCCTGGCAATTGCCCCCTCCCTCGCCCCCTCTCCACCCTCCACAGCCCCTGCCACCAAAGCCTTGCTAGGCAGGGCCATTTGCTGGCCTCGAAGAAAGAGTGCCTTTGATTCTTCTTTGGCGCAAGTGCCCGAGCTGTGAGAAGTCAGAGGATAATGATCACACCCGCTCTGCTTTAGCTAAGGAGATTGCTGGAGGTCCAGAGCGGGACACTGGTCCTTTCGAGAGAAACTGAAACTGAACTAGCCATGCCTTTGTGGCGCATGCGGATAGGAATTGGATAGAATCGGAGGGCTTAGAAACGTCCTCCAAGGTGGTCAGCTCCATCAGTCCCCCAAAATGAAACAAAGTTATGTTGCTGGGCTCCAAAAAGGACTAAAGCTGCTGCTTTTATGCCAGAAAATATGGTGAGACCAGACCACTCATCTAGATCCAATTCCGTGAATTAAACAAAGCCTCCCTTTCCACTCCCAGCTGAGATGTTGAGGAATCAAAGGCAGACGCCCCAGCCTTATTTCACTGGCAGTAAAGGAGACACACCTCAGTAAGTCCTGCCAGCTGAGCAAGGGGCTGGGCCTGGGGGAGGTGGCGCCTGCCCAGATTCTTCTCTCAGGGCAAGTGCCGTCTTTGCAACACCAGGCAAATGGAACAAACATTGCCAGAGTGTTTTCATACAGACAAAAAGACAAAATGGAACAAACTTTGGTTTAATGATAAAGACCCATTGGCTCTCAACAAAGGCAAAATGACAAAAGGCAGAGCATAGACAACACCCAACCTTTGAAATTTATTGATAAATCTAATAAAACTATTGAATCTTGAATAATACTAATGGATCTTAACGACTAAATTGAGGAGATTCCTATCATGTCAACTAACTAAGTAGAAGATTAAACTACCCTAAAAGCTTAAAAAACAGTCCTATTCCTATCTAGTCCTATTGATACCTAACTCTTGCTAGCCCTGGACAACCTGCAGGGTTGTCTAATTTCAAAGTCTTTTCTTCTTGGCGAGAGGCTCTGCTTCCTTCCGAGTCCGATGTCTTCTCCTGTGGTTGTTCCTTTCCTTCACGGTTTCAAACACCCTGCAAGATAGGAAACAAACCATCCATTGCTCACTTTAGTACACACCATGAAACCAAGTGCCGAGATCTCCGTTTGAGTAGGAATTTCTGTCTTTTCGGGCAGTGGCACATTTGTGAATTGATCAGCACCATGAGTCTGATCGTTCTACTTTCAATGCCTTGAAATGTCTTCCTCCTTTTGCTGCATCCTCTTTTGAATTTGATCAGCAGCATCAAACCAAGCTTTGATGGATCTATTCCTACTTGTATGAACTGTGTCTTGTTGGGGCACGGCAAGGTTTCATTGTGAAGGCTGGGTTTTACCTAAGCTCTTTGGGTTTGAGGTGGGTGTTAAGCTTGACCACGGCTGCCGGGGGCGATGCTGCAAGTGCCCCCAGCTTCCCCTGCGGTGCCTTTGAAAAGGGTCAGCCTGTTTTAGTCCAAAGGCGCAGCTTTGAGCAGAAAGAGGAGGAACTTGCTCACCGTTTGCACTGCCCGCAGGGAAAGGGGCCTCCCGCCGAGCGGGGCGGCTGGCGCGCTTGGCAGCAGGGACACTCGGCGCTGCGAGCCCTCTTGCGGCTTCTCTTCCCTGTCTCCCCGTTCTCCTTTCTGGGAGGGCTTTTCCTCCTCTTTGCTTTGCCCACACTCTGGAAATCAAAGAGTCCTTATCAATGCTTCCTTCCTCTCACAAAGCTGGAAACCAGAGCATCCAGCACAAAAATCTATCGGCTTAAGCAAATCCTTCCAGACCCTCAAGAGCTGAGAAAACGGCTGCCTTTGCCAATGGGCTGCGGCGGGCTGCCAACCCAGAGCTTGGAGGAAAATACTCCTCTTTTCTACAGGCCAAAGGGGTGGGATAAATACCTGCCTATTTAGAGCTCTACATTTCTTATTTCTACCTTTCTGCCTAACATCTATTTCTCTCTGCTTTTCCTCCACAAATGTCTAGGCAATGGCATTTAAATTCAGTCCAATTAGGGTAGACACATGGTTAGCCATTTTCTAGTCCCCAAAATAATCTCCCTCCCTGTCTCTCTCTCTCTCTCTCTCTCACATGATGTGAAGCAAATTGCTCTTTGCCGGTAAGGAAAGTTTTAGGGGAGCCACGGCACCGGCAGCTCCTTCTTGGGGAGTATGCTGCGATGCTAGAAAAACTCCCTGAAAATCTGCAGCATATCCACAAAGGCAGCCTGGATTGCTGATGTCAGCAAGCAGTGGGGAATTAAGGGTCTGATTGGAGTCAGCGAGGGTGCCAGCCCTTGAGAAGCCCATCTGTAGAGAGTCAAAGCCCATTTTGGTGGCGCTGCTGCTTCCTTGGGTCAAAGTTAGGCTCCAGAATTGCATACTTCAGGGCAGCAGCACAAGGAAGCCCCGGGCAGCATCTGCTGTGCCTTTCCCAGCGCATGGGACGATGTGATCCTGGCAAAGGGGCGTCTGGCATGGCTCGCCAGCAGCTTTCTCCCCTTCTGCCAGTTTCTCGACCTTCCTGGCACGTCTCGATTTTCTTGCCCCTCACCTGAGCAAGAGTGCTGGCAAGTTTATGCTCCTTTTTCCAGGAGTAGTAGTACTCCACACACTGTGCCACGGTCTTAGTCTGGAACTGTTGTGAAGAGAAAAAGAAGGAGTCGAAAATGGTGTCGGGTGCACTGGGGAAAAAGTAGAATATGGAGTGAACTAGGAAGGAAAAGCATGAAGTAAATGGAGCAGGGTGTAAAATGAAATCAACATGGGGAAAGAGAGGCATCATGCAATGTCTTAAACCGTGTATTCTGCTAGGTGGTAATACACGCAATGCACAGATCAACAACAAATCCATCTAGCACAGTTCTTCTTTCCCCGCTTCACTCCAGTTATGCCAGCACATAGCTTTATCTTTGTGAAGGCATGCCAGGCAGAGAATACTAGAAGCTGTCATCAACATCCTGCTAGAGCAGAGTCCTAAAGGAAATGTCACAAAAAGTAGCAGAATAGGAGAAAAAGAAAATCCTGCTAGAATTGTGTGGGAACACAGGACATCTCTCTAGCTGTCCAGAATGGCCAAGACCCTTGCCAGGAGGCTCAGAAGCCCTGGCACGGAGCCCAAAACACCTGTAGTTTTGATTATGACCCATGGAGCAAATTTAGAACCCTATATGAAGATCAGCAAGCCACAACACTTTAGGTAAAGTAATAGTGAAGTTATCACAGAGTGGAAAAGTAGATTTTGGGGTTTCTAGAATGGGAGTTCAGGAGGCAAGATGGAGGGATCTGGGTGAGTCCAGCCTTTCTCCTTCTTCTTCTTGGCCTCCATCTTCTGCTGTGATGTTGGCACTTTTAGATTGGTTTAGAGTAGAAGCTCACTGTCAACATAGGTGATAAGTATTAGAAAGTGATTGTAAACATTATATATGTAGTTTTTAGTATAAAAACATAACACCACCCTGGGGGCAGGCAGTGTGCCTAGAACTGTCCTGCTGGACAGAGCTCAGCAGAGTAAGAGAAAATTTTTTATAGATAAGACGCAATAAACAACCTTGAGACCAAGAACTGAAAAGCTCCGACTCATTCTTCAAGCACTCAAGCTGAGGAAAGAGACTTTTAACATTTCTCAAAGTCACGGTGACCAGCAAAAGATCCTGAAAGAATTGTACAACAGCAGTTGTATGATAACTTAAAGCTGAATTTGTTGATTGGTTGACTTTTAACTAATGTGGTCATTTATGCTGCACTAAGGCAGCAACATTCCCTAAACCAGTATTTGAATGAATATGTTGTTGCAATGGAGCTGACTTTTAAATTTTTATGTATCCAAATGGACACCATTACATTGCCTAATAAACAGAATTTTGAGCAAGAACAATTTTGTTCTAAAATGACAAGGACAAAACATCTTTGTGTTTCAAAGTCGTATGTAATTTACATCACATTTTAAACAAAATTGTTCTTCCACTGGTGCAACCTAAGTAAGCTCACAGAGTTCATCAGTACAATACTCAATCTTCATTCCACGTCAGTTAAAAGTTATTACAACAGAATTAAGATCGTTTCTTCAAACATGCTATGGAATCAATAGTCTACGAATTGCAAATACTGCCTGATTATCTAAGTACTTCCATTTTTAATGCATAATTTAATGTGCATACTATATATATATATATAATAGTATTAATAATGATGATTTTATATATATAAATATATATATATTTATATATATATATATATATATATATATAAAATCATCATTACTATTACTATTACTATTATTCTCCTCCACTTGTAAGGCCACAGGAAAGGAACAGTAATTTATCCCAACACATATAAGAAATTTGCAGAGAACTAGATTGAAGTCATACCTCTTGGAGTAACCCTCTTTTTACCCTTTGATTTTGATAAAGGCTGGCTGTGCACATGATACAATGAGGAGCTTGCCTCTTCAGAAAGGTGAATTTTCTTCCCTTTTTTACAGTATCATGGTTGCACCTTAAATCTGTGTGGAAGCCTAGGGGCCTACCATTGGAACTTTAACCTCAGGGCAAAGATGACCAAGGTCAAAGAGAGATACTTCTCAGAATGCAATAGTCTCGTCCATGGGCATTTGCAGGCTCATGCTGATGCAGCAGGTTTTGTTGGTATCACCCAGTTCAACTGCCATTTTTTCCTTCTATGTACACACCCTAGAATGTTCTCCCCTCACTTGTCACCTATTGGTCCTGGCTTACTGTGTTGCTCCACGCCTTATTCCTCCCATCTAAAACCCTGTGTCCTCGGCCCCATTTTGTCTCTGTCCCTAGACCCTCTTCAGTGCAATAAACAATGTCTGGAGTTCAACACAAAGACCCGTCTCTTGCCTCATTCGTCAGCAGTTTAAGCAAGCGTGCTCTGGGCTCTGGGAGTGCAGC
This sequence comes from Molothrus aeneus, assembly GCF_037042795.1. Lineage (NCBI taxonomy): Eukaryota > Metazoa > Chordata > Aves > Passeriformes > Icteridae > Molothrus > Molothrus aeneus. Next base: position 2,460,885 of record NW_027099079.1, on the reverse strand, counting down.
TCACTCACAGAGGCTAGTTGCAGACATGCCGCAACAAATCTGTGTATAACTGCAAATCTCAATCATTTCTTCTTGAGATCTTGCTCCCAGGACACATTTTTCTTTTCCTTTCTGTGGGGAAACTTCTCACACATTTATTGGATGCTGGTTGCTCTGCATGTATGTCTACACTGCTGCCTTTATAACCTTTTGGAAATTATCAGAGCTAGTAGGATTCACCCAGCAGCAGGAGCTGATGCAGCCTGGGAACGTGCTGATTTACAGAGGCTTCTGGCTTCCCAGGTGAAGCCAAGGCAAGCCCTGCTGCTGCTGCTGCTGCTGCTGCTGCTGCTGCTGTGCCAGAAAGCCCCGGCTGAGCAGGGATGGCACCACTGTGCCTTGGGCTGTTTCTCCTTCCAGAGCTGGGCGGTGCTTTTGAGGCAGTAATGACAGCTGGTGGGAGAAGGAAGGGGCCTTTTCCTGCACCAGAACTTATGGATGCACTAGGGCCACCTTCAGGGAGACTGTCGGCCCCCAGCAAGTAAAGCAGAGGGACACAGCTGGAAAACGCTTCCTTTGGAGCCTTCCTGTCTCTTGGAAAAGAAAGGAGACACGTGACAGGAGGAGCAGCAGGGGCCGGTCCCTCCTCCTTGCCTGCAGTGAGGGGCGGCTGCCGCTGGGCGGCGCCATGAAAAGGGAGCGCCCCTGCGCGGGGCGGGCGGGGCGGGGCAGCCGCCAGGGGGCGCCCGGGGCGGGCCGGGGCCCCTCTGTGAGGGAGGAGAGCCTCGGGCAGCTGCGCAGCCGCCAACGGGACTGTCCGTCCGCAAGGCACAGCGCCAGGGCAAAGCTTCGCTTCAGCGCACGCTGACTGGCAAGGGAACCTTCCCATGGAGTGCAGGATTTAGCTGTTTTCATTCCCAGTCCTGTGCTGAGCTAGCAGGCCACAAAGCCTCCTCAAGCACAGGTGCCTCCTCTCCAGGCTTCCTGCACTTCCTTTGCTGACAGGGTCCACTCAGGCACCCTGGGAGCAGGCTCAGCTGATGTTACAAAGCAATGCTGTCCAAAAAGAAAAAAAGGCAAAAGCCAAACCAGAAGGGAACTATTAGTTCCCAGGCTGAATTCCTCACAGGCGGAGGCAGGATTCCTCTGCTTCCTCAGAAAGATGCAGAAACAGGACACGAGGACACTGTGCCCCTTACCTTCATGTCCAGGACCTTGCTATTGCAGGCCAGCATAGCTCACAATGCTATTCACCCCTTTAGCCAGGTGTCTTCAGCTTGTTGGGGTTTTCCCCTGAGAGCAGCCTGAGAATGCTGCTTGCTCTCCCAAGGCTTTGTTCCTGCCAGGAAACCCCACAGACTCACTTAGCTTCCTTCTTTCTATCACAAGGCCCAGGTGAGCTGCCAAGAGGATGAGCAGTGTAAGCCATTCCTCAGCAAATGCCAATCCCTGTAAGAAATGCTGATTCCAGTGGGATTTCCAAGTGTTGTTCTCAAGAGCACTGAAGTTCAGGGTTTCAGCAAGCAGCTTGGCTCTTGCGGTTTGTTTTGAGGATCCCTGCGGAGTCCTTGGGGGCCCCCTTAGCTTTATGTTGGCTGGTAGCAGGCAGGCAGGCAAGGAGACTCCACAAGGCTTCTGAGTATGATAATTATAGGAGGGTTTATTGGGGGTGCCACCCCAGGAGCAGCATGGTTTCTGAGGGAGAAGAGAGGGAGGGTGAGAAAGGGAGAAATGGGCCAAGAGACAGTCTGGTCTCCCTTGCACATCTTAACAGCGAGATTCAAAGTAGGTGAGGAATAAAACTCGGGTCAGTGGGATTACAGATACATGATACTTCAGGGGAGGGTCACAGGCTTGAAATAAACGGAACATTTTCAAGGGGTGAAACAGCATACCATTTAACTAAAATGAAACAGCACAGTCTGTCTCCACTGTGCTGGCAGAAAGCACTTTTGCTAAGACATAGGATGTAGAAAGTAGAGGAAAAAATTGGTTGGAAACTCTTGGGGTGGGGGGCAGGCTGCTAGAGCTTTCTGTTGCTTTCCTTAGAGGAAATAGGGGCGTTTTGTGAATGGTGGGCAGAAAACGGTATGCAGGCACTGGGGACTGATTTGTAAGCAGTGCATGTTTGAAACTATTCCCTGATGTCTAGCCTGGAGGAAATGGAGGTGACCCAGCAACATTTTAAAGATTGGGGATTATGACACCAGTGAGGCGCAAATGTGGTGTCTGTGGATCCAAAGGGGTTCCTCATCTAATCAGACATTTCTTGAGAATTGTCCTGACTTTCAGTCTGACACACAGAGGGAATCTGCATCAGGACAATATGCAGCCTCCCACATGTCACATGTGGTGCCTGACCAGCTGCTCTCTCCGCTACACTTGCTGGGCTCATGCCAGTGGTGGTCCTGGGGCTGGGAAATACCTGGACTTGTGTAGAGCCCATCCAAAATGCTACCATGGCTGCAAAAGCAGGCAAAGAGCAAAAGCCCAGATCTTTCTCCATTCTTTTTAGTTTTTAACTAAGAAAGAAAATCACAAGTGGTTTTCCAGGCACTTGCTGCTAATGATGAAGCAATTATTTTTAGGAGGGAGACAAAAACTGGTTTCAAAGGCAGAGGAGAGGAGGGGGAAGGAAGCTTCCGAACTTTGGAAAGCTTGTGGTGGCTCTGTTTTCCTCAGGTGGGCCCACCAGCTGGACCACCCATTTGGTCTCTGCCTCATAACTCCCTTTTAAGTGGGACTTGCCCATTTTGTCACACTGGTTTCCTCCTCCCATCAGCTTCTACATTGTCCTACATTGGGATTTTACGTTCTTTTCCTTCTTCCTGTGTGTCCATTAGAGTCATATCCCTGTGACTGCCAGATGCCTACTGCAGGGAAGCTGCCAGAAGTGAGGCACAGGCCCCAAAGGCTTCTTTGAGGTGCCGTCATTGTGCAGCAGCAGTGTGCTGCGTCTGCAGCAGGTTGGTTACTTGGCTTTTTCTCCCCACTCAGGTGTCATTCTTCCTTCAGCAAGGCCTACAATTTGCTGGTTGATGTTAGCCATGCAGCAAACGGGCAGGAATGACAGGCATTCCAATGGAGGGAACTTTCCGGGATACGAGCAAAGCACAATTTCATCCACAGAATTTAAGCAATTCTTCTTGGTTTTAGTCAGAAGTGCTGCTGGGCAGAAGGGCACGTGGCCTTTGGTTTCCTCACATCCTGGCTCTTTCTCTGAGTCCAGCTTGGTACACAAGGTGTATGGGCTTGGTGCCTGTTTTGTGTTACTCTTGGATCGTTTCAGCTGTGGGTTACGGACTGCAAGGGGGTTTTGTGCTGCTTTGGGGCAGAGGAGAACTTTCTGGGCTATTCTTTTGCGTTAGCTGTAGAGAAGGTTTGGTTGCTATGCATGGATTCACCGACCAACCCACAGCAGCTGCTATTGTGATGTCAGCAGAGGGCTGCCACGTCACAGCCTTGTCAGCAGGAGGTTGTTCTGCTGCCTGCAAGGCCTCAGCGTCCAGAGCAGCTCTTGGCACGCTCGGTGCAGGAGGATCACCTCGACTGAGCTGTTCTCAGCTTACAGCGGGTGTTCTTCTGCTTCTGTATTTTCTTGCACAGTCCGTGGACTCGTGCAAGTGTCCTGTTTTTCCCTTTTTCCCTTGCACGGTCTCAAAACCTGTGCAAGTAGGGTTTTGTTTCCATTTTTGTTTCCCGGCCTACGGACTCGAGCAGCACTGCTCAAGCGATGGAGCGAGTCCGTAGAGCATTCAGCAGTGCCTTTTCATTGGCGGCTTCTCGGAAAGCTTTTCGTCGTTTGACTGGTAAATAGAAGATTTTTTCCTTGGGGCAGCGTGTTGGAAAAACAAGGGCATCAAGATGCCATAGGCTTGGTAAAGTTCCTGTCAACAGCTTCAGCTGAAAAGGGGTGTCTCTGGCCCAGCAGGGTGTAGGAACTTCCAAAATGCAGACTGGGAGAGCTTTGCAGGCATCCTTCTAAAAACTGTGCACTTCTCTGCAGAACTGAGGAAGAGCATCTTTTTTCTGCATTCCCTCCTTAAAGGATGTGCCTGTCTAACTGGGCCCCTCTGTGTGCTACAAGAGCCACTGGCTTTGCGCTGAAGGGCAAAGTGCCGAGCAGTTTGTGTGTGCTCCTGAAGCCCGGAGCTGGGCCTGTGCTGTGTCCCAACAGCGCTGCAAGTGCTAAGAGGGGTTTGCTGGAAGCTTTTGTGGGCAATTGTTTACAGCAACCACGTGGGACATCCTGCATGCAATGTACAAAAAGAAAAAGCAAGTCCAGGAAAGAGAGGAGAAAAAAGCTGCTTTAGCTGTAGGCTGGACAATGAGCTCCCATGCAGGCACTGACTGCTAAGGAACAATTTGCATCTTCACAACCAAGTTCCTAGTTCCTTAGTGGCAAAGCCGAGCCAAAGGTAGACACAGCCTAGGGTACTGGTTTGCAGTCCTGCTTGCTGCGCTAAAGAAGTGTTGCTCCGGGAGGGATGTTGTGAAAGGAAAATGCTCTCTGCTTGGGTGGACTTGTTCTGTGGGATTCCTCAGCACAAACAGTTTTCTAAGAGTGCCTGGTTCATTTTCCCTTGCCCCCGGCAGGTTGCATCAGGCGTGGAAGGAGTGAACGGCAGGGTTCGGTGAGTGGGAAGGGCACCCTTGAAATTCCTGCTGTCTGAGGATTGTGGAGAAAGCTGTGGGCTTGGCCTGGCCGGCCGAAGGAAAGTCCACATCAAAGTCTGCATGAACATGACCAGAAGGATTCCATCAGTTTCCTCCTTTTCCACTGAAGAGCTTTGAACTAATGAAAGTCAAGCTTTGCAGACAGGAGGCTGCATGCTAATTATAGCCTAGCTAAAGTAGCTCCTTCAGAAGCATGTGCAATCCTGTCTAAACATTCGTCTCATTAGCCCACTTGAATTGAGTTTTAATGAGTGAGCATCCCACTTTTATCCAAATTCATGACTTCTCTTCAGGACATCTGGGGATAGAGCTCAGGAGAAGTCAGGTTCCAAATGACAGGCTCCTCCCTGTCCCTCATGCTGCTGCCTGTCTGCAGAGCAGCACCGCAGCAGCAGAACCTGCTCTGGCTCGCTCTCTTCCTCCAGAGGCTAAAGGGGAGGCAAAGGACAACAAAGGTGTTGTCAGTCCAGGGCCTGAGCATACTGCAGCAATCAGTGGCAGCTTTGGTTGGTTCAGTGCAAAGCTTTGGTGCAGTGCAGGGCTGCAAGTTTCTGAGCAGGCAGCACTTGCCTGAGGATGCTGTGGGCTGGAGTCCTGCCATGACCTAGCTCTTCAGCCCAGCCACGGACCACCCACGCGAAATGGCATCTGAACTTTCACATGCAGGCATCATTGTCCTGGCATTCTCACAGGGACTGTGAACTTCCCTTGGTGTCAGATATGCGGTAGCATGATGTCCTTTAGGGCCACTGCTGTGAAAGGCAGCCCCTTTGTGCCCAGAGTCTGTGCAGGCTCCCTGCTGTCAGCAGAGAGAGAGGTCCCAAGGCACAGTTCACAGCCTTGTGGGGTGTGGAGGAGCCACTGTTGCCTGCAGGGACCTACCCCTCTCCACGCCCTAGCTCGGTAGCTACAGGCACTGCTTCGACTGCACCCTTAACTTGGACGTGACCCACGTTTGTTGAGAAGACTCCTGAGCAGCTCTGCGTGGCAGAGACAAGGTCTGTCTGTGAAGGGCTGGAATGCAGTTCCTATTGGCTGCTCTCTAAGGCCTGAAATCCTGAGGGGAAGCCACTTGAGCAGAGCAGAGCAGGGGAATGTTCCCTGCTTCTACTCAGACACTTCCAGAGCAACTCAAGGGTTACTTGGGACATAAACACCACAGAAATACCACATGAGCAGCCCCACACATGAGCTTTTGCCTTCAGGTGAGCTGTGTCACTGCTTGCTGCTTCTGCCAGCTCTCAGGAGCCAACTTGCCTGCTCCTTATTGCTTGTTTGTGCTTTTTCCCTGCCCATTCCTTGCAGGCCCCGCTAGGAGAGGTTCTTGCCAGTCAGGACTCCTCGGCCCAGGCAGGAAAGGCGGAGCGGCAGGAGAGCACGGATGCGGTGCGCGGCATCCAGGAATTCAGGTGTGTGTGTTAAGCTTTTTCGCTTTCTCTCAGCAAGGGTGGGCATTGCTGGGCTTTAGGAAGCCAAGTGTCAAAGAACAAATTTGGCTTTCTCATCCTTTGACTTGCTCAGCACAGACAGGGGAAGGCAGCCCAGGGCAGGTCTGGCTGCTGACCCAGCTAGAGCAGAGCTGCCTGCTGGGACTCACTTCTTAAACCTTGACAAAAAGCATTCTGAACTAGACCAGAGTAAAAAGCAAGGGAGGTTCAGGCTGGCCTTAAGGACAGCAAAGCATTGAACTGCAAAGGCAGTCATGCAGCAGAACAAGCGCCTCAGAGAGCTTGTGCAGATTCCACCCCTGGAAATTCAAAAGTCCCAGATGGACAGAGCCTTTAGCAGCCTGTCCAGGTGCTAACCCCAAGTGCTTGGAACTGAAGACTGGGCTAGATGCTTCCTAGGGTCTCTGCCAGCCTAAACCATCCTTTGATAATTGGATTGGGAAATCATACCCTCCTCCTCCCCAAGTTATAGCTTGCAGGCTCTTTCCTTATTTCACTAGTGAGAGCAATAGGAATGGTGGGAGTATTCATCTGGACTTCCCAAGCCAAAGAAAAGCTTTTGCAAGTCTGGTATCCACTGTAATGAGAAAGGAGCAGGCAGGAAGCTCTGTAATCAGCAGGCAGGAAGCTGTTATACTGAGAGTACCTGAGCTTTCTGGAAATGTTCTGTGGCTTCTGGAAGCTAGTTTGACTTCCTCAGTGGTGACTCTTTGACCAGCACGAACGACAGAGATGCTGGTCTAGGAAGGGAATTGCAGCATTCTCTGGAGGTGGAAGTAGAGGGCTGTTGGAAGCCCCTGAGACTGCCTTACGTGGGACATGGTATGTAGTCCTGCTCTTGCAAGGAGACCGTGTTGCAATTAAAGGCTTGTTTGTCTGTTTGCTTGTCGTAGATGGAAGGAGTTGGCTGCATTTGAGAGACAGTGCCACTCCTCACTAGAGACGGTGTCTGAAGTGGTGGCACAGACAGAGGAGGAATGGCAGCCTCAAAGGGATCTGCTGAAGGAAGCCGTTCCTCTGGTAGTGCCAAAGGTACGCTCCCCTTGTTCCTAGGCAGCACTTGTGGGAGAGGGATTTGTCCTGGCAAGACCCCCCCGAATGCTGCTTCTGGCAGCAAGCTGAGACAGAGACTGTGCTGTTGTTGTTGTTGTTCCTCTTGAAAAATGGTGCCCCCCCACTTCCAGGTTTGCCGCCCACAGCGGCCAGCCCGCAGGGGTCTGGAGAAGCTGCTCCAGGAGTTCTCTCGCCAAGGGCACACACTGTCCCAGGTGTGCAGAGAGAAGGCGGTGCTGGCGCAAGAGAATGCTGCCCTGGAAGCCCGACTGGCAGCCACAGAGCGGGACCTACGAGGCCTTTCAGAGCAGCTGGCAGAGGCCAGGTAAGGGCAGGGAGGAGACCCTGGGTGGGACATTATTGAAGGTCTGTAATTACAAAGGTGCTGGGCATGATGTCAGGATTTACAGCCTGCTGTGTGCTCTCCCGATGGTTCTCACACAGAGTATAAAAGAGACACAAGCAAAGAGAAAAGGATACTGTCATCCGAATGTTTTTTTTTTCTGCCAGCTCAAGCACTCAAAGCACTTTTTGGGCACCTGCTTGGGACCCCTTGCACAGTCCTACACTTTGCACGAGTGCAAAGCAAGCCAACTTGGCAATGAATTGAATAGCGGGGAAACCGAGCAGATGTTTGCAGAAAACGGAAGTTTCCCTCCGGTTTTGCTTTCTCCTTGGGTGCAGCTGATAGTCGATTTTTCCACGACAAGCAGTTTGCCATGGGATTTTTGAAATTCAAGGCTCTTCCATGTGATTGTTGTGAGGAGGGTGCTGACGCTTCAGGTGAAGCTGGAGGGTCATGCTGAAAATCTTGAGAGCCTTCAGAGCTCACTCTTGTGAAGTATAGTGCCGGAGCAAGATCGGCTTACAAACAGCAGCAGCAGCAGCAGCAGAAGGGAAAGGCCTTGTGACTTCTTGACATTGTCTGGGCATTCTTGATGAGCGCTGATTCTTGCCCACTTGTCCGCCCACCTGTGTAACCTGTCAAGGTCCCTTTGGCTGCTGCTTCTTCCTTTTTAAAGAGTGCCAAGATATTTGGGCACTGCTGGCTTAGTTAGCCAAAAATAAAGGTAGCGAGTGGTCTTGTTCATCAAATTCCAGTCATTTAAATGGCAGGAAACGGTCCCTACCCTGAGATAGTTCTTGTTCAGATAAAAACCTAGTTCTGCTTCCCTACTCATGCTGCTGAAAGCCGGAGGCTTCACTATATCGTTTGGTGAATTCCCTTAGTCCCTTTGACTCAGAGAGTGCCTGGCAAACAAAGTACCGATCCGTACACAATGAATGGCATGAAACATTGACGACTCAGCCAGGAGAGCACTGTTCTGTCCCCCTGCAGAGTGACTTGGAAGTGCTGATGTGCTCAGGGCTGTGAGCAGAGGCTGGGCTTTTGCTCCTTTGCAGATACATGGTGGGCACAGCCACGTGTCAGGCAACAGCAATTTGAGCTTTGGCTGCTGAGATCAAGCTCAGCTGGGCTAGGTCATGAGGGAAGGCTGCCCAGTCACCTGGAGGGGCCTGCTTTACTATGTGAAGTGGTAAAATAGTCCTGCTGTCTCTGAGTTTCCATGCAAGGCATTTTCCATACTAAGGTGTAGGGATCTTAAGGCACAGGTTACTGGAGAAACTATCCCTGTGTGCCAGGAACAATTGCTCTTCATCTTCACACCTTGTAGGTCAGAGAAGGAGAGCCTGCAAAGCAGCCTGCTGGAGGCTCAGCAGCACATATCGGAGCTGGAGATGGCCAGGAGCCGTGTGCAAGCCCAAGTGCGCACAGCCACGCAGGCCCAGGAGGCCATGCTCGGTGAGAGCCTCGTGCGCTTTGTTTCTGCTGATGGCCGGGCCTAGTGCAGTTGCTCCCAAGCCAGCTCAGTCCGCAAGGCTCCTGAGGAGTGAAGGAGCTGAGGGCAGGTCCCTCCTTGCCTGAAACTGAAAGGGCTTCACTTCAGCACATTCCTCTGCTTGTGGAGTCTCTGACTCTTGCCATGTGTCATGTTTGCAGAGGATGTGAGGGCCCTTCGTCGTGAGCTGCTGGCTCTAAGATCTCTCAGCCAGCAGCAAAGTGAACGCATGGCTCAACAGCTCTGCTGGGCAGAGGAGCAGTGCGGGAAGGCTCTAAGACTCTGGCAATCTGCTCAGCAAGTGGAAGAAAAAAAGCTCCTGCAAAAACTGGTAAGAAACAATACACACCTGAAGATTTCAGGCAACTTTGGAGGGCTGGCTTAGCAGAAGAGCAGCCTGAGTATGTGACATGGCCGCAAGCATCTGCTGTGGGCTATACCTTGCTGAGCCAGGCAGCAGGGGGCTTCAAGGGCTCATAGTCCAAGGTCTGTGAAGAGCCAGAGGATAATGCTGGGATAGTATATGCAGCCACAGGTTCAGGATGGGCATAACCTGGAGGCTGGTGGACCCACCACCCAAAGCATGGCAGCGAAGGGGCAGGATCTTCCCCACAGCCTCGTGCCATGCAGCAGACGGCTGCTGAGCTTGCTGCCAACTGCAGTGCCAGCAACTGGGTTCCTTGCTTTCTGTCCTTCCATGGTGGATGGACAGTTGTCTTCCCTTTGAGCCTGAAGCAGATGCAACAGGCCCCATGTTGCTGGTGTTTCAGCTGGTGGCCTGCCTAGTGACTGGGTCATCGAGGTGCTGGCCTCATCCTCTTCCTGCAGTCCATCTGCAGCTCTTCCTTGATCAAAGGGCAGAGGGACTTTGAGAACAGAGCCTCTGAGAAGAGGCAGAAATCCTGAGGAGAGAAGGGCCAGACAACAGGAAGCCAACAGAGCAGGGAAGAAAGGTGGCATCTCCTTCCTTCCACCTGCTGACACTCCCTCTAACTTTTGGGTTAGAACAGCATTGCTGGAGGGCACAAAGTCACTTCTAATGTGCACTTTTCAAGTGGGGAGGGGGGGGGTTGTTGGAGGGTTGAAGCTTCCATTTTTTTCTTTGGAGATCATTGCAGGGACTTCATCTGGAACTGTCTCTCCCCCTCATCAGGAGAGACAACTGGAACAACAGCATTTGGAGGCACTGGAGCAGCTGAAGGAACGGGCAAACTTCCTGGCTGAGGTACAGAGAGAGCAGGAGAAATGAAGCAGGAAATTGCCATCATGCAAGCTGAACAAGAAAAGATACCAAGCAGAGCCAGTCAAGAGGCACAGATTGTGGAAAGAGAGTTTGTGCGCTGTTTTGGACTCCTCTGCTCTCCCTATGGGCGCTGCTTCTCTGGACACTGTCTGTCTGGATGGGATTGTCTCTTAGCTGACCCTTCATGAAAATGAGAATGAGAACAAAATGCTTTTGGAAAGCGTGAGCACATTAGTCTTGCTTGCCGCACAAGCGGTGGGTGGGAAGTTTAAAGCTGTCTTCATTTGTGTGCAGGTCCTGCAGGAAGAGCAGCGTCAGAAGGCTGCTGTCCTAGACAGGGTGTACTGGCTGCAGAGAGAGCTAGACCAAAGGGAGCAGCTGAGGCAGGTGCTGAAGGAGGAGTGGGAGAATGGGCAGGTGAGCCTGACTAGCCAGCTAGCAGAGGGAAGGGCAGTGATGGGGCATGAACTGGACATCTCAGGCAAGGGGAGGCAAGGACTACTGCAGGCACTGGGAGCACAGAGCCTGGCAGGTTCCAGCACTGAGCACCAGGAAGAAGAGCTAGGATGGAAGGGTTAGAGCTGGGTAGAGAAGCAGAAGCAAGTGCCTGAATAGAAGTGCTTTTGAGACTGGAAAAGAGGAAACCTGAGCATGATGGCAGGTGCCAGTAAGATTTCTCCTGATGGAATATCAAGGACAAGCTGCAGGCAGAACTGCAGGAAGCTCAGAGGAAGATGAAGGCAATGGAGAAGAGGCACCAAGAAGAAATGCAAAGGATGCACAAGGTCCTGCTGCAGTACAGGCTGGCTGACCAAAAGCAGGTGAGTGAAAGAGCAGGAGGCAGTGCACTCATGCAACAAGTGGTCTCTGCCCTTGTTGCCTTTCCCCTGCAGAGCAGCAGGTGGATGGGGAAATGTCTCTGAGCGCCATGCTCTGTGGTCTCCATGGCAGCTGGTCAGAAGGACACTTACTGGGCCACTGAATCTCAGTTGCTGCCCTGGGCAGCAGGGCTGGTGCCTTGGCCGGTGGGCCAGCAATCCTGTGCATGTATTTCTGCTGGCCTCTTAGAGCTTGCTTTGTTTTTTGAGGGGTTTGTTCAGGTGAGCATGGTGACCCACACAGATTCTGAACAAGTTGTCCCTGTCCATGGTGAATGCAGTCCGCAGAACGGGGTGAAATGTACAGTTGTTCTTTCCCTGTCACAGTCTCTCCTATGGCTGGCTGTGACAAGCTGTAGTCTCTGACTGCTCTTTGGGTTTGACTTGAGGAGGAAGAGTTGACAGCTCAGCTTGCAGCCTAACACCAGTGTTGTTCCTAAGGGCTTGCCTTTGAAATGCTGTGTCTGGGCCATCGCTGCCAGGCGCCCTTCTGACACAAACAAATTTCTTGTCCCAGAGGGACGCAGGATCTGCCATCAAAGCTGCCGCAGCAGCAGCATCCTCTGAAGAAGCCTCCTGTCCGCAGCCTGAAAACCAGAGCATGAGCAGTTCGCCCCGCTCGAGCCAGGAGAGAGAGAAGCACTTCCTGAAGCTGCTGAGTACGTCCTGGCGATTTCTTGTGCAATCCAGCAGTGTATTATAGTGTGTGTGCCTCAGCATGAGCTGTAGCACGTTCCTCCTCACTCTGGTGTCAGACAGACATTTGCACTCCCTACAGAAGCCAGTGTTGTGCTTGGGGGCAGCCAGGGAGCACTCGGGGCGTTCCTTTTGCCTTTGAGGCAAAAGGTGGGAGTGGGTGGGCTTTGCCTGAGCTTCCCTGTGCAGTAAAGACAAAAGCTGGGATTGTGTCCCAAGCAGCAGTAGGCTGCAGCCTAGCCAATGACTCAGTGAAGGTGTGTGTGCTAGTCCAGCCAAACTGATGAGAACACTTGGCTTCCTAGATTCCCTTTAGACTCCTGACTGGTAACCAGTCATTGGAGACAAAATACTTCAGAGAAATTGCTTGGCTGTGCAGCTGGTTTAATGCTGGTGTTGTTTATATGACTGTTGGTACTTCTGTTATTCCTTCTGTGGTTTGGTTTGATAAGAATTCTACATTTTGGTTAGCCTGACCTCCTTGAAGAGAACATCAGGTGACAGCACAAGTAAGAGTGGAAGATGTCTTTTCAGTACCCCCTACAAGTTAAAAAGTTACATTCTTAGAACAATCTCAAGGTATCAGAGAGGAAGAACTGTTTTCAAAGTGCCCCTAAAGAAGAAAACCAGGACGCTTTTCTTACAATCCCTACTTGGTATTTTAGTTGTGTCCTTAGGAAGATGCATCCAAGAGACACATCTATGTGGCATGGTCAGATAAAACTGCCCTGCAAGCAATTCTCAGGAGGAAGCCTGCAGCTCCTCTGCTGCATGTTCCTCCAGTAGCAGGCACTTTGTCACTGCTAATGCCCAGCTGGTAAATATTCTTGGAACACTGAGCATTGGCTCAGTGTTCCAATCCCTGCACAGAGTCCTGCACTCTAGGAAAGCACACCAAGGCTTAGTGACTCTGCACTACAACTGAGTTGCTTCTTACAACTAGTAAGAGCTGCCAGTGCAGTGCTGTCAGAGAATAACCGGTCAGGTACAGAACAGAGCCCAGTTTACTCAGTGTCTGCCATCAGCTGCTGGGACAAAAGAGGGGTTGGATCGACTCCTCCAGGGGTCTGAATTCAAAGACAACCATGTTCTGGCTTGAGTTGGTCAGCTGTAGCAGCGGGCGGGGGGGGCGGTTTAGATGCTGGTTGCTGCTACCTATTTCCCAATAAGCATCTCCTGGAGAAAAGCCACTTGGGTAAACATTCAGGCAGGCAGTCAAGTCCACACACACCACACTCACCACAGCAAGCTCAGTGCACAGAGGCAGAGAGGCCTTTTATAAGGTCAGTTTCAGCGAGGTTTATTTGAGCACGCCCGAGGGGAACCAGAAGACAAAAGATAAGCCATGTCCTCTGCACAAGGTTTAAGTAGGGGCGGGTACGAGGGCGGTAGCAAGGGGGAGGGCAAAGGGAATGGGCTCTCAGGAAGAAGGGGCCGTCCACCAGGGGTATCACAACCAATGAGGAAACAGGGGAAGGAGAAACCAGGGAAAGTTGGGACCTATGGGGAAAGGAAGTGGGATGTATCGGTGTTATGCAAGAGTCCATGAGGAAGACTTTTCTGTCTGCCCAGGTAGGGTGGAACTCTATTGTAAGTATTCCTCCCTTCATGGGAGGGCTCTGGGGATTTCCCTGAGGGACAAGCAATCAGAGGATTCCACAGTCAACAGCTTGTAACACAGCTGGCTGGGGCTCTGGCTTCTTCACAGTGGCTGTCAGTGGCCATTCGTGGGCTTTGCCCAGCTTTTTGTCATACCTGCCCTGCCACTGACAGTGGTGTGACTGCAGAGGCTGCAGCCTTCCTTAGCTGTGAGGTTTCAGCTGCCTTCACCTGGACTCGTGAGAGGATCAGCATCTCATTTGTGCAGGCGTCTGTGTCACGGCAGCGCCTGAGGAGCGGCGCTCTCCTTGTGGCCCGTCTGGGCTGTGCCCTGTGGGAAGATGGGACCCGTGCGTGGTGTCCAAGGGGCCGAGTGCAGTGCTAGTGACAGCTGCTGCTAGTGACTGCTTCTGCTGCTAGTGACTGCTTCAGCCCAGGCTGAAGACAAGGCCTTGTAGCTCTTCACTACATGGGGAACGGGCAAAGTGGTCTTCAGAACTTAGCCTGCTCATAAATGAAAAGGGTTCTATTTCTTACAGCCATTGTTCTTGGATGTAGCACAGCATGAGCTGCTGTTCTCTAAAAATGTCAAGGCATTCTTTAGGCAAACTGCTGAGAAGTAGAGAAAATCCCCTCCTCTCCTGGAATTCACTTTGCAATATTCTTTCTGATCCGAAAACAAGAGGATGTTGATAAAAATTCATCCCAGGTGTTAGGGTGCATTTAATCCTTGGAAGTATGAAACCTTTTGTTGAATCTCACAAGAGAGTGTTTCTTGCCAAGAAAATGAAGGGTCCAGAGTTTTCAGCCCTCCTTCCCATTTGTCATCCCATAGATGACCACCACTTGCCTTGGTGTCCATTCTTTTCTGGTCTCTGTCTGTTCTGATGGTTTTTCCATGGGCTTAGTTTCCCTTCAAGGCAACCCTGCAAAGGAGTGTGGGAGAATCAGACTCTGTGCAGGCCAGAGCTGCCTGTCTTGCTGGGGCTGCTGTTGTTGTTGTTGTTCTTGTTGATGTTACTGTTAGCCAAGCGACCAGAAATTGCTCAGAGCCTCAGAGAGTGGAGCTGGGCTTCAGCTGTCCTGGAAGTCAGGATCTCTGTTTTGAAGTTTGCTTCTTGCAATTTGTTTCTTTCAGGGCATGTTGTGAGTGTGGGAGGTCCGGAAAAGAAGTACACGGGATGGAGACGTATTGGCAGTGGGTGAGTGCAGCCAGGCTTACTTCTACAGAGCCATGGGCCAGGAAGTTTGGTGGTGCAATATCCCATGGAAAGTCAGGCAAGCTGCAAGCATCTTCAGACCCTGGCTTTAGATTGTCCCTGTCTCAGTGCTGAGGCAGTACAAGGCTTCATCAAAGATTATGAATCTTTGGATGCTGACAGTGTCTTGGCTGCCTTAAGGAGCAGGACCTGGAAGCCCTCCTGTCCCTCCAAGATGTGCCACCAGATTGCCTGTTTTCCCATGAGACATGGTTTTGTATGTTTCCAAGTAATATGGCCACACTCATGAAAGAAGAAAAACCTGAGAGAGCCATTTCCCACCTGATAGCTGTCAGATAACAGCTCTCAGTAGCATTTCTTAGTCGTATTTTGCTGGATATTCAGTGGTCAGGAAAATAAGCAAGGCCGTGTGGTGTTGCCTGAGTTTGGCAGGTAGGATCACAAGAGAGGAGCGAGAAGGCCTGGCAGGACTGTGTGTTTCATTGGCTGGGCAGGCGTGCCACAGGCACAGACACGAGAAGGAAAAGGCAAAGAACAGCCCTGCATGCATAATCTAGTGTGTACGTTTGAGATTTGTAGCGGCCCATTTTTTTCCTGTTGGACCCAGCTTTTCTCTGGGACACTCTGCATGGCAGAGGGCTGCTGGGCTGCTGGGCCATTGGCTGAAGAGCAGACAAAGCCCAGTGTTTTAGAGGCACTGCAGGCAGCGGAGAGCTTCTGCCTGGGCTGCCTTTTGCTTCTGAGCACTGAACAACTTCTCTGTTTTTTTGCCTCTGCTCTGTTTCTAGGGGTTTTGGAAGTGTTTATAAGGCCTTCAACGCTGCCACAGGACAAGCGGTAAGTGCCCACGCGGATTTTGCAGCTCTTGAGTGCTTTCCCTTGGGATGTGATCTGTGGCCAGAGCTTTGGGCCGCCTATCTTTGCTGCAAAGGCTGTCCCGCAGAAGCAGCCTGTCTAGAGGCGGGCTGCAAAGTGCATTTTGGACAGACTTTGTCCTTCCTACCCACCTGAATGAATGCAAGGATGGCAGTGGTGTCCTTCAGAGAAGGACATCCTAGCTTGGACTTACTGGATGAATCTGCATAGATTAGCTGATGGCAAGAGCATTCATTCCGGCCCAATTCCTCTTAAGGTTCAGACAGATATTTTGTTTTCCATCATGTGGTTTAGTTGGAAAATATCATGCAAGACCTAAAGAAGGAGAGATCTTGTGTGGAGCACAGTTTTGCCTTTCAGTCCTAGGGAACCTAGTTCACATACACGCACACACACAGAGATCAATATGAAGGAGTTGTTGAAGAGCCTTAAATAGTACAACCTTGTGTTGATCCTGTGTAGGTGACATTCCACTAGAGAGATGCTGTCTCTCTACCTACCGCACAGACATGGCAGTGTCTTGGAGAGTCCTGCTGCTCTTTGGGGCTAAAAGTTCAGAGTCCTGAATTCAGCTTTTTGGCTCTCAGCACATACATTCCATCTTCCTTAATAGTAAGGAATTAGATAACGAAGTTCCTTATCCACCTGCAGTGCTGGGCTCAGGAACTGCACTTGGAGGGAGGGGAGGTCTAGGAGGCGTCCAAAAGGCCTAAGCACTTAGGTGCTTTTAACCTGGGGCGCATCCACAGTGTACCACAGAAAGGGTTATTAATTTATAAACCCACTAAATAATTACAAGTCTAAGCCATGTGCAAGATTGTTCTTCGGAGTTGCAAGACCCAAACTGAAGAAGTTAGGATGTGCTAGGATTGTAACTTTACTTTGAGTCGCTTTGGAGTTCTTTTTTGGACAGCGTTTTCCCTGTCACATATGTGTGTGTTTACTCTGGCACACAATGGAAATGGCAGCCGTCTCTGAAAGGCTGGTCAAAGCCCCTAGAAATGCTAACGTATTGCCAGTGATTTCAATTTGTCTTCACAGGAGCAAAATTATTTTTGGCTTCAAAACATGTGTAAGCAATAATAGTAGTGCTAAACAAAGTCTATTTGAGAAGTCTGTGGGTGCAGAGAGTGCTGTTAGCACTTTGTGGTTGATGGTTTAGAGTCCCTTTTGACCGAGGTGACAAGGCACCCAGGCCCGTGAGTTCACAGAGAAAGAGGCTCTGGTGATGTCTGTCCCTCACTGCTTTCAACGTCATCGTAGGTGGCCGTAAAGCAACTTAATCTCCAGCACCAGGGTTGTGAGGAAGTGGTAAAGGAAATCCTGGTCATGCGGGAACTTAGGAACCCCAACATTGTCACCTACTTTGAAAGGTAAGTAGTTCTGACAGAAAATGGATCTTTCAATTAACATCAATCCACTCCTGGATGAGGCATGGCAGGAGATTGCATTTTGTCCCCATCAGTGGTTCGTGGCATAAACAGCTTGAAGATTGATCTCAGAAACCTGGCTCTCTTACTAAGCCAGCAGCCTGTATGTTCACTGGCTGCACGTTTTGCTGGTTTGGGGCGTGGTTCTTTCCAAGGGTTGGAGGAGAAGTGCTGAGAAAGCATCCCAGAGATGATTTCCCTTGCACCATTCCCACTATTTTTCATTGCCTTGCATGCCAAAAGACTAGGCTAGGAGGCACATAATTTGCCAGGTTTGAAATTGTTTTTCCTGTTTGTACTTTCCTTTCTGCAAAGTTTCCCAAAGGGTGTTGGCAGTGCTGGACACCCACATGCCCTGAGTGAAAGCTGTGAAAACTGTGTCTCCTTGCTGCTGGAGTTAATGGTGCAGTTTGTGTATGAAGATGATGAAGCAGCTGCTGGGATGCGTCTGCTTCCAGATTGATCTTTGCCCTCACCAAACTGCCTTTTTCCCCTTCTTGCCACCTAAGCCATCTCGTTTTCCACGGGTGTGCCTTCCTCATTGAGGCAGCACAGATGACGGGGCACTGGATAGCCTGGGTGGAGTGTGTCTTCATTTGATTCCATCTTCATTTCCCAGTGACCTGGAAACAAAACTCAGCTGCAGTCTTTTCTTCCATACGGCAATTTAGCTGTGCACATTCAGCTCCACGCTGTTGCTTTCATCTTGCAGCTACCTTGTCAATGAGGCTGTCCTGCTGGTGTTGGAATATATGGATGGAGGCTCCTTAGCTGATGTAGTCAGCCTAAGAAGGATGGCTGTAGGACACATGGCAACAGTGTGTCGGGAGGTAAGGGGTCCTGCTTGTGCTTGGGATGGCTTGGACGGGCTCATAGTTCGAAAGAGATGCTAAGTGAGCGATTCCATGTTCAGAGCATTCTTTCTGTGTTGCTCTCATGCTTCAGAGAAGAAGGGGCATCTGCACTGAACTGCCTGCCAGTGTCCCTGCCCTTACTGTAGTCTGTTCTTTACTCTGAGTTACCGTTGTTGAACTCCCTGTCTCTTTTTCATTTTTATTTTCTGTTCTGCCCTTTTCCTCTCCAAGCCTTTGCCCCAAACCTTTCTGCATTGCCTTCTTTGCCCGTAAGTGCAAAGGTGCTGGTGTGCGAGTTTTCAACCAGCGGCAAAGCCAAAGAGAGACTCACCTGTCACAGGTCTCCGCTTCAAAGGATGGCATAGCACCCAGCATGGTGCTTGCCACTGAAAACTGACCAATGAGCTGCTTCCAGGTTCTGTCGAGGCAGACGTATAACCCTTGTCCTGCAGTCTCCCACCTGTCAGTGATCCCCTTGGTACCCAAGGCAGGGACTTTTTCTCTTTTGGCAAACCCTTGTTTGTCCTCCAGACAGGGAGAGAGCATCCGCTGCAGCAGCGGTCATTCTGACTGCCTTTGCAGGGGACAGTCTTCAGCAACGACTGACATTTCCCCGTCAATAGCTAATATGCCTCCTTTGGAAAGATCCTGCTCTCCGAGTCTTGCAGCAGCAAGCTCTTCCTCTTTCCTGCACTCGCTGCTCCTTTGAGATCTGTGAACCTTCAGGAGCAGCCTCCATTTGCGTCTGATGCAATCAGATCAGGCTGACTTTTGGCTTCCTGTTTCTTTTTTCTCTCGCAGTGCCTGCAAGGCTTGGCTTTCCTTCATGCCAACCAGGTGATCCACAGAGACATCAAAAGTGACAACATCCTTCTGGGCCGGGATGGCTCCGTCAAGTTGGGTGGGTATTCCTGGTCAGGCGCAGCGCTCCGGGGAGGCGGTGTGGGGCTGCTTGGGAGTGGCTGCCGGGTGCCCAGCAGTGGCGCTGGTGAGAGTGCAGGGAGCACTCTGCAAGCCCAGGGCGCAGCTGGAGGGTGCCGGGTGGTCTAGAGGGCAACAAGGTGCCAAGAGTAACTCTGGTTTCTGTGTGTGTTCCTTCCAAAAGGAGAGAGTTGCAATGTAAACATCAGGGGAATGAGGAAAAGCCATGGTGGGAGGGTTGTTAAGTGGACAATTGCCCATGTCCTTGGCTGCAGCCCTGAGGAAAGAGAGCCCAGCTGCTTTTCCAGCACGATTCAGCACTGCATTCTGGGACTTAGAGTGAAGAACCCTTTTCCTTGGTCTCCTACTTGAAGCAGTGTTTGTTTTTCTCCTCAGCTGATTTTGGCCTCTGTGCTCTGCTCAGCCCTGAGCAGAGTAAACGGAGGTCAATGGTCGGCACCACCTGCTGGATGGCACCCGAGGTGGTGAGAGGAGAGCCCTACGGCCCCAAAGTGGACACCTGGTCCCTTGGCATCGTGGGAATTGAAATGGCCAAAGGAGAGGCTCCTTATCTTCGGGAAACCAGTGACAGGGTAAGGTGCAAATACGCTCAGTTAGCTGTGTCCTTCTGGTCCCTGTCTATTAGACAAAATCCCATTCCCACAGCTTGAAGTGCTTCCAGCAAGGCCCACTTCTAAAACCGTCCCTGGGACTCACATCAGCTGTCAAGGCTAGACCTGGTGCAGCTTGGAATAGCTGGGGCTGCACTGGCACCTTTCTTCCTTTGGGAGAGAAGGCTCATGTCTAACCATCTGCTAAGGCAAGAAATTGCCACTGTAGACTGCAGCTTAAAAGATGGGGTCTAGGTGAGCACTGAAGGCTATGGAAGAATCACGTAGAGTCTCCTGTTTCCTTTCACTTCAGGCTAACTACCTGATAGGCAAGCAAGGGGTACCAAATCTGCACCAGCTCAGGCTACCCCGTGGCTTGTGTGAATTTCTGGGCTGCTGCCTGCAGATGGATGTGGACAGGCGAGGCTCTGCCAAGGAACTTCTGCAGGTACAAGGCAAAGGGGCTGCAGGCCAAACAGCTGTTCCCTGTCAGGGTTTGCTCCTCGGCCAAACTCCAGGCAATCAGATGGGCCCCCACATAGTAATCTCTGCTCTGCATGCTTTTCAAATGGAAACCAAGTAGGATCCAAGACTGCTTGAGGTTAGAAGGGATCTGTGAATGTCATCTACTCCAAAGCCATGGCCCCTGGCAAGGACATCTTCAAGTAGATCAGATTGCTCAGAGTGCCATCCAACCTTGAATGTTGCCAGGCTTGGGGCTTCTCCCAGCTCTCTTGGCAGGCTGGGCCAGTGTTCCAGCATTCTCCTCATAAACAGCTTCTTCCTTAGAGCCAATGTGAATTGAGTGTCTTTTAGCTTCAAACCGTTGCCCCTTGTCCTCTTGCAATTGGCCCTGCTAAAAGAGATGTCCCCATCTTTCTTGGAAGGCCCTACAGCTATGGAAAGGTCTCCATGGGGCTTCCTCTTCTAAACAAGCTAAACAAGGCTAAACAAGCACAACTCTCACTGCTGTTCCTTAGAGGAGAATTCCCACCTTCTGGTAATTTCTGTGGCCCTCTTTTGCTCTCGGCTGGTGTATTCAGGTTTACCTGGTAGCAAAGGAACCAAAGTATTGCAATGCCAGGGACGGGGTTTGAGGAACACAATGAAAACAATCCCTGCCAAGCGGTTTTAGATTGGTCTGTGGGAAGGCGGGGGCTGTGGGGGAGCTCACTGGGAGCATCTGAGGGCACCCAGCTTGTCCCTCCTGTCGCACTCTTAGAGGTTTCTGCCAGGCAAACGGGGGCAGCTGTGCAGGATTTGTGCCAGCCCCATGTGCTGCCTGGCCCGGTCAAGTAGATGAGAATCGCTGTGGCTTTGCTGCCAGGTCTTGTGGCAGACAAGGAGCTGCTGACCGGGCCACTTCCTTGGCTGAGCCTGCTGTGAAGGAAGATGCCAGCCGGCACAGGATAGGGGGTGCATGCCGAGGCAGACGCTGCTCTTCCTGCAAGCCAGAGCTGAGCACATCTGTGCCCTGCTGCTTGTGTCCTTGCTCCTGGCTTGCTGCTGAAAACCTGCATGTCCAGCGGTTCTGAGAACAACATGTGGGATCAATAATTTTCAGAGCTCTTGGGAGTCTCTTGAGGAATGCCTTATGCCCCAGATCTCTCTTGGTCACTCAAATAGGCCATGTCTATAGCAAATAGGATCTTGAGTAGGTCTGTTGACTTTCCTAAAAAGAAAAAACCTTTGGACAGCAAGCAGCAATCCCACAGTGATATCAGGACCAAAATCCCAGCAAGTGACGCCACCTTGAGGAATGGACTAGTGCAGTTCTGGGCCATGTTTCCTGCAATAGCAGCATCCTGGACATGAAGGCAGATGTGCTGCTGGTGCCCTCAGTCCGATGTCTGTGTATTTCTGGGCACTAGAGGAATCCAGCCTGACCCTGTTCGGAACTCAGTTTGGAAAAGAATGGCTCCTTTTTCCTTTGTCTCTCTTAATTTGGTTTGTTTTGTTTCTTTTTCCCTTTGGGCAGCATCCATTTCTCCAATCAGCGGAGCCTCTCTTAAGCCTCTTCTGACAGGCTGATTGCTGTCATTCCTGCAGCAAGGAAATGCAGGAAGCAAAGGAGATGACAAGGACAACTTCAGCACTTGGAGAACAGAGCCTCTGAGAGCAGGTAGAAATCCTGAGGAGAGAGGGGCCAGGAAACAGGCAGCCATCAGAGCAGGAAAGCATGGTGGCATCTCCTTTTCTCCCAGCTGCTGACACTCCCTCTAACTTTTGGATTAGAACAGCATTGCTGGAGGGCACAAAGTCACTACTGATATGCACTTTTCAGTTGGGGGGTGGTGTGAGGCATGAAGCTTCCACTGATTCTTGGGGGAGATGGCTGGGACTTCATGTGGAAGTGTCTTTCTCCCCTCACCAGGAGCTGGAAGGGCAGTGTTTGGTGGCACAGCAGCTGCTGGCACAAGGGGCAAACCTCCTGGCAGAGGTAGAGAAGGAGCAGGAGAAAAGGCTGCTTGAGATGAAGCAAGAAGTTGCCACCATGCAAGCTGAACAAGAAGAGGTGCGAAGCAGAGCCAGTCAAAAGGCAAAGGCTGTGAAAAGAGAGCTTGTGTGTTGTTTTGGACTGCTCTGCGCTCCTTATGGGCACTGTTTCTCTGGACACTGTCTGTCTGGGTGGCATTGTCCCTTGGTAAACAGTGCTGGTGCCAAGAGGGCAAGGACCGGTCAGGTGAGAGGCTACCAGAGCACAGGTTTGAGGAAGGCAGCAATGGCGTTGCAGGGCCAGAGAATGGGAAGGCCAGAGCTTTGTCTCAGAAGGTGGGAGGTCCCACAGGAAGCCCCCTGCAGAGCCAGGCTAGAGCTGTGGGAGTGGGCTGCCAGTCAGGCTGCTGAGGAGGTGCCTGAAGCTGCTGAGTACGTCCTGTGCATCCTTTGTCTGATCGAGCAGTGTACTGTGTGGGTGCCTCAGCATGAACTGTAGCACATGTTCCTCCTCACTTGGTGCTGGACAGACATTTGGACTCCCTACAGAAGCCATTGTGGTGCTTGGAAGCTGGCAGGGAGCACTCGGGGCGTTCCTTTTGCCTTTGAGGCAAAAGGTGGGAGTGGGTGGGCTTTGCCTGAGCTTCCCTGTGCAGTAAAGACAAAAGCTGGGATTGTTTTGCAAGCAGCAGAAGGCTGCAACCTAGCCAATGACTCAGTGGAGGTGTGTGTGCTAGTCCAGCCAAACTGATGAGAACACTTGGCTTCCTAGATTCCCTTTAGACTCCTAACTTGTAACCAGTCATTGGAGACAAAATACTTCAGAGAAATTGCTTGGCTGTGGGGCTGGTTTAATGCTGGTGTTGTCTCTATGACTGTTTGTACTTCTGTTATTCCCTCTGCAGGCTGCATGGGCCCCGCCATCTAAATCCCCACGTATTGTGGTTTGTTTCTAGAATGTTCTGCTTCCCCCATGTTATGGTGTTAATGGTTCTGCCTTTGTTCCCCTCCCTTCCACAGTTACTTGTCAATCTCCCAACCCCTGGGAGATTGGGAATGGGATGGTGAAACGTGCAGGCTAGCTGGCCAGCCCGCCTTCAGCCAAAGGGATGTTGCCATGCAGGACTTCCACTCCGCAGGAGGAAGAGGCAACTCTCTAGTTAGTGGCAAATTTGGGTTTTTTGAGCCCCCGGAGGGACCAAGTGCACCCAAGGGATCCAGGAATAAGAGAGCCTCGAGGGTGGGGAAACACTGGGTTTTAAAGGGAGTGGGAGGTAGGGGTGGTAACAACACACGAAGAAATCAGAGTCTGGGGAAGGGTGATACATAGGTGACAGACATAAAGGGACAAACTGAGGGAGGGGCTCCGGCCCCTGAACCAATCACCTGACGCCCTGGCTAGAAGGTTCTAGAGATGGAGGCAGGAGTGCCAGGTGACTGGCAGGCAGCCGGGGGTGGGGAATTAAAATGATACATCGGTAACTGGGGCAACCGGGGAGGGCTTGGGAGATTGACAAGTAACTGTGGAAAAAGGCAGAACCATTAACACCATAACATGGGGGAGAGAGAACATTCTAGAAACAAACCACAACACCCACTCTAAGAGCTTTTCAAATGAAAACGAAGGAAACGTGCAGCGAAGCAATGGAGGAAGCGGAAGAGATGATCAGGACCACTTCAGGATTACTTTCTGCAATGGCAGCTTGGAGCTGGATTCACAATAATAGTCCTACACACCCTCAAGCCTGTTGGAAGATTCCCTTCCTTGTCAGCCAGGGAATAAGGCTCTACATTCACTTCTGAATTGGCCATTCTTTCTTAAAGATGGAAAGTCCTTCCTAAGGGCATTCTGGTGTGGTTTGGAATTGGGAACAGTCTCCGTTCCTTTATCAGCTCCAACCTACCCTGCCTTTGGAATGCTGCCCATTGGCCAGTTTTTTGCCAGCTGAGGACTTTGGGATGAGGAAGAATATGCAAATGCATTTCCAGCCAAAAGCCAGTGAAGAGCAGGGCAGCCTGTGAGAGACAGTCTGAAGTTCCCCTCATTTGCCTCATGACTGTCTCAAGGACCGACTTTGGGATCCTGAGGAGCCTGATTGGAATCCTGGTCTGCGGTGCTGGATAAAGGCCAGAAATCCTGAGGCCCCTGAGCAGAGTTCTGGCCTGCCAAGCAATTGTTCACAGCTGTGTCTACAGTGACTGCTTCCAGCAGGGCCTGCCAGGGGGTGAGGCGCCCCATGTGCTTGCACCTGCTTGGCGACAATAGCCCAGGAATTTTCCCACCTCTTGGCCCAGTTGGACTTTTCTGGGGTAACCTTTGGTGGTCCAAAGAAGACCCCTCATCTGCTTTTCAACCACCGTGACAGACAGACTGAGATGGAAGAAGCCTCTCTCTCAAGGACTGAGACATGAGAAGCTCCCCCCTCCCAAGGACTGAGACTGAAAGCCCCAACACGGGGGAGCTGTGTGGGGGAGCCGACCTGACCACAGCAAGATATTTGCCTGCAAGTGTGGCCATTGGACCAAGAAGACATTGGTCCTCGCCTACTGCTGAGAACATGGACTACCTGTTACATCTATTCTTTATTGGATCTTTGTCCCCCTCAGCGGTTTCAATAGACTTTCTTCCAGATCTGTTTTCCCCCCCTCAGCAATGGACTATAACAGAATCTTGAGTTAACCAGAACCTTTGAGAGCTTCCCAACATGACTTGGTGAACTCCATCAGCTGGATTACAAGGACTTTGTCTTTCTACGTTTGCTAGCTATATCCCCTCTCTCTCTCTCTCTCTCTCCTCTTTTGTCTTTTTCCTCTCCCTTAATCCCTCTATGGCATTTGCTGTGCTCATTCAATAAAGGTGCATTTGTTTGGATTAATACTGAAATCTCCACTGTGTTGTGTTTTGCACTCTGAGATCAGGAAAACGAACCATCACAGCTCCCTGCTCGCGTGAGCGGATCATGACACAGCCAGAACATCCTGTGCAGATCCAGGCTTTCAGCTGTGCCCACGGATGCTTTTGGTTCCTGCTCGGTGTAGCCGGCACGTCTCCCCTGTGACTGCTCCCGCCTCCCAGGTGGCCGTGGCTAATAGGTATGAGGCTCTGAGAGTGCACCGAAGAAGGCAGGCACGTCTGCTGGCAGTGCAGGAGAGCAGAGAGAAAGTGCCTGGCAGGACCCTGGCCAGCACCCGCTGTACCTGCTCTTTGTCAACAGTACAGGACTGGTGGGTGATGCTGCACTTGAGGTTGTCTGGGGCTCAGCAATGATGGAAAGTCTGTGTGCTTGAGTGGCTTTGTCCCTCTTACTGTGCCTTCTGTTGTCCCTGTGCTCCGCGATGTCTGCCCAGGGCTGTGTAGCTGCGTGGCACAGCTTAAGTGCAGGAGAGCCTCATTTGTTTGCCTTTTGAGATGGCTGCTTGTCATCAATGGAGAGAGACAGGAAGACTGACTCGGTGATCAGAATCCGATTTTCTTGTGGGATACAAGCATTTATATACTATTTTAGGGAGACTAGTACTGTGTACTACAATGATTAGGTTGAAGTCACTTACACGAACTTATGCATATAACAGCATCTCTTGCTTGCATTATTTCATAGGATTTTCTTTTTCTGGTAAACCTGTCTAATTAAATCTTCTTGCTATCTAGATCTAATTTTCAAAGTTCCGTTTGCTTTTGCCAAGGCATTTTATCTATCAATTCTCTTATCCTAATAAGGTCCAAAGTACTCTCTGTCTTGTGCACCCCAATATCATATCTCCCCCTTCTGTGTCAACCAAAACCACTCCTTTAATGGTCTTATTAATTAATCTCTGCACACATTGAAGCAAGCAAGGTATCATGATTAATATAATTATTATCAAAATTACCACATACATACCCATCCTAAAAAGAATCTTTTAGTTAAAAACTCCAGCCACTAAAATCTCAGGCTTGATCTTTATAAACTAAAAACATTCCTGCTGGCAGCTGCATTACTGGATTTAGAAAGTCTGCCAGAAGTGTAATTGTACTGAAAGTTTAATTCTTATAGATAGGATGATAGGGAGAAGCATTTTTAGACTGATTCCTTCCCATGTATTTAAAATGAACACAAAAATCCAATTTCACAGAACCCAGGAATTCTAATCCTTGGGGTTCCACCAATGGTGGTTCATGAGGTTAAGGGATCCAATTTGATGTGATTTGATCTGCTTTCAAAAAAAAAAAAAATAGTGTAAAGTTCTGGAGGAGCTATATTCCCCCGTTTTTTTTTGCTTTTTAATAACATGTGTGTTTCTCATGATGAACATAAGAAGGTAACATCAAAGCAAAACAGTATGTAACATAACGATAAACTTTTACTAAGTAAAAATTAATCAGATAATAGATACAATTATAGCACATGAGAAATAGAATGGTGTTTTAAAACAATACATGATCAATTTCTTGAATATTGTACCATTACTTAGAGTCTGTAGTAATCGGCAAGCTTTATTTTTTTAAAGTGAGGGCTTGAAAAATCATTCTCGGGTAAAATTTCTAAGTTCATCTTAAACGGAGGTTTAGCTGTTCTACGTCTAAATTTGGTAAGCCAAAATGACTTGAATATAATTTTCGTGCAGAAAATTTTCTCTACTAGTTAAAGCTAGGACTTGGCTAGGGTCACGGCTTTTAACCGGAAGAGTCTTTTTAATATATTTTAGAAACCTCTTAGTAGTTAGAAAAATAATAGATGTCTTATAAATAGTTCTAGAACAATAAGTGAAGGTTTGAAAAGTAGCTGTTTTTCTCATTTATCGTTAGTTAAATAGTTAGTTAATGGTACCATAGACAAATAGCAAATGAAAAAAGGAATGTTGGTTATAAAAAGACAGCAAATTCACATCACAAAATCAACACCATAATCAGGGTTACCTAATATATCAGTAAAAATGGTCTTAAGAAATTGAGGTTCTATTTCCCTAGACATATATGACATTAAAGCAAAAAAGTAAAAGAAGGCAATAAATAACTCATAACTAATTACAGTCCTAATATGGAATTATTTCTCATTCTTCAGTATTACTTATAAAAAATAAAATAGCAAAAACTGTTCTTATTTCTAGAGCAAAATATCTTATCTTGTAATTTAAAGGAGTAAATTTTGACAAAAATTCATTCAGACTTTATGTCCTTCACTTGTTATAGCAAAGGAATTATGTCTTATAACTCAAACAGGTATACTTCAACAAAACTTAAAATCAACTTCACTAAAACTTAACCTTAATAAAGTATCTCTAAAAGAACTTAAAGTTAACATTGCTCAGACTAAACAAAACTCAATCTTAACAAGAATTAACTTATTTAAACTCTATTATTACAAAAATGTTACTGAAAATTTGTCATATCACGGTTAAACATCAAAGTAAACAACATGCAAGTAAACAACTGTACTGAAATCTTTACAATAAAATTACCTTGTTAGAACTATGGAGTAAAAAGCAAGCACCTAAAAAAGCCGACAGTGGAATTAAATCTCAAAAAATTACTACAGATAAAGTTCAAGATTGGTCTTGAATGTGAGCTAAAGAATCTTGAATTTATGACTTATCTAATTACTCTCAGTGAACCATGCAGTTTTGCTATGTTATTAATAGGTAAAAAGACACCACCTCTATACCAACACTAGAATTGTTCTAGTAACAACCCTGTTAAAAATCACAGATCACAAGTTAGAAGGTAAATCTCAACACTGGCTGGTGCCAGGCAGGTGGGGCTGCACCCCCTGCAGCAGCTTTTAAAGACTGCTTGTAGGATTGATGTAAGTTTGGCTTCGTAAGAGTAATGGCAGATAAACATTGAAGGCTAAACTAAAAGAGATTTAGTTCTATTGTTCTGAGCAGAAAAAGCTGCCCATTTTTTAAAAGGTTGCAGAGTTCTCAAGTTAAAGCAATTGCTGCCAAGTGTGAGTTGTAGCTATTTCTTGTTAATAATTGCATGTTGTAATCTCCTGTTAACAGTTTCCTTTTTAATAGTGCCTCGAGCCAGCCCGCCGCTGCCCCGGCGGGGGCCCCACCTTTCGGCGTGGGCCCGCCCGTGCCGGGGGTGACCCCGGGGAGCGGGGGGGCGCTCCCGCCTCGGCGCGGGTCGCGGTCGTGCCGGGGGTACCGGCCCGGGTCGCCGTGTCCCGCGGGAGCAGCTGCTGGACGGCTCCCTTAGCCGAGCGTCGCCCTGCTGCTCCCTGGAAGAGGGCACCCAGACGCTGGAGGGGAAGGGACATCGAGTCGGCATTCAAATGACCTCATTTCCTGCATGCAACGGGATGGACCCCTCACGAAACAAAGCCAAAAACCCCTAAAACAACGAGCCAACACAAAATTGACGAATCAAAGTGATGACTAGACGTGAGGATAGAATCCAGTGTCCACCAAGGCCTTTTTACCCATCACCCTAATCTCAAAGATGTCAGCTACACACAAGACCTCAAATGTTGAAGTAAAAAGCAGCAGATTTCCTTATGTTGTCTTGAGGATGGAACTTCTAGCTCTAGTCTGCAGATCAGTGGACGAAGTTGCACTCTTCCTCCTTTTGTGAGTCGCTCCTGGGAACGCTAGTGTTATGAGCATGGACCCACCCAGAGGTTCTCCCCACCAGAGCTGATCAGTTTTAATAAAGGCATCAAGGAGGAGGAAGGTCCCCTGCCTGTGTTTATTTCAATACAGTACTAAACACTGTACCAAAAAATGATTAACAAATACATTGTTAAAAAAAGGCAAGTAACTGGAAAACTGACCAGGGCTAGGTGTCCTTCAGGGCTTTAGATCTGTACGAACTGTGGCTTTTGATAGCTGGGCTGCTCCTTCCAATACTTGAAAGTGCCTGGGGCACTTCAGCTGGGGACCATTGTGGGGGTGTCGAGTGTCCCAAATGACTCGTGTACAAAATTGAAATGCATCAAAATTCTCCACTCTGTTAAAAAATATTTCCCCCACAAAACCAGGGACACAGACATCACAAAAAGTTTAACTGTGGCAATCAGGCCCTGTTATTTGCACCAAGTGTTGGTTTTCCAGGCTTTCGCTCCTTCCATCCACGCGGGAGAGTCCCCGAGTCGTTAATCGCCGCTCATTGGGCTATTGGCTGCTTCAGATAACAGTCACACCGGCTCCTGTATCAATGAGTCCTGTTAGGAGTGTCTCTGCCTTTCAGAGTCCCATTGCATTGGCATGTTGGACGCTCAGAGGTAATATTTTGTGTCCATAAAATCTGTGGCA
Organism: Molothrus aeneus; assembly: GCF_037042795.1. Taxonomy (NCBI): domain Eukaryota; kingdom Metazoa; phylum Chordata; class Aves; order Passeriformes; family Icteridae; genus Molothrus; species Molothrus aeneus. The sequence goes on along the minus strand of NW_027099079.1, from coordinate 2,431,887 downwards.
CCCCTGTGGAACTGAACCCCTCCTCCCTTTATTCATCTATCAGGGGTGCAGGCAGGGGTGCTGCAGGAAAGGCTATAAGTTGAGCTATATTGCTCCCGGCCGGGACTACACAGGGCGGATGGGGGGTCCAAGCCATGATCTTTATTTCCCCAAGGGAATCAGAGTCTATAGCTCCAGGGAGAACAAACAACCCTGTTATCCAGGTGGAAGATCTGCCTATAATCAAAGCATGCATATTCTGTCCTGGCGGTCCGAAAACTCCTGTGGGAAGCAAACGGACAGATGAATCAAGCAATGTTACTGTGTCGGAGGTTGCCGGGTCCATTCCTGCGCTGCCTGGGGTGGCTGGTTGTAAGTCAGCGACAATTGCTCGGCGGGCGAGGGCAGGGCCGATTGGAAGTTCATGGTTGCTCCCAGCTGCTGCGTCGGCTGCGGAATTTGCATCCTCGCGCATCGCCGTCCTGTGCTGCGAGAGAAGTTTCCCTGCAAAGGCTGGCCATTGTGGTGGAACTTGGAGCGACATATATTAGCAAAGCGAGGGCCTTTCCAGCAGCAAGGGCGTACACCCGGAGCTTTAGGTTTTTGCGTTTTTGGCAGTTTCTCCAGATTTGCCCATATCTCTCGCAGCCAAAACAAGCCACCTGTTTCCCAGGGGTTAGTTTCACGGTGGCAAAAGCGTTCGCTATGCCTTGCCCCACGGCTTGATATGTGACTGCTGTGGTGTGTTTTAATGTCCCCAAGCGGTGGCACGCTTGTATCATTTGGAGTAAAGTGGGTTCAGGTTCAGGGGGTAAAGATTTTAAAAGCTGCTTACAGTCCAGGTTGGTGTTCTCGACGGCCAGTTTGAGGAGTATAATCTCCCTGGCTTGCTCGCTATTGATTTGTCTCTCCAATGTTTGTGTCAATTTGTCCACAAACTGCAAGTAAGGCTCTTGCGGACCTTGTTTGATATTCATGAAGGACTGTTGCGTAGTTTTGGCATCAGGAACCTTTAGGAATGCCAGGTGAGCTGCCCTAATATCCTGTAGGGCTTCTCTCAGTAAGGTGCCTTGGCCATTAGGCTTGGTATGCGCCCCCTCCCCCACAAGGTGGTCAATAGTTAAGGCAGCCAGGGCTTGGTTTGCATGCCATGCATACATTGCAATTAAATTTTCCAGCCCTTTTTTCCATTGTGGCATAAATATAGCATATTGTGTTGGTGTGAGCAACAGATTTGCCAAAAAACTTACCATCGTGAGGAGTCATGAGGTGAGTAGTAAAGCTTGCTCTTAATAAATTACTAAAGTAGGGGGACCCCAGTCCATATTCCTGCGCAGCGGTACGTATGGCGCAGTTCCTTAACTTCCGAGTGATCTAGAGGCTCTCATTGTGGATTTTCCCCCTTCAGGCCAAATTGCACAAGGGCCACAAAGATTTCTGCAGTAGTGTCAAGGTCTCTGTCCTTAAGGGCTTTCCTTTTTATCTGTAACCAATTGTTACACGTATCCAAAGGGAGTAAGCTCGCATCTTTTTCAGGGCCAGGGTTGAAAGAGTCCAGCTCCCCTTCACTGCTAGAGTCAGTGTCTGCTGCATAAGCCATAAGTGTGCGGCGGCTCTGGGATGGCTGGCAGTGTGGCGGTGGGACTGGGGGTGGCGACCGGGCTCTATCCCTGGCACTCGCTGGGGAGGGCATGCAGACGGGAGATGGAGAGTGGGACCTGGGCAGGTTTCAATCCGGCTGGGGCCGTCTCAGGGTAGCCTCACAGGCTGTAGCCTCACAGTCTTCCCCGCAGCCTCCCACTTTTTTTAATTGCGCCCATGACTGCCTTCCAAGCAGGAAGCATTCGGAGCTCTGGCTCGTGGCCAGGCAGTGTCGCGAGGTCATAGAGCTTTACTCCGACCTTGTCCCGGAAGCGGAGACTAAATACAGAAGAAGGGGTAGCGTCGGGGACCATGTGTGACACCCATCATAAAATGACTTAAGGTCGTGCTTTGGGATGGGGGAGCCACGCCTGCCCAGAAGGGCAAGCACGGTTTCATAGACGTCTCTCTCTTTGAACATTTCCTTTCCCATTCCTTTAGTTCCCCTGGCTCACCTGTCAAAGCGCAGCAGACAGGGATTGCAGGCCCAAACGCGGTTCTCTAACCGTCACCATCAGTTCCAGGGGCTCGCCGACTCCCCGCCTGTCAGGCAGATTCATTTCCTCACACAGGGCACCAATTGTCGGCGATGGAGATAGACAGGGAGACTGACTCGGTGATCAGAATCCGATTTTCTTGTGGGATACGAGCACTTATATACTATTTTAGGGAGACTAGTAATGTATACTACAATGATTAGGTTGAAATCACATACACAAACTTATTCATGTAACACCACCTCGTGCTTACGTTGTTTAATAGGATTTTCTTTTTCTGGTAAACCTGTCTAATTAAATCTTCTTGCTATCTAGATCTAATTTTCAAAGTTCCGTTTGCTTTTGCCAAGGCATTTTATCTATCAATTCTCCTATGCTAATAAGGTCCAAAGTACTCTCTGTCTCATGCACCCCAATATTCCACTGCAGCTTTGGACTGTTCCAAAGGGGTCTACTTGGCGTTTGTCATCTGCAGGCCATTGCAGAGCAGTGGGCCACAGGCTGCTGCCAGAGCTCCAACACAACACAAGTGTGGCAGCCCAAGAATCAGTGCACGGATCTTCCGGATGTTCGGAGACATTCAGTTGCCAGAGAAACAGCAAGCAGGACCAGATGAGCTTTGCATCTCCCTGCCACAAAACGAGGTCAGCCTGCAAATGGAGTCAGAGCAAAGGTAAGCATGTACCCGCATTCTAAAGAAGGAACTGCAGCCTACAAGAGTCCTGGAAATTTATTCTCTTTGCTTCTTTTGCCCCCTAAATCTCATTGAAGAAGTTAGGCTTTTCAGAACCAGCTAGGATGCCACCTAGAAGAAGCAGACTTGCTTTCAGTCAAAGCTTTTGAGACCAAAAGTCTGGTTTGCTTGGGTTTTCCTTGGATGCCACTTGGGTTGGCGCATTTTCTGAGTTCCCCTGGGATGCCTTGAGCACTGCCTTATGGGCTGGGAGGACATTTTCTGCTGCTTTATGAATGAGGAGAACTTCCCAGGCTTTTCTTTCGCATTAGCTGTACAGAAGGTTGCCTTGCTGGGCACAAGAAAGCCACAGAGCAGCTGCTATTGTGAGGTCAAGGGAGCGGTGCAACAGTGCTGTCAGCCCAGCGTTGTCCCAGTGCGCGCAAGGCCTGGTCATCCAGAGCAGCTCTTCCGCTCGCTCCCTGCAGGAGGATCCTCGTGCGCAAGGAGTTCTCAGCGGATGGCCTGCACCCCGAGAGGAGTCTTGGCTTTCCCTTGGGTGGCATTCAGCGTGCAAACCCACGCAGCACTGCCAAAATGATCAGGCAAGTCTGTGCCATGGTTTGCACTGTCTTTTCTGTTGTCTATTCCGGCTACTACCTGACCCAGCTGACTCGTAAGTAAAGGTTTCTCCTGGGGCTGGCATCGCCCAGCTTTTGCTTCACTCTGCTCTTGATGCCGCACTAGTGACCCAGTTTATTTGGGAACAAAATGGCCATGAAGATGCCACCGCTTTGGTCAATGTCCTGCCAGCAGCATCAGCTAAAAAGGGGGCATCTGTACTGGGTGGCAGGTGCAGAGTATTTGCAGTGCAACCTGCAGCGGTTGCCTTCCCTCCCCGGGAGAGTGCGTGGCAGCGGAGTCCGTCATTTCCTCAGCTTGCTGCTTCAAGCAAGACGAACTGCAAATTGCAGACTCTGAGGAGAGATTTGTAGAAGTACTTCTACCAACTCAGTGGTTCTCTCCAGGAGTGAAGGAAAGCGCCTTTTGCTCCAACATTGCCCCTTAGAGGCCTTGGCTGCGTGACTTGACCCTTTGATGCTGTGCCAAGACTGCGATTCCCTTGGCGATGCAGCACAAACTCCAATGCATGGAGGGTTTGCTGCTGAGCCCAGCAGCTGTTCCTGGGCTGCTTCAGCAGGGAGCTGCCGCAGCCCAGGGGCCCTTTATGGAAGCTTTGCTGGGCTATCATCTTCAGCCAACGAATGGGAATTAGGGCATGCCATTTAAAAGAATAGAGATCTAAAATGCAGGAAAGAGAAGAGGAAAATGCTGCTTGAGCTGTTGGGCACAACAGGAGCTCCAACTTTTGAAGAGCAACGGGCATTTCCACCACCGTGTTTCTATTTCTCTCTTGGCAAAAGAGGCCCAAATGTAGACAGAGCCTACTATAGCGCCCTTGTGGTTCTCTTGCTTGCTGTGGGAAAGAGCTGTTGCTCCTGGAGGCATGTTGGCAAAGTGGCTCTGTGTTGGGACTGCCTCGTGCTGTGAAAGTCGCCAGCACGGGCACTTTTCTAAGGGCCTCTGGTAACTTTTGCCTTGCTCGCTGCAGGTCACCTGACACGTGGGTGGAGACAAGCCAGTCCTTTGGTGAGTGGCAAAGGAAGCTGAGAGGTTGCTGGCGTGTGAGAATTGTGCAGCAATTCTGCCAGCTTGGCCTGTTGCAGTTGAGTGTGGAGTGCCAGCGTGGGAGGCTGAAAGAAAGGCCAACTGCCCGGTGGCATCAGCAGTAGCAAAGGGAGCCCTGGCTGTTTGCTGATTTTCCGGTGAAGAGCCTTTCAAGAGACGAAAGGCAAACGGGACGGCTCCAAAGCGTCTTTCTGCTTGTAGCCAGCAGGGAAGCTCAAATGCACAGCAAGATGGAGTAGCACCTCATGCAGCCATCTTCCTCGAGTTTTTGCGACTCAGAGTCCCACGTGTATCAAAGTCTATGATTTCCCCTACTTCTGGGTCCTTTCCCAGCTCAATAGAAAGCAGCTCCTAAGGGATTGGCTTTTGTCCATCTCTCACTTCTGTCTGTCTGCAGGGCTCAACAGCTGGCTCAGCCGCTCCTCCAGCTGCCTCTGTCATTGAGGAAGAGGCTGAAGAGGAGCAAAGGAACATCAAGCCTCCAGCTGCTGTCCCTCCACAGCCTGAACACGCAGAGCCGGTAAGTGGCAGCTGAGCTTGGCACTGCCTTTGGTGCAGGGCCAGGCTTCCCGTTTTGGAGCAGCCCTTGTTGCTCGTGGCTGAAGATGCTGGGGGCGGTGTGCCTGCCATGACGTAGTGCTGCTTGAGGAGGGCCTAAGAAGTGCTGGCCAGTGGGTTCTGAAGTTTGACATTTAAGCTGGGATGCTGAGAGGGCCCGAGAATGTCTCTTGGGATCAGACAAGAGGCAGCATTCCATGATTCCCAGCGTAGGAGTCAGCCCCTTGTGCCCACTGTCAGTGCAGGCTGCCCGTGGTCGGTAAGCAGACGGAGCGGCCCAGAGACGCAGCTGACAGCCTTGCAGGGGATCACACTGGGCCCTGGAAGGGACCTGCCCTCTCCTAATGGACTAATTAGCTTCAGGCTGTGCTTCACTTCCAGCCGGTCAAAGCAGAGTTTGGAGAGGAGAATCCTCGTCAGCCCTGCGTTGTGAAAGGCGGGTGGGTCTGGGCGGGGCTGGAAGGTGGCTCCAAAGGGCCGCTCCCTAAAGGCTGTCATAGAGAGGGGAAATCCGTGAAACAGATCAGAGAAGGGACACGCTGCGGGCTTCTGAGTGGACCGTTGCATGCAAGCTGCAGGGTGATTTCATTGCCCAGGAAAAGACAGGAGGAGGAAAGCAACAAGGCTCTAGGGCCATGCTCTGATCTCTTGCTGGATCTTGGCAGCCTCAGTGATACCTTGTTGCCAGTGTCTAGCAGAAAAGCTGCAATCGTGGAGCATGGAAGTGTCCCTGAGGGGCTGGATCCAAGTAGCCTTTGGGCTTTTCCCAAAGTTGCCTTTGAGAAGGGGACATGGGAAACGCCCTAGCTGGAGAGGCCCGGCGGTGGCTGACAGCACCTTCCCAAGGCCTTGCTTTTGCCGTGCGTTCCACAGGGCATCTGTGCCAGCCACCCTTCTGACGGGCAATCCTTTCTTGTCCCAGCTCAAGACGGGCTCTGCAATTCAACCTGGTGCCGCTGGACCAGCATGGCCTGCAGCAGCCAGCTCGCCCCCCGCTGCTGGCACTTCCTGCAGCAGCGCAGCCCAGCAGATCGAGATGAGGGAGGAGCAGGGCCTGAAGACACTGAGTACGTCTCGTACATTTCTTGTCTGCCAGAGCAGTGTGTTGTGTGCGTGTCTGGGTGTAGGCTGCGCCAGAAGTTGCCCCTCGGTCTCAAAGGCACTTAGGCCCCTCTGCAGAAGCTGTTGTTGTGCTTTGAGGCAGTGCGGCAGCGCTCAGGGAGTTCCTGCTGCCTATGAGAGCGGCTGGGCCTGGCTTGGCTCTGCCTAGGCTGCCTACTGTGCCAAAGACAAAAGCTGAGCATTTTCTGCTTCAGCAGAAGGCTGGCACCAACCAAGTGACTAGGCCCCAGGGAGCTCTTCTGACCCCAGCCGTTTTCTGGCTATCCTTCTTACTCCTACTCTGGATCAGACATTTTGTGCCCCTGGCAGTGGACCTGCCAGTGATTCTGGACACTTGGATCCCAAGTGCTCTGGGGATGCCCGGAGGCAGACGAGGAGACCAGGACGTCGGTGCAGAGGCCGGGTCTGGCGCTGAGTGCAGAAGGCGGCTGGTCAGGGACAGCCCAGGAGCTGATCCTGCAGCTGCTGCTCCAGCGCTGCTCCACCAGCGTTCCAGCAAGGGCCGCAGGAGCAGGAGACAACGACAGTTGCTATGGGCACAGCCCAACATTCCATCTAGAACCCCAGGGGAGCCATGGGACAGAAAGAGGCATGGGCCGCCTCTGGCCCTTGTACTTCTTCTGCTGCAAGTTTGCTCTGAGACGCTTCCCATGGGGCCTTTTCTCCTCAGTCGTCTGATGAGACGGGCAAAAGCAGTGCAGGGACAGCCCTGGGTCTTCCCGGTGCTTCTCTGCAAGGTGCCTCCAGCTGAACGTGCACAGGAGCCTGCCTCTGTGCAAGGGCCCAGACCTCATCTCCTGCCCTGGAGAACCAGAAGGGCTCCTCCCACTGGCTCTCCTCCAGCTCTGAGAGGAGCTGGAATTTGCAAGTTGTCCAGCGCAGAGCCAACTCCAGAGCTTCCTCTCAAAGTGGAGCCATTCATCCTGCCCCCTTTCTCAAGTCTCCTTTTGCTGCCCAATAATGTCACTGCATGTTTTCCCTCCTTTGGGCCTCTGAGCTGGTCTCTCACCTCATCACTCCTCCCTTGAAACTTGGAGAAACAGGATGTTTTTCAGGGCAACTGATGGGGACACACACACACACACAGGGACAGCACACGGGCATTTCTCTAGCAAACATTCATGCAGAATTTCTATAGCCCTCTTCCAGCTCCCTTGGAGAAGCTCGGTGTTTGTCCCCAAAAGACTCTGCCATTCCTCTAAGAAAGCAACACTAACAGAATTCCCTTTCCACACTGCTGGCCTTCACATTGGTTTTAATGCCTAGATCCCAGATATGACAAAACCCAGGCAGCTTTGCTGCTTTCCTGCCTGTCGTTAAGGAAAAGCAAATCTTGCTTCAGTCCCAATCTTGCTTCCTTCCCAGCCTGCACGTTAGCCACTGGCCAGCAAACTGAGGGGGCAGCTGGAACAAGTCCCACTGCAAGGCAGATACTTTGTAGGCTCCAAAGCCCACCTGCACCGCCTCCATCAGACAAGGGCAAGCTTCCCTCAGCTTCCCAGAAGCAGCCTGGCAATTGCCCCCTCCCTCGCCCCCTCTCCACCCTCCACAGCCCCTGCCACCAAAGCCTTGCTAGGCAGGGCCATTTGCTGGCCTCGAAGAAAGAGTGCCTTTGATTCTTCTTTGGCGCAAGTGCCCGAGCTGTGAGAAGTCAGAGGATAATGATCACACCCGCTCTGCTTTAGCTAAGGAGATTGCTGGAGGCCCAGAGCGGGACACTGGTCCTTTCGAGAGAAACTGAAACTGAACTAGCCATGCCTTTGTGGCGCATGCCGATAGGAATTGGATAGAATCGGAGGGCTTAGAAACGTCCTCCAAGGTGGTCAGCTCCATCAGTCCCCCAAAATGAAACAAAGTTATGTTGCTGGGCTCCAAAAAGGACTAAAGCCGCTGCTTTTATGCCAGAAAATATGGTGAGACCAGACCACTCATCTAGATCCAATTCCGTGAATTAAACAAAGCCTCCCTTTCCACTCCCAGCTGAGATGTTGAGGAATCAAAGGCAGACGCCCCAGCCTTATTTCACTGGCAGTAAAGGAGACACACCTCAGTAAGTCCTGCCAGCTGAGCAAGGGGCTGGGCCCGGGGAAGGTGGCGCCTTGTGGTGGTGCGTGGTGTAGCGTTGTTTCAATTTAGTCTGGCTCGTCCTGAAAGGCTCCCCCCTTCTCCCTGGAAATCCCCAAGTTCTAGTCGTTATTTGTCCATCACGTTTCCCCTCCCCTACCCATCAAATGTGCCCTGTTGTCCCCACCCCTGCCCCTTTGTCCATCACTCGGCAGCCCTGCCTCTCCTTCTAGAACCTTCTCCCCAGGGTGTCGAGTGATTGGGCAAGGGCGGGGACCCCTCCCCAGTTTTTTGCCGATTTGTCAGTTTCATGTGTTCATCAAACTATGTATCTGTTCTCTCGTACCCTCATTGGCTGTCGTGTTGCCCCTCCCAAAGCCCTCCCCCTTCCCTTATAAGCTGTTGCTTGCCCTCAGTTCGAGGCTCAGTCCTTCTTCCTTCACCCTGCTTGTCTCCCCGACCGACCTTCCTTCAATAAACCTGCCAACCCTTCCCGAAGGCTGAGTCCCTCTTTCCTTGCCTGTGCCTCCCTGCGTTTGCCGCCCTCCTTCGCTCTCGTCCCGTGGATCTCTTCAGGACCCATAGGCGCGATAGGAGCTTCGGACTCCTCAAGCGCCCCTCCATTGCTGATCGGGGCTGAACGTGAGCCGGGCAATCTCACCATCTCAGCACCGCAGCAGTTTGGCGCCCAACGCGTGGCGTGAAGACCTCTGCATCTGAGGCAGTCTGCGGATCCTGGAACACCGTTCGGAGGACTGTATCTCGGAGCAGGAGTCCCACGACGCGCGGGTTGGATTGTTTTAATCCTCTGGGCGACTCACCGCTCTCCGTGTAGCACGCCCTCGTTTCGGGAGGCGCGGTGCTCCGGAGAGAAGAAGGCGACACCCTCCCAGTGCACCCTAAAGAGGCCGCCTTCGGCACAGGCAGCTCCCGCTAGCAGCAGCCTTGTTTCGTTCCCCCTGACTGGTGAGTCTCTCGGCTGTGTTGTACAGCCCACCACCTGACCCCACGGAAAACCTGGCGTAGGCATCCCGGTCCTCTCCTCGGCCAGTGGGAGGGGGAGGTCAGGGTCAGTGGGGACCCCGCTTAGTTTTATTTCAGATTCTTTTCGCTTTCCCTGTTGCTAGTGGTAGAGCGAGTGGCTGACCCCTGCGTGTTCTATCAGCAATTATGGGTGCTAAACTGTCGGCCACTCAGAAAGGGGCTTTCTACCAAGTTGTGGGTACCCTGGGGGGTGGGAATTGTAAGTTTAATAAAAGGGAAGTTAAAAGTTTAGTCCGCTGGCTGACCCATACCTACCCCGATTTAAATGCCGAGTCAGTCTTGGATCCCAGATTCCTGAGGCGGGTCCAATCCCGCCTTCAGAGAGAGATTCAAGCTGGCAGCAAATCCTTTCAGAGCCATTTTTGTTTAATATCCCTTTTGATTTCTGCCCTCGCTGTTAAACCCTCTTCCCGGACCCAGCCAGCGGACCCCCAGTTATACCCCAGTTCTCCCCGTCCCCATGCACCTGCCCTTCGTTCCTCGCGCCCTCCCTTCCGAACCGAGTCCCTGCGGGGAGCAGCCCGCGACAGCCCCGCGCCAGGGAGTCACCCGTCCCTGAGTTCCTCGCGGGCGACCCGGTCCCCGAGCCTCCGGAGGTCTGGCCAACCTCCGGAGGAGACTGTCCCTGTTCCCTCTTCCCGCACCCCCTCGACCCCAGTTGTTAAACCCAAAGTTCGGTTCAACTCTCCGCAGTCCCCTCGCCAAGATGGCGTCAAATCATCTCAAAATGGAGGGGACCGCGTGTTCAATCCTAAAAAACCCCCTTCCCCTTCCCAGAGTTCCCCCACTCCTTCCCGAGCCCCTCCCCAAATCCCTCCCCTTCCTCCCTCGCGGGTTCCTCCCACGCCCCCTCCCCTTCCCCCTCCCCCTTCTCCTCCCCCTCCTCCTCCGCCCCCTGCTCCCGAAACTCCTCCCCCTCCTCCCCCGCCTTCACCCCCTGCAACTCCTCCCCCTTCCCCTCCTCTCCCACCACCCCCCGCCTCCGCAACGACGTCAATGGGCCCCTCCCATAAGGGGAGGCACTTTGCTGCAGAACCCTCCCTCCAGTTCCCACGCCGGGACCCTCCCTCTCCCGCTTCCGGTTCCCACGCCCTCCCTTCCGGTTCCCACGCTCTGGGGGCTAGCGGGGAGAGAGTCCCGAGCCGGAGACCGGAGCTGTCTGCAGTCCCATCAGCAGCCCCGGTCGTTTTTCATCCCGCGGGAGATGGGACAGCCCTGGCTCAATGGGTCCCCTTCTCTCATTCGTCCATGAAGGAGCTGTGCAAAGCACAGAAAGAGTTCGGGAGGGGCTCCGAATATTTTCGGGGACTCCTTCAGGCCGTCCTGGCGGAGTCGGTCATTACACCTGCCGACCTCCGCCGAATCTTCCGCTGCCTCCTTAATTCCACCGAGCAAGTGCTCTGGGAGGCAGCGTGGAGAAAGGAAGCCTTGAGGGTGCTCCCGTCCCTATGGGATTCCCCGAACTCCCGGACGAGTGTAGACGGAGAGGTCATTTCCATTGACCATATGCTTGGGACGGGGAACTGGAGTGACGGAGCAACCCAAGCCAGAGCAATACCCGTAGAGGTCCTGCAGCAAACTGCCCGGGCGGCCGAGAAGGCCTTCTTGGGGTTGCGAGCGGCCGCACCCCAGGTCCCATATGCCAAGGTCCTGCAGGGTGCCGAGGAACCATTCCTCGAGTTTGTGGAGCGGCTCCGAAAATCCATTAACTATCAAGTTGAAGGAGAACACTTGCAGGCCGAGCTGTTAAAAGAGATGGCATTCCTCAATGCCAACTCGGCTTGCAAAGATGTGATCAACAGTCTCCCTCTGGAGCCAGCTCCCACCCTGCGGGACATGCTTTTGGTGTGTGGGAAAAAGGTATTAGTCCCATCAGGTACCGGACCACCACCTGCCGCAGCCGCCCGCCTGAGGACACCTTTCCGTCCTGCCGCCGCCGCCGTCGAGGAGCCCCCATCCACCACCGACGTCTGTCCCACTACCGCGCAGCCGCTGCCAACAACGTCGACCCCGGTGCCCAAGCCTCCAGCCACACCGTGTCACCTGTGTGGGAAGCTGGGGCACTGGATGCCCGCATGTCCCCTCAAACAGCAATTTTATGAGTTTAGAAAGTCCGTGCAGGGGACCCACGGGCAAATGATTCAAAAAAACTAATGAAACAGCGCAGCGGCCCCCTGCGCCAGGACACAAATGCGGAGGCCTGTTCACACCATCCGTCCTGGCGGGAGAAGAGGGAGAACAGTGAAATAATGCCTCCAACTGGACTTGACTTTCATGCCGGACTGACACAAACACCACCCATTAATACTCATGCTCTTTCATCCTGTGTTTCCTCCCGTAGGTTACAGCTTGCGGAACCATTACATCTCCGTTCCGCCGGTTTCCACCACGTTGCTGTCCTCCCGGAGGGTCTGACAAACTGGGAACGTCAAAGCCACAGTCTCCTCGTCCTAGGCGACACAAAGGCGACCCCACCAGAAGTGAGTGTTGTCCCGAGCCTGCTTCCCGCTGGCTCGGAACAAATCTCACTCATGCTGCATTGTGTCCACCCCCCGCTCTTTTTACCTAAGGGGCAAATAATAGCCCAATTCTTCATCGTGTCACAACCGTCTGCTGTTTCCGCTTTACCACCTCCGGAACTTCAATCAGCAACCCAGGCTCCAGACATACCTACAGTAGCCTGGGCTCAAGCTCTTGGGCACGAAAAGCCCAAACTTATTTGCAAATTAAAAAAGGGGGGAGAGCAAGTCGCTCTACGCGGCTTGCTGGACACAGGGGCAGACGTCACGGTCATTCCCTCTCGGGATTGGCCGTCGCGTTGGGAATTGCAAAGCGTCCCTGGCCACATCAGAGGTGTAGGAGGGCTTCAATTGGCAAAGCAATCGAAGAGCATCGTACAAATTACGGGGCCCGACGGACAATTGGCTTCTGTTCGTCCGTTTGTTTTAGATTATACGGAACCCCTGTGGGGGAGGGATCTCTTGGCCCAGTGGGGAGCCCGAATTGACTTACCAGTGGCTCCCCAGGTTTTTCGGGCAGCGACCACTGCTGAGCGCCCCACCTGGAAGCTGGATTGGCTTTCGGATGAACCAGTACAGGTGGCGCAGTGGCCGCTAAACAAACAAAAATTAGCGGCGCTCAACGAGCTCGTGCAGGAACAACTACAGAAAGGGCATTTAGTAGAGTCCATGTCGCCTTGGAACTCTCCCATCTTTGTCATCAAAAAGCCCAACAAAGACAAATGGCGACTCCTGCATGACCTCCGTCAAATCAATGCAGTTATCAAGGATATGGGACCCCTCCAACCAGGGACGCCGTCCCCTGCGATGCTCCCTAAAGAATGGAATTTGGCAATTGTTGATATAAAAGACTGTTTTTTCCAAATTCCCCTACACCCTGATGACGCGCCGCGCTTCGCCTTCACGGTTCCATCCATTAACCGTGAAGCCCCAGGCAAGCGCTACCATTGGACAGTATTGCCACAAGGCATGAAGAACAGCCCGGTGATCTGCCAATGGTACGTCGCTTCCCTGCTGACCCCTGTTCGTGCAGCTGTAGAGTCAGCCGTCATCCATCATTATATGGATGACATTTTGATTTGTGCGCCAGACGACGACCTGTTGGCTCATGCGCTTGACCTGACAACCACAGCGTTGGTTGCTGCAGGGTTTGAGCTGGCGCAGGAAAAGATTCAAAAGATGCCACCCTGGCGGTACCTCGGCCTTGAAATTACCAAGCGGACCATTGTTCCGCAAAAATTGGCAATAAAAAATAATATCCAAGGCCTAGCAGATGCCCACCAACTGTGTGGTTCTTTAAATTGGGTGAGACCTTGGCTAGGTATTCCCACGGAAGACCTAGCCCCTCTCTTCAATTTGTTGAAGGGGGGAGAGGAGCTGAGTTCTCCCAGGACCCTCACCCCGGAGGCCAAAACCGCTCTGGAGAAAATTCAGAGTTTAATCTCGGCCAGGCAGGCCCACCGGTACCAACCGGGCCTGCCATTCCGTTTCATCGTTTTGGGAAAACTGCCACACCTTCACGGCATGCTCTTCCAGTGGGACGGAGTCATCGGGAAGAGCAAGGACCGCGGGGCGAAGGACCCTCTCTTGATCATAGAGTGGGTATTCCTGAGCCACCATAGGTCCAAAAGAATGACATCGCCACTGGAGCTGGTGGCTGACCTGATCCGGAAAGCGAGATCATGGATCAGGGAGCTGGCAGGTGAAGACTTGACGTGCATTCATCTTCCCATCAAATTCGGCACGGGCCACCTCAAATTAGCAATGTTTGAGAACGTCCTTCAGACGAACGAACTTTTACAACTAGCTCTGGACAGCTACACGGGCCAAATTACGATAGATCGGCCGGCCCACAAATTGTTTAATCAAGAATTTGTTTTCACCATCAAGTCAGTACAGAGCAAGAGACCCCTCGATGCCCTGACCGTTTTCACTGACGCATCTGGAGCATCCCACAAGTCAGTGATGACTTGGCGGGACCCTCAAACTCAGCGGTGGGAGGCAGACATCTCTGTGGTAGAAGGATCGCCACAAGTGGCTGAGTTAGATGCAGTCGTCCGAGCTTTTGAGAGGTTCTCTGAGCCCTTCAATTTAGTAACTGATTCGGCATATGTAGCCGGGGTAGTGTCCAGAGCGGAGGGAGCAATCCTCCAGGACGTTTCGAACGTTCGCCTCTTCGAGCTACTCTCCAAACTTGTAAATTTAGTCTCCCACCGAGAGCAGCCCTTCTACGTAATGCACATTAGGTCACACACCGATTTGCCGGGGTTCATTGCGGAGGGCAATAGGCGCGCTGATGCCCTTGCCGCTCCTGTTCAGGTGGCCCCGCTCCCTGATCGCTTCGGTCAGGCCAAACTAAGCCACCAGCTGTTCCACCAAAACGCGCCTGGCCTTGTTCGCCAGTTCAACCTAACGCGTGAACAAGCCAAAGCTATCGTAGCGACATGTCCCCAGTGCCAGTCCCACCAGCTTCCATCATTGGGCCTGGGGACAAATCCTAGAGGACTTTCAAGCTGTGAGGTGTGGCAAACAGACGTCACTCATGTTCCCTCCTTTGGCCGGTTGAACTTTGTTCATGTCTCGATAGACACTTTCTCCGGCGCGGTATTCGCCTCCGCCCACACGGGAGAAAGGGCAGCGGATGTCGAAAAACACCTACTTCAGGCATTTGCTGTCCTGGGCATCCCTAGGCTGCTCAAAACTGATAATGGGCCTGCGTACAAGTCCAGGGAACTGCGCCAGTTCCTGCAGCAATGGGGAATAGAACATCGAACAGGCATCCCCTATTCCCCAACAGGCCAAGCCATGGTAGAGAGGGCTCACCAAAGCCTTAAGAAGATTTTAGAACGTCAGAAATCCACCACAAAGGTAGAGCCCCCTCACATCAGACTCTCAAAGGCGATGTTCACTTTGAATTTTTTGAACTGTTCCTTTGAGAGTCTGAACCCGCCCATGGTTAGACACTTCGGGAGCCACAACGCGCTGCAACCTACAGCCAAGCCTCCGGTCCTCATTAAGGACCCGGAGACTTGGCAGACCCAGGGGCCTTTTGACTTGGTGACCTGGGGGAGAGGGTACGCTTGCGTCCTCACTCCTTCTGGTCCCAAGTGGGTGCCCTCAAGGTGGGTTCGGCCTTTTGTGCCCAGGGAAGCGAAACACCGGGCGAAAGAGCAACAAGTCCGTGTCGCCAGTTGGAGGCGCCGAAGAAAGCCCCCTGACCCCCTTCTTCCGCCTATCTGTTTTTTATTCAGTGACGAGCCAGAACCATTCGAATATTTAGTTCACATTTCTTAAAGCCCAGTTCTCCTTCCCTGATACTGTCCCTTTTTAGTTTTTCAGGTATGGCACAGCCCCAGACACGCCCAGTTGCCACCTACCTCCTTTGGGCCACGCTCACCACCAGCTGCTCCGCATGGACTCTCCCCCAGCCGAAACCTAATGTTTGGCGGACCCTCGCGAAGGCCCTGGGGCAAGATCACCTTTGCCTGAACACTGCAGCAGCAGAAGACCCGATGGCGTCTTGCCTCGTGGGGATCCCGCTCCCCCCTTCCCAACTTCCCTCCCCTTTCAATTATGTTTACTCCTTCAAAACCACCCCGGAATCCCCCACTGCTTTTTGGAGCGCCTGGAGGGACCACCTCCGCTTACAACCTACTCTTGACGTGAACCCTCCAGAGCTCCATTTGCTCGGCTCCGCACTTGCCCCAGTTTGTCTCATTTTCCGATACATCCCCAGCCCCGGCAATCCTTTATATTTTAGAGAAGCCCCAGGTTCCCAACACCCCCCCTCTGCCTCGCTCCGATATCCACGTACTCTGACCCTGTTGAACCCCTCCAATGCCTCCTATCTTCCAAACCAATGGTGCAAACGTGTTGAAAAAATCCCTCTAGCCACCACCCCGAATGACCAAGCAGTGACCCTTCCCCATGGTTTGTTCTTAATTTGCGGAGACCGAGCTTGGGCGGGAATCCCATCTAATCCTATCGGGGGACCATGTGCATTAGGCCGGCTGTCCCTGTTTACACCCAACCTGACCCATATTGTCGATTGGCAGAATAAAAGCGCAAGCCTCAATTCGACCTTCGATTCGGAACGTACCAAAAGAGATCTAAAGAATTTAGATGAAGGCTGCGACTCTGTGATTGAACATTGGGACTGTACAAAAGCGACTGCCCTCACAGTTTTACTTCCTTGGGTAGCGATCGCGAAGTCGCTAGGCGAATTGGGCCGCCTAGAGTGTTGGGTTGTAAAACAGGCCAATCTTACGTCAGCCGCCCTAACGGACCTCCTTTATGATGAGAAAGTCACGAGGCAAGCCACACTCCAAAACAGAGCCGCCATCGATTTCCTCCTCCTGTTGCACCAGCACAAGTGCGAGGAGTTTGAAGGTCTCTGCTGCCTCAACCTTTCATCCAGGGCTGAAGACGCGAGGGTCTCCATTGAGCGCATGCAAGATCATCTCGAAAATATCAAAGCGCAAACTACCGACTGGCTGGGGGACATGTTCCGCGGGTGGGGGCTTTCAAACTGGGCAGTAGCCATCCTGAAACCAACCGTTTATTTATGTTTCTCACTTATACTTGTGTTACTCGCTGCCTCAATACTGTGGAAAGTACTGAAAAACTTTATTAACCGAGCCCTCTCCTCTCCGGAAGTCCTCCGACTCCGAGCACCCCCCAACTTACCGGAGGAAAACTCTTGGGAGGACCCTGACGAAGAAGACAGTATGGGGCCCGTAGACCAGGAACTGTCCTATGAAGAAAGCCCTGGGGACAGCGAATTTGAACCTTGAAAGCACGAATTCAGATAATTATTAATGTTACTTTAAACAAAATAATAGTTAGTCCCCCCGTCCCCCCCTTTCCTTTTTTGTTTGTTTACGAAAGGGGGAGATGTGGTGGTGCGTGGTGTAGCGTTGTTTCAATTTAGTCTGGCTCGTCCTGAAAGGCTCCCCCCTTCTCCCTGGAAATCCCCAAGTTCTAGTCGTTATTTGTCCATCACGTTTCCCCTCCCCTACCCATCAAATGTGCCCTGTTGTCCCCACCCCTGCCCCTTTGTCCATCACTCGGCAGCCCTGCCTCTCCTTCTAGAACCTTCTCCCCAGGGTGTCGAGTGATTGGGCAAGGGCGGGGACCCCTCCCCAGTTTTTTGCCGATTTGTCAGTTTCATGTGTTCATCAAACTATGTATCTGTTCTCTCGTACCCTCATTGGCTGTCGTGTTGCCCCTCCCAAAGCCCTCCCCCTTCCCTTATAAGCTGTTGCTTGCCCTCAGTTCGAGGCTCAGTCCTTCTTCCTTCACCCTGCTTGTCTCCCCGACCGACCTTCCTTCAATAAACCTGCCAACCCTTCCCGAAGGCTGAGTCCCTCTTTCCTTGCCTGTGCCTCCCTGCGTTTGCCGCCCTCCTTCGCTCTCGTCCCGTGGATCTCTTCAGGACCCATAGGCGCGATAGGAGCTTCGGACTCCTCAAGCGCCCCTCCATTGCTGATTGGGGCTGAACGTGAGCCGGGCAATCTCACCATCTCAGCACCGCAGCAGCGCCTGCCCAGATTCTTCTCTCAGGGCAAGTGCCGTCTTTGCAACACCAGGCAAATGGAACAAACATTGCCGGAGTGTTTTCATACAGACAGAAAGACAAAATGGAACAAACTTTGGTTTAATGATAAAGACCCGTTGGCTCTCAACAAAGGCAAAAATGACAAAAGGCAGAGCATAGACAACACCCAACCTTTGAAATTTATTGATAAATCTAATAAAACTAATGAATCTTAAATAATACTAATGGATCTTAACGACTAAATTGAGGAGATTCCTATCATGTCAACTAACTAAGTAGAAGATTAAACTACCATAAAAGCTTAAAAAACAGTCCTATTCCTATCTAGTCCTATTGATACCTAACTCTTGCTAGCCCTGGACAACCTGCAGGGTTGTCTAATTTCAAAGTCTTTTCTTCTTGGCGAGAGGCTCTGCTGCCTTCCGAGGCCGATGTCTTCTCCTGTGGTTGTTCCTTTCCTTCACGGTTTCAAACACCCTGCAAGATAGGAAACAAACCATCCATTGCTCACTTTAGTACACACCATGAAACCAAGTGCCGAGATCTCCGTTTGAGTAGGAATTTCTGTCTTTTCGGGCAGTGGCACATTTGTGAATTGATCAGCACCATGAGTCTGATCGTTCTACTTTCAATGCCTTGAAATGTCTTCCTCCTTTTGCTGCATCCTCTTTTGAATTTGATCAGCAGCATCAAACCAAGCTTTGATGGATCTATTCCTACTTGTATGAACTGTGTCTTGTTGGGGCACGGCAAGGTTTCATTGTGAAGGCTGGGTTTTACCTAAGCTCTTTGGGTTTGAGGTGGCTGTTAAGCTTGACCACGGCTGCCGGGGGCGATGCTGCAAGTGCCCCCAGCTTCCCCTGCGGTGCCTTTGAAAAGGGTCAGCCCGTTTTAGTCCAAAGGCGCAGCTTTGAGCAGAAAGAGGAGGAACTTCCGCACCGTTTGCACTGCCCGCAGGGAAAGGGGCCTCCCGCCGAGCGGGGCGGCTGGCGCGCTTGGCAGCAGGGACACTCGGCGCTGCGAGCCCTCTTGCGGCTTCTCTTCCCTGTCTCCCCGTTCTCCTTTCTGGGAGGGCTTTTCCTCCTCTTTGCTTTGCCCACACTCTGGAAATCAAAGAGTCCTTATCAATGCTTCCTTCCTCTCACAAAGCTGGAAATCAGAGCATCCAGCACAAAAATCTATCGGCCTAAGCAAATCCTTCCAGACCCTCAAGAGCTGAGAAAATGGCTGCCTTTGCCAATGGGCTGCGGCGGGCTGCCAACCCAGAGCTTGGAGGAAAATACTCCTCTTTTCTACAGGCCAAAGGGGTGGGATAAATACCTGCCTATTTAGAGCTCTACATTTCTTATTTCTACCTTTCTGCCTAACATCTATTTCTCTCTGCTTTTCCTCCACAAATGTCTAGGCAATGGCATTTAAATTCAGTCCAATTAGGGTAGACACATGGTTAGCCATTTTCTAGTACCCAAAATAATCTCCCTCCCTGTCTCTCTCTCTCTCTCTCTCTCACATGATGTGAAGCAAATTGCTCTTTGCCTGTAAGGAAAGTTTTAGGGGAGCCACGGCACCGGCAGCTCCTTCTTGGGGAGTATGCTGCGATGCTAGAAAAACTCCCTGAAAATCTGCAGCATATCCACAAAGGCAGCCTGGATTGCTGATGTCAGCAAGCAGTGGGGAATTAAGGGTCTGATTGGAGTCAGCGAGGGTGCCAGCCCTTGAGAAGCCCATCTGTAGAGAGTCAAAGCCCATTTTGGTGGCGCTGCTGCTTCCTTGGGTCAAAGTTAGGCTCCAGAATTGCATACTTCAGGGCAGCAGCACAAGGAAGCCCCGGGCAGCATCTGCTGTGCCTTTCCCAGCGCATGGGATGATGTGATCCTGGCAAAGGGGCGTCTGGCATGGCTCGCCAGCAGCTTTCTCCCCTTCTGCCAGTTTCTCGACCTTCCTGGCACGTCTCGATTTTCTTGCCCCTCACCTGAGCAAGAGTGCTGGCAAGTTTATGCTCCTTTTTCCAGGAGTAGTAGTACTCCACACACTGTGCCACGGTCTTAGTCTGGAACTGTTGTGAAGAGAAAAAGAAGGAGTCGAAAATGGTGTCGGGTGCACTGGGGAAAAAGTAGAATATGGAGTGAACTAGGAAGGAAAAGCATGAAGTAAATGGAGCAGGGTGTAAAATGAAATCAGCATGGGGAAAGAGAGGCATCATGCAATGTCTTAAACCGTGTATTCTGCTAGGTGGTAATACACGCAATGCACAGATCAACAACAAATCCATCTAGCACAGTTCTTCTTTCCCTGCTTCACTCCAGTTATGCCAGCACATAGCTTTATCTTTGTGAAGGCATGCCAGGCAGAGAATACTAGAAGCTGTCATCAACATCCTGCTAGAGCAGAGTCCTAAAGGAAATGTCACAAAAAGTAGCAGAATAGGAGAAAAAGAAAATCCTGCTAGAATTGTGTGGGAACATAGGACATCTCTCTAGCTGTCCAGAATGGCCAAGACCCTTGCCAGGAGGCTCAGAAGCCCTGGCACAGAGCCCAAAACACCTGTAGTTTTGATTATGACCCATGGAGCAAATTTAGAACCCTATATGAAGATCAGCAAGCCACAACACTTTAGGTAAAGTAATAGTGAAGTTATCACAGAGTGGAAAAGTAGATTTTGGGGTTTCTAGAATGGGAGTTCAGGAGGCAAGATGGAGGGATCTGGGTGAGTCCAGCCTTTCTCCTTCTTCTTCTTGGCCTCCATCTTCTGCTGTGATGTTGGCACTTTTAGATTGGTTTAGAGTAGAAGCTCACTGTCAACATAGGTGATAAGTATTAGAAAGTGATTGTAAACATTATATATGTAGTTTTTAGTATAAAAACATAACACCACCCTGGGGGCAGGCAGTGTGCCTAGAACTGTCCTGCTGGACAGAGCTCAGCAGAGTAAGAGAAAATTTTTTATAGATAAGACGCAATAAACAACCTTGAGACCAAGAACTGAAAAGCTCCGACTCATTCTTCAAGCACTCAAGCTGAGGAAAGAGACTTTTAACATTTCTCAAAGTCACGGTGACCAGCAAAAGATCCTGAAAGAATTGTACAACAGCAGTTGTATGATAACTTAAAGCTGAATTTGTTGATTGGTTGACTTTTAACTAATGTGGTCATTTATGCTGCACTAAGGCAGCAACATTCCCTAAACCAGTATTTGAATGAATATGTTGTTGCAATGGAGCTGACTTTTAAATTTTTATGTATCCAAATGGACACCATTACATTGCCTAATAAACAGAATTTTGAGCAAGAACAATTTTGTTCTAAAATGACAAGGACAAAACATCTTTGTGTTTCAAAGTCGTATGTAATTTACATCACATTTTAAACAAAATTGTTCTTCCACTGGTGCAACCTAAGTAAGCTCACAGAGTTCATCAGTACAATACTCAATCTTCATTCCACGTCAGTTAAAAGTTATTACAACAGAATTAAGATCGTTTCTTCAAACATGCTATGGAATCAATAGTCTACGAATTGCAAATACTGCCTGATTATCTAAGTACTTCCATTTTTAATGCATAATTTAATGTGCATACTATATATATATATAATAGTATTAATAATGATGATTTTATATATATAAATATATATATATTTATATATATATATATATATATATATATATAAAATCATCATTACTATTACTATTACTATTATTCTCCTCCACTTGTAAGGCCACAGGAAAGGAACAGTAATTTATCCCAACACATATAAGAAATTTGCAGAGAACTAGATTGAAGTCATACCTCTTGGAGTAACCCTCTTTTTACCCTTTGATTTTGATAAAGGCTGGCTGTGCACATGATACAATGAGGAGCTTGCCTCTTCAGAAAGGTGAATTTTCTTCCCTTTTTTACAGTATCATGGTTGCACCTTAAATCTGTGTGGAAGCCTAGGGGCCTACCATTGGAACTTTAACCTCAGGGCAAAGATGACCAAGGTCAAAGAGAGATACTTCTCAGAATGCAATAGTCTCGTCCATGGGCATTTGCAGGCTCATGCTGATGCAGCAGGTTTTGTTGGTATCACCCAGTTCAACTGCCATTTTTTCCTTCTATGTACACACCCTAGAATGTTCTCCCCTCACTTGTCACCTATTGGTCCTGGCTTACTGTGTTGCTCCACGCCTTATTCCTCCCATCTAAAACCCTGTGTCCTCGGCCCCATTTTGTCTCTGTCCCTAGACCCTCTTCAGTGCAATAAACAATGTCTGGAGTTCAACACAAAGACCCGTCTCTTGCCTCATTCGTCAGCAGTTTAAGCAAGCGTGCTCTGGGCTCTGGGAGTGCAGCTCACTCACAGAGGCTAGTTGCAGACATGCCGCAACAAATCTGTGTATAACTGCAAATCTCAATCATTTCTTCTTGAGATCTTGCTCCCAGGACACATTTTTCTTTTCCTTTCTGTGGGGAAACTTCTCACACATTTATTGGATGCTGGTTGCTCTGCATGTATGTCTACACTGCTGCCTTTATAACCTTTTGGAAATTATCAGAGCTAGTAGGATTCACCCAGCAGCAGGAGCTGATGCAGCCTGGGAACGTGCTGATTTACAGAGGCTTCTGGCTTCCCAGGTGAAGCCAAGGCAAGCCCTGCTGCTGCTGCTGCTGCTGCTGCTGCTGCTGCTGCTGCTGCTGCTGCTGCTGCTGCTGCTGCTGCTGCTGCTGCTGTGCCAGAAAGCCCCGGCTGAGCAGGGATGGCACCACTGTGCCTTGGGCTGTTTCTCCTTCCAGAGCTGGGCGGTGCTTTTGAGGCAGTAATGACAGCTGGTGGGAGAAGGAAGGGGCCTTTTCCTGCACCAGAACTTATGGATGCACTAGGGCCACCTTCAGGGAGACTGTCGGCCCCCAGCAAGTAAAGCAGAGGGACACAGCTGGAAAACGCTTCCTTTGGAGCCTTCCTGTCTCTTGGAAAAGAAAGGAGACACGTGACAGGAGGAGCAGCAGGGGCCGGTCCCTCCTCCTTGCCTGCAGTGAGGGGCGGCTGCCGCTGGGCGGCGCCATGAAAAGGGAGCGCCCCTGCGCGGGGCGGGCGGGGCGGGGCAGCCGCCAGGGGGCGCCCGGGGCGGGCCGGGGCCCCTCTGTGAGGGAGGAGAGCCTCGGGCAGCTGCGCAGCCACCGACGGGACTGTCCGTCCGCAAGGCACAGCGCCAGGGCAAAGCTTCGCTTCAGCACACGCTGACCGGCAAGGGAACCTTCCCATGGAGTGCAGGATTTAGCTGTTTTCATTCCCAGTCCTGTGCTGAGCTAGCAGGCCACAAAGCCTCCTCAAGCACAGGTGCCTCCTCTCCAGGCTTCCTGCACTTCCTTTGCTGACAGGGTCCACTCAGGCACCCTGGGAGCAGGCTCAGCTGATGTTACAAAGCAATGCTGTCCAAAAAGAAAAAAAGGCAAAAGCCAAACCAGAAGGGAACTATTAGTTCCCAGGCTGAATTCCTCACAGGCGGAGGCAGGATTCCTCTGCTTCCTCAGAAAGATGCAGAAACAGGACACGAGGACACTGTGCCCCTTACCTTCATGTCCAGGACCTTGCTATTGCAGGCCAGCATAGCTCACAATGCTATTCACCCCTTTAGCCAGGTGTCTTCAGCTTGTTGGGGTTTTCCCCTGAGAGCAGCCTGAGAATGCTGCTTGCTCTCCCAAGGCTTTGTTCCTGCCAGGAAACCCCACAGACTCACTTAGCTTCCTTCTTTCTATCACAAGGCCCAGGTGAGCTGCCAAGAGGATGAGCAGTGTAAGCCATTCCTCAGCAAATGCCAATCCCTGTAAGAAATGCTGATTCCAGTGGGATTTCCAAGTGTTGTTCTCAAGAGCATTGAAGTTCAGGGTTTCAGCAAGCAGCTTGGCTCTTGCGGTTTGTTTTGAGGATCCCTGCGGAGTCCTTGGGGGCCCCCTTAGCTTTATGTTGGCTGGTAGCAGGCAGGCAGGCAAGGAGACTCCACAAGGCTTCTGAGTATGATAATTATAGGAGGGTTTATTGGGGGTGCCACCCCAGGAGCAGCATGGTTTCTGAGGGAGAAGAGAGGGAGGGTGAGAAAGGGAGAAATGGGCCAAGAGACAGTCTGGTCTCCCTTGCACATCTTAACAGCGAGATTCAAAGTAGGTGAGGAATAAAACTCGGGTCAGTGGGATTACAGATACATGATACTTCAGGGGAGGGTCACAGGCTTGGAATAAACGGAACATTTTCAAGGGGTGAAACAGCATACCATTTAACTAAAATGAAACAGCACAGTCTGTCTCCACTGTGCTGGCAGAAAGCACTTTTGCTAAGACATAGGATGTAGAAAGTAGAGGAAAAAATTGGTTGGAAACTCTTGGGGTGGGGGGCAGGCTGCTAGAGCTTTCTGTTGCTTTCCTTAGAGGAAATAGGGGCATTTTGTGAATGGTGGGCAGAAAACGGTATGCAGGCACTGGGGACTGATTTGTAAGCAGTGCATGTTTGAAACTATTCCCTGATGTCTAGCCTGGAGGAAATGGAGGTGACCCAGCAACATTTTAAAGATTGGGGATTATGACACCAGTGAGGCGCAAATGTGGTGTCTGTGGATCCAAAGGGGTTCCTCATCTAATCAGACATTTCTTGAGAATTGTCCTGACTTTCAGTCTGACACACAGAGGGAATCTGCATCAGGACAATATGCAGCCTCCCACATGTCACATGTGGTGCCTGACCAGCTGCTCTCTCCGCTACACTTGCTGGGCTCATGCCAGTGGTGGTCCTGGGGCTGGGAAATACCTGGACTTGTGTAGAGCCCATCCAAAATGCTACCATGGCTGCAAAAGCAGGCAAAGAGCAAAAGCCCAGATCTTTCTCCATTCTTTTTAGTTTTTAACTAAGAAAGAAAATCACAAGTGGTTTTCCAGGCACTTGCTGCTAATGATGAAGCAATTATTTTTAGGAGGGAGACAAAAACTGGTTTCAAAGGCAGAGGAGAGGAGGGGGAAGGAAGCTTCCGAACTTTGGAAAGCTTGTGGTGGCTCTGTTTTCCTCAGGTGTGCCCACCAGCTGGACCACCCATTTGGTCTCTGCCTCATAACTCCCTTTTAAGTGGGACTTGCCCATTTTGTCACACTGGTTTCCTCCTCCCATCAGCTTCTACATTGTCCTACACTGGGATTTTACGTTCTTTTCCTTCTTCCTGTGTGTCCATTAGAGTCATATCCCTGTGACTGCCAGATGCCTACTGCAGGGAAGCTGCCAGAAGTGAGGCACAGGCCCCAAAGGCTTCTTTGAGGTGCCGTCATTGTGCAGCAGCAGTGTGCTGCGTCTGCAGCAGGTTGGTTACTTGGCTTTTTCTCCCCACTCAGGTGTCATTCTTCCTTCAGCAAGGCCTACAATTTGCTGGTTGATGTTAGCCATGCAGCAAACGGGCAGGAATGACAGGCATTCCAATGGAGGGAACTTTCCGGGATACGAGCAAAGCACAATTTCATCCACAGAATTTAAGCAATTCTTCTTGGTTTTAGTCAGAAGTGCTGCTGGGCAGAAGGGCACGTGGCCTTTGGTTTCCTCACATCCTGGCTCTTTCTCTGAGTCCAGCTTGGTACACAAGGTGTATGGGCTTGGTGCCTGTTTTGTGTTACTCTTGGATCCTTTCAGCTGTGGGTTACGGACTGCAAGGGGGTTTTGTGCTGCTTTGGGGCAGAGGAGAACTTTCTGGGCTATTCTTTTGCGTTAGCTGTAGAGAAGGTTTGGTTGCTATGCATGGATTCACCGACCAACCCACAGCAGCTGCTATTGTGATGTCAGCAGAGGGCTGCCACGTCACAGCCTTGTCAGCAGGAGGTTGTTCTGCTGCCTGCAAGGCCTCAGCGTCCAGAGCAGCTCTTGGCACGCTCGGTGCAGGAGGATCACCTCGACTGAGCTGTTCTCAGCTTACAGCGGGTGTTCTTCTGCTTCTGTATTTTCTTGCACAGTCCGTGGACTCGTGCAAGTGTCCTGTTTTTCCCTTTTTCCCTTGCACGGTCTCAAAACCTGTGCAAGTAGGGTTTTGTTTCCATTTTTGTTTCCCGGCCTACGGACTCGAGCAGCACTGCTCAAGCGATGGAGCGAGTCCGTAGAGCATTCAGCAGTGCCTTTTCATTGGCGGCTTCTCGGAAAGCTTTTCGTCGTTTGACTGGTAAATAGAAGATTTTTTCCTTGGGGCAGCGTGTTGGAAAAACAAGGGCATCAAGATGCCATAGGCTTGGTAAAGTTCCTGTCAACAGCTTCAGCTGAAAAGGGGTGTCTCTGGCCCAGCAGGGTGTAGGAACTTCCAAAATGCAGACTGGGAGAGCTTTGCAGGCATCCTTCTAAAAACTGTGCACTTCTCTGCAGAACTGAGGAAGAGCATCTTTTTTCTGCATTCCCTCCTTAAAGGATGTGCCTGTCTAACTGGGCCCCTCTGTGTGCTACAAGAGCCACTGGCTTTGCGCTGAAGGGCAAAGTGCCGAGCAGTTTGTGTGTGCTCCTGAAGCCCGGAGCTGGGCCTGTGCTGTGTCCCAACAGCGCTGCAAGTGCTAAGAGGGGTTTGCTGGAAGCTTTTGTGGGCAATTGTTTACAGCAACCACATGGGACATCCTGCATGCAATGTACAAAAAGAAAAAGCAAGTCCAGGAAAGAGAGGAGAAAAAAGCTGCTTTAGCTGTAGGCTGGACAATGAGCTCCCATGCAGGCACTGACTGCTAAGGAACAATTTGCATCTTCACAACCAAGTTCCTAGTTCCTTAGTGGCAAAGCCGAGCCAAAGGTAGACACAGCCTAGGGTACTGGTTTGCAGTCCTGCTTGCTGCGCTAAAGAAGTGTTGCTCCGGGAGGGATGTTGTGAAAGGAAAATGCTCTCTGCTTGGGTGGACTTGTTCTGTGGGATTCCTCAGCACAAACAGTTTTCTAAGAGTGCCTGGTTCATTTTCCCTTGCCCCCGGCAGGTTGCATCAGGCGTGGAAGGAGTGAACGGCAGGGTTCGGTGAGTGGGAAGGGCACCCTTGAAATTCCTGCTGTCTGAGGATTGTGGAGAAAGCTGTGGGCTTGGCCTGGCCGGCCGAAGGAAAGTCCACATCAAAGTCTGCATGAACATGACCAGAAGGATTCCATCAGTTTCCTCCTTTTCCACTGAAGAGCTTTGAACTAATGAAAGTCAAGCTTTGCAGACAGGAGGCTGCATGCTAATTATAGCCTAGCTAAAGTAGCTCCTTCAGAAGCATGTGCAATCCTGTCTAAACATTCATCTCATTAGCCCACTTGAATTGAGTTTTAATGAGTGAGCATCCCACTTTTATCCAAATTCATGACTTCTCTTCAGGACATCTGGGGATAGAGCTCAGGAGAAGTCAGGTTCCAAATGACAGGTTCCTCCCTGTCCCTCATGCTGCTGCCTGTCTGCAGAGCAGCACCGCAGCAGCAGAACCTGCTCTGGCTCGCTCTCTTCCTCCAGAGGCTAAAGGGGAGGCAAAGGACAACAAAGGTGTTGTCAGTCCAGGGCCTGAGCATACTGCAGCAATCAGTGGCAGCTTTGGTTGGTTCAGTGCAAAGCTTTGGTGCAGTGCAGGGCTGCAAGTTTCTGAGCAGGCAGCACTTGCCTGAGGATGCTGTGGGCTGGAGTCCTGCCATGACCTAGCTCTTCAGCCCAGCCACGGACCACCCACGCGAAATGGCATCTGAACTTTCACATGCAGGCATCATTGTCCTGGCATTCTCACAGGGACTGTGAACTTCCCTTGGTGTCAGATATGCGGTAGCATGATGTCCTTTAGGGCCACTGCTGTGAAAGGCAGCCCCTTTGTGCCCAGAGTCTGTGCAGGCTCCCTGCTGTCAGCAGAGAGGGAGGTCCCAAGGCACAGTTCACAGCCTTGTGGGGTGTGGAGGAGCCACTGTTGCCTGCAGGGACCTACCCCTCTCCACGCCCTAGCTAGGTAGCTACAGGCACTGCTTCGACTGCACCCTTAACTTGGACGTGACCCACGTTTGTTGAGAAGACTCCTGAGCAGCTCTGCGTGGCAGAGACAAGGTCTGTCTGTGAAGGGCTGGAATGCAGTTCCTATTGGCTGCTCTCTAAGGCCTGAAATCCTGAGGGGAAGCCACTTGAGCAGAGCAGAGCAGGGGAATGTTCCCTGCTTCTACTCAGACACTTCCAGAGCAACTCAAGGGTTACTTGGGACATAAACACCACAGAAATACCACATGAGCAGCCCCACACATGAGCTTTTGCCTTCAGGTGAGCTGTGTCACTGCTTGCTGCTTCTGCCAGCTCTCAGGAGCCAACTTGCCTGCTCCTTATTGCTTGTTTGTGCTTTTTCCCTGCCCATTCCTTGCAGGCCCCGCTAGGAGAGGTTCTTGCCAGTCAGGACTCCTCGGCCCAGGCAGGAAAGGCGGAGCGGCAGGAGAGCACGGATGCGGTGCGCGGCATCCAGGAATTCAGGTGTGTGTGTTAAGCTTTTTCGCTTTCTCTCAGCAAGGGTGGGCATTGCTGGGCTTTAGGAAGCCAAGTGTCAAAGAACAAATTTGGCTTTCTCATCCTTTGACTTGCTCAGCACAGACAGGGGAAGGCAGCCCAGGGCAGGTCTGGCTGCTGACCCAGCTAGAGCAGAGCTGCCTGCTGGGACTCACTTCTTAAACCTTGACAAAAAGCATTCTGAACTAGACCAGAGTAAAAAGCAAGGGAGGTTCAGGCTGGCCTTAAGGACAGCAAAGCATTGAACTGCAAAGGCAGTCATGCAGCAGAACAAGCGCCTCAGAGAGCTTGTGCAGATTCCACCCCTGGAAATTCAAAAGTCCCAGATGGACAGAGCCTTTAGCAGCCTGTCCAGGTGCTAACCCCAAGTGCTTGGAACTGAAGACTGGGCTAGATGCTTCCTAGGGTCTCTGCCAGCCTAAACCATCCTTTGATAATTGGATTGGGAAATCATACCCTCCTCCTCCCCAAGTTATAGCTTGCAGGCTCTTTCCTTATTTCACTAGTGAGAGCAATAGGAATGGTGGGAGTATTCATCTGGACTTCCCAAGCCAAAGAAAAGCTTTTGCAAGTCTGGTATCCACTGTAATGAGAAAGGAGCAGGCAGGAAGCTCTGTAATCAGCAGGCAGGAAGCTGTTATACTGAGAGTACCTGAGCTTTCTGGAAATGTTCTGTAGCTTCTGGAAGCTAGTTTGACTTCCTCAGTGGTGACTCTTTGACCAGCACGAACGACAGAGATGCTGGTCTAGGAAGGGAATTGCAGCATTCTCTGGAGGTGGAAGTAGAGGGCTGTTGGAAGCCCCTGAGACTGCCTTACGTGGGACATGGTATGTAGTCCTGCTCTTGCAAGGAGACCGTGTTGCAATTAAAGGCTTGTTTGTCTGTTTGCTTGTCGTAGATGGAAGGAGTTGGCTGCATTTGAGAGACAGTGCCACTCCTCACTAGAGACGGTGTCTGAAGTGGTGGCACAGACAGAGGAGGAATGGCAGCCTCAAAGGGATCTGCTGAAGGAAGCCGTTCCTCTGGTAGTGCCAAAGGTACGCTCCCCTTGTTCCTAGGCAGCACTTGTGGGAGAGGGATTTGTCCTGGCAAGACCCCCCCGAATGCTGCTTCTGGCAGCAAGCTGAGACAGAGACTGTGCTGTTGTTGTTGTTGTTCCTCTTGAAAAATGGTGCCCCCCCACTTCCAGGTTTGCCGCCCACAGCGGCCAGCCCGCAGGGGTCTGGAGAAGCTGCTCCAGGAGTTCTCTCGCCAAGGGCACACACTGTCCCAGGTGTGCAGAGAGAAGGCGGTGCTGGCGCAAGAGAATGCTGCCCTGGAAGCCCGACTGGCAGCCACAGAGCGGGACCTACGAGGCCTTTCAGAGCAGCTGGCAGAGGCCAGGTAAGGGCAGGGAGGAGACCCTGGGTGGGACATTATTGAAGGTCTGTAATTACAAAGGTGCTGGGCATGATGTCAGGATTTACAGCCTGCTGTGTGCTCTCCCGATGGTTCTCACACAGAGTATAAAAGAGACACAAGCAAAGAGAAAAGGATACTGTCATCCGAATGTTTTTTTTTTCTGCCAGCTCAAGCACTCAAAGCACTTTTTGGGCACCTGCTTGGGACCCCTTGCACAGTCCTACACTTTGCACGAGTGCAAAGCAAGCCAACTTGGCAATGAATTGAATAGCGGGGAAACCGAGCAGATGTTTGCAGAAAACGGAAGTTTCCCTCCGGTTTTGCTTTCTCCTTGGGTGCAGCTGATAGTCGATTTTTCCACAACAAGCAGTTTGCCATGGGATTTTTGAAATTCAAGGCTCTTCCATGTGATTGTTGTGAGGAGGGTGCTGACGCTTCAGGTGAAGCTGGAGGGTCATGCTGAAAATCTTGAGAGCCTTCAGAGCTCACTCTTGTGAAGTATAGTGCCGGAGCAAGATCAGCTTACAAACAGCAGCAGCAGCAGCAGCAGAAGGGAAAGGCCTTGTGACTTCTTGACATTGTCTGGGCATTCTTGATGAGCGCTGAATCTTGCCCACTTGTCCGCCCACCTGTGTAACCTGTCAAGGTCCCTTTGGCTGCTGCTTCTTCCTTTTTAAAGAGTGCCAAGATATTTGGGCACTGCTGGCTTAGTTAGCCAAAAATAAAGGTAGCGAGTGGTCTTGTTCATCAAATTCCAGTCATTTAAATGGCAGGAGACGGTCCCTACCCTGAGATAGTTCTTGTTCAGATAAAAACCTAGTTCTGCTTCCCTACTCATGCTGCTGAAAGCCGGAGGCTTCACTATATCGTTTGGTGAATTCCCTTAGTCCCTTTGACTCAGAGAGTGCCTGGCAAACAAAGTACCGATCCGTACACAATGAATGGCATGAAACATTGACGACTCAGCCAGGAGAGCACTGTTCTGTCCCCCTGCAGAGTGACTTGGAAGTGCTGATGTGCTCAGGGCTGTGAGCAGAGGCTGGGCTTTTGCTCCTTTGCAGATACATGGTGGGCACAGCCACGTGTCAGGCAACAGCAATTTGAGCTTTGGCTGCTGAGATCAAGCTCAGCTGGGCTAGGTCATGAGGGAAGGCTGCCCAGTCACCTGGAGGGGCCTGCTTTACTATGTGAAGTGGTAAAATAGTCCTGCTGTCTCTGAGTTTCCATGCAAGGCATTTTCCATACTAAGGTGTAGGGATCTTAAGGCACAGGTTACTGGAGAAACTATCCCTGTGTGCCAGGAACAATTGCTCTTCATCTTCACACCTTGTAGGTCAGAGAAGGAGAGCCTGCAAAGCAGCCTGCTGGAGGCTCAGCAGCACATATCGGAGCTGGAGATGGCCAGGAGCCGTGTGCAAGCCCAAGTGCGCACAGCCACGCAGGCCCAGGAGGCCATGCTCGGTGAGAGCCTCGTGCGCTTTGTTTCTGCTGATGGCCGGGCCTAGTGCAGTTGCTCCCAAGCCAGCTCAGTCCGCAAGGCTCCTGAGGAGTGAAGGAGCTGAGGGCAGGTCCCTCCTTGCCTGAAACTGAAAGGGCTTCACTTCAGCACATTCCTCTGCTTGTGGAGTCTCTGACTCTTGCCATGTGTCATGTTTGCAGAGGATGTGAGGGCCCTTCGTCGTGAGCTGCTGGCTCTAAGATCTCTCAGCCAGCAGCAAAGTGAACGCATGGCTCAACAGCTCTGCTGGGCAGAGGAGCAGTGCGGGAAGGCTCTAAG
The DNA here is from genome assembly GCF_037042795.1 of Molothrus aeneus. Lineage (NCBI taxonomy): Eukaryota > Metazoa > Chordata > Aves > Passeriformes > Icteridae > Molothrus > Molothrus aeneus. The sequence continues at coordinate 2,400,891 of NW_027099079.1, read as the reverse complement.
ACTCTGGCAATCTGCTCAGCAAGTGGAAGAAAAAAAGCTCCTGCAAAAACTGGTAAGAAACAATACACACCTGAAGATTTCAGGCAACTTTGGAGGGCTGGCTTAGCAGAAGAGCAGCCTGAGTATGTGACATGGCGGCAAGCATCTGCTGTGGGCTATACCTTGCTGAGCCAGGCAGCAGGGGGCTTCAAGGGCTCATAGTCCAAGGTCTGTGAAGAGCCAGAGGATAATGCTGGGATAGTATATGCAGCCACAGGTTCAGGATGGGCATAACCTGGAGGCTGGTGGACCCACCACCCAAAGCATGGCAGCGAAGGGGCAGGATCTTCCCCACAGCCTCGTGCCATGCAGCAGACGGCTGCTGAGCTTGCTGCCAACTGCAGTGCCAGCAACTGGGTTCCTTGCTTTCTGTCCTTCCATGGTGGATGGACAGTTGTCTTCCCTTTGAGCCTGAAGCAGATGCAACAGGCCCCATGTTGCTGGTGTTTCAGCTGGTGGCCTGCCTAGTGACTGGGTCATCGAGGTGCTGGCCTCATCCTCTTCCTGCAGTCCATCTGCAGCTCTTCCTTGATCAAAGGGCAGAGGGACTTTGAGAACAGAGCCTCTGAGAAGAGGCAGAAATCCTGAGGAGAGAAGGGCCAGACAACAGGAAGCCAACAGAGCAGGGAAGAAAGGTGGCATCTCCTTCCTTCCACCTGCTGACACTCCCTCTAACTTTTGGGTTAGAACAGCATTGCTGGAGGGCACAAAGTCACTTCTAATGTGCACTTTTCAAGTGGGGAGGGGGGGGGTTGTTGGAGGGTTGAAGCTTCCATTTTTTTCTTTGGAGATCATTGCAGGGACTTCATCTGGAACTGTCTCTCCCCCTCATCAGGAGAGACAACTGGAACAACAGCATTTGGAGGCACTGGAGCAGCTGAAGGAACGGGCAAACTTCCTGGCTGAGGTACAGAGAGAGCAGGAGAAATGAAGCAGGAAATTGCCATCATGCAAGCTGAACAAGAAAAGATACCAAGCAGAGCCAGTCAAGAGGCACAGATTGTGGAAAGAGAGTTTGTGCGCTGTTTTGGACTCCTCTGCTCTCCCTATGGGCGCTGCTTCTCTGGACACTGTCTGTCTGGATGGGATTGTCTCTTAGCTGACCCTTCATGAAAATGAGAATGAGAACAAAATGCTTTTGGAAAGCGTGAGCACATTAGTCTTGCTTGCCGCACAAGCGGTGGGTGGGAAGTTTAAAGCTGTCTTCATTTGTGTGCAGGTCCTGCAGGAAGAGCAGCGTCAGAAGGCTGCTGTCCTAGACAGGGTGTACTGGCTGCAGAGAGAGCTAGACCAAAGGGAGCAGCTGAGGCAGGTGCTGAAGGAGGAGTGGGAGAATGGGCAGGTGAGCCTGACTAGCCAGCTAGCAGAGGGAAGGGCAGTGATGGGGCGTGAACTGGACATCTCAGGCAAGGGGAGGCAAGGACTACTGCAGGCACTGGGAGCACAGAGCCTGGCAGGTTCCAGCACTGAGCACCAGGAAGAAGAGCTAGGATGGAAGGGTTAGAGCTGGGTAGAGAAGCAGAAGCAAGTGCCTGAATAGAAGTGCTTTTGAGACTGGAAAAGAGGAAACCTGAGCATGATGGCAGGTGCCAGTAAGATTTCTCCTGATGGAATATCAAGGACAAGCTGCAGGCAGAACTGCAGGAAGCTCAGAGGAAGATGAAGGCAATGGAGAAGAGGCACCAAGAAGAAATGCAAAGGATGCACAAGGTCCTGCTGCAGTACAGGCTGGCTGACCAAAAGCAGGTGAGTGAAAGAGCAGGAGGCAGTGCACTCATGCAACAAGTGGTCTCTGCCCTTGTTGCCTTTCCCCTGCAGAGCAGCAGGTGGATGGGGAAATGTCTCTGAGCGCCATGCTCTGTGGTCTCCATGGCAGCTGGTCAGAAGGACACTTACTGGGCCACTGAATCTCAGTTGCTGCCCTGGGCAGCAGGGCTGGTGCCTTGGCCGGTGGGCCAGCAATCCTGTGCATGTATTTCTGCTGGCCTCTTAGAGCTTGCTTTGTTTTTTGAGGGGTTTGTTCAGGTGAGCATGGTGACCCACACAGATTCTGAACAAGTTGTCCCTGTCCATGGTGAATGCAGTCCGCAGAACGGGGTGAAATGTACAGTTGTTCTTTCCCTGTCACAGTCTCTCCTATGGCTGGCTGTGACAAGCTGTAGTCTCTGACTGCTCTTTGGGTTTGACTTGAGGAGGAAGAGTTGACAGCTCAGCTTGCAGCCTAACACCAGTGTTGTTCCTAAGGGCTTGCCTTTGAAATGCTGTGTCTGGGCCATCGCTGCCAGGCGCCCTTCTGACACAAACAAATTTCTTGTCCCAGAGGGACGCAGGATCTGCCATCAAAGCTGCCGCAGCAGCAGCATCCTCTGAAGAAGCCTCCTGTCCGCAGCCTGAAAACCAGAGCATGAGCAGTTCGCCCCGCTCGAGCCAGGAGAGAGAGAAGCACTTCCTGAAGCTGCTGAGTACGTCCTGGCGATTTCTTGTGCAATCCAGCAGTGTATTATAGTGTGTGTGCCTCAGCATGAGCTGTAGCACGTTCCTCCTCACTCTGGTGTCAGACAGACATTTGCACTCCCTACAGAAGCCAGTGTTGTGCTTGGGGGCAGCCAGGGAGCACTCGGGGCGTTCCTTTTGCCTTTGAGGCAAAAGGTGGGAGTGGGTGGGCTTTGCCTGAGCTTCCCTGTGCAGTAAAGACAAAAGCTGGGATTGTGTCCCAAGCAGCAGTAGGCTGCAGCCTAGCCAATGACTCAGTGAAGGTGTGTGTGCTAGTCCAGCCAAACTGATGAGAACACTTGGCTTCCTAGATTCCCTTTAGACTCCTGACTGGTAACCAGTCATTGGAGACAAAATACTTCAGAGAAATTGCTTGGCTGTGCAGCTGGTTTAATGCTGGTGTTGTTTATATGACTGTTGGTACTTCTGTTATTCCTTCTGTGGTTTGGTTTGATAAGAATTCTACATTTTGGTTAGCCTGACCTCCTTGAAGAGAACATCAGGTGACAGCACAAGTAAGAGTGGAAGATGTCTTTTCAGTACCCCCTACAAGTTAAAAAGTTACATTCTTAGAACAATCTCAAGGTATCAGAGAGGAAGAACTGTTTTCAAAGTGCCCCTAAAGAAGAAAACCAGGACGCTTTTCTTACAATCCCTACTTGGTATTTTAGTTGTGTCCTTAGGAAGATGCATCCAAGAGACACATCTATGTGGCATGGTCAGATAAAACTGCCCTGCAAGCAATTCTCAGGAGGAAGCCTGCAGCTCCTCTGCTGCATGTTCCTCCAGTAGCAGGCACTTTGTCACTGCTAATGCCCAGCTGGTAAATATTCTTGGAACACTGAGCATTGGCTCAGTGTTCCAATCCCTGCACAGAGTCCTGCACTCTAGGAAAGCACACCAAGGCTTAGTGACTCTGCACTACAACTGAGTTGCTTCTTACAACTAGTAAGAGCTGCCAGTGCAGTGCTGTCAGAGAATAACCGGTCAGGTACAGAACAGAGCCCAGTTTACTCAGTGTCTGCCATCAGCTGCTGGGACAAAAGAGGGGTTGGATCGACTCCTCCAGGGGTCTGAATTCAAAGACAACCATGTTCTGGCTTGAGTTGGTCAGCTGTAGCAGCGGGCGGGGGGGGCGGTTTAGATGCTGGTTGCTGCTACCTATTTCCCAATAAGCATCTCCTGGAGAAAAGCCACTTGGGTAAACATTCAGGCAGGCAGTCAAGTCCACACACACCACACTCACCACAGCAAGCTCAGTGCACAGAGGCAGAGAGGCCTTTTATAAGGTCAGTTTCAGCGAGGTTTATTTGAGCACGCCCGAGGGGAACCAGAAGACAAAAGATAAGCCATGTCCTCTGCACAAGGTTTAAGTAGGGGCGGGTACGAGGGCGGTAGCAAGGGGGAGGGCAAAGGGAATGGGCTCTCAGGAAGAAGGGGCCGTCCACCAGGGGTATCACAACCAATGAGGAAACAGGGGAAGGAGAAACCAGGGAAAGTTGGGACCTATGGGGAAAGGAAGTGGGATGTATCGGTGTTATGCAAGAGTCCATGAGGAAGACTTTTCTGTCTGCCCAGGTAGGGTGGAACTCTATTGTAAGTATTCCTCCCTTCATGGGAGGGCTCTGGGGATTTCCCTGAGGGACAAGCAATCAGAGGATTCCACAGTCAACAGCTTGTAACACAGCTGGCTGGGGCTCTGGCTTCTTCACAGTGGCTGTCAGTGGCCATTCGTGGGCTTTGCCCAGCTTTTTGTCATACCTGCCCTGCCACTGACAGTGGTGTGACTGCAGAGGCTGCAGCCTTCCTTAGCTGTGAGGTTTCAGCTGCCTTCACCTGGACTCGTGAGAGGATCAGCATCTCATTTGTGCAGGCGTCTGTGTCACGGCAGCGCCTGAGGAGCGGCGCTCTCCTTGTGGCCCGTCTGGGCTGTGCCCTGTGGGAAGATGGGACCCGTGCGTGGTGTCCAAGGGGCCGAGTGCAGTGCTAGTGACAGCTGCTGCTAGTGACTGCTTCTGCTGCTAGTGACTGCTTCAGCCCAGGCTGAAGACAAGGCCTTGTAGCTCTTCACTACATGGGGAACGGGCAAAGTGGTCTTCAGAACTTAGCCTGCTCATAAATGAAAAGGGTTCTATTTCTTACAGCCATTGTTCTTGGATGTAGCACAGCATGAGCTGCTGTTCTCTAAAAATGTCAAGGCATTCTTTAGGCAAACTGCTGAGAAGTAGAGAAAATCCCCTCCTCTCCTGGAATTCACTTTGCAATATTCTTTCTGATCCGAAAACAAGAGGATGTTGATAAAAATTCATCCCAGGTGTTAGGGTGCATTTAATCCTTGGAAGTATGAAACCTTTTGTTGAATCTCACAAGAGAGTGTTTCTTGCCAAGAAAATGAAGGGTCCAGAGTTTTCAGCCCTCCTTCCCATTTGTCATCCCATAGATGACCACCACTTGCCTTGGTGTCCATTCTTTTCTGGTCTCTGTCTGTTCTGATGGTTTTTCCATGGGCTTAGTTTCCCTTCAAGGCAACCCTGCAAAGGAGTGTGGGAGAATCAGACTCTGTGCAGGCCAGAGCTGCCTGTCTTGCTGGGGCTGCTGTTGTTGTTGTTGTTCTTGTTGATGTTACTGTTAGCCAAGCGACCAGAAATTGCTCAGAGCCTCAGAGAGTGGAGCTGGGCTTCAGCTGTCCTGGAAGTCAGGATCTCTGTTTTGAAGTTTGCTTCTTGCAATTTGTTTCTTTCAGGGCATGTTGTGAGTGTGGGAGGTCCGGAAAAGAAGTACACGGGATGGAGACGTATTGGCAGTGGGTGAGTGCAGCCAGGCTTACTTCTACAGAGCCATGGGCCAGGAAGTTTGGTGGTGCAATATCCCATGGAAAGTCAGGCAAGCTGCAAGCATCTTCAGACCCTGGCTTTAGATTGTCCCTGTCTCAGTGCTGAGGCAGTACAAGGCTTCATCAAAGATTATGAATCTTTGGATGCTGACAGTGTCTTGGCTGCCTCAAGGAGCAGGACCTGGAAGCCCTCCCGTCCCTCCAAGATGTGCCACCAGATTGCCTGTTTTCCCATGAGACATGGTTTTGTATGTTTCCAAGTAATATGGCCACACTCATGAAAGAAGAAAAACCTGAGAGAGCCATTTCCCACCTGATAGCTGTCAGATAACAGCTCTCAGTAGCATTTCTTAGTCGTATTTTGCTGGATATTCAGTGGTCAGGAAAATAAGCAAGGCCGTGTGGTGTTGCCTGAGTTTGGCAGGTAGGATCACAAGAGAGGAGCGAGAAGGCCTGGCAGGACTGTGTGTTTCATTGGCTGGGCAGGCGTGCCACAGGCACAGACACGAGAAGGAAAAGGCAAAGAACAGCCCTGCATGCATAATCTAGTGTGTACGTTTGAGATTTGTAGCGGCCCATTTTTTTCCTGTTGGACCCAGCTTTTCTCTGGGACACTCTGCATGGCAGAGGGCTGCTGGGCTGCTGGGCCATTGGCTGAAGAGCAGACAAAGCCCAGTGTTTTAGAGGCACTGCAGGCAGCAGAGAGCTTCTGCCTGGGCTGCCTTTTGCTTCTGAGCACTGAACAACTTCTCTGGTTTTTTGCCTCTGCTCTGTTTCTAGGGGTTTTGGAAGTGTTTATAAGGCCTTCAACGCTGCCACAGGACAAGCGGTAAGTGCCCACGCGGATTTTGCAGCTCTTGAGTGCTTTCCCTTGGGATGTGATCTGTGGCCAGAGCTTTGGGCCGCCTATCTTTGCTGCAAAGGCTGTCCCGCAGAAGCAGCCTGTCTAGAGGCGGGCTGCAAAATGCATTTTGGACAGACTTTGTCCTTCCTACCCACCTGAATGAATGCAAGGATGGCAGTGGTGTCCTTCAGAGAAGGACATCCTAGCTTGGACTTACTGGATGAATCTGCATAGATTAGCTGATGGCAAGAGCATTCATTCCGGCCCAATTCCTCTTAAGGTTCAGACAGATATTTTGTTTTCCATCATGTGGTTTAGTTGGAAAATATCATGCAAGACCTAAAGAAGGAGAGATCTTGTGTGGAGCACAGTTTTGCCTTTCAGTCCTAGGGAACCTAGTTCACATACACGCACACACACAGAGATCAATATGAAGGAGTTGTTGAAGAGCCTTAAATAGTACAACCTTGTGTTGATCCTGTGTAGGTGACATTCCACTAGAGAGATGCTGTCTCTCTACCTACCGCACAGACATGGCAGTGTCTTGGAGAGTCCTGCTGCTCTTTGGGGCTAAAAGTTCAGAGTCCTGAATTCAGCTTTTTGGCTCTCAGCACATACATTCCATCTTCCTTAATAGTAAGGAATTAGATAACGAAGTTCCTTATCCACCTGCAGTGCTGGGCTCAGGAACTGCACTTGGAGGGAGGGGAGGTCTAGGAGGCGTCCAAAAGGCCTAAGCCCTTAGGTGCTTATAACCTGGGGCGCATCCACAGTGTACCACAGAAAGGGTTATTAATTTATAAACCCACTAAATAATTACAAGTCTAAGCCATGTGCAGGATTGTTCTTCGGAGTTGCAAGACCCAAACTGAAGAAGTTAGGATGTGCTAGGATTGTAACTTTACTTTGAGTCGCTTTGGAGTTCTTTTTTGGACAGCGTTTTCCCTGTCACATATGTGTGTGTTTACTCTGGCACACAATGGAAATGGCAGCCGTCTCTGAAAGGCTGGTCAAAGCCCCTAGAAATGCTAACGTATTGCCAGTGATTTCAATTTGTCTTCACAGGAGCAAAATTATTTTTGGCTTCAAAACATGTGTAAGCGATAATAGTAGTGCTAAACAAAGTCTATTTGAGAAGTCTGTGGGTGCAGAGAGTGCTGTTAGCACTTTGTGGTTGATGGTTTAGAGTCCCTTTTGACCGAGGTGACAAGGCACCCAGGCCCGTGAGTTCACAGAGAAAGAGGCTCTGGTGATGTCTGTCCCTCACTGCTTTCAACGTCATCGTAGGTGGCCGTAAAGCAACTTAATCTCCAGCACCAGGGTTGTGAGGAAGTGGTAAAGGAAATCCTGGTCATGCGGGAACTTAGGAACCCCAACATTGTCACCTACTTTGAAAGGTAAGTAGTTCTGACAGAAAATGGATCTTTCAATTAACATCAATCCACTCCTGGATGAGGCATGGCAGGAGATTGCATTTTGTCCCCATCAGTGGTTCGTGCCATGAACAGCTTGAAGATTGATCTCAGAAACCTGGCTCTCTTACTAAGCCAGCAGCCTGTATGTTCACTGGCTGCACGTTTTGCTGGTTTGGGGCGTGGTTTTTTCCAAGGGTTGGAGGAGAAGTGCTGAGAAAGCATCCCAGAGATGATTTCCCTTGCACCATTCCCACTATTTTTCATTGCCTTGCATGCCAAAAGACTAGGCTAGGAGGCACATAATTTGCCAGGTTTGAAATTGTTTTTCCTGTTTGTACTTTCCTTTCTGCAAAGTTTCCCAAAGGGTGTTGGCAGTGCTGGACACCCACATGCCCTGAGTGAAAGCTGTGAAAACTGCGTCTCCTTGCTGCTGGAGTTAATGGTGCAGTTTGTGTATGAAGATGATGAAGCAGCTGCTGGGATGCGTCTGCTTCCAGATTGATCTTTGCCCTCACCAAACTGCCTTTTTCCCCTTCTTGCCACCTAAGCCATCTCGTTTTCCACGGGTGTGCCTTCCTCATTGAGGCAGCACAGATGACGGGGCACTGGATAGCCTGGGTGGAGTGTGTCTTCATTTGATTCCATCTTCATTTCCCAGTGACCTGGAAACAAAACTCAGCTGCAGTCTTTTCTTCCATACGGCAATTTAGCTGTGCACATTCAGCTCCATGCTGTTGCTTTCATCTTGCAGCTACCTTGTCAATGAGGCTGTCCTGCTGGTGTTGGAATATATGGATGGAGGCTCCTTAGCTGATGTAGTCAGCCTAAGAAGGATGGCTGTAGGACACATGGCAACAGTGTGTCGGGAGGTAAGGGGTCCTGCTTGTGCTTGGGATGGCTTGGACGGGCTCGTAGTTCGAAAGAGATGCTAAGTGAGCGATTCCATGTTCAGAGCATTCTTTCTGTGTTGCTCTCATGCTTCAGAGAAGAAGGGGCATCTGCACTGAACTGCCTGCCAGTGTCCCTGCCCTTACTGTAGTCTGTTCTTTACTCTGAGTTACCGTTGTTGAACTCCCTGTCTCTTTTTCATTTTTATTTTCTGTTCTGCCCTTTTCCTCTCCAAGCCTTTGCCCCAAACCTTTCTGCATTGCCTTCTTTGCCCGTAAGTGCAAAGGTGCTGGTGTGCGAGTTTTCAACCAGCGGCAAAGCCAAAGAGAGACTCACCTGTCACAGGTCTCCGCTTCAAAGGATGGCATAGCACCCAGCATGGTGCTTGCCGCTGAAAACTGACCAATGAGCTGCTTCCAGGTTCTGTCGAGGCAGACGTATAACCCTTGTCCTGCAGTCTCCCACCTGTCAGTGATCCCCTTGGTACCCAAGGCAGGGACTTTTTCTCTTTTGGCAAACCCTTGTTTGTCCTCCAGACAGGGAGAGAGCATCCGCTGCAGCAGCGGTCATTCTGACTGCCTTTGCAGGGGACAGTCTCCAGCAACGACTGACATTTCCCCGTCAATAGCTAATATGCCTCCTTTGGAAAGATCCTGCTCTCCGAGTCTTGCAGCAGCAAGCTCTTCCTCTTTCCTGCACTCGCTGCTCCTTTGAGATCTGTGAACCTTCAGGAGCAGCCTCCATTTGCGTCTGATGCAATCAGATCAGGCTGACTTTTGGCTTCCTGTTTCTTTTTTCTCTCGCAGTGCCTGCAAGGCTTGGCTTTCCTTCATGCCAACCAGGTGATCCACAGAGACATCAAAAGTGACAACATCCTTCTGGGCCGGGATGGCTCCGTCAAGTTGGGTGGGTATTCCTGGTCAGGCGCAGCGCTCCGGGGAGGCGGTGTGGGGCTGCTTGGGAGTGGCTGCCGGGTGCCCAGCAGTGGCGCTGGTGAGAGTGCAGGGAGCACTCTGCAAGCCCAGGGCGCAGCTGGAGGGTGCCGGGTGGTCTAGAGGGCAACAAGGTGCCAAGAGTAACTCTGGTTTCTGTGTGTGTTCCTTCCAAAAGGAGAGAGTTGCAATGTAAACATCAGGGGAATGAGGAAAAGCCATGGTGGGAGGGTTGTTAAGTGGACAATTGCCCATGTCCTTGGCTGCAGCCCTGAGGAAAGAGAGCCCAGCTGCTTTTCCAGCACGATTCAGCACTGCATTCTGGGACTTAGAGTGAAGAACCCTTTTCCTTGGTCTCCTACTTGAAGCAGTGTTTGTTTTTCTCCTCAGCTGATTTTGGCCTCTGTGCTCTGCTCAGCCCTGAGCAGAGTAAACGGAGGTCAATGGTCGGCACCACCTGCTGGATGGCACCCGAGGTGGTGAGAGGAGAGCCCTACAGCCCCAAAGTGGACACCTGGTCCCTTGGCATCGTGGGAATTGAAATGGCCAAAGGAGAGGCTCCTTATCTTCGGGAAACCAGTGACAGGGTAAGGTGCAAATACGCTCAGTTAGCTGTGTCCTTCTGGTCCCTGTCTATTAGACAAAATCCCATTCCCACAGCTTGAAGTGCTTCCAGCAAGGCCCACTTCTAAAACCGTCCCTGGGACTCACATCAGCTGTCAAGGCTAGACCTGGTGCAGCTTGGAATAGCTGGGGCTGCACTGGCACCTTTCTTCCTTTGGGAGAGAAGGCTCATGTCTAACCATCTGCTAAGGCAAGAAATTGCCACTGTAGACTGCAGCTTAAAAGATGGGGTCTAGGTGAGCACTGAAGGCTATGGAAGAATCACGTAGAGTCTCCTGTTTCCTTTCACTTCAGGCTAACTACCTGATAGGCAAGCAAGGGGTACCAAATCTGCACCAGCTCAGGCTACCCCGTGGCTTGTGTGAATTTCTGGGCTGCTGCCTGCAGATGGATGTGGACAGGCGAGGCTCTGCCAAGGAACTTCTGCAGGTACAAGGCAAAGGGGCTGCAGGCCAAACAGCTGTTCCCTGTCAGGGTTTGCTCCTCGGCCAAACTCCAGGCAATCAGATGGGCCCCCACATAGTAATCTCTGCTCTGCATGCTTTTCAAATGGAAACCAAGTAGGATCCAAGACTGCTTGAGGTTAGAAGGGATCTGTGAATGTCATCTACTCCAAAGCCACGGCCCCTGGCAAGGACATCTTCAAGTAGATCAGATTGCTCAGAGTGCCATCCAACCTTGAATGTTGCCAGGCTTGGGGCTTCTCCCAGCTCTCTTGGCAGGCTGGGCCAGTATTCCAGCATTCTCCTCATAAACAGCTTCTTCCTTAGAGCCAATGTGAATTGAGTGTCTTTTAGCTTCAAACCGTTGCCCCTTGTCCTCTTGCAATTGGCCCTGCTAAAAGAGATGTCCCCATCTTTCTTGGAAGGCCCTACAGCTATGGAAAGGTCTCCATGGGGCTTCCTCTTCTAAACAAGCTAAACAAGGCTAAACAAGCACAACTCTCACTGCTGTCCCTTAGAGGAGAATTCCCACCTTCTGGTAATTTCTGTGGCCCTCTTTTGCTCTCGGCTGGTGTATTCAGGTTTACCTGGTAGCAAAGGAACCGAAGTATTGCAATGCCAGGGACGGGGTTTGAGGAACACAATGAAAACAATCCCTGCCAAGCGGTTTTAGATTGGTCTGTGGGAAGGCGGGGGCTGTGGGGGAGCTCACTGGGAGCATCTGAGGGCACCCAGCTTGTCCCTCCTGTCGCACTCTTAGAGGTTTCTGCCAGGCAAACGGGGGCAGCTGTGCAGGATTTGTGCCAGCCCCATGTGCTGCCTGGCCCGGTCAAGTAGATGAGAATCGCTGTGGCTTTGCTGCCAGGTCTTGTGGCAGACAAGGAGCTGCTGACCGGGCCACTTCCTTGGCTGAGCCTGCTGTGAAGGAAGATGCCAGCCGGCACAGGATAGGGGGTGCATGCCGAGGCAGACGCTGCTCTTCCTGCAAGCCAGAGCTGAGCACATCTGTGCCCTGCTGCTTGTGTCCTTGCTCCTGGCTTGCTGCTGAAAACCTGCATGTCCAGCGGTTCTGAGAACAACATGTGGGATCAATAATTTTCAGAGCTCTTGGGAGTCTCTTGAGGAATGCCTTATGCCCCAGATCTCTCTTGGTCACTCAAATAGGCCATGTCTATAGCAAATAGGATCTTGAGTAGGTCTGTTGACTTTCCTAAAAAGAAAAAACCTTTGGACAGCAAGCAGCAATCCCACAGTGATATCAGGACCAAAATCCCAGCAAGTGACGCCACCTTGAGGAATGGACTAGTGCAGTTCTGGGCCATGTTTCCTGCAATAGCAGCATCCTGGACATGAAGGCAGATGTGCTGCTGGTGCCCTCAGTCCGATGTCTGTGTATTTCTGGGCACTAGAGGAATCCAGCCTGACCCTGTTCGGAACTCAGTTTGGAAAAGAATGGCTCCTTTTTCCTTTGTCTCTCTTAATTTGGTTTGTTTTGTTTCTTTTTCCCTTTGGGCAGCATCCATTTCTCCAATCAGCGGAGCCTCTCTTAAGCCTCTTCTGACAGGCTGATTGCTGTCATTCCTGCAGCAAGGAAATGCAGGAAGCAAAGGAGATGACAAGGACAACTTCAGCACTTGGAGAACAGAGCCTCTGAGAGCAGGTAGAAATCCTGAGGAGAGAGGGGCCAGGAAACAGGCAGCCATCAGAGCAGGAAAGCATGGTGGCATCTCCTTTTCTCCCAGCTGCTGACACTCCCTCTAACTTTTGGATTAGAACAGCATTGCTGGAGGGCACAAAGTCACTACTGATATGCACTTTTCAGTTGGGGGGTGGTGTGAGGCATGAAGCTTCCACTGATTCTTGGGGGAGATGGCTGGGACTTCATGTGGAAGTGTCTTTCTCCCCTCACCAGGAGCTGGAAGGGCAGCGTTTGGCGGCACAGCAGCTGCTGGCACAAGGGGCAAACCTCCTGGCAGAGGTAGAGAAGGAGCAGGAGAAAAGGCTGCTTGAGATGAAGCAAGAAGTTGCCACCATGCAAGCTGAACAAGAAGAGGTGCGAAGCAGAGCCAGTCAAAAGGCAAAGGCTGTGAAAAGAGAGCTTGTGTGTTGTTTTGGACTGCTCTGCGCTCCTTATGGGCACTGTTTCTCTGGACACTGTCTGTCTGGGTGGCATTGTCCCTTGGTAAACAGTGCTGGTGCCAAGAGGGCAAGGACCGGTCAGGTGAGAGGCTACCAGAGCGCAGGTTTGAGTTAGGCAGCAATGGCGTTGCAGGGCCAGAGAATGGGAAAGCCAGAGCTTTGTCTCAGAAGGTGGGAGGTCCCACAGGAAGCCCCCTGCAGAGCCAGGCTAGAGCTGTGGGAGTGGGCTGCCAGTCAGGCTGCTGAGGAGGTGCCTGAAGCTGCTGAGTACGTCCTGTGCATCCTTTGTCTGATCGAGCAGTGTACTGTGTGGGTGCCTCAGCATGAACTGTAGCACATGTTCCTCCTCACTTGGTGCTGGACAGACATTTGGACTCCCTACAGAAGCCATTGTGGTGCTTGGAAGCTGGCAGGGAGCACTCGGGGCGTTCCTTTTGCCTTTGAGGCAAAAGGTGGGAGTGGGTGGGCTTTGCCTGAGCTTCCCTGTGCAGTAAAGACAAAAGCTGGGATAGTTTTGCAAGCAGCAGAAGGCTGCAACCTAGCCAATGACTCAGTGGAGGTGTGTGTGCTAGTCCAGCCAAACTGATGAGAACACTTGGCTTCCTAGATTCCCTTTAGACTCCTGACTGGTAACCAGTCATTGGAGACAAAATACTTCAGAGAAATTGCTTGGCTGTGGGGCTGGTTTAATGCTGGTGTTGTCTCTATGACTGTTTGTACTTCTGTTATTCCCTCTGCAGGCTGCATGGGCCCCGCCATCTAAATCCCCACGTGTTGTGGTTTGTTTCTAGAATGTTCTGCTTCCCCCATGTTATGGTGTTAATGGTTCTGCCTTTGTTCCCCTCCCTTCCACAGTTACTTGTCAATCTCCCAACCCCTGGGAGATTGGGAATGGGATGGTGAAACGTGCAGGCTAGCTGGCCAGCCCGCCTTCAGCCAAAGGGATGTTGCCATGCAGGACTTCCACTCCGCAGGAGGAAGAGGCAACTTTCTAGTTAGTGGCAAATTTGGGTTTTTTGAGCCCCCGGAGGGACCAAGTGCACCCAAGGGATCCAGGAATAAGAGAGCCTCGAGGGTGGGGAAACACTGGGTTTTAAAGGGAGTGGGAGGTAGGGGTGGTAACAACACATGAAGAAATCAGAGTCTGGGGAAGGGTGATACATAGGTGACAGACATAAAGGGACAAACTGAGGGAGGGGCCCCGGCCCCTGAACCAATCACCTGACGCCCTGGCTAGAAGGTTCTAGAGATGGAGGCAGGAGTGCCAGGTGACTGGCAGGCAGCCGGGGGTGGGGAATTAAAATGATACATCGGTAACTGGGGCAACCGGGGAGGGCTTGGGAGATTGACAAGTAACTGTGGAAAAGGCAGAACCATTAACACCATAACATGGGGGAGAGAGAACATTCTAGAAACAAACCACAACACCCACTCTAAGAGCTTTTCAAATGAAAACGAAGGAAACGTGCAGCGAAGCAATGGAGGAAGCGGAAGAGATGATCAGGACCACTTCAGGATTACTTTCTGCAATGGCAGCTTGGAGCTGGATTCACAATAATAGTCCTACACACCCTCAAGCCTGTTGGAAGATTCCCTTCCTTGTCAGCCAGGGAATAAGGCTCTACATTCACTTCTGAATTGGCCATTCTTTCTTAAAGATGGAAAGTCCTTCCTAAGGGCATTCTGGTGTGGTTTGGAATTGGGAACAGTCTCCGTTCCTTTATCAGCTCCAACCTACCCTGCCTTTGGAATGCTGCCCATTGGCCAGTTTTTGCCCAGCTGAGGACTTTGGGATGAGGAAGAATATGCAAATGCATTTCCAGCCAAAAGCCAGTGAAGAGCAGGGCAGCCTGTGAGAGACAGTCTGAAGTTCCCCTCATTTGCCTCATGACTGTCTCAAGGACCGACTTTGGGACCCTGAGGAGCCTGATTGGAATCCTGGTCTGCGGTGCTGGATAAAGGCCAGAAATCCTGAGGCCCCTGAGCAGAGTTCTGGCCTGCCAAGCAATTGTTCACAGCTGTGTCTACAGTGACTGCTTCCAGCAGGGCCTGCCAGGGGGCGAGGCGCCCCATGTGCTTGCACCTGCTTGGCGGCAATAGCCCAGGAATTTTCCCACCTCTTGGCCCAGTTGGACTTTTCTGGGGTAACCTTTGGTGGTCCAAAGAAGACCCCTCATCTGCTTTTCAACCACCGTGACAGACAGACTGAGATGGAAGAAGCCTCTCTCTCAAGGACTGAGACATGAGAAGCTCCCCCCTCCCAAGGACTGAGACTGAAAGCCCCAACACGGGGGAGCTGTGTGGGGGAGCCGACCTGACCACAGCAAGATATTTGCCTGCAAGTGTGGCCATTGGACCAAGAAGACATTGGTCCTCGCCTACTGCTGAGAACATGGACTACCTGTTACATCTATTCTTTATTGGATCTTTGTCCCCCTCAGCGGTTTCAATAGACTTTCTTCCAGATCTGTTTTCCCCCCCTCAGCAATGGACTATAACAGAATCTTGAGTTAACCAGAACCTTTGAGAGCTTCCCAACATGACTTGGTGAACTCCATCAGCTGGATTACAAGGACTTTGTCTTTCTACGTTTGCTAGCTATATCCCCTCTCTCTCTCTCTCTCTCTCTCTCCTCTTTTGTCTTTTTCCTCTCCCTTAATCCCTCTATGGCATTTGCTGTGCTCATTCAATAAAGGTGCATTTGTTTGGATTAATACTGAAATCCCCACTGTGTTGTGTTTTGCACTCTGAGATCAGGAAAACGAACCATCACAGCTCCCTGCTCGCGTGAGCGGATCATGACACAGCCAGAACATCCTGTGCAGATCCAGGCTTTCAGCTGTGCCCACGGATGCTTTTGGTTCCTGCTCGGTGTAGCCGGCACGTCTCCCCTGTGACTGCTCCCGCCTCCCAGGTGGCCGTGGCTAATAGGTATGAGGCTCTGAGAGTGCACCGAAGAAGGCAGGCACGTCTGCTGGCAGTGCAGGAGAGCAGAGAGAAAGTGCCTGGCAGGACCCTGGCCAGCACCCGCTGTACCTGCTCTTTGTCAACAGTACAGGACTGGTGGGTGATGCTGCACTTGAGGTTGTCTGGGGCTCAGCAATGATGGAAAGTCTGTGTGCTTGAGTGGCTTTGTCCCTCTTACTGTGCCTTCTGTTGTCCCTGTGCTCCGCGATGTCTGCCCAGGGCTGTGTAGCTGCGTGGCACAGCTTAAGTGCAGGAGAGCCTCATTTGTTTGCCTTTTGAGATGGCTGCTTGTCATCGATGGAGAGAGACAGGAAGACTGACTCGGTGATCAGAATCCGATTTTCTTGTGGGATACAAGCATTTATATACTATTTTAGGGAGACTAGTACTGTGTACTACAATGATTAGGTTGAAGTCACTTACACGAACTTATGCATATAACAGCATCTCTTGCTTGCATTATTTCATAGGATTTTCTTTTTCTGGTAAACCTGTCTAATTAAATCTTCTTGCTATCTAGATCTAATTTTCAAAGTTCCGTTTGCTTTTGCCAAGGCATTTTATCTATCAATTCTCTTATCCTAATAAGGTCCAAAGTACTCTCTGTCTTGTGCACCCCAATATCATATCTCCCCCTTCTGTGTCAACCAAAACCACTCCTTTAATGGTCTTATTAATTAATCTCTGCACACATTGAAGCAAGCAAGGTATCATGATTAATATAATTATTATCAAAATTACCACATACATACCCATCCTAAAAAGAATCTTTTAGTTAAAAACTCCAGCCACTAAAATCTCAGGCTTGATCTTTATAAACTAAAAACATTCCTGCTGGCAGCTGCATTACTGGATTTAGAAAGTCTGCCAGAAGTGTAATTGTACTGAAAGTTTAATTCTTATAGATAGGGTGATAGGGAGAAGCATTTTTAGACTGATTCCTTCCCATGTATTTAAAATGAACACAAAAATCCAATTTCACAGAACCCAGGAATTCTAATCCTTGGGGTTCCACCAATGGTGGTTCATGAGGTTAAGGGATCCAATTTGATGTGATTTGATCTGCTTTCAAAAGAAAAAAAATAGTGTAAAGTTCTGGAGGAGCTATATTCCCCCCTGGTTTTTTTTGCTTTTTAATAACATGTGTGTTTCTCATGATGAACATAAGAAGGTAACATCAAAGCAAAACAGTATGTAACATAACGATAAACTTTTACTAAGTAAAAATTAATCAGATAATAGATACAATTATAGCACATGAGAAATAGAATGGTGTTTTAAAACAATACATGATCAATTTCTTGAATATTGTACCATTACTTAGAGTCTGTAGTAATCGGCAAGCTTAATTTTTTTAAAGTGAGGGCTTGAAAAATCATTCTCGGGTAAGATTTCTAAGTTCATCTTAAACGGAGGTTTAGCTGTTCTACGTCTAAATTTGGTAAGCCAAAATGACTTGAATATAATTTTCGTGCAGAAAATTTTCTCTACTAGTTAAAGCTAGGACTTGGCTAGGGTCACGGCTTTTAACCAGAAGAGTCTTTTTAATATATTTTAGAAACCTCTTAGTAGTTAGAAAAATAATAGATGTCTTATAAATAGTTCTAGAACAATAAGTGAAGGTTTGAAAAGTAGCTGGTTTTCTCATTTATCGTTAGTTAAATAGTTAGTTAATGGTACCATAGACAAATAGCAAATGAAAAAAGGAATGTTGGTTATAAAAAGACAGCAAATTCACATCACAAAATCAACACCATAATCAGGGTTACCTAATATATCAGTAAAAATGGTCTTAAGAAATTGAGGTTCTATTTCCCTAGACATATATGACATTAAAGCAAAAAAGTAAAAGAAGGCAATAAATAACTCATAACTAATTACAGTCCTAATATGGAATTATTTCTCATTCTTCAGTATTACTTATAAAAAATAAAATAGCAAAAACTGTTCTTATTTCTAGAGCAAAATATCTTATCTTGTAATTTAAAGGAGTAAATTTTGACAAAAATTCATTCAGACTTTATGTCCTTCACTTGTTATAGCAAAGGAATTATGTCTTATAACTCAAACAGGTATACTTCAACAAAACTTAAAATCAACTTCACTAAAACTTAACCTTAATAAAGTATCTCTAAAAGAACTTAAAGTTAACATTGCTCAGACTAAACAAAACTCAATCTTAACAAGAATTAACTTATTTAAACTCTATTATTACAAAAATGTTACTGAAAATTTGTCATATCACGGTTAAACATCAAAGTAAACAACATGCAAGTAAACAACTGTACTGAAATCTTTACAATAAAATTACCTTGTTAGAACTATGGAGTAAAAAGCAAGCACCTAAAAAAGCCGACAGTGGAATTAAATCTCAAAAAATTACTACAGATAAAGTTCAAGATTGGTCTTGAATGTGAGCTAAAGAATCTTGAATTTATGACTTATCTAATTACTCTCAGTGAACCATGCAGTTTTGCTATGTTATTAATAGGTAAAAAGACACCACCTCTATACCAACACTAGAATTGTTCTAGTAACAACCCTGTTAAAAATCACAGATCACAAGTTAGAAGGTAAATCTCAACACTGGCTGGTGCCAGGCAGGTGGGGCTGCACCCCCTGCAGCAGCTTTTAAAGACTGCTTGTAGGATTGATGTAAGTTTGGCTTCGTAAGAGTAATGGCAGATAAACATTGAAGGCTAAACTAAAAGAGATTTAGTTCAATTGTTCTGAGCAGAAAAAGCTGCCCATTTTTTAAAAGGTTGCAGAGTTCTCAAGTTAAAGCAATTGCTGCCAAGTGTGAGTTGTAGCTATTTCTTGTTAATAATTGCATGTTGTAATCTCCTGTTAACAGTTTCCTTTTTAATAGTGCCTCGAGCCAGCCCGCCGCTGCCCCGGCGGGGGCCCCACCTTTCGGCGTGGGCCCGCCCGTGCCGGGGGTGACCCCGGGGAGCGGGGGGGCGCTCCCGCCTCGGCGCGGGTCGCGGTCGTGCCGGGGGTACCGGCCCGGGTCGCCGTGTCCCGCGGGAGCAGCTGCTGGACGGCTCCCTTAGCCGAGCGTCGCCCTGCTGCTCCCTGGAAGAGGGCACCCAGACGCTGGAGGGGAAGGGACATCGAGTCGGCATTCAAATGACCTCATTTCCTGCATGCAACGGGATGGACCCCTCACGAAACAAAGCCAAAAACCCCTAAAACAACGAGCCAACACAAAATTGACGAATCAAAGTGATGACTAGACGTGAGGATAGAATCCAGTGTCCACCAAGGCCTTTTTACCCATCACCCTAATCTCAAAGATGTCAGCTACACACAAGACCTCAAATGTTGAAGTAAAAAGCAGCAGATTTCCTTATGTTGTCTTGAGGATGGAACTTCTAGCTCTAGTCTGCAGATCAGTGGACGAAGTTGCACTCTTCCTCCTTTTGTGAGTCGCTCCTGGGAACGCTAGTGTTATGAGCATGGACCCACCCAGAGGTTCTCCCCACCAGAGCTGATCAGTTTTAATAAAGGCATCAAGGAGGAGGAAGGTCCCCTGCCTGTGTTTATTTCAATACAGTACTAAACACTGTACCAAAAAATGATTAACAAATACATTGTTAAAAAAAGGCAAGTAACTGGAAAACTGACCAGGGCTAGGTGTCCTTCAGGGCTTTAGATCTGTACGAACTGTGGCTTTTGATAGCTGGGCTGCTCCTTCCAATACTTGAAAGTGCCTGGGGCACTTCAGCTGGGGACCATTGTGGGGGTGTCGAGTGTCCCAAATGACTCGTGTACAAAATTGAAATGCATCAAAATTCTCCACTCTGTTAAAAAATATTTCCCCCACAAAACCAGGGACACAGACATCACAAAAAGTTTAACTGTGGCAATCAGGCCCTGTTATTTGCACCAAGTGTTGGTTTTCCAGGCTTTCGCTCCTTCCATCCACGCGGGAGAGTCCCCGAGTCGTTAATCGCCGCTCATTGGGCTATTGGCTGCTTCAGATAACAGTCACACCGGCTCCTGTATCAATGAGTCCTGTTAGGAGTGTCTCTGCCTTTCAGAGTCCCATTGCATTGGCATGTTGGACGCTCAGAGGTAATATTTTGTGTCCATAAAATCTGTGGCACCCCTGTGGAACTGAACCCCTCCTCCCTTTATTCATCTATCAGGGGTGCAGGCAGGGGTGCTGCAGGAAAGGCTATAAGTTGAGCTATATTGCTCCCGGCCGGGACTACACAGGGCGGATGGGGGGTCCAAGCCATGATCTTTATTTCCCCAAGGGAATCAGAGTCTATAGCTCCAGGGAGAACAAACAACCCTGTTATCCAGGTGGAAGATCTGCCTATAATCAAAGCATGCATATTCTGTCCTGGCGGTCCGAAAACTCCTGTGGGAAGCAAATGGACAGATGAATCAAGCAATGTTACTGTGTCGGAGGTTGCCGGGTCCATTCCTGCGCTGCCTGGGGTGGCTGGTTGTAAGTCAGCGACAATTGCTCGGCAGGCGAGGGCAGGGCCGATTGGAAGTTCATGGTTGCTCCCAGCTGCTGCGTCGGCTGCGGAATTTGCATCCTCGCGCATCGCCGTCCTGTGCTGCGAGAGAAGTTTCCCTGCAAAGGCTGGCCATTGTGGTGGAACTTGGAGCGACATATATTAGCAAAGCGAGGGCCTTTCCAGCAGCAAGGGCATACACCCGGAGCTTTAGGTTTTTGCGTTTTTGGCAGTTTCTCCAGATTTGCCCATATCTCTCGCAGCCAAAACAAGCCACCTGTTTCCCAGGGGTTAGTTTCACGGTGGCAAAAGCGTTCGCTATGCCTTGCCCCACGGCTTGATATGTGACTGCTGTGGTGTGTTTTAATGTCCCCAAGCGGTGGCACGCTTGTATCATTTGGAGTAAAGTGGGTTCAGGTTCAGGGGGTAAAGATTTTAAAAGCTGCTTACAGTCCAGGTTGGTGTTCTCGACGGCCAGTTTGAGGAGTATAATCTCCCTGGCTTGCTCGCTATTGATTTGTCTCTCCAATGTTTGTGTCAATTTGTCCACAAACTGCAAGTAAGGCTCTTGCGGACCTTGTTTGATATTCATGAAGGACTGTTGCGTAGTTTTGGCATCAGGAACCTTTAGGAATGCCAGGTGAGCTGCCCTAATATCCTGTAGGGCTTCTCTCAGTAAGGTGCCTTGGCCATTAGGCTTGGTATGCGCCCCCTCCCCCACAAGGTGGTCAATAGTTAAGGCAGCCAGGGCTTGGTTTGCATGCCATGCATACATTGCAATTAAATTTTCCAGCCCTTTTTTCCATTGTGGCATAAATATAGCATATTGTGTTGGTGTGAGCAACAGATTTGCCAAAAAACTTACCATCGTGAGGAGTCATGAGGTGAGTAGTAAAGCTTGCTCTTAATAAATTACTAAAGTAGGGGGACCCCAGTCCATATTCCTGCGCAGCGGTACGTATGGCGCAGTTCCTTAACTTCCGAGTGATCTAGAGGCTCTCATTGTGGATTTTCCCCCTTCAGGCCAAATTGCACAAGGGCCACAAAGATTTCTGCAGTAGTGTCAAGGTCTCTGTCCTTAAGGGCTTTCCTTTTTATCTGTAACCAATTGTTACACGTATCCAAAGGGAGTAAGCTCGCATCTTTTTCAGGGCCAGGGTTGAAAGAGTCCAGCTCCCCTTCACTGCTAGAGTCAGTGTCTGCTGCATAAGCCATAAGTGTGCGGCGGCTCTGGGATGGCTGGCAGTGTGGCGGTGGGACTGGGGGTGGCGACCGGGCTCTATCCCTGGCACTCGCTGGGGAGGGCATGCAGACGGGAGATGGAGAGTGGGACCTGGGCAGGTTTCAATCCGGCTGGGGCCGTCTCAGGGTAGCCTCACAGGCTGTAGCCTCACAGTCTTCCCCGCAGCCTCCCACTTTTTTTAATTGCGTCCATGACTGCCTTCCAAGCAGGAAGCATTGGGAGCTCTGGCTCGTGGCCAGGCAGTGTCGCGAGGTCATAGAGCTTTACTCCGACCTTGTCCCGGAAGCGGAGACTAAATACAGAAGAAGGGGTAGCGTCGGGGACCATGTGTGACACCCATCATAAAATGACTTAAGGTCGTGCTTTGGGATGGGGGAGCCACGCCTGCCCAGAAGGGCAAGCACGGTTTCATAGACATCTCTCTCTTTGAACATTTCCTTTCCCATTCCTTTAGTTCCCCTGGCTCACCTGTCAAAGCGCAGCAGACAGGGATTGCAGGCCCAAACGCGGTTCTCTAACCGTCACCATCAGTTCCAGGGGCTCGCCGACTCCCCGCCTGTCAGGCAGATTCATTTCCTCACACAGGGCACCAATTGTCGGCGATGGAGATAGACAGGGAGACTGACTCGGTGATCAGAATCCGATTTTCTTGTGGGATACGAGCACTTATATACTATTTTAGGGAGACTAGTAATGTATACTACAATGATTAGGTTGAAATCACATACAGAAACTTATTCATGTAACACCACCTCGTGCTTACGTTGTTTAATAGGATTTTCTTTTTCTGGTAAACCTGTCTAATTAAATCTTCTTGCTATCTAGATCTAATTTTCAAAGTTCCGTTTGCTTTTGCCAAGGCATTTTATCTATCAATTCTCCTATGCTAATAAGGTCCAAAGTACTCTCTGTCTCATGCACCCCAATATTCCACTGCAGCTTTGGACTGTTCCAAAGGGGTCTACTTGGCGTTTGTCATCTGCAGGCCATTGCAGAGCAGTGGGCCACAGGCTGCTGCCAGAGCTCCAACACAACACAAGTGTGGCAGCCCAAGAATCAGTGCACGGATCTTCCGGATGTTCGGAGACATTCAGTTGCCAGAGAAACAGCAAGCAGGACCAGAGGAGCTTTGCATCTCCCTGCCACAAAACGAGGTCAGCCTGCAAATGGAGTCAGAGCAAAGGTAAGCATGTACCCGCATTCTAAAGAAGGAACTGCAGCCTACAAGAGTCCTGGAAATTTATTCTCTTTGCTTCTTTTGCCCCCCAAATCTCATTGAAGAAGTTAGGCTTTTCAGAACCAGCTAGGATGCCACCTAGAAGAAGCAGACTTGCTTTCAGTCAAAGCTTTTGAGACCAAAAGTCTGGTTTGCTTGGGTTTTCCTTGGATGCCACTTGGGTTGGCGCATTTTCTGAGTTCCCCTGGGATGCCTTGAGCACTGCCTTATGGGCTGGGAGGACATTTTCTGCTGCTTTATGAATGAGGAGAACTTCCCAGGCTTTTCTTTCGCATTAGCTGTACAGAAGGTTGCCTTGCTGGGCACAAGAAAGCCACAGAGCAGCTGCTATTGTGAGGTCAAGGGAGCGGTGCAACAGTGCTGTCAGCCCAGCGTTGTCCCAGTGCGCGCAAGGCCTGGTCATCCAGAGCAGCTCTTCCGCTCGCTCCCTGCAGGAGGATCCTCGTGCACAAGGAGTTCTCAGCGGATGGCCTGCACCCCGAGAGGAGTCTTGGCTTTCCCTTGGGTGGCATTCAGCGTGCAAACCCACGCAGCACTGCCAAAATGATCAGGCAAGTCTGTGCCATGGTTTGCACTGTCTTTTCTGTTGTCTATTCCGGCTACTACCTGACCCAGCTGACTCGTAAGTAAAGGTTTCTCCTGGGGCTGGCATCGCCCAGCTTTTGCTTCACTCTGCTCTTGATGCCGCACTAGTGACCCAGTTTATTTGGGAACAAAATGGCCATGAAGATGCCACCGCTTTGGTCAATGTCCTGCCAGCAGCATCAGCTAAAAAGGGGGCATCTGTACTGGGTGGCAGGTGCAGAGTATTTGCAGTGCAACCTGCAGCGGTTGCCTTCCCTCCCTGGGAGAGTGCGTGGCAGCGGAGTCCGTCATTTCCTCAGCTTGCTGCTTCAAGCAAGACGAACTGCAAATTGCAGACTCTGAGGAGAGATTTGTAGAAGTACTTCTACCAACTCAGTGGTTCTCTCCAGGAGTGAAGGAAAGCGCCTTTTGCTCCAACATTGCCCCTTAGAGGCCTTGGCTGCGTGACTTGACCCTTTGATGCTGTGCCAAGACTGCGATTCCCTTGGCGATGCAGCACAAACTCCAATGCATGGAGGGTTTGCTGCTGAGCCCAGCAGCTGTTCCTGGGCTGCTTCAGCAGGGAGCTGCCGCAGCCCAGGGGCCCTTTATGGAAGCTTTGCTGGGCTATCATCTTCAGCCAACGAATGGGAATTAGGGCATGCCATTTAAAAGAATAGAGATCTAAAATGCAGGAAAGAGAAGAGGAAAATGCTGCTTGAGCTGTTGGGCACAACAGGAGCTCCAACTTTTGAAGAGCAACGGGCATTTCCACCACCGTGTTTCTATTTCTCTCTTGGCAAAAGAGGCCCAAATGTAGACAGAGCCTACTATAGCGCCCTTGTGGTTCTCTTGCTTGCTGTGGGAAAGAGCTGTTGCTCCTGGAGGCACGTTGGCAAAGTGGCTCTGTGTTGGGACTGCCTCGTGCTGTGAAAGTCGCCAGCACGGGCACTTTTCTAAGGGCCTCTGGTAACTTTTGCCTTGCTCGCTGCAGGTCACCTGACACGTGGGTGGAGACAAGCCAGTCCTTTGGTGAGTGGCAAAGGAAGCTGAGAGGTTGCTGGCGTGTGAGAATTGTGCAGCAATTCTGCCAGCTTGGCCTGTTGCAGTTGAGTGTGGAGTGCCAGCGTGGGAGGCTGAAAGAAAGGCCAACTGCCCGGTGGCATCAGCAGTAGCAAAGGGAGCCCTGGCTGTTTGCTGATTTTCCGGTGAAGAGCCTTTCAAGAGACAAAAGGCAAACGGGACGGCTCCAAGGCGTCTTTCTGCTTGTAGCCAGCAGGGAAGCTCAAATGCACAGCAAGATGGAGTAGCACCTCATGCAGCCATCTTCCTCGAGTTTTTGCGACTCAGAGTCCCACGTGTATCAAAGTCTATGATTTCCCCTACTTCTGGGTCCTTTCCCAGCTCAATAGAAAGCAGCTCCTAAGGGATTGGCTTTTGCCCATCTCTCTCACTTCTGTCTGTCTGCAGGGCTCAACAGCTGGCTCAGCAGCTCCTCCAGCTGCCTCTGTCATTGAGGAAGAGGCTGAAGAGGAGCAAAGGAACATCAAGCCTCCAGCTGCTGTCCCTCCACAGCCTGAACACGCAGAGCCGGTAAGTGGCAGCTGAGCTTGGCACTGCCTTTGGTGCAGGGCCAGGCTTCCCGTTTTGGAGCAGCCCTTGTTGCTCATGGCCGAAGATGCTGGGGGCGGTGTGCCTGCCATGACGTAGTGCTGCTTGAGGAGGGCCTAAGAAGTGCTGGCCAGTGGGTTCTGAAGTTTGACATTTAAGC
The DNA here is from genome assembly GCF_037042795.1 of Molothrus aeneus. Lineage (NCBI taxonomy): Eukaryota > Metazoa > Chordata > Aves > Passeriformes > Icteridae > Molothrus > Molothrus aeneus. The sequence continues at coordinate 2,375,987 of NW_027099079.1, read as the reverse complement.
TGGGATGCTGAGAGGGCCCGAGAATGTCTCTTGGGATCAGACAAGAGGCAGCATTCCATGATTCCCAGCGTAGGAGTCAGCCCCTTGTGCCCACTGTCAGTGCAGGCTGCCCGTGGTCGGTAAGCAGACGGAGCGGCTCAGAGACACAACTGACAGCCTTGCAGGGGATCACACTGGGCCCTGGAAGGGACCTGCCCTCTCCTAATGGACTAATTAGCTTCAGGCTGTGCTTCACTTCCAGCCGGTCAAAGCAGAGTTTGGAGAGGAGAATCCTCGTCAGCCCTGCGTTGTGAAAGGCGGGTGGGTCTGGGCGGGGCTGGAAGGTGGCTCCAAAGGGCCGCTCCCTAAAGGCTGTCATAGAGAGGGGAAATCCGTGAAACAGATCAGAGAAGGGACACGCTGCGGGCTTCTGAGTGGACCGTTGCATGCAAGCTGCAGGGTGATTTCATTGCCCAGGAAAAGACAGGAGGAGGAAAGCAACAAGGCTCTAGGGCCATGCTCTGATCTCTTGCTGGATCTTGGCAGCCTCAGTGATACCTTGTTGCCAGTGTCTAGCAGAAAAGCTGCAATCGTGGAGCATGGAAGTGTCCCTGAGGGGCTGGATCCAAGTAGCCTTTGGGCTTTTCCCAAAGTTGCCTTTGAGAAGGGGACATGGGAAACGCCCTAGCTGGAGAGGCCTGGCGGTGGCTGACAGCACCTTGCCAAGGCCTTGCTTTTGCCATGCGTTCCACAGGGCATCTGTGCCAGCCACCCTTCTGACGGGCAATCCTTTCTTGTCCCAGCTCAAGACGGGCTCTGCAATTCAACCTGGTGCCGCTGGACCAGCATGGCCTGCAGCAGCCAGCTCGCCCCCCGCTGCTGGCACTTCCTGCAGCAGCGCAGCCCAGCAGATCGAGATGAGGGAGGAGCAGGGCCTGAAGACACTGAGTACGTCTCGTACATTTCTTGTCTGCCAGAGCAGTGTGTTGTGTGCGTGTCTGGGTGTAGGCTGCGCCAGAAGTTGCCCCTCGGTCTCAAAGGCACTTAGGCCCCTCTGCAGAAGCTGTTGTTGTGCTTTGAGGCAGTGCGGCAGCGCTCAGGGAGTTCCTGCTGCCTATGAGAGCGGCTGGGCCTGGCTTGGCTCTGCCTAGGCTGCCTACTGTGCCAAAGACAAAAGCTGAGCATTTTCTGCTTCAGCAGAAGGCTGGCACCAAGCAAGTGACTAGGCCCCAGGGAGCTCTTCTGACCCCAGCCGTTTTCTGGCTATCCTTCTTACTCCTACTCTGGATCAGACATTTTGTGCCCCTGGCAGTGGACCTGCCAGTGATTCTGGACACTTGGATCCCAAGTGCTCTGGGGATGCCCGGAGGCAGACGAGGAGACCAGGACGTCGGTGCAGAGGCCGGGTCTGGCGCTGAGTGCAGAAGGCGGCTGGTCAGGGACAGCCCAGGAGCTGATCCTGCAGCTGCTGCTCCAGCGCTGCTCCACCAGCGTTCCAGCAAGGGCCGCAGGAGCAGGAGACAACGACAGTTGCTATGGGCACAGCCCAACATTCCATCTAGAACCCCAGGGGAGCCATGGGACAGAAAGAGGCATGGGCCGCCTCTGGCCCTTGTACTTCTTCTGCTGCAAGTTTGCTCTGAGAAGCTTCCCATGGGGCCTTTTCTCCTCAGTCGCCTGATGAGACGGGCAAAAGCAGTGCAGGGACAGCCCTGGGTCTTCCCGGTGCTTCTCTGCAAGGTGTCTCCAGCTGAACGTGCACAGGAGCCTGCCTCTGTGCAAGGGCCCAGACCTCATCTCCTGCCCTGGAGAACCAGAAGGGCTCCTCCCACTGGCTCTCCTCCAGCTCTGAGAGGAGCTGGAATTTGCAAGTTGTCCAGCGCAGAGCCAACTCCAGAGCTTCCTCTCAAAGTGGAGCCATTCATCCTGCCCCCTTTCTCAAGTCTCCTTTTGCTGCCCAATAATGTCACTGCATGTTTTCCCTCCTTTGGGCCTCTGAGCTGGTCTCTCACCTCATCACTCCTCCCTTGAAACTTGGAGAAACAGGATGTTTTTCAGGGCAACTGATGGGGACACACACACACACACAGGGACAGCACACGGGCATTTCTCTAGCAAACATTCATGCAGAATTTCTATAGCCCTCTTCCAGCTCCCTTGGAGAAGCTCGGTGTTTGTCCCCAAAAGACTCTGCCATTCCTCTAAGAAAGCAACACTAACAGAATTCCCTTTCCACACTGCTGGCCTTCACATTGGTTTTAATGCCTAGATCCCAGATATGACAAAACCCAGGCAGCTTTGCTGCTTTCCTGCCTGTCGTTAAGGAAAAGCAAATCTTGCTTCAGTCCCAATCTTGCTTCCTTCCCAGCCTGCACCTTACCCACTGGCCAGCAAACTGAGGGTGCAGCTGGAACAAGTCCCACTGCAAGGCAGATACTTTGTAGGCTCCAAAGCCCACCTGCACCGCCTCCATCAGACAAGGGCAAGCTTCCCTCGGCTTCCCAGAAGCAGCCTGGCAATTGCCCCCTCCCTCGCCCCCTCTCCACCCTCCACAGCCCCTGCCACCAAAGCCTTGCTAGGCAGGGCCATTTGCTGGCCTCGAAGAAAGAGTGCCTTTGATTCTTCTTTGGCGCAAGTGCCCGAGCTGTGAGAAGTCAGAGGATAATGATCACACCCGCTCTGCTTTAGCTAAGGAGATTGCTGGAGGCCCAGAGCGGGACACTGGTCCTTTCGAGAGAAACTGAAACTGAACTAGCCATGCCTTTGTGGCGCATGCCGATAGGAATTGGATAGAATCGGAGGGCTTAGAAACGTCCTCCAAGGTGGTCAGCTCCATCAGTCCCCCAAAATGAAACAAAGTTATGTTACTGGGCTCCAAAAAGGACTAAAGCCGCTGCTTTTATGCCAGAAAATATGGTGAGACCAGACCACTCATCTAGATCCAATTCCGTGAATTAAACAAAGCCTCCCTTTCCACTCCCAGCTGAGATGTTGAGGAATCAAAGGCAGACGCCCCAGCCTTATTTCACTGGCAGTAAAGGAGACACACCTCAGTAAGTCCTGCCAGCTGAGCAAGGGGCTGGGCCCGGGGAAGGTGGCGCCTGCCCAGATTCTTCTCTCAGGGCAAGTGCCGTCTTTGCAACACCAGGCAAATGGAACAAACATTGCCAGAGTGTTTTCATACAGACAGAAAGACAAAATGGAACAAACTTTGGTTTAATGATAAAGACCCATTGGCTCTCAACAAAGGCAAAAATGACAAAAGGCAGAGCATAGACAACACCCAACCTTTGAAATTTATTGATAAATCTAATAAAACTAATGAATCTTAAATAATACTAATGGATCTTAACGACTAAATTGAGGAGATTCCTATCATGTCAACTAACTAAGTAGAAGATTAAACTACCCTAAAAGCTTAAAAAACAGTCCTATTCCTATCTAGTCCTATTGATACCTAACTCTTGCTAGCCCTGGACAACCTGCAGGGTTGTCTAATTTCAAAGTCTTTTCTTCTTGGCGAGAGGCTCTGCTTCCTTCCGAGGCCGATGTCTTCTCCTGTGGTTGTTCCTTTCCTTCACGGTTTCAAACACCCTGCAAGATAGGAAACAAACCATCCATTGCTCACTTTAGTACACACCATGAAACCAAGTGCCGAGATCTCCGTTTGAGTAGGAATTTCTGTCTTTTCAGGCAGTGGCACATTTGTGAATTGATCAGCACCATGAGTCTGATGGTTCTACTTTCAATGCCTTGAAATGTCTTCCTCCTTTTGCTGCATCCTCTTTTGAATTTGATCAGCAGCATCAAACCAAGCTTTGATGGATCTATTCCTACTTGTATGAACTGTGTCTTGTTGGGGCACGGCAAGGTTTCATTGTGAAGGCTGGGTTTTACCTAAGCTCTTTGGGTTTGAGGTGGGTGTTAAGCTTGACCACGGCTGCCGGGGGCGAAGCTGCAAGTGCCCCCAGCTTCCCCTGCGGTGCCTTTGAAAAGGGTCAGCCTGTTTTAGTCCAAAGGCGCAGCTTTGAGCAGAAAGAGGAGGAACTTACGCACCGTTTGCACTGCCCGCAGGGAAAGGGGCCTCCCGCCGAGCGGGGCGGCTGGCGCGCTTGGCAGCAGGGACACTCGGCGCTGCGAGCCCTCTTGCGGCTTCTCTTCCCTGTCTCCCCGTTCTCCTTTCTGGGAGGGCTTTTCCTCCTCTTTGCTTTGCCCACACTCTGGAAATCAAAGAGTCCTTATCAATGCTTCCTTCCTCTCACAAAGCTGGAAACCAGAGCATCCAGCACAAAAATCTATCGGCTTAAGCAAATCCTTCCAGACCCTCAAGAGCTGAGAAAACGGCTGCCTTTGCCAATGGGCTGCGGCGGGCTGCCAACCCAGAGCTTGGAGGAAAATACTCCTCTTTTCTACAGGCCAAAGGGGTGGGATAAATACCTGCCTATTTAGAGCTCTACATTTCTTATTTCTACCTTTCTGCCTAACATCTATTTCTCTCTGCTTTTCCTCCACAAATGTCTAGGCAATGGCATTTAAATTCAGTCCAATTAGGGTAGACACATGGTTAGCCATTTTCTAGTCCCCAAAATAATCTCCCTCCCTGTCTCTCTCTCTCTCTCTCGCTCACATGATGTGAAGCAAATTGCTCTTTGCCGGTAAGGAAAGTTTTAGGGGAGCCACGGCACCGGCAGCTCCTTCTTGGGGAGTATGCTGCGATGCTAGAAAAACTCCCTGAAAATCTGCAGCATATCCACAAAGGCAGCCTGGATTGCTGATGTCAGCAAGCAGTGGGGAATTAAGGGTCTGATTGGAGTCAGCGAGGGTGCCAGCCCTTGAGAAGCCCATCTGTAGAGAGTCAAAGCCCATTTTGGTGGCGCTGCTGCTTTCTTGGGTCAAAGTTAGGCTCCAGAATTGCATACTTCAGGGCAGCAGCACAAGGAAGCCCCGGGCAGCATCTGCTGTGCCTTTCCCAGCGCATGGGACGATGTGATCCTGGCAAAGGGGCGTCTGGCATGGCTCGCCAGCAGCTTTCTCCCCTTCTGCCAGTTTCTCGACCTTCCTGGCACGTCTCGATTTTCTTGCCCCTCACCTGAGCAAGAGTGCTGGCAAGTTTATGCTCCTTTTTCCAGGAGTAGTAGTACTCCACACACTGTGCCACGGTCTTAGTCTGGATCTGTTGTGAAGAGAAAAAGAAGGAGTCGAAAATGGTGTCGGGTGCACTGGGGAAAAAGTAGAATATGGAGTGAACTAGGAAGGAAAAGCATGAAGTAAATGGAGTAGGGTGTAAAATGAAATCAACATGGGGAAAGAGAGGCATCATGCAATGTCTTAAACCGTGTATTCTGCTAGGTGGTAATACACGCAATGCACAGATCAACAACAAATCCATCTAGCACAGTTCTTCTTTCCCCGCTTCACTCCAGGTATGCCAGCACACCGTCTTGTGGAAGCAGCAGCAGACCTGTGCGACAAGTCTGACAGAAGAAAGCTTCATCTTCCAAAAGAGCTTGGAGAAAAGGGCTGGAGAGGCAGGATCATCCTTTTGACACAGGCTTTTGATGTCCCCTTTTGTTACTTCTTGAAGATACTTGGTACTTGAGAAGAGAGAGACTGAAGCCCAGTGCTTGTTCCCAGAAATAACCAAGCTTTCCTCCTGACGATCTGCTCGGGTAAAGAATGTCCCGTGGCTTTACCTGCTTCTGGATGAGATGAAAATCCTTGCCGTAGGTGTGGAAAGCCTTTTGGAAGGACTCCTTCTCCTCAGGTGTCCATCTATCAGAGCCTGGCAAGAAAAAGCAGCGGGTAGTAAACGCATCCCTTGATCCACACCAAGTAGATCCCACTGGCTGCCGAAAGAAAATGGTGGCAGGCCGTCATTCACATGTGTGTACGTGTCTGCTCCCTCAGAAGGTCATGAAGACAAGAGCAGGCATTGCCCGGGGAGAAGGATTGGAAAAGAAGTAAAGCTGAAGGACTAGATGCTGGTGCTTCCCCACCTGCAGAGGAGACAAGACCTTGTGCTGGTGTTAAGCACAATTGCTTTAAGCAGAAACCCTTGCCACAACAATGAAGGGGACGGCAGCATCTGTCAGGGACGCAAGAAGCTCTGCTTTGCTTACCTGCGTAATGATAATCAGCCATGGGGTGGCCTTGAGGTGTTGCAGGCCCCTCTGAGAGCAGCATCTCCAGAGCCTCCTGCAAGATCAAGAGGGAAAAGGCTTTAGCCGCCCCACCACATTAAAAATGAGCCAAAAAATCACAGGTGCTGCCTTGCAGCTACTTAGCCTCTCCAGACATTCAAGCGACTGTATCCCATGTGGGTGAAACACTGTGATTTGCTCCAAGTCCCTGGTTTTTGCTGCCCAACCCTTTGATCCTGGTCCCCGAGAGTGGCCTTTTGCTCACCAACCTAAGGATTTTGCTGCTCCTGCAGCCAGAATGGCCTCAGCTGACTGAGGCTTCTGGGAATTTCCCCTCCAAATGTCTTAGAGAAGCCAGCTCTCCAGGCCATTTACAAGGCAGCAGGACCTTCCGCCGCTGCCGCCGCCTCCAGGAGGGAGATTCTCCCTGCTGGAGCCCTTTGGGCTCAGCCCTGACGCAGCTGGAGGAGACACAGCAGGCAGCAAGTGCTCTGCTCCCTGTTAAGACCCTTCTTCAAAGAGCAGCCAGGAAAGGCTGTCCCAGTGCCCGGGCCCTCTGCATTCCCTGTGCCCTCTTCTCTGCGCCCAAACAGCCGCTTCTTACCGGAACGCTGCCGCGTGCCTGGTGCAGGCAGTGCAGGGCGCGCTCCAGGTTAGCTGCTGCCCCGGGAATGCCACGGGAGCTGGCCATGTCCAACAGTTCTCTTACTGCAAGCACAACAAAAAACCCACCGAAAGTCAGCCTTGAGGCCAGCAAGGGCAAAGACTGCCATGCAAGGCAGAAGGAAAGGCTGGGAGCTAAAGACAGCAGCTTGGAGAGTATGAAAAGGAGAGCAAAGCCAGGGCCAGCTGAACCAAGGGCCCATGCAGTGCTGGCTCTCCCTCCAAAGCAGCTTCTGTAAGAAGAAGTGGGGGCCAATCTGCGCTCTTCCAGTGGCAGACGGCCCTGACCAATTTGGAGAGCAAGGTGCTTGCTCTTTCTCCTTGCCTCTAACACTTCTACATGGGAAGATGGGCGAGACAAGGAGAGAAGCAGAGCCTGCAAAAGGCTGCCTTTTTACGCAAAAGGAGCCTTTTAAAGACCCAAGTAGCTCAGGGGTGGAAGAAAAGCTTGAAGCAAAGCTACCTCTGTCAGGTTTTTCCATGTCAGAGTCATCCTCCCCCCAGGGCTTCCAGACCAGGGTTGCAGGCTCTTCATCCTCACTTGGTGCTCTGCTCTGCAGCTCTGGCAGCTCAGCCTGAAAGTCGCTGCCAACATTGATGTGTCTAAAGGAAGAAGGAGGTGGAGGTGAGAAAGGCAAGTGGTCAAGAGAGCCTTCCTGTGCATCCACAGGCTTGAACCAACGCCACCCTGACTCTGAAAGAGCAGTTCTCCTCCTCGCCATTCTTCCAGTTTGCTGTCCCTTAACCCTATGCCAAAACTCACGGCTGAATCTGGGCTCTTGCTTTCCTTTTCATTGTGCCTCTCCTTTCCACCTGAAAGAGATCAAAGCAATGCTCCAGTTAAAAATCCTTCCTTCTCATCCTCATCATTGCAAAGCCCGAGCTCCTGTGTCCCAGCTCCTTTCTCTTTGCCGCCTTTTTGACATGGAATGTCCTAGGGAGGACCCTCTAGCAGTCAGCAGCTTCCTCAGGAGGGCAAGCACAAGGCCATGCACTACTCTCTCCGGGGCCACTGAGAAGAGCCAAGACAATGGCAGGGGAGATGTGCCAGTGCAGGCTTAGGTTGGATAGAAGGAAAAGGTTCTTCAGCCAGAGGCTGCTTGGGCACTGCAACAGCCTCCCCAGGGAAGGGGGCACAGCACCAAGCCTGACTGAGCTCCAAAAGTGTTTGGACACTGCTCTTGGGCACAGGCTGTGATTATTGAGGCTGCCCTGGGCAGGCCCTGGACTTGGGCTCAGTGATCTTTGAGAATCCCTTCCAAGCCAGGAAATTCTGTGCTACTGTGATTGTGCTCTTGAGGAGATGGCATTTGACGGCCGCCCCTGAGCATGAGGTAGAACCAGCCCTACGTGCACTGGAAAAAGAATCTAGAAAGATATTAAAATAGCATGGATCTATAAGCCATGGAACTACGTCAGTATATAAGAATTGCTGATCCCAGATGGTTTTTGAAGTTGAAAGCCTGTGTTTGAGGAGAAGCCCAGTCAAATGCTTCTATGCCCTGAACGACAGGGATGCCAGAGGAGAAGTGCCATCATTCTGGTGTTTGAAGCTTTGGAGCGGGTGTGAGCAGAGTCAGGGCATAAGGGGATTTGTTGACACTGAAGCCCTGAAGTGCTCAGCCACAAACAATTTGTTTTGGGGTCAGCACAAGATAGTTTGAGGACTGAAATGGGTGCCAAGAACTTTTAATCAGGTCATCCGTGGACGAGGATCTGCAACTGCACTGGGACACCTCTCTAGGTCCTCTATGGAAAGGTCTGTGTTTCCCCTGGAGGCAACATGATTCCTTCAGAAGCTGCAGCCTGCTTTCACGTGGAAGCTCGTCTGGGGAAAGTGAGCACGCAGCCTGTGTGTCGTGCTTGGTGGGAGAGGCAGCTGGAGCCTCCTGCCCCTGTGCTAGTGCTTTGAGGGCAAACGGGGATTTTCTTACCTTGGACGGTTCCCAAGTGCTCTGGGGATGCCCGGAGGCAGACGAGGAGACCAGGACGTCGGTGCAGAGGCCGGGTCTGGCGCTGAGTGCAGAAGGCGGCTGGTCAGGGACAGCCCAGGAGCTGATCCTGCAGCTGCTGCTCCAGCGCTGCTCCACCAGCGTTCCAGCAAGGGCCGCAGGAGCAGGAGACAACGACAGTTGCTATGGGCACAGCCCAACATTCCATCTAGAACCCCAGGGGAGCCATGGGACAGAAAGAGGCATGGGCCGCCTCTGGCCCTTGTACTTCTTCTGCTGCAAGTTTGCTCTGAGACGCTTCCCATGGGGCCTTTTCTCCTCAGTCGTCTGATGAGACGGGCAAAAGCAGTGCAGGGACAGCCCTGGGTCTTCCCGGTGCTTCTCTGCAAGGTGCCTCCAGCTGAACGTGCACAGGAGCCTGCCTCTGTGCAAGGGCCCAGACCTCATCTCCTGCCCTGGAGAACCAGAAGGGCTCCTCCCACTGGCTCTCCTCCAGCTCTGAGAGGAGCTGGAATTTGCAAGTTGTCCAGCGCAGAGCCAACTCCAGAGCTTCCTCTCAAAGTGGAGCCATTCATCCTGCCCCCTTTCTCAAGTCTCCTTTTGCTGCCCAATAATGTCACTGCATGTTTTCCCTCCTTTGGGCCTCTGAGCTGGTCTCTCACCTCATCACTCCTCCCTTGAAACTTGGAGAAACAGGATGTTTTTCAGGGCAACTGATGGGGACACATACACACACACAGGGACAGCACACGGGCATTTCTCTAGCAAACATTCATGCAGAATTTCTATAGCCCTCTTCCAGCTCCCTTGGAGAAGCTCGGTGTTTGTCCCCAAAAGACTCTGCCATTCCTCTAAGAAAGCAACACTAACAGAATTCCCTTTCCACACTGCTGGCCTTCACATTGGTTTTAACGCCTAGATCCCAGATATGACAAAACCCAGGCAGCTTTGCTGCTTTCCTGCCTGTCGTTAAGGAAAAGCAAATCTTGCTTCAGTCCCAATCTTGCTTCCTTCCCAGCCTGCACCTTACCCACTGGCCAGCAAACTGAGGGTGCAGCTGGAACAAGTCCCACTGCAAGGCAGATACTTTGTAGCATCCAAAGCCCACCTGCACCGCCTCCATCAGACAAGGGCAAGCTTCCCTCGGCTTCCCAGAAGCAGCCTGGCAATTGCCCCCTCCCTCGCCCCCTCTCCACCCTCCACAGCCCCTGCCACCAAAGCCTTGCTAGGCAGGGCCATTTGCTGGCCTCGAAGAAAGAGTGCCTTTGATTCTTCTTTGGCGCAAGTGCCCGAGCTGTGAGAAGTCAGAGGATAATGATCACACCCGCTCTGCTTTAGCTAAGGAGATTGCTGGAGGCCCAGAGCGGGACACTGGTCCTTTCGAGAGAAACTGAAACTGAACTAGCCATGCCTTTGTGGCGCATGCGGATAGGAATTGGATAGAATCGGAGGGCTTAGAAACATCCTCCAAGGTGGTCAGCTCCATCAGTCCCCCAAAATGAAACAAAGTTATGTTACTGGGCTCCAAAAAGGACTAAAGCCGCTGCTTTTATGCCAGAAAATATGGTGAGACCAGACCACTCATCTAGATCCAATTCCGTGAATTAAACAAAGCCTCCCTTTCCACTCCCAGCTGAGATGTTGAGGAATCAAAGGCTGAAGCCCCAGCCTTATTTCACTGGCAGTAAAGGAGACACACCTCAGTAAGTCCTGCCAGCTGAGCAAGGGGCTGGGCCCGGGGGAGGTGGCGCCTGCCCAGATTCTTCTCTCAGGGCAAGTGCCGTCTTTGCAACACCAGGCAAATGGAACAAACATTGCCGGAGTGTTTTCATACAGACAAAATACAAAATGGAACAAACTTTGGTTTAATGATAAAGACCCATTGGCTCTCAACAAAGGCAAAATGACAAAAGGCAGAGCATAGATAACACCCAACCTTTGAAATTTATTGATAAATCTAATAAAACTATTGAATCTTGAATAATACTAATGGATCTTAACGACTAAATTGAGGAGATTCCTATCATGTCAACTAACTAAGTAGAAGATTAAACTACCCTAAAAGCTTAAAAAACAGTCCTATTCCTATCTAGTCCTATTGATACCTAACTCTTGCTAGCCCTGGACAACCTGCAGGGTTGTCTAATTTCAAAGTCTTGTCTTCTTGGCGAGAGGCTCTGCTTCCTTCCGAGTCCGATGTCTTCTCCTGTGGTTGTTCCTTTCCTTCACGGTTTCAAACACCCTGCAAGATAGGAAACAAACCATCCATTGCTCACTTTAGTACACACCATGAAACCAAGTGCCGAGATCTCCGTTTGAGTAGGAATTTCTGTCTTTTCGGGCAGTGGCACATTTGTGAATTGATCAGCACCATGAGTCTGATCGTTCTACTTTCAATGCCTTGAAATGTCTTCCTCCTTTTGCTGCATCCTCTTTTGAATTTGATCAGCAGCATCAAACCAAGCTTTGATGGATCTATTCCTACTTGTATGAACTGTGTCTTGTTGGGGCACGGCAAGGTTTCATTGTGAAGGCTGGGTTTTACCTAAGCTCTTTGGGTTTGAGGTGGGTGTTAAGCTTGACCACGGCTGCCGGGGGCGATGCTGCAAGTGCCCCCAGCTTCCCCTGCGGTGCCTTTGAAAAGGGTCAGCCCGTTTTAGTCCAAAGGCGCAGCTTTGAGCAGAAAGAGGAGGAACTTGCTCACCGTTTGCACTGCCCGCAGGGAAAGGGGCCTCCCGCCGAGCGGGGCGGCTGGCGCGCTTGGCAGCAGGGACACTCGGCGCTGCGAGCCCTCTTGCGGCTTCTCTTCCCTGTCTCCCCGTTCTCCTTTCTGGGAGGGCTTTTCCTCCTCTTTGCTTTGCCCACACTCTGGAAATCAAAGAGTCCTTATCAATGCTTCCTTCCTCTCACAAAGCTGGAAACCAGAGCATCCAGCACAAAAATCTATCAGCCTAAGCAAATCCTTCCAGACCCTCAAGAGCTGAGAAAACGGCTGCCTTTGCCAATGGGCTGCGGCGGGCTGCCAACCCAGAGCTTGGAGGAAAATACTCCTCTTTTCTACAGGCCAAAGGGGTGGGATAAATACCTGCCTATTTAGAGCTCTACATTTCTTATTTCTACCTTTCTGCCTAACATCTATTTCTCTCTGCTTTTCCTCCACAAATGTCTAGGCAATGGCATTTAAATTCAGTCCAATTAGGGTAGACACATGGTTAGCCATTTTCTAGTCCCCAAAATAATCTCCCTCCCTGTCTCTCTCTCTCTCTCTCTCTCTCTCTCACATGATGTGAAGCAAATTGCTCTTTGCCGGTAAGGAAAGTTTTAGGGGAGCCACGGCACCGGCAGCTCCTTCTTGGGGAGTATGCTGCGATGCTAGAAAAACTCCCTGAAAATCTGCAGCATATCCACAAAGGCAGCCTGGATTGCTGATGTCAGCAAGCAGTGGGGAATTAAGGGTCTGATTGGAGTCAGCGAGGGTGCCAGCCCTTGAGAAGCCCATCTGTAGAGAGTCAAAGCCCATTTTGGTGGCGCTGCTGCTTCCTTGGGTCAAAGTTAGGCTCCAGAATTGCATACTTCAGGGCAGCAGCACAAGGAAGCCCCGGGCAGCATCTGCTGTGCCTTTCCCAGCGCATGGGACGATGTGATCCTGGCAAAGGGGCGTCTGGCATGGCTCGCCAGCAGCTTTTCTCCCCTTCTGCCAGTTTCTCGACCTTCCTGGCACGTCTCGATTTTCTTGCCCCTCACCTGAGCAAGAGTGCTGGCAAGTTTATGCTCCTTTTTCCAGGAGTAGTAGTACTCCACACACTGTGCCACGGTCTTAGTCTGGATCTGTTGTGAAGAGAAAAAGAAGGAGTCGAAAATGGTGTCGGGTGCACTGGGGAAAAAGTAGAATATGGAGTGAACTAGGAAGGAAAAGCATGAAGTAAATGGAGCAGGGTGTAAAATGAAATCAACATGGGGAAAGAGAGGCATCATGCAATGTCTTAAACCGTGTATTCTGCTAGGTGGTAATACACGCAATGCACAGATCAACAACAAATCCATCTAGCACAGTTCTTCTTTCCCCGCTTCCCTCCAGTTATGCCAGCACACCGTCTTGTGGAAGCAGCAGCAGACCTGTGCGACAAGTCTGACAGAAGAAAGCTTCATCTTCCAAAAGAGCTTGGAGAAAAGGGCTGGAGAGGCCGGATCATCCTTTTGACACAGGCTTTTGATGTCCCCTTTTGTTACTTCTTGAAGATACTTGGTACTTGAGAAGAGAGAGACTGAAGCCCAGTGCTTGTTCCCAGAAATAACCAAGCTTTCCTCCTGACGATCTGCTCGGGTAAAGAATGTCCCGTGGCTTTACCTGCTTCTGGATGAGATGAAAATCCTTGCCGTAGGTGTGGAAAGCCTTTTGGAAGGACTCCTTCTCCTCAGGTGTCCATCTATCAGAGCCTGGCAAGAAAAAGCAGCGGGTAGTAAACGCATCCCTTGATCCACACCAAGTAGATCCCACTGGCTGCCGAAAGAAAATGGTGGCAGGCCGTCATTCACGTGTGTGTACGTGTCTGCTCCCTCAGAAGGTCATGAAGACAAGAGCAGGCATTGCCCGGGGAGAAGGATTGGAAAAGAAGTAAAGCTGAAGGACTAGATGCTGGTGCTTCCCCACCTGCAGAGGAGACAAGACCTTGTGCTGGTGTTAAGCACAATTGCTTTAAGCAGAAACCCTTGCCACAAAAATGAAGGGGACGGCAGCATCTGTCAGGGACGCAAGAAGCTCTGCTTTGCTTACCTGCGTAATGATAATCAGCCATGGGGTGGCCTTGAGGTGTTGCAGGCCCCTCTGAGAGCAGCATCTCCAGAGCCTCCTGCAAGATCAAGAGGGAAAAGGCTTTAGCCGCCCCACCACATTAAAAATGAGCCAAAAAATCACAGGTGCTGCCTTGCAGCTACTTAGCCTCTCCAGACATTCAAGCGACTGTATCCCATGTGGGTGAAACACTGTGATTTGCTCCAAGTCCCTGGTTTTTGCTGCCCAACCCTTTGATCCTGGTCCCCGAGAGTGGCCTTTTGCTCACCAACCTAAGGATTTTGCTGCTCCTGCAGCCAGAATGGCCTCAGCTGACTGAGGCTTCTGGGAATTTCCCCTCCAAATGTCTTAGAGAAGCCAGCTCTCCAGGCCATTTACAAGGCAGCAGGACCTTCCGCCGCCGCCGCCGCCTCCAGGAGGGAGATTCTCCCTGCTGGAGCCCTTTGGGCTCAGCCCTGACGCAGCTGGAGGAGACACAGCAGGCAGCAAGTGCTCTGCTCCCTGTTAAGACCCTTCTTCAAAGAGCAGCCAGGAAAGGCTGTCCCAGTGCCCGGGCCCTCTGCATTCCCTGTGCCCTCTTCTCTGCGCCCAAACAGCCGCTTCTTACCGGAACGCTGCCGCGTGCCCGGTGCAGGCAGTGCAGGGCGCGCTCCAGGTTAGCTGCTGCCCCGGGAATGCCACGGGAGCTGGCCATGTCCAACAGTTCTCTTACTGCAAGCACAACAAAAAACCCACCGAAAGTCAGCCTTGAGGCCAGCAAGGGCAAAGACTGCCATGCAAGGCAGAAGGAAAGGCTGGGAGCTAAAGACAGCAGCTTGGAGAGTATGAAAAGGAGAGCAAAGCCAGGGCCAGCTGAACCAAGGGCCCATGCAGTGCTGGCTCTCCCTCCAAAGCAGCTTCTGTAAGAAGAAGTGGGGGCCAATCTGCGCTCTTCCAGTGGCAGACGGCCCTGACCAATTTGGAGAGCAAGGTGCTTGCTCTTTCTCCTTGCCTCTAACACTTCTACATGGGAAGATGGGCGAGACAAGGAGAGAAGCAGAGCCTGCAAAAGGCTGCCTTTTTACGCAAAAGGAGCCTTTTAAAGACCCAAGTAGCTCAGGGGTGGAAGAAAAGCTTGAAGCAAAGCTACCTCTGTCAGGTTTTTCCATGTCAGAGTCATCCTCCCCCCAGGGCTTCCAGACCAGGGTTGCAGGCTCTTCATCCTCACTTGGTGCTCTGCTCTGCAGCTCTGGCAGCTCAGCCTGAAAGTCGCTGCCAACATTGATGTGTCTAAAGGAAGAAGGAGGTGGAGGTGAGAAAGGCAAGTGGTCAAGAGAGCCTTCCTGTGCATCCACAGGCTTGAACCAACGCCACCCTGACTCTGAAAGAGCAGTTCTCCTCCTCGCCATTCTTCCAGTTTGCTGTCCTTTAACCCTATGCCAAAACTCACGGCTGAATCTGGGCTCTTGCTTTCCTTTTCATTGTGCCTCTCCTTTCCACCTGAAAGAGATCAAAGCAATGCTCCAGTTCAAAATCCTTCCTTCTCATCCTCATCATTGCAAAGCCCGAGCTCCTGTGTCCCAGCTCCTTTCTCTTTGCCGCCTTTTTGACATGGAATGTCCTAGGGAGGACCCTCTAGCAGTCAGCAGCTTCCTCAGGAGGGCAAGCACAAGGCCATGCACTACTCTCTCCGGGGCCACTGAGAAGAGCCAAGACAATGGCAGGGGAGATGTGCCAGTGCAGGCTTAGGTTGGATAGAAGGAAAAGGTTCTTCAGCCAGAGGCTGCTTGGGCACTGCAACAGCCTCCCCAGGGAAGGGGGCACAGCACCAAGCCTGACTGAGCTCCAAAAGTGTTTGGACACTGCTCTTGGGCACAGGCCGTGATTGTTGAGGCTGCCCTGGGCAGGCCCTGGACTTGGGCTCAGTGATCTTTGAGAATCCCTTCCAAGCCAGGAAATTCTGTGCTACTGTGATTGTGCTCTTGAGGAGATGGCATTTGACGGCCGCCCCTGAGCATGAGGTAGAACCAGCCCTACGTGCACTGGAAAAAGAATCTAGAAAGATATTAAAATAGCATGGATCTATAAGCCATGGAACTACGTCAGTATATAAGAATTGCTGATCCCAGATGGTTTTTGAAGTTGAAAGCCTGTGTTTGAGGAGAAGCCCAGTCAAATGCTTCTATGCCCTGAACGACAGGGATGCCAGAGGAGAAGTGCCATCATTCTGGTGTTTGAAGCTTTGGAGCGGGTGTGAGCAGAGTCAGGGCATAAGGGGATTTGTTGACACTGAAGCCCTGAAGTGCTCAGCCACAAACAATTTGTTTTGGGGTCAGCACAAGATAGTTTGAGGACTGAAATGGGTGCCAAGAACTTTTAATCAGGTCATCCGTGGACGAGGATCTGCAACTGCACTGGGACACCTCTCTAGGTCCTCTATGGAAAGGTCTGTGTTTCCCCTGGAGGCAACATGATTCCTTCAGAAGCTGCAGCCTGCTTTCACGTGGAAGCTCGTCTGGGGAAAGTGAGCACGCAGCCTGTGTGTCGTGCTTGGTGGGAGAGGCAGCTGGAGCCTCCTGCCCCTGTGCTAGTGCTTTGAGGGCAAACGGGGATTTTCTTACCTTGGACGGTTCCCAAGTGCTCTGGGGATGCCCGGAGGCAGACGAGGAGACCAGGACGTCGGTGCAGAGGCCGGGTCTGGCGCTGAGTGCAGAAGGCGGCTGGTCAGGGACAGCCCAGGAGCTGATCCTGCAGCTGCTGCTCCAGCGCTGCTCCACCAGCGTTCCAGCAAGGGCCGCAGGAGCAGGAGACAACGACAGTTGCTATGGGCACAGCCCAACATTCCATCTAGAACCCCAGGGGAGCCATGGGACAGAAAGAGGCATGGGCCGCCTCTGGCCCTTGTACTTCTTCTGCTGCAAGTTTGCTCTGAGACGCTTCCCATGGGGCCTTTTCTCCTCAGTCGTCTGATGAGACGGGCAAAAGCAGTGCAGGGACAGCCCTGGGTCTTCCCGGTGCTTCTCTGCAAGGTGCCTCCAGCTGAACGTGCACAGGAGCCTGCCTCTGTGCAAGGGCCCAGACCTCATCTCCTGCCCTGGAGAACCAGAAGGGCTCCTCCCACTGGCTCTCCTCCAGCTCTGAGAGGAGCTGGAATTTGCAAGTTGTCCAGCGCAGAGCCAACTCCAGAGCTTCCTCTCAAAGTGGAGCCATTCATCCTGCCCCCTTTCTCAAGTCTCCTTTTGCTGCCCAATAATGTCACTGCATGTTTTCCCTCCTTTGGGCCTCTGAGCTGGTCTCTCACCTCATCACTCCTCCCTTGAAACTTGGAGAAACAGGATGGTTTTCAGGGCAACTGATGGGGACACACACACACACACAGGGACAGCACACGGGCATTTCTCTAGCAAACATTCATGCAGAATTTCTATAGCCCTCTTCCAGCTCCCTTGGAGAAGCTCGGTGTTTGTCCCCAAAAGACTCTGCCATTCCTCTAAGAAAGCAACACTAACAGAATTCCCTTTCCACACTGCTGGCCTTCACATTGGTTTTAATGCCTAGATCCCAGATATGACAAAACCCAGGCAGCTTTGCTGCTTTCCTGCCTGTCGTTAAGGAAAAGCAAATCTTGCTTCAGTCCCAATCTTGCTTCCTTCCCAGCCTGCACGTTAGCCACTGGCCAGCAAACTGAGGGTGCAGCTGGAACAAGTCCCACTGCAAGGCAGATACTTTGTAGCATCCAAAGCCCACCTGCACCGCCTCCATCAGACAAGGGCAAGCTTCCCTCGGCTTCCCAGAAGCAGCCTGGCAATTGCCCCCTCCCTCGCCCCCTCTCCACCCTCCACAGCCCCTGCCACCAAAGCCTTGCTAGGCAGGGCCATTTGCTGGCCTCGAAGAAAGAGTGCCTTTGATTCTTCTTTGGCGCAAGTGCCCGAGCTGTGAGAAGTCAGAGGATAATGATCACACCCGCTCTGCTTTAGCTAAGGAGATTGCTGGAGGCCCAGAGCGGGACACTGGTCCTTTCGAGAGAAACTGAAACTGAACTAGCCATGCCTTTGTGGCGCATGCCGATAGGAATTGGATAGAATCGGAGGGCTTAGAAACGTCCTCCAAGGTGGTCAGCTCCATCAGTCCCCCAAAATGAAACAAAGTTATGTTACTGGGCTCCAAAAAGGACTAAAGCCGCTGCTTTTATGCCAGAAAATATGGTGAGACCAGACCACTCATCTAGATCCAATTCCGTGAATTAAACAAAGCCTCCCTTTCCACTCCCAGCTGAGATGTTGAGGAATCAAAGGCTGAAGCCCCAGCCTTATTTCACTGGCAGTAAAGGAGACACACCTCAGTAAGTCCTGCCAGCTGAGCAAGGGGCTGGGCCCGGGGGAGGTGGCGCCTGCCCAGATTCTTCTCTCAGGGCAAGTGCCGTCTTTGCAACACCAGGCAAATGGAACAAACATTGCCGGAGTGTTTTCATACAGACAAAAAGACAAAATGGAACAAACTTTGGTTTAATGATAAAGACCCATTGGCTCTCAACAAAGGCAAAATGACAAAAGGCAGAGCATAGACAACACCCAACCTTTGAAATTTATTGATAAATCTAATAAAACTATTGAATCTTGAATAATACTAATGGATCTTAACGACTAAATTGAGGAGATTCCTATCATGTCAACTAACTAAGTAGAAGATTAAACTACCCTAAAAGCTTAAAAAACAGTCCTATTCCTATCTAGTCCTATTGATACCTAACTCTTGCTAGCCCTGGACAACCTGCAGGGTTGTCTAATTTCAAAGTCTTTTCTTCTTGGCGAGAGGCTCTGCTGCCTTCCGAGGCCGATGTCTTCTCCTGTGGTTGTTCCTTTCCTTCACGGTTTCAAACACCCTGCAAGATAGGAAACAAACCATCCATTGCTCACTTTAGTACACACCATGAAACCAAGTGCCGAGATCTCCGTTTGAGTAGGAATTTCTGTCTTTTCGGGCAGTGGCACATTTGTGAATTGATCAGCACCATGAGTCTGATCGTTCTACTTTCAATGCCTTGAAATGTCTTCCTCCTTTTGCTGCATCCTCTTTTGAATTTGATCAGCAGCATCAAACCAAGCTTTGATGGATCTATTCCTACTTGTATGAACTGTGTCTTGTTGGGGCACGGCAAGGTTTCATTGTGAAGGCTGGGTTTTACCTAAGCTCTTTGGGTTTGAGGTGGGTGTTAAGCTTGACCACGGCTGCCGGGGGCGATGCTGCAAGTGCCCCCAGCTTCCCCTGCGGTACCTTTGAAAAGGGTCAGCCTGTTTTAGTCCAAAGGCGCAGCTTTGAGCAGAAAGAGGAGGAACTTACGCGCCGTTTGCACTGCCCGCAGGGAAAGGGGCCTCCCGCCGAGCGGGGCGGCTGGCGCGCTTGGCAGCAGGGACACTCGGCGCTGTGAGCCCTCTTGCGGCTTCTCTTCCCTGTCTCCCCGTTCTCCTTTCTGGGAGGGCTTTTCCTCCTCTTTGCTTTGCCCACACTCTGGAAATCAAAGAGTCCTTATCAATGCTTCCTTCCTCTCACAAAGCTGGAAATCAGAGCATCCAGCACAAAAATCTATCGGCCTAAGCAAATCCTTCCAGACCCTCAAGAGCTGAGAAAACGGCTGCCTTTGCCAATGGGCTGCGGCAGGCTGCCAACCCAGAGCTTGGAGGAAAATACTCCTCTTTTCTACAGGCCAAAGGGGTGGGATAAATACCTGCCTATTTAGAGCTCTACATTTCTTATTTCTACCTTTCTGCCTAACATCTATTTCTCTCTGCTTTTTCTCCACAAATGTCTAGGCAATGGCATTTAAATTCAGTCCAATTAGGGTAGACGCATGGTTAGCCATTTTCTAGTACCCAAAATAATCTCCCTCCCTGTCTCTCTCTCTCTCTCTCTCTCTCTCACATGATGTGAAGCAAATTGCTCTTTGCCTGTAAGGAAAGTTTTAGGGGAGCCACGGCACCGGCAGCTCCTTCTTGGGGAGTATGCTGCGATGCTAGAAAAACTCCCTGAAAATCTGCAGCATATCCACAAAGGCAGCCTGGATTGCTGATGTCAGCAAGCAGTGGGGAATTAAGGGTCTGATTGGAGTCAGCGAGGGTGCCAGCCCTTGAGAAGCCCATCTGTAGAGAGTCAAAGCCCATTTTGGTGGCGCTGCTGCTTCCTTGGGTCAACGTTAGGCTCCAGAATTGCATACTTCAGGGCAGCAGCACAAGGAAGCCCCGGGCAGCATCTGCTGTGCCTTTCCCAGCGCATGGGACGATGTGATCCTGGCAAAGGGGCATCTGGCATGGCTCGCCAGCAGCTTTTCTCCCCTTCTACCAGTTTCTCGACCTTCCTGGCACGTCTCGATTTTCTTGCCCCTCACCTGAGCCAGAGTGCTGGCAAGTTTATGCTCCTTTTTCCAGGAGTAGTAGTACTCCACACACTGTGCCACGGTCTTAGTCTGGATCTGTTGTGAAGAGAAAAAGAAGGAATCGAAAATGGTGTCGGGTGCACTGGGGAAAAAGTAGAATATGGAGTGAACTAGGAAGGAAACTTAGAATGGCAACTTCTGTAAAGGATAATAAAAAATGTTTTTACAAATACATTAATGGTAGAAGGAAAGGTATGACCAGCCCTTGTTCTTTATTGGACAAAGGAGGGAACTTAGTATCTGAAGATGAGGAAAAGGCAGAAGTGCTTAATGCCTATTTTGCCTCAGTTTTTAGTGGGAAGATGACTTGCCCTCAAGACACCTGCCCACCTGGGCTGGTTGATGGTGACAGGAAGCAGAATGGTCCCCCCTTTATCCAAGAGGGGGCAGTCATAGAACTATTGAAATGCTTGGATACTCATAAATCTATGGGACCAGACGGAATCCACCCCAGGGTGATGAGAGAGCTGGCAAATGAGCTTGCAAAGCCACTCTCCATCATTTACCATCAGTCCTGGCTCACTGGCGAGGTTCCGGATGACTGGAAGCTGGCCAATGTGATACCCATTCACAAAAAGGGTGCAAAGGAAGATCCTGGTAATTATAGACCAGTCAGTCTGACCTCAGTACCTGGTAAAATAATGGAACAGTTTATATTAAGTGCCATCACGCAAAATTTACAGGATGGCCAGGGTATCAGACCCAGCCAGCATGGGTTTAGGAGGGGTAGGTCATGTTTAACCAACCTGGTCACCTTTTATGACCTGGTAACCCGCCTAGTCGATGCAGGTAAGGCTGTAGATGTTGTTTACTTGGATTTCAGCAAGGCCTTTGACACTGTCTCCCACAGCATACTCCTAGACAAGCTGGCAGCCCGTGGCTTGGACAGGAGTGCTCTGTGCTGGGTCAGGAACTGGCTGCATGGCCGGGCCCAGAGAGTGTTGTTGAATGGTGCTGCATCCAGCTGGCAGCCAGTCACCAGTGGTGTTCCTCAGGGTTCTGTGCTGGGGCCAGTTCTGTTTAATGTTTTTATTGATGACATGGATGAGGGTTTAGAGTCCTTTATTAGCAAATTTGCAGATGACACTAAGCTGGGAGCGTGTGTGGATCTGTTAGAAGGACGTAGGGCTTTGCAGAGGGACTTGGAACAGTTGGAGGGATGGGCAGAATCCAATGGGATGAAGTTCAATAAGTCCAAGTGCCGAGTCCTGCACTTTGGCCACAATAACCCCCTGCAACGATATAAGCTGGGGACAGTGTTGCTGGACAGTGCTCAGGAGGAAAGGGACCTGGGGGTGCTGGTTGACAATCGGCTGAACATGAGCCAGCAGTGTGCCCAGGTGGCCAAGAAGGCCAATGGCATCCTGGCCAGTATCATGAACAGTGTGGCCAGCAGGAGCAGGGAGGTCATTCTTCCCCTGTACTCAGCACTGGTGAGGCCACACCTTGAATATTGCGTCCAATTCTGGGCCCCTCACTTTAGGAGGGACGTTGAGATGCTTGAGCGTGTCCAAAGGAGAGCAACGAGGCTGGTGAGGGGCTTGGAACACAAGCCATATGAAGAGCGACTGAGGGAGCTGGGGTTGTTCAGCCTGGAGAAAAGGAGACTCAGGGGTGACCTTATCACCCTCTTCAACTTCCTGAAGGGTAGCTGTGGTGAGCTGGGGGTCGGTCTCTTTCTCCGGGCAACAACAGACAGAACAAGAGGACACAGTCTCAAGCTGCGCCAAGGAAGATGCAAGCTAGAAATAAGGAGGAAGTATTTTACAGAAAGAGTAGTCAAATACTGGAATCATCTACCCAGGGAGGTCGTGGAGTCACCATCCCTCGAAGAGTTTAAAAAAAGACTGGATGTGGCACTTGGTGCCATGATCTAGTTGAGGTATTAGAACATGGGTTGGACTCGATGATCTTAAAGGTCTCTTCCAACCTAGAATTTCTGTGATTCTGTGATTCTGTGAAAAGCATGAAGTAAATGGAGCAGGGTGTAAAATGAAATCAACATGGGGAAAGAGAGGCATCATGCAATGTCTTAAACCGTGTATTCTGCTAGGTGGTAATACATGCAATGCACAGATCAACAACAAATCCATCTAGCACAGTTCTTCTTTCCCCGCTTCACTCCAGTTATGCCAGCACAGAGCTTTATCTTTGTGAAGGCATGCCAGGCAGAGAATACTAGAAGCTGTCATCAACATCCTGCTAGAGCAGAGTCCTAAAGGAAATGTCACAAAAAGTAGCAGAATAGGAGAAAAAGAAAATCCTGCTAGAATTGTGTGGGAACATAGGACATCTCTCTAGCTGTCCAGAATGGCCAAGACCCTTGCCAGGAGGCTCAGAAGCCCTGGCACAGAGCCCAAAACACCTGTAGTTTTGATTATGACCCATGGAGCAAATTTAGAACCCTATATGAAGATCAGCAAGCCACAACACTTTAGGTAAAGTAATAGTGAAGTTATCACAGAGTGGAAAAGTAGATTTTGGGGTTTCTAGAATGGGAGTTCAGGAGGCAAGATGGAGGGATCTGGGTGAGTCCAGCCTTTCTCCTTCTTCTTCTTGGCCTCCATCTTCTGCTGTGATGTTGGCACTTTTAGATTGGTTTAGAGTAGAAGCTCACTGTCAACATAGGTGATAAGTATTAGAAAGTGATTGTAAACATTATATATGTAGTTTTTAGTATAAAAACATAACACCACCCTGGGGGCAGGCAGTGTGCCTAGAACTGTCCTGCTGGACAGAGCTCAGCAGAGTAAGAGAAAATTTTTTATAGATAAGACGCAATAAACAACCTTGAGACCAAGAACTGAAAAGCTCCGACTCATTCTTCAAGCACTCAAGCTGAGGAAAGAGACTTTTAACATTTCTCAAAGTCACGGTGACCAGCAAAAGATCCTGAAAGAATTGTACAACAGCAGTTGTATGATAACTTAAAGCTGAATTTGTTTATTGGTTGACTTTTAACTAATGTGGTCATTTATGCTGCACTAAGGCAGCAACATTCCCTAAACCAGTATTTGAATGAATATGTTGTTGCAATGGAGCTGACTTTTAAATTTTTATGTATCCAAATGGACACCATTACATTGCCTAATAAACAGAATTTTGAGCAAGAACAATTTTGTTCTAAAATGACAAGGACAAAACATCTTTGTGTTTCAAAGTCGTATGTAATTTACATCACATTTTAAACAAAATTGTTCTTCCACTGGTGCAACCTAAGTAAGCTCACAGAGTTCATCAGTACAATACTCAATCTTCATTCCACGTCAGTTAAAAGTTATTACAACAGAATTAAGATCGTTTCTTCAAACATGCTATGGAATCAATAGTCTACGAATTGCAAATACTGCCTGATTATCTAAGTACTTCCATTTTTAATGCATAATTTAATGTGCATACTATATATATATATATAATAGTATTAATAATGATGATTTTATATATATAAATATATATATATTTATATATATATATATATATATATATATAAAATCATCATTACTATTACTATTACTATTATTCTCCTCCACTTGTAAGGCCACAGGAAAGGAACAGTAATTTATCCCAACACATATAAGAAATTTGCAGAGAACTAGATTGAAGTCATACCTCTTGGAGTAACCCTCTTTTTACCCTTTGATTTTGATAAAGGCTGGCTGTGCACATGATACAATGAGGAGCTTGCCTCTTCAGAAAGGTGAATTTTCTTCCCTTTTTTACAGTATCATGGTTGCACCTTAAATCTGTGTGGAAGCCTAGGGGCCTACCATTGGAACTTTAACCTCAGGGCAAAGATGACCAAGGTCAAAGAGAGATACTTCTCAGAATGCAATAGTCTCGTCCATGGGCATTTGCAGGCTCATGCTGATGCAGCAGGTTTTGTTGGTATCACCCAGTTCAACTGCCATTTTTTCCTTCTATGTACACACCCTAGAATGTTCTCCCCTCACTTGTCACCTATTGGTCCTGGCTTACTGTGTTGCTCCACGCCTTATTCCTCCCATCTAAAACCCTGTGTCCTCGGCCCCATTTTGTCTCTGTCCCTAGACCCTCTTCAGTGCAATAAACAATGTCTGGAGTTCAACACAAAGACCCGTCTCTTGCCTCATTCGTCAGCAGTTTAAGCAAGCGTGCTCTGGGCTCTGGGAGTGCAGCTCACTCACAGAGGCTAGTTGCAGACATGCCGCAACAAATCTGTGTATAACTGCAAATCTCAATCATTTCTTCTTGAGATCTTGCTCCCAGGACACATTTTTCTTTTCCTTTCTGTGGGGAAACTTCTCACACATTTATTGGATGCTGGTTGCTCTGCATGTATGTCTACACTGCTGCCTTTATAACCTTTTGGAAATTATCAGAGCTAGTAGGATTCACCCAGCAGCAGGAGCTGATGCAGCCTGGGAACGTGCTGATTTACAGAGGCTTCTGGCTTCCCAGGTGAAGCCAAGGCAAGCCCTGCTGCTGCTGCTGCTGCTGCTGCTGCTGCTGCTGCTGCTGCTGCTGCTGTGCCAGAAAGCCCCGGCTGAGCAGGGATGGCACCACTGTGCCTTGGGCTGTTTCTCCTTCCAGAGCTGGGCGGTGCTTTTGAGGCAGTAATGACAGCTGGTGGGAGAAGGAAGGGGCCTTTTCCTGCACCAGAACTTATGGATGCACTAGGGCCACCTTCAGGGAGACTGTCGGCCCCCAGCAAGTAAAGCAGAGGGACACAGCTGGAAAACGCTTCCTTTGGAGCCTTCCTGTCTCTTGGAAAAGAAAGGAGACACGTGACAGGAGGAGCAGCAGGGGCCGGTCCCTCCTCCTTGCCTGCAGTGAGGGGCGGCTGCCGCTGGGCGGCGCCATGAAAAGGGAGCGCCCCTGCGCGGGGCGGGCGGGGCGGGGCAGCCGCCAGGGGGCGCCCGGGGCGGGCCGGGGCCCCTCTGTGAGGGAGGAGAGCCTCGGGCAGCTGCGCAGCCACCGACGGGACTGTCCGTCCGCAAGGCACAGCGCCAGGGCAAAGCTTCGCTTCAGCGCACGCTGACCGGCAAGGGAACCTTCCCATGGAGTGCAGGATTTAGCTGTTTTCATTCCCAGTCCTGTGCTGAGCTAGCAGGCCACAAAGCCTCCTCAAGCACAGGTGCCTCCTCTCCAGGCTTCCTGCACTTCCTTTGCTGACAGGGTCCACTCAGGCACCCTGGGAGCAGGCTCAGCTGATGTTACAAAGCAATGCTGTCCAAAAGAAAAAAAGGCAAAAGCCAAACCAGAAGGGAACTATTAGTTCCCAGGCTGAATTCCTCACAGGCGGAGGCAGGATTCCTCTGCTTCCTCAGAAAGATGCAGAAACAGGACACGAGGACGCTGTGCCCCTTACCTTCATGTCCAGGACCTTGCTATTGCAGGCCAGCATAGCTCACAATGCTATTCACCCCTTTAGCCAGGTGTCTTCAGCTTGTTGGGGTTTTCCCCTGAGAGCAGCCTGAGAATGCTGCTTGCTCTCCCAAGGCTTTGTTCCTGCCAGGAACCCCCACAGACTCACTTAGCTTCCTTCTTTCTATCACAAGGCCCAGGTGAGCTGCCAAGAGGATGAGCAGTGTAAGCCATTCCTCAGCAAATGCCAATCCCTGTAAGAAATGCTGATTCCAGTGGGATTTCCAAGTGTTGTTCTCAAGAGCACTGAAGTTCAGGGTTTCAGCAAGCAGCTTGGCTCTTGCGGTTTGTTTTGAGGATCCCTGCGGAGTCCTTGGGGGCCCCCTTAGCTTTATGTTGGCTGGTAGCAGGCAGGCAGGCAAGGAGACTCCACAAGGCTTCTGAGTATGATAATTATAGGAGGGTTTATTGGGGGTGCCACCCCAGGAGCAGCATGGTTTCTGAGGGAGAAGAGAGGGAGGGTGAGAAAGGGAGAAATGGGCCAAGAGACAGTCTGGTCTCCCTTGCACATCTTAACAGCGAGATTCAAAGTAGGTGAGGAATAAAACTCGGGTCAGTGGGATTACAGATACATGATACTTCAGGGGAGGGTCACAGGCTTGGAATAAACGGAACATTTTCAAGGGGTGAAACAGCATACCATTTAACTAAAATGAAACAGCACAGTCTGTCTCCACTGTGCTGGCAGAAAGCACTTTTGCTAAGACATAGGATGTAGAAAGTAGAGGAAAAAATTGGTTGGAAACTCTTGGGGTGGGGGGCAGGCTGCTAGAGCTTTCTGTTGCTTTCCTTAGAGGAAATAGGGGCGTTTTGTGAATGGTGGGCAGAAAACGGTATGCAGGCACTGGGGACTGATTTGTAAGCAGTGCATGTTTGAAACTATTCCCTGATGTCTAGCCTGGAGGAAATGGAGGTGACCCAGCAACATTTTAAAGATTGGGGATTATGACACCAGTGAGGCGCAAATGTGGTGTCTGTGGATCCAAAGGGGTTCCTCATCTAATCAGACATTTCTTGAGAATTGTCCTGACTTTCAGTCTGACACACAGAGGGAATCTGCATCAGGACAATATGCAGCCTCCCACACATCACATGTGGTGCCTGACCAGCTGCTCTCTCCGCTACACTTGCTGGGCTCATGCCAGTGGTGGTCCTGGGGCTGGGAAACACCTGGACTTGTGTAGAGCCCATCCAAAATGCTACCATGGCTGCAAAAGCAGGCAAAGAGCAAAAGCCCAGATCTTTCTCCATTCTTTTTAGTTTTTAACTAAGAAAGAAAATCACAAGTGGTTTTCCAGGCACTTGCTGCTAATGATGAAGCAATTATTTTTAGGAGGGAGACAAAAACTGGTTTCAAAGGCAGAGGAGAGGAGGGGGAAGGAAGCTTCCGAACTTTGGAAAGCTTGTGGTGGCTCTGTTTTCCTCAGGTGTGCCCACCAGCTGGACCACCCATTTGGTCTCTGCCTCATAACTCCCTTTTAAGTGGGACTTGCCCATTTTGTCACACTGGTTTCCTCCTCCCATCAGCTTCTACATTGTCCTACATTGGGATTTTACGTTCTTTTCCTTCTTCCTGTGTGTCCATTAGAGTCATATCCCTGTGACTGCCAGATGCCTACTGCAGGGAAGCTGCCAGAAGTGAGGCACAGGCCCCAAAGGCTTCTTTGAGGTGCCGTCATTGTGCAGCAGCAGTGTGCTGCGTGTGCAGCAGGTTGGTTACTTGGCTTTTTCTCCCCACTCAGGTGTCATTCTTCCTTCAGCAAGGCCTACAATTTGCTGGTTGATGTTAGCCATGCAGCAAACGGGCAGGAATGACAGGCATTCCAATGGAGGGAACTTTCCGGGATACGAGCAAAGCACAATTTCATCCACAGAATTTAAGCAATTCTTCTTGGTTTTAGTCAGAAGTGCTGCTGGGCAGAAGGGCACGTGGCCTTTGGTTTCCTCACATCCTGGCTCTTTCTCTGAGTCCAGCTTGGTACACAAGGTGTATGGGCTTGGTGCCTGTTTTGTGTTACTCTTGGATCGTTTCAGCTGTGGGTTACGGACTGCAAGGGGGTTTTGTGCTGCTTTGGGGCAGAGGAGAACTTTCTGGGCTATTCTTTTGCGTTAGCTGTAGAGAAGGTTTGGTTGCTATGCATGGATTCACCGACCAACCCACAGCAGCTGCTATTGTGATGTCAGCAGAGGGCTGCCACGTCACAGCCTTGTCAGCAGGAGGTTGTTCTGCTGCCTGCAAGGCCTCAGCGTCCAGAGCAGCTCTTGGCACGCTCGGTGCAGGAGGATCACCTCGACTGAGCTGTTCTCAGCTTACAGCGGGTGTTCTTCTGCTTCTGTATTTTCTTGCACAGTCCGTGGACTCGTGCAAGTGTCCTGTTTTTCCCTTTTTCCCTTGCACGGTCTCAAAACCTGTGCAAGTAGGGTTTTGTTTCCATTTTTGTTTCCCGGCCTACGGACTCGAGCAGCACTGCTCAAGTGATGGAGCGAGTCCGTAGAGCATTCAGCAGTGCCTTTTCATTGGCGGCTTCTCGGAAAGCTTTTCGTCGTTTGACTGGTAAATAGAAGATTTTTTCCTTGGGGCAGCGTGTTGGAAAAACAAGGGCATCAAGATGCCATAGGCTTGGTAAAGTTCCTGTCAACAGCTTCAGCTGAAAAGGGGTGTCTCTGGCCCAGCAGGGTGTAGGAACTTCCAAAATGCAGACTGGGAGAGCTTTGCAGGCATCCTTCTAAAAACTGTGCACTTCTCTGCAGAACTGAGGAAGAGCATCTTTTTTCTGCATTCCCTCCTTAAAGGATGTGCCTGTCTAACTGGGCCCCTCTGTGTGCTACAAGAGCCACTGGCTTTGCGCTGAAGGGCAAAGTGCCGAGCAGTTTGTGTGTGCTCCTGAAGCCCGGAGCTGGGCCTGTGCTGTGTCCCAACAGCGCTGCAAGTGCTAAGAGGGGTTTGCTGGAAGCTTTTGTGGGCAATTGTTTACAGCAACCACATGGGACATCCTGCATGCAATGTACAAAAAGAAAAAGCAAGTCCAGGAAAGAGAGGAGAAAAAAGCTGCTTTAGCTGTAGGCTGGACAATGAGCTCCCATGCAGGCACTGACTGCTAAGGAACAATTTGCATCTTCACAACCAAGTTCCTAGTTCCTTAGTGGCAAAGCCGAGCCAAAGGTAGACACAGCCTAGGGTACTGGTTTGCAGTCCTGCTTGCTGCGCTAAAGAAGTGTTGCTCCGGGAGGGATGTTGTGAAAGGAAAATGCTCTCTGCTTGGGTGGACTTGTTCTGTGGGATTCCTCAGCACAAACAGTTTTCTAAGAGTGCCTGGTTCATTTTCCCTTGCCCCCGGCAGGTTGCATCAGGCGTGGAAGGAGTGAACGGCAGGGTTCGGTGAGTGGGAAGGGCACCCTTGAAATTCCTGCTGTCTGAGGATTGTGGAGAAAGCTGTGGGCTTGGCCTGGCAGGCCGAAGGAAAGTCCACATCAAAGTCTGCATGAACATGACCAGAAGGATTCCATCAGTTTCCTCCTTTTCCACTGAAGAGCTTTGAACTAATGAAAGTCAAGCTTTGCAGACAGGAGGCTGCATGCTAATTATAGCCTAGCTAAAGTAGCTCCTTCAGAAGCATGTGCAATCCTGTCTAAACATTCGTCTCATTAGCCCACTTGAATTGAGTTTTAATGAGTGAGCATCCCACTTTTATCCAAATTCATGACTTCTCTTCAGGACATCTGGGGATAGAGCTCAGGAGAAGTCAGGTTCCAAATGACAGGTTCCTCCCTGTCCCTCATGCTGCTGCCTGTCTGCAGAGCAGCACCGCAGCAGCAGAACCTGCTCTGGCTCGCTCTCTTCCTCCAGAGGCTAAAGGGGAGGCAAAGGACAACAAAGGTGTTGTCAGTCCAGGGCCTGAGCATACTGCAGCAATCAGTGGCAGCTTTGGTTGGTTCAGTGCAAAGCTTTGGTGCAGTGCAGGGCTGCAAGTTTCTGAGCAGGCAGCACTTGCCTGAGGATGCTGTGGGCTGGAGTCCTGCCATGACCTAGCTCTTCAGCCCAGCCACGGACCACCCACGCGAAATGGCATCTGAACTTTCACATGCAGGCATCATTGTCCTGGCATTCTCACAGGGACTGTGAACTTCCCTTGGTGTCAGATATGCGGTAGCATGATGTCCTTTAGGGCCACTGCTGTGAAAGGCAGCCCCTTTGTGCCCAGAGTCTGTGCAGGCTCCCTGCTGTCAGCAGAGAGAGAGGTCCCAAGGCACAGTTCACAGCCTTGTGGGGTGTGGAGGAGCCACTGTTGCCTGCAGGGACCTACCCCTCTCCACGCCCTAGCTAGGTAGCTACAGGCACTGCTTCGACTGCACCCTTAACTTGGACGTGACCCACGTTTGTTGAGAAGACTCCTGAGCAGCTCTGCGTGGCAGAGACAAGGTCTGTCTGTGAAGGGCTGGAATGCAGTTCCTATTGGCTGCTCTCTAAGGCCTGAAATCCTGAGGGGAAGCCACTTGAGCAGAGCAGAGCAGGGGAATGTTCCCTGCTTCTACTCAGACACTTCCAGAGCAACTCAAGGGTTACTTGGGACATAAACACCCCAGAAATACCACATGAGCAGCCCCACACATGAGCTTTTGCCTTCAGGTGAGCTGTGTCACTGCTTGCTGCTTCTGCCAGCTCTCAGGAGCCAACTTGCCTGCTCCTTATTGCTTGTTTGTGCTTTTTCCCTGCCCATTCCTTGCAGGCCCCGCTAGGAGAGGTTCTTGCCAGTCAGGACTCCTCGGCCCAGGCAGGAAAGGCGGAGCGGCAGGAGAGCACGGATGCGGTGCGCGGCATCCAGGAATTCAGGTGTGTGTGTTAAGCTTTTTCGCTTTCTCTCAGCAAGGGTGGGCATTGCTGGGCTTTAGGAAGCCAAGTGTCAAAGAACAAATTTGGCTTTCTCATCCTTTGACTTGCTCAGCACAGACAGGGGAAGGCAGCCCAGGGCAGGTCTGGCTGCTGACCCAGCTAGAGCAGAGCTGCCTGCTGGGACTCACTTCTTAAACCTTGACAAAAAGCATTCTGAACTAGACCAGAGTAAAAAGCAAGGGAGGTTCAGGCTGGCCTTAAGGACAGCAAAGCATTGAACTGCAAAGGCAGTCATGCAGCAGAACAAGCGCCTCAGAGAGCTTGTGCAGATTCCACCCCTGGAAATTCAAAAGTCCCAGATGGACAGAGCCTTTAGCAGCCTGTCCAGGTGCTAACCCCAAGTGCTTGGAACTGAAGACTGGGCTAGATGCTTCCTAGGGTCTCTGCCAGCCTAAACCATCCTTTGATAATTGGATTGGGAAATCATACCCTCCTCCTCCCCAAGTTATAGCTTGCAGGCTCTTTCCTTATTTCACTAGTGAGAGCAATAGGAATGGTGGGAGTATTCATCTGGACTTCCCAAGCCAAAGAAAAGCTTTTGCAAGTCTGGTATCCACTGTAATGAGAAAGGAGCAGGCAGGAAGCTCTGTAATCAGCAGGCAGGAAGCTGTTATACTGAGAGTACCTGAGCTTTCTGGAAATGTTCTGTGGCTTCTGGAAGCTAGTTTGACTTCCTCAGTGGTGACTCTTTGACCAGCACGAACGACAGAGATGCTGGTCTAGGAAGGGAATTGCAGCATTCTCTGGAGGTGGAAGTAGAGGGCTGTTGGAAGCCCCTGAGACTGCCTTACGTGGGACATGGTATGTAGTCCTGCTCTTGCAAGGAGACCGTGTTGCAATTAAAGGCTTGTTTGTCTGTTTGCTTGTCGTAGATGGAAGGAGTTGGCTGCATTTGAGAGACAGTGCCACTCCTCACTAGAGACGGTGTCTGAAGTGGTGGCACAGACAGAGGAGGAATGGCAGCCTCAAAGGGATCTGCTGAAGGAAGCCGTTCCTCTGGTAGTGCCAAAGGTACGCTCCCCTTGTTCCTAGGCAGCACTTGTGGGAGAGGGATTTGTCCTGGCAAGACCCCCCCGAATGCTGCTTCTGGCAGCAAGCTGAGACAGAGACTGTGCTGTTGTTGTTGTTGTTCCTCTTGAAAAATGGTGCCCCCCCACTTCCAGGTTTGCCGCCCACAGCGGCCAGCCCGCAGGGGTCTGGAGAAGCTGCTCCAGGAGTTCTCTCGCCAAGGGCACACACTGTCCCAGGTGTGCAGAGAGAAGGCGGTGCTGGCGCAAGAGAATGCTGCCCTGGAAGCCCGACTGGCAGCCATAGAGCGGGACCTACGAGGCCTTTCAGAGCAGCTGGCAGAGGCCAGGTAAGGGCAGGGAGGAGACCCTGGGTGGGACATTATTGAAGGTCTGTAATTACAAAGGTGCTGGGCATGATGTCAGGATTTACAGCCTGCTGTGTGCTCTCCAGGTGGTTCTCACACAGAGTATAAAGGAGACACAAGCAAAGAGAAAAGGATACTGTCATCCGAATGGTTTTTTTTTCTGCCAGCTCAAGCACTCAAAGCACTTTTTGGGCACCTGCTTGGGACCCCTTGCACAGTCCTACACTTTGCACGAGTGCAAAGCAAGCCAACTTGGCAATGAATTGAATAGCGGGGAAACCGAGCAGATGTTTGCAGAAAACGGAAGTTTCCCTCCGGTTTTGCTTTCTCCTTGGGTGCAGCTGATAGTCGATTTTTCCACGACAAGCAGTTTGCCATGGGATTTTTGAAATTCAAGGCTCTTCCATGTGATTGTTGTGAGGAGGGTGCTGACGCTTCAGGTGAAGCTGGAGGGTCATGCTGAAAATCTTGAGAGCCTTCAGAGCTCACTCTTGTGAAGTATAGTGCCGGAGCAAGATCGGCTTACAAACAGCAGCAGCAGCAGCAGCAGAAGGGAAAGGCCTTGTGACTTCTTGACATTGTCTGGGCATTCTTGATGAGCGCTGAATCTTGCCCACTTGTCCGCCCACCTGTGTAACCTGTCAAGGTCCCTTTGGCTGCTGCTTCTTCCTTTTTAAAGAGTGCCAAGATATTTGGGCACTGCTGGCTTAGTTAGCCAAAAATAAAGGTAGCGAGTGGTCTTGTTCATCAAATTCCAGTCATTTAAATGGCAGGAAACGGTCCCTACCCTGAGATAGTTCTTGTTCAGATAAAAACCTAGTTCTGCTTCCCTACTCATGCTGCTGAAAGCCGGAGGCTTCACTATATCGTTTGGTGAATTCCCTTAGTCCCTTTGACTCAGAGAGTGCCTGGCAAACAAAGTACCGATCCGTACACAATGAATGGCATGAAACATTGATGACTCAGCCAGGAGAGCACTGTTCTGTCCCCCTGCAGAGTGACTTGGAAGTGCTGATGTGCTCAGGGCTGTGAGCAGAGGCTGGGCTTTTGCTCCTTTGCAGATACATGGTGGGCACAGCCACGTGTCAGGCAACAGCAATTTGAGCTTTGGCTGCTGAGATCAAGCTCAGCTGGGCTAGGTCATGAGGGAAGGCTGCCCAGTCACCTGGAGGGGCCTGCTTTACTATGTGAAGTGGTAAAATAGTCCTGCTGTCTCTGAGTTTCCATGCAAGGCATTTTCCATACTAAGGTGTAGGGATCTTAAGGCACAGGTTACTGGAGAAACTATCCCTGTGTGCCAGGAACAATTGCTCTTCATCTTCACACCTTGTAGGTCAGAGAAGGAGAGCCTGCAAAGCAGCCTGCTGGAGGCTCAGCAGCACATATCGGAGCTGGAGATGGCCAGGAGCCGTGTGCAAGCCCAAGTGCGCACAGCCACGCAGGCCCAGGAGGCCATGCTCGGTGAGAGCCTCGTGCGCTTTGTTTCTGCTGATGGCCGGGCCTAGTGCAGTTGCTCCCAAGCCAGCTCAGTCCGCAAGGCTCCTGAGGAGTGAAGGAGCTGAGGGCAGGTCCCTCCTTGCCTGAAACTGAAAGGGCTTCACTTCAGCACATTCCTCTGCTTGTGGAGTCTCTGACTCTTGCCATGTGTCATGTTTGCAGAGGATGTGAGGGGCCTTCGTCGTGAGCTGCTGGCTCTAAGATCTCTCAGCCAGCAGCAAAGTGAACGCATGGCTCAACAGCTCTGCTGGGCAGAGGAGCAGTGCGGGAAGGCTCTAAGACTCTGGCAATCTGCTCAGCAAGTGGAAGAAAAAAAGCTCCTGCAAAAACTGGTAAGAAACAATACACACCTGAAGATTTCAGGCAACTTTGGAGGGCTGGCTTAGCAGAAGAGCAGCCTGAGTATGTGACATGGCGGCAAGCATCTGCTGTGGGCTATACCTTGCTGAGCCAGGCAGCAGGGGGCTTCAAGGGCTCATAGTCCAAGGTCTGTGAAGAGCCAGAGGATAATGCTGGGATAGTATATGCAGCCACAGGTTCAGGATGGGCATAACCTGGAGGCTGGTGGACCCACCACCCAAAGCATGGCAGCGAAGGGGCAGGATCTTCCCCACAGCCTCGTGCCAGGCAGCAGACGGCTGCTGAGCTTGCTGCCAACTGCAGTGCCAGCAACTGGGTTCCTTGCTTTCTGTCCTTCCATGGTGGATGGACAGTTGTCTTCCCTTTGAGCCTGAAGCAGATGCAACAGGCCCCATGTTGCTGGTGTTTCAGCTGGTGGCCTGCCTAGTGACTGGGTCATCGAGGTGCTGGCCTCATCCTCTTCCTGCAGTCCATCTGCAGCTCTTCCTTGATCAAAGGGCAGAGGGACTTTGAGAACAGAGCCTCTGAGAAGAGGCAGAAATCCTGAGGAGAGAAGGGCCAGACAACAGGAAGCCAACAGAGCAGGGAAGAAAGGTGGCATCTCCTTCCTTCCACCTGCTGACACTCCCTCTAACTTTTGGGTTAGAACAGCATTGCTGGAGGGCACAAAGTCACTTCTAATGTGCACTTTTCAAGTGGGGAGGGGGGGGGTTGTTGGAGGGTTGAAGCTTCCATTTTTTTCTTTGGAGATCATTGCAGGGACTTCATCTGGAACTGTCTCTCCCCCTCATCAGGAGAGACAACTGGAACAACAGCATTTGGAGGCACTGGAGCAGCTGAAGGAACGGGCAAACTTCCTGGCTGAGGTACAGAGAGAGCAGGAGAAATGAAGCAGGAAATTGCCATCATGCAAGCTGAACAAGAAAAGATACCAAGCAGAGCCAGTCAAGAGGCACAGATTGTGGAAAGAGAGTTTGTGCGCTGTTTTGGACTCCTCTGCTCTCCCTATGGGCGCTGCTTCTCTGGACACTGTCTGTCTGGATGGGATTGTCTCTTAGCTGACCCTTCATGAAAATGAGAATGAGAACAAAATGCTTTTGGAAAGCGTGAGCACATTAGTCTTGCTTGCCGCACAAGCGGTGGGTGGGAAGTTTAAAGCTGTCTTCATTTGTGTGCAGGTCCTGCAGGAAGAGCAGCGTCAGAAGGCTGCTGTCCTAGACAGGGTGTACTGGCTGCAGAGAGAGCTAGACCAAAGGGAGCAGCTGAGGCAGGTGCTGAAGGAGGAGTGGGAGAATGGGCAGGTGAGCCTGACTAGCCAGCTAGCAGAGGGAAGGGCAGTGATGGGGCGTGAACTGGACATCTCAGGCAAGGGGAGGCAAGGACTACTGCAGGCACTGGGAGCACAGAGCCTGGCAGGTTCCAGCACTGAGCACCAGGAAGAAGAGCTAGGATGGAAGGGTTAGAGCTGGGTAGAGAAGCAGAAGCAAGTGCCTGAATAGAAGTGCTTTTGAGACTGGAAAAGAGGAAACCTGAGCATGATGGCAGGTGCCAGTAAGATTTCTCCTGATGGAATATCAAGGACAAGCTGCAGGCAGAACTGCAGGAAGCTCAGAGGAAGATGAAGGCAATGGAGAAGAGGCACCAAGAAGAAATGCAAAGGATGCACAAGGTCCTGCTGCAGTACAGGCTGGCTGACCAAAAGCAGGTGAGTGAAAGAGCAGGAGGCAGTGCACTCATGCAACAAGTGGTCTCTGCCCTTGTTGCCTTTCCCCTGCAGAGCAGCAGGTGGATGGGGAAATGTCTCTGAGCGCCATGCTCTGTGGTCTCCATGGCAGCTGGTCAGAAGGACACTTACTGGGCCACTGAATCTCAGTTGCTGCCCTGGGCAGCAGGGCTGGTGCCTTGGCCGGTGGGCCAGCAATCCTGTGCATGTATTTCTGCTGGTCTCTTAGAGCTTGCTTTGTTTTTTGAGGGGTTTGTTCAGGTGAGCATGGTGACCCACACAGATTCTGAACAAGTTGTCCCTGTCCATGGTGAATGCAGTCCGCAGAACGGGGTGAAATGTACAGTTGTTCTTTCCCTGTCACAGTCTCTCCTATGGCTAGCTGTGACAAGCTGTAGTCTCTGACTGCTCTTTGGGTTTGACTTGAGGAGGAAGAGTTGACAGCTCAGCTTGCAGCCTAACACCAGTGTTGTTCCTAAGGGCTTGCCTTTGAAATGCTGTGTCTGGGCCATCGCTGCCAGGCGCCCTTCTGACACAAACAAATTTCTTGTCCCAGAGGGACGCAGGATCTGCCGTCAAAGCTGCCGCAGCAGCAGCATCCTCTGAAGAAGCCTCCTGTCCGCAGCCTGAAAACCAGAGCATGAGCAGTTCGCCCCGCTCGAGCCAGGAGAGAGAGAAGCACTTCCTGAAGCTGCTGAGTACGTCCTGGCGATTTCTTGTGCAATCCAGCAGTGTATTATAGTGTGTGTGCCTCAGCATGAGCTGTAGCACGTTCCTCCTCACTCTGGTGTCAGACAGACATTTGCACTCCCTACAGAAGCCAGTGTTGTGCTTGGGGGCAGCCAGGGAGCACTCGGGGCGTTCCTTTTGCCTTTGAGGCAAAAGGTGGGAGTGGGTGGGCTTTGCCTGAGCTTCCCTGTGCAGTAAAGACAAAAGCTGGGATTGTGTCCCAAGCAGCAGTAGGCTGCAGCCTAGCCAATGACTCAGTGAAGGTGTGTGTGCTAGTCCAGCCAAACTGATGAGAACACTTGGCTTCCTAGATTCCCTTTAGACTCCTGACTGGTAACCAGTCATTGGAGACAAAATACTTCAGAGAAATTGCTTGGCTGTGCAGCTGGTTTAATGCTGGTGTTGTTTATATGACTGTTGGTACTTCTGTTATTCCTTCTGTGGTTTGGTTTGATAAGAATTCTACATTTTGGTTAGCCTGACCTCCTTGAAGAGAACATCAGGTGACAGCACAAGTAAGAGTGGAAGATGTCTTTTCAGTACCCCCTACAAGTTAAAAAGTTACATTCTTAGAACAGTCTCAAGGTATCAGAGAGGAAGAACTGTTTTCAAAGTGCCCCTAAAGAAGAAAACCAGGACGCTTTTCTTACAATCCCTACTTGGTATTTTAGTTGTGTCCTTAGGAAGATGCATCCAAGAGACACATCTATGTGGCATGGTCAGATAAAACTGCCCTGCAAGCAATTCTCAGGAGGAAGCCTGCAGCTCCTCTGCTGCATGTTCCTCCAGTAGCAGGCACTTTGTCACTGCTAATGCCCAGCTGGTAAATATTCTTGGAACACTGAGCATTGGCTCAGTGTTCCAATCCCTGCACAGAGTCCTGCACTCTAGGAAAGCACACCAAGGCTTAGTGACTCTGCACTACAACTGAGTTGCTTCTTACAACTAGTAAGAGCTGCCAGTGCAGTGCTGTCAGAGAATAACCGGTCAGGTACAGAACAGAGCCCAGTTTACTCAGTGTCTGCCATCAGCTGCTGGGACAAAAGAGGGGTTGGATCGACTCCTCCAGGGGTCTGAATTCAAAGACAACCATGTTCTGGCTTGAGTTGGTCAGCTGTAGCAGCGGGCGGGTGGGGCGGTTTAGATGCTGGTTGCTGCTACCTATTTCCCAATAAGCATCTCCTGGAGAAAAGCCACTTGGGTAAACATTCAGGCAGGCAGTCAAGTCCACACACACCACACTCACCACAGCAAGCTCAGTGCACAGAGGCAGAGAGGCCTTTTATAAGGTCAGTTTCAGCGAGGTTTATTTGAGCACGCCCGAGGGGAACCAGAAGACAAAAGATAAGCCATGTCCTCTGCACAAGGTTTAAGTAGGGGCGGGTACGAGGGCGGTAGCAAGGGGGAGGGCAAAGGGAATGGGCTCTCAGGAAGAAGGGGCCGTCCACCAGGGGTATCACAACCAATGAGGAAACAGGGGAAGGAGAAACCAGGGAAAGTTGGGACCTATGGGGAAAGGAAGTGGGATGTATCGGTGTTATGCAAGAGTCCATGAGGAAGACTTTTCTGTCTGCCCAGGTAGGGTGGAACTCTATTGTAAGTATTCCTCCCTTCATGGGAGGGCTCTGGGGATTTCCCTGAGGGACAAGCAATCAGAGGATTCCACAGTCAACAGCTTGTAACACAGCTGGCTGGGGCTCTGGCTTCTTCACAGTGGCTGTCAGTGGCCATTCGTGGGCTTTGCCCAGCTTTTTGTCATACCTGCCCTGCCACTGACAGTGGTGTGACTGCAGAGGCTGCAGCCTTCCTTAGCTGTGAGGTTTCAGCTGCCTTCACCTGGACTCGTGAGAGGATCAGCATCTCATTTGTGCAGGCGTCTGTGTCACGGCAGCGCCTGAGGAGCGGCGCTCTCCTTGTGGCCCGTCTGGGCTGTGCCCTGTGGGAAGATGGGACCCGTGCGTGGTGTCCAAGGGGCCGAGTGCAGTGCTAGTGACAGCTGCTGCTAGTGACTGCTTCTGCTGCTAGTGACTGCTTCAGCCCAGGCTGAAGACAAGGCCTTGTAGCTCTTCACTACATGGGGAACGGGCAAAGTGGTCTTCAGAACTTAGCCTGCTCATAAATGAAAAGGGTTCTATTTCTTACAGCCATTGTTCTTGGATGTAGCACAGCATGAGCTGCTGTTCTCTAAAAATGTCAAGGCATTCTTTAGGCAAACTGCTGAGAAGTAGAGAAAATCCCCTCCTCTCCTGGAATTCACTTTGCAATATTCTTTCTGATCCGAAAACAAGAGGATGTTGATAAAAATTCATCCCAGGTGTTAGGGTGCATTTAATCCTTGGAAGTATGAAACCTTTTGTTGAATCTCACAAGAGAGTGTTTCTTGCCAAGAAAATGAAGGGTCCAGAGTTTTCAGCCCTCCTTCCCATTTGTCATCCCATAGATGACCACCACTTGCCTTGGTGTCCATTCTTTTCTGGTCTCTGTCTGTTCTGATGGTTTTTCCATGGGCTTAGTTTCCCTTCAAGGCAACCCTCCAAAGGAGTGTGGGAGAATCAGACTCTGTGCAGGCCAGAGCTGCCTGTCTTGCTGGGGCTGCTGTTGTTGTTGTTGTTCTTGTTGATGTTACTGTTAGCCAAGCGACCAGAAATTGCTCAGAGCCTCAGAGAGTGGAGCTGGGCTTCAGCTGTCCTGGAAGTCAGGATCTCTGTTTTGAAGTTTGCTTCTTGCAATTTGTTTCTTTCAGGGCATGTTGTGAGTGTGGGAGGTCCGGAAAAGAAGTACACGGGATGGAGACGTATTGGCAGTGGGTGAGTGCAGCCAGGCTTACTTCTACAGAGCCATGGGCCAGGAAGTTTGGTGGTGCAATATCCCATGGAAAGTCAGGCAAGCTGCAAGCATCTTCAGACCCTGGCTTTAGATTGTCCCTGTCTCAGTACTGAGGCAGTACAAGGCTTCATCAAAGATTATGAATCTTTGGATGCTGACAGTGTCTTGGCTGCCTCAAGGAGCAGGACCTGGAAGCCCTCCCGTCCCTCCAAGATGTGCCACCAGATTGCCTGTTTTCCCATGAGACATGGTTTTGTATGTTTCCAAGTCATATGGCCACACTCATGAAAGAAGAAAAACCTGAGAGAGCCATTTCCCACCTGATAGCTGTCAGATAACAGCTCTCAGTAGCATTTCTTAGTCGTATTTTGCTGGATATTCAGTGGTCAGGAAAATAAGCAAGGCCGTGTGGTGTTGCCTGAGTTTGGCAGGTAGGATCACAAGAGAGGAGCGAGAAGGCCTGGCAGGACTGTGTGTTTCATTGGCTGGGCAGGCGTGCCACAGGCACAGACACGAGAAGGAAAAGGCAAAGAACAGCCCTGCATGCATAATCTAGTGTGTACGTTTGAGATTTGTAGCGGCCCATTTTTTTCCTGTTGGACCCAGCTTTTCTCTGGGACACTCTGCATGGCAGAGGGCTGCTGGGCTGCTGGGCCATTGGCTGAAGAGCAGACAAAGCCCAGTGTTTTAGAGGCACTGCAGGCAGCGGAGAGCTTCTGCCTGGGCTGCCTTTTGCTTCTGAGCACTGAACAACTTCTCTGGTTTTTTGCCTCTGCTCTGTTTCTAGGGGTTTTGGAAGTGTTTATAAGGCCTTCAACGCTGCCACAGGACAAGCGGTAAGTGCCCACGCGGATTTTGCAGCTCTTGAGTGCTTTCCCTTGGGATGTGATCTGTGGTCAGAGCTTTGGGCCGCCTATCTTTGCTGCAAAGGCTGTCCCGCAGAAGCAGCCTGTCTAGAGGCGGGCTGCAAAATGCATTTTGGACAGACTTTGTCCTTCCTACCCACCTGAATGAATGCAAGGATGGCAGTGGTGTCCTTCAGAGAAGGACATCCTAGCTTGGACTTACTGGATGAATCTGCATAGATTAGCTGATGGCAAGAGCATTCATTCCGGCCCAATTCCTCTTAAGGTTCAGACAGATATTTTGTTTTCCATCATGTGGTTTAGTTGGAAAATATCATGCAAGACCTAAAGAAGGAGAGATCTTGTGTGGAGCACAGTTTTGCCTTTCAGTCCTAGGGAACCTAGTTCACATACACGCACACACACAGAGATCAATATGAAGGAGTTGTTGAAGAGCCTTAAATAGTACAACCTTGTGTTGATCCTGTGTAGGTGACATTCCACTAGAGAGATGCTGTCTGTACCACACAGACATGGCAGTGTCTTGGAGAGTCCTGCTGCTCTTTGGGGCTAAAAGTTCAGAGTCCTGAATTCAGCTTTTTGGCTCTCAGCACATACATTCCATCTTCCTTAATAGTAAGGAATTAGATAACGAAGTTCCTTATCCACCTGCAGTGCTGGGCTCAGGAACTGCACTTGGAGGGAGGGGAGGTCTAGGAGGCGTCCAAAAGGCCTAAGCACTTAGGTGCTTTTAACCTGGGGCGCATCCACAGTGTACCACAGAAAGGGCTATTAATTTATAAACCCACTAAATAATTACAAGTCTAAGCCATGTGCAGGATTGTTCTTCGGAGTTGCAAGACCCAAACTGAAGAAGTTAGGATGTGCTAGGATTGTAACTTTACTTTGAGTCGCTTTGGAGTTCTTTTTTGGACAGCGTTTTCCCTGTCACATATGTGTGTGTTTACTCTGGCACACAATGGAAATGGCAGCCGTCTCTGAAAGGCTGGTCAAAGCCCCTAGAAATGCTAACGTATTGCCAGTGATTTCAATTTGTCTTCACAGGAGCAAAATTATTTTTGGCTTCAAAACATGTGTAAGCGATAATAGTAGTGCTAAACAAAGTCTATTTGAGAAGTCTGTGGGTGCAGAGAGTGCTGTTAGCACTTTGTGGTTGATGGTTTAGAGTCCCTTTTGACCGAGGTGACAAGGCACCCAGGCCCGTGAGTTCACAGAGAAAGAGGCTCTGGTGATGTCTGTCCCTCACTGCTTTCAACGTCATCGTAGGTGGCCGTAAAGCAACTTAATCTCCAGCACCAGGGTTGTGAGGAAGTGGTAAAGGAAATCCTGGTCATGCGGGAACTTAGGAACCCCAACATTGTCACCTACTTTGAAAGGTAAGTAGTTCTGACAGAAAATGGATCTTTCAATTAACATCAATCCACTCCTGGATGAGGCATGGCAGGAGATTGCATTTTGTCCCCATCAGTGGTTCGTGGCATAAACAGCTTGAAGATTGATCTCAGAAACCTGGCTCTCTTACTAAGCCAGCAGCCTGTATGTTCACTGGCTGCACGTTTTGCTGGTTTGGGGCGTGGTTCTTTCCAAGGGTTGGAGGAGAAGTGCTGAGAAAGCATCCCAGAGATGATTTCCCTTGCACCATTCCCACTATTTTTCATTGCCTTGCATGCCAAAAGACTAGGCTAGGAGGCACATAATTTGCCAGGTTTGAAATTGTTTTTCCTGTTTGTACTTTCCTTTCTGCAAAGTTTCCCAAAGCGTGTTGGCAGTGCTGGACACCCACATGCCCTGAGTGAAAGCTGTGAAAACTGTGTCTCCTTGCTGCTGGAGTTAATGGTGCAGTTTGTGTATGAAGATGATGAAGCAGCTGCTGGGATGCGTCTGCTTCCAGATTGATCTTTGCCCTCACCAAACTGCCTTTTTCCCCTTCTTGCCACCTAAGCCATCTCGTTTTCCACGGGTGTGCCTTCCTCATTGAGGCAGCACAGATGACGGGGCAGTGGATAGCCTGGGTGGAGTGTGTCTTCCTTTGATTCCATCTTCATTTCCCAGTGACCTGGAAACAAAACTCAGCTGCAGTCTTTTCTTCCATACGGCAATTTAGCTGTGCACATTCAGCTCCACGCTGTTGCTTTCATCTTGCAGCTACCTTGTCAATGAGGCTGTCCTGCTGGTGTTGGAATATATGGATGGAGGCTCCTTAGCTGATGTAGTCAGCCTAAGAAGGATGGCTGTAGGACACATGGCAACAGTGTGTCGGGAGGTAAGGGGTCCTGCTTGTGCTTGGGATGGCTTGGACGGGCTCGTAGTTCGAAAGAGATGCTAAGTGAGCGATTCCATGTTCAGAGCATTCTTTCTGTGTTGCTCTCATGCTTCAGAGAAGAAGGGGCATCTGCACTGAACTGCCTGCCAAGTGTCCCTGCCCTTACTGTAGTCTGTTCTTTACTCTGAGTTACCGTTGTTGAACTCCCTGTCTCTTTTTCATTTTTATTTTCTGTTCTGCCCTTTTCCTCTCCAAGCCTTTGCCCCAAACCTTTCTGCATTGCCTTCTTTGCCCGTAAGTGCAAAGGTGCTGGTGTGCGAGTTTTCAACCAGCGGCAAAGCCAAAGAGGGACTCACCTGTCACAGGTCTCCGCTTCAAAGGATGGCATAGCACCTAGCATGGTGCTTGCCGCTGAAAACTGACCAATGAGCTGCTTCCAGGTTCTGTCGAGGCAGACGTATAACCCTTGTCCTGCAGTCTCCCACCTGTCAGTGATCCCCTTGGTACCCAAGGCAGGGACTTTTTCTCTTTTGGCAAACCCTTGTTTGTCCTCCAGACAGGGAGAGAGCATCCGCTGCAGCAGCGGTCATTCTGACTGCCTTTGCAGGGGACAGTCTCCAGCAACGACTGACATTTCCCCGTCAATAGCTAATATGCCTCCTTTGGAAAGATCCTGCTCTCCGAGTCTTGCAGCAGCAAGCTCTTCCTCTTTCCTGCACTCGCTGCTCCTTTGAGATCTGTGAACCTTCAGGAGCAGCCTCCATTTGCGTCTGATGCAATCAGATCAGGCTGACTTTTGGCTTCCTGTTTCTTTTTTCTCTCGCAGTGCCTGCAAGGCTTGGCTTTCCTTCATGCCAACCAGGTGATCCACAGAGACATCAAAAGTGACAACATCCTTCTGGGCCGGGATGGCTCCGTCAAGTTGGGTGGGTATTCCTGGTCAGGCGCAGCGCTCCGGGGAGGCGGTGTGGGGCTGCTTGGGAGTGGCTGCCGGGTGCCCAGCAGTGGCGCTGGTGAGAGTGCAGGGAGCACTCTGCAAGCCCAGGGCGCAGCTGGAGGGTGCCGGGTGGTCTAGAGGGCAACAAGGTGCCAAGAGTAACTCTGGTTTCTGTGTGTGTTCCTTCCAAAAGGAGAGAGTTGCAATGTAAACATCAGGGGAATGAGGAAAAGCCATGGTGGGAGGGTTGTTAAGTGGACAATTGCCCATGTCCTTGGCTGCAGCCCTGAGGAAAGAGAGCCCAGCTGCTTTTCCAGCACGATTCAGCACTGCATTCTGGGACTTAGAGTGAAGAACTCTTTTCCTTGGTCTCCTACTTGAAGCAGTGTTTGTTTTTCTCCTCAGCTGATTTTGGCCTCTGTGCTCTGCTCAGCCCTGAGCAGAGTAAACGGAGGTCAATGGTCGGCACCACCTGCTGGATGGCACCCGAGGTGGTGAGAGGAGAGCCCTACGGCCCCAAAGTGGACACCTGGTCCCTTGGCATCGTGGGAATTGAAATGGCCAAAGGAGAGGCTCCTTATCTTCGGGAAACCAGTGACAGGGTAAGGTGCAAATACGCTCAGTTAGCTGTGTCCTTCTGGTCCCTGTCTATTAGACAAAATCCCATTCCCACAGCTTGAAGTGCTTCCAGCAAGGCCCACTTCTAAAACCGTCCCTGGGACTCACATCAGCTGTCAAGGCTAGACCTGGTGCAGCTTGGAATAGCTGGGGCTGCACTGGCACCTTTCTTCCTTTGGGAGAGAAGGCTCATGTCTAACCGTCTGCTAAGGCAAGAAATTGCCACTGTAGACTGCAGCTTAAAAGATGGGGTCTAGGTGAGCACTGAAGGCTATGGAAGAATCACGTAGAGTCTCCTGTTTCCTTTCACTTC
The DNA here is from genome assembly GCF_037042795.1 of Molothrus aeneus. Lineage (NCBI taxonomy): Eukaryota > Metazoa > Chordata > Aves > Passeriformes > Icteridae > Molothrus > Molothrus aeneus. The sequence continues at coordinate 2,332,251 of NW_027099079.1, read as the reverse complement.
AGGCTAACTACCTGATAGGCAAGCAAGGGGTACCAAATCTGCACCAGCTCAGCTACCCCGTGGCTTGTGTGAATTTCTGGGCTGCTGCCTGCAGATGGATGTGGACAGGCGAGGCTCTGCCAAGGAACTTCTGCAGGTACAAGGCAAAGGGGCTGCAGGCCAAACAGCCGTTCCCTGTCAGGGTTTGCTCCTCGGCCAAACTCCAGGCAATCAGATGGGCCCCCACATAGTAATCTCTGCTCTGCATGCTTTTCAAATGGAAACCAAGTAGGATCCAAGACTGCTTGAGGTTAGAAGGGATCTGTGAATGTCATCTACTCCAAAGCCACGGCCCCTGGCAAGGACATCTTCAAGTAGATCAGATTGCTCAGAGTGCCATCCAACCTTGAATGTTGCCAGGCTTGGGGCTTCTCCCAGCTCTCTTGGCAGGCTGGGCCAGTGTTCCAGCATTCTCCTCATAAACAGCTTCTTCCTTAGAGCCAATGTGAATTGAGTGTCTTTTAGCTTCAAACCGTTGCCCCTTGTCCTCTTGCAATTGGCCCTGCTAAAAGAGATGTCCCCATCTTTCTTGGAAGGCCCTACAGCTATGGAAAGGTCTCCATGGGGCTTCCTCTTCTAAACAAGCTAAACAAGGCTAAACAAGCACAACTCTCACTGCTGTCCCTTAGAGGAGAATTCCCACCTTCTGGTAATTTCTGTGGCCCTCTTTTGCTCTCGGCTGGTGTATTCAGGTTTACCTGGTAGCAAAGGAACCGAAGTATTGCAATGCCAGGGACGGGGTTTGAGGAACACAATGAAAACAATCCCTGCCAAGCGGTTTTAGATTGGTCTGTGGGAAGGCGGGGGCTGTGGGGGAGCTCACTGGGAGCATCTGAGGGCACCCAGCTTGTCCCTCCTGTCGCACTCTTAGAGGTTTCTGCCAGGCAAACGGGGACAGCTGTGCAGGATTTGTGCCAGCCCCATGTGCTGCCTGGCCCAGTCAAGTAGATGAGAATCGCTGTGGCTTTGCTGCCAGGTCTTGTGGCAGACAAGGAGCTGCTGACCGGGCCACTTCCTTGGCTGTGCCTGCTGTGAAGGAAGATGCCAGCCGGCACAGGATAGGGGGTGCATGCCGAGGCAGACGCTGCTCTTCCTGCAAGCCAGAGCTGAGCACATCTGTGCCCTGCTGCTTGTGTCCTTGCTCCTGGCTTGCTGCTGAAAACCTGCATGTCCAGCGGTTCTGAGAACAACATGTGGGATCAATAATTTTCAGAGCTCTTGGGAGTCTCTTGCGGAATGCCTTATGCCCCAGATCTCTCTTGGTCACTCAAATAGGCCATGTCTATAGCAAATAGGATCTTGAGTAGGTCTGTTGACTTTCCTAAAAAGAAAAAACCTTTGGACAGCAAGCAGCAATCCCACAGTGATATCAGGACCAAAATCCCAGCAAGTGACGCCACCTTGAGGAATGGACTAGTGCAGTTCTGGGCCATGTTTCCTGCAATAGCAGCATCCTGGACATGAAGGCAGATGTGCTGCTGGTGCCCTCAGTCCGATGTCTGTGTATTTCTGGGCACTAGAGGAATCCAGCCTGACCCTGTTTGGAACTCAGTTTGGAAAAGAATGGCTCCTTTTCCCTTTGTCTCTTTTAATTTGGTTTGTTTTGTTTCTTTTTCCCTTTGGGCAGCATCCATTTCTCCAATCAGCGGAGCCTCTCTTAAGCCTCTTCTGACAGGCTGATTGCTGTCATTCCTGCAGCAAGGAAATGCAGGAAGCAAAGGAGATGACAAGGACAACTTCAGCACTTGGAGAACAGAGCCTCTGAGAGCAGGTAGAAATCCTGAGGAGAGAGGGGCCAGGAAACAGGCAGCCATCAGAGCAGGAAAGCATGGTGGCATCTCCTTTTCTCCCAGCTGCTGACACTCCCTCTAACTTTTGGATTAGAACAGCATTGCTGGAGGGCACAAAGTCACTACTGATATGCACTTTTCAGTTGGGGGGTGGTGTGAGGCATGAAGCTTCCACTGATTCTTGGGGGAGATGGCTGGGACTTCATGTGGAAGTGTCTTTCTCCCCTCACCAGGAGCTGGAAGGGCAGCGTTTGGTGGCACAGCAGCTGCTGGCACAAGGGGCAAACCTCCTGGCAGAGGTAGAGAAGGAGCAGGAGAAAAGGCTGCTTGAGATGAAGCAAGAAGTTGCCACCATGCAAGCTGAACAAGAAGAGGTGCGAAGCAGAGCCAGTCAAAAGGCAAAGGCTGTGAAAAGAGAGCTTGTGTGTTGTTTTGGACTGCTCTGCGCTCCTTATGGGCACTGTTTCTCTGGACACTGTCTGTCTGGGTGGCATTGTCCCTTGGTAAACAGTGCTGGTGCCAAGAGGGCAAGGACCGGTCAGGTGAGAGGCTACCAGAGCGCAGGTTTGAGGAAGGCAGCAATGGCGTTGCAGGGCCAGAGAATGGGAAAGCCAGAGCTTTGTCTCAGAAGGTGGGAGCTCCCACAGGAAGCCCCCTGCAGAGCCAGGCTAGAGCTGTGGGAGTGGGCTGCCAGTCAGGCTGCTGAGGAGGTGCCTGAAGCTGCTGAGTACGTCCTGTGCATCCTTTGTCTGATCGAGCAGTGTACTGTGTGGGTGCCTCAGCATGAACTGTAGCACATGTTCCTCCTCACTTGGTGCTGGACAGACATTTGGACTCCCTACAGAAGCCATTGTGGTGCTTGGAAGCTGGCAGGGAGCACTCGGGGCGTTGCTTTTGCCATTGAGGCAAAAGGTGGGAGTGGGTGGGCTTTGCCTGAGCTTCCCTGTGCAGTAAAGACAAAAGCTGGGATTGTTTTGCAAGCAGCAGAAGGCTGCAACCTAGCCAATGACTCAGTGGAGGTGTGTGTGCTAGTCCAGCCAAACTGATGAGAACACTTGGCTTCCTAGATTCCTTTTAGACTCCTGACTGGTAACCAGTCATTGGAGACAAAATACTTCAGAGAAATTGCTTGGCTGTGGGGCTGGTTTAATGCTGGTGTTGTCTCTATGACTGTTTGTACTTCTGTTATTCCCTCTGCAGGCTGCATGGGCCCCGCCATCTAAATCCCCACGTGTTGTGGTTTGTTTCTAGAATGTTCTGCTTCCCCCATGTTATGGTGTTAATGGTTCTGCCTTTGTTCCCCTCCCTTCCACAGTTACTTGTCAATCTCCCAACCCCTGGGAGATTGGGAATGGGATGGTGAAACGTGCAGGCTAGCTGGCCAGCCCGCCTTCAGCCAAAGGGATGTTGCCGTGCAGGACTTCCACTCCGCAGGAGGAAGAGGCAACTCTCTAGTTAGTGGCAAATTTGGGTTTTTTGAGCCCCCAGAGGGACCAAGTGCACCCAAGGGATCCAGGAATAAGAGAGCCTCGAGGGTGGGGAAACACTGGGTTTTAAAGGGAGTTGGGAGGTAGGGGTGGTAACAACACATGAAGAAATCAGAGTCTGGGGAAGGGTGATACATAGGTGACAGACATAAAGGGACAAACTGAGGGAGGGGCCCTCAGTTTGTAACTGAGGGAGGGGCCCCAGCCCCTCAACCAATCACCTGACGCCCTGGCTAGAAGGTTCTAGAGATGGAGGCAGGAGTGCCAGGTGACTGGCAGGCAGCCGGGGGTGGGGAATTAAAATGATACATCGGTAACTGGGGCAACTGGGGAGGGGTTGGGAGATTGACAAGTAACTGTGGAAAAAGGCAGAACCATTAACACCATAACATGGGGGAGAGAGAACATTCTAGAAACAAACCACAACACCCACTCTAAGAGCTTTTCAAATGAAAACGAAGGAAACGTGCAGCGAAGCAATGGAGGAAGCAGAAGAGATGATCAGGACCACTTCAAGATTACTTTCTGCAATGGCAGCTTGGAGCTGGACTCACAATAATAGTCCTACACACCCTCAAGCCTGTTGGAAGATTCCCTTCCTTGTCAGCCAGGGAATAAGGCTCTACATTCACTTCTGAATTGGCCATTCTTTCTTAAAGGTGGAAAGTCCTTCCTAAGGGCATTCTGGTGTGGTTTGGAATTGGGAACAGTCTCCGTTCCTTTATCAGCTCCAACCTACACTGCCTTTGGAATGCTGCCCATTGGCCAGTTTTTGCCCAGCCGAGGACTTTGGGATGAGGAAGAATATGCAAATGCATTTCCAGCCAAAAGCCAGTGAAGAGCAGGGCAGCCTGTGAGAGATAGTCTGAAGTTCCCCTCATTTGCCTCATGACTGTCTCAAGGACCGACTTTGGGACCCTGAGGAGCCTGATTGGAATCCTGGTCTGCGGTGCTGGATAAAGGCCAGAAATCCTGAGGCCCCTGAGCAGAGTTCTGGCCTGCCAAGCAATTGTTCACAGCTGTGTCTACAGTGACTGCTTCCAGCAGGGCCTGCCAGGGGGCGAGGCGCCCCATGTGCTTGCACCTGCTTGGCGACAATAGCCCAGGAATTTTCCCACCTCTTGGCCCGGTTGGACTTTTCTGGGGTAACCTTTGGTGGTCCAAAGAAGACCCCTCATCTGCTTTTCAACCACCGTGACAGACAGACTGAGATGGAAGAAGCCTCTCTCTCAAGGACTGAGACATGAGAAGCTCCCCCCTCCCAAGGACTGAGACTGAAAGCCCCAACACGGGGGAGCTGTGTGGGGGAGCCGACCTGACCACAGCAAGATATTTGCCTGCAAGTGTGGCCATTGGACCAAGAAGACATTGGTCCTCGCCTACTGCTGAGAACATGGACTACCTGTTACATCTATTCTTTATTGGATCTTTGTCCCCCTCAGCGGTTTCAATAGACTTTCTTCCAGATCTGTTTTCCCCCCCTCAGCAATGGACTATAACAGAATCTTGAGTTAACCAGAACCTTTGAGAGCTTCCCAACATGACTTGGTGAACTCCATCAGCTGGATTACAAGGACTTTGTCTTTCTACGTTTGCTAGCTATATCCCCTCTCTCTCTCTCTCTCTCTCCTCTTTTGTCTTTTTCCTCTCCCTTAATCCCTCTATGGCATTTGCTGTGCTCATTCAATAAAGGTGCATTTGTTTGGATTAATACTGAAATCCCCACTGTGTTGTGTTTTGCACTCTGAGATCAGGAAAACGAACCATCACAGCTCCCTGCTCGCGTGAGCGGATCATGACACAGCCAGAACATCCTGTGCAGATCCAGGCTTTCAGCTGTGCCCATGGATGCTTTTGGTTCCTGCTCGGTGTAGCCGGCACGTCTCCCCTGTGACTGCTCCCGCCTCCCAGGTGGCCGTGGCTAATAGGTATGAGGCTCTGAGAGTGCACCGAAGAAGGCAGGCACGTCTGCTGGCAGTGCAGGAGAGCAGAGAGAAAGTGCCTGGCAGGACCCTGGCCAGCACCCGCTGTACCTGCTCTTTGTCAACAGTACAGGACTGGTGGGTGATGCTGCGCTTGAGGTTGTCTGGGGCTCAGCAATGATGGAAAGTCTGTGTGCTTGAGTGGCTTTGTCCCTCTTACTGTGCCTTCTGTTGTCCCTGTGCTCCGCGATGTCTGCCCAGGGCTGTGTAGCTGCGTGGCACAGCTTAAGTGCAGGAGAGCCTCATTTGTTTGCCTTTTGAGATGGCTGCTTGTCATCGATGGAGAGAGACAGAAGACTGACTCGGTGATCAGAATCCGATTTTCTTGTGGGATACAAGCATTTATATACTATTTTAGGGAGACTAGTACTGTGTACTACAATGATTAGGTTGAAGTCACTTACACGAACTTATGCATATAACAGCATCTCTTGCTTGCATTATTTAATAGGATTTTCTTTTTCTGGTAAACCTGTCTAATTAAATCTTCTTGCTATCTAGATCTAATTTTCAAAGTTCCGTTTGCTTTTGCCAAGGCATTTTATCTATCAATTCTCTTATCCTAATAAGGTCCAAAGTACTCTCTGTCTTGTGCACCCCAATATCTCCCCCTTCTGTGTCAACCAAAACCACTCCTTTAATGGTCTTATTAATTAATCTCTGCACACATTGAAGCAAGCAAGGTATCATGATTAATATAATTATTATCAAAATTACCACATACATACCCATCCTAAAAAGAATCTTTTAGTTAAAAACTCCAGCCACTAAAATCTCAGGCTTGATCTTTATAAACTAAAAACATTCCTGCTGGCAGCTGCATTACTGGATTTAGAAAGTCTGCCAGAAGTGTAATTGTACTGAAAGTTTAATTCTTATAGATAGGGTGATAGGGAGAAGCATTTTTAGACTGATTCCTTCCCATGTATTTAAAATGAACACAAAAATCCAATTTCACAGAACCCAGGAATTCTAATCCTTGGGGTTCCACCAATAGTGGTTCATGAGGTTAAGGGATCCAATTTGATGTGATTTGATCTGCTTTCAAAAGAAAAAAAAAAATAGTGTAAAGTTCTGGAGGAGCTATATTCCCCCCTGGTTTTTTTTGCTTTTTAATAACATGTGTGTTTCTCATGATGAACATAAGAAGGTAACATCAAAGCAAAACAGTATGTAACATAACGATAAACTTTTACTAAGTAAAAATTAATCAGATAATAGATACAATTATAGCACATGAGAAATAGAATGGTGTTTTAAAACAATACATGATCAATTTCTTGAATATTGTACCATTACTTACAGTCTGTAGTAATCGGCAAGCTTTATTTTTTTAAAGTGAGGGCTTGAAAAATCATTCTCGGGTAAGATTTCTAAGTTCATCTTAAACGGAGGTTTAGCTGTTCTACGTCTAAATTTGGTAAGCCAAAATGACTTGAATATAATTTTCGTGCAGAAAATTTTCTCTACTAGTTAAAGCTAGGACTTGGCTAGGGTCACGGCTTTTAACCAGAAGAGTCTTTTTAATATATTTTAGAAACCTCTTAGTAGTTAGAAAAATAATAGATGTCTTATAAATAGTTCTAGAACAATAAGTGAAGGTTTGAAAAGTAGCTGGTTTTCTCATTTATCGTTAGTTAAATAGTTAGTTAATGGTACCATAGACAAATAGCAAATGAAAAAAGGAATGTTGGTTATAAAAAGACAGCAAATTCACATCACAAAATCAACACCATAATCAGGGTTACCTAATATATCAGTAAAAATGGTCTTAAGAAATTGAGGTTCTATTTCCCTAGACATATATGACATTAAAGCAAAAAAGTAAAAGAAGGCAATAAATAACTCATAACTAATTACAGTCCTAATATGGAATTATTTCTCATTCTTCAGTATTACTTATAAAAAATAAAATAGCAAAAACTGTTCTTATTTCTAGAGCAAAATATCTTATCTTGTAATTTAAAGGAGTAAATTTTGACAAAAATTCATTCAGACTTTATGTCCTTCACTTGTTATAGCAAAGGAATTATGTCTTATAACTCAAACAGGTATACTTCAACAAAACTTAAAATCAACTTCACTAAAACTTAACCTTAATAAAGTATCTCTAAAAGAACTTAAAGTTAACATTGCTCAGACTAAACAAAACTCAATCTTAACAAGAATTAACTTATTTAAACTCTATTATTACAAAAATGTTACTGAAAATTTGTCATATCACGGTTAAACATCAAAGTAAACAACATGCAAGTAAACAACTGTACTGAAATCTTTACAATAAAATTACCTTGTTAGAACTATGGAGTAAAAAGCAAGCACCTAAAAAAGCCGACAGTGGAATTAAATCTCAAAAAATTACTACAGATAAAGTTCAAGATTTGTCTTGAATGTGAGCTAAAGAATCTTGAATTTATGACTTATCTAATTACTCTCAGTGAACCATGCAGTTTTGCTATGTTATTAATAGGTAAAAAGACACCACCTCTATACCAACACTAGAATTGTTCTAGTAACAACCCTGTTAAAAATCACAGATCACAAGTTAGAAGGTAAATCTCAACACTGGCTGGTGCCAGGCAGGTGGGGCTGCACCCCCTGCAGCAGCTTTTAAAGACTGCTTGTAGGATTGATGTAAGTTTGGCTTCGTAAGAGTAATGGCAGATAAACATTGAAGGCTAAACTAAAAGAGATTTAGTTCAATTGTTCTGAGCAGAAAAAGCTGCCCATTTTTTAAAAGGTTGCAGAGTTCTCAAGTTAAAGCAATTGCTGCCAAGTGTGAGTTGTAGCTATTTCTTGTTAATAATTGCATGTTGTAATCTCCTGTTAACAGTTTCCTTTTTAATAGTGCCTCGAGCCAGCCCGCCGCTGCCCCGGCGGGGGCCCCACCTTTCGGCGTGGGCCCGCCCGTGCCGGGGGTGACCCCGGGGAGCGGGGGGGCGCTCCTGCCTCGGCGCGGGTCGCGGTCGTGCCGGGGGTACCGGCCCGGGTCGCCGTGTCCCGCAGGAGCAGCTGCTGGACGGCTCCCTTAGCCGAGCGTCGCCCTGCTGCTCCCTGGAAGAGGGCACCCAGGCGCTGGAGGGGAAGGGACATCGAGTCGGCATTCAAATGACCTCATTTCCTGCATGCAACGGGATGGACCCCTCACGAAACAAAGCCAAAAACCCCTAAAACAACGAGCCAACACAAAATTGACGAATCAAAGTGATGACTAGACGTGAGGATAGAATCCAGTGTCCACCAAGGCCTTTTTACCCATCACCCTAATCTCAAAGATGTCAGCTACACACAAGACCTCAAATGTTGAAGTAAAAAGCAGCAGATTTCCTTATGTTGTCTTGAGGATGGAACTTCTAGCTCTAGTCTGCGGATCAGTGGACGAAGTTGCACTCTTCCTCCTTTTGTGAGTCGCTCCTGGGAACGCTAGTGTTATGAGCATGGACCCACCCAGAGGTTCTCCCCACCAGAGCTGATCAGTTTTAATAAAGGCATCAAGGAGGAGGAAGGTCCCCTGCCTGTGTTTATTTCAATACAGTACTAAACACTGTACCAAAAAATGATTAACAAATACATTGTTAAAAAAAAGGCAAGTAACTGGAAAACTGACCAGGGCTAGGTGTCCTTCAGGGCTTTAGATCTGTACGAACTGTGGCTTTTGATAGCTGGGCTGCTCCTTCCAATACTTGAAAGTGCCTGGGGCACTTCAGCTGGGGACCATTGTGGGGGTGTCGAGTGTCCCAAATGACTCGTGTACAAAATTGAAATGCATCAAAATTCTCCACTCTGTTAAAAAATATTTCCCCCACAAAACCAGGGACACAGACATCACAAAAAGTTTAACTGTGGCAATCAGGCCCTGTTATTTGCACCAAGTGTTGGTTTTCCAGGCTTTCGCTCCTTTCATCCACGCCGGAGAGTCCCCGAGTTGTTAATCGCCGCTCATTGGGCTATTGGCTGCTTCAGATAACAGTCACACCGGCTCCTGTATCAATGAGTCCTGTTAGGAGTGTCTCTGCCTTTCAGAGTCCCATTGCATTGGCATGTTGGACGCTCAGAGGTAATATTTTGTGTCCATAAAATCTGTGGCACCCCTGTGGAACTGAACCCCTCCTCCCTTTATTCATCTATCAGGGGTGCAGGCAGGGGTGCTGCAGGAAAGGCTATAAGTTGAGCTATATTGCTCCCGGCCGGGACTACACAGGGCGGATGGGGGGTCCAAGCCATGATCTTTATTTCCCCAAGGGAATCAGAGTCTATAGCTCCAGGGAGAACAAACAACCCTGTTATCCAGGTGGAAGATCTGCCTATAATCAAAGCATGCATATTCTGTCCTGGCGGTCCGAAAACTCCTGTGGGAAGCAAATGGACAGATGAATCAAGCAATGTTACTGTGTCGGAGGTTGCCGGGTCCATTCCTGCGCTGCCTGGGGTGGCTGGTTGTAAGTCAGCGACAATTGCTCGGCAGGCGAGGGCAGGGCCGATTGGAAGTTCATGGTTGCTCCCAGCTGCTGCATCGGCTGCGGAATTTGCATCCTCGCGCATCGCCGTCCTGTGCTGCGAGAGAAGTTTCCCTGCAAAGGCTGGCCATTGTGGTGGAACTTGGAGCGACATATATTAGCAAAGCGAGGGCCTTTCCAGCAGCAAGGGCATACACCCGGAGCTTTAGGTTTTTGCGTTTTTGGCAGTTTCTCCAGATTTGCCCATATCTCTCGCAGCCAAAACAAGCCACCTGTTTCCCAGGGGTTAGTTTCACGGTGGCAAAAGCGTTCGCTATGCCTTGCCCCACGGCTTGATATGTGACTGCTGTGGTGTGTTTTAATGTCCCCAAGCGGTGGCACGCTTGTATCATTTGGAGTAAAGTGGGTTCAGGTTCAGGGGGTAAAGATTTTAAAAGCTGCTTACAGTCCAGGTTGGTGTTCTCGACGGCCAGTTTGAGGAGTATAATCTCCCTGGCTTGCTCGCTATTGATTTGTCTCTCCAATGTTTGTGTCAATTTGTCCACAAACTGCAAGTAAGGCTCTTGCGGACCTTGTTTGATATTCATGAAGGACTGTTGCGTAGTTTTGGCATCAGGAACCTTTAGGAATGCCAGGTGAGCTGCCCTAATATCCTGTAGGGCTTCTCTCAGTAAGGTGCCTTGGCCATTAGGCTTGGTATGCGCCCCCTCCCCCACAAGGTGGTCAATAGTTAAGGCAGCCAGGGCTTGGTTTGCATGCCATGCATACATTGCAATTAAATTTTCCAGCCCTTTTTTCCATTGTGGCATAAATATAGCATATTGTGTTGGTGTGAGCAACAGATTTGCCAAAAAACTTACCATCGTGAGGAGTCATGAGGTGAGTAGTAAAGCTTGCTCTTAATAAATTACTAAAGTAGGGGGACCCCAGTCCATATTCCTGCGCAGCGGTACGTATGGCGCAGTTCCTTAACTTCCGAGTGATCTAGAGGCTCTCATTGTGGATTTTCCCCCTTCAGGCCAAATTGCACAAGGGCCACAAAGATTTCTGCAGTAGTGTCAAGGTCTCTGTCCTTAAGGGCTTTCCTTTTTATCTGTAACCAATTGTTACACGTATCCAAAGGGAGTAAGCTCGCATCTTTTTCAGGGCCAGGGTTGAAAGAGTCCAGCTCCCCTTCACTGCTAGAGTCAGTGTCTGCTGCATAAGCCATAAGTGTGCGGCGGCTCTGGGATGGCTGGCAGTGTGGCGGTGGGACAGGGGGTGGCGACCGGGCTCTATCCCTGGCACTCGCTGGGGAGGGCATGCAGACGGGAGATGGAGAGTGGGACCTGGGCGGGTTTCAATCCGGCTGGGGCCGTCTCAGGGTAGCCTCACAGGCTGTAGCCTCACAGTCTTCCCCGCAGCCTCCCACTTTTTTTAATTGCGCCCATGACTGCCTTCCAAGCAGGAAGCATTCGGAGCTCTGGCTCGTGGCCAGGCAGTGTCGCGAGGTCATAGAGCTTTACTCCGACCTTGTCCCGGAAGCGGAGACTAAATACAGAAGAAGGGGTAGCGTCGGGGACCATGTGTGACACCCATCATAAAATGACTTAAGGTCGTGCTTTGGGATGGGGGAGCCACGCCTGTCCAGAAGGGCAAGCACGGTTTCATAGACGTCTCTCTCTTTGAACATTTCCTTTCCCATTCCTTTAGTTCCCCTGGCTCACCTGTCAAAGCGCAGCAGACAGGGATTGCAGGCCCAAACGCGGTTCTCTAACCGTCACCATCAGTTCCAGGGGCTCGCCGACTCCCCGCCTGTCAGGCAGATTCATTTCCTCACACAGGGCACCAATTGTCGGCGATGGAGATAGACAGGGAGACTGACTCGGTGATCAGAATCCGATTTTCTTGTGGGATACGAGCACTTATATACTATTTTAGGGAGACTAGTAATGTATACTACAATGATTAGGTTGAAATCACATACACAAACTTATTCATGTAACACCACCTCGTGCTTACGTTGTTTAATAGGATTTTCTTTTTCTGGTAAAGCTGTCTAATTAAATCTTCTTGCTATCTAGATCTAATTTTCAAAGTTCCGTTTGCTTTTGCCAAGGCATTTTATCTATCAATTCTCCTATGCTAATAAGGTCCAAAGTACTCTCTGTCTCATGCACCCCAATATTCCACTGCAGCTTTGGACTGTTCCAAAGGGGTCTACTTGGCGTTTGTCATCTGCAGGCCATTGCAGAGCAGTGGGCCACAGGCTGCTGCCAGAGCTCCAACACAACACAAGTGTGGCAGCCCAAGAATCAGTGCACGGATCTTCCGGATGTTCGGAGACATTCAGTTGCCAGAGAAACAGCAAGCAGGACCAGAGGAGCTTTGCATCTCCCTGCCACAAAACGAGGTCAGCCTGCAAATGGAGTCAGAGCAAAGGTAAGCATGTACCCGCATTCTAAAGAAGGAACTGCAGCCTACAAGAGTCCTGGAAATTTATTCTCTTTGCTTCTTTTGCCCCCTAAATCTCATTGAAGAAGTTAGGCTTTTCAGAACCAGCTAGGATGCCACCTAGAAGAAGCAGACTTGCTTTCAGTCAAAGCTTTTGAGACCAAAAGTCTGGTTTGCTTGGGTTTTCCTTGGATGCCACTTGGGTTGGCGCATTTTCTGAGTTCCCCTGGGATGCCTTGAGCACTGCCTTATGGGCTGGGAGGACATTTTCTGCTGCTTTATGAATGAGGAGAACTTCCCAGGCTTTTCTTTCGCATTAGCTGTACAGAAGGTTGCCTTGCTGGGCACAAGAAAGCCACAGAGCAGCTGCTATTGTGAGGTCAAGGGAGCGGTGCAACAGTGCTGTCAGCCCAGCGTTGTCCCAGTGCGCGCAAGGCCTGGTCATCCAGAGCAGCTCTTCCGCTCGCTCCCTGCAGGAGGATCCTCGTGCGCAAGGAGTTCTCAGCGGATGGCCTGCACCCCGAGAGGAGTCTTGGCTTTCCCTTGGGTGGCATTCAGCGTGCAAACCCACGCAGCACTGCCAAAATGATCAGGCAAGTCTGTGCCATGGTTTGCACTGTCTTTTCTGTTGTCTATTCCGGCTACTACCTGACCCAGCTGACTCGTAAGTAAAGGTTTCTCCTGGGGCTGGCATCGCCCAGCTTTTGCTTCACTCTGCTCTTGATGCCGCACTAGTGACCCAGTTTATTTGGGAACAAAATGGCCATGAAGATGCCACCGCTTTGGTCAATGTCCTGCCAGCAGCATCAGCTAAAAAGGGGGCATCTGTACTGGGTGGCAGGTGCAGAGTATTTGCAGTGCAACCTGCAGCGGTTGCCTTCCCTCCCCGGGAGAGTGCGTGGCAGCGGAGTCCGTCATTTCCTCAGCTTGCTGCTTCAAGCAAGACGAACTGCAAATTGCAGACTCTGAGGAGAGATTTGTAGAAGTACTTCTACCAACTCAGTGGTTCTCTCCAGGAGTGAAGGAAAGCGCCTTTTGCTCCAACATTGCCCCTTAGAGGCCTTGGCTGCGTGACTTGACCCTTTGATGCTGTGCCAAGACTGCGATTCCCTTGGCGATGCAGCACAAACTCCAATGCATGGAGGGTTTGCTGCTGAGCCCAGCAGCTGTTCCTGGGCTGCTTCAGCAGGGAGCTGCCGCAGCCCAGGGGCCCTTTATGGAAGCTTTGCTGGGCTATCATCTTCAGCCAACGAATGGGAATTAGGGCATGCCATTTAAAAGAATAGAGATCTAAAATGCAGGAAAGAGAAGAGGAAAATGCTGCTTGAGCTGTTGGGCACAACAGGAGCTCCAACTTTTGAAGAGCAACGGGCATTTCCACCACCGTGTTTCTATTTCTCTCTTGGCAAAAGAGGCCCAAATGTAGACAGAGCCTACTATAGCGCCCTTGTGGTTCTCTTGCTTGCTGTGGGAAAGAGCTGTTGCTCCTGGAGGCACGTTGGCAAAGTGGCTCTGTGTTGGGACTGCCTCGTGCTGTGAAAGTCGCCAGCACGGGCACTTTTCTAAGGGCCTCTGGTAACTTTTGCCTTGCTCGCTGCAGGTCACCTGACACGTGGGTGGAGACAAGCCAGTCCTTTGGTGAGTGGCAAAGGAAGCTGAGAGGTTGCTGGCGTGTGAGAATTGTGCAGCAATTCTGCCAGCTTGGCCTGTTGCAGTTAAGTGTGGAGTGCCAGCGTGGGAGGCTGAAAGAAAGGCCAACTGCCCGGTGGCATCAGCAGTAGCAAAGGGAGCCCTGGCTGTTTGCTGGTTTGCCGGTGAAGAGCCTTTCAAGAGACAAAAGGCAAACGGGACGGCTCCAAGGCGTCTTTCTGCTTGTAGCCAGCAGGGAAGCTCAAATGCACAGCAAGATGGAGTAGCACCTCATGCAGCCATCTTCCTCGAGTTTTCGCGACTCAGAGTCCCACGTGTATCAAAGTCTATGATTTCCCCTACTTCTGGGTCCTTTCCCAGCTCAATAGAAAGCAGCTCCTAAGGGATTGGCTTTTGTCCATCTCTCACTTCTGTCTGTCTGCAGGGCTCAACAGCTGGCTCAGCCGCTCCTCCAGCTGCCTCTGTCATTGAGGAAGAGGCTGAAGAGGAGCAAAGGAACATCAAGCCTCCAGCTGCTGTCCCTCCACAGCCTGAACACGCAGAGCCGGTAAGTGGCAGCTGAGCTTGGCACTGCCTTTGGTGCAGGGCCAGGCTTCCCGTTTTGGAGCAGCCCTTGTTGCTCGTGGCTGAAGATGCTGGGGGCGGTGTGCCTGCCATGACGTAGTGCTGCTTGAGGAGGGCCTAAGAAGTGCTGGCCAGTGGGTTCTGAAGTTTGACATTTAAGCTGGGATGCTGAGAGGGCCCGAGAATGTCTCTTGGGATCAGACAAGAGGCAGCATTCCATGATTCCCAGCGTAGGAGTCAGCCCCTTGTGCCCACTGTCAGTGCAGGCTGCCCGTGGTCGGTAAGCAGACGGAGCGGCCCAGAGACGCAGCTGACAGCCTTGCAGGGGATCACACTGGGCCCTGGAAGGGACCTGCCCTCTCCTAATGGACTAATTAGCTTCAGGCTGTGCTTCACTTCCAGCCGGTCAAAGCAGAGTTTGGAGAGGAGAATCCTCGTCAGCCCTGCGTTGTGAAAGGCGGGTGGGTCTGGGCGGGGCTGGAAGGTGGCTCCAAAGGGCCGCTCCCTAAAGGCTGTCATAGAGAGGGGAAATCCGTGAAACAGATCAGAGAAGGGACACGCTGCGGGCTTCTGAGTGGACCGTTGCATGCAAGCTGCAGGGTGATTTCATTGCCCAGGAAAAGACAGGAGGAGGAAAGCAACAAGGCTCTAGGGCCATGCTCTGATCTCTTGCTGGATCTTGGCAGCCTCAGTGATACCTTGTTGCCAGTGTCTAGCAGAAAAGCTGCAATCGTGGAGCATGGAAGTGTCCCTGAGGGGCTGGATCCAAGTAGCCTTTGGGCTTTTCCCAAAGTTGCCTTTGAGAAGGGGACATGGGAAACGCCCTAGCTGGAGAGGCCCGGCGGTGGCTGACAGCACCTTCCCAAGGCCTTGCTTTTGCCGTGCATTCCACAGGGCATCTGTGCCAGCCACCCTTCTGACGGGCAATCCTTTCTTGTCCCAGCTCAAGACGGGCTCTGCAATTCAACCTGGTGCCGCTGGACCAGCATGGCCTGCAGCAGCCAGCTCGCCCCCCGCTGCTGGCACTTCCTGCAGCAGCGCAGCCCAGCAGCTCGAGATGAGGGAGGAGCAGGGCCTGAAGACACTGAGTACGTCCCGTGCATTTCTTGTCTGCCAGAGCAGTGTGTTGTGTGCGTGTCTGGGTGTAGGCTGCGCCAGAAGTTGCCCCTCGGTCTCAAAGGCACTTAGGCCCCTCTGCAGAAGCTGTTGTTGTGCTTTGAGGCAGTGCGGCAGCGCTCAGGGAGTTCCTGCTGCCTATGAGAGCGGCTGGGCCTGGCTTGGCTCTGCCTAGGCTGCCTACTGTGCCAAAGACAAAAGCTGAGCATTTTCTGCTTCAGCAGAAGGCTGGCACCAAGCAAGTGACTAGGCCCCAGGGAGCTCTTCTGACCCCAGCCGTTTTCTGGCTATCCTTCTTACTCCTACTCTGGATCAGACATTTTGTGCCCCTGGCAGTGGACCTGCCAGTGATTCTGGACACTTGGATCCCAAGTGCTCTGGGGATGCCCGGAGGCAGACGAGGAGACCAGGACGTCGGTGCAGAGGCTGGGTCTGGCGCTGAGTGCAGAAGGCGGCTGGTCAGGGACAGCCCAGGAGCTGATCCTGCAGCTGCTGCTCCAGCGCTGCTCCACCAGCGTTCCAGCAAGGGCCGCAGGAGCAGGAGACAACGACAGTTGCTATGGGCACAGCCCAACATTCCATCTAGAACCCCAGGGGAGCCATGGGACAGAAAGAGGCATGGGCCGCCTCTGGCCCTTGTACTTCTTCTGCTGCAAGTTTGCTCTGAGACGCTTCCCATGGGGCCTTTTCTCCTCAGTCGTCTGATGAGACGGGCAAAAGCAGTGCAGGGACAGCTCTGGGTCTTCCCGGTGCTTCTCTGCAAGGTGCCTCCAGCTGAACGTGCACAGGAGCCTGCCTCTGTGCAAGGGCCCAGACCTCATCTCCTGCCCTGGAGAACCAGAAGGGCTCCTCCCACTGGCTCTCCTCCAGCTCTGAGAGGAGCTGGAATTTGCAAGTTGTCCAGCGCAGAGCCAACTCCAGAGCTTCCTCTCAAAGTGGAGCCATTCATCCTGCCCCCTTTCTCAAGTCTCCTTTTGCTGCCCAATAATGTCACTGCATGTTTTCCCTCCTTTGGGCCTCTGAGCTGGTCTCTCACCTCATCACTCCTCCCTTGAAACTTGGAGAAACAGGATGTTTTTCAGGGCAACTGATGGGGACACACACACACACACACAGGGACAGCACACGGGCATTTCTCTAGCAAACATTCATGCAGAATTTCTATAGCCCTCTTCCAGCTCCCTTGGAGAAGCTCGGTGTTTGTCCCCAAAAGACTCTGCCATTCCTCTAAGAAAGCAACACTAACAGAATTCCCTTTCCACACTGCTGGCCTTCACATTGGTTTTAATGCCTAGATCCCAGATATGACAAAACCCAGGCTTTCCTGCCTGTCGTTAAGGAAAAGCAAATCTTGCTTCAGTCCCAATCTTGCTTCCTTCCCAGCCTGCACGTTAGCCACTGGCCAGCAAACTGAGGGGGCAGCTGGAACAAGTCCCACCGCAAGGCAGATACTTTGTAGGCTCCAAAGCCCACCTGCACCGCCTCCATCAGACAAGGGCAAGCTTCCCTTGGCTTCCCAGAAGCAGCCTGGCAATTGCCCCCTCCCTCGCCCCCTCTCCACCCTCCACAGCCCCTGCCACCAAAGCCTTGCTAGGCAGGGCCATTTGCTGGCCTCGAAGAAAGAGTGCCTTTGATTCTTCTTTGGCGCAAGTGCCCGAGCTGTGAGAAGTCAGAGGATAATGATCACACCCGCTCTGCTTTAGCTAAGGAGATTGCTGGAGGCCCAGAGCGGGACACTGGTCCTTTCGAGAGAAACTGAAACTGAACTAGCCATGCCTTTGTGGCGCATGCGGATAGGAATTGGATAGAATCGGAGGGCTTAGAAACGTCCTCCAAGGTGGTCAGCTTCATCAGTCCCCCAAAATGAAACAAAGTTATGTTACTGGGCTCCAAAAAGGACTAAAGCCGCTGCTTTTATGCCAGAAAATATGGTGAGACCAGACCACTCATCTAGATCCAATTCCGTGAATTAAACAAAGCCTCCCTTTCCACTCCCAGCTGAGATGTTGAGGAATCAAAGGCAGACGCCCCAGCCTTATTTCACTGGCAGTAAAGGAGACACACCTCAGTAAGTCCTGCCAGCTGAGCAAGGGGCTGGGCCCGGGGAAGGTGGCGCCTGCCCAGATTCTTCTCTCAGGGCAAGTGCCGTCTTTGCAACACCAGGCAAATGGAACAAACATTGCCGGAGTGTTTTCATACAGACAGAAAGACAAAATGGAACAAACTTTGGTTTAATGATAAAGACCCATTGGCTCTCAACAAAGGCAAAAATGACAAAAGGCAGAGCATAGACAACACCCAACCTTTGAAATTTATTGATAAATCTAATAAAACTAATGAATCTTGAATAATACTAATGGATCTTAACGACTAAATTGAGGAGATTCCTATCATGTCAACTAACTAAGTAGAAGATTAAACTACCCTAAAAGCTTAAAAAACAGTCCTCTTCCTATCTAGTCCTATTGATACCTAACTCTTGCTAGCCCTGGACAACCTGCAGGGTTGTCTAATTTCAAAGTCTTTTCTTCTTGGCGAGAGGCTCTGCTGCCTTCCGAGGCCGATGTCTTCTCCTGTGGTTGTTCCTTTCCTTCACGGTTTCAAACACCCTGCAAGATAGGAAACAAACCATCCATTGCTCACTTTAGTACACACCATGAAACCAAGTGCCGAGATCTCCGTTTGAGTAGGAATTTCTGTCTTTTCGGGCAGTGGCACATTTGTGAATTGATCAGCACCATGAGTCTGATGGTTCTACTTTCAATGCCTTGAAATGTCTTCCTCCTTTTGCTGCATCCTCTTTTGAATTTGATCAGCAGCATCAAACCAAGCTTTGATGGATCTATTCCTACTTGTATGAACTGTGTCTTGTTGGGGCACGGCAAGGTTTCATTGTGAAGGCTGGGTTTTACCTAAGCTCTTTGGGTTTGAGGTGGGTGTTAAGCTTGACCACGGCTGCCGGGGGCGATGCTGCAAGTGCCCCCAGCTTCCCCTGCGGTGCCTTTGAAAAGGGTCAGCCTGTTTTAGTCCAAAGGCGCAGCTTTGAGCAGAAAGAGGAGGAACTTACGCACCGTTTGCACTGCCCGCAGGGAAAGGGGCCTCCCGCCGAGCGGGGCGGCTGGCGCGCTTGGCAGCAGGGACACTCGGCGCTGCGAGCCCTCTTGCGGCTTCTCTTCCCTGTCTCCCCGTTCTCCTTTCTGGGAGGGCTTTTCCTCCTCTTTGCTTTGCCCACACTCTGGAAATCAAAGAGTCCTTATCAATGCTTCCTTCCTCTCACAAAGCTGGAAACCAGAGCATCCAGCACAAAAATCTATCGGCTTAAGCAAATCCTTCCAGACCCTCAAGAGCTGAGAAAACGGCTGCCTTTGCCAATGGGCTGCGGCGGGCTGCCAACCCAGAGCTTGGAGGAAAATACTCCTCTTTTCTACAGGCCAAAGGGGTGGGATAAATACCTGCCTATTTAGAGCTCTACATTTCTTATTTCTACCTTTCTGCCTAACATCTATTTCTCTCTGCTTTTCCTCCACAAATGTCTAGGCAATGGCATTTAAATTCAGTCCAATTAGGGTAGACACATGGTTAGCCATTTTCTAGTACCCAAAATAATCTCCCTCCCTGTCTCTCTCTCTCTCTCTCTCACATGATGTGAAGCAAATTGCTCTTTGCCGGTAAGGAAAGTTTTAGGGGAGCCACGGCACCGGCAGCTCCTTCTTGGGGAGTATGCTGCGATGCTAGAAAAACTCCCTGAAAATCTGCAGCATATCCACAAAGGCAGCCTGGATTGCTGATGTCAGCAAGCAGTGGGGAATTAAGGGTCTGATTGGAGTCAGCGAGGGTGCCAGCCCTTGAGAAGCCCATCTGTAGAGAGTCAAAGCCCATTTTGGTGGCGCTGCTGCTTCCTTGGGTCAAAGTTAGGCTCCAGAATTGCATACTTCAGGGCAGCAGCACAAGGAAGCCCCGGGCAGCATCTGCTGTGCCTTTCCCAGCGCATGGGACGATGTGATCCTGGCAAAGGGGCATCTGGCATGGCTCGCCAGCAGCTTTTCTCCCCTTCTGCCAGTTTCTCGACCTTCCTGGCACGTCTCGATTTTCTTGCCCCTCACCTGAGCAAGAGTGCTGGCAAGTTTATGCTCCTTTTTCCAGGAGTAGTAGTACTCCACACACTGTGCCACGGTCTTAGTCTGGATCTGTTGTGAAGAGAAAAAGAAGGAGTCGAAAATGGTGTCGGGTGCACTGGGGAAAAAGTAGAATATGGAGTGAACTAGGAAGGAAAAGCATGAAGTAAATGGAGTAGGGTGTAAAATGAAATCAACATGGGGAAAGAGAGGCATCATGCAATGTCTTAAACCGTGTATTCTGCTAGGTGGTAATACACGCAATGCACAGATCAACAACAAATCCATCTAGCACAGTTCTTCTTTCCCCGCTTCCCTCCAGTTATGCCAGCACACCGTCTTGTGGAAGCAGCAGCAGACCTGTGCGACAAGTCTGACAGAAGAAAGCTTCATCTTCCAAAAGAGCTTGGAGAAAAGGGCTGGAGAGGCCGGATCATCCTTTTGACACAGGCTTTTGATGTCCCCTTTTGTTACTTCTTGAAGATACTTGGTACTTGAGAAGAGAGAGACTGAAGCCCAGTGCTTGTTCCCAGAAATAACCAAGCTTTCCTCCTGACGATCTGCTCGGGTAAAGAATGTCCCGTGGCTTTACCTGCTTCTGGATGAGATGAAAATCCTTGCCGTAGGTGTGGAAAGCCTTTTGGAAGGACTCCTTCTCCTCAGGTGTCCATCTATCAGAGCCTGGCAAGAAAAAGCAGCGGGTAGTAAACGCATCCCTTGATCCACACCAAGTAGATCCCACTGGCTGCCGAAAGAAACTGGTGGCAGGCCGTCATTCACGTGTGTGTACGTGTCTGCTCCCTCAGAAGGTCATGAAGACAAGAGCAGGCATTGCCCGGGGAGAAGGATTGGAAAAGAAGTAAAGCTGAAGGACTAGATGCTGGTGCTTCCCCACCCGCAGAGGAGACAAGACCTTGTGCTGGTGTTAAGCACAATTGCTTTAAGCAGAAACCCTTGCCACAACAATGAAGGGGACGGCAGCATCTGTCAGGGACGCAAGAAGCTCTGCTTTGCTTACCTGCGTAATGATAATCAGCCATGGGGTGGCCTTGAGGTGTTGCAGGCCCCTCTGAGAGCAGCATCTCCAGAGCCTCCTGCAAGATCAAGAGGGAAGAGGCTTTAGCCGCCCCACCACATTAAAAATGAGCCAAAAACTCACAGGTGCTGCCTTGCAGCTACTTTGCCTCTCCAGACATTCAAGCGACTGTATCCCATGTGGGTGAAACACTGTCATTTGCTCCAAGTCCCTGGTTTTTGCTGCCTAACCCTTTGATCCTGGTCCCCGAGAGTGGCCTTTTGCTCACCAACCTAAGGATTTTGCTGCTCCTGCAGCCAGAATGGCCTCAGCTGACTGAGGCTTCTGGGAATTTCCCCTCCAAATGTCTTAGAGAAGCCAGCTCTCCAGGCCATTTACAAGGCAGCAGGACCTTCCGCCGCCGCCGCCGCCTCCAGGAGGGAGATTCTCCCTGCTGGAGCCCTTTGGGCTCAGCCCTGACGCAGCTGGAGGAGACACAGCAGGCAGCAAGTGCTCTGCTCCCTGTTAAGACCCTTCTTCAAAGAGCAGCCAGGAAAGGCTGTCCCAGTGCCCGGGCCCTCTGCATTCCCTGTGCCCTCTTCTCTGCGCCCAAACAGCCGCTTCTTACCGGAACGCTGCCGCGTGCCCGGTGCAGGCAGTGCAGGGCGCGCTCCAGGTTAGCTGCTGCCCCGGGAATGCCACGGGAGCTGGCCATGTCCAACAGTTCTCTTACTGCAAGCACAACAAAAAACCCACCGAAAGTCAGCCTTGAGGCCAGCAAGGGCAAAGACTGCCATGCAAGGCAGAAGGAAAGGCCGGGAGCTAAAGATAGCAGCTTGGAGAGTATGAAAAGGAGAGCAAAGCCAGGGCCAGCTGAACCAAGGGCCCACGCAGTGCTGGCTCTCCCTCCAAAGCAGCTTCTGTAAGAAGAAGTGGGGGCCAATCTGCGCTCTTCCAGTGGCAGACGGCCCTGACCAATTTGGAGAGCAAGGTGCTTGCTCTTGCTCCTTGCCTCTAACACTTCTACATGGGAAGATGGGCGAGACAAGGAGAGAAGCAGAGCCTGCAAAAGGCTGCCTTTTTACGCAAAAGGAGCCTTTTAAAGTCCCAAGTAGCTCAGGGGTGGAAGAAAAGCTTGAAGCAAAGCTACCTCTGTCAGGTTTTTCCATGTCAGAGTCATCCTCCCCCCAGGGCTTCCAGACCAGGGTTGCAGGCTCTTCATCCTCACTTGGTGCTCTGCTCTGCAGCTCTGGCAGCTCAGCCTGAAAGTCGCTGCCAACATTGATGTGTCTAAAGGAAGAAGGAGGTGGAGGTGAGAAAGGCAAGTGGTCAAGAGAGCTTTCCTGTGCATCCACAGGCTTGAACCAACGCCACCCTGACTCTGAAAGAGCAGTTCTCCTCCTCGCCATTCTTCCAGTTTGCTGTCCTTTAACCCTATGCCAAAACTCACGGCTGAATCTGGGCTCTTGCTTTCCTTTTCATTGTGCCTCTCCTTTCCACCTGAAAGAGATCAAAGCAATGCTCCAGTTAAAAATCCTTCCTTCTCATCCTCATCATTGCAAAGCCCGAGCTCCTGTGTCCCAGCTCCTTTCTCTTTGCCGCCTTTTTGACATGGAATGTCCTAGGGAGGACCCTCTAGCAGTCAGCAGCTTCCTCAGGAGGGCAAGCACAAGGCCATGCACTACTCTCTTCACTCCCGGGGCCACTGAGAAGAGCTCAGAGAATGGCAGGGGAGATGTGCCAGTGCAGGCTTAGGTTGGATAGAAGGAAAAGGTTCTTCAGCCAGAGGCTGCTTGGGCACTGCAACAGCCTCCCCGGGGAAGGGGGCACAGCACCAAGCCTGACTGAGCTCCAAAAGTGTTTGGACACTGCTCTTGGGCACAGGCCGTGATTGTTGAGGCTGCCCTGGGCAGGCCCTGGACTTGGGCTCAGTGATCTTTGAGAATCCCTTCCAAGCCAGGAAATTCTGTGCTACTGTGATTGTGCTCTTGAGGAGATGGCATTTGACGGCCGCCCCTGAGCATGAGGTAGAACCAGCCCTACGTGCACTGGAAAAAGAATCTAGAAAGATATTAAAATAGCATGGATCTATAAGCCATGGAACTACGTCAGTATATAAGAATTGCTGATCCCAGATGGTTTTTGAAGTTGAAAGCCTGTGTTTGAGGAGAAGCCCAGTCAAATGCTTCTATGCCCTGAACGACAGGGATGCCAGAGGAGAAGTGCCATCATTCTGGTGTTTGAAGCTTTGGAGCGGGTGTGAGCAGAGTCAGGGCATAAGGGGATTTGTTGACACTGAAGCCCTGAAGTGCTCAGCCACAAACAATTTGTTTTGGGGTCAGCACAAGATAGTTTGAGGACTGAAATGGGTGCCAAGAACTTTTAATCAGGTCATCCGTGGACGAGGATCTGCAACTGCACTGGGACACCTCTCTAGGTCCTCTATGGAAAGGTCTGTGTTTCCCCTGGAGGCAACATGATTCCTTCAGAAGCTGCAGCCTGCTTTCACGTGGAAGCTCGTCTGGGGAAAGTGAGCACGCAGCCTGTGTGTCGTGCTTGGTGGGAGAGGCAGCTGGAGCCTCCTGCCCCTGTGCTAGTGCTTTGAGGGCAAACGGGGATTTTCTTACCTTGGACGGTTCCCAAGTGCTCTGGGGATGCCCGGAGGCAGACGAGGAGACCAGGACGTCGGTGCAGAGGCCGGGTCTGGCGCTGAGTGCAGAAGGCGGCTGGTCAGGGACAGCCCAGGAGCTGATCCTGCAGCTGCTGCTCCAGCGCTGCTCCACCAGCGTTCCAGCAAGGGCCGCAGGAGCAGGAGACAACGACAGTTGCTATGGGCACAGCCCAACATTCCATCTAGAACCCCAGGGGAGCCATGGGACAGAAAGAGGCATGGGCCGCCTCTGGCCCTTGTACTTCTTCTGCTGCAAGTTTGCTCTGAGACGCTTCCCATGGGGCCTTTTCTCCTCAGTCGTCTGATGAGACGGGCAAAAGCAGTGCAGGGACAGCCCTGGGTCTTCCCGGTGCTTCTCTGCAAGGTGCCTCCAGCTGAACGTGCACAGGAGCCTGCCTCTGTGCAAGGGCCCAGACCTCATCTCCTGCCCTGGAGAACCAGAAGGGCTCCTCCCACTGGCTCTCCTCCAGCTCTGAGAGGAGCTGGAATTTGCAAGTTGTCCAGCGCAGAGCCAACTCCAGAGCTTCCTCTCAAAGTGGAGCCATTCATCCTGCCCCCTTTCTCAAGTCTCCTTTTGCTGCCCAATAATGTCACTGCATGTTTTCCCTCCTTTGGGCCTCTGAGCTGGTCTCTCACCTCATCACTCCTCCCTTGAAACTTGGAGAAACAGGATGTTTTTCAGGGCAACTGATGGGGACACACACACACACACAGGGACAGCACACGGGCATTTCTCTAGCAAACATTCATGCAGAATTTCTATAGCCCTCTTCCAGCTCCCTTGGAGAAGCTCGGTGTTTGTCCCCAAAAGACTCTGCCATTCCTCTAAGAAAGCAACACTAACAGAATTCCCTTTCCACACTGCTGGCCTTCACATTGGTTTTAATGCCTAGATCCCAGATATGACAAAACCCAGGCAGCTTTGCTGCTTTCCTGCCTGTCGTTAAGGAAAAGCAAATCTTGCTTCAGTCCCAATCTTGCTTCCTTCCCAGCCTGCACCTTACCCACTGGCCAGCAAACTGAGGGTGCAGCTGGAACAAGTCCCACTGCAAGGCAGATACTTTGTAGGCTCCAAAGCCCACCTGCACCGCCTCCATCAGACAAGGGCAAGCTTCCCTCGGCTTCCCAGAAGCAGCCTGGCAATTGCCCCCTCCCTCGCCCCCTCTCCACCCTCCACAGCCCCTGCCACCAAAGCCTTGCTAGGCAGGGCCATTTGCTGGCCTCGAAGAAAGAGTGCCTTTGATTCTTCTTTGGCGCAAGTGCCCGAGCTGTGAGAAGTCAGAGGATAATGATCACACCCGCTCTGCTTTAGCTAAGGAGATTGCTGGAGGCCCAGAGCGGGACACTGGTCCTTTCGAGAGAAACTGAAACTGAACTAGCCATGCCTTTGTGGCGCATGCGGATAGGAATTGGATAGAATCGGAGGGCTTAGAAACGTCCTCCAAGGTGGTCAGCTTCATCAGTCCCCCAAAATGAAACAAAGTTATGTTACTGGGCTCCAAAAAGGACTAAAGCCGCTGCTTTTATGCCAGAAAATATGGTGAGACCAGACCACTCATCTAGATCCAATTCCGTGAATTAAACAAAGCCTCCCTTTCCACTCCCAGCTGAGATGTTGAGGAATCAAAGGCAGACGCCCCAGCCTTATTTCACTGGCAGTAAAGGAGACACACCTCAGTAAGTCCTGCCAGCTGAGCAAGGGGCTGGGCCCGGGGAAGGTGGCGCCTGCCCAGATTCTTCTCTCAGGGCAAGTGCTGTCTTTGCAACACCAGGCAAATGGAACAAACATTGCCGGAGTGTTTTCATACAGACAGAAAGACAAAATGGAACAAACTTTGGTTTAATGATAAAGACCCATTGGCTCTCAACAAAGGCAAAAATGACAAAAGGCAGAGCATAGACAACACCCAACCTTTGAAATTTATTGATAAATCTAATAAAACTAATGAATCTTAAATAATACTAATGGATCTTAACGACTAAATTGAGGAGATTCCTATCATGTCAACTAACTAAGTAGAAGATTAAACTACCCTAAAAGCTTAAAAAACAGTCCTATTCCTATCTAGTCCTATTGATACCTAACTCTTGCTAGCCCTGGACAACCTGCAGGGTTGTCTAATTTCAAAGTCTTTTCTTCTTGGCGAGAGGCTCTGCTGCCTTCCGAGGCCGATGTCTTCTCCTGTGGTTGTTCCTTTCCTTCACGGTTTCAAACACCCTGCAAGATAGGAAACAAACCATCCATTGCTCACTTTAGTACACACCATGAAACCAAGTGCCGAGATCTCCGTTTGAGTAGGAATTTCTGTCTTTTCGGGCAGTGGCACATTTGTGAATTGATCAGCACCATGAGTCTGATGGTTCTACTTTCAATGCCTTGAAATGTCTTCCTCCTTTTGCTGCATCCTCTTTTGAATTTGATCAGCAGCATCAAACCAAGCTTTGATGGATCTATTCCTACTTGTATGAACTGTGTCTTGTTGGGGCACGGCAAGGTTTCATTGTGAAGGCTGGGTTTTACCTAAGCTCTTTGGGTTTGAGGTGGGTGTTAAGCTTGACCACGGCTGCCGGGGGCGATGCTGCAAGTGCCCCCAGCTTCCCCTGCGGTGCCTTTGAAAAGGGTCAGCCTGTTTTAGTCCAAAGGCGCAGCTTTGAGCAGAAAGAGGAGGAACTTACGCACCGTTTGCACTGCCCGCAGGGAAAGGGGCCTCCCGCCGAGCGGGGCGGCTGGCGCGCTTGGCAGCAGGGACACTCGGCGCTGCGAGCCCTCTTGCGGCTTCTCTTCCCTGTCTCCCCGTTCTCCTTTCTGGGAGGGCTTTTCCTCCTCTTTGCTTTGCCCACACTCTGGAAATCAAAGAGTCCTTATCAATGCTTCCTTCCTCTCACAAAGCTGGAAACCAGAGCATCCAGCACAAAAATCTATCGGCTTAAGCAAATCCCTTCCAGACCCTCAAGAGCTGAGAAAACGGCTGCCTTTGCCAATGGGCTGCGGCGGGCTGCCAACCCAGAGCTTGGAGGAAAATACTCCTCTTTTCTACAGGCCAAAGGGGTGGGATAAATACCTGCCTATTTAGAGCTCTACATTTCTTATTTCTACCTTTCTGCCTAACATCTATTTCTCTCTGCTTTTCCTCCACAAATGTCTAGGCAATGGCATTTAAATTCAGTCCAATTAGGGTAGACACATGGTTAGCCATTTTCTAGTACCCAAAATAATCTCCCTCCCTGTCTCTCTCTCTCTCTCTCTCTCACATGATGTGAAGCAAATTGCTCTTTGCCGGTAAGGAAAGTTTTAGGGGAGCCACGGCACCGGCAGCTCCTTCTTGGGGAGTATGCTGCGATGCTAGAAAAACTCCCTGAAAATCTGCAGCATATCCACAAAGGCAGCCTGGATTGCTGATGTCAGCAAGCAGTGGGGAATTAAGGGTCTGATTGGAGTCAGCGAGGGTGCCAGCCCTTGAGAAGCCCATCTGTAGAGAGTCAAAGCCCATTTTGGTGGCGCTGCTGCTTCCTTGGGTCAAAGTTAGGCTCCAGAATTGCATACTTCAGGGCAGCAGCACAAGGAAGCCCCGGGCAGCATCTGCTGTGCCTTTCCCAGCGCATGGGACGATGTGATCCTGGCAAAGGGGCGTCTGGCATGGCTCGCCAGCAGCTTTTCTCCCCTTCTGCCAGTTTCTCGACCTTCCTGGCACGTCTCGATTTTCTTGCCCCTCACCTGAGCAAGAGTGCTGGCAAGTTTATGCTCCTTTTTCCAGGAGTAGTAGTACTCCACACACTGTGCCACGGTCTTAGTCTGGATCTGTTGTGAAGAGAAAAAGAAGGAGTCGAAAATGGTGTCGGGTGCACTGGGGAAAAAGTAGAATATGGAGTGAACTAGGAAGGAAAAGCATGAAGTAAATGGAGTAGGGTGTAAAATGAAATCAACATGGGGAAAGAGAGGCATCATGCAATGTCTTAAACCGTGTATTCTGCTAGGTGGTAATACACGCAATGCACAGATCAACAACAAATCCATCTAGCACAGTTCTTCTTTCCCCGCTTCCCTCCAGTTATGCCAGCACACCGTCTTGTGGAAGCAGCAGCAGACCTGTGCGACAAGTCTGACAGAAGAAAGCTTCATCTTCCAAAAGAGCTTGGAGAAAAGGGCTGGAGAGGCCGGATCATCCTTTTGACACAGGCTTTTGATGTCCCCTTTTGTTACTTCTTGAAGATACTTGGTACTTGAGAAGAGAGAGACTGAAGCCCAGTGCTTGTTCCCAGAAATAACCAAGCTTTCCTCCTGACGATCTGCTCGGGTAAAGAATGTCCCGTGGCTTTACCTGCTTCTGGATGAGATGAAAATCCTTGCCGTAGGTGTGGAAAGCCTTTTGGAAGGACTCCTTCTCCTCAGGTGTCCATCTATCAGAGCCTGGCAAGAAAAAGCAGCGGGTAGTAAACGCATCCCTTGATCCACACCAAGTAGATCCCACTGGCTGCCGAAAGAAACTGGTGGCAGGCCGTCATTCACGTGTGTGTACGTGTCTGCTCCCTCAGAAGGTCATGAAGACAAGAGCAGGCATTGCCCGGGGAGAAGGATTGGAAAAGAAGTAAAGCTGAAGGACTAGATGCTGGTGCTTCCCCACCCGCAGAGGAGACAAGACCTTGTGCTGGTGTTAAGCACAATTGCTTTAAGCAGAAACCCTTGCCACAACAATGAAGGGGACGGCAGCATCTGTCAGGGACGCAAGAAGCTCTGCTTTGCTTACCTGCGTAATGATAATCAGCCATGGGGTGGCCTTGAGGTGTTGCAGGCCCCTCTGAGAGCAGCATCTCCAGAGCCTCCTGCAAGATCAAGAGGGAAGAGGCTTTAGCCGCCCCACCACATTAAAAATGAGCCAAAAACTCACAGGTGCTGCCTTGCAGCTACTTTGCCTCTCCAGACATTCAAGCGACTGTATCCCATGTGGGTGAAACACTGTCATTTGCTCCAAGTCCCTGGTTTTTGCTGCCTAACCCTTTGATCCTGGTCCCCGAGAGTGGCCTTTTGCTCACCAACCTAAGGATTTTGCTGCTCCTGCAGCCAGAATGGCCTCAGCTGACTGAGGCTTCTGGGAATTTCCCCTCCAAATGTCTTAGAGAAGCCAGCTCTCCAGGCCATTTACAAGGCAGCAGGACCTTCCGCCGCCGCCGCCGCCTCCAGGAGGGAGATTCTCCCTGCTGGAACCCTTTGGCCTCAGCCCTGACGCAGCTGGAGGAGACACAGCAGGCAGCAAGTGCTCTGCTCCCTGTTAAGACCCTTCTTCAAAGAGCAGCCAGGAAAGGCTGTCCCAGTGCCCGGGCCCTCTGCATTCCCTGTGCCCTCTTCTCTGCGCCCAAACAGCCGCTTCTTACCGGAACGCTGCCGCGTGCCCGGTGCAGGCAGTGCAGGGCGCGCTCCAGGTTAGCTGCTGCCCCGGGAATGCCACGGGAGCTGGCCATGTCCAACAGTTCTCTTACTGCAAGCACAACAAAAAACCCACCAAAAGTCAGCCTTGAGGCCAGCAAGGGCAAAGACTGCCATGCAAGGCAGAAGGAAAGGCCGGGAGCTAAAGATAGCAGCTTGGAGAGTATGAAAAGGAGAGCAAAGCCAGGGCCAGCTGAACCAAGGGCCCACGCAGTGCTGGCTCTCCCTCCAAAGCAGCTTCTGTAAGAAGAAGTGGGGGCCAATCTGCGCTCTTCCAGTGGCAGACGGCCCTGACCAATTTGGAGAGCAAGGTGCTTGCTCTTGCTCCTTGCCTCTAACACTTCTACATGGGAAGATGGGCGAGACAAGGAGAGAAGCAGAGCCTGCAAAAGGCTGCCTTTTTACGCAAAAGGAGCCTTTTAAAGTCCCAAGTAGCTCAGGGGTGGAAGAAAAGCTTGAAGCAAAGCTACCTCTGTCAGGTTTTTCCATGTCAGAGTCATCCTCCCCCCAGGGCTTCCAGACCAGGGTTGCAGGCTCTTCATCCTCACTTGGTGCTCTGCTCTGCAGCTCTGGCAGCTCAGCCTGAAAGTCGCTGCCAACATTGATGTGTCTAAAGGAAGAAGGAGGTGGAGGTGAGAAAGGCAAGTGGTCAAGAGAGCCTTCCTGTGCATCCACAGGCTTGAACCAACGCCACCCTGACTCTGAAAGAGCAGTTCTCCTCCTCGCCATTCTTCCAGTTTGCTGTCCTTTAACCCTATGCCAAAACTCACGGCTGAATCTGGGCTCTTGCTTTCCTTTTCATTGTGCCTCTCCTTTCCACCTGAAAGAGATCAAAGCAATGCTCCAGTTAAAAATCCTTCCTTCTCATCCTCATCATTGCAAAGCCCGAGCTCCTGTGTCCCAGCTCCTTTCTCTTTGCCGCCTTTTTGACATGGAATGTCCTAGGGAGGACCCTCTAGCAGTCAGCAGCTTCCTCAGGAGGGCAAGCACAAGGCCATGCACTACTCTCTTCACTCCCGGGGCCACTGAGAAGAGCCAAGACAATGGCAGGGGAGATGTGCCAGTGCAGGCTTAGGTTGGATAGAAGGAAAAGGTTCTTCAGCCAGAGGCTGCTTGGGCACTGCAACAGCCTCCCCAGGGAAGGGGGCACAGCACCAAGCCTGACTGAGCTCCAAAAGTGTTTGGACACTGCTCTTGGGCACAGGCCGTGATTGTTGAGGCTGCCCTGGGCAGGCCCTGGACTTGGGCTCAGTGATCTTTGAGAATCCCTTCCAAGCCAGGAAATTCTGTGCTACTGTGATTGTGCTCTTGAGGAGATGGCATTTGACGGCCGCCCCTGAGCATGAGGTAGAACCAGCCCTACGTGCACTGGAAAAAGAATCTAGAAAGATATTAAAATAGCATGGATCTATAAGCCATGGAACTACGTCAGTATATAAGAATTGCTGATCCCAGATGGTTTTTGAAGTTGAAAGCCTGTGTTTGAGGAGAAGCCCAGTCAAATGCTTCTATGCCCTGAACGACAGGGATGCCAGAGGAGAAGTGCCATCATTCTGGTGTTTGAAGCTTTGGAGCGGGTGTGAGCAGAGTCAGGGCATAAGGGGATTTGTTGACACTGAAGCCCTGAAGTGCTCAGCCACAAACAATTTGTTTTGGGGTCAGCACAAGATAGTTTGAGGACTGAAATGGGTGCCAAGAACTTTTAATCAGGTCATCCGTGGACGAGGATCTGCAACTGCACTGGGACACCTCTCTAGGTCCTCTATGGAAAGGTCTGTGTTTCCCCTGGAGGCAACATGATTCCTTCAGAAGCTGCAGCCTGCTTTCACGTGGAAGCTCGTCTGGGGAAAGTGAGCACGCAGCCTGTGTGTCGTGCTTGGTGGGAGAGGCAGCTGGAGCCTCCTGCCCCTGTGCTAGTGCTTTGAGGGCAAACGGGGATTTTCTTACCTTGGACGGTTCCCAAGTGCTCTGGGGATGCCCGGAGGCAGACGAGGAGACCAGGACGTCGGTGCAGAGGCCGGGTCTGGCGCTGAGTGCAGAAGGCGGCTGGTCAGGGACAGCCCAGGAGCTGATCCTGCAGCTGCTGCTCCAGCGCTGCTCCACCAGCGTTCCAGCAAGGGCCGCAGGAGCAGGAGACAACGACAGTTGCTATGGGCACAGCCCAACATTCCATCTAGAACCCCAGGGGAGCCATGGGACAGAAAGAGGCATGGGCCGCCTCTGGCCCTTGTACTTCTTCTGCTGCAAGTTTGCTCTGAGACGCTTCCCATGGGGCCTTTTCTCCTCAGTCGTCTGATGAGACGGGCAAAAGCAGTGCAGGGACAGCCCTGGGTCTTCCCGGTGCTTCTCTGCAAGGTGCCTCCAGCTGAACGTGCACAGGAGCCTGCCTCTGTGCAAGGGCCCAGACCTCATCTCCTGCCCTGGAGAACCAGAAGGGCTCCTCCCACTGGCTCTCCTCCAGCTCTGAGAGGAGCTGGAATTTGCAAGTTGTCCAGCGCAGAGCCAACTCCAGAGCTTCCTCTCAAAGTGGAGCCATTCATCCTGCCCCCTTTCTCAAGTCTCCTTTTGCTGCCCAATAATGTCACTGCATGTTTTCCCTCCTTTGGGCCTCTGAGCTGGTCTCTCACCTCATCACTCCTCCCTTGAAACTTGGAGAAACAGGATGTTTTTCAGGGCAACTGATGGGGACACACACACACACACACACAGGGACAGCACACGGGCATTTCTCTAGCAAACATTCATGCAGAATTTCTATAGCCCTCTTCCAGCTCCCTTGGAGAAGCTCGGTGTTTGTCCCCAAAAGACTCTGCCATTCCTCTAAGAAAGCAACACTAACAGAATTCCCTTTCCACACTGCTGGCCTTCACATTGGTTTTAATGCCTAGATCCCAGATATGACAAAACCCAGGCAGCTTTGCTGCTTTCCTGCCTGTCGTTAAGGAAAAGCAAATCTTGCTTCAGTCCCAATCTTGCTTCCTTCCCAGCCTGCACCTTACCCACTGGCCAGCAAACTGAGGGGGCAGCTGGAACAAGTCCCACTGCAAGGCAGATACTTTGTAGCATCCAAAGCCCACCTGCACCGCCTCCATCAGACAAGGGCAAGCTTCCCTCGGCTTCCCAGAAGCAGCCTGGCAATTGCCCCCTCCCTCGCCCCCTCTCCACCCTCCACAGCCCCTGCCACCAAAGCCTTGCTAGGCAGGGCCATTTGCTGGCCTCGAAGAAAGAGTGCCTTTGATTCTTCTTTGGCGCAAGTGCCCGAGCTGTGAGAAGTCAGAGGATAATGATCACACCCGCTCTGCTTTAGCTAAGGAGATTGCTGGAGGCCCAGAGCGGGACACTGGTCCTTTCGAGAGAAACTGAAACTGAACTAGCCATGCCTTTGTGGCGCATGCGGATAGGAATTGGATAGAATCGGAGGGCTTAGAAACGTCCTCCAAGGTGGTCAGCTTCATCAGTCCCCCAAAATGAAACAAAGTTATGTTACTGGGCTCCAAAAAGGACTAAAGCCGCTGCTTTTATGCCAGAAAATATGGTGAGACCAGACCACTCATCTAGATCCAATTCCGTGAATTAAACAAAGCCTCCCTTTCCACTCCCAGCTGAGATGTTGAGGAATCAAAGGCAGACGCCCCAGCCTTATTTCACTGGCAGTAAAGGAGACACACCTCAGTAAGTCCTGCCAGCTGAGCAAGGGGCTGGGCCCGGGGAAGGTGGCGCCTGCCCAGATTCTTCTCTCAGGGCAAGTGCTGTCTTTGCAACACCAGGCAAATGGAACAAACATTGCCGGAGTGTTTTCATACAGACAGAAAGACAAAATGGAACAAACTTTGGTTTAATGATAAAGACCCATTGGCTCTCAACAAAGGCAAAAATGACAAAAGGCAGAGCATAGACAACACCCAACCTTTGAAATTTATTGATAAATCTAATAAAACTAATGAATCTTAAATAATACTAATGGATCTTAACGACTAAATTGAGGAGATTCCTATCATGTCAACTAACTAAGTAGAAGATTAAACTACCCTAAAAGCTTAAAAAACAGTCCTATTCCTATCTAGTCCTATTGATACCTAACTCTTGCTAGCCCTGGACAACCTGCAGGGTTGTCTAATTTCAAAGTCTTTTCTTCTTGGCGAGAGGCTCTGCTGCCTTCCGAGGCCGATGTCTTCTCCTGTGGTTGTTCCTTTCCTTCACGGTTTCAAACACCCTGCAAGATAGGAAACAAACCATCCATTGCTCACTTTAGTACACACCATGAAACCAAGTGCCGAGATCTCCGTTTGAGTAGGAATTTCTGTCTTTTCGGGCAGTGGCACATTTGTGAATTGATCAGCACCATGAGTCTGATGGTTCTACTTTCAATGCCTTGAAATGTCTTCCTCCTTTTGCTGCATCCTCTTTTGAATTTGATCAGCAGCATCAAACCAAGCTTTGATGGATCTATTCCTACTTGTATGAACTGTGTCTTGTTGGGGCACGGCAAGGTTTCATTGTGAAGGCTGGGTTTTACCTAAGCTCTTTGGGTTTGAGGTGGGTGTTAAGCTTGACCACGGCTGCCGGGGGCGATGCTGCAAGTGCCCCCAGCTTCCCCTGCGGTGCCTTTGAAAAGGGTCAGCCTGTTTTAGTCCAAAGGCGCAGCTTTGAGCAGAAAGAGGAGGAACTTACGCACCGTTTGCACTGCCCGCAGGGAAAGGGGCCTCCCGCCGAGCGGGGCGGCTGGCGCGCTTGGCAGCAGGGACACTCGGCGCTGCGAGCCCTCTTGCGGCTTCTCTTCCCTGTCTCCCCGTTCTCCTTTCTGGGAGGGCTTTTCCTCCTCTTTGCTTTGCCCACACTCTGGAAATCAAAGAGTCCTTATCAATGCTTCCTTCCTCTCACAAAGCTGGAAACCAGAGCATCCAGCACAAAAATCTATCGGCTTAAGCAAATCCCTTCCAGACCCTCAAGAGCTGAGAAAACGGCTGCCTTTGCCAATGGGCTGCGGCGGGCTGCCAACCCAGAGCTTGGAGGAAAATACTCCTCTTTTCTACAGGCCAAAGGGGTGGGATAAATACCTGCCTATTTAGAGCTCTACATTTCTTATTTCTACCTTTCTGCCTAACATCTATTTCTCTCTGCTTTTCCTCCACAAATGTCTAGGCAATGGCATTTAAATTCAGTCCAATTAGGGTAGACACATGGTTAGCCATTTTCTAGTACCCAAAATAATCTCCCTCCCTGTCTCTCTCTCTCTCTCTCTCTCACATGATGTGAAGCAAATTGCTCTTTGCCGGTAAGGAAAGTTTTAGGGGAGCCACGGCACCGGCAGCTCCTTCTTGGGGAGTATGCTGCGATGCTAGAAAAACTCCCTGAAAATCTGCAGCATATCCACAAAGGCAGCCTGGATTGCTGATGTCAGCAAGCAGTGGGGAATTAAGGGTCTGATTGGAGTCAGCGAGGGTGCCAGCCCTTGAGAAGCCCATCTGTAGAGAGTCAAAGCCCATTTTGGTGGCGCTGCTGCTTCCTTGGGTCAAAGTTAGGCTCCAGAATTGCATACTTCAGGGCAGCAGCACAAGGAAGCCCCGGGCAGCATCTGCTGTGCCTTTCCCAGCGCATGGGACGATGTGATCCTGGCAAAGGGGCGTCTGGCATGGCTCGCCAGCAGCTTTTCTCCCCTTCTGCCAGTTTCTCGACCTTCCTGGCACGTCTCGATTTTCTTGCCCCTCACCTGAGCAAGAGTGCTGGCAAGTTTATGCTCCTTTTTCCAGGAGTAGTAGTACTCCACACACTGTGCCACGGTCTTAGTCTGGATCTGTTGTGAAGAGAAAAAGAAGGAGTCGAAAATGGTGTCGGGTGCACTGGGGAAAAAGTAGAATATGGAGTGAACTAGGAAGGAAAAGCATGAAGTAAATGGAGTAGGGTGTAAAATGAAATCAACATGGGGAAAGAGAGGCATCATGCAATGTCTTAAACCGTGTATTCTGCTAGGTGGTAATACACGCAATGCACAGATCAACAACAAATCCATCTAGCACAGTTCTTCTTTCCCCGCTTCCCTCCAGTTATGCCAGCACACCGTCTTGTGGAAGCAGCAGCAGACCTGTGCGACAAGTCTGACAGAAGAAAGCTTCATCTTCCAAAAGAGCTTGGAGAAAAGGGCTGGAGAGGCCGGATCATCCTTTTGACACAGGCTTTTGATGTCCCCTTTTGTTACTTCTTGAAGATACTTGGTACTTGAGAAGAGAGAGACTGAAGCCCAGTGCTTGTTCCCAGAAATAACCAAGCTTTCCTCCTGACGATCTGCTCGGGTAAAGAATGTCCCGTGGCTTTACCTGCTTCTGGATGAGATGAAAATCCTTGCCGTAGGTGTGGAAAGCCTTTTGGAAGGACTCCTTCTCCTCAGGTGTCCATCTATCAGAGCCTGGCAAGAAAAAGCAGCGGGTAGTAAACGCATCCCTTGATCCACACCAAGTAGATCCCACTGGCTGCCGAAAGAAACTGGTGGCAGGCCGTCATTCACGTGTGTGTACGTGTCTGCTCCCTCAGAAGGTCATGAAGACAAGAGCAGGCATTGCCCGGGGAGAAGGATTGGAAAAGAAGTAAAGCTGAAGGACTAGATGCTGGTGCTTCCCCACCCGCAGAGGAGACAAGACCTTGTGCTGGTGTTAAGCACAATTGCTTTAAGCAGAAACCCTTGCCACAACAATGAAGGGGACGGCAGCATCTGTCAGGGACGCAAGAAGCTCTGCTTTGCTTACCTGCGTAATGATAATCAGCCATGGGGTGGCCTTGAGGTGTTGCAGGCCCCTCTGAGAGCAGCATCTCCAGAGCCTCCTGCAAGATCAAGAGGGAAGAGGCTTTAGCCGCCCCACCACATTAAAAATGAGCCAAAAACTCACAGGTGCTGCCTTGCAGCTACTTTGCCTCTCCAGACATTCAAGCGACTGTATCCCATGTGGGTGAAACACTGTCATTTGCTCCAAGTCCCTGGTTTTTGCTGCCTAACCCTTTGATCCTGGTCCCCGAGAGTGGCCTTTTGCTCACCAACCTAAGGATTTTGCTGCTCCTGCAGCCAGAATGGCCTCAGCTGACTGAGGCTTCTGGGAATTTCCCCTCCAAATGTCTTAGAGAAGCCAGCTCTCCAGGCCATTTACAAGGCAGCAGGACCTTCCGCCGCCGCCGCCGCCTCCAGGAGGGAGATTCTCCCTGCTGGAACCCTTTGGCCTCAGCCCTGACGCAGCTGGAGGAGACACAGCAGGCAGCAAGTGCTCTGCTCCCTGTTAAGACCCTTCTTCAAAGAGCAGCCAGGAAAGGCTGTCCCAGTGCCCGGGCCCTCTGCATTCCCTGTGCCCTCTTCTCTGCGCCCAAACAGCCGCTTCTTACCGGAACGCTGCCGCGTGCCCGGTGCAGGCAGTGCAGGGCGCGCTCCAGGTTAGCTGCTGCCCCGGGAATGCCACGGGAGCTGGCCATGTCCAACAGTTCTCTTACTGCAAGCACAACAAAAAACCCACCAAAAGTCAGCCTTGAGGCCAGCAAGGGCAAAGACTGCCATGCAAGGCAGAAGGAAAGGCCGGGAGCTAAAGATAGCAGCTTGGAGAGTATGAAAAGGAGAGCAAAGCCAGGGCCAGCTGAACCAAGGGCCCACGCAGTGCTGGCTCTCCCTCCAAAGCAGCTTCTGTAAGAAGAAGTGGGGGCCAATCTGCGCTCTTCCAGTGGCAGACGGCCCTGACCAATTTGGAGAGCAAGGTGCTTGCTCTTGCTCCTTGCCTCTAACACTTCTACATGGGAAGATGGGCGAGACAAGGAGAGAAGCAGAGCCTGCAAAAGGCTGCCTTTTTACGCAAAAGGAGCCTTTTAAAGTCCCAAGTAGCTCAGGGGTGGAAGAAAAGCTTGAAGCAAAGCTACCTCTGTCAGGTTTTTCCATGTCAGAGTCATCCTCCCCCCAGGGCTTCCAGACCAGGGTTGCAGGCTCTTCATCCTCACTTGGTGCTCTGCTCTGCAGCTCTGGCAGCTCAGCCTGAAAGTCGCTGCCAACATTGATGTGTCTAAAGGAAGAAGGAGGTGGAGGTGAGAAAGGCAAGTGGTCAAGAGAGCCTTCCTGTGCATCCACAGGCTTGAACCAACGCCACCCTGACTCTGAAAGAGCAGTTCTCCTCCTCGCCATTCTTCCAGTTTGCTGTCCTTTAACCCTATGCCAAAACTCACGGCTGAATCTGGGCTCTTGCTTTCCTTTTCATTGTGCCTCTCCTTTCCACCTGAAAGAGATCAAAGCAATGCTCCAGTTCAAAATCCTTCCTTCTCATCCTCATCATTGCAAAGCCCGAGCTCCTGTGTCCCAGCTCCTTTCTCTTTGCCGCCTTTTTGACATGGAATGTCCTAGGGAGGACCCTCTAGCAGTCAGCAGCTTCCTCAGGAGGGCAAGCACAAGGCCATGCACTACTCTCTTCACTCCCGGGGCCACTGAGAAGAGCCAAGACAATGGCAGGGGAGATGTGCCAGTGCAGGCTTAGGTTGGATAGAAGGAAAAGGTTCTTCAGCCAGAGGCTGCTTGGGCACTGCAACAGCCTCCCCAGGGAAGGGGGCACAGCACCAAGCCTGACTGAGCTCCAAAAGTGTTTGGACACTGCTCTTGGGCACAGGCCGTGATTGTTGAGGCTGCCCTGGGCAGGCCCTGGACTTGGGCTCAGTGATCTTTGAGAATCCCTTCCAAGCCAGGAAATTCTGTGCTACTGTGATTGTGCTCTTGAGGAGATGGCATTTGACGGCCGCCCCTGAGCATGAGGTAGAACCAGCCCTACGTGCACTGGAAAAAGAATCTAGAAAGATATTAAAATAGCATGGATCTATAAGCCATGGAACTACGTCAGTATATAAGAATTGCTGATCCCAGATGGTTTTTGAAGTTGAAAGCCTGTGTTTGAGGAGAAGCCCAGTCAAATGCTTCTATGCCCTGAACGACAGGGATGCCAGAGGAGAAGTGCCATCATTCTGGTGTTTGAAGCTTTGGAGCGGGTGTGAGCAGAGTCAGGGCATAAGGGGATTTGTTGACACTGAAGCCCTGAAGTGCTCAGCCACAAACAATTTGTTTTGGGGTCAGCACAAGATAGTTTGAGGACTGAAATGGGTGCCAAGAACTTTTAATCAGGTCATCCGTGGACGAGGATCTGCAACTGCACTGGGACACCTCTCTAGGTCCTCTATGGAAAGGTCTGTGTTTCCCCTGGAGGCAACATGATTCCTTCAGAAGCTGCAGCCTGCTTTCACGTGGAAGCTCGTCTGGGGAAAGTGAGCACGCAGCCTGTGTGTCGTGCTTGGTGGGAGAGGCAGCTGGAGCCTCCTGCCCCTGTGCTAGTGCTTTGAGGGCAAACGGGGATTTTCTTACCTTGGACGGTTCCCAAGTGCTCTGGGGATGCCCGGAGGCAGACGAGGAGACCAGGACGTCGGTGCAGAGGCCGGGTCTGGCGCTGAGTGCAGAAGGCGGCTGGTCAGGGACAGCCCAGGAGCTGATCCTG
The DNA here is from genome assembly GCF_037042795.1 of Molothrus aeneus. Lineage (NCBI taxonomy): Eukaryota > Metazoa > Chordata > Aves > Passeriformes > Icteridae > Molothrus > Molothrus aeneus. The sequence continues at coordinate 2,294,016 of NW_027099079.1, read as the reverse complement.
CAGCTGCTGCTCCAGCGCTGCTCCACCAGCGTTCCAGCAAGGGCCGCAGGAGCAGGAGACAACGACAGTTGCTATGGGCACAGCCCAACATTCCATCTAGAACCCCAGGGGAGCCATGGGACAGAAAGAGGCATGGGCCGCCTCTGGCCCTTGTACTTCTTCTGCTGCAAGTTTGCTCTGAGACGCTTCCCATGGGGCCTTTTCTCCTCAGTCGTCTGATGAGACGGGCAAAAGCAGTGCAGGGACAGCCCTGGGTCTTCCCGGTGCTTCTCTGCAAGGTGCCTCCAGCTGAACGTGCACAGGAGCCTGCCTCTGTGCAAGGGCCCAGACCTCATCTCCTGCCCTGGAGAACCAGAAGGGCTCCTCCCACTGGCTCTCCTCCAGCTCTGAGAGGAGCTGGAATTTGCAAGTTGTCCAGCGCAGAGCCAACTCCAGAGCTTCCTCTCAAAGTGGAGCCATTCATCCTGCCCCCTTTCTCAAGTCTCCTTTTGCTGCCCAATAATGTCACTGCATGTTTTCCCTCCTTTGGGCCTCTGAGCTGGTCTCTCACCTCATCACTCCTCCCTTGAAACTTGGAGAAACAGGATGTTTTTCAGGGCAACTGATGGGGACACACACACACACACACACAGGGACAGCACACGGGCATTTCTCTAGCAAACATTCATGCAGAATTTCTATAGCCCTCTTCCAGCTCCCTTGGAGAAGCTCGGTGTTTGTCCCCAAAAGACTCTGCCATTCCTCTAAGAAAGCAACACTAACAGAATTCCCTTTCCACACTGCTGGCCTTCACATTGGTTTTAATGCCTAGATCCCAGATATGACAAAACCCAGGCAGCTTTGCTGCTTTCCTGCCTGTCGTTAAGGAAAAGCAAATCTTGCTTCAGTCCCAATCTTGCTTCCTTCCCAGCCTGCACCTTACCCACTGGCCAGCAAACTGAGGGGGCAGCTGGAACAAGTCCCACTGCAAGGCAGATACTTTGTAGCATCCAAAGCCCACCTGCACCGCCTCCATCAGACAAGGGCAAGCTTCCCTCGGCTTCCCAGAAGCAGCCTGGCAATTGCCCCCTCCCTCGCCCCCTCTCCACCCTCCACAGCCCCTGCCACCAAAGCCTTGCTAGGCAGGGCCATTTGCTGGCCTCGAAGAAAGAGTGCCTTTGATTCTTCTTTGGCGCAAGTGCCCGAGCTGTGAGAAGTCAGAGGATAATGATCACACCCGCTCTGCTTTAGCTAAGGAGATTGCTGGAGGCCCAGAGCGGGACACTGGTCCTTTCGAGAGAAACTGAAACTGAACTAGCCATGCCTTTGTGGCGCATGCGGATAGGAATTGGATAGAATCGGAGGGCTTAGAAACGTCCTCCAAGGTGGTCAGCTTCATCAGTCCCCCAAAATGAAACAAAGTTATGTTACTGGGCTCCAAAAAGGACTAAAGCCGCTGCTTTTATGCCAGAAAATATGGTGAGACCAGACCACTCATCTAGATCCAATTCCGTGAATTAAACAAAGCCTCCCTTTCCACTCCCAGCTGAGATGTTGAGGAATCAAAGGCAGACGCCCCAGCCTTATTTCACTGGCAGTAAAGGAGACACACCTCAGTAAGTCCTGCCAGCTGAGCAAGGGGCTGGGCCCGGGGAAGGTGGCGCCTGCCCAGATTCTTCTCTCAGGGCAAGTGCTGTCTTTGCAACACCAGGCAAATGGAACAAACATTGCCGGAGTGTTTTCATACAGACAGAAAGACAAAATGGAACAAACTTTGGTTTAATGATAAAGACCCATTGGCTCTCAACAAAGGCAAAAATGACAAAAGGCAGAGCATAGACAACACCCAACCTTTGAAATTTATTGATAAATCTAATAAAACTAATGAATCTTAAATAATACTAATGGATCTTAACGACTAAATTGAGGAGATTCCTATCATGTCAACTAACTAAGTAGAAGATTAAACTACCCTAAAAGCTTAAAAAACAGTCCTATTCCTATCTAGTCCTATTGATACCTAACTCTTGCTAGCCCTGGACAACCTGCAGGGTTGTCTAATTTCAAAGTCTTTTCTTCTTGGCGAGAGGCTCTGCTGCCTTCCGAGGCCGATGTCTTCTCCTGTGGTTGTTCCTTTCCTTCACGGTTTCAAACACCCTGCAAGATAGGAAACAAACCATCCATTGCTCACTTTAGTACACACCATGAAACCAAGTGCCGAGATCTCCGTTTGAGTAGGAATTTCTGTCTTTTCGGGCAGTGGCACATTTGTGAATTGATCAGCACCATGAGTCTGATGGTTCTACTTTCAATGCCTTGAAATGTCTTCCTCCTTTTGCTGCATCCTCTTTTGAATTTGATCAGCAGCATCAAACCAAGCTTTGATGGATCTATTCCTACTTGTATGAACTGTGTCTTGTTGGGGCACGGCAAGGTTTCATTGTGAAGGCTGGGTTTTACCTAAGCTCTTTGGGTTTGAGGTGGGTGTTAAGCTTGACCACGGCTGCCGGGGGCGATGCTGCAAGTGCCCCCAGCTTCCCCTGCGGTGCCTTTGAAAAGGGTCAGCCTGTTTTAGTCCAAAGGCGCAGCTTTGAGCAGAAAGAGGAGGAACTTACGCACCGTTTGCACTGCCCGCAGGGAAAGGGGCCTCCCGCCGAGCGGGGCGGCTGGCGCGCTTGGCAGCAGGGACACTCGGCGCTGCGAGCCCTCTTGCGGCTTCTCTTCCCTGTCTCCCCGTTCTCCTTTCTGGGAGGGCTTTTCCTCCTCTTTGCTTTGCCCACACTCTGGAAATCAAAGAGTCCTTATCAATGCTTCCTTCCTCTCACAAAGCTGGAAACCAGAGCATCCAGCACAAAAATCTATCGGCTTAAGCAAATCCCTTCCAGACCCTCAAGAGCTGAGAAAACGGCTGCCTTTGCCAATGGGCTGCGGCGGGCTGCCAACCCAGAGCTTGGAGGAAAATACTCCTCTTTTCTACAGGCCAAAGGGGTGGGATAAATACCTGCCTATTTAGAGCTCTACATTTCTTATTTCTACCTTTCTGCCTAACATCTATTTCTCTCTGCTTTTCCTCCACAAATGTCTAGGCAATGGCATTTAAATTCAGTCCAATTAGGGTAGACACATGGTTAGCCATTTTCTAGTACCCAAAATAATCTCCCTCCCTGTCTCTCTCTCTCTCTCTCTCTCACATGATGTGAAGCAAATTGCTCTTTGCCGGTAAGGAAAGTTTTAGGGGAGCCACGGCACCGGCAGCTCCTTCTTGGGGAGTATGCTGCGATGCTAGAAAAACTCCCTGAAAATCTGCAGCATATCCACAAAGGCAGCCTGGATTGCTGATGTCAGCAAGCAGTGGGGAATTAAGGGTCTGATTGGAGTCAGCGAGGGTGCCAGCCCTTGAGAAGCCCATCTGTAGAGAGTCAAAGCCCATTTTGGTGGCGCTGCTGCTTCCTTGGGTCAAAGTTAGGCTCCAGAATTGCATACTTCAGGGCAGCAGCACAAGGAAGCCCCGGGCAGCATCTGCTGTGCCTTTCCCAGCGCATGGGACGATGTGATCCTGGCAAAGGGGCGTCTGGCATGGCTCGCCAGCAGCTTTTCTCCCCTTCTGCCAGTTTCTCGACCTTCCTGGCACGTCTCGATTTTCTTGCCCCTCACCTGAGCAAGAGTGCTGGCAAGTTTATGCTCCTTTTTCCAGGAGTAGTAGTACTCCACACACTGTGCCACGGTCTTAGTCTGGATCTGTTGTGAAGAGAAAAAGAAGGAGTCGAAAATGGTGTCGGGTGCACTGGGGAAAAAGTAGAATATGGAGTGAACTAGGAAGGAAAAGCATGAAGTAAATGGAGTAGGGTGTAAAATGAAATCAACATGGGGAAAGAGAGGCATCATGCAATGTCTTAAACCGTGTATTCTGCTAGGTGGTAATACACGCAATGCACAGATCAACAACAAATCCATCTAGCACAGTTCTTCTTTCCCCGCTTCCCTCCAGTTATGCCAGCACACCGTCTTGTGGAAGCAGCAGCAGACCTGTGCGACAAGTCTGACAGAAGAAAGCTTCATCTTCCAAAAGAGCTTGGAGAAAAGGGCTGGAGAGGCCGGATCATCCTTTTGACACAGGCTTTTGATGTCCCCTTTTGTTACTTCTTGAAGATACTTGGTACTTGAGAAGAGAGAGACTGAAGCCCAGTGCTTGTTCCCAGAAATAACCAAGCTTTCCTCCTGACGATCTGCTCGGGTAAAGAATGTCCCGTGGCTTTACCTGCTTCTGGATGAGATGAAAATCCTTGCCGTAGGTGTGGAAAGCCTTTTGGAAGGACTCCTTCTCCTCAGGTGTCCATCTATCAGAGCCTGGCAAGAAAAAGCAGCGGGTAGTAAACGCATCCCTTGATCCACACCAAGTAGATCCCACTGGCTGCCGAAAGAAACTGGTGGCAGGCCGTCATTCACGTGTGTGTACGTGTCTGCTCCCTCAGAAGGTCATGAAGACAAGAGCAGGCATTGCCCGGGGAGAAGGATTGGAAAAGAAGTAAAGCTGAAGGACTAGATGCTGGTGCTTCCCCACCCGCAGAGGAGACAAGACCTTGTGCTGGTGTTAAGCACAATTGCTTTAAGCAGAAACCCTTGCCACAACAATGAAGGGGACGGCAGCATCTGTCAGGGACGCAAGAAGCTCTGCTTTGCTTACCTGCGTAATGATAATCAGCCATGGGGTGGCCTTGAGGTGTTGCAGGCCCCTCTGAGAGCAGCATCTCCAGAGCCTCCTGCAAGATCAAGAGGGAAGAGGCTTTAGCCGCCCCACCACATTAAAAATGAGCCAAAAACTCACAGGTGCTGCCTTGCAGCTACTTTGCCTCTCCAGACATTCAAGCGACTGTATCCCATGTGGGTGAAACACTGTCATTTGCTCCAAGTCCCTGGTTTTTGCTGCCTAACCCTTTGATCCTGGTCCCCGAGAGTGGCCTTTTGCTCACCAACCTAAGGATTTTGCTGCTCCTGCAGCCAGAATGGCCTCAGCTGACTGAGGCTTCTGGGAATTTCCCCTCCAAATGTCTTAGAGAAGCCAGCTCTCCAGGCCATTTACAAGGCAGCAGGACCTTCCGCCGCCGCCGCCGCCTCCAGGAGGGAGATTCTCCCTGCTGGAACCCTTTGGCCTCAGCCCTGACGCAGCTGGAGGAGACACAGCAGGCAGCAAGTGCTCTGCTCCCTGTTAAGACCCTTCTTCAAAGAGCAGCCAGGAAAGGCTGTCCCAGTGCCCGGGCCCTCTGCATTCCCTGTGCCCTCTTCTCTGCGCCCAAACAGCCGCTTCTTACCGGAACGCTGCCGCGTGCCCGGTGCAGGCAGTGCAGGGCGCGCTCCAGGTTAGCTGCTGCCCCGGGAATGCCACGGGAGCTGGCCATGTCCAACAGTTCTCTTACTGCAAGCACAACAAAAAACCCACCAAAAGTCAGCCTTGAGGCCAGCAAGGGCAAAGACTGCCATGCAAGGCAGAAGGAAAGGCCGGGAGCTAAAGATAGCAGCTTGGAGAGTATGAAAAGGAGAGCAAAGCCAGGGCCAGCTGAACCAAGGGCCCACGCAGTGCTGGCTCTCCCTCCAAAGCAGCTTCTGTAAGAAGAAGTGGGGGCCAATCTGCGCTCTTCCAGTGGCAGACGGCCCTGACCAATTTGGAGAGCAAGGTGCTTGCTCTTGCTCCTTGCCTCTAACACTTCTACATGGGAAGATGGGCGAGACAAGGAGAGAAGCAGAGCCTGCAAAAGGCTGCCTTTTTACGCAAAAGGAGCCTTTTAAAGTCCCAAGTAGCTCAGGGGTGGAAGAAAAGCTTGAAGCAAAGCTACCTCTGTCAGGTTTTTCCATGTCAGAGTCATCCTCCCCCCAGGGCTTCCAGACCAGGGTTGCAGGCTCTTCATCCTCACTTGGTGCTCTGCTCTGCAGCTCTGGCAGCTCAGCCTGAAAGTCGCTGCCAACATTGATGTGTCTAAAGGAAGAAGGAGGTGGAGGTGAGAAAGGCAAGTGGTCAAGAGAGCCTTCCTGTGCATCCACAGGCTTGAACCAACGCCACCCTGACTCTGAAAGAGCAGTTCTCCTCCTCGCCATTCTTCCAGTTTGCTGTCCTTTAACCCTATGCCAAAACTCACGGCTGAATCTGGGCTCTTGCTTTCCTTTTCATTGTGCCTCTCCTTTCCACCTGAAAGAGATCAAAGCAATGCTCCAGTTAAAAATCCTTCCTTCTCATCCTCATCATTGCAAAGCCCGAGCTCCTGTGTCCCAGCTCCTTTCTCTTTGCCGCCTTTTTGACATGGAATGTCCTAGGGAGGACCCTCTAGCAGTCAGCAGCTTCCTCAGGAGGGCAAGCACAAGGCCATGCACTACTCTCTTCACTCCCGGGGCCACTGAGAAGAGCCAAGACAATGGCAGGGGAGATGTGCCAGTGCAGGCTTAGGTTGGATAGAAGGAAAAGGTTCTTCAGCCAGAGGCTGCTTGGGCACTGCAACAGCCTCCCCAGGGAAGGGGGCACAGCACCAAGCCTGACTGAGCTCCAAAAGTGTTTGGACACTGCTCTTGGGCACAGGCCGTGATTGTTGAGGCTGCCCTGGGCAGGCCCTGGACTTGGGCTCAGTGATCTTTGAGAATCCCTTCCAAGCCAGGAAATTCTGTGCTACTGTGATTGTGCTCTTGAGGAGATGGCATTTGACGGCCGCCCCTGAGCATGAGGTAGAACCAGCCCTACGTGCACTGGAAAAAGAATCTAGAAAGATATTAAAATAGCATGGATCTATAAGCCATGGAACTACGTCAGTATATAAGAATTGCTGATCCCAGATGGTTTTTGAAGTTGAAAGCCTGTGTTTGAGGAGAAGCCCAGTCAAATGCTTCTATGCCCTGAACGACAGGGATGCCAGAGGAGAAGTGCCATCATTCTGGTGTTTGAAGCTTTGGAGCGGGTGTGAGCAGAGTCAGGGCATAAGGGGATTTGTTGACACTGAAGCCCTGAAGTGCTCAGCCACAAACAATTTGTTTTGGGGTCAGCACAAGATAGTTTGAGGACTGAAATGGGTGCCAAGAACTTTTAATCAGGTCATCCGTGGACGAGGATCTGCAACTGCACTGGGACACCTCTCTAGGTCCTCTATGGAAAGGTCTGTGTTTCCCCTGGAGGCAACATGATTCCTTCAGAAGCTGCAGCCTGCTTTCACGTGGAAGCTCGTCTGGGGAAAGTGAGCACGCAGCCTGTGTGTCGTGCTTGGTGGGAGAGGCAGCTGGAGCCTCCTGCCCCTGTGCTAGTGCTTTGAGGGCAAACGGGGATTTTCTTACCTTGGACGGTTCCCAAGTGCTCTGGGGATGCCCGGAGGCAGACGAGGAGACCAGGACGTCGGTGCAGAGGCCGGGTCTGGCGCTGAGTGCAGAAGGCGGCTGGTCAGGGACAGCCCAGGAGCTGATCCTGCAGCTGCTGCTCCAGCGCTGCTCCACCAGCGTTCCAGCAAGGGCCGCAGGAGCAGGAGACAACGACAGTTGCTATGGGCACAGCCCAACATTCCATCTAGAACCCCAGGGGAGCCATGGGACAGAAAGAGGCATGGGCCGCCTCTGGCCCTTGTACTTCTTCTGCTGCAAGTTTGCTCTGAGACGCTTCCCATGGGGCCTTTTCTCCTCAGTCGTCTGATGAGACGGGCAAAAGCAGTGCAGGGACAGCCCTGGGTCTTCCCGGTGCTTCTCTGCAAGGTGCCTCCAGCTGAACGTGCACAGGAGCCTGCCTCTGTGCAAGGGCCCAGACCTCATCTCCTGCCCTGGAGAACCAGAAGGGCTCCTCCCACTGGCTCTCCTCCAGCTCTGAGAGGAGCTGGAATTTGCAAGTTGTCCAGCGCAGAGCCAACTCCAGAGCTTCCTCTCAAAGTGGAGCCATTCATCCTGCCCCCTTTCTCAAGTCTCCTTTTGCTGCCCAATAATGTCACTGCATGTTTTCCCTCCTTTGGGCCTCTGAGCTGGTCTCTCACCTCATCACTCCTCCCTTGAAACTTGGAGAAACAGGATGTTTTTCAGGGCAACTGATGGGGACACACACACACACACACACAGGGACAGCACACGGGCATTTCTCTAGCAAACATTCATGCAGAATTTCTATAGCCCTCTTCCAGCTCCCTTGGAGAAGCTCGGTGTTTGTCCCCAAAAGACTCTGCCATTCCTCTAAGAAAGCAACACTAACAGAATTCCCTTTCCACACTGCTGGCCTTCACATTGGTTTTAATGCCTAGATCCCAGATATGACAAAACCCAGGCAGCTTTGCTGCTTTCCTGCCTGTCGTTAAGGAAAAGCAAATCTTGCTTCAGTCCTAATCTTGCTTCCTTCCCAGCCTGCACGTTAGCCACTGGCCAGCAAACTGAGGGGGCAGCTGGAACAAGTCCCACTGCAAGGCAGATACTTTGTAGGCTCCAAAGCCCACCTGCACCGCCTCCATCAGACAAGGGCAAGCTTCCCTCGGCTTCCCAGAAGCAGCCTGGCAATTGCCCCCTCCCTCGCCCCCTCTCCACCCTCCACAGCCCCTGCCACCAAAGCCTTGCTAGGCAGGGCCATTTGCTGGCCTCGAAGAAAGAGTGCCTTTGATTCTTCTTTGGCGCAAGTGCCCGAGCTGTGAGAAGTCAGAGGATAATGATCACACCCGCTCTGCTTTAGCTAAGGAGATTGCTGGAGGCCCAGAGCGGGACACTGGTCCTTTCGAGAGAAACTGAAACTGAACTAGCCATGCCTTTGTGGCGCATGCGGATAGGAATTGGATAGAATCGGAGGGCTTAGAAACGTCCTCCAAGGTGGTCAGCTTCATCAGTCCCCCAAAATGAAACAAAGTTATGTTACTGGGCTCCAAAAAGGACTAAAGCCGCTGCTTTTATGCCAGAAAATATGGTGAGACCAGACCACTCATCTAGATCCAATTCCGTGAATTAAACAAAGCCTCCCTTTCCACTCCCAGCTGAGATGTTGAGGAATCAAAGGCAGACGCCCCAGCCTTATTTCACTGGCAGTAAAGGAGACACACCTCAGTAAGTCCTGCCAGCTGAGCAAGGGGCTGGGCCCGGGGAAGGTGGCGCCTGCCCAGATTCTTCTCTCAGGGCAAGTGCTGTCTTTGCAACACCAGGCAAATGGAACAAACATTGCCGGAGTGTTTTCATACAGACAGAAAGACAAAATGGAACAAACTTTGGTTTAATGATAAAGACCCATTGGCTCTCAACAAAGGCAAAAATGACAAAAGGCAGAGCATAGACAACACCCAACCTTTGAAATTTATTGATAAATCTAATAAAACTAATGAATCTTAAATAATACTAATGGATCTTAACGACTAAATTGAGGAGATTCCTATCATGTCAACTAACTAAGTAGAAGATTAAACTACCCTAAAAGCTTAAAAAACAGTCCTCTTCCTATCTAGTCCTATTGATACCTAACTCTTGCTAGCCCTGGACAACCTGCAGGGTTGTCTAATTTCAAAGTCTTTTCTTCTTGGCGACAGGCTCTGCTGCCTTCCGAGGCCGATGTCTTCTCCTGTGGTTGTTCCTTTCCTTCACGGTTTCAAACACCCTGCAAGATAGGAAACAAACCATCCATTGCTCACTTTAGTACACACCATGAAACCAAGTGCCGAGATCTCCGTTTGAGTAGGAATTTCTGTCTTTTCGGGCAGTGGCACATTTGTGAATTGATCAGCACCATGAGTCTGATGGTTCTACTTTCAATGCCTTGAAATGTCTTCCTCCTTTTGCTGCATCCTCTTTTGAATTTGATCAGCAGCATCAAACCAAGCTTTGATGGATCTATTCCTACTTGTATGAACTGTGTCTTGTTGGGGCACGGCAAGGTTTCATTGTGAAGGCTGGGTTTTACCTAAGCTCTTTGGGTTTGAGGTGGGTGTTAAGCTTGACCACGGCTGCCGGGGGCGATGCTGCAAGTGCCCCCAGCTTCCCCTGCGGTGCCTTTGAAAAGGGTCAGCCTGTTTTAGTCCAAAGGCGCAGCTTTGAGCAGAAAGAGGAGGAACTTCCGCACCGTTTGCACTGCCCGCAGGGAAAGGGGCCTCCCGCCGAGCGGGGCGGCTGGCGCGCTTGGCAGCAGGGACACTCGGCGCTGCGAGCCCTCTTGCGGCTTCTCTTCCCTGTCTCCCCGTTCTCCTTTCTGGGAGGGCTTTTCCTCCTCTTTGCTTTGCCCACACTCTGGAAATCAAAGAGTCCTTATCAATGCTTCCTTCCTCTCACAAAGCTGGAAACCAGAGCATCCAGCACAAAAATCTATCGGCTTAAGCAAATCCTTCCAGACCCTCAAGAGCTGAGAAAACGGCTGCCTTTGCCAATGGGCTGCGGCGGGCTGCCAACCCAGAGCTTGGAGGAAAATACTCCTCTTTTCTACAGGCCAAAGGGGTGGGATAAATACCTGCCTATTTAGAGCTCTACATTTCTTATTTCTACCTTTCTGCCTAACATCTATTTCTCTCTGCTTTTCCTCCACAAATGTCTAGGCAATGGCATTTAAATTCAGTCCAATTAGGGTAGACACATGGTTAGCCATTTTCTAGTACCCAAAATAATCTCCCTCCCTGTCTCTCTCTCTCTCTCTCTCTCACATGATGTGAAGCAAATTGCTCTTTGCCGGTAAGGAAAGTTTTAGGGGAGCCACGGCACCGGCAGCTCCTTCTTGGGGAGTATGCTGCGATGCTAGAAAAACTCCCTGAAAATCTGCAGCATATCCACAAAGGCAGCCTGGATTGCTGATGTCAGCAAGCAGTGGGGAATTAAGGGTCTGATTGGAGTCAGCGAGGGTGCCAGCCCTTGAGAAGCCCATCTGTAGAGAGTCAAAGCCCATTTTGGTGGCGCTGCTGCTTCCTTGGGTCAAAGTTAGGCTCCAGAATTGCATACTTCAGGGCAGCAGCACAAGGAAGCCCCGGGCAGCATCTGCTGTGCCTTTCCCAGCGCATGGGACGATGTGATCCTGGCAAAGGGGCGTCTGGCATGGCTCGCCAGCAGCTTTTCTCCCCTTCTGCCAGTTTCTCGACCTTCCTGGCACGTCTCGATTTTCTTGCCCCTCACCTGAGCAAGAGTGCTGGCAAGTTTATGCTCCTTTTTCCAGGAGTAGTAGTACTCCACACACTGTGCCACGGTCTTAGTCTGGATCTGTTGTGAAGAGAAAAAGAAGGAGTCGAAAATGGTGTCGGGTGCACTGGGGAAAAAGTAGAATATGGAGTGAACTAGGAAGGAAAAGCATGAAGTAAATGGAGTAGGGTGTAAAATGAAATCAACATGGGGAAAGAGAGGCATCATGCAATGTCTTAAACCGTGTATTCTGCTAGGTGGTAATACACGCAATGCACAGATCAACAACAAATCCATCTAGCACAGTTCTTCTTTCCCCGCTTCCCTCCAGTTATGCCAGCACACCGTCTTGTGGAAGCAGCAGCAGACCTGTGCGACAAGTCTGACAGAAGAAAGCTTCATCTTCCAAAAGAGCTTGGAGAAAAGGGCTGGAGAGGCCGGATCATCCTTTTGACACAGGCTTTTGATGTCCCCTTTTGTTACTTCTTGAAGATACTTGGTACTTGAGAAGAGAGAGACTGAAGCCCAGTGCTTGTTCCCAGAAATAACCAAGCTTTCCTCCTGACGATCTGCTCGGGTAAAGAATGTCCCGTGGCTTTACCTGCTTCTGGATGAGATGAAAATCCTTGCCGTAGGTGTGGAAAGCCTTTTGGAAGGACTCCTTCTCCTCAGGTGTCCATCTATCAGAGCCTGGCAAGAAAAAGCAGCGGGTAGTAAACGCATCCCTTGATCCACACCAAGTAGATCCCACTGGCTGCCGAAAGAAACTGGTGGCAGGCCGTCATTCACGTGTGTGTACGTGTCTGCTCCCTCAGAAGGTCATGAAGACAAGAGCAGGCATTGCCCGGGGAGAAGGATTGGAAAAGAAGTAAAGCTGAAGGACTAGATGCTGGTGCTTCCCCACCCGCAGAGGAGACAAGACCTTGTGCTGGTGTTAAGCACAATTGCTTTAAGCAGAAACCCTTGCCACAACAATGAAGGGGACGGCAGCATCTGTCAGGGACGCAAGAAGCTCTGCTTTGCTTACCTGCGTAATGATAATCAGCCATGGGGTGGCCTTGAGGTGTTGCAGGCCCCTCTGAGAGCAGCATCTCCAGAGCCTCCTGCAAGATCAAGAGGGAAAAGGCTTTAGCCGCCCCACCACATTAAAAATGAGCCAAAAAATCACAGGTGCTGCCTTGCAGCTACTTTGCCTCTCCAGACATTCAAGCGACTGTATCCCATGTGGGTGAAACACTGTCATTTGCTCCAAGTCCCTGGTTTTTGCTGCCCAACCCTTTGATCCTGGTCCCCGAGAGTGGCCTTTTGCTCACCAACCTAAGGATTTTGCTGCTCCTGCAGCCAGAATGGCCTCAGCTGACTGAGGCTTCTGGGAATTTCCCCTCCAAATGTCTTAGAGAAGCCAGCTCTCCAGGCCATTTACAAGGCAGCAGGACCTTCCGCCGCCGCCGCCGCCTCCAGGAGGGAGATTCTCCCTGCTGGAGCCCTTTGGGCTCAGCCCTGACGCAGCTGGAGGAGACACAGCAGGCAGCAAGTGCTCTGCTCCCTGTTAAGACCCTTCTTCAAAGAGCAGCCAGGAAAGGCTGTCCCAGTGCCCGGGCCCTCTGCATTCCCTGTGCCCTCTTCTCTGCACCCAAACAGCCGCTTCTTACCGGAACGCTGCCGCGTGCCCGGTGCAGGCAGTGCAGGGCGCGCTCCAGGTTAGCTGCTGCCCCGGGAATGCCACGGGAGCTGGCCATGTCCAACAGTTCTCTTACTGCAAGCACAACAAAAAACCCACCAAAAGTCAGCCTTGAGGCCAGCAAGGGCAAAGACTGCCATGCAAGGCAGAAGGAAAGGCCGGGAGCTAAAGATAGCAGCTTGGAGAGTATGAAAAGGAGAGCAAAGCCAGGGCCAGCTGAACCAAGGGCCCACGCAGTGCTGGCTCTCCCTCCAAAGCAGCTTCTGTAAGAAGAAGTGGGGGCCAATCTGCGCTCTTCCAGTGGCAGACGGCCCTGACCAATTTGGAGAGCAAGGTGCTTGCTCTTGCTCCTTGCCTCTAACACTTCTACATGGGAAGATGGGCGAGACAAGGAGAGAAGCAGAGCCTGCAAAAGGCTGCCTTTTTACGCAAAAGGAGCCTTTTAAAGTCCCAAGTAGCTCAGGGGTGGAAGAAAAGCTTGAAGCAAAGCTACCTCTGTCAGGTTTTTCCATGTCAGAGTCATCCTCCCCCCAGGGCTTCCAGACCAGGGTTGCAGGCTCTTCATCCTCACTTGGTGCTCTGCTCTGCAGCTCTGGCAGCTCAGCCTGAAAGTCGCTGCCAACATTGATGTGTCTAAAGGAAGAAGGAGGTGGAGGTGAGAAAGGCAAGTGGTCAAGAGAGCTTTCCTGTGCATCCACAGGCTTGAACCAACGCCACCCTGACTCTGAAAGAGCAGTTCTCCTCCTCGCCATTCTTCCAGTTTGCTGTCCTTTAACCCTATGCCAAAACTCACGGCTGAATCTGGGCTCTTGCTTTCCTTTTCATTGTGCCTCTCCTTTCCACCTGAAAGAGATCAAAGCAATGCTCCAGTTAAAAATCCTTCCTTCTCATCCTCATCATTGCAAAGCCCGAGCTCCTGTGTCCCAGCTCCTTTCTCTTTGCCGCCTTTTTGACATGGAATGTCCTAGGGAGGACCCTCTAGCAGTCAGCAGCTTCCTCAGGAGGGCAAGCACAAGGCCATGCACTACTCTCTTCACTCCCGGGGCCACTGAGAAGAGCCAAGACAATGGCAGGGGAGATGTGCCAGTGCAGGCTTAGGTTGGATAGAAGGAAAAGGTTCTTCAGCCAGAGGCTGCTTGGGCACTGCAACAGCCTCCCCAGGGAAGGGGGCACAGCACCAAGCCTGACTGAGCTCCAAAAGTGTTTGGACACTGCTCTTGGGCACAGGCCGTGATTGTTGAGGCTGCCCTGGGCAGGCCCTGGACTTGGGCTCAGTGATCTTTGAGAATCCCTTCCAAGCCAGGAAATTCTGTGCTACTGTGATTGTGCTCTTGAGGAGATGGCATTTGACGGCCGCCCCTGAGCATGAGGTAGAACCAGCCCTACGTGCACTGGAAAAAGAATCTAGAAAGATATTAAAATAGCATGGATCTATAAGCCATGGAACTACGTCAGTATATAAGAATTGCTGATCCCAGATGGTTTTTGAAGTTGAAAGCCTGTGTTTGAGGAGAAGCCCAGTCAAATGCTTCTATGCCCTGAACGACAGGGATGCCAGAGGAGAAGTGCCATCATTCTGGTGTTTGAAGCTTTGGAGCGGGTGTGAGCAGAGTCAGGGCATAAGGGGATTTGTTGACACTGAAGCCCTGAAGTGCTCAGCCACAAACAATTTGTTTTGGGGTCAGCACAAGATAGTTTGAGGACTGAAATGGGTGCCAAGAACTTTTAATCAGGTCATCCGTGGACGAGGATCTGCAACTGCACTGGGACACCTCTCTAGGTCCTCTATGGAAAGGTCTGTGTTTCCCCTGGAGGCAACATGATTCCTTCAGAAGCTGCAGCCTGCTTTCACGTGGAAGCTCGTCTGGGGAAAGTGAGCACGCAGCCTGTGTGTCGTGCTTGGTGGGAGAGGCAGCTGGAGCCTCCTGCCCCTGTGCTAGTGCTTTGAGGGCAAACGGGGATTTTCTTACCTTGGACGGTTCCCAAGTGCTCTGGGGATGCCCGGAGGCAGACGAGGAGACCAGGACGTCGGTGCAGAGGCCGGGTCTGGCGCTGAGTGCAGAAGGCGGCTGGTCAGGGACAGCCCAGGAGCTGATCCTGCAGCTGCTGCTCCAGCGCTGCTCCACCAGCGTTCCAGCAAGGGCCGCAGGAGCAGGAGACAACGACAGTTGCTATGGGCACAGCCCAACATTCCATCTAGAACCCCAGGGGAGCCATGGGACAGAAAGAGGCATGGGCCGCCTCTGGCCCTTGTACTTCTTCTGCTGCAAGTTTGCTCTGAGACGCTTCCCATGGGGCCTTTTCTCCTCAGTCGTCTGATGAGACGGGCAAAAGCAGTGCAGGGACAGCCCTGGGTCTTCCCGGTGCTTCTCTGCAAGGTGCCTCCAGCTGAACGTGCACAGGAGCCTGCCTCTGTGCAAGGGCCCAGACCTCATCTCCTGCCCTGGAGAACCAGAAGGGCTCCTCCCACTGGCTCTCCTCCAGCTCTGAGAGGAGCTGGAATTTGCAAGTTGTCCAGCGCAGAGCCAACTCCAGAGCTTCCTCTCAAAGTGGAGCCATTCATCCTGCCCCCTTTCTCAAGTCTCCTTTTGCTGCCCAATAATGTCACTGCATGTTTTCCCTCCTTTGGGCCTCTGAGCTGGTCTCTCACCTCATCACTCCTCCCTTGAAACTTGGAGAAACAGGATGTTTTTCAGGGCAACTGATGGGGACACACACACACACACACACAGGGACAGCACACGGGCATTTCTCTAGCAAACATTCATGCAGAATTTCTATAGCCCTCTTCCAGCTCCCTTGGAGAAGCTCGGTGTTTGTCCCCAAAAGACTCTGCCATTCCTCTAAGAAAGCAACACTAACAGAATTCCCTTTCCACACTGCTGGCCTTCACATTGGTTTTAATGCCTAGATCCCAGATATGACAAAACCCAGGCAGCTTTGCTGCTTTCCTGCCTGTCGTTAAGGAAAAGCAAATCTTGCTTCAGTCCCAATCTTGCTTCCTTCCCAGCCTGCACCTTACCCACTGGCCAGCAAACTGAGGGGGCAGCTGGAACAAGTCCCACTGCAAGGCAGATACTTTGTAGCATCCAAAGCCCACCTGCACCGCCTCCATCAGACAAGGGCAAGCTTCCCTCGGCTTCCCAGAAGCAGCCTGGCAATTGCCCCCTCCCTCGCCCCCTCTCCACCCTCCACAGCCCCTGCCACCAAAGCCTTGCTAGGCAGGGCCATTTGCTGGCCTCGAAGAAAGAGTGCCTTTGATTCTTCTTTGGCGCAAGTGCCCGAGCTGTGAGAAGTCAGAGGATAATGATCACACCCGCTCTGCTTTAGCTAAGGAGATTGCTGGAGGCCCAGAGCGGGACACTGGTCCTTTCGAGAGAAACTGAAACTGAACTAGCCATGCCTTTGTGGCGCATGCGGATAGGAATTGGATAGAATCGGAGGGCTTAGAAACGTCCTCCAAGGTGGTCAGCTCCATCAGTCCCCCAAAATGAAACAAAGTTATGTTACTGGGCTCCAAAAAGGACTAAAGCCGCTGCTTTTATGCCAGAAAATATGGTGAGACCAGACCACTCATCTAGATCCAATTCCGTGAATTAAACAAAGCCTCCCTTTCCACTCCCAGCTGAGATGTTGAGGAATCAAAGGCAGACGCCCCAGCCTTATTTCACTGGCAGTAAAGGAGACACACCTCAGTAAGTCCTGCCAGCTGAGCAAGGGGCTGGGCCCGGGGAAGGTGGCGCCTGCCCAGATTCTTCTCTCAGGGCAAGTGCTGTCTTTGCAACACCAGGCAAATGGAACAAACATTGCCGGAGTGTTTTCATACAGACAGAAAGACAAAATGGAACAAACTTTGGTTTAATGATAAAGACCCATTGGCTCTCAACAAAGGCAAAAATGACAAAAGGCAGAGCATAGACAACACCCAACCTTTGAAATTTATTGATAAATCTAATAAAACTAATGAATCTTAAATAATACTAATGGATCTTAACGACTAAATTGAGGAGATTCCTATCATGTCAACTAACTAAGTAGAAGATTAAACTACCCTAAAAGCTTAAAAAACAGTCCTCTTCCTATCTAGTCCTATTGATACCTAACTCTTGCTAGCCCTGGACAACCTGCAGGGTTGTCTAATTTCAAAGTCTTTTCTTCTTGGCGACAGGCTCTGCTGCCTTCCGAGGCCGATGTCTTCTCCTGTGGTTGTTCCTTTCCTTCACGGTTTCAAACACCCTGCAAGATAGGAAACAAACCATCCATTGCTCACTTTAGTACACACCATGAAACCAAGTGCCGAGATCTCCGTTTGAGTAGGAATTTCTGTCTTTTCGGGCAGTGGCACATTTGTGAATTGATCAGCACCATGAGTCTGATGGTTCTACTTTCAATGCCTTGAAATGTCTTCCTCCTTTTGCTGCATCCTCTTTTGAATTTGATCAGCAGCATCAAACCAAGCTTTGATGGATCTATTCCTACTTGTATGAACTGTGTCTTGTTGGGGCACGGCAAGGTTTCATTGTGAAGGCTGGGTTTTACCTAAGCTCTTTGGGTTTGAGGTGGGTGTTAAGCTTGACCACGGCTGCCGGGGGCGATGCTGCAAGTGCCCCCAGCTTCCCCTGCGGTGCCTTTGAAAAGGGTCAGCCTGTTTTAGTCCAAAGGCGCAGCTTTGAGCAGAAAGAGGAGGAACTTCCGCACCGTTTGCACTGCCCGCAGGGAAAGGGGCCTCCCGCCGAGCGGGGCGGCTGGCGCGCTTGGCAGCAGGGACACTCGGCGCTGCGAGCCCTCTTGCGGCTTCTCTTCCCTGTCTCCCCGTTCTCCTTTCTGGGAGGGCTTTTCCTCCTCTTTGCTTTGCCCACACTCTGGAAATCAAAGAGTCCTTATCAATGCTTCCTTCCTCTCACAAAGCTGGAAACCAGAGCATCCAGCACAAAAATCTATCGGCTTAAGCAAATCCTTCCAGACCCTCAAGAGCTGAGAAAACGGCTGCCTTTGCCAATGGGCTGCGGCGGGCTGCCAACCCAGAGCTTGGAGGAAAATACTCCTCTTTTCTACAGGCCAAAGGGGTGGGATAAATACCTGCCTATTTAGAGCTCTACATTTCTTATTTCTACCTTTCTGCCTAACATCTATTTCTCTCTGCTTTTCCTCCACAAATGTCTAGGCAATGGCATTTAAATTCAGTCCAATTAGGGTAGACACATGGTTAGCCATTTTCTAGTACCCAAAATAATCTCCCTCCCTGTCTCTCTCTCTCTCTCTCTCTCACATGATGTGAAGCAAATTGCTCTTTGCCGGTAAGGAAAGTTTTAGGGGAGCCACGGCACCGGCAGCTCCTTCTTGGGGAGTATGCTGCGATGCTAGAAAAACTCCCTGAAAATCTGCAGCATATCCACAAAGGCAGCCTGGATTGCTGATGTCAGCAAGCAGTGGGGAATTAAGGGTCTGATTGGAGTCAGCGAGGGTGCCAGCCCTTGAGAAGCCCATCTGTAGAGAGTCAAAGCCCATTTTGGTGGCGCTGCTGCTTCCTTGGGTCAAAGTTAGGCTCCAGAATTGCATACTTCAGGGCAGCAGCACAAGGAAGCCCCGGGCAGCATCTGCTGTGCCTTTCCCAGCGCATGGGACGATGTGATCCTGGCAAAGGGGCGTCTGGCATGGCTCGCCAGCAGCTTTTCTCCCCTTCTGCCAGTTTCTCGACCTTCCTGGCACGTCTCGATTTTCTTGCCCCTCACCTGAGCAAGAGTGCTGGCAAGTTTATGCTCCTTTTTCCAGGAGTAGTAGTACTCCACACACTGTGCCACGGTCTTAGTCTGGATCTGTTGTGAAGAGAAAAAGAAGGAGTCGAAAATGGTGTCGGGTGCACTGGGGAAAAAGTAGAATATGGAGTGAACTAGGAAGGAAAAGCATGAAGTAAATGGAGTAGGGTGTAAAATGAAATCAACATGGGGAAAGAGAGGCATCATGCAATGTCTTAAACCGTGTATTCTGCTAGGTGGTAATACACGCAATGCACAGATCAACAACAAATCCATCTAGCACAGTTCTTCTTTCCCCGCTTCCCTCCAGTTATGCCAGCACACCGTCTTGTGGAAGCAGCAGCAGACCTGTGCGACAAGTCTGACAGAAGAAAGCTTCATCTTCCAAAAGAGCTTGGAGAAAAGGGCTGGAGAGGCCGGATCATCCTTTTGACACAGGCTTTTGATGTCCCCTTTTGTTACTTCTTGAAGATACTTGGTACTTGAGAAGAGAGAGACTGAAGCCCAGTGCTTGTTCCCAGAAATAACCAAGCTTTCCTCCTGACGATCTGCTCGGGTAAAGAATGTCCCGTGGCTTTACCTGCTTCTGGATGAGATGAAAATCCTTGCCGTAGGTGTGGAAAGCCTTTTGGAAGGACTCCTTCTCCTCAGGTGTCCATCTATCAGAGCCTGGCAAGAAAAAGCAGCGGGTAGTAAACGCATCCCTTGATCCACACCAAGTAGATCCCACTGGCTGCCGAAAGAAACTGGTGGCAGGCCGTCATTCACGTGTGTGTACGTGTCTGCTCCCTCAGAAGGTCATGAAGACAAGAGCAGGCATTGCCCGGGGAGAAGGATTGGAAAAGAAGTAAAGCTGAAGGACTAGATGCTGGTGCTTCCCCACCCGCAGAGGAGACAAGACCTTGTGCTGGTGTTAAGCACAATTGCTTTAAGCAGAAACCCTTGCCACAACAATGAAGGGGACGGCAGCATCTGTCAGGGACGCAAGAAGCTCTGCTTTGCTTACCTGCGTAATGATAATCAGCCATGGGGTGGCCTTGAGGTGTTGCAGGCCCCTCTGAGAGCAGCATCTCCAGAGCCTCCTGCAAGATCAAGAGGGAAAAGGCTTTAGCCGCCCCACCACATTAAAAATGAGCCAAAAAATCACAGGTGCTGCCTTGCAGCTACTTTGCCTCTCCAGACATTCAAGCGACTGTATCCCATGTGGGTGAAACACTGTCATTTGCTCCAAGTCCCTGGTTTTTGCTGCCCAACCCTTTGATCCTGGTCCCCGAGAGTGGCCTTTTGCTCACCAACCTAAGGATTTTGCTGCTCCTGCAGCCAGAATGGCCTCAGCTGACTGAGGCTTCTGGGAATTTCCCCTCCAAATGTCTTAGAGAAGCCAGCTCTCCAGGCCATTTACAAGGCAGCAGGACCTTCCGCCGCCGCCGCCGCCTCCAGGAGGGAGATTCTCCCTGCTGGAGCCCTTTGGGCTCAGCCCTGACGCAGCTGGAGGAGACACAGCAGGCAGCAAGTGCTCTGCTCCCTGTTAAGACCCTTCTTCAAAGAGCAGCCAGGAAAGGCTGTCCCAGTGCCCGGGCCCTCTGCATTCCCTGTGCCCTCTTCTCTGCACCCAAACAGCCGCTTCTTACCGGAACGCTGCCGCGTGCCCGGTGCAGGCAGTGCAGGGCGCGCTCCAGGTTAGCTGCTGCCCCGGGAATGCCACGGGAGCTGGCCATGTCCAACAGTTCTCTTACTGCAAGCACAACAAAAAACCCACCAAAAGTCAGCCTTGAGGCCAGCAAGGGCAAAGACTGCCATGCAAGGCAGAAGGAAAGGCCGGGAGCTAAAGATAGCAGCTTGGAGAGTATGAAAAGGAGAGCAAAGCCAGGGCCAGCTGAACCAAGGGCCCACGCAGTGCTGGCTCTCCCTCCAAAGCAGCTTCTGTAAGAAGAAGTGGGGGCCAATCTGCGCTCTTCCAGTGGCAGACGGCCCTGACCAATTTGGAGAGCAAGGTGCTTGCTCTTGCTCCTTGCCTCTAACACTTCTACATGGGAAGATGGGCGAGACAAGGAGAGAAGCAGAGCCTGCAAAAGGCTGCCTTTTTACGCAAAAGGAGCCTTTTAAAGTCCCAAGTAGCTCAGGGGTGGAAGAAAAGCTTGAAGCAAAGCTACCTCTGTCAGGTTTTTCCATGTCAGAGTCATCCTCCCCCCAGGGCTTCCAGACCAGGGTTGCAGGCTCTTCATCCTCACTTGGTGCTCTGCTCTGCAGCTCTGGCAGCTCAGCCTGAAAGTCGCTGCCAACATTGATGTGTCTAAAGGAAGAAGGAGGTGGAGGTGAGAAAGGCAAGTGGTCAAGAGAGCTTTCCTGTGCATCCACAGGCTTGAACCAACGCCACCCTGACTCTGAAAGAGCAGTTCTCCTCCTCGCCATTCTTCCAGTTTGCTGTCCTTTAACCCTATGCCAAAACTCACGGCTGAATCTGGGCTCTTGCTTTCCTTTTCATTGTGCCTCTCCTTTCCACCTGAAAGAGATCAAAGCAATGCTCCAGTTAAAAATCCTTCCTTCTCATCCTCATCATTGCAAAGCCCGAGCTCCTGTGTCCCAGCTCCTTTCTCTTTGCCGCCTTTTTGACATGGAATGTCCTAGGGAGGACCCTCTAGCAGTCAGCAGCTTCCTCAGGAGGGCAAGCACAAGGCCATGCACTACTCTCTTCACTCCCGGGGCCACTGAGAAGAGCCAAGACAATGGCAGGGGAGATGTGCCAGTGCAGGCTTAGGTTGGATAGAAGGAAAAGGTTCTTCAGCCAGAGGCTGCTTGGGCACTGCAACAGCCTCCCCAGGGAAGGGGGCACAGCACCAAGCCTGACTGAGCTCCAAAAGTGTTTGGACACTGCTCTTGGGCACAGGCCGTGATTGTTGAGGCTGCCCTGGGCAGGCCCTGGACTTGGGCTCAGTGATCTTTGAGAATCCCTTCCAAGCCAGGAAATTCTGTGCTACTGTGATTGTGCTCTTGAGGAGATGGCATTTGACGGCCGCCCCTGAGCATGAGGTAGAACCAGCCCTACGTGCACTGGAAAAAGAATCTAGAAAGATATTAAAATAGCATGGATCTATAAGCCATGGAACTACGTCAGTATATAAGAATTGCTGATCCCAGATGGTTTTTGAAGTTGAAAGCCTGTGTTTGAGGAGAAGCCCAGTCAAATGCTTCTATGCCCTGAACGACAGGGATGCCAGAGGAGAAGTGCCATCATTCTGGTGTTTGAAGCTTTGGAGCGGGTGTGAGCAGAGTCAGGGCATAAGGGGATTTGTTGACACTGAAGCCCTGAAGTGCTCAGCCACAAACAATTTGTTTTGGGGTCAGCACAAGATAGTTTGAGGACTGAAATGGGTGCCAAGAACTTTTAATCAGGTCATCCGTGGACGAGGATCTGCAACTGCACTGGGACACCTCTCTAGGTCCTCTATGGAAAGGTCTGTGTTTCCCCTGGAGGCAACATGATTCCTTCAGAAGCTGCAGCCTGCTTTCACGTGGAAGCTCGTCTGGGGAAAGTGAGCACGCAGCCTGTGTGTCGTGCTTGGTGGGAGAGGCAGCTGGAGCCTCCTGCCCCTGTGCTAGTGCTTTGAGGGCAAACGGGGATTTTCTTACCTTGGACGGTTCCCAAGTGCTCTGGGGATGCCCGGAGGCAGACGAGGAGACCAGGACGTCGGTGCAGAGGCCGGGTCTGGCGCTGAGTGCAGAAGGCGGCTGGTCAGGGACAGCCCAGGAGCTGATCCTGCAGCTGCTGCTCCAGCGCTGCTCCACCAGCGTTCCAGCAAGGGCCGCAGGAGCAGGAGACAACGACAGTTGCTATGGGCACAGCCCAACATTCCATCTAGAACCCCAGGGGAGCCATGGGACAGAAAGAGGCATGGGCCGCCTCT
Organism: Molothrus aeneus; assembly: GCF_037042795.1. Lineage (NCBI taxonomy): Eukaryota > Metazoa > Chordata > Aves > Passeriformes > Icteridae > Molothrus > Molothrus aeneus. Next base: position 2,271,622 of record NW_027099079.1, on the reverse strand, counting down.
GGCCCTTGTACTTCTTCTGCTGCAAGTTTGCTCTGAGACGCTTCCCATGGGGCCTTTTCTCCTCAGTCGTCTGATGAGACGGGCAAAAGCAGTGCAGGGACAGCCCTGGGTCTTCCCGGTGCTTCTCTGCAAGGTGCCTCCAGCTGAACGTGCACAGGAGCCTGCCTCTGTGCAAGGGCCCAGACCTCATCTCCTGCCCTGGAGAACCAGAAGGGCTCCTCCCACTGGCTCTCCTCCAGCTCTGAGAGGAGCTGGAATTTGCAAGTTGTCCAGCGCAGAGCCAACTCCAGAGCTTCCTCTCAAAGTGGAGCCATTCATCCTGCCCCCTTTCTCAAGTCTCCTTTTGCTGCCCAATAATGTCACTGCATGTTTTCCCTCCTTTGGGCCTCTGAGCTGGTCTCTCACCTCATCACTCCTCCCTTGAAACTTGGAGAAACAGGATGTTTTTCAGGGCAACTGATGGGGACACACACACACACACACACAGGGACAGCACACGGGCATTTCTCTAGCAAACATTCATGCAGAATTTCTATAGCCCTCTTCCAGCTCCCTTGGAGAAGCTCGGTGTTTGTCCCCAAAAGACTCTGCCATTCCTCTAAGAAAGCAACACTAACAGAATTCCCTTTCCACACTGCTGGCCTTCACATTGGTTTTAATGCCTAGATCCCAGATATGACAAAACCCAGGCAGCTTTGCTGCTTTCCTGCCTGTCGTTAAGGAAAAGCAAATCTTGCTTCAGTCCCAATCTTGCTTCCTTCCCAGCCTGCACCTTACCCACTGGCCAGCAAACTGAGGGGGCAGCTGGAACAAGTCCCACTGCAAGGCAGATACTTTGTAGCATCCAAAGCCCACCTGCACCGCCTCCATCAGACAAGGGCAAGCTTCCCTCGGCTTCCCAGAAGCAGCCTGGCAATTGCCCCCTCCCTCGCCCCCTCTCCACCCTCCACAGCCCCTGCCACCAAAGCCTTGCTAGGCAGGGCCATTTGCTGGCCTCGAAGAAAGAGTGCCTTTGATTCTTCTTTGGCGCAAGTGCCCGAGCTGTGAGAAGTCAGAGGATAATGATCACACCCGCTCTGCTTTAGCTAAGGAGATTGCTGGAGGCCCAGAGCGGGACACTGGTCCTTTCGAGAGAAACTGAAACTGAACTAGCCATGCCTTTGTGGCGCATGCGGATAGGAATTGGATAGAATCGGAGGGCTTAGAAACGTCCTCCAAGGTGGTCAGCTCCATCAGTCCCCCAAAATGAAACAAAGTTATGTTACTGGGCTCCAAAAAGGACTAAAGCCGCTGCTTTTATGCCAGAAAATATGGTGAGACCAGACCACTCATCTAGATCCAATTCCGTGAATTAAACAAAGCCTCCCTTTCCACTCCCAGCTGAGATGTTGAGGAATCAAAGGCAGACGCCCCAGCCTTATTTCACTGGCAGTAAAGGAGACACACCTCAGTAAGTCCTGCCAGCTGAGCAAGGGGCTGGGCCCGGGGAAGGTGGCGCCTGCCCAGATTCTTCTCTCAGGGCAAGTGCTGTCTTTGCAACACCAGGCAAATGGAACAAACATTGCCGGAGTGTTTTCATACAGACAGAAAGACAAAATGGAACAAACTTTGGTTTAATGATAAAGACCCATTGGCTCTCAACAAAGGCAAAAATGACAAAAGGCAGAGCATAGACAACACCCAACCTTTGAAATTTATTGATAAATCTAATAAAACTAATGAATCTTAAATAATACTAATGGATCTTAACGACTAAATTGAGGAGATTCCTATCATGTCAACTAACTAAGTAGAAGATTAAACTACCCTAAAAGCTTAAAAAACAGTCCTCTTCCTATCTAGTCCTATTGATACCTAACTCTTGCTAGCCCTGGACAACCTGCAGGGTTGTCTAATTTCAAAGTCTTTTCTTCTTGGCGAGAGGCTCTGCTGCCTTCTGAGGCCGATGTCTTCTCCTGTGGTTGTTCCTTTCCTTCACGGTTTCAAACACCCTGCAAGATAGGAAACAAACCATCCATTGCTCACTTTAGTACACACCATGAAACCAAGTGCCGAGATCTCCGTTTGAGTAGGAATTTCTGTCTTTTCGGGCAGTGGCACATTTGTGAATTGATCAGCACCATGAGTCTGATGGTTCTACTTTCAATGCCTTGAAATGTCTTCCTCCTTTTGCTGCATCCTCTTTTGAATTTGATCAGCAGCATCAAACCAAGCTTTGATGGATCTATTCCTACTTGTATGAACTGTGTCTTGTTGGGGCACGGCAAGGTTTCATTGTGAAGGCTGGGTTTTACCTAAGCTCTTTGGGTTTGAGGTGGGTGTTAAGCTTGACCACGGCTGCCGGGGGCGATGCTGCAAGTGCCCCCAGCTTCCCCTGCGGTGCCTTTGAAAAGGGTCAGCCTGTTTTAGTCCAAAGGCGCAGCTTTGAGCAGAAAGAGGAGGAACTTCCGCACCGTTTGCACTGCCCGCAGGGAAAGGGGCCTCCCGCCGAGCGGGGCGGCTGGCGCGCTTGGCAGCAGGGACACTCGGCGCTGCGAGCCCTCTTGCGGCTTCTCTTCCCTGTCTCCCCGTTCTCCTTTCTGGGAGGGCTTTTCCTCCTCTTTGCTTTGCCCACACTCTGGAAATCAAAGAGTCCTTATCAATGCTTCCTTCCTCTCACAAAGCTGGAAACCAGAGCATCCAGCACAAAAATCTATCGGCTTAAGCAAATCCTTCCAGACCCTCAAGAGCTGAGAAAACGGCTGCCTTTGCCAATGGGCTGCGGCGGGCTGCCAACCCAGAGCTTGGAGGAAAATACTCCTCTTTTCTACAGGCCAAAGGGGTGGGATAAATACCTGCCTATTTAGAGCTCTACATTTCTTATTTCTACCTTTCTGCCTAACATCTATTTCTCTCTGCTTTTCCTCCACAAATGTCTAGGCAATGGCATTTAAATTCAGTCCAATTAGGGTAGACACATGGTTAGCCATTTTCTAGTACCCAAAATAATCTCCCTCCCTGTCTCTCTCTCTCTCTCTCTCTCACATGATGTGAAGCAAATTGCTCTTTGCCGGTAAGGAAAGTTTTAGGGGAGCCACGGCACCGGCAGCTCCTTCTTGGGGAGTATGCTGCGATGCTAGAAAAACTCCCTGAAAATCTGCAGCATATCCACAAAGGCAGCCTGGATTGCTGATGTCAGCAAGCAGTGGGGAATTAAGGGTCTGATTGGAGTCAGCGAGGGTGCCAGCCCTTGAGAAGCCCATCTGTAGAGAGTCAAAGCCCATTTTGGTGGCGCTGCTGCTTCCTTGGGTCAAAGTTAGGCTCCAGAATTGCATACTTCAGGGCAGCAGCACAAGGAAGCCCCGGGCAGCATCTGCTGTGCCTTTCCCAGCGCATGGGACGATGTGATCCTGGCAAAGGGGCGTCTGGCATGGCTCGCCAGCAGCTTTTCTCCCCTTCTGCCAGTTTCTCGACCTTCCTGGCACGTCTCGATTTTCTTGCCCCTCACCTGAGCAAGAGTGCTGGCAAGTTTATGCTCCTTTTTCCAGGAGTAGTAGTACTCCACACACTGTGCCACGGTCTTAGTCTGGATCTGTTGTGAAGAGAAAAAGAAGGAGTCGAAAATGGTGTCGGGTGCACTGGGGAAAAAGTAGAATATGGAGTGAACTAGGAAGGAAAAGCATGAAGTAAATGGAGTAGGGTGTAAAATGAAATCAACATGGGGAAAGAGAGGCATCATGCAATGTCTTAAACCGTGTATTCTGCTAGGTGGTAATACACGCAATGCACAGATCAACAACAAATCCATCTAGCACAGTTCTTCTTTCCCCGCTTCCCTCCAGTTATGCCAGCACACCGTCTTGTGGAAGCAGCAGCAGACCTGTGCGACAAGTCTGACAGAAGAAAGCTTCATCTTCCAAAAGAGCTTGGAGAAAAGGGCTGGAGAGGCCGGATCATCCTTTTGACACAGGCTTTTGATGTCCCCTTTTGTTACTTCTTGAAGATACTTGGTACTTGAGAAGAGAGAGACTGAAGCCCAGTGCTTGTTCCCAGAAATAACCAAGCTTTCCTCCTGACGATCTGCTCGGGTAAAGAATGTCCCGTGGCTTTACCTGCTTCTGGATGAGATGAAAATCCTTGCCGTAGGTGTGGAAAGCCTTTTGGAAGGACTCCTTCTCCTCAGGTGTCCATCTATCAGAGCCTGGCAAGAAAAAGCAGCGGGTAGTAAACGCATCCCTTGATCCACACCAAGTAGATCCCACTGGCTGCCGAAAGAAACTGGTGGCAGGCCGTCATTCACGTGTGTGTACGTGTCTGCTCCCTCAGAAGGTCATGAAGACAAGAGCAGGCATTGCCCGGGGAGAAGGATTGGAAAAGAAGTAAAGCTGAAGGACTAGATGCTGGTGCTTCCCCACCCGCAGAGGAGACAAGACCTTGTGCTGGTGTTAAGCACAATTGCTTTAAGCAGAAACCCTTGCCACAAAAATGAAGGGGACGGCAGCATCTGTCAGGGACGCAAGAAGCTCTGCTTTGCTTACCTGCGTAATGATAATCAGCCATGGGGTGGCCTTGAGGTGTTGCAGGCCCCTCTGAGAGCAGCATCTCCAGAGCCTCCTGCAAGATCAAGAGGGAAGAGGCTTTAGCCGCCCCACCACATTAAAAATGAGCCAAAAAATCACAGGTGCTGCCTTGCAGCTACTTTGCCTCTCCAGACATTCAAGCGACTGTATCCCATGTGGGTGAAACACTGTCATTTGCTCCAAGTCCCTGGTTTTTGCTGCCCAACCCTTTGATCCTGGTCCCCGAGAGTGGCCTTTTGCTCACCAACCTAAGGATTTTGCTGCTCCTGCAGCCAGAATGGCCTCAGCTGACTGAGGCTTCTGGGAATTTCCCCTCCAAATGTCTTAGAGAAGCCAGCTCTCCAGGCCATTTACAAGGCAGCAGGACCTTCCGCCGCCGCCGCCGCCTCCAGGAGGGAGATTCTCCCTGCTGGAACCCTTTGGCCTCAGCCCTGACGCAGCTGGAGGAGACACAGCAGGCAGCAAGTGCTCTGCTCCCTGTTAAGACCCTTCTTCAAAGAGCAGCCAGGAAAGGCTGTCCCAGTGCCCGGGCCCTCTGCATTCCCTGTGCCCTCTTCTCTGCGCCCAAACAGCCGCTTCTTACCGGAACGCTGCCGCGTGCCCGGTGCAGGCAGTGCAGGGCGCGCTCCAGGTTAGCTGCTGCCCCGGGAATGCCACGGGAGCTGGCCATGTCCAACAGTTCTCTTACTGCAAGCACAACAAAAAACCCACCAAAAGTCAGCCTTGAGGCCAGCAAGGGCAAAGACTGCCATGCAAGGCAGAAGGAAAGGCCGGGAGCTAAAGATAGCAGCTTGGAGAGTATGAAAAGGAGAGCAAAGCCAGGGCCAGCTGAACCAAGGGCCCACGCAGTGCTGGCTCTCCCTCCAAAGCAGCTTCTGTAAGAAGAAGTGGGGGCCAATCTGCGCTCTTCCAGTGGCAGACGGCCCTGACCAATTTGGAGAGCAAGGTGCTTGCTCTTGCTCCTTGCCTCTAACACTTCTACATGGGAAGATGGGCGAGACAAGGAGAGAAGCAGAGCCTGCAAAAGGCTGCCTTTTTACGCAAAAGGAGCCTTTTAAAGTCCCAAGTAGCTCAGGGGTGGAAGAAAAGCTTGAAGCAAAGCTACCTCTGTCAGGTTTTTCCATGTCAGAGTCATCCTCCCCCCAGGGCTTCCAGACCAGGGTTGCAGGCTCTTCATCCTCACTTGGTGCTCTGCTCTGCAGCTCTGGCAGCTCAGCCTGAAAGTCGCTGCCAACATTGATGTGTCTAAAGGAAGAAGGAGGTGGAGGTGAGAAAGGCAAGTGGTCAAGAGAGCCTTCCTGTGCATCCACAGGCTTGAACCAACGCCACCCTGACTCTGAAAGAGCAGTTCTCCTCCTCGCCATTCTTCCAGTTTGCTGTCCTTTAACCCTATGCCAAAACTCACGGCTGAATCTGGGCTCTTGCTTTCCTTTTCATTGTGCCTCTCCTTTCCACCTGAAAGAGATCAAAGCAATGCTCCAGTTAAAAATCCTTCCTTCTCATCCTCATCATTGCAAAGCCCGAGCTCCTGTGTCCCAGCTCCTTTCTCTTTGCCGCCTTTTTGACATGGAATGTCCTAGGGAGGACCCTCTAGCAGTCAGCAGCTTCCTCAGGAGGGCAAGCACAAGGCCATGCACTACTCTCTTCACTCCCGGGGCCACTGAGAAGAGCCAAGACAATGGCAGGGGAGATGTGCCAGTGCAGGCTTAGGTTGGATAGAAGGAAAAGGTTCTTCAGCCAGAGGCTGCTTGGGCACTGCAACAGCCTCCCCAGGGAAGGGGGCACAGCACCAAGCCTGACTGAGCTCCAAAAGTGTTTGGACACTGCTCTTGGGCACAGGCCGTGATTGTTGAGGCTGCCCTGGGCAGGCCCTGGACTTGGGCTCAGTGATCTTTGAGAATCCCTTCCAAGCCAGGAAATTCTGTGCTACTGTGATTGTGCTCTTGAGGAGATGGCATTTGACGGCCGCCCCTGAGCATGAGGTAGAACCAGCCCTACGTGCACTGGAAAAAGAATCTAGAAAGATATTAAAATAGCATGGATCTATAAGCCATGGAACTACGTCAGTATATAAGAATTGCTGATCCCAGATGGTTTTTGAAGTTGAAAGCCTGTGTTTGAGGAGAAGCCCAGTCAAATGCTTCTATGCCCTGAACGACAGGGATGCCAGAGGAGAAGTGCCATCATTCTGGTGTTTGAAGCTTTGGAGCGGGTGTGAGCAGAGTCAGGGCATAAGGGGATTTGTTGACACTGAAGCCCTGAAGTGCTCAGCCACAAACAATTTGTTTTGGGGTCAGCACAAGATAGTTTGAGGACTGAAATGGGTGCCAAGAACTTTTAATCAGGTCATCCGTGGACGAGGATCTGCAACTGCACTGGGACACCTCTCTAGGTCCTCTATGGAAAGGTCTGTGTTTCCCCTGGAGGCAACATGATTCCTTCAGAAGCTGCAGCCTGCTTTCACGTGGAAGCTCGTCTGGGGAAAGTGAGCACGCAGCCTGTGTGTCGTGCTTGGTGGGAGAGGCAGCTGGAGCCTCCTGCCCCTGTGCTAGTGCTTTGAGGGCAAACGGGGATTTTCTTACCTTGGACGGTTCCCAAGTGCTCTGGGGATGCCCGGAGGCAGACGAGGAGACCAGGACGTCGGTGCAGAGGCCGGGTCTGGCGCTGAGTGCAGAAGGCGGCTGGTCAGGGACAGCCCAGGAGCTGATCCTGCAGCTGCTGCTCCAGCGCTGCTCCACCAGCGTTCCAGCAAGGGCCGCAGGAGCAGGAGACAACGACAGTTGCTATGGGCACAGCCCAACATTCCATCTAGAACCCCAGGGGAGCCATGGGACAGAAAGAGGCATGGGCCGCCTCTGGCCCTTGTACTTCTTCTGCTGCAAGTTTGCTCTGAGACGCTTCCCATGGGGCCTTTTCTCCTCAGTCGTCTGATGAGACGGGCAAAAGCAGTGCAGGGACAGCCCTGGGTCTTCCCGGTGCTTCTCTGCAAGGTGCCTCCAGCTGAACGTGCACAGGAGCCTGCCTCTGTGCAAGGGCCCAGACCTCATCTCCTGCCCTGGAGAACCAGAAGGGCTCCTCCCACTGGCTCTCCTCCAGCTCTGAGAGGAGCTGGAATTTGCAAGTTGTCCAGCGCAGAGCCAACTCCAGAGCTTCCTCTCAAAGTGGAGCCATTCATCCTGCCCCCTTTCTCAAGTCTCCTTTTGCTGCCCAATAATGTCACTGCATGTTTTCCCTCCTTTGGGCCTCTGAGCTGGTCTCTCACCTCATCACTCCTCCCTTGAAACTTGGAGAAACAGGATGTTTTTCAGGGCAACTGATGGGGACACACACACACACACACACAGGGACAGCACACGGGCATTTCTCTAGCAAACATTCATGCAGAATTTCTATAGCCCTCTTCCAGCTCCCTTGGAGAAGCTCGGTGTTTGTCCCCAAAAGACTCTGCCATTCCTCTAAGAAAGCAACACTAACAGAATTCCCTTTCCACACTGCTGGCCTTCACATTGGTTTTAATGCCTAGATCCCAGATATGACAAAACCCAGGCAGCTTTGCTGCTTTCCTGCCTGTCGTTAAGGAAAAGCAAATCTTGCTTCAGTCCCAATCTTGCTTCCTTCCCAGCCTGCACCTTACCCACTGGCCAGCAAACTGAGGGGGCAGCTGGAACAAGTCCCACTGCAAGGCAGATACTTTGTAGCATCCAAAGCCCACCTGCACCGCCTCCATCAGACAAGGGCAAGCTTCCCTCGGCTTCCCAGAAGCAGCCTGGCAATTGCCCCCTCCCTCGCCCCCTCTCCACCCTCCACAGCCCCTGCCACCAAAGCCTTGCTAGGCAGGGCCATTTGCTGGCCTCGAAGAAAGAGTGCCTTTGATTCTTCTTTGGCGCAAGTGCCCGAGCTGTGAGAAGTCAGAGGATAATGATCACACCCGCTCTGCTTTAGCTAAGGAGATTGCTGGAGGCCCAGAGCGGGACACTGGTCCTTTCGAGAGAAACTGAAACTGAACTAGCCATGCCTTTGTGGCGCATGCGGATAGGAATTGGATAGAATCGGAGGGCTTAGAAACGTCCTCCAAGGTGGTCAGCTCCATCAGTCCCCCAAAATGAAACAAAGTTATGTTACTGGGCTCCAAAAAGGACTAAAGCCGCTGCTTTTATGCCAGAAAATATGGTGAGACCAGACCACTCATCTAGATCCAATTCCGTGAATTAAACAAAGCCTCCCTTTCCACTCCCAGCTGAGATGTTGAGGAATCAAAGGCAGACGCCCCAGCCTTATTTCACTGGCAGTAAAGGAGACACACCTCAGTAAGTCCTGCCAGCTGAGCAAGGGGCTGGGCCCGGGGAAGGTGGCGCCTGCCCAGATTCTTCTCTCAGGGCAAGTGCTGTCTTTGCAACACCAGGCAAATGGAACAAACATTGCCGGAGTGTTTTCATACAGACAGAAAGACAAAATGGAACAAACTTTGGTTTAATGATAAAGACCCATTGGCTCTCAACAAAGGCAAAAATGACAAAAGGCAGAGCATAGACAACACCCAACCTTTGAAATTTATTGATAAATCTAATAAAACTAATGAATCTTAAATAATACTAATGGATCTTAACGACTAAATTGAGGAGATTCCTATCATGTCAACTAACTAAGTAGAAGATTAAACTACCCTAAAAGCTTAAAAAACAGTCCTATTCCTATCTAGTCCTATTGATACCTAACTCTTGCTAGCCCTGGACAACCTGCAGGGTTGTCTAATTTCAAAGTCTTTTCTTCTTGGCGAGAGGCTCTGCTGCCTTCCGAGGCCGATGTCTTCTCCTGTGGTTGTTCCTTTCCTTCACGGTTTCAAACACCCTGCAAGATAGGAAACAAACCATCCATTGCTCACTTTAGTACACACCATGAAACCAAGTGCCGAGATCTCCGTTTGAGTAGGAATTTCTGTCTTTTCGGGCAGTGGCACATTTGTGAATTGATCAGCACCATGAGTCTGATGGTTCTACTTTCAATGCCTTGAAATGTCTTCCTCCTTTTGCTGCATCCTCTTTTGAATTTGATCAGCAGCATCAAACCAAGCTTTGATGGATCTATTCCTACTTGTATGAACTGTGTCTTGTTGGGGCACGGCAAGGTTTCATTGTGAAGGCTGGGTTTTACCTAAGCTCTTTGGGTTTGAGGTGGGTGTTAAGCTTGACCACGGCTGCCGGGGGCGATGCTGCAAGTGCCCCCAGCTTCCCCTGCGGTGCCTTTGAAAAGGGTCAGCCTGTTTTAGTCCAAAGGCGCAGCTTTGAGCAGAAAGAGGAGGAACTTCCGCACCGTTTGCACTGCCCGCAGGGAAAGGGGCCTCCCGCCGAGCGGGGCGGCTGGCGCGCTTGGCAGCAGGGACACTCGGCGCTGCGAGCCCTCTTGCGGCTTCTCTTCCCTGTCTCCCCGTTCTCCTTTCTGGGAGGGCTTTTCCTCCTCTTTGCTTTGCCCACACTCTGGAAATCAAAGAGTCCTTATCAATGCTTCCTTCCTCTCACAAAGCTGGAAACCAGAGCATCCAGCACAAAAATCTATCGGCTTAAGCAAATCCCTTCCAGACCCTCAAGAGCTGAGAAAACGGCTGCCTTTGCCAATGGGCTGCGGCGGGCTGCCAACCCAGAGCTTGGAGGAAAATACTCCTCTTTTCTACAGGCCAAAGGGGTGGGATAAATACCTGCCTATTTAGAGCTCTACATTTCTTATTTCTACCTTTCTGCCTAACATCTATTTCTCTCTGCTTTTCCTCCACAAATGTCTAGGCAATGGCATTTAAATTCAGTCCAATTAGGGTAGACACATGGTTAGCCATTTTCTAGTACCCAAAATAATCTCCCTCCCTGTCTCTCTCTCTCTCTCTCTCTCACATGATGTGAAGCAAATTGCTCTTTGCCGGTAAGGAAAGTTTTAGGGGAGCCACGGCACCGGCAGCTCCTTCTTGGGGAGTATGCTGCGATGCTAGAAAAACTCCCTGAAAATCTGCAGCATATCCACAAAGGCAGCCTGGATTGCTGATGTCAGCAAGCAGTGGGGAATTAAGGGTCTGATTGGAGTCAGCGAGGGTGCCAGCCCTTGAGAAGCCCATCTGTAGAGAGTCAAAGCCCATTTTGGTGGCGCTGCTGCTTCCTTGGGTCAAAGTTAGGCTCCAGAATTGCATACTTCAGGGCAGCAGCACAAGGAAGCCCCGGGCAGCATCTGCTGTGCCTTTCCCAGCGCATGGGACGATGTGATCCTGGCAAAGGGGCGTCTGGCATGGCTCGCCAGCAGCTTTTCTCCCCTTCTGCCAGTTTCTCGACCTTCCTGGCACGTCTCGATTTTCTTGCCCCTCACCTGAGCAAGAGTGCTGGCAAGTTTATGCTCCTTTTTCCAGGAGTAGTAGTACTCCACACACTGTGCCACGGTCTTAGTCTGGATCTGTTGTGAAGAGAAAAAGAAGGAGTCGAAAATGGTGTCGGGTGCACTGGGGAAAAAGTAGAATATGGAGTGAACTAGGAAGGAAAAGCATGAAGTAAATGGAGTAGGGTGTAAAATGAAATCAACATGGGGAAAGAGAGGCATCATGCAATGTCTTAAACCGTGTATTCTGCTAGGTGGTAATACACGCAATGCACAGATCAACAACAAATCCATCTAGCACAGTTCTTCTTTCCCCGCTTCCCTCCAGTTATGCCAGCACACCGTCTTGTGGAAGCAGCAGCAGACCTGTGCGACAAGTCTGACAGAAGAAAGCTTCATCTTCCAAAAGAGCTTGGAGAAAAGGGCTGGAGAGGCCGGATCATCCTTTTGACACAGGCTTTTGATGTCCCCTTTTGTTACTTCTTGAAGATACTTGGTACTTGAGAAGAGAGAGACTGAAGCCCAGTGCTTGTTCCCAGAAATAACCAAGCTTTCCTCCTGACGATCTGCTCGGGTAAAGAATGTCCCGTGGCTTTACCTGCTTCTGGATGAGATGAAAATCCTTGCCGTAGGTGTGGAAAGCCTTTTGGAAGGACTCCTTCTCCTCAGGTGTCCATCTATCAGAGCCTGGCAAGAAAAAGCAGCGGGTAGTAAACGCATCCCTTGATCCACACCAAGTAGATCCCACTGGCTGCCGAAAGAAACTGGTGGCAGGCCGTCATTCACGTGTGTGTACGTGTCTGCTCCCTCAGAAGGTCATGAAGACAAGAGCAGGCATTGCCCGGGGAGAAGGATTGGAAAAGAAGTAAAGCTGAAGGACTAGATGCTGGTGCTTCCCCACCCGCAGAGGAGACAAGACCTTGTGCTGGTGTTAAGCACAATTGCTTTAAGCAGAAACCCTTGCCACAAAAATGAAGGGGACGGCAGCATCTGTCAGGGACGCAAGAAGCTCTGCTTTGCTTACCTGCGTAATGATAATCAGCCATGGGGTGGCCTTGAGGTGTTGCAGGCCCCTCTGAGAGCAGCATCTCCAGAGCCTCCTGCAAGATCAAGAGGGAAGAGGCTTTAGCCGCCCCACCACATTAAAAATGAGCCAAAAACTCACAGGTGCTGCCTTGCAGCTACTTTGCCTCTCCAGACATTCAAGCGACTGTATCCCATGTGGGTGAAACACTGTCATTTGCTCCAAGTCCCTGGTTTTTGCTGCCTAACCCTTTGATCCTGGTCCCCGAGAGTGGCCTTTTGCTCACCAACCTAAGGATTTTGCTGCTCCTGCAGCCAGAATGGCCTCAGCTGACTGAGGCTTCTGGGAATTTCCCCTCCAAATGTCTTAGAGAAGCCAGCTCTCCAGGCCATTTACAAGGCAGCAGGACCTTCCGCCGCCGCCGCCGCCTCCAGGAGGGAGATTCTCCCTGCTGGAACCCTTTGGCCTCAGCCCTGACGCAGCTGGAGGAGACACAGCAGGCAGCAAGTGCTCTGCTCCCTGTTAAGACCCTTCTTCAAAGAGCAGCCAGGAAAGGCTGTCCCAGTGCCCGGGCCCTCTGCATTCCCTGTGCCCTCTTCTCTGCGCCCAAACAGCCGCTTCTTACCGGAACGCTGCCGCGTGCCCGGTGCAGGCAGTGCAGGGCGCGCTCCAGGTTAGCTGCTGCCCCGGGAATGCCACGGGAGCTGGCCATGTCCAACAGTTCTCTTACTGCAAGCACAACAAAAAACCCACCAAAAGTCAGCCTTGAGGCCAGCAAGGGCAAAGACTGCCATGCAAGGCAGAAGGAAAGGCCGGGAGCTAAAGATAGCAGCTTGGAGAGTATGAAAAGGAGAGCAAAGCCAGGGCCAGCTGAACCAAGGGCCCACGCAGTGCTGGCTCTCCCTCCAAAGCAGCTTCTGTAAGAAGAAGTGGGGGCCAATCTGCGCTCTTCCAGTGGCAGACGGCCCTGACCAATTTGGAGAGCAAGGTGCTTGCTCTTGCTCCTTGCCTCTAACACTTCTACATGGGAAGATGGGCGAGACAAGGAGAGAAGCAGAGCCTGCAAAAGGCTGCCTTTTTACGCAAAAGGAGCCTTTTAAAGTCCCAAGTAGCTCAGGGGTGGAAGAAAAGCTTGAAGCAAAGCTACCTCTGTCAGGTTTTTCCATGTCAGAGTCATCCTCCCCCCAGGGCTTCCAGACCAGGGTTGCAGGCTCTTCATCCTCACTTGGTGCTCTGCTCTGCAGCTCTGGCAGCTCAGCCTGAAAGTCGCTGCCAACATTGATGTGTCTAAAGGAAGAAGGAGGTGGAGGTGAGAAAGGCAAGTGGTCAAGAGAGCCTTCCTGTGCATCCACAGGCTTGAACCAACGCCACCCTGACTCTGAAAGAGCAGTTCTCCTCCTCGCCATTCTTCCAGTTTGCTGTCCTTTAACCCTATGCCAAAACTCACGGCTGAATCTGGGCTCTTGCTTTCCTTTTCATTGTGCCTCTCCTTTCCACCTGAAAGAGATCAAAGCAATGCTCCAGTTAAAAATCCTTCCTTCTCATCCTCATCATTGCAAAGCCCGAGCTCCTGTGTCCCAGCTCCTTTCTCTTTGCCGCCTTTTTGACATGGAATGTCCTAGGGAGGACCCTCTAGCAGTCAGCAGCTTCCTCAGGAGGGCAAGCACAAGGCCATGCACTACTCTCTTCACTCCCGGGGCCACTGAGAAGAGCCAAGACAATGGCAGGGGAGATGTGCCAGTGCAGGCTTAGGTTGGATAGAAGGAAAAGGTTCTTCAGCCAGAGGCTGCTTGGGCACTGCAACAGCCTCCCCAGGGAAGGGGGCACAGCACCAAGCCTGACTGAGCTCCAAAAGTGTTTGGACACTGCTCTTGGGCACAGGCCGTGATTGTTGAGGCTGCCCTGGGCAGGCCCTGGACTTGGGCTCAGTGATCTTTGAGAATCCCTTCCAAGCCAGGAAATTCTGTGCTACTGTGATTGTGCTCTTGAGGAGATGGCATTTGACGGCCGCCCCTGAGCATGAGGTAGAACCAGCCCTACGTGCACTGGAAAAAGAATCTAGAAAGATATTAAAATAGCATGGATCTATAAGCCATGGAACTACGTCAGTATATAAGAATTGCTGATCCCAGATGGTTTTTGAAGTTGAAAGCCTGTGTTTGAGGAGAAGCCCAGTCAAATGCTTCTATGCCCTGAACGACAGGGATGCCAGAGGAGAAGTGCCATCATTCTGGTGTTTGAAGCTTTGGAGCGGGTGTGAGCAGAGTCAGGGCATAAGGGGATTTGTTGACACTGAAGCCCTGAAGTGCTCAGCCACAAACAATTTGTTTTGGGGTCAGCACAAGATAGTTTGAGGACTGAAATGGGTGCCAAGAACTTTTAATCAGGTCATCCGTGGACGAGGATCTGCAACTGCACTGGGACACCTCTCTAGGTCCTCTATGGAAAGGTCTGTGTTTCCCCTGGAGGCAACATGATTCCTTCAGAAGCTGCAGCCTGCTTTCACGTGGAAGCTCGTCTGGGGAAAGTGAGCACGCAGCCTGTGTGTCGTGCTTGGTGGGAGAGGCAGCTGGAGCCTCCTGCCCCTGTGCTAGTGCTTTGAGGGCAAACGGGGATTTTCTTACCTTGGACGGTTCCCAAGTGCTCTGGGGATGCCCGGAGGCAGACGAGGAGACCAGGACGTCGGTGCAGAGGCCGGGTCTGGCGCTGAGTGCAGAAGGCGGCTGGTCAGGGACAGCCCAGGAGCTGATCCTGCAGCTGCTGCTCCAGCGCTGCTCTACCAGCGTTCCAGCAAGGGCCGCAGGAGCAGGAGACAACGACAGTTGCTATGGGCACAGCCCAACATTCCATCTAGAACCCCAGGGGAGCCATGGGACAGAAAGAGGCATGGGCCGCCTCTGGCCCTTGTACTTCTTCTGCTGCAAGTTTGCTCTGAGATGCTTCCCATTGGGCCTTTTCTCCTCAGTCGTCTGATGAGACGGGCAAAAGCAGTGCAGGGACAGCCCTGGGTCTTCCCGGTGCTTCTCTGCAAGGTGCCTCCAGCTGAACGTGCACAGGAGCCTGCCTCTGTGCAAGGGCCCAGACCTCATCTCCTGCCCTGGAGAACCAGAAGGGCTCCTCCCACTGGCTCTCCTCCAGCTCTGAGAGGAGCTGGAATTTGCAAGTTGTCCAGCGCAGAGCCAACTCCAGAGCTTCCTCTCAAAGTGGAGCCATTCATCCTGCCCCCTTTCTCAAGTCTCCTTTTGCTGCCCAATAATGTCACTGCATGTTTTCCCTCCTTTGGGCCTCTGAGCTGGTCTCTCACCTCATCACTCCTCCCTTGAAACTTGGAGAAACAGGATGTTTTTCAGGGCAACTGATGGGGACACACACACACACACACACAGGGACAGCACACGGGCATTTCTCTAGCAAACATTCATGCAGAATTTCTATAGCCCTCTTCCAGCTCCCTTGGAGAAGCTCGGTGTTTGTCCCCAAAAGACTCTGCCATTCCTCTAAGAAAGCAACACTAACAGAATTCCCTTTCCACACTGCTGGCCTTCACATTGGTTTTAATGCCTAGATCCCAGATATGACAAAACCCAGGCAGCTTTGCTGCTTTCCTGCCTGTCGTTAAGGAAAAGCAAATCTTGCTTCAGTCCCAATCTTGCTTCCTTCCCAGCCTGCACGTTAGCCACTGGCCAGCAAACTGAGGGGGCAGCTGGAACAAGTCCCACTGCAAGGCAGATACTTTGTAGCATCCAAAGCCCACCTGCACCGCCTCCATCAGACAAGGGCAAGCTTCCCTCGGCTTCCCAGAAGCAGCCTGGCAATTGCCCCCTCCCTCGCCCCCTCTCCACCCTCCACAGCCCCTGCCACCAAAGCCTTGCTAGGCAGGGCCATTTGCTGGCCTCGAAGAAAGAGTGCCTTTGATTCTTCTTTGGCGCAAGTGCCCGAGCTGTGAGAAGTCAGAGGATAATGATCACACCCGCTCTGCTTTAGCTAAGGAGATTGCTGGAGGCCCAGAGCGGGACACTGGTCCTTTCGAGAGAAACTGAAACTGAACTAGCCATGCCTTTGTGGCGCATGCGGATAGGAATTGGATAGAATCGGAGGGCTTAGAAACGTCCTCCAAGGTGGTCAGCTCCATCAGTCCCCCAAAATGAAACAAAGTTATGTTACTGGGCTCCAAAAAGGACTAAAGCCGCTGCTTTTATGCCAGAAAATATGGTGAGACCAGACCACTCATCTAGATCCAATTCCGTGAATTAAACAAAGCCTCCCTTTCCACTCCCAGCTGAGATGTTGAGGAATCAAAGGCAGACGCCCCAGCCTTATTTCACTGGCAGTAAAGGAGACACACCTCAGTAAGTCCTGCCAGCTGAGCAAGGGGCTGGGCCCGGGGAAGGTGGCGCCTGCCCAGATTCTTCTCTCAGGGCAAGTGCCGTCTTTGCAACACCAGGCAAATGGAACAAACATTGCCGGAGTGTTTTCATACAAACAGAAAGACAAAATGGAACAAACTTTGGTTTAATGATAAAGACCCATTGGCTCTCAACAAAGGCAAAAATGACAAAAGGCAGAGCATAGACAACACCCAACCTTTGAAATTTATTGATAAATCTAATAAAACTAATGAATCTTAAATAATACTAATGGATCTTAACGACTAAATTGAGGAGATTCCTATCATGTCAACTAACTAAGTAGAAGATTAAACTACCCTAAAAGCTTAAAAAACAGTCCTATTCCTATCTAGTCCTATTGATACCTAACTCTTGCTAGCCCTGGACAACCTGCAGGGTTGTCTAATTTCAAAGTCTTTTCTTCTTGGCGAGAGGCTCTGCTGCCTTCCGAGGCCGATGTCTTCTCCTGTGGTTGTTCCTTTCCTTCACGGTTTCAAACACCCTGCAAGATAGGAAAC
This sequence comes from Molothrus aeneus, assembly GCF_037042795.1. Lineage (NCBI taxonomy): Eukaryota > Metazoa > Chordata > Aves > Passeriformes > Icteridae > Molothrus > Molothrus aeneus. Next base: position 2,254,782 of record NW_027099079.1, on the reverse strand, counting down.
AAACCATCCATTGCTCACTTTAGTACACACCATGAAACCAAGTGCCGAGATCTCCGTTTGAGTAGGAATTTCTGTCTTTTCGGGCAGTGGCACATTTGTGAATTGATCAGCACCATGAGTCTGATGGTTCTACTTTCAATGCCTTGAAATGTCTTCCTCCTTTTGCTGCATCCTCTTTTGAATTTGATCAGCAGCATCAAACCAAGCTTTGATGGATCTATTCCTACTTGTATGAACTGTGTCTTGTTGGGGCACGGCAAGGTTTCATTGTGAAGGCTGGGTTTTACCTAAGCTCTTTGGGTTTGAGGTGGGTGTTAAGCTTGACCACGGCTGCCGGGGGCGATGCTGCAAGTGCCCCCAGCTTCCCCTGCGGTGCCTTTGAAAAGGGTCAGCCTGTTTTAGTCCAAAGGCGCAGCTTTGAGCAGAAAGAGGAGGAACTTACGCACCGTTTGCACTGCCCGCAGGGAAAGGGGCCTCCCGCCGAGCGGGGCGGCTGGCGCGCTTGGCAGCAGGGACACTCGGCGCTGCGAGCCCTCTTGCGGCTTCTCTTCCCTGTCTCCCCGTTCTCCTTTCTGGGAGGGCTTTTCCTCCTCTTTGCTTTGCCCACACTCTGGAAATCAAAGAGTCCTTATCAATGCTTCCTTCCTCTCACAAAGCTGGAAACCAGAGCATCCAGCACAAAAATCTATCGGCTTAAGCAAATCCTTCCAGACCCTCAAGAGCTGAGAAAACGGCTGCCTTTGCCAATGGGCTGCGGCGGGCTGCCAACCCAGAGCTTGGAGGAAAATACTCCTCTTTTCTACAGGCCAAAGGGGTGGGATAAATACCTGCCTATTTAGAGCTCTACATTTCTTATTTCTACCTTTCTGCCTAACATCTATTTCTCTCTGCTTTTCCTCCACAAATGTCTAGGCAATGGCATTTAAATTCAGTCCAATTAGGGTAGACACATGGTTAGCCATTTTCTAGTACCCAAAATAATCTCCCTCCCTGTCTCTCTCTCTCTCTCTCTCTCACATGATGTGAAGCAAATTGCTCTTTGCCGGTAAGGAAAGTTTTAGGGGAGCCACGGCACCGGCAGCTCCTTCTTGGGGAGTATGCTGCGATGCTAGAAAAACTCCCTGAAAATCTGCAGCATATCCACAAAGGCAGCCTGGATTGCTGATGTCAGCAAGCAGTGGGGAATTAAGGGTCTGAATGGAGTCAGCGAGGGTGCCAGCCCTTGAGAAGCCCATCTGTAGAGAGTCAAAGCCCATTTTGGTGGCGCTGCTGCTTCCTTGGGTCAAAGTTAGGCTCCAGAATTGCATACTTCAGGGCAGCAGCACAAGGAAGCCCCGGGCAGCATCTGCTGTGCCTTTCCCAGCGCATGGGACGATGTGATCCTGGCAAAGGGGCGTCTGGCATGGCTCGCCAGCAGCTTTTCTCCCCTTCTGCCAGTTTCTCGACCTTCCTGGCACGTCTCGATTTTCTTGCCCCTCACCTGAGCAAGAGTGCTGGCAAGTTTATGCTCCTTTTTCCAGGAGTAGTAGTACTCCACACACTGTGCCACGGTCTTAGTCTGGATCTGTTGTGAAGAGAAAAAGAAGGAGTCGAAAATGGTGTCGGGTGCACTGGGGAAAAAGTAGAATATGGAGTGAACTAGGAAGGAAAAGCATGAAGTAAATGGAGTAGGGTGTAAAATGAAATCAACATGGGGAAAGAGAGGCATCATGCAATGTCTTAAACCGTGTATTCTGCTAGGTGGTAATACACGCAATGCACAGATCAACAACAAATCCATCTAGCACAGTTCTTCTTTCCCCGCTTCCCTCCAGTTATGCCAGCACACCGTCTTGTGGAAGCAGCAGCAGACCTGTGCGACAAGTCTGACAGAAGAAAGCTTCATCTTCCAAAAGAGCTTGGAGAAAAGGGCTGGAGAGGCCGGATCATCCTTTTGACACAGGCTTTTGATGTCCCCTTTTGTTACTTCTTGAAGATACTTGGTACTTGAGAAGAGAGAGACTGAAGCCCAGTGCTTGTTCCCAGAAATAACCAAGCTTTCCTCCTGACGATCTGCTCGGGTAAAGAATGTCCCGTGGCTTTACCTGCTTCTGGATGAGATGAAAATCCTTGCCGTAGGTGTGGAAAGCCTTTTGGAAGGACTCCTTCTCCTCAGGTGTCCATCTATCAGAGCCTGGCAAGAAAAAGCAGCGGGTAGTAAACGCATCCCTTGATCCACACCAAGTAGATCCCACTGGCTGCCGAAAGAAACTGGTGGCAGGCCGTCATTCACGTGTGTGTACGTGTCTGCTCCCTCAGAAGGTCATGAAGACAAGAGCAGGCATTGCCCGGGGAGAAGGATTGGAAAAGAAGTAAAGCTGAAGGACTAGATGCTGGTGCTTCCCCACCCGCAGAGGAGACAAGACCTTGTGCTGGTGTTAAGCACAATTGCTTTAAGCAGAAACCCTTGCCACAACAATGAAGGGGACGGCAGCATCTGTCAGGGACGCAAGAAGCTCTGCTTTGCTTACCTGCGTAATGATAATCAGCCATGGGGTGGCCTTGAGGTGTTGCAGGCCCCTCTGAGAGCAGCATCTCCAGAGCCTCCTGCAAGATCAAGAGGGAAAAGGCTTTAGCCGCCCCACCACATTAAAAATGAGCCAAAAAATCACAGGTGCTGCCTTGCAGCTACTTTGCCTCTCCAGACATTCAAGCGACTGTATCCCATGTGGGTGAAACACTGTCATTTGCTCCAAGTCCCTGGTTTTTGCTGCCCAACCCTTTGATCCTGGTCCCCGAGAGTGGCCTTTTGCTCACCAACCTAAGGATTTTGCTGCTCCTGCAGCCAGAATGGCCTCAGCTGACTGAGGCTTCTGGGAATTTCCCCTCCAAATGTCTTAGAGAAGCCAGCTCTCCAGGCCATTTACAAGGCAGCAGGACCTTCCGCCGCCGCCTCCAGGAGGGAGATTCTCCCTGCTGGAGCCCTTTGGGCTCAGCCCTGACGCAGCTGGAGGAGACACAGCAGGCAGCAAGTGCTCTGCTCCCTGTTAAGACCCTTCTTCAAAGAGCAGCCAGGAAAGGCTGTCCCAGTGCCCGGGCCCTCTGCATTCCCTGTGCCCTCTTCTCTGCGCCCAAACAGCCGCTTCTTACCGGAACGCTGCCGCGTGCCCGGTGCAGGCAGTGCAGGGCGCGCTCCAGGTTAGCTGCTGCCCCGGGAATGCCACGGGAGCTGGCCATGTCCAACAGTTCTCTTACTGCAAGCACAACAAAAAACCCACCGAAAGTCAGCCTTGAGGCCAGCAAGGGCAAAGACTGCCATGCAAGGCAGAAGGAAAGGCTGGGAGCTAAAGACAGCAGCTTGGAGAGTATGAAAAGGAGAGCAAAGCCAGGGCCAGCTGAACCAAGGGCCCACGTAGTGCTGGCTCTCCCTCCAAAGCAGCTTCTGTAAGAAGAAGTGGGGGCCAATCTGCGCTCTTCCAGTGGCAGACGGCCCTGACCAATTTGGAGAGCAAGGTGCTTGCTCTTGCTCCTTGCCTCTAACACTTCTACATGGGAAGATGGGCGAGACAAGGAGAGAAGCAGAGCCTGCAAAAGGCTGCCTTTTTACGCAAAAGGAGCCTTTTAAAGTCCCAAGTAGCTCAGGGGTGGAAGAAAAGCTTGAAGCAAAGCTACCTCTGTCAGGTTTTTCCATGTCAGAGTCATCCTCCCCCCAGGGCTTCCAGACCAGGGTTGCAGGCTCTTCATCCTCACTTGGTGCTCTGCTCTGCAGCTCTGGCAGCTCAGCCTGAAAGTCGCTGCCAACATTGATGTGTCTAAAGGAAGAAGGAGGTGGAGGTGAGAAAGGCAAGTGGTCAAGAGAGCCTTCCTGTGCATCCACAGGCTTGAACCAACGCCACCCTGACTCTGAAAGAGCAGTTCTCCTCCTTGCCATTCTTCCAGTTTGCTGTCCTTTAACCCTATGCCAAAACTCACGGCTGAATCTGGGCTCTTGCTTTCCTTTTCATTGTGCCTCTCCTTTCCACCTGAAAGAGATCAAAGCAATGCTCCAGTTAAAAATCCTTCCTTCTCATCCTCATCATTGCAAAGCCCGAGCTCCTGTGTCCCAGCTCCTTTCTCTTTGCCGCCTTTTTGACATGGAATGTCCTAGGGAGGACCCTCTAGCAGTCAGCAGCTTCCTCAGGAGGGCAAGCACAAGGCCATGCACTACTCTCTTCACTCCCGGGGCCACTGAGAAGAGCCAAGACAATGGCAGGGGAGATGTGCCAGTGCAGGCTTAGGTTGGATAGAAGGAAAAGGTTCTTCAGCCAGAGGCTGCTTGGGCACTGCAACAGCCTCCCCAGGGAAGGGGGCACAGCACCAAGCCTGACTGAGCTCCAAAAGTGTTTGGACACTGCTCTTGGGCACAGGCTGTGATTGTTGAGGCTGCCCTGGGCAGGCCCTGGACTTGGGCTCAGTGATCTTTGAGAATCCCTTCCAAGCCAGGAAATTCTGTGCTACTGTGATTGTGCTCTTGAGGAGATGGCATTTGACGGCCGCCCCTGAGCATGAGGTAGAACCAGCCCTACGTGCACTGGAAAAAGAATCTAGAAAGATATTAAAATAGCATGGATCTATAAGCCATGGAACTACGTCAGTATATAAGAATTGCTGATCCCAGATGGTTTTTGAAGTTGAAAGCCTGTGTTTGAGGAGAAGCCCAGTCAAATGCTTCTATGCCCTGAACGACAGGGATGCCAGAGGAGAAGTGCCATCATTCTGGTGTTTGAAGCTTTGGAGCGGGTGTGAGCAGAGTCAGGGCATAAGGGGATTTGTTGACACTGAAGCCCTGAAGTGCTCAGCCACAAACAATTTGTTTTGGGGTCAGCACAAGATAGTTTGAGGACTGAAATGGGTGCCAAGAACTTTTAATCAGGTCATCCGTGGACGAGGATCTGCAACTGCACTGGGACACCTCTCTAGGTCCTCTATGGAAAGGTCTGTGTTTCCCCTGGAGGCAACATGATTCCTTCAGAAGCTGCAGCCTGCTTTCACGTGGAAGCTCGTCTGGGGAAAGTGAGCACGCAGCCTGTGTGTCGTGCTTGGTGGGAGAGGCAGCTGGAGCCTCCTGCCCCTGTGCTAGTGCTTTGAGGGCAAACGGGGATTTTCTTACCTTGGACGGTTCCCAAGTGCTCTGGGGATGCCCGGAGGCAGACGAGGAGACCAGGACGTCGGTGCAGAGGCCGGGTCTGGCGCTGAGTGCAGAAGGCGGCTGGTCAGGGACAGCCCAGGAGCTGATCCTGCAGCTGCTGCTCCAGCGCTGCTCTACCAGCGTTCCAGCAAGGGCCGCAGGAGCAGGAGACAACGACAGTTGCTATGGGCACAGCCCAACATTCCATCTAGAACCCCAGGGGAGCCATGGGACAGAAAGAGGCATGGGCCGCCTCTGGCCCTTGTACTTCTTCTGCTGCAAGTTTGCTCTGAGATGCTTCCCATTGGGCCTTTTCTCCTCAGTCGTCTGATGAGACGGGCAAAAGCAGTGCAGGGACAGCCCTGGGTCTTCCCGGTGCTTCTCTGCAAGGTGCCTCCAGCTGAACGTGCACAGGAGCCTGCCTCTGTGCAAGGGCCCAGACCTCATCTCCTGCCCTGGAGAACCAGAAGGGCTCCTCCCACTGGCTCTCCTCCAGCTCTGAGAGGAGCTGGAATTTGCAAGTTGTCCAGCGCAGAGCCAACTCCAGAGCTTCCTCTCAAAGTGGAGCCATTCATCCTGCCCCCTTTCTCAAGTCTCCTTTTGCTGCCCAATAATGTCACTGCATGTTTTCCCTCCTTTGGGCCTCTGAGCTGGTCTCTCACCTCATCACTCCTCCCTTGAAACTTGGAGAAACAGGATGTTTTTCAGGGCAACTGATGGGGACACACACACACACACACAGGGACAGCACACGGGCATTTCTCTAGCAAACATTCATGCAGAATTTCTATAGCCCTCTTCCAGCTCCCTTGGAGAAGCTCGGTGTTTGTCCCCAAAAGACTCTGCCATTCCTCTAAGAAAGCAACACTAACAGAATTCCCTTTCCACACTGCTGGCCTTCACATTGGTTTTAATGCCTAGATCCCAGATATGACAAAACCCAGGCAGCTTTGCTGCTTTCCTGCCTGTCGTTAAGGAAAAGCAAATCTTGCTTCAGTCCCAATCTTGCTTCCTTCCCAGCCTGCACGTTAGCCACTGGCCAGCAAACTGAGGGGGCAGCTGGAACAAGTCCCACTGCAAGGCAGATACTTTGTAGCATCCAAAGCCCACCTGCACCGCCTCCATCAGACAAGGGCAAGCTTCCCTCGGCTTCCCAGAAGCAGCCTGGCAATTGCCCCCTCCCTCGCCCCCTCTCCACCCTCCACAGCCCCTGCCACCAAAGCCTTGCTAGGCAGGGCCATTTGCTGGCCTCGAAGAAAGAGTGCCTTTGATTCTTCTTTGGCGCAAGTGCCCGAGCTGTGAGAAGTCAGAGGATAATGATCACACCCGCTCTGCTTTAGCTAAGGAGATTGCTGGAGGCCCAGAGCGGGACACTGGTCCTTTCGAGAGAAACTGAAACTGAACTAGCCATGCCTTTGTGGCGCATGCGGATAGGAATTGGATAGAATCGGAGGGCTTAGAAACGTCCTCCAAGGTGGTCAGCTCCATCAGTCCCCCAAAATGAAACAAAGTTATGTTACTGGGCTCCAAAAAGGACTAAAGCCGCTGCTTTTATGCCAGAAAATATGGTGAGACCAGACCACTCATCTAGATCCAATTCCGTGAATTAAACAAAGCCTCCCTTTCCACTCCCAGCTGAGATGTTGAGGAATCAAAGGCTGAAGCCCCAGCCTTATTTCACTAGCAGTAAAGGAGACACACCTCAGTAAGTCCTGCCAGCTGAGCAAGGGGCTGGGCCCGGGGAAGGTGGCGCCTGCCCAGATTCTTCTCTCAGGGCAAGTGCCGTCTTTGCAACACCAGGCAAATGGAACAAACATTGCCGGAGTGTTTTCATACAAACAGAAAGACAAAATGGAACAAACTTTGGTTTAATGATAAAGACCCATTGGCTCTCAACAAAGGCAAAAATGACAAAAGGCAGAGCATAGACAACACCCAACCTTTGAAATTTATTGATAAATCTAATAAAACTAATGAATCTTAAATAATACTAATGGATCTTAACGACTAAATTGAGGAGATTCCTATCATGTCAACTAACTAAGTAGAAGATTAAACTACCCTAAAAGCTTAAAAAACAGTCCTCTTCCTATCTAGTCCTATTGATACCTAACTCTTGCTAGCCCTGGACAACCTGCAGGGTTGTCTAATTTCAAAGTCTTTTCTTCTTGGCGACAGGCTCTGCTGCCTTCCGAGGCCGATGTCTTCTCCTGTGGTTGTTCCTTTCCTTCACGGTTTCAAACACCCTGCAAGATAGGAAACAAACCATCCATTGCTCACTTTAGTACACACCATGAAACCAAGTGCCGAGATCTCCGTTTGAGTAGGAATTTCTGTCTTTTCGGGCAGTGGCACATTTGTGAATTGATCAGCACCATGAGTCTGATGGTTCTACTTTCAATGCCTTGAAATGTCTTCCTCCTTTTGCTGCATCCTCTTTTGAATTTGATCAGCAGCATCAAACCAAGCTTTGATGGATCTATTCCTACTTGTATGAACTGTGTCTTGTTGGGGCACGGCAAGGTTTCATTGTGAAGGCTGGGTTTTACCTAAGCTCTTTGGGTTTGAGGTGGGTGTTAAGCTTGACCACGGCTGCCGGGGGCGATGCTGCAAGTGCCCCCAGCTTCCCCTGCGGTGCCTTTGAAAAGGGTCAGCCTGTTTTAGTCCAAAGGCGCAGCTTTGAGCAGAAAGAGGAGGAACTTACGCACCGTTTGCACTGCCCGCAGGGAAAGGGGCCTCCCGCCGAGCGGGGCGGCTGGCGCGCTTGGCAGCAGGGACACTCGGCGCTGCGAGCCCTCTTGCGGCTTCTCTTCCCTGTCTCCCCGTTCTCCTTTCTGGGAGGGCTTTTCCTCCTCTTTGCTTTGCCCACACTCTGGAAATCAAAGAGTCCTTATCAATGCTTCCTTCCTCTCACAAAGCTGGAAATCAGAGCATCCAGCACAAAAATCTATCGGCCTAAGCAAATCCTTCCAGACCCTCAAGAGCTGAGAAAACGGCTGCCTTTGCCAATGGGCTGCGGCGGGCTGCCAACCCAGAGCTTGGAGGAAAATACTCCTCTTTTCTACAGGCCAAAGGGGTGGGATAAATACCTGCCTATTTAGAGCTCTACATTTCTTATTTCTACCTTTCTGCCTAACATCTATTTCTCTCTGCTTTTCCTCCACAAATGTCTAGGCAATGGCATTTAAATTCAGTCCCATTAGGGTAGACACATGGTTAGCCATTTTCTAGTCCCCAAAATAATCTCCCTCCCTGTCTCTCTCTCTCTCTCACATGATGTGAAGCAAATTGCTCTTTGCCGGTAAGGAAAGTTTTAGGGGAGCCACGGCACCAGCAGCTCCTTCTTGGGGAGTATGCTGCGATGCTAGAAAAACTCCCTGAAAATCTGCAGCATATCCACAAAGGCAGCCTGGATTGCTGATGTCAGCAAGCAGTGGGGAATTAAGGGTCTGATTGGAGTCAGCGAGGGTGCCAGCCCTTGAGAAGCCCATCTGTAGAGAGTCAAAGCCCATTTTGGTGGCGCTGCTGCTTCCTTGGGTCAAAGTTAGGCTCCAGAATTGCATACTTCAGGGCAGCAGCACAAGGAAGCCCCGGGCAGCATCTGCTGTGCCTTTCCCAGCGCATGGGACGATGTGATCCTGGCAAAGGGGCGTCTGGCATGGCTCGCCAGCAGCTTTTCTCCCCTTCTGCCAGTTTCTCGACCTTCCTGGCACGTCTCGATTTTCTTGCCCCTCACCTGAGCCAGAGTGCTGGCAAGTTTATGCTCCTTTTTCCAGGAGTAGTAGTACTCCACACACTGTGCCACGGTCTTAGTCTGGATCTGTTGTGAAGAGAAAAAGAAGGAGTCGAAAATGGTGTCGGGTGCACTGGGGAAAAAGTAGAATATGGAGTGAACTAGGAAGGAAAAGCATGAAGTAAATGGAGCAGGGTGTAAAATGAAATCAGCATGGGGAAAGAGAGGCATCATGCAATGTCTTAAACCGTGTATTCTGCTAGGTGGTAATACACGCAATGCACAGATCAACAACAAATCCATCTAGCACAGTTCTTCTTTCCCCGCTTCACTCCAGTTATGCCAGCACATAGCTTTATCTTTGTGAAGGCATGCCAGGCAGAGAATACTAGAAGCTGTCATCAACATCCTGCTAGAGCAGAGTCCTAAAGGAAATGTCACAAAAAGTAGCAGAATAGGAGAAAAAGAAAATCCTGCTAGAATTGTGTGGGAACATAGGACATCTCTCTAGCTGTCCAGAATGGCCAAGACCCTTGCCAGGAGGCTCAGAAGCCCTGGCACGGACTCCAAAACACCTGTAGTTTTGATTATGACCCATGGAGCAAATTTAGAACCCTATATGAAGATCAGCAAGCCACAACACTTTAGGTAAAGTAATAGTGAAGTTATCACAGAGTGGAAAAGTAGATTTTGGGGTTTCTAGAATGGGAGTTCAGGAGGCAAGATGGAGGGATCTGGGTGAGTCCAGCCTTTCTCCTTCTTCTTCTTGGCCTCCATCTTCTGCTGTGATGTTGGCACTTTTAGATTGGTTTAGAGTAGAAGCTCACTGTCAACATAGGTGATAAGTATTAGAAAGTGATTGTAAACATTATATATGTAGTTTTTAGTATAAAAACATAACACCACCCTGGGGGCAGGCAGTGTGCCTAGAACTGTCCTGCTGGACAGAGCTCAGCAGAGTAAGAGAAAATTTTTTATAGATAAGACACAATAAACAACCTTGAGACCAAGAACTGAAAAGCTCCGACTCATTCTTCAAGCACTCAAGCTGAGGAAAGAGACTTTTAACATTTCTCAAAGTCACGGTGACCAGCAAAAGATCCTGAAAGAATTGTACAACAGCAGTTGTATGATAACTTAAAGCTGAATTTGTTTATTGGTTGACTTTTAACTAATGTGGTCATTTATGCTGCACTAAGGCAGCAACATTCCCTAAACCAGTATTTGAATGAATATGTTGTTGCAATGGAGCTGACTTTTAAATTTTTATGTATCCAAATGGACACCATTACATTGCCTAATAAACAGAATTTTGAGCAAGAACAATTTGTTCTAAAATGACAAGGACAAAACATCTTTGTGTTTCAAAGTCGTATGTAATTTACATCACATTTTAAACAAAATTGTTCTTCCACTGGTGCAACCTAAGTAAGCTCACAGAGTTCATCAGTACAATACTCAATCTTCATTCCACGTCAGTTAAAAGTTATTACAACAGAATTAAGATCGTTTCTTCAAACATGCTATGGAATCAATAGTCTACGAATTGCAAATACTGCCTGATTATCTAAGTACTTCCATTTTTAATGCATAATTTAATGTGCATACTATATATATATATAATAGTATTAATAATGATGATTTTATATATATAAATATATATATATTTATATATATATATATATATATATATATATAAAATCATCATTACTATTACTATTACTATTATTCTCCTCCACTTGTAAGGCCACAGGAAAGGAACAGTAATTTATCCCAACACATATAAGAAATTTGCAGAGAACTAGATTGAAGTCATACCTCTTGGAGTAACCCTCTTTTTACCCTTTGATTTTGATAAAGGCTGGCTGTGCACATGATACAATGAGGAGCTTGCCTCTTCAGAAAGGTGAATTTTCTTCCCTTTTTTACAGTATCATGGTTGCACCTTAAATCTGTGTGGAAGCCTAGGGGCCTACCATTGGAACTTTAACCTCAGGGCAAAGATGACCAAGGTCAAAGAGAGATACTTCTCAGAATGCAATAGTCTCGTCCATGGGCATTTGCAGGCTCATGCTGATGCAGCAGGTTTTGTTGGTATCACCCAGTTCAACTGCCATTTTTTCCTTCTATGTACACACCCTAGAATGTTCTCCCCTCACTTGTCACCTATTGGTCCTGGCTTACTGTGTTGCTCCACGCCTTATTCCTCCCATCTAAAACCCTGTGTCCTCGGCCCCATTTTGTCTCTGTCCCTAGACCCTCTTCAGTGCAATAAACAATGTCTGGAGTTCAACACAAAGACCCGTCTCTTGCCTCATTCGTCAGCAGTTTAAGCAAGCGTGCTCTGGGCTCTGGGAGTGCAGCTCACTCACAGAGGCTAGTTGCAGACATGCCGCAACAAATCTGTGTATAACTGCAAATCTCAATCATTTCTTCTTGAGATCTTGCTCCCAGGACACATTTTTCTTTTCCTTTCTGTGGGGAAACTTCTCACACATTTATTGGATGCTGGTTGCTCTGCATGTATGTCTACACTGCTGCCTTTATAACCTTTTGGAAATTATCAGAGCTAGTAGGATTCACCCAGCAGCAGGAGCTGATGCAGCCTGGGAACGTGCTGATTTACAGAGGCTTCTGGCTTCCCAGGTGAAGCCAAGGCAAGCCCTGCTGCTGCTGCTGCTGCTGCTGCTGCTGCTGCTGCTGCTGCTGCTGCTGCTGCTGCTGTGCCAGAAAGCCCCGGCTGAGCAGGGATGGCACCACTGTGCCTTGGGCTGTTTCTCCTTCCAGAGCTGGGCGGTGCTTTTGAGGCAGTAATGACAGCTGGTGGGAGAAGGAAGGGGCCTTTTCCTGCACCAGAACTTATGGATGCACTAGGGCCACCTTCAGGGAGACTGTCGGCCCCCAGCAAGTAAAGCAGAGGGACACAGCTGGAAAACGCTTCCTTTGGAGCCTTCCTGTCTCTTGGAAAAGAAAGGAGACACGTGACAGGAGGAGCAGCAGGGGCCGGTCCCTCCTCCTTGCCTGCAGTGAGGGGGGGCTGCCGCTGGGCGGCGCCATGAAAAGGGAGCGCCCCTGCGCGGGGCGGGCGGGGTGGGGCAGCCGCCAGGGGGCGCCCGGGGCGGGCCGGGGCCCCTCTGTGAGGGAGGAGAGCCTCGGGCAGCTGCGCAGCCACCGACGGGACTGTCCGTCCGCAAGGCACAGCGCCAGGGCAAAGCTTCGCTTCAGCGCACGCTGACCGGCAAGGGAACCTTCCCATGGAGTGCAGGATTTAGCTGTTTTCATTCCCAGTCCTGTGCTGAGCTAGCAGGCCACAAAGCCTCCTCAAGCACAGGTGCCTCCTCTCCAGGCTTCCTGCACTTCCTTTGCTGACAGGGTCCACTCAGGCACCCTGGGAGCAGGCTCAGCTGATGTTACAAAGCAATGCTGTCCAAAAAGAAAAAAAGGCAAAAGCCAAACCAGAAGGGAACTATTAGTTCCCAGGCTGAATTCCTCACAGGCGGAGGCAGGATTCCTCTGCTTCCTCAGAAAGATGCAGAAACAGGACACGAGGACACTGTGCCCCTTACCTTCATGTCCAGGACCTTGCTATTGCAGGCCAGCATAGCTCACAATGCTATTCACCCCTTTAGCCAGGTGTCTTCAGCTTGTTGGGGTTTTCCCCTGAGAGCAGCCTGAGAATGCTGCTTGCTCTCCCAAGGCTTTGTTCCTGCCAGGAAACCCCACAGACTCACTTAGCTTCCTTCTTTCTATCACAAGGCCCAGGTGAGCTGCCAAGAGGATGAGCAGTGTAAGCCATTCCTCAGCAAATGCCAATCCCTGTAAGAAATGCTGATTCCAGTGGGATTTCCAAGTGTTGTTCTCAAGAGCACTGAAGTTCAGGGTTTCAGCAAGCAGCTTGGCTCTTGCGGTTTGTTTTGAGGATCCCTGCAGAGTCCTTGGGGGCCCCCTTAGCTTTATGTTGGCTGGTAGCAGGCAGGCAGGCAAGGAGACTCCACAAGGCTTCTGAGTATGATAATTATAGGAGGGTTTATTGGGGGTGCCACCCCAGGAGCAGCATGGTTTCTGAGGGAGAAGAGAGGGAGGGTGAGAAAGGGAGAAATGGGCCAAGAGACAGTCTGGTCTCCCTTGCACATCTTAACAGCGAGATTCAAAGTAGGTGAGGAATAAAACTCGGGTCAGTGGGATTACAGATACATGATACTTCAGGGGAGGGCCACAGGCTTGGAATAAACGGAACATTTTCAAGAGGTGAAACAGCATACCATTTAACTAAAATGAAACAGCACAGTCTGTCTCCACTGTGCTGGCAGAAAGCACTTTTGCTAAGACATAGGATGTAGAAAGTAGAGGAAAAAATTGGTTGGAAACTCTTGGGGTGGGGGGTAGGCTGCTAGAGCTTTCTGTTGCTTTCCTTAGAGGAAATAGGGGCGTTTTGTGAATGGTGGGCAGAAAACGGTATGCAGGCACTGGGGACTGATTTGTAAGCAGTGCATGTTTGAAACTATTCCCTGATGTCTAGCCTGGAGGAAATGGAGGTGACCCAGCAACATTTTAAAGATTGGGGATTATGACACCAGTGAGGCGCAAATGTGGTGTCTGTGGATCCAAAGGGGTTCCTCATCTAATCAGACATTTCTTGAGAATTGTCCTGACTTTCAGTCTGACACACAGAGGGAATCTGCATCAGGACAATATGCAGCCTCCCACACGTCACATGTGGTGCCTGACCAGCTTCTCTCTCCGCTACACTTGCTGGGCTCATGCCAGTGGTGGTCCTGGGGCTGGGAAACACCTGGACTTGTGTAGAGCCCATCCAAAATGCTACCATGGCTGCAAAAGCAGGCAAAGAGCAAAAGCCCAGATCTTTCTCCATTCTTTTTAGTTTTTAACTAAGAAAGAAAATCACAAGTGGTTTTCCAGGCACTTGCTGCTAATGATGAAGCAATTATTTTTAGGAGGGAGACAAAAACTGGTTTCAAAGGCAGAGGAGAGGAGGGGGAAGGAAGCTTCCGAACTTTGGAAAGCTTGTGGTGGCTCTGTTTTCCTCAGGTGTGCCCACCAGCTGGACCACCCATTTGGTCTCTGCCTCATAACTCCCTTTTAAGTGGGACTTGCCCATTTTGTCACACTGGTTTCCTCCTCCCATCAGCTTCTACATTGTCCTACACTGGGATTTTACGTTCTTTTCCTTCTTCCTGTGTGTCCATTAGAGTCATATCCCTGTGACTGCCAGATGCCTACTGCAGGGAAGCTGCCAGAAGTGAGGCACAGGCCCCAAAGGCTTCTTTGAGGTGCCGTCATTGTGCAGCAGCAGTGTGCTGCGTCTGCAGCAGGTTGGTTACTTGGCTTTTTCTCCCCACTCAGGTGTCATTCTTCCTTCAGCAAGGCCTACAATTTGCTGGTTGATGTTAGCCATGCAGCAAACGGGCAGGAATGACAGGCATTCCAATGGAGGGAACTTTCCGGGATACGAGCAAAGCACAATTTCATCCACAGAATTTAAGCAATTCTTCTTGGTTTTAGTCAGAAGTGCTGCTGGGCAGAAGGGCACGTGGCCTTTGGTTTCCTCACATCCTGGCTCTTTCTCTGAGTCCAGCTTGGTACACAAGGTGTATGGGCTTGGTGCCTGTTTTGTGTTACTCTTGGATCGTTTCAGCTGTGGGTTACGGACTGCAAGGGGGTTTTGTGCTGCTTTGGGGCAGAGGAGAACTTTCTGGGCTATTCTTTTGCGTTAGCTGTAGAGAAGGTTTGGTTGCTATGCATGGATTCACCGACCAACCCACAGCAGCTGCTATTGTGATGTCAGCAGAGGGCTGCCACGTCACAGCCTTGTCAGCAGGAGGTTGTTCTGCTGCCTGCAAGGCCTCAGCGTCCAGAGCAGCTCTTGGCACGCTCGGTGCGGGAGGATCACCTCGACTGAGCTGTTCTCAGCTTACAGCGGGTGTTCTTCTGCTTCTGTATTTTCTTGCACAGTCCGTGGACTCGTGCAAGTGTCCTGTTTTTCCCTTTTTCCCTTGCACGGTCTCAAAACCTGTGCAAGTAGGGTTTTGTTTCCATTTTTGTTTCCCGGCCTACGGACTCGAGCAGCACTGCTCAAGCGATGGAGCGAGTCCGTAGAGCATTCAGCAGTGCCTTTTCATTGGCGGCTTCTCGGAAAGCTTTTCGTCGTTTGACTGGTAAATAGAAGATTTTTTCCTTGGGGCAGCGTGTTGGAAAAACAAGGGCATCAAGATGCCATAGGCTTGGTAAAGTTCCTGTCAACAGCTTCAGCTGAAAAGGGGTGTCTCTGGCCCAGCAGGGTGTAGGAACTTCCAAAATGCAGACTGGGAGAGCTTTGCAGGCATCCTTCTAAAAACTGTGCACTTCTCTGCAGAACTGAGGAAGAGCATCTTTTTTCTGCATTCCCTCCTTAAAGGATGTGCCTGTCTAACTGGGCCCCTCTGTGTGCTACAAGAGCCACTGGCTTTGCGCTGAAGGGCAAAGTGCCGAGCAGTTTGTGTGTGCTCCTGAAGCCCGGAGCTGGGCCTGTGCTGTGTCCCAACAGCGCTGCAAGTGCTAAGAGGGGTTTGCTGGAAGCTTTTGTGGGCAATTGTTTACAGCAACCACGTGGGACATCCTGCATGCAATGTACAAAAAGAAAAAGCAAGTCCAGGAAAGAGAGGAGAAAAAAGCTGCTTTAGCTGTAGGCTGGACAATGAGCTCCCATGCAGGCACTGACTGCTAAGGAACAATTTGCATCTTCACGACCAAGTTCCTAGTTCCTTAGTGGCAAAGCCGAGCCAAAGGTAGACACAGCCTAGGGTACTGGTTTGCAGTCCTGCTTGCTGCGCTAAAGAAGTGTTGCTCCGGGAGGGATGTTGTGAAAGGAAAATGCTCTCTGCTTGGGTGGACTTGTTCTGTGGGATTCCTCAGCACAAACAGTTTTCTAAGAGTGCCTGGTTCATTTTCCCTTGCCCCCGGCAGGTTGCATCAGGCGTGGAAGGAGTGAACGGCAGGGTTCGGTGAGTGGGAAGGGCACCCTTGAAATTCCTGCTGTCTGAGGATTGTGGAGAAAGCTGTGGGCTTGGCCTGGCAGGCCGAAGGAAAGTCCACATCAAAGTCTGCATGAACATGACCAGAAGGATTCCATCAGTTTCCTCCTTTTCCACTGAAGAGCTTTGAACTAATGAAAGTCAAGCTTTGCAGACAGGAGGCTGCATGCTAATTATAGCCTAGCTAAAGTAGCTCCTTCAGAAGCATGTGCAATCCTGTCTAAACATTCGTCTCATTAGCCCACTTGAATTGAGTTTTAATGAGTGAGCATCCCACTTTTATCCAAATTCATGACTTCTCTTCAGGACATCTGGGGATAGAGCTCAGGAGAAGTCAGGTTCCAAATGACAGGCTCCTCCCTGTCCCTCATGCTGCTGCCTGTCTGCAGAGCAGCACCGCAGCAGCAGAACCTGCTCTGGCTCGCTCTCTTCCTCCAGAGGCTAAAGGGGAGGCAAAGGACAACAAAGGTGTTGTCAGTCCAGGGCCTGAGCATACTGCAGCAATCAGTGGCAGCTTTGGTTGGTTCAGTGCAAAGCTTTGGTGCAGTGCAGGGCTGCAAGTTTCTGAGCAGGCAGCACTTGCCTGAGGATGCTGTGGGCTGGAGTCCTGCCATGACCTAGCTCTTCAGCCCAGCCACGGACCACCCACGCGAAATGGCATCTGAACTTTCACATGCAGGCATCATTGTCCTGGCATTCTCACAGGGACTGTGAACTTCCCTTGGTGTCAGATATGCGGTAGCATGATGTCCTTTAGGGCCACTGCTGTGAAAGGCAGCCCCTTTGTGCCCAGAGTCTGTGCAGGCTCCCTGCTGTCAGCAGAGAGAGAGGTCCCAAGGCACAGTTCACAGCCTTGTGGGGTGTGGAGGAGCCACTGTTGCCTGCAGGGACCTACCCCTCTCCACGCCCTAGCTAGGTAGCTACAGGCACTGCTTCGACTGCACCCTTAACTTGGACGTGACCCACGTTTGTTGAGAAGACTCCTGAGCAGCTCTGCGTGGCAGAGACAAGGTCTGTCTGTGAAGGGCTGGAATGCAGTTCCTATTGGCTGCTCTCTAAGGCCTGAAATCCTGAGGGGAAGCCACTTGAGCAGAGCAGAGCAGGGGAATGTTCCCTGCTTCTACTCAGACACTTCCAGAGCAACTCAAGGGTTACTTGGGACATAAACACCACAGAAATACCACATGAGCAGCCCCACACATGAGCTTTTGCCTTCAGGTGAGCTGTGTCACTGCTTGCTGCTTCTGCCAGCTCTCAGGAGCCAACTTGCCTGCTCCTTATTGCTTGTTTGTGCTTTTTCCCTGCCCATTCCTTGCAGGCCCCGCTAGGAGAGGTTCTTGCCAGTCAGGACTCCTCGGCCCAGGCAGGAAAGGCGGAGCGGCAGGAGAGCACGGATGCGGTGCGCGGCATCCAGGAATTCAGGTGTGTGTGTTAAGCTTTTTCGCTTTCTCTCAGCAAGGGTGGGCATTGCTGGGCTTTAGGAAGCCAAGTGTCAAAGAACAAATTTGGCTTTCTCATCCTTTGACTTGCTCAGCACAGACAGGGGAAGGCAGCCCAGGGCAGGTCTGGCTGCTGACCCAGCTAGAGCAGAGCTGCCTGCTGGGACTCACTTCTTAAACCTTGACAAAAAGCATTCTGAACTAGACCAGAGTAAAAAGCAAGGGAGGTTCAGGCTGGCCTTAAGGACAGCAAAGCATTGAACTGCAAAGGCAGTCATGCAGCAGAACAAGCGCCTCAGAGAGCTTGTGCAGATTCCACCCCTGGAAATTCAAAAGTCCCAGATGGACAGAGCCTTTAGCAGCCTGTCCAGGTGCTAACCCCAAGTGCTTGGAACTGAAGACTGGGCTAGATGCTTCCTAGGGTCTCTGCCAGCCTAAACCATCCTTTGATAATTGGATTGGAAAATCATACCCTCCTCCTCCCCAAGTTATAGCTTGCAGGCTCTTTCCTTATTTCACTAGTGAGAGCAATAGGAATGGTGGGAGTATTCATCTGGACTTCCCAAGCCAAAGAAAAGCTTTTGCAAGTCTGGTATCCACTGTAATGAGAAAGGAGCAGGCAGGAAGCTCTGTAATCAGCAGGCAGGAAGCTGTTATACTGAGAGTACCTGAGCTTTCTGGAAATGTTCTGTGGCTTCTGGAAGCTAGTTTGACTTCCTCAGTGGTGACTCTTTGACCAGCACGAACGACAGAGATGCTGGTCTAGGAAGGGAATTGCAGCATTCTCTGGAGGTGGAAGTAGAGGGCTGTTGGAAGCCCCTGAGACTGCCTTACGTGGGACATGGTATGTAGTCCTGCTCTTGCAAGGAGACCGTGTTGCAATTAAAGGCTTGTTTGTCTGTTTGCTTGTCGTAGATGGAAGGAGTTGGCTGCATTTGAGAGACAGTGCCACTCCTCACTAGAGACGGTGTCTGAAGTGGTGGCACAGACAGAGGAGGAATGGCAGCCTCAAAGGGATCTGCTGAAGGAAGCCGTTCCTCTGGTAGTGCCAAAGGTACCCTCCCCTTGTTCCTAGGCAGCACTTGTGGGAGAGGGATTTGTCCTGGCAAGACCCCCCCGAATGCTGCTTCTGGCAGCAAGCTGAGACAGAGACTGTGCTGTTGTTGTTGTTGTTCCTCTTGAAAAATGGTGCCCCCCCACTTCCAGGTTTGCCGCCCACAGCGGCCAGCCCGCAGGGGTCTGGAGAAGCTGCTCCAGGAGTTCTCTCGCCAAGGGCACACACTGTCCCAGGTGTGCAGAGAGAAGGCGGTGCTGGCGCAAGAGAATGCTGCCCTGGAAGCCCGACTGGCAGCCACAGAGCGGGACCTACGAGGCCTTTCAGAGCAGCTGGCAGAGGCCAGGTAAGGGCAGGGAGGAGACCCTGGGTGGGACATTATTGAAGGTCTGTAATTACAAAGGTGCTGGGCATGATGTCAGGATTTACAGCCTGCTGTGTGCTCTCCAGGTGGTTCTCACACAGAGTATAAAGGAGACACAAGCAAAGAGAAAAGGATACTGTCATCCGAATGGTTTTTTTTTCTGCCAGCTCAAGCACTCAAAGCACTTTTTGGGCACCTGCTTGGGACCCCTTGCACAGTCCTACACTTTGCACGAGTGCAAAGCAAGCCAACTTGGCAATGAATTGAATAGCAGGGAAACCGAGCAGATGTTTGCAGAAAACGGAAGTTTCCCTCCGGTTTTGCTTTCTCCTTGGGTGCAGCTGATAGTCGATTTTTCCACGACAAGCAGTTTGCCATGGGATTTTTGAAATTCAAGGCTCTTCCATGTGATTGTTGTGAGGAGGGTGCTGACGCTTCAGGTGAAGCTGGAGGGTCATGCTGAAAATCTTGAGAGCCTTCAGAGCTCACTCTTGTGAAGTATAGTGCCGGAGCAACATCGGCTTACAAACAGCAGCAGCAGCAGCAGCAGAAGGGAAAGGCCTTGTGACTTCTTGACATTGTCTGGGCATTCTTGATGAGCGCTGATTCTTGCCCACTTGTCCGCCCACCTGTGTAACCTGTCAAGGTCCCTTTGGCTGCTGCTTCTTCCTTTTTAAAGAGTGCCAAGATATTTGGGCACTGCTGGCTTAGTTAGCCAAAAATAAAGGTAGCGAGTGGTCTTGTTCATCAAATTCCAGTCATTTAAATGGCAGGAAACGGTCCCTACCCTGAGATAGTTCTTGTTCAGATAAAAACCTAGTTCTGCTTCCCTACTCATGCTGCTGAAAGCCGGAGGCTTCACTATATCGTTTGGTGAATTCCCTTAGTCCCTTTGACTCAGAGAGTGCCTGGCAAACAAAGTACCGATCCATACACAATGAATGGCATGAAACATTGACGAGTCAGCCGGGAGAGCACTGTTCTGTCCCCCTGCAGAGTGACTTGGAAGTGCTGATGTGCTCAGGGCTGTGAGCAGAGGCTGGGCTTTTGCTCCTTTGCAGATACATGGTGGGCACAGCCACGTGTCAGGCAACAGCAATTTGAGCTTTGGCTGCTGAGATCAAGCTCAGCTGGGCTAGGTCATGAGGGAAGGCTGCCCAGTCACCTGGAGGGGCCTGCTTTACTATGTGAAGTGGTAAAATAGTCCTGCTGTCTCTGAGTTTCCATGCAAGGCATTTTCCATACTAAGGTGTAGGGATCTTAAGGCACAGGTTACTGGAGAAACTATCCCTGTGTGCCAGGAACAATTGCTCTTCATCTTCACACCTTGTAGGTCAGAGAAGGAGAGCCTGCAAAGCAGCCTGCTGGAGGCTCAGCAGCACATATCGGAGCTGGAGATGGCCAGGAGCCGTGTGCAAGCCCAAGTGCGCACAGCCACGCAGGCCCAGGAGGCCATGCTCGGTGAGAGCCTCGTGCGCTTTGTTTCTGCTGATGGCCGGGCCTAGTGCAGTTGCTCCCAAGCCAGCTCAGTCCGCAAGGCTCCTGAGGAGTGAAGGAGCTGAGGGCAGGTCCCTCCTTGCCTGAAACTGAAAGGGCTTCACTTCAGCACATTCCTCTGCTTGTGGAGTCTCTGACTCTTGCCATGTGTCATGTTTGCAGAGGATGTGAGGGGCCTTCGTCGTGAGCTGCTGGCTCTAAGATCTCTCAGCCAGCAGCAAAGTGAACGCATGGCTCAACAGCTCTGCTGGGCAGAGGAGCAGTGCGGGAAGGCTCTAAGACTCTGGCAATCTGCTCAGCAAGTGGAAGAAAAAAAGCTCCTGCAAAAACTGGTAAGAAACAATACACACCTGAAGATTTCAGGCAACTTTGGAGGGCTGGCTTAGCAGAAGAGCAGCCTGAGTATGTGACATGGCGGCAAGCATCTGCTGTGGGCTATACCTTGCTGAGCCAGGCAGCAGGGGGCTTCAAGGGCTCATAGTCCAAGGTCTGTGAAGAGCCAGAGGATAATGCTGGGATAGTATATGCAGCCACAGGTTCAGGATGGGCATAACCTGGAGGCTGGTGGACCCACCACCCAAAGCATGGCAGCGAAGGGGCAGGATCTTCCCCACAGCCTCGTGCCATGCAGCAGACGGCTGCTGAGCTTGCTGCCAACTGCAGTGCCAGCAACTGGGTTCCTTGCTTTCTGTCCTTCCATGGTGGATGGACAGTTGTCTTCCCTTTGAGCCTGAAGCAGATGCAACAGGCCCCATGTTGCTGGTGTTTCAGCTGGTGGCCTGCCTAGTGACTGGGTCATCGAGGTGCTGGCCTCATCCTCTTCCTGCAGTCCATCTGCAGCTCTTCCTTGATCAAAGGGCAGAGGGACTTTGAGAACAGAGCCTCTGAGAAGAGGCAGAAATCCTGAGGAGAGAAGGGCCAGACAACAGGAAGCCAACAGAGCAGGGAAGAAAGGTGGCATCTCCTTCCTTCCACCTGCTGACACTCCCTCTAACTTTTGGGTTAGAACAGCATTGCTGGAGGGCACAAAGTCACTTCTAATGTGCACTTTTCAAGTGGGGAGGGGGGGGGTTGTTGGAGGGTTGAAGCTTCCATTTTTTTCTTTGGAGATCATTGCAGGGACTTCATCTGGAACTGTCTCTCCCCCTCATCAGGAGAGACAACTGGAACAACAGCATTTGGAGGCACTGGAGCAGCTGAAGGAACGGGCAAACTTCCTGGCTGAGGTACAGAGAGAGCAGGAGAAATGAAGCAGGAAATTGCCATCATGCAAGCTGAACAAGAAAAGATACCAAGCAGAGCCAGTCAAGAGGCACAGATTGTGGAAAGAGAGTTTGTGCGCTGTTTTGGACTCCTCTGCTCTCCCTATGGGCGCTGCTTCTCTGGACACTGTCTGTCTGGATGGGATTGTCTCTTAGCTGACCCTTCATGAAAATGAGAATGAGAACAAAATGCTTTTGGAAAGCGTGAGCACATTAGTCTTGCTTGCCGCACAAGCGGTGGGTGGGAAGTTTAAAGCTGTCTTCATTTGTGTGCAGGTCCTGCAGGAAGAGCAGCGTCAGAAGGCTGCTGTCCTAGACAGGGTGTACTGGCTGCAGAGAGAGCTAGACCAAAGGGAGCAGCTGAGGCAGGTGCTGAAGGAGGAGTGGGAGAATGGGCAGGTGAGCCTGACTAGCCAGCTAGCAGAGGGAAGGGCAGTGATGGGGCGTGAACTGGACATCTCAGGCAAGGGGAGGCAAGGACTACTGCAGGCACTGGGAGCACAGAGCCTGGCAGGTTCCAGCACTGAGCACCAGGAAGAAGAGCTAGGATGGAAGGGTTAGAGCTGGGTAGAGAAGCAGAAGCAAGTGCCTGAATAGAAGTGCTTTTGAGACTGGAAAAGAGGAAACCTGAGCATGATGGCAGGTGCCAGTAAGATTTCTCCTGATGGAATATCAAGGACAAGCTGCAGGCAGAACTGCAGGAAGCTCAGAGGAAGATGAAGGCAATGGAGAAGAGGCACCAAGAAGAAATGCAAAGGATGCACAAGGTCCTGCTGCAGTACAGGCTGGCTGACCAAAAGCAGGTGAGTGAAAGAGCAGGAGGCAGTGCACTCATGCAACAAGTGGTCTCTGCCCTTGTTGCCTTTCCCCTGCAGAGCAGCAGGTGGATGGGGAAATGTCTCTGAGCGCCATGCTCTGTGGTCTCCATGGCAGCTGGTCAGAAGGACACTTACTGGGCCACTGAATCTCAGTTGCTGCCCTGGGCAGCAGGGCTGGTGCCTTGGCCGGTGGGCCAGCAATCCTGTGCATGTATTTCTGCTGGCCTCTTAGAGCTTGCTTTGTTTTTTGAGGGGTTTGTTCAGGTGAGCATGGTGACCCACACAGATTCTGAACAAGTTGTCCCTGTCCATGGTGAATGCAGTCCGCAGAACGGGGTGAAATGTACAGTTGTTCTTTCCCTGTCACAGTCTCTCCTATGGCTAGCTGTGACAAGCTGTAGTCTCTGACTGCTCTTTGGGTTTGACTTGAGGAGGAAGAGTTGACAGCTCAGCTTGCAGCCTAACACCAGTGTTGTTCCTAAGGGCTTGCCTTTGAAATGCTGTGTCTGGGCCATCGCTGCCAGGCGCCCTTCTGACACAAACAAATTTCTTGTCCCAGAGGGACGCAGGATCTGCCGTCAAAGCTGCCGCAGCAGCAGCATCCTCTGAAGAAGCCTCCTGTCCGCAGCCTGAAAACCAGAGCATGAGCAGTTCGCCCCGCTCGAGCCAGGGGAGAGAGAAGCACTTCCTGAAGCTGCTGAGTACGTCCTGGCGATTTCTTGTGCAATCCAGCAGTGTATTATAGTGTGTGTGCCTCAGCATGAGCTGTAGCACGTTCCTCCTCACTCTGGTGTCAGACAGACATTTGCACTCCCTACAGAAGCCAGTGTTGTGCTTGGGGGCAGCCAGGGAGCACTCGGGGCGTTCCTTTTGCCTTTGAGGCAAAAGGTGGGAGTGGGTGGGCTTTGCCTGAGCTTCCCTGTGCAGTAAAGACAAAAGCTGGGATTGTGTCCCAAGCAGCAGTAGGCTGCAGCCTAGCCAATGACTCAGTGAAGGTGTGTGTGCTAGTCCAGCCAAACTGATGAGAACACTTGGCTTCCTAGATTCCCTTTAGACTCCTGACTGGTAACCAGTCATTGGAGACAAAATACTTCAGAGAAATTGCTTGGCTGTGCGGCTGGTTTAATGCTGGTGTTGTTTATATGACTGTTGGTACTTCTGTTATTCCTTCTGTGGTTTGGTTTGATAAGAATTCTACATTTTGGTTAGCCTGACCTCCTTGAAGAGAACATCAGGTGACAGCACAAGTAAGAGTGGAAGATGTCTTTTCAGTACCCCCTACAAGTTAAAAAGTTACATTCTTAGAACAATCTCAAGGTATCAGAGAGGAAGAACTGTTTTCAAAGTGCCCCTAAAGAAGAAAACCAGGACGCTTTTCTTACAATCCCTACTTGGTATTTTAGTTGTGTCCTTAGGAAGATGCATCCAAGAGACACATCTATGTGGCATGGTCAGATAAAACTGCCCTGCAAGCAATTCTCAGGAGGAAGCCTGCAGCTCCTCTGCTGCATGTTCCTCCAGTAGCAGGCACTTTGTCACTGCTAATGCCCAGCTGGTAAATATTCTTGGAACACTGAGCATTGGCTCAGTGTTCCAATCCCTGCACAGAGTCCTGCACTCTAGGAAAGCACACCAAGGCTTAGTGACTCTGCACTACAACTGAGTTGCTTCTTACAACTAGTAAGAGCTGCCAGTGCAGTGCTGTCAGAGAATAACCGGTCAGGTACAGAACAGAGCCCAGTTTACTCAGTGTCTGCCATCAGCTGCTGGGACAAAAGAGGGGTTGGATCGACTCCTCCAGGGGTCTGAATTCAAACACAACCATGTTCTGGCTTGAGTTGGTCAGCTGTAGCAGCGGGCGGGTGGGGCGGTTTAGATGCTGGTTGCTGCTACCTATTTCCCAATAAGCATCTCCTGGAGAAAAGCCACTTGGGTAAACATTCAGGCAGGCAGTCAAGTCCACACACACCACACTCACCACAGCAAGCTCAGTGCACAGAGGCAGAGAGGCCTTTTATAAGGTCAGTTTCAGCGAGGTTTATTTGAGCACGCCCGAGGGGAACCAGAAGACAAAAGATAAGCCATGTCCTCTGCACAAGGTTTAAGTAGGGGCGGGTACGAGGGCGGTAGCAAGGGGGAGGGCAAAGGGAATGGGCTCTCAGGAAGAAGGGGCCGTCCACCAGGGGTATCACAACCAATGAGGAAACAGGGGAAGGAGAAACCAGGGAAAGTTGGGACCTATGGGGAAAGGAAGTGGGATGTATCGGTGTTATGCAAGAGTCCATGAGGAAGACTTTTCTGTCTGCCCAGGTAGGGTGGAACTCTATTGTAAGTATTCCTCCCTTCATGGGAGGGCTCTGGGGATTTCCCTGAGGGACAAGCAATCAGAGGATTCCACAGTCAACAGCTTGTAACACAGCTGGCTGGGGCTCTGGCTTCTTCACAGTGGCTGTCAGTGGCCATTCGTGGGCTTTGCCCAGCTTTTTGTCATACCTGCCCTGCCACTGACAGTGGTGTGACTGCAGAGGCTGCAGCCTTCCTTAGCTGTGAGGTTTCAGCTGCCTTCACCTGGACTCGTGAGAGGATCAGCATCTCATTTGTGCAGGCGTCTGTGTCACGGCAGCGCCTGAGGAGCGGCGCTCTCCTTGTGGCCCGTCTGGGCTGTGCCCTGTGGGAAGATGGGACCCGTGGGTGGTGTCCAAGGGGCCGAGTGCAGTGCTAGTGACAGCTGCTGCTAGTGACTGCTTCTGCTGCTAGTGACTGCTTCAGCCCAGGCTGAAGACAAGGCCTTGTAGCTCTTCACTACATGGGGAACGGGCAAAGTGGTCTTCAGAACTTAGCCTGCTCATAAATGAAAAGGGTTCTATTTCTTACAGCCATTGTTCTTGGATGTAGCACAGCATGAGCTGCTGTTCTCTAAAAATGTCAAGGCATTCTTTAGGCAAACTGCTGAGAAGTAGAGAAAATCCCCTCCTCTCCTGGAATTCACTTTGCAATATTCTTTCTGATCCGAAAACAAGAGGATGTTGATAAAAATTCATCCCAGGTGTTAGGGTGCATTTAATCCTTGGAAGTATGAAACCTTTTGTTGAATCTCACAAGAGAGTGTTTCTTGCCAAGAAAATGAAGGGTCCAGAGTTTTCAGCCCTCCTTCCCATTTGTCATCCCATAGATGACCACCACTTGCCTTGGTGTCCATTCTTTTCTGGTCTCTGTCTGTTCTGATGGTTTTTCCATGGGCTTAGTTTCCCTTCAAGGCAACCCTCCAAAGGAGTGTGGGAGAATCAGACTCTGTGCAGGCCAGAGCTGCCTGTCTTGCTGGGGCTGCTGTTGTTGTTGTTGTTCTTGTTGATGTTACTGTTAGCCAAGCGACCAGAAATTGCTCAGAGCCTCAGAGAGTGGAGCTGGGCTTCAGCTGTCCTGGAAGTCAGGATCTCTGTTTTGAAGTTTGCTTCTTGCAATTTGTTTCTTTCAGGGCATGTTGTGAGTGTGGGAGGTCCGGAAAAGAAGTACACGGGATGGAGACGTATTGGCAGTGGGTGAGTGCAGCCAGGCTTACTTCTACAGAGCCATGGGCCAGGAAGTTTGGTGGTGCAATATCCCATGGAAAGTCAGGCAAGCTGCAAGCATCTTCAGACCCTGGCTTTAGATTGTCCCTGTCTCAGTGCTGAGGCAGTACAAGGCTTCATCAAAGATTATGAATCTTTGGATGCTGACAGTGTCTTGGCTGCCTCAAGGAGCAGGACCTGGAAGCCCTCCTGTCCCTCCAAGATGTGCCACCAGATTGCCTGTTTTCCCATGAGACATGGTTTTGTATGTTTCCAAGTCATATGGCCACACTCATGAAAGAAGAAAAACCTGAGAGAGCCATTTCCCACCTGATAGCTGTCAGATAACAGCTCTCAGTAGCATTTCTTAGTCGTATTTTGCTGGATATTCAGTGGTCAGGAAAATAAGCAAGGCCGTGTGGTGTTGCCTGAGTTTGGCAGGTAGGATCACAAGAGAGGAGCGAGAAGGCCTGGCAGGACTGTGTGTTTCATTGGCTGGGCAGGCGTGCCACAGGCACAGACACGAGAAGGAAAAGGCAAAGAACAGCCCTGCATGCATAATCTAGTGTGTACGTTTGAGATTTGTAGCGGCCCATTTTTTTCCTGTTGGACCCAGCTTTTCTCTGGGACACTCTGCATGGCAGAGGGCTGCTGGGCTGCTGGGCCATTGGCTGAAGAGCAGACAAAGCCCAGTGTTTTAGAGGCACTGCAGGCAGCAGAGAGCTTCTGCCTGGGCTGCCTTTTGCTTCTGAGCACTGAACAACTTCTCTGGTTTTTTGCCTCTGCTCTGTTTCTAGGGGTTTTGGAAGTGTTTATAAGGCCTTCAACGCTGCCACAGGACAAGCGGTAAGTGCCCACGCGGATTTTGCAGCTCTTGAGTGCTTTCCCTTGGGATGTGATCTGTGGCCAGAGCTTTGGGCCGCCTATCTTTGCTGCAAAGGCTGTCCCGCAGAAGCAGCCTGTCTAGAGGCGGGCTGCAAAATGCATTTTGGACAGACTTTGTCCTTCCTACCCACCTGAATGAATGCAAGGATGGCAGTGGTGTCCTTCAGAGAAGGACATCCTAGCTTGGACTTACTGGATGAATCTGCATAGATTAGCTGATGGCAAGAGCATTCATTCCGGCCCAATTCCTCTTAAGGTTCAGACAGATATTTTGTTTTCCATCATGTGGTTTAGTTGGAAAATATCATGCAAGACCTAAAGAAGGAGAGATCTTGTGTGGAGCACAGTTTTGCCTTTCAGTCCTAGGGAACCTAGTTCACATACACGCACACACACAGAGATCAATATGAAGGAGTTGTTGAAGAGCCTTAAATAGTACAACCTTGTGTTGATCCTGTGTAGGTGACATTCCACTAGAGAGATGCTGTCTCTCTACCTACCGCACAGACATGGCAGTGTCTTGGAGAGTCCTGCTGCTCTTTGGGGCTAAAAGTTCAGAGTCCTGAATTCAGCTTTTTGGCTCTCAGCACATACATTCCATCTTCCTTAATAGTAAGGAATTAGATAACGAAGTTCCTTATCCACCTGCAGTGCTGGGCTCAGGAACTGCACTTGGAGGGAGGGGAGGTCTAGGAGGCGTCCAAAAGGCCTAAGCCCTTAGGTGCTTATAACCTGGGGCGCATCCACAGTGTACCACAGAAAGGGTTATTAATTTATAAACCCACTAAATAATTACAAGTCTAAGCCATGTGCAGGATTGTTCTTCGGAGTTGCAAGACCCAAACTGAAGAAGTTAGGATGTGCTAGGATTGTAACTTTACTTTGAGTCGCTTTGGAGTTCTTTTTTGGACAGCGTTTTCCCTGTCACATATGTGTGTGTTTACTCTGGCACACAATGGAAATGGCAGCTGTCTCTGAAAGGCTGGTCAAAGCCCCTAGAAATGCTAACGTATTGCCAGTGATTTCAATTTGTCTTCACAGGAGCAAAATTAGTTTTGGCTTCAAAACATGTGTAAGCGATAATAGTAGCGCTAAACAAAGTCTATTTGAGAAGTCTGTGGGTGCCGAGAGTGCTGTTAGCACTTTGTGGTTGATGGTTTAGAGTCCCTTTTGACCGAGGTGACAAGGCACCCAGGCCCGTGAGTTCACAGAGAAAGAGGCTCTGGTGATGTCTGTCCCTCACTGCTTTCAACGTCATCGTAGGTGGCCGTAAAGCAACTTAATCTCCAGCACCAGGGTTGTGAGGAAGTGGTAAAGGAAATCCTGGTCATGCGGGAACTTAGGAACCCCAACATTGTCACCTACTTTGAAAGGTAAGTAGTTTTGACAGAAAATGGATCTTTCAATTAACATCAATCCACTCCTGGATGAGGCATGGCAGGAGATTGCATTTTGTCCCCATCAGTGGTTCGTGGCATAAACAGCTTGAAGATTGATCTCAGAAACCTGGCTCTCTTACTAAGCCAGCAGCCTGTATGTTCACTGGCTGCACGTTTTGCTGGTTTGGGGCGTGGTTCTTTCCAAGGGTTGGAGGAGAAGTGCTGAGAAAGCATCCCAGAGATGATTTCCCTTGCACCATTCCCACTATTTTTCATTGCCTTGCATGCCAAAAGACTAGGCTAGGAGGCACATAATTTGCCAGGTTTGAAATTGTTTTTCCTGTTTGTACTTTCCTTTCTGCAAAGTTTCCCAAAGGGTGTTGGCAGTGCTGGACACCCACATGCCCTGAGTGAAAGCTGTGAAAACTGTGTCTCCTTGCTGCTGGAGTTAATGGTGCAGTTTGTGTATGAAGATGATGAAGCAGCTGCTGGGATGCGTCTGCTTCCAGATTGATCTTTGCCCTCACCAAACTGCCTTTTTCCCCTTCTTGCCACCTAAGCCATCTCGTTTTCCACGGGTGTGCCTTCCTCATTGAGGCAGCACAGATGACGGGGCACTGGATAGCCTGGGTGGAGTGTGTCTTCATTTGATTCCATCTTCATTTCCCAGTGACCTGGAAACAAAACTCAGCTGCAGTCTTTTCTTCCATACGGCAATTTAGCTGTGCACATTCAGCTCCACGCTGTTGCTTTCATCTTGCAGCTACCTTGTCAATGAGGCTGTCCTGCTGGTGTTGGAATATATGGATGGAGGCTCCTTAGCTGATGTAGTCAGCCTAAGAAGGATGGCTGTAGGACACATGGCAACAGTGTGTCGGGAGGTAAGGGGTCCTGCTTGTGCTTGGGATGGCTTGGACGGGCTCGTAGTTCGAAAGAGATGCTAAGTGAGCGATTCCATGTTCAGAGCATTCTTTCTGTGTTGCTCTCATGCTTCAGAGAAGAAGGGGCATCTGCACTGAACTGCCTGCCAGTGTCCCTGCCCTTACTGTAGTCTGTTCTTTACTCTGAGTTACCGTTGTTGAACTCCCTGTCTCTTTTTCATTTTTATTTTCTGTTCTGCCCTTTTCCTCTCCAAGCCTTTGCCCCAAACCTTTCTGCATTGCCTTCTTTGCCCGTAAGTGCAAAGGTGCTGGTGTGCGAGTTTTCAACCAGCGGCAAAGCCAAAGAGAGACTCACCTGTCACAGGTCTCCGCTTCAAAGGATGGCATAGCACCCAGCATGGTGCTTGCCGCTGAAAACTGACCAATGAGCTGCTTCCAGGTTCTGTCGAGGCAGACGTATAACCCTTGTCCTGCAGTCTCCCACCTGTCAGTGATCCCCTTGGTACCCAAGGCAGGGACTTTTTCTCTTTTGGCAAACCCTTGTTTGTCCTCCAGACAGGGAGAGAGCATCCGCTGCAGCAGCGGTCATTCTGACTGCCTTTGCAGGGGACAGTCTCCAGCAACGACTGACATTTCCCCGTCAATAGCTAATATGCCTCATTTGGAAAGATCCTGCTCTCCGAGTCTTGCAGCAGCAAGCTCTTCCTCTTTCCTGCACTTGCTGCTCCTTTGAGATCTGTGAACCTTCAGGAGCAGCCTCCATTTGCATCTGATGCAATCAGATCAGGCTGACTTTTGGCTTCCTGTTTCTTTTTTCTCTCGCAGTGCCTGCAAGGCTTGGCTTTCCTTCATGCCAACCAGGTGATCCACAGAGACATCAAAAGTGACAACATCCTTCTGGGCCGGGATGGCTCCGTCAAGTTGGGTGGGTATTCCTGGTCAGGCGCAGTGCTCCGGGGAGGCGGTGTGGGGCTGCTTGGGAGTGGCTGCCGGGTGCCCAGCAGTGGCGCTGGTGAGAGTGCAGGGAGCACTCTGCAAGCCCAGGGCGCAGCTGGAGGGTGCCGGGTGGTCTAGAGGGCAACAAGGTGCCAAGAGTAACTCTGGTTTCTGTGTGTGTTCCTTCCAAAAGGAGAGAGTTGCAATGTAAACATCAGGGGAATGAGGAAAAGCCATGGTGGGAGGGTTGTTAAGTGGACAATTGCCCATGTCCTTGGCTGCAGCCCTGAGGAAAGAGAGCCCAGCTGCTTTTCCAGCACGATTCAGCACTGCATTCTGGGACTTAGAGTGAAGAACCCTTTTCCTTGGTCTCCTACTTGAAGCAGTGTTTGTTTTTCTCCTCAGCTGATTTTGGCCTCTGTGCTCTGCTCAGCCCTGAGCAGAGTAAACGGAGGTCAATGGTCGGCACCACCTGCTGGATGGCACCCGAGGTGGTGAGAGGAGAGCCCTACGGCCCCAAAGTGGACACCTGGTCCCTTGGCATCGTGGGAATTGAAATGGCCAAAGGAGAGGCTCCTTATCTTCGGGAAACCAGTGACAGGGTAAGGTGCAAATACGCTCAGTTAGCTGTGTCCTTCTGGTCCCTGTCTATTAGACAAAATCCCATTCCCACAGCTTGAAGTGCTTCCAGCAAGGCCCACTTCTAAAACCGTCCCTGGGACTCACATCAGCTGTCAAGGCTAGACCTGGTGCAGCTTGGAATAGCTGGGGCTGCACTGGCACCTTTCTTCCTTTGGGAGAGAAGGCTCATGTCTAACCATCTGCTAAGGCAAGAAATTGCCACTGTAGACTGCAGCTTAAAAGATGGGGTCTAGGTGAGCACTGAAGGCTATGGAAGAATCACGTAGAGTCTCCTGTTTCCTTTCACTTCAGGCTAACTACCTGATAGGCAAGCAAGGGGTACCAAATCTGCACCAGCTCAGGCTACCCCGTGGCTTGTGTGAATTTCTGGGCTGCTGCCTGCAGATGGATGTGGACAGGCGAGGCTCTGCCAAGGAACTTCTGCAGGTACAAGGCAAAGGGGCTGCAGGCCAAACAGCTGTTCCCTGTCAGGGTTTGCTCCTCGGCCAAACTCCAGGCAATCAGATGGGCCCCCACATAGTAATCTCTGCTCTGCATGCTTTTCAAATGGAAACCAAGTAGGATCCAAGACTGCTTGAGGTTAGAAGGGATCTGTGAATGTCATCTACTCCAAAGCCACGGCCCCTGGCAAGGACATCTTCAAGTAGATCAGATTGCTCAGAGTGCCATCCAACCTTGAATGTTGCCAGGCTTGGGGCTTCTCCCAGCTCTCTTGGCAGGCTGGGCCAGTGTTCCAGCATTCTCCTCATAAACAGCTTCTTCCTTAGAGCCAATGTGAATTGAGTGTCTTTTAGCTTCAAACCGTTGCCCCTTGTCCTCTTGCAATTGGCCCTGCTAAAAGAGATGTCCCCATCTTTCTTGGAAGGCCCTACAGCTATGGAAAAGTCTCCATGGGGCTTCCTCTTCTAAACAAGCTAAACAAGGCTAAACAAGCACAACTCTCACTGCTGTCCCTTAGAGGAGAATTCCCACCTTCTGGTAATTTCTGTGGCCCTCTTTTGCTCTCGGCTGGTGTATTCAGGTTTACCTGGTAGCAAAGGAACCAAAGTATTGCAATGCCAGGGACGGGGTTTGAGGAACACAATGAAAACAATCCCTGCCAAGCGGTTTTAGATTGGTCTGTGGGAAGGCGGGGGCTGTGGGGGAGCTCACTGGGAGCATCTGAGGGCACCCAGCTTGTCCCTCCTGTCGCACTCTTAGAGGTTTCTGCCAGGCAAACGGGGACAGCTGTGCAGGATTTGTGCCAGCCCCATGTGCTGCCTGGCCCGGTCAAGTAGATGAGAATCGCTGTGGCTTTGCTGCCAGGTCTTGTGGCAGACAAGGAGCTGCTGACCGGGCCACTTCCTTGGCTGTGCCTGCTGTGAAGGAAGATGCCAGCCGGCACAGGATAGGGGGTGCATGCCGAGGCAGACGCTGCTCTTCCTGCAAGCCAGAGCTGAGCACATCTGTGCCCTGCTGCTTGTGTCCTTGCTCCTGGCTTGCTGCTGAAAACCTGCATGTCCAGCGGTTCTGAGAACAACATGTGGGATCAATAATTTTCAGAGCTCTTGGGAGTCTCTTGAGGAATGCCTTATGCCCCAGATCTCTCTTGGTCACTCAAATAGGCCATGTCTATAGCAAATAGGATCTTGAGTAGGTCTGTTGACTTTCCTAAAAAGAAAAAACCTTTGGACAGCAAGCAGCAATCCCACAGTGATATCAGGACCAAAATCCCAGCAAGTGACGCCACCTTGAGGAATGGACTAGTGCAGTTCTGGGCCATGTTTCCTGCAATAGCAGCATCCTGGACATGAAGGCAGATGTGCTGCTGGTGCCCTCAGTCCGATGTCTGTGTATTTCTGGGCACTAGAGGAATCCAGCCTGACCCTGTTCGGAACTCAGTTTGGAAAAGAATGGCTCCTTTTTCCTTTGTCTCTCTTAATTTGGTTTGTTTTGTTTCTTTTTCCCTTTGGGCAGCATCCATTTCTCCAATCAGCGGAGCCTCTCTTAAGCCTCTTCTGACAGGCTGATTGCTGTCATTCCTGCAGCAAGGAAATGCAGGAAGCAAAGGAGATGACAAGGACAACTTCAGCACTTGGAGAACAGAGCCTCTGAGAGCAGGTAGAAATCCTGAGGAGAGAGGGGCCAGGAAACAGGCAGCCATCAGAGCAGGAAAGCATGGTGGCATCTCCTTTTCTCCCAGCTGCTGACACTCCCTCTAACTTTTGGATTAGAACAGCATTGCTGGAGGGCACAAAGTCACTACTGATATGCACTTTTCAGTTGGGGGGTGGTGTGAGGCATGAAGCTTCCACTGATTCTTGGGGGAGATGGCTGGGACTTCATGTGGAAGTGTCTTTCTCCCCTCACCAGGAGCTGGAAGGGCAGTGTTTGGTGGCACAGCAGCTGCTGGCACAAGGGGCAAACCTCCTGGCCGAGGTTGAGAAGGAGCAGGAGAAAAGGCTGCTTGAGATGAAGCAAGAAGTTGCCACCATGCAAGCTGAACAAGAAGAGGTGCGAAGCAGAGCCAGTCAAAAGGCAAAGGCTGTGAAAAGAGAGCTTGTGTGTTGTTTTGGACTGCTCTGCGCTCCTTATGGGCACTGTTTCTCTGGACACTGTCTGTCTGGGTGGCATTGTCCCTTGGTAAACAGTGCTGGTGCCAAGAGGGCAAGGACCGGTCAGGTGAGAGGCTACCAGAGCGCAGGTTTGAGGAAGGCAGCAATGGTGTTGCAGGGCCAGAGAATGGGAAAGCCAGAGCTTTGTCTCAGAAGGTGGGAGGTCCCACAGGAAGCCCCCTGCAGAGCCAGGCTAGAGCTGTGGGAGTGGGCTGCCAGTCAGGCTGCTGAGGAGGTGCCTGAAGCTGCTGAGTACGTCCTGTGCATCCTTTGTCTGATCGAGCAGTGTACTGTGTGGGTGCCTCAGCATGAACTGTAGCACATGTTCCTCCTCACTTGGTGCTGGACAGACATTTGGACTCCCTACAGAAGCCATTGTGGTGCTTGGAAGCTGGCAGGGAGCACTCGGGGCGTTGCTTTTGCCTTTGAGGCAAAAGGTGGGAGTGGGTGGGCTTTGCCTGAGCTTCCCTGTGCAGTAAAGACAAAAGCTGGGATTGTTTTGCAAGCAGCAGAAGGCTGCAACCTAGCCAATGACTCAGTGGAGGTGTGTGTGCTAGTCCAGCCAAACTGATGAGAACACTTGGCTTCCTAGATTCCCTTTAGACTCCTGACTGGTAACCAGTCATTGGAGACAAAATACTTCAGAGAAATTGCTTGGCTGTGCGGCTGGTTTAATGCTGGTGTTGTCTCTATGACTGTTTGTACTTCTGTTATTCCCTCTGCAGGCTGCATGGGCCCCGCCATCTAAATCCCCACGTGTTGTGGTTTGTTTCTAGAATGTTCTGCTTCCCCCATGTTATGGTGTTAATGGTTCTGCCTTTGTTCCCCTCCCTTCCACAGTTACTTGTCAATCTCCCAACCCCTGGGAGATTGGGAATGGGATGGTGAAACGTGCAGGCTAGCTGGCCAGCCCGCCTTCAGCCAAAGGGATGTTGCCATGCAGGACTTCCACTCCGCAGGAGGAAGAGGCAACTTTCTAGTTAGTGGCAAATTTGGGTTTTTTGAGCCCCCGGAGGGACCAAGTGCACCCAAGGGATCCAGGAATAAGAGAGCCTCGAGGGTGGGGAAACACTGGGTTTTAAAGGGAGTGGGAGGTAGGGGTGGTAACAACACACGAAGAAATCAGAGTCTGGGGAAGGGTGATACATAGGTGACAGACATAAAGGGACAAACTGAGGGAGGGGCCCCGGCCCCGGAACCAATCACCTGACGCCCTGGCTAGAAGGTTCTAGAGATGGAGGCAGGAGTGCCAGGTGACTGGCAGGAAGCCGGGGGTGGGGAATTAAAATGATACATCGGTAACTGGGGCAACCGGGGAGGGCTTGGGAGATTGACAAGTAACTGTGGAAAAAGGCAGAACCATTAACACCATAACATGGGGGAGAGAGAACATTCTAGAAACAAACCACAACACCCACTCTAAGAGCTTTTCAAATGAAAACGAAGGAAACGTGCAGCGAAGCAATGGAGGAAGCGGAAGAGATGATCAGGACCACTTCAGGATTACTTTCTGCAATGGCAGCTTGGAGCTGGATTCACAATAATAGTCCTACACACCCTCAAGCCTGTTGGAAGATTCCCTTCCTTGTCAGCCAGGGAATAAGGCTCTACATTCACTTCTGAATTGGCCATTCTTTCTTAAAGATGGAAAGTCCTTCCTAAGGGCATTCTGGTGTGGTTTGGAATTGGGAACAGTCTCCGTTCCTTTATCAGCTCCAACCTACCCTGCCTTTGGAATGCTGCCCATTGGCCAGTTTTTGCCCAGCTGAGGACTTTGGGATGAGGAAGAATATGCAAATGCATTTCCAGCCAAAAGCCAGTGAAGAGCAGGGCAGCCTGTGAGAGACAGTCTGAAGTTCCCCTCATTTGCCTCATGACTGTCTCAAGGACCGACTTTGGGACCCTGAGGAGCCTGATTGGAATCCTGGTCTGCGGTGCTGGATAAAGGCCAGAAATCCTGAGGCCCCTGAGCAGAGTTCTGGCCTGCCAAGCAATTGTTCACAGCTGTGTCTACAGTGACTGCTTCCAGCAGGGCCTGCCAGGGGGCGAGGCGCCCCATGTGCTTGCACCTGCTTGGCGACAATAGCCCAGGAATTTTCCCACCTCTTGGCCCGGTTGGACTTTTCTGGGGTAACCTTTGGTGGTCCAAAGAAGACCCCTCATCTGCTTTTCAACCACCGTGACAGACAGACTGAGATGGAAGAAGCCTCTCTCTCAAGGACTGAGACATGAGAAGCTCCCCCCTCCCAAGGACTGAGACTGAAAGCCCCAACACGGGGGAGCTGTGTGGGGGAGCCGACCTGACCACAGCAAGATATTTGCCTGCAAGTGTGGCCATTGGACCAAGAAGACATTGGTCCTCGCCTACTGCTGAGAACATGGACTACCTGTTACATCTATTCTTTATTGGATCTTTGTCCCCCTCAGCGGTTTCAATAGACTTTCTTCCAGATCTGTTTTCCCCCCCTCAGCAATGGACTATAACAGAATCTTGAGTTAACCAGAACCTTTGAGAGCTTCCCAACATGACTTGGTGAACTCCATCAGCTGGATTACAAGGACTTTGTCTTTCTACGTTTGCTAGCTATATCCCCTCTCTCTCTCTCTCTCTCCTCTTTTGTCTTTTTCCTCTCCCTTAATCCCTCTATGGCATTTGCTGTGCTCATTCAATAAAGGTGCATTTGTTTGGATTAATACTGAAATCCCCACTGTGTTGTGTTTTGCACTCTGAGATCAGGAAAACGAACCATCACAGCTCCCTGCTCGCGTGAGCGGATCATGACACAGCCAGAACATCCTGTGCAGATCCAGGCTTTCAGCTGTGCCCACGGATGCTTTTGGTTCCTGTTCGGTGTAGCCGGCACGTCTCCCCTGTGACTGCTCCCGCCTCCCAGGTGGCCGTGGCTAATAGGTATGAGGCTCTGAGAGTGCACCGAAGAAGGCAGGCACGTCTGCTGGCAGTGCAGGAGAGCAGAGAGAAAGTGCCTGGCAGGACCCTGGCCAGCACCCGCTGTACCTGCTCTTTGTCAACAGTACAGGACTGGTGGGTGATGCTGCACTTGAGGTTGTCTGGGGCTCAGCAATGATGGAAAGTCTGTGTGCTTGAGTGGCTTTGTCCCTCTTACTGTGCCTTCTGTTGTCCCTGTGCTCCGCGATGTCTGCCCAGGGCTGTGTAGCTGCGTGGCACAGCTTAAGTGCAGGAGAGCCTCATTTGTTTGCCTTTTGAGATGGCTGCTTGTCATCGATGGAGAGAGACAGGAAGACTGACTCGGTGATCAGAATCCGATTTTCTTGTGGGATACAAGCATTTATATACTATTTTAGGGAGACTAGTACTGTGTACTACAATGATTAGGTTGAAGTCACTTACACGAACTTATGCATATAACAGCATCTCTTGCTTGCATTATTTAATAGGATTTTCTTTTTCTGGTAAACCTGTCTAATTAAATCTTCTTGCTATCTAGATCTAATTTTCAAAGTTCCGTTTGCTTTTGCCAAGGCATTTTATCTATCAATTCTCTTATCCTAATAAGGTCCAAAGTACTCTCTGTCTTGTGCACCCCAATATCATATCTCCCCCTTCTGTGTCAACCAAAACCACTCCTTTAATGGTCTTATTAATTAATCTCTGCACACATTGAAGCAAGCAAGGTATCATGATTAATATAATTATTATCAAAATTACCACATACATACCCATCCTAAAAAGAATCTTTTAGTTAAAAACTCCAGCCACTAAAATCTCAGGCTTGATCTTTATAAACTAAAAACATTCCTGCTGGCAGCTGCATTACTGGATTTAGAAAGTCTGCCAGAAGTGTAATTGTACTGAAAGTTTAATTCTTATAGATAGGGTGATAGGGAGAAGCATTTTTAGACTGATTCCTTCCCATGTATTTAAAATGAACACAAAAATCCAATTTCACAGAACCCAGGAATTCTAATCCTTGGGGTTCCACCAATGGTGGTTCATGAGGTTAAGGGATCCAATTTGATGTGATTTGATCTGCTTTCAAAAGAAAAAAAAAAATAGTGTAAAGTTCTGGAGGAGCTATATTCCCCCCTGGTTTTTTTTGCTTTTTAATAACATGTGTGTTTCTCATGATGAACATAAGAAGGTAACATCAAAGCAAAACAGTATGTAACATAACGATAAACTTTTACTAAGTAAAAATTAATCAGATAATAGATACAATTATAGCACATGAGAAATAGAATGGTGTTTTAAAACAATACATGATCAATTTCTTGAATATTGTACCATTACTTAGAGTCTGTAGTAATCGGCAAGCTTTATTTTTTTAAAGTGAGGGCTTGAAAAATCATTCTCGGGTAAGATTTCTAAGTTCATCTTAAACAGAGGTTTAGCTGTTCTACGTCTAAATTTGGTAAGCCAAAATGACTTGAATATAATTTTCGTGCAGAAAATTTTCTCTACTAGTTAAAGCTAGGACTTGGCTAGGGTCACGGCTTTTAACCGGAAGAGTCTTTTTAATATATTTTAGAAACCTCTTAGTAGTTAGAAAAATAATAGATGTCTTATAAATAGTTCTAGAACAATAAGTGAAGGTTTGAAAAGTAGCTGGTTTTCTCATTTATCGTTAGGTAAATAGTTAGTTAATGGTACCATAGACAAATAGCAAATGAAAAAAGGAATGTTGGTTATAAAAAGACAGCAAATTCACATCACAAAATCAACACCATAATCAGGGTTACCTAATATATCAGTAAAAATGGTCTTAAGAAATTGAGGTTCTATTTCCCTAGACATATATGACATTAAAGCAAAAAAGTAAAAGAAGGCAATAAATAACTCATAACTAATTACAGTCCTAATATGGAATTATTTCTCATTCTTCAGTATTACTTATAAAAAATAAAATAGCAAAAACTGTTCTTATTTCTAGAGCAAAATATCTTATCTTGTAATTTAAAGGAGTAAATTTTGACAAAAATTCATTCAGACTTTATGTCCTTCACTTGTTATAGCAAAGGAATTATGTCTTATAACTCAAACAGGTATACTTCAACAAAACTTAAAATCAACTTCACTAAAACTTAACCTTAATAAAGTATCTCTAAAAGAACTTAAAGTTAACATTGCTCAGACTAAACAAAACTCAATCTTAACAAGAATTAACTTATTTAAACTCTATTATTACAAAAATGTTACTGAAAATTTGTCATATCACGGTTAAACATCAAAGTAAACAACATGCAAGTAAACAACTGTACTGAAAGCTTTACAATAAAATTACCTTGTTAGAACTATGGAGTAAAAAGCAAGCACCTAAAAAAGCCGACAGTGGAATTAAATCTCAAAAAATTACTACAGATAAAGTTCAAGATTGGTCTTGAATGTGAGCTAAAGAATCTTGAATTTATGACTTATCTAATTACTCTCAGTGAACCATGCAGTTTTGCTATGTTATTAATAGGTAAAAAGACACCACCTCTATACCAACACTAGAATTGTTCTAGTAACAACCCTGTTAAAAATCACAGATCACAAGTTAGAAGGTAAATCTCAACACTGGCTGGTGCCAGGCAGGTGGGGCTGCACCCCCTGCAGCAGCTTTTAAAGACTGCTTGTAGGATTGATGTAAGTTTGGCTTCGTAAGAGTAATGGCAGATAAACATTGAAGGCTAAACTAAAAGAGATTTAGTTCTATTGTTCTGAGCAGAAAAAGCTGCCCATTTTTTAAAAGGTTGCAGAGTTCTCAAGTTAAAGCAATTGCTGCCAAGTGTGAGTTGTAGCTATTTCTTGTTAATAATTGCATGTTGTAATCTCCTGTTAACAGTTTCCTTTTTAATAGTGCCTCGAGCCAGCCCGCCGCTGCCCCGGCGGGGGCCCCACCTTTCGGCGTGGGCCCGCCCGTGCCGGGGGTGACCCCGGGGAGCGGGGGGGGCGCTCCTGCCTCGGCGCGGGTCGCGGTCGTGCCGGGGGTACCGGCCCGGGTCGCCGTGTCCCGCGGGAGCAGCTGCTGGACGGCTCCCTTAGCCGAGCGTCGCCCTGCTGCTCCCTGGAAGAGGGCACCCAGACGCTGGAGGGGAAGGGACATCGAGTCGGCATGCAAATGACCTCATTTCCTGCATGCAACGGGATGGACCCCTCACGAAACAAAGCCAAAAACCCCTAAAACAACGAGCCAACACAAAATTGATGAATCAAAGTGATGACTAGACGTGAGGATAGAATCCAGTGTCCACCAAGGCCTTTTTACCCATCACCCTAATCTCAAAGATGTCAGCTACACACAAGACCTCAAATGTTGAAGTAAAAAGCAGCAGATTTCCTTATGTTGTCTTGAGGATGGAACTTCTAGCTCTAGTCTGCGGATCAGTGGACGAAGTTGCACTCTTCCTCCTTTTGTGAGTCGCTCCTGGGAACGCTAGTGTTATGAGCATGGACCCACCCAGAGGTTCTCCCCACCAGAGCTGATCAGTTTTAATAAAGGCATCAAGGAGGAGGAAGGTCCCCTGCCTGTGTTTATTTCAATACAGTACTAAACACTGTACCAAAAAATGATTAACAAATACATTGTTAAAAAAAAGGCAAGTAACTGGAAAACTGACCAGGGCTAGGTGTCCTTCAGGGCTTTAGATCTGTACGAACTGTGGCTTTTGATAGCTGGGCTGCTCCTTCCAATACTTGAAAGTGCCTGGGGCACTTCAGCTGGGGACCATTGTGGGGTTGTCGAGTGTCCCAAATGACTCGTGTACAAAATTGAAATGCATCAAAATTCTCCACTCTGTTAAAAAATATTTCCCCCACAAAACCAGGGACACAGACATTACAAAAAGTTTAACTGTGGCAATCAGGCCCTGTTATTTGCACCAAGTGTTGGTTTTCCAGGCTTTCGCTCCTTCCATCCACGCCGGAGAGTCCCCGAGTCGTTAATCGCCGCTCATTGGGCTATTGGCTGCTTCAGATAACAGTCACACCGGCTCCTGTATCAATGAGTCCTGTTAGGAGTGTCTCTGCCTTTCAGAGTCCCATTGCATTGGCATGTTGGACGCTCAGAGGTAATATTTTGTGTCCATAAAATCTGTGGCACCCCTGTGGAACTGAACCCCTCCTCCCTTTATTCATCTATCAGGGGTGCAGGCAGGGGTGCTGCAGGAAAGGCTATAAGTTGAGCTATATTGCTCCCGGCCGGGACTACACAGGGCGGATGGGGGGTCCAAGCCATGATCTTTATTTCCCCAAGGGAATCAGAGTCTATAGCTCCAGGGAGAACAAACAACCCTGTTATCCAGGTGGAAGATCTGCCTATAATCAAAGCATGCATATTCTGTCCTGGCGGTCCGAAAACTCCTGTGGGAAGCAAATGGACAGATGAATCAAGCAATGTTACTGTGTCGGAGGTTGCCGGGTCCATTCCTGCGCTGCCTGGGGTGGCTGGTTGTAAGTCAGCGACAATTGCTCGGCGGGCGAGGGCAGGGCCGATTGGAAGTTCATGGTTGCTCCCAGCTGCTGCGTCGGCTGCGGAATTTGCATCCTCGCGCATCGCCGTCCTGTGCTGCGAGAGAAGTTTCCCTGCAAAGGCTGGCCATTGTGGTGGAACTTGGAGCGACATATATTAGCAAAGCGAGGGCCTTTCCAGCAGCAAGGGCATACACCCGGAGCTTTAGGTTTTTGCGTTTTTGGCAGTTTCTCCAGATTTGCCCATATCTCTCGCAGCCAAAACAAGCCACCTGTTTCCCAGGGGTTAGTTTCACGGTGGCAAAAGCGTTCGCTATGCCTTGCCCCACGGCTTGATATGTGACATCTGTGGTGTGTTTTAATGTCCCCAAGCGGTGGCACGCTTGTATCATTTGGAGTAAAGTGGGTTCAGGTTCAGGGGGTAAAGATTTTAAAAGCTGCTTACAGTCCAGGTTGGTGTTCTCGATGGCCAGTTTGAGGAGTATAATCTCCCTGGCTTGCTCGCTATTGATTTGTCTCTCCAATGTTTGTGTCAATTTGTCCACAAACTGCAAGTAAGGCTCTTGCGGACCTTGTTTGATATTCATGAAGGACTGTTGCGTAGTTTAGGCATCAGGAACCTTTAGGAATGCCAGGTGAGCTGCCCTAATATCCTGTAGGGCTTCTCTCAGTAAGGTGCCTTGGCCATTAGGCTTGGTATGCGCCCCCTCCCCCACAAGGTGGTCAATAGTTAAGGCAGCCAGGGCTTGGTTTGCATGTCATGCATACATTGCAATTAAATTTTCCAGCCCTTTTTTCCATTGTGGCATAAATATAGCATATTGTGTTGGTGTGAGCAACAGATTTGCCAAAAAACTTACCATCGTGAGGAGTCATGAGGTGAGTAGTAAAGCTTGCTCTTAATAAATTACTAAAGTAGGGGGACCCCAGTCCATATTCCTGCGCAGCGGTACGTATGGCGCAGTTCCTTAACTTCCGAGTGATCTAGAGGCTCTCATTGTGGATTTTCCCCCTTCAGGCCAAATTGCACAAGGGCCACAAAGATTTCTGCAGTAGTGTCAAGGTCTCTGTCCTTAAGGGCTTTCCTTTTTATCTGTAACCAATTGTTACACGTATCCAAAGGGAGTAAGCTCGCATCTTTTTCAGGGCCAGGGTTGAAAGAGTCCAGCTCCCCTTCACTGCTAGAGTCAGTGTCTGCTGCATAAGCCATAAGTGTGCGGCGGCTCTGGGATGGCTGGCAGTGTGGCGGTGGGACTGGGGGTGGCGACCGGGCTCTATCCCTGGCACTCGCTGGGGAGGGCGTGCGGACGGGAGATGGAGAGTGGGACC
This sequence comes from Molothrus aeneus, assembly GCF_037042795.1. NCBI lineage: Eukaryota > Metazoa > Chordata > Aves > Passeriformes > Icteridae > Molothrus > Molothrus aeneus. The sequence goes on along the minus strand of NW_027099079.1, from coordinate 2,212,815 downwards.
TGGGCAGGTTTCAATCCGGCTGGGGCCGTCTCAGGGTAGCCTCACAGGCTGTAGCCTCACAGTCTTCCCCGCAGCCTCCCACTTTTTTAATTGCGCCCATGACTGCCTTCCAAGCAGGAAGCATTCGGAGCTCTGGCTCGTGGCCAGGCAGTGTCGCGAGGTCATAGAGCTTTACTCCGACCTTGTCCCGGAAGCGGAGACTAAATACAGAAGAAGGGGTAGCGTCGGGGACCATGTGTGACACCCATCATAAAATGACTTAAGGTCGTGCTTTGGGATGGGGGAGCCACGCCTGTCCAGAAGGGCAAGCACGGTTTCATAGACGTCTCTCTCTTTGAACATTTCCTTTCCCATTCCTTTAGTTCCCCTGGCTCACCTGTCAAAGCGCAGCAGACAGGGATTGCAGGCCCAAACGCGGTTCTCTAACCGTCACCATCAGTTCCAGGGGCTCGCCGACTCCCCGCCTGTCAGGCAGATTCATTTCCTCACACAGGGCACCAATTGTCGGCGATGGAGATAGACAGGGAGACTGACTCAGTGATCAGAATCCGATTTTCTTGTGGGATACGAGCACTTATATACTATTTTAGGGAGACTAGTAATGTATACTACAATGATTAGGTTGAAATCACATACAGAAACTTATTCATGTAACACCACCTCGTGCTTACGTTGTTTAATAGGATTTTCTTTTTCTGGTAAACCTGTCTAATTAAATCTTCTTGCTATCTAGATCTAATTTTCAAAGTTCCGTTTGCTTTTGCCAAGGCATTTTATCTATCAATTCTCCTATGCTAATAAGGTCCAAAGTACTCTCTGTCTCATGCACCCCAATATTCCACTGCAGCTTTGGACTGTTCCAAAGGGGTCTACTTGGCGTTTGTCATCTGCAGGCCATTGCAGAGCAGTGGGCCACAGGCTGCTGCCAGAGCTCCAACACAACACAAGTGTGGCAGCCCAAGAATCAGTGCACGGATCTTCCGGATGTTCGGAGACATTCAGTTGCCAGAGAAACAGCAAGCAGGACCAGAGGAGCTTTGCATCTCCCTGCCACAAAACGAGGTCAGCCTGCAAATGGAGTCAGAGCAAAGGTAAGCATGTACCCGCATTCTAAAGAAGGAACTGCAGCCTACAAGAGTCCTGGAAATTTATTCTCTTTGCTTCTTTTGCCCCCTAAATCTCATTGAAGAAGTTAGGCTTTTCAGAACCAGCTAGGATGCCACCTAGAAGAAGCAGACTTGCTTTCAGTCAAAGCTTTTGAGACCAAAAGTCTGGTTTGCTTGGGTTTTCCTTGGATGCCACTTGGGTTGGCGCATTTTCTGAGTTCCCCTGGGATGCCTTGAGCACTGCCTTATGGGCTGGGAGGACATTTTCTGCTGCTTTATGAATGAGGAGAACTTCCCAGGCTTTTCTTTCGCATTAGCTGTACAGAAGGTTGCCTTGCTGGGCACAAGAAAGCCACAGAGCAGCTGCTATTGTGAGGTCAAGGGAGCGGTGCAACAGTGCTGTCAGCCCAGCATTGTCCCAGTGCGCGCAAGGCCTGGTCATCCAGAGCAGCTCTTCCGCTCGCTCCCTGCAGGAGGATCCTCGTGCGCAAGGAGTTCTCAGCGGATGGCCTGCACCCCGAGAGGAGTCTTGGCTTTCCCTTGGGTGGCATTCAGCGTGCAAACCCACGCAGCACTGCCAAAATGATCAGGCAAGTCTGTGCCATGGTTTGCACTGTCTTTTCTGTTGTCTATTCCGGCTACTACCTGACCCAGCTGACTCGTAAGTAAAGGTGTCTCCTGGGGCTGGCATCGCCCAGCTTTTGCTTCACTCTGCTCTTGATGCCGCACTAGTGACCCAGTTTATTTGGGAACAAAATGGCCATGAAGATGCCACCGCTTTGGTCAATGTCCTGCCAGCAGCATCAGCTAAAAAGGGGGCATCTGTACTGGGTGGCAGGTGCAGAGTATTTGCAGTGCAACCTGCAGCGGTTGCCTTCCCTCCCCGGGAGAGTGCGTGGCAGCGGAGTCCGTCATTTCCTCAGCTTGCTGCTTCAAGCAAGACGAACTGCAAATTGCAGACTCTGAGGAGAGATTTGTAGAAGTACTTCTACCAACTCAGTGGTTCTCTCCAGGAGTGAAGGAAAGCGCCTTTTGCTCCAACATTGCCCCTTAGAGGCCTTGGCTGCGTGACTTGACCCTTTGATGCTGTGCCAAGACTGCGATTCCCTTGGCGATGCAGCACAAACTCCAATGCATGGAGGGTTTGCTGCTGAGCCCAGCAGCTGTTCCTGGGCTGCTTCAGCAGGGAGCTGCCGCAGCCCAGGGGCCCTTTATGGAAGCTTTGCTGGGCTATCATCTTCAGCCAACGAATGGGAATTAGGGCATGCCATTTAAAAGAATAGAGATCTAAAATGCAGGAAAGAGAAGAGGAAAATGCTGCTTGAGCTGTTGGGCACAACAGGAGCTCCAACTTTTGAAGAGCAACGGGCATTTCCACCACCGTGTTTCTATTTCTCTCTTGGCAAAAGAGGCCCAAATGTAGACAGAGCCTACTATAGCGCCCTTGTGGTTCTCTTGCTTGCTGTGGGAAAGAGCTGTTGCTCCTGGAGGCACGTTGGCAAAGTGGCTCTGTGTTGGGACTGCCTCGTGCTGTGAAAGTCGCCAGCACGGGCACTTTTCTAAGGGCCTCTGGTAACTTTTGCCTTGCTCGCTGCAGGTCACCTGACACGTGGGTGGAGACAAGCCAGTCCTTTGGTGAGTGGCAAAGGAAGCTGAGAGGTTGCTGGCGTGTGAGAATTGTGCAGCAATTCTGCCAGCTTGGCCTGTTGCAGTTGAGTGTGGAGTGCCAGCGTGGGAGGCTGAAAGAAAGGCCAACTGCCCGGTGGCATCAGCAGTAGCAAAGGGAGCCCTGGCTGTTTGCTGATTTTCCGGTGAAGAGCCTTTCAAGAGACAAAAGGCAAACGGGACGGCTCCAAGGCGTCTTTCTGCTTGTAGCCAGCAGGGAAGCTCAAATGCACAGCAAGATGGAGTAGCACCTCATGCAGCCATCTTCCTCGAGTTTTCGCGACTCAGAGTCCCACGTGTATCAAAGTCTATGATTTCCCCTACTTCTGGGTCCTTTCCCAGCTCAATAGAAAGCAGCTCCTAAGGGATTGGCTTTTGTCCATCTCTCACTTCTGTCTGTCTGCAGGGCTCAACAGCTGGCTCAGCAGCTCCTCCAGCTGCCTCTGTCATTGAGGAAGAGGCTGAAGAGGAGCAAAGGAACATCAAGCCTCCAGCTGCTGTCCCTCCACAGCCTGAACACGCAGAGCCGGTAAGTGGCAGCTGAGCTTGGCACTGCCTTTGGTGCAGGGCCAGGCTTCCCGTTTTGGAGCAGCCCTTGTTGCTCGGGGCTGAAGATGCTGGGGGCGGTGTGCCTGCCATGACGTAGTGCTGCTTGAGGAGGGCCTAAGAAGTGCTGGCCAGTGGGTTCTGAAGTTTGACATTTAAGCTGGGATGCTGAGAGGGCCCGAGAATGTCTCTTGGGATCAGACAAGAGGCAGCATTCCATGATTCCCAGCGTAGGAGTCAGCCCCTTGTGCCCACTGTCAGTGCAGGCTGCCCGTGGTCGGTAAGCAGACGGAGCGGCCCAGAGACACAACTGACAGCCTTGCAGGGAATCACACTGGGCCCTGGAAGGGACCTGCCCTCTCCTAATGGACTAATTAGCTTCAGGCTGTGCTTCACTTCCAGCCGGTCAAAGCAGAGTTTGGAGAGGAGAATCCTCGTCAGCCCTGCGTTGTGAAAGGCGGGTGGGTCTGGGCGGGGCTGGAAGGTGGCTCCAAAGGGCCGCTCCCTAAAGGCTGTCATAGAGAGGGGAAATCCGTGAAACAGATCAGAGAAGGGACACACTGCGGGCTTCTGAGTGGACCGTTGCATGCAAGCTGCAGGGTGATTTCATTGCCCAGGAAAAGACAGGAGGAGGAAAGCAACAAGGCTCTGGGGCCATGCTCTGATCTCTTGCTGGATCTTGGCAGCCTCAGTGATACCTTGTTGCCAGTGTCTAGCAGAAAAGCTGCAATCGTGGAGCATGGAAGTGTCCCTGAGGGGCTGGATCCAAGTAGCCTTTGGGCTTTTCCCAAAGTTGCCTTTGAGAAGGGGACATGGGAAACGCCCTAGCTGGAGAGGCCCGGCGGTGGCTGACAGCACCTTCCCAAGGCCTTGCTTTTGCCGTGCGTTCCACAGGGCATCTGTGCCAGCCACCCTTCTGACGGGCAATCCTTTCTTGTCCCAGCTCAAGACGGGCTCTGCAATTCAACCTGGTGCCGCTGGACCAGCATGGCCTGCAGCAGCCAGCTCGCCCCCCGCTGCTGGCACTTCCTGCAGCAGCGCAGCCCAGCAGCTCGAGATGAGGGAGGAGCAGGGCCTGAAGACACTGAGTACGTCCCGTGCATTTCTTGTCTGCCAGAGCAGTGTGTTGTGTGCGTGTCTCGGTGTAGGCTGCGCCAGAAGTTGCCCCTCGGACTCAAAGGCACTTAGGCCCCTCTGCAGAAGCTGTTGTTGTGCTTTGAGGCAGTGCGGCAGCGCTCAGGGAGTTCCTGCTGCCTATGAGAGCGGCTGGGCCTGGCTTGGCTCTGCCTAGGCTGCCTACTGTGCCAAAGACAAAAGCTGAGCATTTTCTGCTTCAGCAGAAGGCTGGCACCAAGCAAGTGACTAGGCCCCAGGGAGCTCTTCTGACCCCAGCCGTTTTCTGGCTATCCTTCTTACTCCTACTCTGGATCAGACACTTTGTGGCCCTGGCAGTGGACCTGCCAGTGATTCTGGACACTTGGATCCCAAGTGCTCTGGGGATGCCCGGAGGCAGACGAGGAGACCAGGATGTCGGTGCAGAGGCCGGGTCTGGCGCTGAGTGCAGAAGGCGGCTGGTCAGGGACAGCCCAGGAGCTGATCCTGCAGCTGCTGCTCCAGCGCTGCTCCACCAGCGTTCCAGCAAGGGCCGCAGGAGCAGGAGACAACGACAGTTGCTATGGGCACAGCCCAACATTCCATCTAGAACCCCAGGGGAGCCATGGGACAGAAAGAGGCATGGGCCGCCTCTGGCCCTTGTACTTCTTCTGCTGCAAGTTTGCTCTGAGAAGCTTCCCATGGGGCCTTTTCTCCTCAGTCGTCTGATGAGACGGGCAAAAGCAGTGCAGGGACAGCCCTGGGTCTTCCCGGTGCTTCTCTGCAAGGTGCCTCCAGCTGAACGTGCACAGGAGCCTGCCTCTGTGCAAGGGCCCAGACCTCATCTCCTGCCCTGGAGAACCAGAAGGGCTCCTCCCACTGGCTCTCCTCCAGCTCTGAGAGGAGCTGGAATTTGCAAGTTGTCCAGTGCAGAGCCAACTCCAGAGCTTCCTCTCAAAGTGGAGCCATTCATCCTGCCCCCTTTCTCAATTCTCCTTTTGCTGCCCAATAATGTCACTGCATGTTTTCCCTCCTTTGGGCCTCTGAGCTGGTCTCTCACCTCATCACTCCTCCCTTGAAACTTGGAGAAACAGGATGTTTTTCAGGGCAACTGATGGGGACACACACACACACACACAGGGACAGCACACGGGCATTTCTCTAGCAAACATTCATGCAGAATTTCTATAGCCCTCTTCCAGCTCCCTTGGAGAAGCTCGGTGTTTGTCCCCAAAAGACTCTGCCATTCCTCTAAGAAAGCAACACTAACAGAATTCCCTTTCCACACTGCTGGCCTTCACATTGGTTTTAACGCCTAGATCCCAGATATGACAAAACCCAGGCAGCTTTGCTGCTTTCCTGCCTGTCGTTAAGGAAAAGCAAATCTTGCTTCAGTCCCAATCTTGCTTCCTTCCCAGCCTGCACCTTACCCACTGGCCAGCAAACTGAGGGGGCAGCTGGAACAAGTCCCACTGCAAGGCAGATACTTTGTAGGCTCCAAAGCCCACCTGCACCGCCTCCATCAGACAAGGGCAAGCTTCCCTCGGCTTCCCAGAAGCAGCCTGGCAATTGCCCCCTCCCTCGCCCCCTCTCCACCCTCCACAGCCCCTGCCACCAAAGCCTTGCTAGGCAGGGCCATTTGCTGGCCTCGAAGAAAGAGTGCCTTTGATTCTTCTTTGGCGCAAGTGCCCGAGCTGTGAGAAGTCAGAGGATAATGATCACACCCGCTCTGCTTTAGCTAAGGAGATTGCTGGAGGCCCAGAGCGGGACACTGGTCCTTTCGAGAGAAACTGAAACTGAACTAGCCATGCCTTTGTGGCGCATGCGGATAGGAATTGGATAGAATCGGAGGGCTTAGAAACATCCTCCAAGGTGGTCAGCTCCATCAGTCCCCCAAAATGAAACAAAGTTATGTTACTGGGCTCCAAAAAGGACTAAAGCCGCTGCTTTTATGCCAGAAAATATGGTGAGACCAGACCACTCATCTAGATCCAATTCCGTGAATTAAACAAAGCCTCCCTTTCCACTCCCAGCTGAGATGTTGAGGAATCAAAGGCAGACGCCCCAGCCTTATTTCACTGGCAGTAAAGGAGACACACCTCAGTAAGTCCTGCCAGCTGAGCAAGGGGCTGGGCCCGGGGAAGGTGGCGCCTGCCCAGATTCTTCTCTCAGGGCAAGTGCCGTCTTTGCAACACCAGGCAAATGGAACAAACATTGCCAGAGTGTTTTCATACAGACAAAATACAAAATGGAACAAACTTTGGTTTAATGATAAAGACCCATTGGCTCTCAACAAAGGCAAAATGACAAAAGGCAGAGCATAGACAACACCCAACCTTTGAAATTTATTGATAAATCTAATAAAACTATTGAATCTTGAATAATACTAATGGATCTTAACGACTAAATTGAGGAGATTCCTATCATGTCAACTAACTAAGTAGAAGATTAAACTACCCTAAAAGCTTAAAAAACAGTCCTATTCCTATCTAGTCCAATTGATACCTAACTCTTGCTAGCCCTGGACAACCTGCAGGGTTGTCTAATTTCAAAGTCTTGTCTTCTTGGCGAGAGGCTCTGCTTCCTTCCGAGGCCGATGTCTTCTCCTGTGGTTGTTCCTTTCCTTCACGGTTTCAAACACCCTGCAAGATAGGAAACAAACCATCCATTGCTCACTTTAGTACATACCATGAAACCAAGTGCCGAGATCTCCGTTTGAGTAGGAATTTCTGTCTTTTCGGGCAGTGGCACATTTGTGAATTGATCAGCACCATGAGTCTGATCATTCTACTTTCAATGCCTTGAAATGTCTTCCTCCTTTTGCTGCATCCTCTTTTGAATTTGATCAGCAGCATCAAACCAAGCTTTGATGGATCTATTCCTACTTGTATGAACTGTGTCTTGTTGGGGCACGGCAAGGTTTCATTGTGAAGGCTGGGTTTTACCTAAGCTCTTTGGGTTTGAGGTGGGTGTTAAGCTTGACCACGGCTGCCGGGGGCGATGCTGCAAGTGCCCCCAGCTTCCCCTGCGGTGCCTTTGAAAAGGGTCAGCCTGTTTTAGTCCAAAGGCGCAGCTTTGAGCAGAAAGAGGAGGAACTTACGCACCGTTTGCACTGCCCGCAGGGAAAGGGGCCTCCCGCCGAGCGGGGCGGCTGGCGCGCTTGGCAGCAGGGACACTCGGCGCTGCGAGCCCTCTTGCGGCTTCTCTTCCCTGTCTCCCCGTTCTCCTTTCTGGGAGGGCTTTTCCTCCTCTTTGCTTTGCCCACACTCTGGAAATCAAAGAGTCCTTATCAATGCTTCCTTCCTCTCACAAAGCTGGAAACCAGAGCATCCAGCACAAAAATCTATCAGCCTAAGCAAATCCTTCCAGACCCTCAAGAGCTGAGAAAACGGCTGCCTTTGCCAATGGGCTGCGGCGGGCTGCCAACCCAGAGCTTGGAGGAAAATACTCCTCTTTTCTACAGGCCAAAGGGGTGGGATAAATACCTGCCTATTTAGAGCTCTACATTTCTTATTTCTACCTTTCTGCCTAACATCTATTTCTCTCTGCTTTTCCTCCACAAATGTCTAGGCAATGGCATTTAAATTCAGTCCAATTAGGGTAGACACATGGTTAGCCATTTTCTAGTACCCAAAATAATCTCCCTCCCTGTCTCTCTCTCTCTCTCTCTCTCTCTCACATGATGTGAAGCAAATTGCTCTTTGCCGGTAAGGAAAGTTTTAGGGGAGCCACGGCACCGGCAGCTCCTTCTTGGGGAGTATGCTGCGATGCTAGAAAAACTCCCTGAAAATCTGCAGCATATCCACAAAGGCAGCCTGGATTGCTGATGTCAGCAAGCAGTGGGGAATTAAGGGTCTGATTGGAGTCAGCGAGGGTGCCAGCCCTTGAGAAACCCATCTGTAGAGAGTCAAAGCCCATTTTGGTGGCGCTGCTGCTTCCTTGGGTCAAAGTTAGGCTCCAGAATTGCATACTTCAGGGCAGCAGCACAAGGAAGCCCCGGGCAGCATCTGCTGTGCCTTTCCCAGCGCATGGGACGATGTGATCCTGGCAAAGGGGCGTCTGGCATGGCTCGCCAGCAGCTTTCTCCCCTTCTGCCAGTTTCTCGACCTTCCTGGCACGTCTCGATTTTCTTGCCCCTCACCTGAGCAAGAGTGCTGGCAAGTTTATGCTCCTTTTTCCAGGAGTAGTAGTACTCCACACACTGTGCCACGGTCTTAGTCTGGATCTGTTGTGAAGAGAAAAAGAAGGAGTCGAAAATGGTGTCGGGTGCACTGGGGAAAAAGTAGAATATGGAGTGAACTAGGAAGGAAAAGCATGAAGTAAATGGAGTAGGGTGTAAAATGAAATCAACATGGGGAAAGAGAGGCATCATGCAATGTCTTAAACCGTGTATTCTGCTAGGTGGTAATACACGCAATGCACAGATCAACAACAAATCCATCTAGCACAGTTCTTCTTTCCCCGCTTCCCTCCAGTTATGCCAGCACACCGTCTTGTGGAAGCAGCAGCAGACCTGTGCGACAAGTCTGACAGAAGAAAGCTTCATCTTCCAAAAGAGCTTGGAGAAAAGGGCTGGAGAGGCAGGATCATCCTTTTGACACAGGCTTTTGATGTCCCCTTTTGTTACTTCTTGAAGATACTTGGTACTTGAGAAGAGAGAGACTGAAGCCCAGGGCTTGTTCCCAGAAATAACCAAGCTTTCCTCCTGACGATCTGCTCGGGTAAAGAATGTCCCGTGGCTTTACCTGCTTCTGGATGAGATGAAAATCCTTGCCGTAGGTGTGGAAAGCCTTTTGGAAGGACTCCTTCTCCTCAGGTGTCCATCTATCAGAGCCTGGCAAGAAAAAGCAGCGGGTAGTAAACGCATCCCTTGATCCACACCAAGTAGATCCCACTGGCTGCCGAAAGAAAATGGTGGCAGGCCGTCATTCACGTGTGTGTACGTGTCTGCTCCCTCAGAAGGTCATGAAGACAAGAGCAGGCATTGCCCGGGGAGAAGGATTGGAAAAGAAGTAAAGCTGAAGGACTAGATACTGGTGCTTCCCCACCTGCAGAGGAGACAAGACCTTGTGCTGGTGTTAAGCACAATTGCTTTAAGCAGAAACCCTTGCCACAACAATGAAGGGGACGGCAGCATCTGTCAGGGACGCAAGAAGCTCTGCTTTGCTTACCTGCGTAATGATAATCAGCCATGGGGTGGCCTTGAGGTGTTGCAGGCCCCTCTGAGAGCAGCATCTCCAGAGCCTCCTGCAAGATCAAGAGGGAAAAGGCTTTAGCCGCCCCACCACATTAAAAATGAGCCAAAAAATCACAGGTGCTGCCTTGCAGCTACTTTGCCTCTCCAGACATTCAAGCGACTGTATCCCATGTGGGTGAAACACTGTCATTTGCTCCAAGTCCCTGGTTTTTGCTGCCCAACCCTTTGATCCTGGTCCCCGAGAGTGGCCTTTTGCTCACCAACCTAAGGATTTTGCTGCTCCTGCAGCCAGAATGGCCTCAGCTGACTGAGGCTTCTGGGAATTTCCCCTCCAAATGTCTTAGAGAAGCCAGCTCTCCAGGCCATTTACAAGGCAGCAGGACCTTCCGCCGCCGCCGCCGCCTCCAGGAGGGAGATTCTCCCTGCTGGAGCCCTTTGGCCTCAGCCCTGACGCAGCTGGAGGAGACACAGCAGGCAGCAAGTGCTCTGCTCCCTGTTACGACCCTTCTTCAAAGAGCAGCCAGGAAAGGCTGTCCCAGTGCCCGGGCCCTCTGCATTCCCTGTGCCCTCTTCTCTGCGCCCAAACAGCCGCTTCTTACCGTAACGCTGCCGCGTGCCCGGTGCAGGCAGTGCAGGGCGCGCTCCAGGTTAGCTGCTGCCCCGGGAATGCCACGGGAGCTGGCCATGTCCAACAGTTCTCTTACTGCAAGCACAACAAAAAACCCACCGAAAGTCAGCCTTGAGGCCAGCAAGGGCAAAGACTGCCATGCAAGGCAGAAGGAAAGGCTGGGAGCTAAAGACAGCAGCTTGGAGAGTATGAAAAGGAGAGCAAAGCCAGGGCCAGCTGAACCAAGGGCCCACGCAGTGCTGGCTCTCCCTCCCAAGCAGCTTCTGTAAGAAGAAGTGGGGGCCAATCTGCGCTCTTCCAGTGGCAGACGGCCCTGACCAATTTGGAGAGCAAGGTGCTTGCTCTTGCTCCTTGCCTCTAACACTTCTACATGGGAAGACGGGCGAGACAAGGAGAGAAGCAGAGCCTGCAAAAGGCTGCCTTTTTACGCAAAAGGAGCCTTTTAAAGACCCAAGTAGCTCAGGGGTGGAAGAAAAGCTTGAAGCAAAGCTACCTCTGTCAGGTTTTTCCATGTCAGAGTCATCCTCCCCCCAGGGCTTCCAGACCAGGGTTGCAGGCTCTTCATCCTCACTTGGTGCTCTGCTCTGCAGCTCTGGCAGCTCAGCCTGAAAGTGGCTGCCAACATTGATGTGTCTAAAGGAAGAAGGAGGTGGAGGTGAGAAAGGCAAGTGGTCAAGAGAGCCTTCCTGTGCACCCACAGGCTTGAACCAATGCCACCCTGACTCTGAAAGAGCAGTTCTCCTCCTCGCCATTCCTCCAGTTTGCTGTCCTTTAACCCTATGCCAAAACTCACGGCTGAATCTGGGCTCTTGCTTTCCTTTTCATTGTGCCTCTCCTTTCCACCTGAAAGAGATCAAAGCAATGCTCCAGTTAAAAATCCTTCCTTCTCATCCTCATCATTGCAAAGCCCGAGCTCCTGTGTCCCAGCTCCTTTCTCTTTGCCGCCTTTTTGACATGGAATGTCCTAGGGAGGACCCTCTAGCAGTCAGCAGCTTCCTCAGGAGGGCAAGCACAAGGCCATGCACTACTCTCTTCACTCCCGGGGCCACTGAGAAGAGCCAAGACAATGGCAGGGGAGATGTGCCAGTGCAGGCTTAGGTTGGATAGAAGGAAAAGGTTCTTCAGCCAGAGGCTGCTTGGGCACTGCAACAGCCTCCCCAGGGAAGGGAGCACAGCACCAAGCCTGACTGAGCTCCAAAAGTGTTTGGACACTGCTCTTGGGCACAGGCTGTGATTGTTGAGGCTGCCCTGGGCAGGCCCTGGACATGGGCTCAGTGATCTTTGAGAATCCCTTCCAAGCCAGGAAATTCTGTGCTACTGTGATTGTGCTCTTGAGGAGATGGCATTTGACGGCCGCCCCTGAGCATGAGGTAGAACCAGCCCTACATGCACTGGAAAAAGAATCTATAAAGATATTAAAATAGCATGGATCTATAAGCCATGGAACTACGTAAGTATATAAGAATTGCTGATCCCACATGGTTTTTGAAGTTGAAAGCCTGTGTTTGAGGAGAAGCCCAGTCAAATGCTTCTATGCCCTGAAGGACAGGGATGCCAGAGGAGAAGTGCCATCATTCTGGTGTTTGAAGCTTTGGAGCGGGTGTGAGCAGAGTCAGGGCATAAGGGGATTTGTTGACACTGAAGCCCTGAAGTGCTCAGCCACAAACAATTTGTTTTGGGGTCAGCACAAGATAGTTTGAGGACTGAAATGGGTGCCAAGAACTTTTAATCAGGTCATCCGTGGACGAGGATCTGCAACTGCACTGGGACACCTCTCTAGGTCCTCTATGGAAAGGTCTGTGTTTCCCCTGGAGGCAACATGATTCCTTCAGAAGCTGCAGCCTGCTTTCACGTGGAAGCTCGTCTGGGGAAAGTGAGCACGCAGCCTGTGTGTCATGCTTGGTGGGAGAGGCAGCTGGAGCCTCCTGCCCCTGTGCTAGTGCTTTGAGGGCAAACGGGGATTTTCTTACCTTGGACGGTTCCCAAGTGCTGTGGGGATGCCCGGAGGCAGACGAGGAGACCAGGACGTCGGTGCCGAGGCCGGGTCTGGCGCTGAGTGCAGAAGGCGGCTGGTCAAGGACAGCCCAGGAGCTGATCCTGCAGCTGCTGCTCCAGCGCTGCTCCACCAGCGTTCCAGCAAGGGCCGCAGGAGCAGGAGACAATGACAGTTGCTATGGGCACAGCCCAACATTCCATCTAGAACCCCAGGGGAGCCATGGGACAGAAAGAGGCATGGGCCACCTCTGGCCCTTGTACTTCTTCTGCTGCAAGTTTGCTCTGAGAAGCTTCCCATGGGGCCTTTTCTCCTCAGTCGTCTGATGAGACGGGCAAAAGCAGTGCAGGGACAGCCCTGGGTCTTCCCGGTGCTTCTCTGCAAGGTGCCTCCAGCTGAACGTGCACAGGAGCCTGCCTCTGTGCAAGGGCCCAGACCTCATCTCCTGCCCTGGAGAACCAGAAGGGCTCCTCCCACTGGCTCTCCTCCAGCTCTGAGAGGAGCTGGAATTTGCAAGTTGTCCAGCGCAGAGCCAACTCCAGAGCTTCCTCTCAAAGTGGAGCCATTCATCCTGCCCCCTTTCTCAAGTCTCCTTTTGCTGCCCAATAATGTCACTGCATGTTTTCCCTCCTTTGGGCCTCTGAGCTGGTCTCTCACCTCATCACTCCTCCCTTGAAACTTGGAGAAACAGGATGTTTTTCAGGGCAACTGATGGGGACACACACACACACACACAGGGACAGCACACGGGCATTTCTCTAGCAAACATTCATGCAGAATTTCTATAGCCCTCTTCCAGCTCCCTTGGAGAAGCTCGGTGTTTGTCCCCAAAAGACTCTGCCATTCCTCTAAGAAAGCAACACTAACAGAATTCCCTTTCCACACTGCTGGCCTTCACATTGGTTTTAACGCCTAGATCCCAGATATGACAAAACCCAGGCAGCTTTGCTGCTTTCCTGCCTGTCGTTAAGGAAAAGCAAATCTTGCTTCAGTCCCAATCTTGCTTCCTTCCCAGCCTGCACCTTACCCACTGGCCAGCAAACTGAGGGGGCAGCTGGAACAAGTCCCACTGCAAGGCAGATACTTTGTAGGCTCCAAAGCCCACCTGCACCGCCTCCATCAGACAAGGGCAAGCTTCCCTCGGCTTCCCAGAAGCAGCCTGGCAATTGCCCCCTCCCTCGCCCCCTCTCCACCCTCCACAGCCCCTGCCACCAAAGCCTTGCTAGGCAGGGCCATTTGCTGGCCTCGAAGAAAGAGTGCCTTTGATTCTTCTTTGGCGCAAGTGCCCGAGCTGTGAGAAGTCAGAGGATAATGATCACACCCGCTCTGCTTTAGCTAAGGAGATTGCTGGAGGCCCAGAGCGGGACACTGGTCCTTTCGAGAGAAACTGAAACTGAACTAGCCATGCCTTTGTGGCGCATGCGGATAGGAATTGGATAGAATCGGAGGGCTTAGAAACATCCTCCAAGGTGGTCAGCTCCATCAGTCCCCCAAAATGAAACAAAGTTATGTTACTGGGCTCCAAAAAGGACTAAAGCCGCTGCTTTTATGCCAGAAAATATGGTGAGACCAGACCACTCATCTAGATCCAATTCCGTGAATTAAACAAAGCCTCCCTTTCCACTCCCAGCTGAGATGTTGAGGAATCAAAGGCAGACGCCCCAGCCTTATTTCACTGGCAGTAAAGGAGACACACCTCAGTAAGTCCTGCCAGCTGAGCAAGGGGCTGGGCCTGGGGGAGGTGGCGCCTGCCCAGATTCTTCTCTCAGGGCAAGTGCCGTCTTTGCAACACCAGGCAAATGGAACAAACATTGCCAGAGTGTTTTCATACAGACAAAATACAAAATGGAACAAACTTTGGTTTAATGATAAAGACCCATTGGCTCTCAACAAAGGCAAAATGACAAAAGGCAGAGCATAGACAACACCCAACCTTTGAAATTTATTGATAAATCTAATAAAACTATTGAATCTTGAATAATACTAATGGATCTTAACGACTAAATTGAGGAGATTCCTATCATGTCAACTAACTAAGTAGAAGATTAAACTACCCTAAAAGCTTAAAAAACAGTCCTATTCCTATCTAGTCCAATTGATACCTAACTCTTGCTAGCCCTGGACAACCTGCAGGGTTGTCTAATTTCAAAGTCTTGTCTTCTTGGCGAGAGGCTCTGCTTCCTTCCGAGGCCGATGTCTTCTCCTGTGGTTGTTCCTTTCCTTCACGGTTTCAAACACCCTGCAAGATAGGAAACAAACCATCCATTGCTCACTTTAGTACATACCATGAAACCAAGTGCCGAGATCTCCGTTTGAGTAGGAATTTCTGTCTTTTCGGGCAGTGGCACATTTGTGAATTGATCAGCACCATGAGTCTGATCATTCTACTTTCAATGCCTTGAAATGTCTTCCTCCTTTTGCTGCATCCTCTTTTGAATTTGATCAGCAGCATCAAACCAAGCTTTGATGGATCTATTCCTACTTGTATGAACTGTGTCTTGTTGGGGCACGGCAAGGTTTCATTGTGAAGGCTGGGTTTTACCTAAGCTCTTTGGGTTTGAGGTGGGTGTTAAGCTTGACCACGGCTGCCGGGGGCGATGCTGCAAGTGCCCCCAGCTTCCCCTGCGGTGCCTTTGAAAAGGGTCAGCCTGTTTTAGTCCAAAGGCGCAGCTTTGAGCAGAAAGAGGAGGAACTTACGCACCGTTTGCACTGCCCGCAGGGAAAGGGGCCTCCCGCCGAGCGGGGCGGCTGGCGCGCTTGGCAGCAGGGACACTCGGCGCTGCGAGCCCTCTTGCGGCTTCTCTTCCCTGTCTCCCCGTTCTCCTTTCTGGGAGGGCTTTTCCTCCTCTTTGCTTTGCCCACACTCTGGAAATCAAAGAGTCCTTATCAATGCTTCCTTCCTCTCACAAAGCTGGAAACCAGAGCATCCAGCACAAAAATCTATCAGCCTAAGCAAATCCTTCCAGACCCTCAAGAGCTGAGAAAACGGCTGCCTTTGCCAATGGGCTGCGGCGGGCTGCCAACCCAGAGCTTGGAGGAAAATACTCCTCTTTTCTACAGGCCAAAGGGGTGGGATAAATACCTGCCTATTTAGAGCTCTACATTTCTTATTTCTACCTTTCTGCCTAACATCTATTTCTCTCTGCTTTTCCTCCACAAATGTCTAGGCAATGGCATTTAAATTCAGTCCAATTAGGGTAGACACATGGTTAGCCATTTTCTAGTACCCAAAATAATCTCCCTCCCTGTCTCTCTCTCTCTCTCTCTCTCTCACATGATGTGAAGCAAATTGCTCTTTGCCTGTAAGGAAAGTTTTAGGGGAGCCACGGCACCGGCAGCTCCTTCTTGGGGAGTATGCTGCGATGCTAGAAAAACTCCCTGAAAATCTGCAGCATATCCACAAAGGCAGCCTGGATTGCTGATGTCAGCAAGCAGTGGGGAATTAAGGGTCTGATTGGAGTCAGCGAGGGTGCCAGCCCTTGAGAAGCCCATCTGTAGAGAGTCAAAGCCCATTTTGGTGGCGCTGCTGCTTCCTTGGGTCAAAGTTAGGCTCCAGAATTGCATACTTCAGGGCAGCAGCACAAGGAAGCCCCGGGCAGCATCTGCTGTGCCTTTCCCAGCGCATGGGACGATGTGATCCTGGCAAAGGGGCGTCTGGCATGGCTCGCCAGCAGCTTTTCTCCCCTTCTGCCAGTTTCTCGACCTTCCTGGCACGTCTCGATTTTCTTGCCCCTCACCTGAGCAAGAGTGCTGGCAAGTTTATGCTCCTTTTTCCAGGAGTAGTAGTACTCCACACACTGTGCCACGGTCTTAGTCTGGATCTGTTGTGAAGAGAAAAAGAAGGAGTCGAAAATGGTGTCGGGTGCACTGGGGAAAAAGTAGAATATGGAGTGAACTAGGAAGGAAAAGCATGAAGTAAATGGAGTAGGGTGTAAAATGAAATCAACATGGGGAAAGAGAGGCATCATGCAATGTCTTAAACCGTGTATTCTGCTAGGTGGTAATACACGCAATGCACAGATCAACAACAAATCCATCTAGCACAGTTCTTCTTTCCCCGCTTCCCTCCAGTTATGCCAGCACACCGTCTTGTGGAAGCAGCAGCAGACCTGTGCGACAAGTCTGACAGAAGAAAGCTTCATCTTCCAAAAGAGCTTGGAGAAAAGGGCTGGAGAGGCAGGATCATCCTTTTGACACAGGCTTTTGATGTCCCCTTTTGTTACTTCTTGAAGATACTTGGTACTTGAGAAGAGAGAGACTGAAGCCCAGGGCTTGTTCCCAGAAATAACCAAGCTTTCCTCCTGACGATCTGCTCGGGTAAAGAATGTCCCGTGGCTTTACCTGCTTCTGGATGAGATGAAAATCCTTGCCGTAGGTGTGGAAAGCCTTTTGGAAGGACTCCTTCTCCTCAGGTGTCCATCTATCAGAGCCTGGCAAGAAAAAGCAGCGGGTAGTAAACGCATCCCTTGATCCACACCAAGTAGATCCCACTGGCTGCCGAAAGAAAATGGTGGCAGGCCGTCATTCACGTGTGTGTACGTGTCTGCTCCCTCAGAAGGTCATGAAGACAAGAGCAGGCATTGCCCGGGGAGAAGGATTGGAAAAGAAGTAAAGCTGAAGGACTAGATGCTGGTGCTTCCCCACCCGCAGAGGAGACAAGACCTTGTGCTGGTGTTAAGCACAATTGCTTTAAGCAGAAACCCTTGCCACAACAATGAAGGGGACGGCAGCATCTGTCAGGGACGCAAGAAGCTCTGCTTTGCTTACCTGCGTAATGATAATCAGCCATGGGGTGGCCTTGAGGTGTTGCAGGCCCCTCTGAGAGCAGCATCTCCAGAGCCTCCTGCAAGATCAAGAGGGAAAAGGCTTTAGCCGCCCCACCACATTAAAAATGAGCCAAAAAATCACAGGTGCTGCCTTGCAGCTACTTAGCCTCTCCAGACATTCAAGCGACTGTATCCCATGTGGGTGAAACACTGTCATTTGCTCCAAGTCCCTGGTTTTTGCTGCCCAACCCTTTGATCCTGGTCCCCGAGAGTGGCCTTTTGCTCACCAACCTAAGGATTTTGCTGCTCCTGCAGCCAGAATGGCCTCAGCTGACTGAGGCTTCTGGGAATTTCCCCTCCAAATGTCTTAGAGAAGCCAGCTCTCCAGGCCATTTACAAGGCAGCAGGACCTTCCGCCGCCGCCGCCGCCTCCAGGAGGGAGATTCTCCCTGCTGGAGCCCTTTGGGCTCAGCCCTGACGCAGCTGGAGGAGACACAGCAGGCAGCAAGTGCTCTGCTCCCTGTTACGACCCTTCTTCAAAGAGCAGCCAGGAAAGGCTGTCCCAGTGCCCGGGCCCTCTGCATTCCCGTGCCCTCTTCTCTGCGCCCAAACAGCCGCTTCTTACCGTAACGCTGCCGCGTGCCCGGTGCAGGCAGTGCAGGGCGCGCTCCAGGTTAGCTGCTGCCCCGGGAATGCCACGGGAGCTGGCCATGTCCAACAGTTCTCTTACTGCAAGCACAACAAAAAACCCACTGAAAGTCAGCCTTGAGGCCAGCAAGGGCAAAGACTGCCATGCATGGCAGAAGGAAAGGCCGGGAGCTAAAGACAGCAGCTTGGAGAGTATGAAAAGGAGAGCAAAGCCAGGGCCAGCTGAACCAAGGGCCCACGCAGTGCTGGCTCTCCCTCCCAAGCAGCTTATGTAAGAAGAAGTGGGGGCCAATCTGCGCTCTTCCAGTGGCAGACGGCCCTGACCAATTTGGAGAGCAAGGTGCTTGCTCTTGCTCCTTGCCTCTAACACTTCTACATGGGAAGACGGGCGAGACAAGGAGAGAAGCAGAGCCTGCAAAAGGCTGCCTTTTTACGCAAAAGGAGCCTTTTAAAGACCCAAGTAGCTCAGGGGTGGAAGAAAAGCTTGAAGCAAAGCTACCTCTGTCAGGTTTTTCCATGTCAGAGTCATCCTCCCCCCAGGGCTTCCAGACCAGGGTTGCAGGCTCTTCATCCTCACTTGGTGCTCTGCTCTGCAGCTCTGGCAGCTCAGCCTGAAAGTCGCTGCCAACATTGATGTGTCTAAAGGAAGAAGGAGGTGGAGGTGAGAAAGGCAAGTGGTCAAGAGAGCCTTCCTGTGCACCCACAGGCTTGAACCAATGCCACCCTGACTCTGAAAGAGCAGTTCTCCTCCTCGCCATTCCTCCAGTTTGCTGTCCTTTAACCCTATGCCAAAACTCACGGCTGAATCTGGGCTCTTGCTTTCCTTTTCATTGTGCCTCTCCTTTCCACCTGAAAGAGATCAAAGCAATGCTCCAGTTAAAAATCCTTCCTTCTCATCCTCATCATTGCAAAGCCCGAGCTCCTGTGTCCCAGCTCCTTTCTCTTTGCCGCCTTTTTGACATGGAATGTCCTAGGGAGGACCCTCTAGCAGTCAGCAGCTTCCTCAGGAGGGCAAGCACAAGGCCATGCACTACTCTCTTCACTCCCGGGGCCACTGAGAAGAGCCAAGACAATGGCAGGGGAGATGTGCCAGTGCAGGCTTAGGTTGGATAGAAGGAAAAGGTTCTTCAGCCAGAGGCTGCTTGGGCACTGCAACAGCCTCCCCAGGGAAGGGAGCACAGCACCAAGCCTGACTGAGCTCCAAAAGTGTTTGGACACTGCTCTTGGGCACAGGCTGTGATTGTTGAGGCTGCCCTGGGCAGGCCCTGGACATGGGCTCAGTGATCTTTGAGAATCCCTTCCAAGCCAGGAAATTCTGTGCTACTGTGATTGTGCTCTTGAGGAGATGGCATTTGACGGCCGCCCCTGAGCATGAGGTAGAACCAGCCCTACATGCACTGGAAAAAGAATCTATAAAGATATTAAAATAGCATGGATCTATAAGCCATGGAACTACGTAAGTATATAAGAATTGCTGATCCCACATGGTTTTTGAAGTTGAAAGCCTGTGTTTGAGGAGAAGCCCAGTCAAATGCTTCTATGCCCTGAACGACAGGGATGACAGAGGAGAAGTGCCATCATTCTGGTGTTTGAAGCTTTGGAGCGGGTGTGAGCAGAGTCAGGGCATAAGGGGATTTGTTGACACTGAAGCCTTGAAGTGCTCAGCCACAAACAATTTGTTTTGGGGTCAGCACAAGATAGTTTGAGGACTGAAATGGGTGCCAAGAACTTTTAATCAGGTCATCCGTGGACGAGGATCTGCAACTGCACTGGGACACCTCTCTAGGTCCTCTATGGAAAGGTCTGTGTTTCCCCTGGAGGCAACATGATTCCTTCAGAAGCTGCAGCCTGCTTTCACGTGGAAGCTCGTCTGGGGAAAGTGAGCACGCAGCCTGTGTGTCATGCTTGGTGGGAGAGGCAGCTGGAGCCTCCTGCCCCTGTGCTAGTGCTTTGAGGGCAAACGGGGATTTTCTTACCTTGGACGGTTCCCAAGTGCTCTGGGGATGCCCGGAGGCAGACGAGGAGACCAGGATGTCGGTGCCGAGGCCGGGTCTGGCGCTGAGTGCAGAAGGCGGCTGGTCAGGGACAGCCCAGAAGCTGATCCTGCAGCTGCTGCTCCAGCGCTGCTCCACCAGCGTTCCAGCAAGGGCCGCAGGAGCAGGAGACAACGACAGTTGCTATGGGCACAGCCCAACATTCCATCTAGAAGCCCAGGGGAGCCATGGGACAGAAAGAGGCATGGGCCGCCTCTGGCCCTTGTACTTCTTCTGCTGCAAGTTTGCTCTGAGAAGCTTCCCATGGGGCCTTTTCTCCTCAGTCGTCTGATGAGACGGGCAAAAGCAGTGCAGGGACAGCCCTGGGTCTTCCCGGTGCTTCTCTGCAAGGTGCCTCCAGCTGAACGTGCACAGGAGCCTGCCTCTGTGCAAGGGCCCAGACCTCATCTCCTGCCCTGGAGAACCAGAAGGGCTCCTCCCACTGGCTCTCCTCCAGCTCTGAGAGGAGCTGGAATTTGCAAGTTGTCCAGCGCAGAGCCAACTCCAGAGCTTCCTCTCAAAGTGGAGCCATTCATCCTGCCCCCTTTCTCAATTCTCCTTTTGCTGCCCAATAATGTCACTGCATGTTTTCCCTCCTTTGGGCCTCTGAGCTGGTCTCTCACCTCATCACTCCTCCCTTGAAACTTGGAGAAACAGGATGTTTTTCAGGGCAACTGATGGGGACACACACACACACAGGGAAAGCACACGGGCATTTCTCTAGCAAACATTCATGCAGAATTTCTATAGCCCTCTTCCAGCTCCCTTGGAGAAGCTCGGTGTTTGTCCCCAAAAGACTCTGCCATTCCTCTAAGAAAGCAACACTAACAGAATTCCCTTTCCACACTGCTGGCCTTCACATTGGTTTTAACGCCTAGATCCCAGATATGACAAAACCCAGGCAGCTTTGCTGCTTTCCTGCCTGTCGTTAAGGAAAAGCAAATCTTGCTTCAGTCCTAATCTTGCTTCCTTCCCAGCCTGCACGTTAGCCACTGGCCAGCAAACTGAGGGGGCAGCTGGAACAAGTCCCACTGCAAGGCAGATACTTTGTAGGCTCCAAAGCCCACCTGCACCGCCTCCATCAGACAAGGGCAAGCTTCCCTCGGCTTCCCAGAAGCAGCCTGGCAATTGCCCCCTCCCTCGCCCCCTCTCCACCCTCCACAGCCCCTGCCACCAAAGCCTTGCTAGGCAGGGCCATTTGCTGGCCTCGAAGAAAGAGTGCCTTTGATTCTTCTTTGGCGCAAGTGCCCGAGCTGTGAGAAGTCAGAGGATAATGATCACACCCGCTCTGCTTTAGCTAAGGAGATTGCTGGAGGCCCAGAGCAGGACACTGGTCCTTTCGAGAGAAACTGAAACTGAACTAGCCATGCCTTTCTGGCGCATGCCGATAGGAATTGGATAGAATTGGAGGGCTTAGAAACGTCCTCCAAGGTGGTCAGCTCCATCAGTCCCCCAAAATGAAACAAAGTTATGTTGCTGGGCTCCAAAAAGGACTAAAGCCGCTGCTTTTATGCCAGAAAATATGGTGAGACCAGACCACTCATCTAGATCCAATTCCGTGAATTAAACAAAGCCTCCCTTTCCACTCCCAGCTGAGATGTTGAGGAATCAAAGGCTGAAGCCCCAGCCTTATTTCACTGGCAGTAAAGGAGACACACCTCAGTAAGTCCTGCCAGCTGAGCAAGGGGCTGGGCCTGGGGGAGGTGGCGCCTGCCCAGATTCTTCTCTCAGGGCAAGTGCCGTCTTTGCAACACCAGGCAAATGGAACAAACATTGCCAGAGTGTTTTCATACAGACAAAAAGACAAAATGGAACAAACTTTGGTTTAATGATAAAGACCCATTGGCTCTCAACAAAGGCAAAATGACAAAAGGCAGAGCATAGACAACACCCAACCTTTGAAATTTATTGATAAATCTAATAAAACTAATGAATCTTGAATAATACTAATGGATCTTAACGACTAAATTGAGGAGATTCCTATCATGTCAACTAACTAAGTAGAAGATTAAACTACCCTAAAAGCTTAAAAAACAGTCCTATTCCTATCTAGTCCTATTGATACCTAACTCTTGCTAGCCCTGGACAACCTGCAGGGTTGTCTAATTTGGTCTTTTCTTCTTGGCAAGAGGCTCTGCTTCCTTCTGAGGCCGATGTCTTCTCCTGTGGTTGTTCCTTTCCTTCACGGTTTCAAACACCCTGCAAGATAGGAAACAAACCATCCATTGCTCACTTTAGTACACACCATGAAACCAAGTGCCGAGATCTCCGTTTGAGTAGGAATTTCTGTCTTTTCGGGCAGTGGCACATTTGTGAATTGATCAGCACCATGAGTCTGATCATTCTACTTTCAATGCCTTGAAATGTCTTCCTCCTTTTGCTGCATCCTCTTTTGAATTTGATCAGCAGCATCAAACCAAGCTTTGATGGATCTATTCCTACTTGTATGAACTGTGTCTTGTTGGGGCACGGCAAGGTTTCATTGTGAAGGCTGGGTTTTACCTAAGCTCTTTGGGTTTGAGGTGGGTGTTAAGCTTGACCACGGCTGCCGGGGGCGATGCTGCAAGTGCCCCCAGCTTCCCCTGCGGTGCCTTTGAAAAGGGTCAGCCCGTTTTAGTCCAAAGGCGCAGCTTTGAGCAGAAAGAGGAGGAACTTACGCACCGTTTGCACTGCCCGCAGGGAAAGGGGCCTCCCGCCGAGCGGGGCGGCTGGCGCGCTTGGCAGCAGGGACACTCGGCGCTGCGAGCCCTCTTGCGGCTTCTCTTCCCTGTCTCCCCGTTCTCCTTTCTGGGAGGGCTTTTCCTCCTCTTTGCTTTGCCCACACTCTGGAAATCAAAGAGTCCTTATCAATGCTTCCTTCCTCTCACAAAGCTGGAAACCAGAGCATCCAGCACAAAAATCTATCGGCCTAAGCAAATCCTTCCAGACCCTCAAGAGCTGAGAAAACGGCTGCCTTTGCCAATGGGCTGCGGCGGGCTGCCAACCCAGAGCTTGGAGGAAAATACTCCTCTTTTCTACAGGCCAAAGGGGTGGGATAAATACCTGCCTATTTAGAGCTCTACATTTCTTATTTCTACCTTTCTGCCTAACATCTATTTCTCTCTGCTTTTCCTCCACAAATGTCTAGGCAATGGCATTTAAATTCAGTCCAATTAGGGTAGACACATGGTCAGCCATTTTCTAGTACCCAAAATAATCTCCCTCCCTGTCTCTCTCTCTCTCTCTCTCTCACATGATGTGAAGCAAATTGCTCTTTGCCGGTAAGGAAAGTTTTAGGGGAGCCACGGCACCGGCAGCTCCTTCTTGGGGAGTATGCTGCGATGCTAGAAAAACTCCCTGAAAATCTGCAGCATATCCACAAAGGCAGCCTGGATTGCTGATGTCAGCAAGCAGTGGGGAATTAAGGGTCTGATTGGAGTCAGCGAGGGTGCCAGCCCTTGAGAAGCCCATCTGTAGAGAGTCAAAGCCCATTTTGGTGGCGCTGCTGCTTCCTTGGGTCAAAGTTAGGCTCCAGAATTGCATACTTCAGGGCAGCAGCACAAGGAAGCCCCGGGCAGCATCTGCTGTGCCTTTCCCAGCGCATGGGACAATGTGATCCTGGCAAAGGGGCGTCTGGCATGGCTCGCCAGCAGCTTTTCTCCCCTTCTGCCAGTTTCTCGACCTTCCTGGCACGTCTCGATTTTCTTGCCCCTCACCTGAGCAAGAGTGCTGGCAAGTTTATGCTCCTTTTTCCAGGAGTAGTAGTACTCCACACACTGTGCCACGGTCTTAGTCTGGATCTGTTGTGAAGAGAAAAAGAAGGAGTCAAAAATGGTGTCGGGTGCACTGGGGAAAAAGTAGAATATGGAGTGAACTAGGAAGGAAAAGCATGAAGTAAATGGAGCAGGGTGTAAAATGAAATCAACATGGGGAAAGAGAGGCATCATGCAATGTCTTAAACCGTGTATTCTGCTAGGTGGTAATACACGCAATGCACAGATCAACAACAAATCCATCTAGCACAGTTCTTCTTTCCCCGCTTCCCTCCAGTTATGCCAGCACAGAGCTTTATCTTTGTGAAGGCATGCCAGGCAGAGAATACTAGAAGCTGTCATCAACATCCTGCTAGAGCAGAGTCCTAAAGGAAATGTCACAAAAAGTAGCAGAATAGGAGAAAAAGAAAATCCTGCTAGAATTGTGTGGGAACATAGGACATCTCTCTAGCTGTCCAGAATGGCCAAGACCCTTGCCAGGAGGCTCAGAAGCCCTGGCACGGAGCCCAAAACACCTGTAGTTTTGATTATGACCCATGGAGCAAATTTAGAACCCTATATGAAGATCAGCAAGCCACAACACTTTAGGTAAAGTAATAGTGAAGTTATCACAGAGTGGAAAAGTAGATTTTGGGGTTTCTAGAATGGGAGTTCAGGAGGCAAGATGGAGGGATCTGGGTGAGTCCAGCCTTTCTCCTTCTTCTTCTTGGCCTCCATCTTCTGCTGTGATGTTGGCACTTTTAGATTGGTTTAGAGTAGAAGCTCACTGTCAACATAGGTGATAAGTATTAGAAAGTGATTGTAAACATTATATATGTAGTTTTTAGTATAAAAACATAACACCACCCTGGGGGCAGGCAGTGTGCCTAGAACTGTCCTGCTGGACAGAGCTCAGCAGAGTAAGAGAAAATTTTTTATAGATAAGACGCAATAAACAACCTTGAGACCAAGAACTGAAAAGCTCCGACTCATTCTTCAAGCACTCAAGCTGAGGAAAGAGACTTTTAACATTTCTCAAAGTCACGGTGACCAGCAAAAGATCCTGAAAGAATTGTACAACAGCAGTTGTATGATAACTTAAAGCTGAATTTGTTTATTGGTTGACTTTTAACTAATGTGGTCATTTATGCTGCACTAAGGCAGCAACATTCCCTAAACCAGTATTTGAATGAATATGTTGTTGCAATGGAGCTGACTTTTAAATTTTTATGTATCCAAATGGACACCATTACATTGCCTAATAAACAGAATTTTGAGCAAGAACAATTTTGTTCTAAAATGACAAGGACAAAACATCTTTGTGTTTCAAAGTCGTATGTAATTTACATCACATTTTAAACAAAATTGTTCTTCCACTGGTGCAACCTAAGTAAGCTCACAGAGTTCATCAGTACAATACTCAATCTTCATTCCACGTCAGTTAAAAGTTATTACAACAGAATTAAGATCGTTTCTTCAAACATGCTATGGAATCAATAGTCTACGAATTGCAAATACTGCCTGATTATCTAAGTACTTCCATTTTTAATGCATAATTTAATGTGCATACTATATATATATATAATAGTATTAATAATGATGATTTTATATATATAAATATATATATATTTATATATATATATATATATATATATATATAAAATCATCATTACTATTACTATTACTATTATTCTCCTCCACTTGTAAGGCCACAGGAAAGGAACAGTAATTTATCCCAACACATATAAGAAATTTGCAGAGAACTAGATTGAAGTCATACCTCTTGGAGTAACCCTCTTTTTACCCTTTGATTTTGATAAAGGCTGGCTGTGCACATGATACAATGAGGAGCTTGCCTCTTCAGAAAGGTGAATTTTCTTCCCTTTTTTACAGTATCATGGTTGCACCTTAAATCTGTGTGGAAGCCTAGGGGCCTACCATTGGAACTTTTACCTCAGGGCAAAGATGACCAAGGTCAAAGAGAGATACTTCTCAGAATGCAATAGTCTCGTCCATGGGCATTTGCAGGCTCATGCTGATGCAGCAGGTTTTGTTGGTATCACCCAGTTCAACTGCCATTTTTTCCTTCTATGTACACACCCTAGAATGTTCTCCCCTCACTTGTCACCTATTGGTCCTGGCTTACTGTGTTGCTCCACGCCTTATTCCTCCCATCTAAAACCCTGTGTCCTCGGCCCCATTTTGTCTCTGTCCCTAGACCCTCTTCAGTGCAATAAACAATGTCTGGAGTTCAACACAAAGACCCGTCTCTTGCCTCATTCGTCAGCAGTTTAAGCAAGCGTGCTCTGGGCTCTGGGAGTGCAGCTCACTCACAGAGGCTAGTTGCAGACATGCCGCAACAAATCTGTGTATAACTGCAAATCTCAATCATTTCTTCTTGAGATCTTGCTCCCAGGACACATTTTTCTTTTCCTTTCTGTGGGGAAACTTCTCACACATTTCTTGGATGCTGGTTGCTCTGCATGTATGTCTACACTGCTGCCTTTATAACCTTTTGGAAATTATCAGAGCTAGTAGGATTCACCCAGCAGCAGGAGCTGATGCAGCCTGGGAACGTGCTGATTTACAGAGGCTTCTGGCTTCCCAGGTGAAGCCAAGGCAAGCCCTGCTGCTGCTGCTGCTGCTGCTGCTGCTGCTGCTGCTGCTGCTGCTGCTGCTGCTGTGCCAGAAAGCCCCGGCTGAGCAGGGATGGCACCACTGTGCCTTGGGCTGTTTCTCCTTCCAGAGCTGGGCGGTGCTTTTGAGGCAGTAATGACAGCTGGTGGGAGAAGGAAGGGGCCTTTTCCTGCACCAGAACTTATGGATGCACTAGGGCCACCTTCAGGGAGACTGTCGGCCCCCAGCAAGTAAAGCAGAGGGACACAGCTGGAAAACGCTTCCTTTGGAGCCTTCCTGTCTCTTGGAAAAGAAAGGAGACACGTGACAGGAGGAGCAGCAGGGGCCGGTCCCTCCTCCTTGCCTGCAGTGAGGGGGGGCTGCCGCTGGGCGGCGCCATGAAAAGGGAGCGCCCCTGCGCGGGGCGGGCGGGGTGGGGCAGCCGCCAGGGGGCGCCCGGGGCGGGCCGGGGCCCCTCTGTGAGGGAGGAGAGCCTCGGGCAGCTGCGCAGCCACCGACGGGACTGTCCGTCCGCAAGGCACAGCGCCAGGGCAAAGCTTCGCTTCAGCGCACGCTGACCGGCAAGGGAACCTTCCCATGGAGTGCAGGATTTAGCTGTTTTCATTCCCAGTCCTGTGCTGAGCTAGCAGGCCACAAAGCCTCCTCAAGCACAGGTGCCTCCTCTCCAGGCTTCCTGCACTTCCTTTGCTGACAGGGTCCACTCAGGCACCCTGGGAGCAGGCTCAGCTGATGTTACAAAGCAATGCTGTCCAAAAGAAAAAAAGGCAAAAGCCAAACCAGAAGGGAACTATTAGTTCCCAGGCTGAATTCCTCACAGGCGGAGGCAGGATTCCTCTGCTTCCTCAGAAAGATGCAGAAACAGGACACGAGGACACTGTGCCCCTTACCTTCATGTCCAGGACCTTGCTATTGCAGGCCAGCATAGCTCACAACGCTATTCACCCCTTTAGCCAGGTGTCTTCAGCTTGTTGGGGTTTTCCCCTGAGAGCAGCCTGAGAATGCTGCTTGCTCTCCCAAGGCTTTGTTCCTGCCAGGAAACCCCACAGACTCACTTAGCTTCCTTCTTTCTATCACAAGGCCCAGGTGAGCTGCCAGGAGGATGAGCAGTGTAAGCCATTCCTCAGCAAATGCCAATCCCTGTAAGAAATGCTGATTCCAGTGGGATTTCCAAGTGTTGTTCTCAAGAGCACTGAAGTTCAGGGTTTCAGCAAGCAGCTTGGCTCTTGCGGTTTGTTTTGAGGATCCCTGCGGAGTCCTTGGGGGCCCCCTTAGCTTTATGTTGGCTGGTAGCAGGCAGGCAGGCAAGGAGACTCCACAAGGCTTCTGAGTATGATAATTATAGGAGGGTTTATTGGGGGTGCCACCCCAGGAGCAGCATGGTTTCTGAGGGAGAAGAGAGGGAGGGTGAGAAAGGGAGAAATGGGCCAAGAGACAGTCTGGTCTCCCTTGCACATCTTAACAGCGAGATTCAAAGTAGGTGAGGAATAAAACTCGGGTCAGTGGGATTACAGATACATGATACTTCAGGGGAGGGTCACAGGCTTGGACTAAACGGAACATTTTCAAGGGGTGAAACAGCATACCATTTAACTAAAATGAAAGAGCACAGTCTGTCTCCACTGTGCTGGCAGAAAGCACTTTTGCTAAGACATAGGATGTAGAAAGTAGAGGAAAAAATTGGTTGGAAACTCTTGGGGTGGGGGGCAGGCTGCTAGAGCTTTCTGTTGCTTTCCTTAGAGGAAATAGGGGCGTTTTGTGAATGGTGGGCAGAAAACGGTATGCAGGCACTGGGGACTGATTTGTAAGCAGTGCATGTTTGAAACTATTCCCTGATGTCTAGCCTGGAGGAAATGGAGGTGACCCAGCAACATTTTAAAGATTGGGGATTATGACACCAGTGAGGCGCAAATGTGGTGTCTGTGGATCCAAAGGGGTTCCTCATCTAATCAGACATTTCTTGAGAATTGTCCTGACTTTCAGTCTGACACACAGAGGGAATCTGCATCAGGACAATATGCAGCCTCCCACACGTCACATGTGGTGCCTGACCAGCTGCTCTCTCCGCTACACTTGCTGGGCTCATGCCAGTGGTGGTCCTGGGGCTGGGAAACACCTGGACTTGTGTAGAGCCCATCCAAAATGCTACCATGGCTGCAAAAGCAGGCAAAGAGCAAAAGCCCAGATCTTTCTCCATTCTTTTTAGTTTTTAACTAAGAAAGAAAATCACAAGTGGTTTTCCAGGCACTTGCTGCTAATGATGAAGCAATTATTTTTAGGAGGGAGACAAAAACTGGTTTCAAAGGCAGAGGAGAGGAGGGGGAAGGAAGCTTCCGAACTTTGGAAAGCTTGTGGTGGCTCTGTTTTCCTCAGGTGTGCCCACCAGCTGGACCACCCATTTGGTCTCTGCCTCATAACTCCCTTTTAAGTGGGACTTGCCCATTTTGTCACACTGGTTTCCTCCTCCCATCAGCTTCTACATTGTCCTACATTGGGATTTTACGTTCTTTTCCTTCTTCCTGTGTGTCCATTAGAGTCATATCCCTGTGACTGCCAGATGCCTACTGCAGGGAAGCTGCCAGAAGTGAGGCACAGGCCCCAAAGGCTTCTTTGAGGTGCCGTCATTGTGCAGCAGCAGTGTGCTGCGTGTGCAGCAGGTTGGTTACTTGGCTTTTTCTCCCCACTCAGGTGTCATTCTTCCTTCAGCAAGGCCTACAATTTGCTGGTTGATGTTAGCCATGCAGCAAACGGGCAGGAATGACAGGCATTCCAATGGAGGGAACTTTCCGGGATACGAGCAAAGCACAATTTCATCCACAGAATTTAAGCAATTCTTCTTGGTTTTAGTCAGAAGTGCTGCTGGGCAGAAGGGCACGTGGCCTTTGGTTTCCTCACATCCTGGCTCTTTCTCTGAGTCCAGCTTGGTACACAAGGTGTATGGGCTTGGTGCCTGTTTTGTGTTACTCTTGGATCCTTTCAGCTGTGGGTTACGGACTGCAAGGGGGTTTTGTGCTGCTTTGGGGCAGAGGAGAACTTTCTGGGCTATTCTTTTGCGTTAGCTGTAGAGAAGGTTTGGTTGCTATGCATGGATTCACCGACCAACCCACAGCAGCTGCTATTGTGATGTCAGCAGAGGGCTGCCACGTCACAGCCTTGTCAGCAGGAGGTTGTTCTGCTGCCTGCAAGGCCTCAGCGTCCAGAGCAGCTCTTGGCACGCTCGGTGCAGGAGGATCACCTCGACTGAGCTGTTCTCAGCTTACAGCGGGTGTTCTTCTGCTTCTGTATTTTCTTGCACAGTCCGTGGACTCGTGCAAGTGTCCTGTTTTTCCCTTTTTCCCTTGCACGGTCTCAAAACCTGTGCAAGTAGGGTTTTGTTTCCATTTTTGTTTCCCGGCCTACGGACTCGAGCAGCACTGCTCAAGCGATGGAGCGAGTCCGTAGAGCATTCAGCAGTGCCTTTTCATTGGCGGCTTCTCGGAAAGCTTTTCGTCGTTTGACTGGTAAATAGAAGATTTTTTCCTTGGGGCAGCGTGTTGGAAAAACAAGGGCATCAAGATGCCATAGGCTTGGTAAAGTTCCTGTCAACAGCTTCAGCTGAAAAGGGGTGTCTCTGGCCCAGCAGGGTGTAGGAACTTCCAAAATGCAGACTGGGAGAGCTTTGCAGGCATCCTTCTAAAAACTGTGCACTTCTCTGCAGAACTGAGGAAGAGCATCTTTTTTCTGCATTCCCTCCTTAAAGGATGTGCCTGTCTAACTGGGCCCCTCTGTGTGCTACAAGAGCCACTGGCTTTGCGCTGAAGGGCAAAGTGCCGAGCAGTTTGTGTGTGCTCCTGAAGCCCGGAGCTGGGCCTGTGCTGTGTCCCAACAGCGCTGCAAGTGCTAAGAGGGGTTTGCTGGAAGCTTTTGTGGGCAATTGTTTACAGCAACCACGTGGGACATCCTGCATGCAATGTACAAAAAGAAAAAGCAAGTCCAGGAAAGAGAGGAGAAAAAAGCTGCTTTAGCTGTAGGCTGGACAATGAGCTCCCATGCAGGCACTGACTGCTAAGGAACAATTTGCATCTTCACGACCAAGTTCCTAGTTCCTTAGTGGCAAAGCCGAGCCAAAGGTAGACACAGCCTAGGGTACTGGTTTGCAGTCCTGCTTGCTGCGCTAAAGAAGTGTTGCTCCGGGAGGGATGTTGTGAAAGGAAAATGCTCTCTGCTTGGGTGGACTTGTTCTGTGGGATTCCTCAGCACAAACAGTTTTCTAAGAGTGCCTGGTTCATTTTCCCTTGCCCCCGGCAGGTTGCATCAGGCGTGGAAGGAGTGAACGGCAGGGTTCGGTGAGTGGGAAGGGCACCCTTGAAATTCCTGCTGTCTGAGGATTGTGGAGAAAGCTGTGGGCTTGGCCTGGCAGGCCGAAGGAAAGTCCACATCAAAGTCTGCATGAACATGACCAGAAGGATTCCATCAGTTTCCTCCTTTTCCACTGAAGAGCTTTGAACTAATGAAAGTCAAGCTTTGCAGACAGGAGGCTGCATGCTAATTATAGCCTAGCTAAAGTAGCTCCTTCAGAAGCATGTGCAATCCTGTCTAAACATTCGTCTCATTAGCCCACTTGAATTGAGTTTTAATGAGTGAGCATCCCACTTTTATCCAAATTCATGACTTCTCTTCAGGACATCTGGGGATAGAGCTCAGGAGAAGTCAGGTTCCAAATGACAGGCTCCTCCCTGTCCCTCATGCTGCTGCCTGTCTGCAGAGCAGCACCGCAGCAGCAGAACCTGCTCTGGCTCGCTCTCTTCCTCCAGAGGCTAAAGGGGAGGCAAAGGACAACAAAGGTGTTGTCAGTCCAGGGCCTGAGCATACTGCAGCAATCAGTGGCAGCTTTGGTTGGTTCAGTGCAAAGCTTTGGTGCAGTGCAGGGCTGCAAGTTTCTGAGCAGGCAGCACTTGCCTGAGGATGCTGTGGGCTGGAGTCCTGCCATGACCTAGCTCTTCAGCCCAGCCATGGACCACCCACGCGAAATGGCATCTGAACTTTCACATGCAGGCATCATTGTCCTGGCATTCTCACAGGGACTGTGAACTTCCCTTGGTGTCAGATATGCGGTAGCATGATGTCCTTTAGGGCCACTGCTGTGAAAGGCAGCCCCTTTGTGCCCAGAGTCTGTGCAGGCTCCCTGCTGTCAGCAGAGAGGGAGGTCCCAAGGCACAGTTCACAGCCTTGTGGGGTGTGGAGGAGCCACTGTTGCCTGCAGGGACCTACCCCTCTCCACGCCCTAGCTAGGTAGCTACAGGCACTGCTTCGACTGCACCCTTAACTTGGACGTGACCCACGTTTGTTGAGAAGACTCCTGAGCAGCTCTGCGTGGCAGAGACAAGGTCTGTCTGTGAAGGGCTGGAATGCAGTTCCTATTGGCTGCTCTCTAAGGCCTGAAATCCTGAGGGGAAGCCACTTGAGCAGAGCAGAGCAGGGGAATGTTCCCTGCTTCTACTCAGACACTTCCAGAGCAACTCAAGGGTTACTTGGGACATAAACACCACAGAAATACCACATGAGCAGCCCCACACATGAGCTTTTGCCTTCAGGTGAGCTGTGTCACTGCTTGCTGCTTCTGCCAGCTCTCAGGAGCCAACTTGCCTGCTCCTTATTGCTTGTTTGTGCTTTTTCCCTGCCCATTCCTTGCAGGCCCCGCTAGGAGAGGTTCTTGCCAGTCAGGACTCCTCGGCCCAGGCAGGAAAGGCGGAGCGGCAGGAGAGCACGGATGCGGTGCGCGGCATCCAGGAATTCAGGTGTGTGTGTTAAGCTTTTTCGCTTTCTCTCAGCAAGGGTGGGCATTGCTGGGCTTTAGGAAGCCAAGTGTCAAAGAACAAATTTGGCTTTCTCATCCTTTGACTTGCTCAGCACAGACAGGGGAAGGCAGCCCAGGGCAGGTCTGGCTGCTGACCCAGCTAGAGCAGAGCTGCCTGCTGGGACTCACTTCTTAAACCTTGACAAAAAGCATTCTGAACTAGACCAGAGTAAAAAGCAAGGGAGGTTCAGGCTGGCCTTAAGGACAGCAAAGCATTGAACTGCAAAGGCAGTCATGCAGCAGAACAAGCGCCTCAGAGAGCTTGTGCAGATTCCACCCCTGGAAATTCAAAAGTCCCAGATGGACAGAGCCTTTAGCAGCCTGTCCAGGTGCTAACCCCAAGTGCTTGGAACTGAAGACTGGGCTAGATGCTTCCTAGGGTCTCTGCCAGCCTAAACCATCCTTTGATAATTGGATTGGGAAATCATACCCTCCTCCTCCCCAAGTTATAGCTTGCAGGCTCTTTCCTTATTTCACTAGTGAGAGCAATAGGAATGGTGGGAGTATTCATCTGGACTTCCCAAGCCAAAGAAAAGCTTTTGCAAGTCTGGTATCCACTGTAATGAGAAAGGAGCAGGCAGGAAGCTCTGTAATCAGCAGGCAGGAAGCTGTTATACTGAGAGTACCTGAGCTTTCTGGAAATGTTCTGTGGCTTCTGGAAGCTAGTTTGACTTCCTCAGTGGTGACTCTTTGACCAGCACGAACAACAGAGATGCTGGTCTAGGAAGGGAATTGCAGCATTCTCTGGAGGTGGAAGTAGAGGGCTGTTGGAAGCCCCTGAGACTGCCTTACGTGGGACATGGTATGTAGTCCTGCTCTTGCAAGGAGACCGTGTTGCAATTAAAGGCTTGTTTGTCTGTTTGCTTGTCGTAGATGGAAGGAGTTGGCTGCATTTGAGAGACAGTGCCACTCCTCACTAGAGACGGTGTCTGAAGTGGTGGCACAGACAGAGGAGGAATGGCAGCCTCAAAGGGATCTGCTGAAGGAAGCCGTTCCTCTGGTAGTGCCAAAGGTACGCTCCCCTTGTTCCTAGGCAGCACTTGTGGGAGAGGGATTTGTCCTGGCAAGACCCCCCCGAATGCTGCTTCTGGCAGCAAGCTGAGACAGAGACTGTGCTGTTGTTGTTGTTGTTCCTCTTGAAAAATGGTGCCCCCCCACTTCCAGGTTTGCCGCCCACAGCGGCCAGCCCGCAGGGGTCTGGAGAAGCTGCTCCAGGAGTTCTCTCGCCAAGGGCACACACTGTCCCAGGTGTGCAGAGAGAAGGCGGTGCTGGCGCAAGAGAATGCTGCCCTGGAAGCCCGACTGGCAGCCACAGAGCGGGACCTACGAGGCCTTTCAGAGCAGCTGGCAGAGGCCAGGTAAGGGCAGGGAGGAGACCCTGGGTGGGACATTATTGAAGGTCTGTAATTACAAAGGTGCTGGGCATGATGTCAGGATTTACAGCCTGCTGTGTGCTCTCCCGATGGTTCTCACACAGAGTATAAAAGAGACACAAGCAAAGAGAAAAGGATACTGTCATCCGAATGGTTTTTTTTTCTGCCAGCTCAAGCACTCAAAGCACTTTTTGGGCACCTGCTTGGGACCCCTTGCACAGTCCTACACTTTGCACGAGAGCAAAGCAAGCCAACTTGGCAATGAATTGAATAGCAGGGAAACTGAGCAGATGTTTGCAGAAAACGGAAGTTTCCCTCCGGTTTTGCTTTCTCCTTGGGTGCAGCTGATAGTCGATTTTTCCACGACAAGCAGTTTGCCATGGGATTTTTGAAATTCAAGGCTCTTCCATGTGATTGTTGTGAGGAGGGTGCTGACGCTTCAGGTGAAGCTGGAGGGTCATGCTGAAAATCTTGAGAGCCTTCAGAGCTCACTCTTGTGAAGTATAGTGCCGGAGCAAGATCGGCTTACAAACAGCAGCAGCAGCAGCAGCAGAAGGGAAAGGCCTTGTGACTTCTTGACATTGTCTGGGCATTCTTGATGAGCGCTGAATCTTGCCCACTTGTCCGCCCACCTGTGTAACCTGTCAAGGTCCCTTTGGCTGCTGCTTCTTCCTTTTTAAAGAGTGCCAAGATATTTGGGCACTGCTGGCTTAGTTAGCCAAAAATAAAGGTAGCGAGTGGTCTTGTTCATCAAATTCCAGTCATTTAAATGGCAGGAAACGGTCCCTACCCTGAGATAGTTCTTGTTCAGATAAAAACCTAGTTCTGCTTCCCTACTCATGCTGCTGAAAGCCGGAGGCTTCACTATATCGTTTGGTGAATTCCCTTAGTCCCTTTGACTCAGAGAGTGCCTGGCAAACAAAGTACCGATCCGTACACAATGAATGGCATGAAACATTGACGAGTCAGCCAGGAGAGCACTGTTCTGTCCCCCTGCAGAGTGACTTGGAAGTGCTGATGTGCTCAGGGCTGTGAGCAGAGGCTGGGCTTTTGCTCCTTTGCAGATACATGGTGGGCACAGCCACGTGTCAGGCAACAGCAATTTGAGCTTTGGCTGCTGAGATCAAGCTCAGCTGGGCTAGGTCATGAGGGAAGGCTGCCCAGTCACCTGGAGGGGCCTGCTTTACTATGTGAAGTGGTAAAATAGTCCTGCTGTCTCTGAGTTTCCATGCAAGGCATTTTCCATACTAAGGTGTAGGGATCTTAAGGCACAGGTTACTGGAGAAACTATCCCTGTGTGCCAGGAACAATTGCTCTTCATCTTCACACCTTGTAGGTCAGAGAAGGAGAGCCTGCAAAGCAGCCTGCTGGAGGCTCAGCAGCACATATCGGAGCTGGAGATGGCCAGGAGCCGTGTGCAAGCCCAAGTGCGCACAGCCACGCAGGCCCAGGAGGCCATGCTCGGTGAGAGCCTCGTGCGCTTTGTTTCTGCTGATGGCCGGGCCTAGTGCAGTTGCTCCCAAGCCAGCTCAGTCCGCAAGGCTCCTGAGGAGTGAAGGAGCTGAGGGCAGGTCCCTCCTTGCCTGAAACTGAAAGGGCTTCACTTCAGCACATTCCTCTGCTTGTGGAGTCTCTGACTCTTGCCATGTGTCATGTTTGCAGAGGATGTGAGGGCCCTTCGTCGTGAGCTGCTGGCTCTAAGATCTCTCAGCCAGCAGCAAAGTGAACGCATGGCTCAACAGCTCTGCTGGGCAGAGGAGCAGTGCGGGAAGGCTCTAAGACTCTGGCAATCTGCTCAGCAAGTGGAAGAAAAAAAGCTCCTGCAAAAACTGGTAAGAAACAATACACACCTGAAGATTTCAGGCAACTTTGGAGGGCTGGCTTAGCAGAAGAGCAGCCTGAGTATGTGACATGGCGGCAAGCATCTGCTGTGGGCTATACCTTGCTGAGCCAGGCAGCAGGGGGCTTCAAGGGCTCATAGTCCAAGGTCTGTGAAGAGCCAGAGGATAATGCTGGGATAGTATATGCAGCCACAGGTTCAGGATGGGCATAACCTGGAGGCTGGTGGACCCACCACCCAAAGCATGGCAGCGAAGGGGCAGGATCTTCCCCACAGCCTCGTGCCATGCAGCAGACGGCTGCTGAGCTTGCTGCCAACTGCAGTGCCAGCAACTGGGTTCCTTGCTTTCTGTCCTTCCATGGTGGATGGACAGTTGTCTTCCCTTTGAGCCTGAAGCAGATGCAACAGGCCCCATGTTGCTGGTGTTTCAGCTGGTGGCCTGCCTAGTGACTGGGTCATCGAGGTGCTGGCCTCATCCTCTTCCTGCAGTCCATCTGCAGCTCTTCCTTGATCAAAGGGCAGAGGGACTTTGAGAACAGAGCCTCTGAGAAGAGGCAGAAATCCTGAGGAGAGAAGGGCCAGACAACAGGAAGCCAACAGAGCAGGGAAGAAAGGTGGCATCTCCTTCCTTCCACCTGCTGACACTCCCTCTAACTTTTGGGTTAGAACAGCATTGCTGGAGGGCACAAAGTCACTTCTAATGTGCACTTTTCAAGTGGGGAGGGGGGGGGGTTGTTGGAGGGTTGAAGCTTCCATTTTTTTCTTTGGAGATCATTGCAGGGACTTCATCTGGAACTGTCTCTCCCCCTCATCAGGAGAGACAACTGGAACAACAGCATTTGGAGGCACTGGAGCAGCTGAAGGAACGGGCAAACTTCCTGGCTGAGGTACAGAGAGAGCAGGAGAAATGAAGCAGGAAATTGCCGTCATGCAAGCTGAACAAGAAAAGATACCAAGCAGAGCCAGTCAAGAGGCACAGATTGTGGAAAGAGAGTTTGTGCGCTGTTTTGGACTCCTCTGCTCTCCCTATGGGCGCTGCTTCTTTGGACACTGTCTGTCTGGATGGGATTGTCTCTTAGCTGACCCTTCATGAAAATGAGAATGAGAACAAAATGCTTTTGGAAAGCGTGAGCACATTAGTCTTGCTTGCCGCACAAGCGGTGGGTGGGAAGTTTAAAGCTGTCTTCATTTGTGTGCAGGTCCTGCAGGAAGAGCAGCGTCAGAAGGCTGCTGTCCTAGACAGGGTGTACTGGCTGCAGAGAGAGCTAGACCAAAGGGAGCAGCTGAGGCAGGTGCTGAAGGAGGAGTGGGAGAATGGGCAGGTGAGCCTGACTAGCCAGCTAGCAGAGGGAAGGGCAGTGATGGGGCATGAACTGGACATCTCAGGCAAGGGGAGGCAAGGACTACTGCAGGCACTGGGAGCACAGAGCCTGGCAGGTTCCAGCACTGAGCACCAGGAAGAAGAGCTAGGATGGAAGGGTTAGAGCTGGGTAGAGAAGCAGAAGCAAGTGCCTGAATAGAAGTGCTTTTGAGACTGGAAAAGAGGAAACCTGAGCATGATGGCAGGTGCCAGTAAGATTTCTCCTGATGGAATATCAAGGACAAGCTGCAGGCAGAACTGCAGGAAGCTCAGAGGAAGATGAAGGCAATGGAGAAGAGGCACCAAGAAGAAATGCAAAGGATGCACAAGGTCCTGCTGCAGTACAGGCTGGCTGACCAAAAGCAGGTGAGTGAAAGAGCAGGAGGCAGTGCACTCATGCAACAAGTGGTCTCTGCCCTTGTTGCCTTTCCCCTGCAGAGCAGCAGGTGGATGGGGAAATGTCTCTGAGCGCCATGCTCTGTGGTCTCCATGGCAGCTGGTCAGAAGGACACTTACTGGGCCACTGAATCTCAGTTGCTGCCCTGGGCAGCAGGGCTGGTGCCTTGGCCGGTGGGCCAGCAATCCTGTGCATGTATTTCTGCTGGCCTCTTAGAGCTTGCTTTGTTTTTTGAGGGGTTTGTTCAGGTGAGCATGATGACCCACACAGATTCTGAACAAGTTGTCCCTGTCCATGGTGAATGCAGTCCGCATTCACGGGGTGAAATGTACAGTTGTTCTTTCCCTGTCACAGTCTCTCCTATGGCTGGCTGTGACAAGCTGTAGTCTCTGACTGCTCTTTGGGTTTGACTTGAGGAGGAAGAGTTGACAGCTCAGCTTGCAGCCTAACACCAGTGTTGTTCCTAAGGGCTTGCCTTTGAAATGCTGTGTCTGGGCCATCGCTGCCAGGCGCCCTTCTGACACAAACAAATTTCTTGTCCCAGAGGGACGCAGGATCTGCCATCAAAGCTGCCGCAGCAGCAGCATCCTCTGAAGAAGCCTCCTGTCCGCAGCCTGAAAACCAGAGCATGAGCAGTTCGCCCCGCTCGAGCCAGGAGAGAGAGAAGCACTTCCTGAAGCTGCTGAGTACGTCCTGGCGATTTCTTGTGCAATCCAGCAGTGTATTATAGTGTGTGTGCCTCAGCATGAGCTGTAGCACGTTCCTCCTCACTCTGGTGTCAGACAGACATTTGCACTCCCTACAGAAGCCAGTGTTGTGCTTGGGGGCAGCCAGGGAGCACTCGGGGCGTTCCTTTTGCCTTTGAGGCAAAAGGTGGGAGTGGGTGGGCTTTGCCTGAGCTTCCCTGTGCAGTAAAGACAAAAGCTGGGATTGTGTCCCAAGCAGCAGTAGGCTGCAGCCTAGCCAATGACTCAGTGAAGGTGTGTGTGCTAGTCCAGCCAAACTGATGAGAACACTTGGCTTCCTAGATTCCCTTTAGACTCCTGACTGGTAACCAGTCATTGGAGACAAAATACTTCAGAGAAATTGCTTGGCTGTGCGGCTGGTTTAATGCTGGTGTTGTTTATATGACTGTTGGTACTTCTGTTATTCCTTCTGTGGTTTGGTTTGATAAGAATTCTACATTTTGGTTAGCCTGACCTCCTTGAAGAGAACATCAGGTGACAGCACAAGTAAGAGTGGAAGATGTCTTTTCAGTACCCCCTACAAGTTAAAAAGTTACATTCTTAGAACAATCTCAAGGTATCAGAGAGGAAGAACTGTTTTCAAAGTGCCCCTAAAGAAGAAAACCAGGACGCTTTTCTTACAATCCCTACTTGGTATTTTAGTTGTGTCCTTAGGAAGATGCATCCAAGAGACACATCTATGTGGCATGGTCAGATAAAACTGCCCTGCAAGCAATTCTCAGGAGGAAGCCTGCAGCTCCTCTGCTGCATGTTCCTCCAGTAGCAGGCGCTTTGTCACTGCTAATGCCCAGCTGGTAAATATTCTTGGAACACTGAGCATTGGCTCAGTGTTCCAATCCCTGCACAGAGTCCTGCACTCTAGGAAAGCACACCAAGGCTTAGTGACTCTGCACTACAACTGAGTTGCTTCTTACAACTAGTAAGAGCTGCCAGTGCAGTGCTGTCAGAGAATAACCGGTCAGGTACAGAACAGAGCCCAGTTTACTCAGTGTCTGCCATCAGCTGCTGGGACAAAAGAGGGGTTGGATCGACTCCTCCAGGGGTCTGAATTCAAAGACAACCATGTTCTGGCTTGAGTTGGTCAGCTGTAGCAGCGGGCGGGGGGGGCGGTTTAGATGCTGGTTGCTGCTACCTATTTCCCAATAAGCATCTCCTGGAGAAAAGCCACTTGGGTAAACATTCAGGCAGGCAGTCAAGTCCACACACACCACACTCACCACAGCAAGCTCAGTGCACAGAGGCAGAGAGGCCTTTTATAAGGTCAGTTTCAGCGAGGTTTATTTGAGCACGCCCGAGGGGAACCAGAAGACAAAAGATAAGCCATGTCCTCTGCACAAGGTTTAAGTAGGGGCGGGTACGAGGGCGGTAGCAAGGGGGAGGGCAAAGGGAATGGGCTCTCAGGAAGAAGGGGCCGTCCACCAGGGGTATCACAACCAATGAGGAAACAGGGGAAGGAGAAACCAGGGAAAGTTGGGACCTATGGGGAAAGGAAGTGGGATGTATCGGTGTTATGCAAGAGTCCATGAGGAAGACTTTTCTGTCTGCCCAGGTAGGGTGGAACTCTATTGTAAGTATTCCTCCCTTCATGGGAGGGCTCTGGGGATTTCCCTGAGGGACAAGCAATCAGAGGATTCCACAGTCAACAGCTTGTAACACAGCTGGCTGGGGCTCTGGCTTCTTCACAGTGGCTGTCAGTGGCCATTCGTGGGCTTTGCCCAGCTTTTTGTCATACCTGCCCTGCCACTGACAGTGGTGTGACTGCAGAGGCTGCAGCCTTCCTTAGCTGTGAGGTTTCAGCTGCCTTCACCTGGACTCGTGAGAGGATCAGCATCTCATTTGTGCAGGCGTCTGTGTCACGGCAGCGCCTGAGGAGCGGCGCTCTCCTTGTGGCCCGTCTGGGCTGTGCCCTGTGGGAAGATGGGACCCGTGCGTGGTGTCCAAGGGGCCGAGTGCAGTGCTAGTGACAGCTGCTGCTAGTGACTGCTTCTGCTGCTAGTGACTGCTTCAGCCCAGGCTGAAGACAAGGCCTTGTAGCTCTTCACTACATGGGGAACGGGCAAAGTGGTCTTCAGAACTTAGCCTGCTCATAAATGAAAAGGGTTCTATTTCTTACAGCCATTGTTCTTGGATGTAGCACAGCATGAGCTGCTGTTCTCTAAAAATGTCAAGGCATTCTTTAGGCAAACTGCTGAGAAGTAGAGAAAATCCCCTCCTCTCCTGGAATTCACTTTGCAATATTCTTTCTGATCCGAAAACAAGAGGATGTTGATAAAAATTCATCCCAGGTGTTAGGGTGCATTTAATCCTTGGAAGTATGAAACCTTTTGTTGAATCTCACAAGAGAGTGTTTCTTGCCAAGAAAATGAAGGGTCCAGAGTTTTCAGCCCTCCTTCCCATTTGTCATCCCATAGATGACCACCACTTGCCTTGGTGTCCATTCTTTTCTGGTCTCTGTCTGTTCTGATGGTTTTTCCATGGGCTTAGTTTCCCTTCAAGGCAACCCTCCAAAGGAGTGTGGGAGAATCAGACTCTGTGCAGGCCAGAGCTGCCTGTCTTGCTGGGGCTGCTGTTGTTGTTGTTGTTCTTGTTGATGTTACTGTTAGCCAAGCGACCAGAAATTGCTCAGAGCCTCAGAGAGTGGAGCTGGGCTTCAGCTGTCCTGGAAGTCAGGATCTCTGTTTTGAAGTTTGCTTCTTGCAATTTGTTTCTTTCAGGGCATGTTGTGAGTGTGGGAGGTCCGGAAAAGAAGTACACGGGATGGAGACGTATTGGCAGTGGGTGAGTGCAGCCAGGCTTACTTCTACAGAGCCATGGGCCAGGAAGTTTGGTGGTGCAATATCCCATGGAAAGTCAGGCAAGCTGCAAGCATCTTCAGACCCTGGCTTTAGATTGTCCCTGTCTCAGTGCTGAGGCAGTACAAGGCTTCATCAAAGATTATGAATCTTTGGATGCTGACAGTGTCTTGGCTGCCTCAAGGAGCAGGACCTGGAAGCCCTCCTGTCCCTCCAAGATGTGCCACCAGATTGCCTGTTTTCCCATGAGACATGGTTTTGTATGATTCCAAGTAATATGGCCACACTCATGAAAGAAGAAAAACCTGAGAGAGCCGTTTCCCACCTGATAGCTGTCAGATAACAGCTCTCAGTAGCATTTCTTAGTCGTATTTTGCTGGATATTCAGTGGTCAGGAAAATAAGCAAGGCCGTGTGGTGTTGCCTGAGTTTGGCAGGTAGGATCACAAGAGAGGAGCGAGAAGGCCTGGCAGGACTGTGTGTTTCATTGGCTGGGCAGGCGTGCCACAGGCACAGACACGAGAAGGAAAAGGCAAAGAACAGCCCTGCATGCATAATCTAGTGTGTACGTTTGAGATTTGTAGCGGCCCATTTTTTTCCTGTTGGACCCAGCTTTTCTCTGGGACACTCTGCATGGCAGAGGGCTGCTGGGCTGCTGGGCCATTGGCTGAAGAGCAGACAAAGCCCAGTGTTTTAGAGGCACTGCAGGCAGCAGAGAGCTTCTGCCTGGGCTGCCTTTTGCTTCTGAGCACTGAACAACTTCTCTGGTTTTTTGCCTCTGCTCTGTTTCTAGGGGTTTTGGAAGTGTTTATAAGGCCTTCAACGCTGCCACAGGACAAGCGGTAAGTGCCCACGCGGATTTTGCAGCTCTTGAGTGCTTTCCCTTGGGATGTGATCTGTGGCCAGAGCTTTGGGCCGCCTATCTTTGCTGCAAAGGCTGTCCCGCAGAAGCAGCCTGTCTAGAGGCGGGCTGCAAAATGCATTTTGGACAGACTTTGTCCTTCCTACCCACCTGAATGAATGCAAGGATGGCAGTGGTGTCCTTCAGAGAAGGACATCCTAGCTTGGACTTACTGGATGAATCTGCATAGATTAGCTGATGGCAAGAGCATTCATTCCGGCCCAATTCCTCTTAAGGTTCAGACAGATATTTTGTTTTCCATCATGTGGTTTAGTTGGAAAATATCATGCAAGACCTAAAGAAGGAGAGATCTTGTGTGGAGCACAGTTTTGCCTTTCAGTCCTAGGGAACCTAGTTCACATACACGCACACACACAGAGATCAATATGAAGGAGTTGTTGAAGAGCCTTAAATAGTACAACCTTGTGTTGATCCTGTGTAGGTGACATTCCACTAGAGAGATGCTGTCTGTACCACACAGACATGGCAGTGTCTTGGAGAGTCCTGCTGCTCTTTGGGGCTAAAAGTTCAGAGTCCTGAATTCAGCTTTTTGGCTCTCAGCACATACATTCCATCTTCCTTAATAGTAAGGAATTAGATAACGAAGTTCCTTATCCACCTGCAGTGCTGGGCTCAGGAACTGCACTTGGAGGGAGGGGAGGTCTAGGAGGCGTCCAAAAGGCCTAAGCACTTAGGTGCTTTTAACCTGGGGCGCATCCACAGTGTACCACAGAAAGGGCTATTAATTTATAAACCCACTAAATAATTACAAGTCTAAGCCATGTGCAAGATTGTTCTTCGGAGTTGCAAGACCCAAACTGAAGAAGTTAGGATGTGCTAGGATTGTAACTTTACTTTGAGTCGCTTTGGAGTTCTTTTTTGGACAGCGTTTTCCCTGTCACATATGTGTGTGTTTACTCTGGCACACAATGGAAATGGCAGCCGTCTCTGAAAGGCTGGTCAAAGCCCCTAGAAATGCTAACGTATTGCCAGTGATTTCAATTTGTCTTCACAGGAGCAAAATTATTTTTGGCTTCAAAACATGTGTAAGCGATAATAGTAGTGCTAAACAAAGTCTATTTGAGAAGTCTGTGGGTGCAGAGAGTGCTGTTAGCACTTTGTGGTTGATGGTTTAGAGTCCCTTTTGACCGAGGTGACAAGGCACCCAGGCCCGTGAGTTCACAGAGAAAGAGGCTCTGGTGATGTCTGTCCCTCACTGCTTTCAACGTCATCGTAGGTGGCCGTAAAGCAACTTAATCTCCAGCACCAGGGTTGTGAGGAAGTGGTAAAGGAAATCCTGGTCATGCGGGAACTTAGGAACCCCAACATTGTCACCTACTTTGAAAGGTAAGTAGTTTTGACAGAAAATGGATCTTTCAATTAACATCAATCCACTCCTGGATGAGGCATGGCAGGAGATTGCATTTTGTCCCCATCAGTGGTTCGTGGCATAAACAGCTTGAAGATTGATCTCAGAAACCTGGCTCTCTTACTAAGCCAGCAGCCTGTATGTTCACTGGCTGCACGTTTTGCTGGTTTGGGGCGTGGTTCTTTCCAAGGGTTGGAGGAGAAGTGCTGAGAAAGCATCCCAGAGATGATTTCCCTTGCACCATTCCCACTATTTTTCATTGCCT
Source organism: Molothrus aeneus (assembly GCF_037042795.1). Lineage (NCBI taxonomy): Eukaryota > Metazoa > Chordata > Aves > Passeriformes > Icteridae > Molothrus > Molothrus aeneus. The sequence continues at coordinate 2,169,898 of NW_027099079.1, read as the reverse complement.
TGCATGCCAAAAGACTAGGCTAGGAGGCACATAATTTGCCAGGTTTGAAATTGTTTTTCCTGTTTGTACTTTCCTTTCTGCAAAGTTTCCCAAAGCGTGTTGGCAGTGCTGGACACCCACATGCCCTGAGTGAAAGCTGTGAAAACTGTGTCTCCTTGCTGCTGGAGTTAATGGTGCAGTTTGTGTATGAAGATGATGAAGCAGCTGCTGGGATGCGTCTGCTTCCAGATTGATCTTTGCCCTCACCAAACTGCCTTTTTCCCCTTCTTGCCACCTAAGCCATCTCGTTTTCCACGGGTGTGCCTTCCTCATTGAGGCAGCACAGATGACGGGGCACTGGATAGCCTGGGTGGAGTGTGTCTTCATTTGATTCCATCTTCATTTCCCAGTGACCTGGAAACAAAACTCAGCTGCAGTCTTTTCTTCCATACGGCAATTTAGCTGTGCACATTCAGCTCCACGCTGTTGCTTTCATCTTGCAGCTACCTTGTCAATGAGGCTGTCCTGCTGGTGTTGGAATATATGGATGGAGGCTCCTTAGCTGATGTAGTCAGCCTAAGAAGGATGGCTGTAGGACACATGGCAACAGTGTGTCGGGAGGTAAGGGGTCCTGCTTGTGCTTGGGATGGCTTGGACGGGCTCGTAGTTCGAAAGAGATGCTAAGTGAGCGATTCCATGTTCAGAGCATTCTTTCTGTGTTGCTCTCATGCTTCAGAGAAGAAGGGGCATCTGCACTGAACTGCCTGCCAGTGTCCCTGCCCTTACTGTAGTCTGTTCTTTACTCTGAGTTACCGTTGTTGAACTCCCTGTCTCTTTTTCATTTTTATTTTCTGTTCTGCCCTTTTCCTCTCCAAGCCTTTGCCCCAAACCTTTCTGCATTGCCTTCTTTGCCCGTAAGTGCAAAGGTGCTGGTGTGCGAGTTTTCAACCAGCGGCAAAGCCAAAGAGAGACTCACCTGTCACAGGTCTCCGCTTCAAAGGATGGCATAGCACCTAGCATGGTGCTTGCCGCTGAAAACTGACCAATGAGCTGCTTCCAGGTTCTGTCGAGGCAGACGTATAACCCTTGTCCTGCAGTCTCCCACCTGTCAGTGATCCCCTTGGTACCCAAGGCAGGGACTTTTTCTCTTTTGGCAAACCCTTGTTTGTCCTCCAGACAGGGATAGAGCATCCGCTGCAGCAGTGGTCATTCTGACTGCCTTTGCAGGGGACAGTCTCCAGCAACGACTGACATTTCCCCGTCAATAGCTAATATGCCTCCTTTGGAAAGATCCTGCTCTCCGAGTCTTGCAGCAGCAAGCTCTTCCTCTTTCCTGCACTCGCTGCTCCTTTGAGATCTGTGAACCTTCAGGAGCAGCCTCCATTTGCGTCTGATGCAATCAGATCAGGCTGACTTTTGGCTTCCTGTTTCTTTTTTCTCTCGCAGTGCCTGCAAGGCTTGGCTTTCCTTCATGCCAACCAGGTGATCCACAGAGACATCAAAAGTGACAACATCCTTCTGGGCCGGGATGGCTCCGTCAAGTTGGGTGGGTATTCCTGGTCAGGCGCAGCGCTCCGGGGAGGCGGTGTGGGGCTGCTTGGGAGTGGCTGCCGGGTGCCCAGCAGTGGCGCTGGTGAGAGTGCAGGGAGCACTCTGCAAGCCCAGGGCGCAGCTGGAGGGTGCCGGGTGGTCTAGAGGGCAACAAGGTGCCAAGAGTAACTCTGGTTTCTGTGTGTGTTCCTTCCAAAAGGAGAGAGTTGCAATGTAAACATCAGGGGAATGAGGAAAAGCCATGGTGGGAGGGTTGTTAAGTGGACAATTGCCCATGTCCTTGGCTGCAGCCCTGAGGAAAGAGAGCCCAGCTGCTTTTCCAGCACGATTCAGCACTGCATTCTGGGACTTAGAGTGAAGAACTCTTTTCCTTGGTCTCCTACTTGAAGCAGTGTTTGTTTTTCTCCTCAGCTGATTTTGGCCTCTGTGCTCTGCTCAGCCCTGAGCAGAGTAAACGGAGGTCAATGGTCGGCACCACCTGCTGGATGGCACCCGAGGTGGTGAGAGGAGAGCCCTACGGCCCCAAAGTGGACACCTGGTCCCTTGGCATCGTGGGAATTGAAATGGCCAAAGGAGAGGCTCCTTATCTTCGGGAAACCAGTGACAGGGTAAGGTGCAAATACGCTCAGTTAGCTGTGTCCTTCTGGTCCCTGTCTATTAGACAAAATCCCATTCCCACAGCTTGAAGTGCTTCCAGCAAGGCCCACTTCTAAAACCGTCCCTGGGACTCACATCAGCTGTCAAGGCTAGACCTGGTGCAGCTTGGAATAGCTGGGGCTGCACTGGCACCTTTCTTCCTTTGGGAGAGAAGGCTCATGTCTAACCGTCTGCTAAGGCAAGAAATTGCCACTGTAGACTGCAGCTTAAAAGATGGGGTCTAGGTGAGCACTGAAGGCTATGGAAGAATCACGTAGAGTCTCCTGTTTCCTTTCACTTCAGGCTAACTACCTGATAGGCAAGCAAGGGGTACCAAATCTGCACCAGCTCAGGCTACCCCGTGGCTTGTGTGAATTTCTGGGCTGCTGCCTGCAGATGGATGTGGACAGGCGAGGCTCTGCCAAGGAACTTCTGCAGGTACAAGGCAAAGGGGCTGCAGGCCAAACAGCCGTTCCCTGTCAGGGTTTGCTCCTCGGCCAAACTCCAGGCAATCAGATGGGCCCCCACATAGTAATCTCTGCTCTGCATGCTTTTCAAATGGAAACCAAGTAGGATCCAAGACTGCTTGAGGTTAGAAGGGATCTGTGAATGTCATCTACTCCAAAGCCACGGCCCCTGGCAAGGACATCTTCAAGTAGATCAGATTGCTCAGAGTGCCATCCAACCTTGAATGTTGCCAGGCTTGGGGCTTCTCCCAGCTCTCTTGGCAGGCTGGGCCAGTGTTCCAGCATTCTCCTCATAAACAGCTTCTTCCTTAGAGCCAATGTGAATTGAGTGTCTTTTAGCTTCAAACCGTTGCCCCTTGTCCTCTTGCAATTGGCCCTGCTAAAAGAGATGTCCCCATCTTTCTTGGAAGGCCCTACAGCTATGGAAAGGTCTCCATGGGGCTTCCTCTTCTAAACAAGCTAAACAAGGCTAAACAAGCACAACTCTCACTGCTGTTCCTTAGAGGAGAATTCCCACCTTCTGGTAATTTCTGTGGCCCTCTTTTGCTCTCGGCTGGTGTATTCAGGTTTACCTGGTAGCAAAGGAACCGAAGTATTGCAATGCCAGGGACGGGGTTTGAGGAACACAATGAAAGCAATCCCTGCCAAGCGGTTTTAGATTGGTCTGTGGGAAGGCGGGGGCTGTGGGGGAGCTCACTGGGAGCATCTGAGGGCACCCAGCTTGTCCCTCCTGTCGCACTCTTAGAGGTTTCTGCCAGGCAAACGGGGACAGCTGTGCAGGATTTGTGCCAGCCCCATGTGCTGCCTGGCCCGGTCAAGTAGATGAGAATCGCTGTGGCTTTGCTGCCAGGTCTTGTGGCAGACAAGGAGCTGCTGACCGGGCCACTTCCTTGGCTGTGCCTGCTGTGAAGGAAGATGCCAGCCGGCACAGGATAGGGGGTGCATGCCGAGGCAGACGCTGCTCTTCCTGCAAGCCAGAGCTGAGCACATCTGTGCCCTGCTGCTTGTGTCCTTGCTCCTGGCTTGCTGCTGAAAACCTGCATGTCCAGCGGTTCTGAGAACAACATGTGGGATCAATAATTTTCAGAGCTCTTGGGAGTCTCTTGCGGAATGCCTTATGCCCCAGATCTCTCTTGGTCACTCAAATAGGCCATGTCTATAGCAAATAGGATCTTGAGTAGGTCTGTTGACTTTCCTAAAAAGAAAAAACCTTTGGACAGCAAGCAGCAATCCCACAGTGATATCAGGACCAAAATCCCAGCAAGTGACGCCACCTTGAGGAATGGACTAGTGCAGTTCTGGGCCATGTTTCCTGCAATAGCAGCATCCTGGACATGAAGGCAGATGTGCTGCTGGTGCCCTCAGTCCGATGTCTGTGTATTTCTGGGCACTAGAGGAATCCAGCCTGACCCTGTTTGGAACTCAGTTTGGAAAAGAATGGCTCCTTTTCCCTTTGTCTCTTTTAATTTGGTTTGTTTTGTTTCTTTTTCCCTTTGGGCAGCATCCATTTCTCCAATCAGCGGAGCCTCTCTTAAGCCTCTTCTGACAGGCTGATTGCTGTCATTCCTGCAGCAAGGAAATGCAGGAAGCAAAGGAGATGACAAGGACAACTTCAGCACTTGGAGAACAGAGCCTCTGAGAGCAGGTAGAAATCCTGAGGAGAGAGGGGCCAGGAAACAGGCAGCCATCAGAGCAGGAAAGCATGGTGGCATCTCCTTTTCTCCCAGCTGCTGACACTCCCTCTAACTTTTGGATTAGAACAGCATTGCTGGAGGGCACAAAGTCACTACTGATATGCACTTTTCAGTTGGGGGGTGGTGTGAGGCATGAAGCTTCCACTGATTCTTGGGGGAGATGGCTGGGACTTCATGTGGAAGTGTCTTTCTCCCCTCACCAGGAGCTGGAAGGGCAGCGTTTGGTGGCACAGCAGCTGCTGGCACAAGGGGCAAACCTCCTGGCAGAGGTAGAGAAGGAGCAGGAGAAAAGGCTGCTTGAGATGAAGCAAGAAGTTGCCACCATGCAAGCTGAACAAGAAGAGGTGCGAAGCAGAGCCAGTCAAAAGGCAAAGGCTGTGAAAAGAGAGCTTGTGTGTTGTTTTGGACTGCTCTGCGCTCCTTATGGGCACTGTTTCTCTGGACACTGTCTGTCTGGGTGGCATTGTCCCTTGGTAAACAGTGCTGGTGCCAAGAGGGCAAGGACCGGTCAGGTGAGAGGCTACCAGAGCACAGGTTTGAGGAAGGCAGCAATGGCGTTGCAGGGCCAGAGAAGGAAAGCCAGAGCTTTGTCTCAGAAGGTGGGAGGTCCCACAGGAAGCCCCCTGCAGAGCCAGGCTAGAGCTGTGGGAGTGGGCTGCCAGTCAGGCTGCTGAGGAGGTGCCTGAAGCTGCTGAGTACGTCCTGTGCATCCTTTGTCTGATCGAGCAGTGTACTGTGTGGGTGCCTCAGCATGAACTGTAGCACATGTTCCTCCTCACTTGGTGCTGGACAGACATTTGGACTCCCTACAGAAGCCATTGTGGTGCTTGGAAGCTGGCAGGGAGCACTCGGGGCGTTGCTTTTGCCATTGAGGCAAAAGGTGGGAGTGGGTGGGCTTTGCCTGAGCTTCCCTGTGCAGTAAAGACAAAAGCTGGGATTGTTTTGCAAGCAGCAGAAGGCTGCAGCCTAGCCAATGACTCAGTGGAGGTGTGTGTGCTAGTCCAGCCAAACTGATGAGAACACTTGGCTTCCTAGATTCCTTTTAGACTCCTGACTGGTAATCAGTCATTGGAGACAAAATACTTCAGAGAAATTGCTTGGCTGTGGGGCTGGTTTAATGCTGGTGTTGTCTCTATGACTGTTTGTACTTCTGTTATTCCCTCTGCAGGCTGCATGGGCCCCGCCATCTAAATCCCCACGTGTTGTGGTTTGTTTCTAGAATGTTCTGCTTCCCCCATGTTATGGTGTTAATGGTTCTGCCTTTGTTCCCCTCCCTTCCACAGTTACTTGTCAATCTCCCAACCCCTGGGAGATTGGGAATGGGATGGTGAAACGTGCAGGCTAGCTGGCCAGCCCGCCTTCAGCCAAAGGGATGTTGCCGTGCAGGACTTCCACTCCGCAGGAGGAAGAGGCAACTCTCTAGTTAGTGGCAAATTTGGGTTTTTTGAGCCCCCGGAGGGACCAAGTGCACCCAAGGGATCCAGGAATAAGAGAGCCTCGAGGGTGGGGAAACACTGGGTTTTAAAGGGAGTTGGGAGGTAGGGGTGGTAACAACACATGAAGAAATCAGAGTCTGGGGAAGGGTGATACATAGGTGACAGACATAAAGGGACAAACTGAGGGAGGGGCCCTCAGTTTGTAACTGAGGGAGGGGCCCCGGCCCCTGAACCAATCACCTGACGCCCTGGCTAGAAGGTTCTAGAGATGGAGGCAGGAGTGCCAGGTGACTGGCAGGCAGCCGGGGGTGGGGAATTAAAATGATACATCGGTAACTGGGGCAACTGGGGAGGGGTTGGGAGATTGACAAGTAACTGTGGAAAAAGGCAGAACCATTAACACCATAACATGGGGGAGAGAGAACATTCTAGAAACAAACCACAACACCCACTCTAAGAGCTTTTCAAATGAAAACGAAGGAAACGTGCAGCGAAGCAATGGAGGAAGCGGAAGAGATGATCAGGACCACTTCAAGATTACTTTCTGCAATGGCAGCTTGGAGCTGGACTCACAATAATAGTCCTACACACCCTCAAGCCTGTTGGAAGATTCCCTTCCTTGTCAGCCAGGGAATAAGGCTCTACATTCACTTCTGAATTGGCCATTCTTTCTTAAAGGTGGAAAGTCCTTCCTAAGGGCATTCTGGTGTGGTTTGGAATTGGGAACAGTCTCCGTTCCTTTATCAGCTCCAACCTACCCTGCCTTTGGAATGCTGCCCATTGGCCAGTTTTTGCCCAGCCGAGGACTTTGGGATGAGGAAGAATATGCAAATGCATTTCCAGCCAAAAGCCAGTGAAGAGCAGGGCAGCCTGTGAGAGACAGTCTGAAGTTCCCCTCATTTGCCTCATGACTGTCTCAAGGACCGACTTTGGGACCCTGAGGAGCCTGATTGGAATCCTGGTCTGCGGTGCTGGATAAAGGCCAGAAATCCTGAGGCCCCTGAGCAGAGTTCTGGCCTGCCAAGCAATTGTTCACAGCTGTGTCTACAGTGACTGCTTCCAGCAGGGCCTGCCAGGGGGCGAGGCGCCCCATGTGCTTGCACCTGCTTGGCGACAATAGCCCAGGAATTTTCCCACCTCTTGGCCCGGTTGGACTTTTCTGGGGTAACCTTTGGTGGTCCAAAGAAGACCCCTCATCTGCTTTTCAACCACCGTGACAGACAGACTGAGATGGAAGAAGCCTCTCTCTCAAGGACTGACACATGAGAAGCTCCCCCCTCCCAAGGACTGAGACTGAAAGCCCCAACACGGGGGAGCTGTGTGGGGGAGCCGACCTGACCACAGCAAGATATTTGCCTGCAAGTGTGGCCATTGGACCAAGAAGACATTGGTCCTCGCCTACTGCTGAGAACATGGACTACCTGTTACATCTATTCTTTATTGGATCTTTGTCCCCCTCAGCGGTTTCAATAGACTTTCTTCCAGATCTGTTTTCCCCCCCTCAGCAATGGACTATAACAGAATCTTGAGTTAACCAGAACCTTTGAGAGCTTCCCAACATGACTTGGTGAACTCCATCAGCTGGATTACAAGGACTTTGTCTTTCTACGTTTGCTAGCTATATCCCCTCTCTCTCTCTCTCTCCTCTTTTGTCTTTTTCCTCTCCCTTAATCCCTCTATGGCATTTGCTGTGCTCATTCAATAAAGGTGCATTTGTTTGGATTAATACTGAAATCCCCACTGTGTTGTGTTTTGCACTCTGAGATCAGGAAAATGAACCATCACAGCTCCCTGCTCGCGTGAGCGGATCATGACACAGCCAGAACATCCTGTGCAGATCCAGGCTTTCAGCTGTGCCCACGGATGCTTTTGGTTCCTGCTCGGTGTAGCCGGCACGTCTCCCCTGTGACTGCTCCTGCCTCCCAGGTGGCCGTGGCTAATAGGTATGAGGCTCTGAGAGTGCACCGAAGAAGGCAGGCACGTCTGCTGGCAGTGCAGGAGAGCAGAGAGAAAGTGCCTGGCAGGACCCTGGCCAGCACCCGCTGTACCTGCTCTTTGTCAACAGTACAGGACTGGTGGGTGATGCTGCACTTGAGGTTGTCTGGGGCTCAGCAATGATGGAAAGTCTGTGTGCTTGAGTGGCTTTGTCCCTCTCACTGTGCCTTCTGTTGTCCCTGTGCTCCGCGATGTCTGCCCAGGGCTGTGTAGCTGCGTGGCACAGCTTAAGTGCAGGAGAGCCTCATTTGTTTGCCTTTTGAGATGGCTGCTTGTCATCGATGGAGAGAGACAGGAAGACTGACTCGGTGATCAGAATCCGATTTTCTTGTGGGATACAAGCATTTATATACTATTTTAGGGAGACTAGTACTGTGTACTACAATGATTAGGTTGAAGTCACTTACACGAACTTATGCATATAACAGCATCTCTTGCTTGCATTATTTCATAGGATTTTCTTTTTCTGGTAAACCTGTCTAATTAAATCTTCTTGCTATCTAGATCTAATTTTCAAAGTTCCGTTTGCTTTTGCCAAGGCATTTTATCTATCAATTCTCTTATCCTAATAAGGTCCAAAGTACTCTCTGTCTTGTGCACCCCAATATCATATCTCCCCCTTCTGTGTCAACCAAAACCACTCCTTTAATGGTCTTATTAATTAATCTCTGCACACATTGAAGCAAGCAAGGTATCATGATTAATATAATTATTATCAAAATTACCACATACATACCCATCCTAAAAAGAATCTTTTAGTTAAAAACTCCAGCCACTAAAATCTCAGGCTTGATCTTTATAAACTAAAAACATTCCTGCTGGCAGCTGCATTACTGGATTTAGAAAGTCTGCCAGAAGTGTAATTGTACTGAAAGTTTAATTCTTATAGATAGGGTGATAGGGAGAAGCATTTTTAGACTGATTCCTTCCCATGTATTTAAAATGAACACAAAAATCCAATTTCACAGAACCCAGGAATTCTAATCCTTGGGGTTCCACCAATGGTGGTTCATGAGGTTAAGGGATCCAATTTGATGTGATTTGATCTGCTTTCAAAAGAAAAAAAAAAATAGTGTAAAGTTCTGGAGGAGCTATATTCCCCCCTGGTTTTTTTTGCTTTTTAATAACATGTATGTTTCTCATGATGAACATAAGAAGGTAACATCAAAGCAAAACAGTATGTAACATAACGATAAACTTTTACTAAGTAAAAATTAATCAGATAATAGATACAATTATAGCACATGAGAAATAGAATGGTGTTTTAAAACAATACATGATCAATTTCTTGAATATTGTACCATTACTTAGAGTCTGTAGTAATCGGCAAGCTTTATTTTTTTAAAGTGAGGGCTTGAAAAATCATTCTCGGGTAAAATTTCTAAGTTCATCTTAAACGGAGGTTTAGCTGTTCTACGTCTAAATTTGGTAAGCCAAAATGACTTGAATATAATTTTCGTGCAGAAAATTTTCTCTACTAGTTAAAGCTAGGACTTGGCTAGGGTCACGGCTTTTAACCGGAAGAGTCTTTTTAATATATTTTAGAAACCTCTTAGTAGTTAGAAAAATAATAGATGTCTTATAAATAGTTCTAGAACAATAAGTGAAGGTTTGAAAAGTAGCTGGTTTTCTCATTTATCGTTAGTTAAATAGTTAGTTAATGGTACCATAGACAAATAGCAAATGAAAAAAGGAATGTTGGTTATAAAAAGACAGCAAATTCACATCACAAAATCAACACCATAATCAGGGTTACCTAATATATCAGTAAAAATGGTCTTAAGAAATTGAGGTTCTATTTCCCTAGACATATATGACATTAAAGCAAAAAAGTAAAAGAAGGCAATAAATAACTCATAACTAATTACAGTCCTAATATGGAATTATTTCTCATTCTTCAGTATTACTTATAAAAAATAAAATAGCAAAAACTGTTCTTATTTCTAGAGCAAAATATCTTATCTTGTAATTTAAAGGAGTAAATTTTGACAGAAATTCATTCAGACTTTATGTCCTTCACTTGTTATAGCAAAGGAATTATGTCTTATAACTCAAACAGGTATACTTCAACAAAACTTAAAATCAACTTCACTAAAACTTAACCTTAATAAAGTATCTCTAAAAGAACTTAAAGTTAACATTGCTCAGACTAAACAAAACTCAATCTTAACAAGAATTAACTTATTTAAACTCTATTATTACAAAAATGTTACTGAAAATTTGTCATATCACGGTTAAACATCAAAGTAAACAACATGCAAGTAAACAACTGTACTGAAAGCTTTACAATAAAATTACCTTGTTAGAACTATGGAGTAAAAAGCAAGCACCTAAAAAAGCCGACAGTGGAATTAAATCTCAAAAAATTACTACAGATAAAGTTCAAGATTGGTCTTGAATGTGAGCTAAAGAATCTTGAATTTATGACTTATCTAATTACTCTCAGTGAACCATGCAGTTTTGCTATGTTATTAATAGGTAAAAAGACACCACCTCTATACCAACACTAGAATTGTTCTAGTAACAACCCTGTTAAAAATCACAGATCACAAGTTAGAAGGTAAATCTCAACACTGGCTGGTGCCAGGCAGGTGGGGCTGCACCCCCTGCAGCAGCTTTTAAAGACTGCTTGTAGGATTGATGTAAGTTTGGCTTCGTAAGAGTAATGGCAGATAAACATTGAAGGCTAAACTAAAAGAGATTTAGTTCAATTGTTCTGAGCAGAAAAAGCTGCCCATTTTTTAAAAGGTTGCAGAGTTCTCAAGTTAAAGCAATTGCTGCCAAGTGTGAGTTGTAGCTATTTCTTGTTAATAATTGCATGTTGTAATCTCCTGTTAACAGTTTCCTTTTTAATAGTGCCTCGAGCCAGCCCGCCGCTGCCCCGGCGGGGGCCCCACCTTTCGGCGTGGGCCCGCCCGTGCCGGGGGTGACCCCGGGGAGCGGGGGGGCGCTCCCGCCTCGGCGCGGGTCGCGGTCGTGCCGGGGGTACCGGCCCGGGTCGCCGTGTCCCGCAGGAGCAGCTGCTGGACGGCTCCCTTAGCCGAGCGTCGCCCTGCTGCTCCCTGGAAGAGGGCACCCAGACGCTGGAGGGGAAGGGACATCGAGTCGGCATTCAAATGACCTCATTTCCTGCATGCAACGGGATGGACCCCTCACGAAACAAAGCCAAAAACCCCTAAAACAACGAGCCAACACAAAATTGACGAATCAAAGTGATGACTAGACGTGAGGATAGAATCCAGTGTCCACCAAGGCCTTTTTACCCATCACCCTAATCTCAAAGATGTCAGCTACACACAAGACCTCAAATGTTGAAGTAAAAAGCAGCAGATTTCCTTATGTTGTCTTGAGGATGGAACTTCTAGCTCTAGTCTGCGGATCAGTGGACGAAGTTGCACTCTTCCTCCTTTTGTGAGTCGCTCCTGGGAACACTAGTGTTATGAGCATGGACCCACCCAGAGGTTCTCCCCACCAGAGCTGATCAGTTTTAATAAAGGCATCAAGGAGGAGGAAGGTCCCCTGCCTGTGTTTATTTCAATACAGTACTAAACAGCTGTACCAAAAAATGATTAACAAATACATTGTTAAAAAAAAGGCAAGTAACTGGAAAACTGACCAGGGCTAGGTGTCCTTCAGGGCTTTAGATCTGTACGAACTGTGGCTTTTGATAGCTGGGCTGCTCCTTCCAATACTTGAAAGTGCCTGGGGCACTTCAGCTGGGGACCATTGTGGGGGTGTCGAGTGTCCCAAATGACTCGTGTACAAAATTGAAATGCATCAAAATTCTCCACTCTGTTAAAAAATATTTCCCCCACAAAACCAGGGACACAGACATCACAAAAAGTTTACCTGTGGCAATCAGGCCCTGTTATTTGCACCAAGTGTTGGTTTTCCAGGCTTTCGCTCCTTCCATCCACGCCGGAGAGTCCCCGAGTCGTTAATCGCCGCTCATTGGGCTATTGGCTGCTTCAGATAACAGTCACACCGGCTCCTGTATCAATGAGTCCTGTTAGGAGTGTCTCTGCCTTTCAGAGTCCCATTGCATTGGCATGTTGGACGCTCAGAGGTAATATTTTGTGTCCATAAAATCTGTGGCACCCCTGTGGAACTGAACCCCTCCTCCCTTTATTCATCTATCAGGGGTGCAGGCAGGGGTGCTGCAGGAAAGACTATAAGTTGAGCTATATTGCTCCCGGCCGGGACTACACAGGGCGGATGGGGGGTCCAAGCCATGATCTTTATTTCCCCAAGGGAATCAGAGTCTATAGCTCCAGGGAGAACAAACAACCCTGTTATCCAGGTGGAAGATCTGCCTATAATCAAAGCATGCATATTCTGTCCTGGCGGTCCGAAAACTCCTGTGGGAAGCAAATGGACAGATGAATCAAGCAATGTTACTGTGTCGGAGGTTGCCGGGTCCATTCCTGCGCTGCCTGGGGTGGCTGGTTGTAAGTCAGCGACAATTGCTCGGCGGGCGAGGGCAGGGCCGATTGGAAGTTCATGGTTGCTCCCAGCTGCTGCGTCGGCTGCGGAATTTGCATCCTCGCGCATCGCCGTCCCGTGCTGCGAGAGAAGTTTCCCTGCAAAGGCTGGCCATTGTGGTGGAACTTGGAGCGACATATATTAGCAAAGCGAGGGCCTTTCCAGCAGCAAGGGCATACACCCGGAGCTTTAGGTTTTTGCGTTTTTGGCAGTTTCTCCAGATTTGCCCATATCTCTCGCAGCCAAAACAAGCCACCTGTTTCCCAGGGGTTAGTTTCACGGTGGCAAAAGCGTTCGCTATGCCTTGCCCCACGGCTTGATATGTGACTGCTGTGGTGTGTTTTAATGTCCCCAAGCGGTGGCACACTTGTATCATTTGGAGTAAAGTGGGTTCAGGTTCAGGGGGTAAAGATTTTAAAAGCTGCTTACAGTCCAGGTTGGTGTTCTCGACGGCCAGTTTGAGGAGTCTAATCTCCCTGGCTTGCTCGCTATTGATTTGTCTCTCCAATGTTTGTGTCAATTTGTCCACAAACTGCAAGTAAGGCTCTTGCGGACCTTGTTTGATATTCATGAAGGACTGTTGCGTAGTTTTGGCATCAGGTGTCGGGTTCGGCTGTCTGTCTCTGCCCCGACACGGGTAGTGTGGTTCTTGGGTGGCACGCGTTTTAAAGGACGAGTCTGGACTCTTCAGCTTTTCGGTCTTCAGGTTGTTTATTATTTCTTATCTACAAAATTTTCTGTCTGCCCAACAGAGGTCTGATCTGCAAGCAGTCACAGGCACTCTCTGACCACCCACGGGGCGGTCATGTCTTTTTATACTAATATCTACGTACACAATATTTACCTTTATTTCCCAATGCTTTTCACCCATGTTGGCAAGTGCTCCTTCACCATAAACCAATCCCCAAATGCCAACATCACCACAGGAGATGGAGGACAAGAAGAAGGAAGAAGAAGGACAAGACACGCCCTGATCCCTCCATCTTGTCTCCATAACCCCCCTGTACCCAAAAACCTTAAAATCTATATTTCACTTTCTAAATGTGTCTATTTTACACCTTTTACTCTAGAGTGATTCTCTTGTCCTCAAACTCTTGTTATTTCTGTGGATGGATCAAAATCAAGCCACCAGACACTCTTGGCAACATTCCAGGATTTTCGAGACCCCCAAGGGTTCTCCTGGCATCTCTGAACATCAGGAATGATGTGCTAAGATCCCACAATCAGGAACCTTTAGGAATGCCAGGTGAGCTGCCCTAATATCCTGTAGGGCTTCTCTCAGTAAGGTGCCTTGGCCATTAGGCTTGGTATGCGCCCCCTCCCCCACAAGGTGGTCAATAGTTAAGGCAGCCAGGGCTTGGTTTGCATGCCATGCATACATTGCAATTAAATTTTCCAGCCCTTTTTTCCATTGTGGCATAAATATAGCATATTGTGTTGGTGTGAGCAACAGATTTGCCAAAAACTTACCATCGTGAGGAGTCATGAGGTGAGTAGTAAAGCTTGCTCTTAATAAATTACTAAAGTAGGGGGACCCCAGTCCATATTCCTGCGCAGCGGTACGTATGGCGCAGTTCCTTAACTTCCGAGTGATCTAGGGGCTCCCATTGTGGATTTTCCCCCTTCAGGCCGAATTGCACAAGGGCCACAAAGATTTCTGCAGTAGTGTCAAGGCTCTGTCCTTAAGGGCTTTCCTTTTTATCTGTAACCAATTGTTACACGTATCCAAAGGGAGTAAGCTCGCATCTTTTTCAGGGCCAGGGTTGAAAGAGTCCAGCTCCCCTTCACTGCTAGAGTCAGTGTCTGCTGCATAAGCCATAAGTGTGCGGCGGCTCTGGGATGGCTGGCAGTGTGGCGGTGGGACTGGGGGTGGCGACCGGGCTCTATCCCTGGCACTCGCTGGGGAGGGCGTGCGGACGGGGGATGGAGAGTGGGACCTGGGCAGGTTTCAATCCGGCTGGGGCTGTCTCAGGGTAGCCTCACAGGCTGTAGCCTCACAGTCTTCCCCGCACCCTCCCACTTTTTTAATTGCGCCCATGACTGCCTTCCAAGCAGGAAGCATTCGGAGCTCTGGCTCGTGGCCAGGCAGTGTCGCGAGGTCATAGAGCTTTACTCCGACCTTGTCCCGGAAGCGGAGACTAAATACAGAAGAAGGAGTAGCATCGGGGACCATGTGTGACACCCATCATAAAATGACTTAAGGTCGTGCTTTGGGATGGGGGAGCCACGCCTGTCCAGAAGGGCAAGCACGGTTTCATAGACGTCTCTCTCTTTGAACATTTCCTTTCCCATTCCTTTAGTTCCCCTGGCTCACCTGTCAAAGCGCAGCAGACAGGGATTGCAGGCCCAAACGCGGTTCTCTAACCGTCACCATCAGTTCCAGGGGCTCGCCGACTCCCCGCCTGTCAGGCAGATTCATTTCCTCACACAGGGCACCAATTGTTGGCGATGGAGATAGACAGGGAGACTGACTCGGTGATCAGAATCCAATTTTCTTGTGGGATATGAGCACTTATATACTATTTTAGGGAGACTAGTAATGTATACTACAATGATTAGGTTGAAATCACATACACAAACTTATTCATGTAACACCACCTCGTGCTTACGTTGTTTAATAGGATTTTCTTTTTCTGGTAAACCTGTCTAATTAAATCTTCTTGCTATCTAGATCTAATTTTCAAAGTTCCGTTTGCTTTTGCCAAGGCATTTTATCTATCAATTCTCCTATGCTAATAAGGTCCAAAGTACTCTCTGTCTCATGCACCCCAATATTCCACTGCAGCTTTGGACTGTTCCAAAGGGGTCTACTTCGCGTTTGTCATCTGCAGGCCATTGCAGAGCAGTGGGCCACAGGCTGCTGCCAGAGCTCCAACACAACACAAGTGTGGCAGCCCAAGAATCAGTGCACGGATCTTCCGGATGTTCGGAGACATTCAGTTGCCAGAGAAACAGCAAGCAGGACCAGAGGAGCTTTGCATCTCCCTGCCACAAAACGAGGTCAGCCTGCAAATGGAGTCAGAGCAAAGGTAAGCATGTACCCGCATTCTAAAGAAGGAACTGCAGCCTACAAGAGTCCTGGAAATTTATTCTCTTTGCTTCTTTTGCCCCCTAAATCTCATTGAAGAAGTTAGGCTTTTCAGAACCAGCTAGGATGCCACCTAGAAGAAGCAGACTTGCTTTCAGTCAAAGCTTTTGAGACCAAAAGTCTGGTTTGCTTGGGTTTTCCTTGGATGCCACTTGGGTTGGCGCATTTTCTGAGTTCCCCTGGGATGCCTTGAGCACTGCCTTATGGGCTGGGAGGACATTTTCTGCTGCTTTATGAATGAGGAGAACTTCCCAGGCTTTTCTTTCGCATTAGCTGTACAGAAGGTTGCCTTGCTGGGCACAAGAAAGCCACAGAGCAGCTGCTATTGTGAGGTCAAGGGAGCGGTGCAACAGTGCTGTCAGCCCAGCGTTGTCCCAGTGCGCGCAAGGCCTTGTCATCCAGAGCAGCTCTTCCGCTCGCTCCCTGCAGGAGGATCCTCGTGCGCAAGGAGTTCTCAGCGGATGGCCTGCACCCCGAGAGGAGTCTTGGCTTTCCCTTGGGTGGCATTCAGCGTGCAAACCCACGCAGCACTGCCAAAATGATCAGGCAAGTCTGTGCCATGGTTTGCACTGTCTTTTCTGTTGTCTATTCCGGCTACTACCTGACCCAGCTGACTCGTAAGTAAAGGTTTCTCCTGGGGCTGGCATCGCCCAGCTTTTGCTTCACTCTGCTCTTGATGCCGCACTAGTGACCCAGTTTATTTGGGAACAAAATGGCCATGAAGATGCCACCGCTTTGGTCAATGTCCTGCCAGCAGCATCAGCTAAAAAGGGGGCATCTGTACTGGGTGGCAGGTGCAGAGTATTTGCAGTGCAACCTGCAGCGGTTGCCTTCCCTCCCCGGGAGAGTGCGTGGCAGCGGAGTCCGTCATTTCCTCAGCTTGCTGCTTCAAGCAAGACGAACTGCAAATTGCAGACTCTGAGGAGAGATTTGTAGAAGTACTTCTACCAACTCAGTGGTTCTCTCCAGGAGTGAAGGAAAGCGCCTTTTGCTCCAACATTGCCCCTTAGAGGCCTTGGCTGCGTGACTTGACCCTTTGATGCTGTGCCAAGACTGCGATTCCCTTGGCGATGCAGCACAAACTCCAATGCATGGAGGGTTTGCTGCTGAGCCCAGCAGCTGTTCCTGGGCTGCTTCAGCAGGGAGCTGCCGCAGCCCAGGGGCCCTTTATGGAAGCTTTGCTGGGCTATCATCTTCAGCCAACGAATGGGAATTAGGGCATGCCATTTAAAAGAATAGAAATCTAAAATGCGGGAAAGAGAAGAGGAAAATGCTGCTTGAGCTGTTGGGCACAACAGGAGCTCCAACTTTTGAAGAGCAACGGGCATTTCCACCACCGTGTTTCTATTTCTCTCTTGGCAAAAGAGGCCCAAATGTAGACAGAGCCTACTATAGCGCCCTTGTGGTTCTCTTGCTTGCTGTGGGAAAGAGCTGTTGCTCCTGGAGGCACGTTGGCAAAGTGGCTCTGTGTTGGGACTGCCTCGTGCTGTGAAAGTCGCCAGCACGGGCACTTTTCTAAGGGCCTCTGGTAACTTTTGCCTTGCTCGCTGCAGGTCACCTGACACGTGGGTGGAGACAAGCCAGTCCTTTGGTGAGTGGCAAAGGAAGCTGAGAGGTTGCTGGCGTGTGAGAATTGTGCAGCAATTCTGCCAGCTTGGCCTGTTGCAGTTGAGTGTGGAGTGCCAGCGTGGGAGGCTGAAAGAAAGGCCAACTGCCCGGTGGCATCAGCAGTAGCAAAGGGAGCCCTGGCTGTTTGCTGATTTTCCAGTGAAGAGCCTTTCAAGAGACGAAAGGCAAACGGGACGGCTCCAAGGCGTCTTTCTGCTTGTAGCCAGCAGGGAAGCTCAAATGCACAGCAAGATGGAGTAGCACCTCATGCAGCCATCTTCCTCGAGTTTTCGCGACTCAGAGTCCCACGTGTATCAAAGTCTATGATTTCCCCTACTTCTGGGTCCTTTCCCAGCTCAATAGAAAGCAGCTCCTAAGGGATTGGCTTTTGCCCATCTCTCTCACTTCTGTCTGTCTGCAGGGCTCAACAGCTGGCTCAGCAGCTCCTCCAGCTGCCTCTGTCATTGAGGAAGAGGCTGAAGAGGAGCAAAGGAACATCAAGCCTCCAGCTGCTGTCCATCCACAGCCTGAACACGCAGAGCCGGTAAGTGGCAGCTGAGCTTGGCACTGCCTTTGGTGCAGGGCCAGGCTTCCCGTTTTGGAGCAGCCCTTGTTGCTCGTGGCTGAAGATGCTGGGGGCGGTGTGCCTGCCATGACGTAGTGCTGCTTGAGGAGGGCCTAAGAAGTGCTGGCCAGTGGGTTCTGAAGTTTGACATTTAAGCTGGGATGCTGAGAGGGCCCGAGAATGTCTCTTGGGATCAGACAAGAGGCAGCATTCCATGATTCCCAGCGTAGGAGTCAGCCCCTTGTGCCCACTGTCAGTGCAGGCTGCCCGTGGTCGGTAAGCAGACGGAGCGGCCCAGAGACGCAGCTGACAGCCTTGCAGGGGATCACACTGGGCCCTGGAAGGGACCTGCCCTCTCCTAATGGACTAATTAGCTTCAGGCTGTGCTTCACTTCCAGCCGGTCAAAGCAGAGTTTGGAGAGGAGAATCCTCGTCAGCCCTGCGTTGTGAAAGGCGGGTGGGTCTGGGCGGGGCTGGAAGGTGGCTCCAAAGGGCCGCTCCCTAAAGGCTGTCATAGAGAGGGGAAATCCGTGAAACAGATCAGAGAAGGGACACGCTGCGGGCTTCTGAGTGGACCGTTGCATGCAAGCTGCAGGGTGATTTCATTGCCCAGGAAAAGACAGGAGGAGGAAAGCAACAAGGCTCTGGGGCCATGCTCTGATCTCTTGCTGGATCTTGGCAGCCTCAGTGATACCTTGTTGCCAGTGTCTAGCAGAAAAGCTGCAATCGTGGAGCATGGAAGTGTCCCTGAGGGGCTGGATCCAAGTAGCCTTTGGGCTTTTCCCAAAGTTGCCTTTGAGAAGGGGACATGGGAAACGGCCTAGCTGGAGAGGCCCGGCGGTGGCTGACAGCACCTTGCCAAGGCCTTGCTTTTGCCGTGCGTTCCACAGGGCATCTGTGCCAGCCACCCTTCTGATGGGCAATCCTTTCTTGTCCCAGCTCAAGACGGGCTCTGCAATTCAACCTGGTGCCGCTGGACCAGCATGGCCTGCAGCAGCCAGCTCGCCCCCCGCTGCTGGCACTTCCTGCAGCAGCGCAGCCCAGCAGCTCGAGATGAGGGAGGAGCAGGGCCTGAAGACACTGAGTACGTCCCGTGCATTTCTTGTCTGCCAGAGCAGTGTGTTGTGTGCGTGTCTCGGTGTAGGCTGCGCCAGAAGTTGCCCCTCGGACTCAAAGGCACTTAGGCCCCTCTGCAGAAGCTGTTGTTGTGCTTTGAGGCAGTGCGGCAGCGCTCAGGGAGTTCCTGCTGCCTATGAGAGCGGCTGGGCCTGGCTTGGCTCTGCCTAGGCTGCCTACTGTGCCAAAGACAAAAGCTGAGCATTTTCTGCTTCAGCAGAAGGCTGGCACCAAGCAAGTGACTAGGCCCCAGGGAGCTCTTCTGACCCCAGCCGTTTTCTGGCTATCCTTCTTACTCCTACTCTGGATCAGACACTTTGTGGCCCTGGCAGTGGACCTGCCAGTGATTCTGGACACTTGGATCCCAAGTGCTCTGGGGATGCCCGGAGGCAGACGAGGAGACCAGGACGTCGGTGCAGAGGCCGGGTCTGGCGCTGAGTGCAGAAGGCGGCTGGTCAGGGACAGCCCAGGAGCTGATCCTGCAGCTGCTGCTCCAGCGCTGCTCCACCAGCGTTCCAGCAAGGGCCGCAGGAGCAGGAGACAACGACAGTTGCTATGGGCACAGCCCAACATTCCATCTAGAAGCCCAGGGGAGCCATGGGACAGAAAGAGGCATGGGCCGCCTCTGGCCCTTGTACTTCTTCTGCTGCAAGTTTGCTCTGAGATGCTTCCCATGGGGCCTTTTCTCCTCAGTCGTCTGATGAGACGGGCAAAAGCAGTGCAGGGACAGCCCTGGGTCTTCCCGGTGCTTCTCTGCAAGGTGCCTCCAGCTGAACGTGCACAGGAGCCTGCCTCTGTGCAAGGGCCCAGACCTCATCTCCTGCCCTGGAGAACCAGAAGGGCTCCTCCCACTGGCTCTCCTCCAGCTCTGAGAGGAGCTGGAATTTGCAAGTTGTCCAGCGCAGAGCCAACTCCAGAGCTTCCTCTCAAAGTGGAGCCATTCATCCTGCCCCCTTTCTCAATTCTCCTTTTGCTGCCCAATAATGTCACTGCATGTTTTCCCTCCTTTGGGCCTCTGAGCTGGTCTCTCACCTCATCACTCCTCCCTTGAAACTTGGAGAAACAGGATGTTTTTCAGGGCAACTGATGGGGACACACACACACACAGGGAAAGCACACGGGCATTTCTCTAGCAAACATTCATGCAGAATTTCTATAGCCCTCTTCCAGCTCCCTTGGAGAAGCTCGGTGTTTGTCCCCAAAAGACTCTGCCATTCCTCTAAGAAAGCAACACTAACAGAATTCCCTTTCCACACTGCTGGCCTTCACATTGGTTTTAATGCCTAGATCCCAGATATGACAAAACCCAGGCAGCTTTGCTGCTTTCCTGCCTGTCGTTAAGGAAAAGCAAATCTTGCTTCAGTCCCAATCTTGCTTCCTTCCCAGCCTGCACGTTACCCACTGGCCAGCAAACTGAGGGGGCAGCTGGAACAAGTCCCATTGCAAGGCAGATACTTTGTAGCATCCAAAGCCCACCTGCACCGCCTCCATCAGACAAGGGCAAGCTTCCCTCGGCTTCCCAGAAGCAGCCTGGCAATTGCCCCCTCCCTCGCCCCCTCTCCACCCTCCACAGCCCCTGCCACCAAAGCCTTGCTAGGCAGGGCCATTTGCTGGCCTCGAAGAAAGAGTGCCTTTGATTCTTCTTTGGCGCAAGTGCCCGAGCTGTGAGAAGTCAGAGGATAATGATCACACCCGCTCTGCTTTAGCTAAGGAGATTGCTGGAGGCCCAGAGCAGGACACTGGTCCTTTCGAGAGAAACTGAAACTGAACTAGCCATGCCTTTGTGGCGCATGCCGATAGGAATTGGATAGAATCGGAGGGCTTAGAAACGTCCTCCAAGGTGGTCAGCTCCATCAGTCCCCCAAAATGAAACAAAGTTATGTTGCTGGGCTCCAAAAAGGACTAAAGCCGCTGCTTTTATGCCAGAAAATATGGTGAGACCAGACCACTCATCTAGATCCAATTCCGTGAATTAAACAAAGCCTCCCTTTCCACTCCCAGCTGAGATGTTGAGGAATCAAAGGCTGAAGCCCCAGCCTTATTTCACTGGCAGTAAAGGAGACACACCTCAGTAAGTCCTGCCAGCTGAGCAAGGGGCTGGGCCCGGGGGAGGTGGCGCCTGCCCAGATTCTTCTCTCAGGGCAAGTGCCGTCTTTGCAACACCAGGCAAATGGAACAAACATTGCCGGAGTGTTTTCATACAGACAGAAAGACAAAATGGAACAAACTTTGGTTTAATGATAAAGACCCATTGGCTCTCAACAAAGGCAAAAATGACAAAAGGCAGAGCATAGACAACACCCAACCTTTGAAATTTATTGATAAATCTAATAAAACTATTGAATCTTGAATAATACTAATGGATCTTAACGACTAAATTGAGGAGATTCCTATCATGTGTCAACTAACTAAGTAGAAGATTAAACTACCCTAAAAGCTTATAAACAGTCTTATTCCTATCTAGTCCTATTGATACCTAACTCTTGCTAGCCCTGGACAACCTGCAGGGTTGTCTAATTTCAAAGTCTTTTCTTCTTGGCGAGAGGCTCTGCTGCCTTCCGAGGCCGATGTCTTCTCCTGTGGTTGTTCCTTTCCTTCACGGTTTCAAACACCCTGCAAGATAGGAAACAAACCATCCATTGCTCACTTTAGTACACACCATGAAACCAAGTGCCAAGATCTCCGTTTGAGTAGGAATTTCTGTCTTTTCGGGCAGTGGCACATTTGTGAATTGATCAGCACCATGAGTCTGATGGTTCTACTTTCAATGCCTTGAAATGTCTTCCTCCTTTTGCTGCATCCTCT
The DNA here is from genome assembly GCF_037042795.1 of Molothrus aeneus. Taxonomy (NCBI): domain Eukaryota; kingdom Metazoa; phylum Chordata; class Aves; order Passeriformes; family Icteridae; genus Molothrus; species Molothrus aeneus. Next base: position 2,148,476 of record NW_027099079.1, on the reverse strand, counting down.
TTTGAATTTGATCAGCAGCATCAAACCAAGCTTTGATGGATCTATTCCTACTTGTATGAACTGTGTCTTGTTGGGGCACGGCAAGGTTTCATTGTGAAGGCTGGGTTTTACCTAAGCTCTTTGGGTTTGAGGTGGGTGTTAAGCTTGACCACGGCTGCCGGGGGCGATGCTGCAAGTGCCCCCAGCTTCCCCTGCGGTGCCTTTGAAAAGGGTCAGCCTGTTTTAGTCCAAAGGCGCAGCTTTGAGCAGAAAGAGGAGGAACTTACGCACCGTTTGCACTGCCCGCAGGGAAAGGGGCCTCCCGCCGAGCGGGGCGGCTGGCGCGCTTGGCAGCAGGGACACTCGGCGCTGCGAGCCCTCTTGCGGCTTCTCTTCCCTGTCTCCCCGTTCTCCTTTCTGGGAGGGCTTTTCCTCCTCTTTGCTTTGCCCACACTCTGGAAATCAAAGAGTCCTTATCAATGCTTCCTTCCTCTCACAAAGCTGGAAACCAGAGCATCCAGCACAAAAATCTATCGGCTTAAGCAAATCCTTCCAGACCCTCAAGAGCTGAGAAAACGGCTGCCTTTGCCAATGGGCTGCGGCGGGCTGCCAACCCAGAGCTTGGAGGAAAATACTCCTCTTTTCTACAGGCCAAAGGGGTGGGATAAATACCTGCCTATTTAGAGCTCTACATTTCTTATTTCTACCTTTCTGCCTAACATCTATTTCTCTCTGCTTTTCCTCCACAAATGTCTAGGCAATGGCATTTAAATTCAGTCCAATTAGGGTAGACACATGGTTAGCCATTTTCTAGTCCCCAAAATAATCTCCCTCCCTGTCTCTCTCTCTCTCTCTCTCTCACATGATGTGAAGCAAATTGCTCTTTGCCGGTAAGGAAAGTTTTAGGGGAGCCACGGCACCGGCAGCTCCTTCTTGGGGAGTATGCTGCGATGCTAGAAAAACTCCCTGAAAATCTGCAGCATATCCACAAAGGCAGCCTGGATTGCTGATGTCAGCAAGCAGTGGGGAATTAAGGGTCTGATTGAAGTCAGCGAGGGTGCCAGCCCTTGAGAAGCCCATCTGTAGAGAGTCAAAGCCCATTTTGGTGGTGCTGCTGCTTCCTTGGGTCAAAGTTAGGCTCCAGAATTGCATACTTCAGGGCAGCAGCACAAGGAAGCCCCGGGCAGCATCTGCTGTGCCTTTCCCAGTGCATGGGACGATGTGATCCTGGCAAATGGGCATCTGGCATGGCTCGCCAGCAGCTTTTCTCCCCTTCTGCCAGTTTCTCGACCTTCCTGGCACGTCTCGATTTTCTTGCCCCTCACCTGAGCAAGAGTGCTGGCAAGTTTATGCTCCTTTTTCCAGGAGTAGTAGTACTCCACACACTGTGCCACGGTCTTAGTCTGGATCTGTTGTGAAGAGAAAAAGAAGGAGTCGAAAATGGTGTCGGGTGCACTGGGGAAAAAGTAGAATATGGAGTGAACTAGGAAGGAAAAGCATGAAGTAAATGGAGTAGGGTGTAAAATGAAATCAACATGGGGAAAGAGAGGCATCATGCAATGTCTTAAACCGTGTATTCTGCTAGGTGGTAATACACGCAATGCACAGATCAACAACAAATCCATCTAGCACAGTTCTTCTTTCCCCGCTTCCCTCCAGTTATGCCAGCACACCGTCTTGTGGAAGCAGCAGCAGACCTGTGCGACAAGTCTGACAGAAGAAAGCTTTGTCTTCCAAAAGAGCTTGGAGAAAAGGGCTGGAGAGGCAGGATCATCCTTTTGACACAGGCTTTTGATGTCCCCTTTTGTTACTTCTTGAAGATACTTGGTACTTGAGAAGAGAGAGACTGAAGGCCAGGGCTTGTTCCCAGAAATAACCAAGCTTTCCTCCTGACGATCTGCTCGGGTAAAGAATGTCCCGTGGCTTTACCTGCTTCTGGATGAGATGAAAATCCTTGCCGTAGGTGTGGAAAGCCTTTTGGAAGGACTCCTTCTCCTCAGGTGTCCATCTATCAGAGCCTGGCAAGAAAAAGCAGCGGGTAGTAAACGCATCCCTTGATCCACACCAAGTAGATCCCACTGGCTGCCGAAAGAAAATGGTGGCAGGCCGTCATTCACATGTGTGTACGTGTCTGCTCCCTCAGAAGGTCATGAAGACAAGAGCAGGCATTGCCCGGGGAGAAGGATTGGAAAAGAAGTAAAGCTGAAGGACTAGATGCTGGTGCTTCCCCACCCGCAGAGGAGACAAGACCTTGTGCTGGTGTTAAGCACAATTGCTTTAAGCAGAAACCCTTGCCACAACAATGAAGGGGACGGCAGCATCTGTCAGGGACGCAAGAAGCTCTGCTTTGCTTACCTGTGTAATGATAATCAGCCATGGGGTGTAGTAAACCCCATAGATTTAGGAAAAGCACCATGGAGGATATGAACAATAGGAATGCTGAAACAGCAAAAGAAAATTCCTGTTTTCTTGTCCTCCACCCCTTAACCTACCTCTGTTACCCTATAAGGCAATGTCATGTTAACCCCTTACCCATTGGTCAAGCTTAGATCCTTTCCAACCCTATAAAAGAAGCATACTGTACCCCATTAGGGGAGAAAGAAGAAGAGCAGAGACCCTTCACGGACCTCCCCAAATAAAGCCATCTTCGTGGAACAGCCTGCGCCTTCTCCTTCTCCTCTCTCTCCGTCTGCTGCAGCCTCAAGCCCAGGGCACCACTACCTAGCAAGCAGAGCTGAAATCCTGAGAGCTTGCAATCACTATAGAGCTGATAATCACCATGCTTGCTAGATGGTAGCCCTGCGGTCTTGGCATGAGTGAGCGAGCTTCGGGCACCCGGTCCCTACCCAGGGACTGAGCTCCTGAGCCCTAGTGCTCTGCATTATGATAAGGCCAAATAAGAGGCTTTATTAAAGTGGCGTCCCAACTACTTCGGATTTGGACCCCCCCAGAGGCGATATCCGTCCGTTGAGCAACGAAGCCCCCCTGGGGTTTTCTGTGATTGCCTGTTCGGGAAGCCGCTCCTTCTGTGAAGGGACTTTTCGTTTTAGAAAATCCTTTCCCCAGGAGGGTCAGTTCGACACTCAAAACTTACATCTGAACGAGAGAAAGTTCCGAGGAGAACTGACGCAGCAGACCCCTTCCACAGATCTTGGACCCCAGGAACTGTAAGTATTAGCTAATATTGCGCGCATAACTTTGGGGCTCTAAAACTTTTTTTTCGGGTTTTTTTTCTTTTTTTTCACGTTTTTTCTGCTGGAAGGGCTAACCATTAACATGGGTAAAATTTTTAGTACTTTAAAACTAAGTAAAACCGAGAGAGAGATATATTCAACTATTTTAGAAATCTTATCTGCTAACAACTTCTCCTTTTCTAAAGGCAAGCTCTCAAAAACTAATCTTAAAAAATTTGTAACTTGGATTATTTCGCAATACCCTGATACTGATAAGAAAGCAGTCATTGAAAATTCGTTTTGGGATATGATCGGGAACACAATATATATCTCCCAAACAAACCAGGATTTCTCTGTAACTAACTATTTGCCTTTATTCCATATAATAACTAAAACCGTTGAAAGATTTAACAGAGAAAAAATCTTGCAGGGCTTAACAGATACTTCCTCTTCAAATAGTAACAAGATCGATAAGGACTCAGAGGAATGTCACTTGCATATCTCACACCACCCCTTCGGTCCTAAAGTCCCTCTCGCCTCCGCTACTCCTAAAGCAGGGGTTACGCTGCCCACCCCAGTTCCCCCCCCCACATCCTCCACCCCTGCGGGACCTGCGCTGCCCAACTCCGTGAATCCTGTCTTATCTGTAACTCCACACATCCCCCCTACCCCTGGCTCGGCTTCCTCCTTGCTTCCGGTCCCGGGGGTCCCTTTTCCTGCCTCTGCTGCCCCCTCCACCCCTGCGTCGGCTCTTCCCCCCGCTGCTGCGTACCCCCCCACCCCCGCGCTGTTGTCCCCCACCATCCCTCCCGCCGCCGCGCCCGCCGCCCCCGCTCCCCTCGTCCCGGCTCCTACCGGCCCGGCCCCTCCCGAGGGCTCCCCGAGCCACACCCCCGCCGCTCCCGAGCCCGTGTCCATCCCCGCCCCCTCCCCCTGCTCCCTGCCTGCCACAGCAGGGACACCTCACACAAGCACAGTCCCAGACACCCCCCACGGTGCTACCCCCCCCACCCGGTCCTGTGCGTGCTGTGCTGCCATCCCAGCTCCAGTGGCACCTCCCCCCGGCCAGGTCATGCCATGTCTCCCCCCCCAGCCATTGAAACCTTTGAAAAACGCTTCTAAACGAAAAAAGCGCAAGTCACGGATAGCAACCCTCCCTCAGTCCTCCTCAGAGGACCAGAGCTCTTGCAGTGAATCTGATTCTGATACGATCCACACGGATCCATGGGCTCGTATTAAAGTAGAAGCGACAAAGGCTGGAGACTGGGAGCTGGCACAGAAGATTAATGCTTTCCCAGTAGAATATAAGCAAGGACGGAATGGTGGCGAGTCCGCTATAAAGACGTGGAAAGCTAACTCCAATAAGGAACTAGTGCAATTAAGAAATATAGCCAAAGAACATGGGCGAAGCTCACATATTTTTAGAAATTTCTTAGAAGCCATGTTCTCGGCACATGTCTTACTTCCCCACGATGTAAAAAATATTTCACACTGCCTCCTGTCCCCAGCAGAATATTTGTTATGGGACAGGCATTGGAAAAGACATTTAAAAACGTTATCAGATTCATATTCTGCGGATGCTAATAAGACGAATTTTACAGTAGCCCAACTAGCTGGTGAAGGTGACTTACAGAAACCAGCAGACCAATTGGAAACCTTGAATAAAGAGGCACTGCAGGACATCGCTCTTGCAGCAAAAACCTCTTTACTTCTCATGCATGATGAGTCAATGCCAACAATGCATTTTTCTGCTATTAAACAAGGGACTGATGAAAGTTTTATCAAATTTGTGGACAGACTTAGAGATGCTTTGGAGAAACAGATCGAGAGCACAGAGGCAAAGAAGGAACTTTTATGTAAACTTGCCTTGTGTAACTCTAACGAAAAATGCAAAGCCATTTTGAGGTCTCTACCCATGGATACAGACCCCACCATAGAGCAAATGCTGGAATGCTGTACACGTCACACGTCCACGGACGATACAGTGGCCCAAGCAGTTGCTAAAGGTATTGCTGAAGGAGTTTCTGGTGCATATGCAGTAATAGCTTCTAAAGACCAAGCTAAATGCTATCACTGTGGGGATCTTGGACATTACATAAAGGACTGCCCAGAGAGATCACACCCCCGATACCACCGTAACAATTACCAAAGACCCCAGAATCAGCAGCGCTACCAGCAGCATTCGGGAAACTTCTTGCGCCGCCCGGTCGAGCCCCGGGCGCTGACAACAAATCAAAGGTCACCCAGACCCAACCCCGCACCAGCCCAGGATGTTCCGGACCACAAGAAGAGGATCCAACCCACGGGGCAACCCAGATGGGAACCCGCCGTCAACTGGTAACTGCTTTGTCCATTGACTTTTGAAGCCATTCATTATATTGAACAATAAGTTTTTTTTTTGAGAAATAAAAGAATTAAAAGACACTTAAAGGTATATCAAGGGAATCGCAGAAGTTAATAAATAACCTAAAATACGCTATTAGGAAGAGCTTTGATCAGATATTTGGATAAGTTAATAAATAACCTAAAATACACTGTTAGGGAGCCCTAACTTTGATCATATATCTAGATAAGTTAACCAAAAAACACACACAGAAGAAACTTTGGAATCAGAATATTTGAAGAGGAAACATTGGAATTAGAATATTTGAAGAGAAAAGCAGAAATGGAAGCCAATAAGTTAAAGTGACCTGCCAAGCCATAGAATCAAGCCAACTACAACAATAACTTCTGCCAAGCCATGGAAAGACATGCCAAGAATAACAGGAAACTGCCCAAATTAGGAAAAGCTTAAAATTTAACTAAGGAAGACCAAGAATTCTTGGAAGACTCCGACTGTACTCCTGCCTACCTATGAATATGCATGTAATAATGATGTAATCCTTTTTCAAAATTGTATAAAAACCTGCTTTTGCTGTACACAATTGGGAAATCCATTTAGTGATTTCTCCAACGCGTTGCCAATAAATACCTCCTGCCTATAGACCTCAAATCCAGTCTCTGGGCAGCTTATTCTCGCCTTTTGGGGCAAAATTCGGCATCATTTTTGGCGACCGCGGCAGGACAGAAAAGGGTCCGTCCGAGCCTTGACTCGGGGGACCGGGACCTCTTCAGGGCCCCTGACGGAATTCTGTCAGAAGAGACCCCCATCCCCCAGCCAACGCGCATCGGTGGACAAGGACTTTCTGCATCTCCTGCTCCAAATTAAGAGGTATTTATCTTTGCTTATAGGTTTTATGGTAAAGCGCTTTAATGGGAAACGAGGGTCAGACGTGACCGCTCGAAGGGATTCCGGGGGACGCCCTGGTAAAAATATCCCAGCTGGGTTAGAGTCCCGGTAATAGAAACGCAGGTTAGAGTCCTGCTGGTAATAGAAACGCAGGTTAGAGTCCTGCTGGAAGGAATATTTGTTTTTCATTTATCTTGGTATTTCTGGGTTCTTCATATTGTGTGGGAAACTGTTTTAATATTGTGTTTAATGTTATATTTACTGTGAATTAAGGGTCAAGAACTTTTGGGTTCTTCTTGTTGTGTGGGAAACTGTTTTAATATTGTGTTTAATGTTATATTTACTGTGAATTAATTGCTCTCTGAGACCGGGAGAGAGGTCGGTCAGTTTGTGGCGTTCTATGTGTCTGTTGCAAATTTTACAGGAGATATTTTCGGTCAGTTTGTGGTGTTCTATGTGTCTGTTGCAAATTTTACAGGAGACATTTTCGGTCAGTTTGTGGTGTTCTATGTGTCTGTTGCAAATTTTATAGGAGACATTTTCGGTCAGTTTGTGGTGTTCTAAGTGTCTGTTGTAAATCTTACAGGAGACATTTTCGGTCAGTTTGTGGTGTTCTATGTGTCTGTTGCAAATCTTACAGGAGACATTTTGTCACTCTATGTAATCTTGTAGATAAAGGTGTGTGGGTATGGATGAGAGTGAATGAGACGCAGCATCGCTGCGAAGCGAGAGGGAGTCCCGCTCCGCAGTTCCTGTTCTTCGCGAGAAGCCAGGTCGGAAACGGACGAAGCGATTGGAAATTGTGTGTGTGGAGTGTTGCAATAAATTGGCAAACAGTACTTGTGGGAAAGGGATTGATCCGGTTAAACAGTAAATACAGCCACAGGGAATAGTAATGGGAGGTCAACAGAGTAAGGACGTAAATATGAAAACCCCCTTAGGATGTATCCTAAAGCACTGGAAGGACTTGGGAGGGATTCCAGGGGGAAACATAAGTAAAAAGACACTCCTTAAATATTGCACACAGTGGTGGCCATTGTATAAGTTAGATGACGATGAGAAATGGCCACCGGAGGGAACAACTAATTATAACACTATCTTACAACTGATGCTTTTCCTTCGTCGACTTAATAAATGGGACGAAGTGATGTATGCTGATATGTTCTTTACCTTAAGAAATAAACCGGAGTGGCAAAAAGAGTGCGGGGTAAACGTAGCACCTCAAGACCCCCTAGTACTAGCCCTGGAAAAAGATAAGAAAGGCTTAAAGCCTAAAGAACGTTGCTGTGATGCATGTAGCATTGGGCAACAATGTCTTAAGTTAACAAGAAGGGACAGTGGGAAGGAGAGCGAAATAAGCCTGTGGGAATACCATCCATTCGCCCCAGGACGGGAAGGGCCTCTTCCCAGGCCAAAAGAGGAACAAGGGGATCCTAGCCCATTAAAGGAACTGGAACGATGGTGGAAATCTAAGTTTGGGCACAGCCCTCAGAAGCTCGACAACAGTTGGGAGGGGGGTGGCCCATTAAAATCGGGGACTAACAAGGGGGAAAGCAGCCCACGGGGACTGGACAGTCCACAGGGGTCGGGGAGCTACAGGGATGTTGGCAGCCCACCCAGACTAGAAGTTGAGAGGGAAGGGGGCAGCCCACATGGGGAAGAGAGCCGAGGGGAGACACGCAGCCTGCCCGAACTAAGTCCATGTGGGGATGGTGGCACACCTGGGAATGGAAGTTTAAGGAAATCAGGTACCTGTAGAATGGAAACCAGCACACCGAGGACTGGAGACAAAGGTGACTCACGGGGGGGCGACGTCTCTAAGTTGAAATATAGTGAAAAGAATGACAATGAGACATGCGAAAGGGGGGTGGAGAACGACTCACAGAAGCTGAATATAGTAATTCGTATAGAGGACAAGAGGGATGGAAGGGGAACAGAAGATGAGGAGGACGGTAGCCCGGAACAGGATAGGCACCGGCAGATGCGGGAAGAAAGGCGACAGATGCAGAGTGAGAGGTGGTTGGAAGATCCCGGGGAGGGGATTGGTCACTCGTATTATACCAGATCTGTGGCACGGAGGGAAGCAGAGCAAAGAGAGGAGGGGAACCATACGATAGCTCCTCTCCGACAACTTATGCCAATGGTAGGGGAGAGGACTAGAATAAAGGTGCCGTTCTCAACGAGTGATCTGAACAATTGGAGGGATGAGGCAAGGAACTTCAGGAGGAATCCAGAGGGAGTAGCGAAGAGGTTTGAATTAATGGCAAAGAATTTGGATATTGATTGGGAAGATATAGAGGTGATGCTGTCAGAGTTGACAGATACAGAAAGGGAACTCGTATTGGAAACCGGAAAACGACATGCTCAAGTGTTATCGGGGAGACTAGAAGATAATTTCCCCAGCAGTAAACCAGAATGGGACCCGGGCAATGAAGAGCATTATTGGAGGCTGGTGCAGTATAGAAAACTGATAGCGATGGGCTTGCGTAATGCGATCCCTAAGGCTATCAATTGGTCGATGCTATATGACATCAGGCAGGGAAAAGATGAGACCCCATCAGAGTTTTTGGATAGACTTCGGGCAGCCATGAGACAATACACACCCCTGGACCCAGCAACGGAAGAAGGTAAACAACACCTGTTGGGATTAATGATGGGACAAAGTAACCCGGACATTAGGAAGAGATTACAAAAGCTTGAGCATCCAGCAAACAAAAACCTGGAGGCGTTGCTGAATGAGGCGTGGAAAGTGTATAATAATAGAGAAATAGAGGAAAAGAAAAAGGAAGATAAGAGGCTTGGTCGAATAGTGGCTGCAGCAATAACAGCTCAAAATACAAACCATTTGGGACCTAATACCAGGGGTAGGGGAAGGGGCTACCCAGTGGGAGGAGGAGGGAGGTTCCAACCCCACCCAGCTAGAATAGGGCCAAACCAGTGTGCCTATTGCTTCCAAACGGGACACTGGAAACGTGAGTGCCCTCAACTAAGATCAATGGACACTACTGCTATCGCACATCAGGGCAGTGAATGAGGGGGACCGGTGGGCCGTACCCTAGCAGACCCACTGGTTAAAATGGAGCTAGGGGAAGGTAAAAAGGAATTGGATTTTTTGATTGATACAGGAGCAACATTTTCGGTTTTAAATCAAGAATTGGTACCTAAGAGTGATGAATTTGTACAAGTTGTGGGAGCAACAGGCCAACCAGAAAAAGCTTACTTTTTGAGACCTATCAAATACAAAATTGGGAAACAAATGGGGATTCACCAGTTTCTGTATTTGCCAAATTCACCAAAGCCTCTATTAGGAAGAGACTTACTGGAGAACTTGGGAGCCGTAATAAAATTCAACAAAGACAAATTGGAATTTCAAGTAAGGGAAGAGCAACTGATTACAGCCCTAAGCCTAACAATCAGTTGTATAGAACCGAAGCCTGAAAGTCACAATATTGAGCGTATCCTGAGTGAAACATATCCATTAGTATGGGCTACTGATATACCTGGGAAATCACAACAAGCAACACCTATCATTATTGAACTTATACCTGGAGCGAGGCCGGTAAGTAGGAAACAATACCCACTGAGGTTAGAAGATAGAAAGGGAATTGAGCCCATAATCACAAGGTTTTTAGAATTGGGGTTATTGATAGAATGTGAATCGGATTTTAACACCCCAATCCTGCCAGTAAAGAAACCTAATGGAACTTATAGATTGGTCCAAGACCTGAGGGCAGTAAATGAAATAACCAAGACACTACATCCAGTAGTTGCTAACCCTTACACAGTCTTAACTAAATTAAAAGATAATTTGACATGGTTCACTGTGTTAGATTTAAAAGACGCATTCTTCTGCCTTCCTTTAGCTCCAGAGAGCCAAAAGATCTTTGCATTTGAATGGGAATCTGTAGATAGGGGAAGAAAAACCCAACTTACCTGGACGGTGTTGCCACAAGGGTACAAAAACAGCCCTACAATTTTTGGGAATCAACTAGCCAAAGAACTAGAACAATGGGAAAGGCCGCTGGGAGATGGTACTCTTTTGCAATATGTAGATGACCTCCTAATAGCAACAGAAACAGAAGAAGAATGCATTGAATGGACTATTTCCCTGTTAAACTTTCTGGGTTTAAATGGATATCGAGTTTCTCAACAGAAAGCACAGCTGGTACAAGAAGAAGTGGTGTATCTGGGATATGAAGTTTCCAGAGGACAGCGATCCCTGGGAGCAGCCAGGAAAGAAGCCATCTGCCAAATGCCTAGACCAGAGACGGTAAGAGATTTGCGTGCCTTCCTGGGGATGACCGGTTGGTGTCGGCTATGGATCTATCAATACGGGATACTCGCCAAACCACTCTATGACTTACTAAAGGAAAGTAAGGGTGTTCTAGTTTGGACTCCCGAGGCAAAGGGAGCCTATAAGAGACTGAAACAGGAACTCATGAGAGCACCAGCCTTGGGTCTTCCAGACGTGACAAAACCATTCTGGCTGTTTTCTCATGAGCGACAAGGAATGGCCCTAGGAGTCCTAGCACAACAGTTAGGACCACACAAAAGGGCTGTGGCCTACTTCTCCAAACAGTTGGATGAAGTGAGTAAAGGATGGCCTGGCTGTCTAAGAGCAGTAGCCGCAGTGATAATCAACATTGAAGAAGCCAGAAAGCTCACTCTGGGCCAGAAAATGACTGTGTTAGTAGCTCACACTGTATCTGCTGTGTTAGAGCAGAAAGGAAATCACTGGCTGTCACCTTCCAGATTCCTAAAGTACCAAGCTATCTTGGCTGAGTCAGATGATGTTACTATCCAGGTAACTAACGTTGTGAACCCAGCTTCATTCCTAGAAGGGAAGACTTCAGCAGAACCCATCGAGCACGATTGCCTGGAAACAATCGAAGCCGTTTACTCCAGTCGCCCGGATCTCAAAGAAGAGCCATTCGAAGATGCAGATGACTGGTTCTCGGATGGTAGCAGCTTCGTAAAACAAGGAGTAAGAATGGCTGGTTATGCAGTAACTACCACAGAAGAGGTAATCGAGTCAAACCCTTTGCCTGCAGGGACCTCAGCCCAGAAGGCAGAATTGATAGCTCTGACTCGAGCTCTGGAATTGGCAGAGAACATGCGAATAAATATTTGGACAGACTCTAAATATGCCTTTTCTGTTGTGCACGCTCATGGAGCCATCTGGAAAGAAAGAGGACTGTTGACTACTCAAGGGAAAACAGTCAAACATGCAGAGGAAATCCTACGATTGCTAGAAGCAGTCCAACTCCCAGCACAAGTGGCCATAATGCATTGTAAAGGACACCTAAAAGGTAACACTACTCCAGAAGTTGGGAATAGAAAGGCAGATGCAGAAGCTAAATTAGCTGCTGCAAGGACCGGAGAGGTAAATATAACAGCTCTAATACCAGGAGAGCTGGATGTAAACCTCCAACCAAATTATCAGGAATCAGATCATAGATGGATTCAAAGGAATAAAGGTAAATTGTTAGACAGTGGATGGGCACAATTGGAGACAGGACAGTTGATAATACCAGGGAACCTAATGTGGCAGATTGTAAAGACGGAGCATGAAAAGGCCCATTGGGGTCTAGATCCGCTTTACCAATATTTGCAAGCCAGGATAGCAGGACCGAAATTATTTACTACTGTAAAGCACGTTACATCCCAGTGCGAGCGGTGTCTGAAAAACAACCCAAATACGGGAACCAAGGTACACCAAGGAGCTATAAATCGAGGTAAATTCCCAGGTGAAGTATGGCAAATTGATTTTTCTGAACTCCCAAGAAAAGGGGGGTTTCGGTATTTGTTGGTATTAACTGATACATTTTCTGGGTGGCCTGAAGCATTCCCTTGTAGGACAAATAAGGAAAGGGAAGTAACTAAAGTACTGTTGAATGAAATTATTCCACGGTTTGGGGTACCGAAGAGCATTTCTTCGGATAGGGGTACACATTTCTGTGCAAAAGTGGTGAGAGCAATAAGCAAAGCATTACAAATCAAATGGCAATTACACACGCCTTACCGTCCACAGGCCAGTGGGCAAGTGGAAAAGATGAATCATCTCATCAAACAGCAAATTGCCAAAATATGCCAGGAGACTAATTTGCAGTGGTATCAAGCTTTGCCTATTGCTCTGCTTAGGCTGAGAGTCAAACCAAGATCAAAAGAAAAGTTAAGCCCATTTGAAATTTTGTATGGTAGACCTTATGCTATGCAAATTGTAAATGGGGACGCTATAGACCAAATCGGTAACCAGTACACTTATGATTATGTAATTACGGTGGGGAAACAGTTCGATAAGAATGCTGCTGTGGTGATAGAGCACCAACCTAAACAACCTGATTGCAAACTGCATCCGTTTAATCCCGGTGATTGGGTGTATGTTAAGAATCTTTTAGGAAAACCCCTACAAGAGAAGTGGGAGGGACCTTTCCAAGTGCTGCTGACTACCTTCACCGCGGTTCGGATCAAGGAGCGACCCACGTGGATTCATTACTCTCGGGTCAAGAAGGCTCCGGAGAATAAACAAGAGGAACAGACATCATGATCCTGACTCCACCTCAGACCTTCACAACCTTGATCATTGGACTCTCGATAAGTATAGTTCTTTCCCAAGACTCTGCCCCAATAGACCCATGGTCTAATGCACACCAGTGTATCCACCCGGAGATGGAAACGGAACCAAAGGGATCCTATTTTGAGGTTTATGCCTTACAAGGGAGACCTAATCCAAATTGGGTGTCGAGAACTTGACCTAGTAGAAGGAAAAACAAGGCGGCTAGTATTAACAATTCATCCCTTGATGGCAGCCTCTGAACATAACCTAATTACTTTTAGTCCAGTGAAAATGGGCAAGCCCACCGCCTGGATTCAGCAAAAGGGCCCAATTTCATGTCAGTGGAGTGACTTCAGGGAAGATCCACCCGGATCACAACCCCGAGACTCAGTAATTTATACAGAAGATTCGCTTGGGGAACTACATCCTCAAAACATAACCCTTGACCTTCACCCTCTTCTCTTTTCTGCAGGAAAGATTGTAGCATCTAGTGGTCCTGAGGAAGGGAAAGCACAGTGCGAGATGGCATTTAGATTGGATCAGTCGATGACCTTCACATGTGAAAGAGAGCTGAAAATGCTGGAAGTGGGTTCTGGCTTCCCTAAGCGTGCTGTTGGATATAAGGTGGCATTACCAGAGGACGTGATCCCATTGTACCCAGGTCTAGACTTGCCCCAAGAAACCACTCCACTGGTGGAATGTATAGCAGTACATAACCTAACCTTTATAGGGCCTCAGGTGATACGAAAATCCAATGAACAAAAATTATTGTTAGACCCCACTTATTCCCTGAAAAAGGTCCAGATGAACATTCACACCGATATTACATATTTGCAGAAGGATTGCCAACCATTTATACAGCAAAGCCTTAAGGGATGGAATGCATGGTTAGCAACAAGATCTCATCACAGAAGAGCACAAAGAGATATAAGTGGGTGGATTGGCACCGGATTTGGTATATTAAACACGATAGATCAAGAGGTGTTAGTAAACAAATTGAGTACTGTCACGTCGAACTTGGGGAAGCTTAAAATGCCTCTCAGTTCATCCATGATCACATTAGCAGAAACACAATCACTAGTAGTAAAATTGCTAACCATGGTAGCAAACAACACTGCAGAGGATTTCGCAAAGTTTGCTGACTATACGGGGGAACTTAGCAAAGAAGTTGCACTAGCTATCCAATGCCCTCAGACGCAACAATGGGTACAATCAGTAGCGGCAGGAATAATGAGAGAAGGAACATCAGGTATATTACCTCAAGAGATAAGAGAAACAATATTAAAGGACAATCATACTACACAATTTGAAAAGGACCACCAAGCCTGGTGGCAATTAGTAAATTTCACTTATGAGCCTCAACAAGAACACATTGAAGCCTATGTCCTCACCATTAGTGCAGCAGAGGAAAGAGCTATCTTTCCTATCCTCACTCTTGGGACAATACATCAAAATGTCATTGTCAGGCCAATAGACCATAATGTCTGGGCCAGTTATGATAATACCAAAAATAGGTGGCAATCGGTTAGCACAGAAGCATGCATTCCTAGAGGACAATTAGGCTATGTCTGCGAAAACGCTGTAGTAGAAGCACAAGATTTATGCTTAGATGCTGAAAATAGTGTATGTACATTTGAAATGCTTCCGCATAATAAAACACAATCACAAGTTTACTATATAGGGAATGGGTGCGCTTGCGTAAGGACAGCTTGTGACAACGTCACTATAGATAATTGCCAAATGGAGACTAACAATACTAACTTCTGTGTATGCAACTTCACCAAGATAGTAGGTTGTGATTTTCATTATACTGTCCCAATAACTACTCAACAGCTAATTAACGCAGATTTTAACCTATATCAAGAGATACCGAAATTACAAATAGGGATGGACGTCAAAGTTCTTAAAGCAATGCTCGCACATCCTAAAGTAAAGAAATTGGTGCAAAAGGTGAATCAAACAACTAAACGAATGGTATGGCAGGTAGAACATAATTCAGAAAAAATAAAGAATGTCCTGACCGAAGTGGAACAAGTAGGCCAGCATCATTGGTGGGATATCTTTACAGGATACTCCCCAACAGCTACACAAGTCTTCAACTACCTGGTACACCCAATGCTAATAGTAATTGTAATTCTGTTACTATTAACTCTCACAAATATTTGTATGTGGTGGAGACTAAGAATCATAATGAGAAGGACCCAAATGATTTGGGCTATGGTACGAACGTATCAGCGCCCTATAGGATTTGACGAAAGAATTCGTAAGTTATAAGAAAAGGGGGGAATGAAGCCATTCATTATATTGAACAATAAGTTTTTTTTTTGAGAAATAAAAGAATTAAAAGACACTTAAAAGTATATCAAGGGAATCGCAGAAGTTAATAAATAACCTAAAATACACTATTAGGAAGAGCTTTGATCAGATATTTGGATAAGTTAATAAATAACCTAAAATACACTGTTAGGGAGCCCTAACTTTGATCATATATCTAGATAAGTTAACCAAAAAACACACACAGAAGAAACTTTGGAATCAGAATATTTGAAGAGGAAACATTGGAATTAGAATATTTGAAGAGAAAAGCAGAAATGGAAGCCAATAAGTTAAAGTGACCTGCCAAGCCATAGAATCAAGCCAACTACAACAATAACTTCTGCCAAGCCATGGAAAGACATGCCAAGAATAACAGGAAACTGCCCAAATTAGGAAAAGCTTAAAATTTAACTAAGGAAGACCAAGAATTCTTGGAAGACTCCGACTGTACTCCTGCCTACCTATGAATATGCATGTAATAATGATGTAATCCTTTTTCAAAATTGTATAAAAACCTGCTTTTGCTGTACACAATTGGGAAATCCATTTAGTGATTTCTCCAACGCGTTGCCAATAAATACCTCCTGCCTATAGACCTCAAATCCAGTCTCTGGGCAGCTTATTCTCGCCTTTTGGGGCAAAATTCGGCATCATTTTAATAATGAGAATGTTCACCGTGTTCCCACTGGCAAATATGGGCCAAAAGGTGGTCCTTCGCATATTTTAATTATAGGTGACTCTCTTAATAGCCCAAAGGAGATCTTCGTTGTTCCAGAAGTGCTGACAGTGCAGCCAGGACAAGAGATTCTCGTCCAGGTATACTGCATAGACTCACCATTTTTTCTTTCAAAGGGAACCCCAATAGCACAAGCCTTTTTACTCCCAAAGGATCACAGGGAACAGATTCCTCTCAACCCTACAGCTATGTGGGCACAATTTGTGGGACCATCCAAGCCTACTATCGAGTGCGGCCTCACCTGCAAAGGCGAGAAGACCACCTGCCAGGGATGCTGGACACCGGTGCTGATGTGACCATCATCGCCCGCTCAGAATGGCCAGCACACTGGGATCTACAACCTGTTGCAGGCATGATTTCAGGGATTGGTGGAGCCACAGTGTCCATGAGAAGCAAGAACAACATCCTTGTGGAAGGGCCTGAAGGCAAGCTGGCAACCATTCGTCCATTTGTGGTAAGGGCCCCCATCACCCTTTGGGGCAGAGACGTTCTATCCCAGTGGGGAGCTTCCCTACGTATTCCCACTCAGGATTTCTAATTGGGGTCACTGAAGTAAGCGCGCTGCCAGAAACACCTCGTCTCACCTGGAAAAGTCACAAGCCACTCTGGATTGAACAGTGGCCCCTTAATAAAGCCAAACTGCGCGCCCTAAACACCCTTGTGGAAGAACAGCTCGCAAAAGGCCACATAGTGGAGTCCAACAGCCCTTGGAACTCTCCAGTCTTCGTTCTACCAAAGCCTGGGACAAACAGGTGGAGGCTCCTCCACGACCTTCGCAGAATCAACGAGGTCATCGAGGACATGGGCCCCCTCCAGCCTGGCCTGCCCTCCCCATCGATGCTGCCTAGAGACTGGACACTTGCTATCATAGACATTAAGGACTGTTTCTTCAGCATTCCTCTGCACCCTGAGGATGCTCCACGGTTTGCTTTTTCCGTTCCCTCTCTTAACAAGGAGGCCCCGCTCAAAATATATCATTGGCGTTATCTTCCTCAAGGACTAAAAAACAGCCCCACTATTTGCCAGTGGTACGTGGCTCACATCCTGTCTCCCATTCGGAAATCATTCCCCGATGCTATCATCCATCACTACATGGATGACATCCTGGTGTGTGCTTCAGACAAAGCTTACTTGGACAATACAGTTAAAAAGACTATTGAAACCATAGAAAAGGCAGGAATGGAGATTCGTGAGGATAAAATCCAGTACACCAAGCCATGGACTTACCTTGGAGTCCAGATCCGGGAAAGGACCATCGTACCTCAGCAGCTCACCATAAATGACGACCCAAAAACCCTCAGGGACTTACACAGCCTGTGTGGATCCATCAACTGGGTACGTCCACTGCTAGGAATTACAACAGAGGACCTTGCTCCCTTGTTCAACCTTCTTCGCGGACCTAAGGACCTGGACTCTCCCTGCACTCTCACAGAAGAAGCCAGAGGTGCCATCACTAAAGTCCAGGAAGCCCTGTCTTCATGCAAAGCCCATCGCTTCGAGCCCAGTCTGCCTTTCAAGTTCATCATCCTGGGAAAAGCACCTCGATTCCATGGACTGATATTCCAATGGGACTCACAGCTTCGAGACCCTTTGTTGATACTGGAATGGATCTTTACAAATAGCCAGCCCACAAAGACACTTACCACCTACCAGGAGGTCATAGCACATTTAATAAAAAAGGCAAGGACTCGCCTTCGATCTCTTTCAGGTTGTGAGTTCGAATGCATATACTTACCAATAACTCTTACAGACTTTGAGGATTTGATCCAGACCAATGAAAGCCTCCAGTTTGCCCTGGATAGCTACACGGGCCAAATTTCAGTTAAGATCCCAAAACACAAACTCTTTAACCCTGATGTAACCTTCCATTTGATTCCAAAACAAATCCAAAGTAGAAAACCTCTCAAGGCTCTAACACTCTTTACAGATGGCTCAGGGTCTTCCCACAAGTCGGTGGTTACATGGAGAGACCCCCAAACACAAGATTGGCACTCTGACATACAAATAGTGGAGGGATCTCCACAGATCGCAGAATTAGCAGCTGTTGTCAGAGCCTTTGAAAAGTTTGAAAACGAGCCTTTCAATCTGGTTACAGATTCAGCTTATGTCGCTGGGATAGCGATGAGAGCAGAACATGCTCTTCTCAAAGAGGTCTCTAATCCAAAGTTGTACCAACTGCTCTCTAAATTAATATACCTAATCTCCCACAGAAAGCAACCTTACCATATAATGCATGTGAGGTCACACACAGACCTCCCAGGTTTTGTCGCAGAAGGCAACAGAAAAGCGGATGCATTAGCAATGGCAGCAGAAACTGCTAATGTTCCTAACATCTTTGCCCAGGCAAAGTTGTCACACGCGTTTTTTCATCAAAATATACCTGCCCTTATGAGAATGTTTAAGCTCTCAAAGGATCAGGCAAAGGCTATCGTGGCTACGTGTCCGAACTGTCAGAACTATCAGATACCATCCATGGGGATGGGAGTCAATCCCCGAGGTCTGAATAGCTGCCAGCTGTGGCAGACAGATGTAACTCACTTCGCACCTTTTGGAAGATCAAAATACGTGCATGTATCGGTCGACACGTTTTCAGGAGCAGTATTTGCATCATCACATGCAGGAGAAAATACCATGCACACAATAAAACACTTTCTCCTCGCTTTTGCCGCCCTGGGTGTACCAAAAGAGATTAAAACAGATAATGGACCAGCCTACACTTCCCGCAAGTTAAAGGAGTTCTTCAGTGAATGGGGAATAGCACACAAGACCGGCATACCTGTAAACCCCACGGGACAATCCATCGTGGAAAGGACACATCAAACCCTCAAAAGAGTCCTTGATCAACAAAACAGAGACATGAGAATCACATCTCCAGTGGAAAGACTTTGCAAGGCTCTCTACGTCATCAACTTCCTGAACTGTACAGCATCAGAGCCTGACCCACCAATACTTCGCCACTTTGCAAATACCACCCAAGCAAAGCTCACTGAGAAACCACCTGTGCTCGTGAAGGACCCTGAAACACACCAAATTTCTGGGCCTCACCAGTTGATTACCTGGGGTAGAGGATATGCGTGCGTGCTACTACCATCTGGTCCGAGGTGGTATCCCGGAAAAAACATAAAGCCATACCTAGGCACTGAGAACACTACTCCTGCAAACGGGGACAAGAACGCTCCTGAGGCAAACACAAGACCACCTCAAAACCAAACCAGCTCTGCCTGGAGACGAAGACGTCGCCGAATACCCACAAACACAAGAACAGACCACCCCATTACAAGACAGCAGACAAAACTGAAAAGCTAAACAACAGTCTGCTGCATCAGACCATAGATAGCCTTAACACAAAAGTGTTCTCTGAACTATATGTTGTCACACTGGGTTTTTTTTGTATTTAAAGAAAGAAAAAAGAAAAAAAAAAAAAAAAGAAACACCGTTATTCCCCCTCCCTAATCTTTTAAAACCCCTTAACCCTCTACCCACTCCTCCTCCCATAGTGTAGCTTAGAAATTAAAAGAAAAAGGGGGGGAGGAGGGGAACAAGAAAAGAACAAGGCAGAAAACCCTCTCATCATAAAGATAACAAATTCTGCTTATATTCCCTATCAGAAGCCCTATTCCTGCCCAAAGATGAAAAATATCTCCATTGCTGCTGTCCTCATTGCTGCCTGGATGTTCTTCACCGTACCGCGTGCCTTCGGCTGGATTAGCCCACAGCCTAGCCATAATGTTTGGGTAACCTTAGCAAAAACATTAAAACAGGACAACATGTGCTTGTCCATGGGAAGCATTGATAACCCACTTTCCACATGTCTAGTAGGAATTCCCTTTGTAGCAGATGACTGGCCTGTCTATAACTCAGAGATTCTCCGCACCACAGGTAAGAGACCCAATGTGGTTGATACTTGGGACGAGTGGACAAAAATTCTGCCAGATGCTCGAGAGGAACCCCAAGAATTAGATCTGTTGGGGTCCTCCAAGGCCACATACTGCGTCAAATTTTACTTTAGACGTCCAAAAAACAATTGGCCAGAAATTGACCAGAACAAAAACACATATCGAAAAGAGATATCACCAATTAACAAAGCCTATAACTCTCACGATTGGTGCAATTACACGGCTCATGTGATTTCTGTGTCCTCTCTCCATCCCAAAGTATTACCCAAGGGAATGTTTCTCATCTGTGGTGACAGAGTATGGGCTGGGATCCCCTCCCGACTCCAGGGAGGTCCCTGTACCCTTGGAAAACTTTCTACCCTTACACCAAACATCACCCTGTTACATAATTGGAAAAAAGAAAGCGAATCAAAACGACAAAAAAGGTCCTATACTGAATTTGATGAAAATTGTGATCCTAAATTATACGATTGGAACAAACCAAAAAAGATTGCTGTCTCCCTGTTTTTACCCTGGGTAGCTGCAGCTAAAGCCCTCGGTGAAATCAATCACCTTGGGTGCTGGCTCAGTAAACAAGCTAACGCTACATCTGCAGCCTTGAGTGATCTCTTAAAGGAAGAAGAAACCACAAGACATGCTTCGCTCCAAAATCGAGCAGCAATCGACTTCTTGCTGCTTGCCCATGGGCATGGCTGTGAAGACTTCGAAGGGATGTGCTGCTTCAACCTCTCTTCACGCTCGGAATCCATCCATGCGAACATCCAGAAACTGAAAGATCTCGTGAAGGACTTGAAAGTAGAAAGAATCCCAGACTGGGTCAATGAACTTTTTGGGCAATGGGGATTAACAGGATGGGCTGCATCCTTGATTAAGGGAATGTTGTTGATTCTCCTTGTAGTTGTTATTGTGTTAGCTATGTTCTCGTGCCTTGTTCACTGTTTCAAAAGAACTATAGTGAATGCCTTTTTTGTAAAAACAGAAAGTGGAGTTGTAGTAAACCCCATAGATTTAGGAAAAGCACCATGGAGGATATGAACAATAGGAATGCTGAAACAGCAAAAGAAAATTCCTGTTTTCTTGTCCTCCACCCCTTAACCTACCTCTGTAACCCTATAAGGCAATGTCATGTTAACCCCTTACCCATTGGTCAAGCTTAGATCCTTTCCAACCCTATAAAAGAAGCATACTGTACCCCATTAGGGGAGAAAGAAGAAGAGCAGAGACCCTTCACAGACCTCCCCAAATAAAGCCATCTTCGTGGAACAGCCTGCGCCTTCTCCTTCTCCTCTCTCTCCGTCTGCTGCAGCCTCAAGCCCAGGGCACCACTACCTAGCAAGCAGAGCTGAAATCCTGAGAGCTTGCAATCACTATAGAGCTGATAATCACCATGCTTGCTAGATGGTAGCCCTGCGGTCTTGGCATGAGCGAGCGAGCTTCGGGCACCCGGTCCCTACCCAGGGACTGAGCTCCTGAGCCCTAGTGCTCTGCATTATGATAAGGCCAAATAAGAGGCTTTATTAATGGGGTGGACTTGAGGTGTTGCAGGCCCCTCTGAGAGCAGCATCTCCAGAGCCTCCTGCAAGATCAAGAGGGAAAAGGCTTTAGCCGCCCCACCACATTAAAAATGAGCCAAAAAATCACAGGTGCTGCCTTGCAGCTACTTTGCCTCTCCAGACATTCAAGCGACTGTATCCCATGTGGGTGAAACACTGTCATTTGCTCCAAGTCCCTGGTTTTTGCTGCCCAACCCTTTGATCCTGGTCCCCGAGAGTGGCCTTTTGCTCACCAACCTAAGGATTTTGCTGCTCCTGCAGCCAGAATGGCCTCAGCTGACTGAGGCTTCTGGGAATTTCCCCTCCAAATGTCTTAGAGAAGCCAGCTCTCCAGGCCATTTACAAGGCAGCAGGACCTTCCGCCGCCACCGCCGCCTCCAGGAGGGAGATTCTCCCTGCTGGAGCCCTTTGGGCTCAGCCCTGACGCAGCTGGAGGAGACACAGCAGGCAGCAAGTGCTCTGCTCCCTGTTAAGACCCTTCTTCAAAGAGCAGCCAGGAAAGGCTGTCCCAGTGCCCGGGCCCTCTGCATTCCCTGTGCCCTCTTCTCTGCGCCCAAACAGCCGCTTCTTACCAGAACGCTGCCGCGTGCCCGGTGCAGGCAGTGCAGGGCGCGCTCCAGGTTAGCTGCTGCCCCGGGAATGCCACGGGAGCTGGCCATGTCCAACAGTTCTCTTACTGCAAGCACAACAAAAAACCCACCGAAAGTCAGCCTTGAGGCCAGCAAGGGCAAAGACTGCCATGCAAGGCAGAAGGAAAGGCTGGGAGCTAAAGACAGCAGCTTGGAGAGTATGAAAAGGAGAGCAAAGCCAGGGCCAGCTGAACCAAGGGCCCACGCAGTGCTGGCTCTCCCTCCAAAGCAGCTTCTGTAAGAAGAAGTGGGGGCCAATCTGCGCTCTTCCAGTGGCAGACGGCCCTGACCAATTTGGAGAGCAAGATGCTTGCTCTTGCTCCTTGCCTCTAACACTTCTACATGGGAAGATGGGCGAGACAAGGAGAGAAGCAGAGCCTGCAAAAGGCTGCCTTTTTACGCAAAAGGAGCCTTTTAAAGACCCAAGTAGCTCTGGGGTGGAAGAAAAGCTTGAAGCAAAGCTACCTCTGTCAGGTTTTTCCATGTCAGAGTCATCCTCCCCCCAGGGCTTCCAGACCAGGGTTGCAGGCTCTTCATCCTCACTTGGTGCTCTGCTCTGCAGCTCTGGCAGCTCAGCCTGAAAGTCGCTGCCAACATTGATGTGTCTAAAGGAAGAAGGAGGTGGAGGTGAGAAAGGCAAGTGGTCAAGAGAGCCTTCCTGTGCATCCACAGGCTTGAACCAACGCCACCCTGACTCTGAAAGAGCAGTTCTCCTCCTCGCCATTCCTCCAGTTTGCTGTCCTTTAACCCTATGCCAAAACTCACGGCTGAATCTGGGCTCTTGCTTTCCTTTTCATTGTGCCTCTCCTTTCCACCTGAAAGAGATCAAAGCAATGCTCCAGTTAAAAATCCTTCCTTCTCATCCTCATCATTGCAAAGCCCGAGCTCCTGTGTCCCAGCTCCTTTCTCTTTGCCGCCTTTTTGACATGGAATGTCCTAGGGAGGACCCTCTAGCAGTCAGCAGCTTCCTCAGGAGGGCAAGCACAAGGCCATGCACTACTCTCTTCACTCCCGGGGCCACTGAGAAGAGCCAAGACAATGGCAGGGGAGATGTGCCAGTGCAGGCTTAGGTTGGATAGAAGGAAAAGGTTCTTCAGCCAGAGGCTGCTTGGGCACTGCAACAGCCTCCCCAGGGAAGGGGGCACAGCACCAAGCCTGACTGAGCTCCAAAAGTGTTTGGACACTGCTCTTGGGCACAGGCTGTGATTGTTGAGGCTGCCCTGGGCAGGCCCTGGACTTGGGCTCAGTGATCTTTGAGAATCCCTTCCAAGCCAGGAAATTCTGTGCTACTGTGATTGTGCTCTTGAGGAGATGGCATTTGACGGCCGCCCCTGAGCATGAGGTAGAACCAGCCCTACGTGCACTGGAAAAAGAATCTAGAAAGATATTAAAATAGCATGGATCTATAAGCCATGGAACTACGTCAGTATATAAGAATTGCTGATCCCAGATGGTTTTTGAAGTTGAAAGCCTGTGTTTGAGGAGAAGCCCAGTCAAATGCTTCTATGCCCTGAACGACAGGGATGCCAGAGGAGAAGTGCCATCATTCTGGTGTTTGAAGCTTTGGAGCGGGTGTGAGCAGAGTCAGGGCATAAGGGGATTTGTTGACACTGAAGCCCTGAAGTGCTCAGCCACAAACAATTTGTTTTGGGGTCAGCACAAGATAGTTTGAGGACTGAAATGGGTGCCAAGAACTTTTAATCAGGTCATCCGTGGACGAGGATCTGCAACTGCACTGGGACACCTCTCTAGGTCCTCTATGGAAAGGTCTGTGTTTCCCCTGGAGGCAACATGATTCCTTCAGAAGCTGCAGCCTGCTTTCACGTGGAAGCTCGTCTGGGGAAAGTGAGCACGCAGCCTGTGTGTCGTGCTTGGTGGGAGAGGCAGCTGGAGCCTCCTGCCCCTGTGCTAGTGCTTTGAGGGCAAACGGGGATTTTCTTACCTTGGACGGTTCCCAAGTGCTCTGGGGATGCCCGGAGGCAGACGAGGAGACCAGGACGTCGGTGCAGAGGCCGGGTCTGGCACTGAGTGCAGAAGGCGGCTGGTCAGGGACAGCCCAGGAGCTGATCCTGCAGCTGCTGCTCCAGCGCTGCTCCACCAGCGTTCCAGCAAGGGCCGCAGGAGCAGGAGACAACGACAGTTGCTATGGGCACAGCCCAACATTCCATCTAGAACCCCAGGGGAGCCATGGGACAGAAAGAGGCATGGGCCGCCTCTGGCCCTTGTACTTCTTCTGCTGCAAGTTTGCTCTGAGAAGCTTCCCATGGGGCCTTTTCTCCTCAGTCGTCTGATGAGACGGGCAAAAGCAGTGCAGGGACAGCCCTGGGTCTTCCCGGTGCTTCTCTGCAAGGTGCCTCCAGCTGAACGTGCACAGGAGCCTGCCTCTGTGCAAGGGCCCAGACCTCATCTCCTGCCCTGGAGAACCAGAAGGGCTCCTCCCACTGGCTCTCCTCCAGCTCTGAGAGGAGCTGGAATTTGCAAGTTGTCCAGCGCAGAGCCAACTCCAGAGCTTCCTCTCAAAGTGGAGCCATTCATCCTGCCCCCTTTCTCAATTCTCCTTTTGCTGCCCAATAATGTCACTGCATGTTTTCCCTCCTTTGGGCCTCTGAGCTGGTCTCTCACCTCATCACTCCTCCCTTGAAACTTGGAGAAACAGGATGTTTTTCAGGGCAACTGATGGGGACACACACACACACACACAGGGACAGCACACGGGCATTTCTCTAGCAAACATTCATGCAGAATTTCTATAGCCCTCTTCCAGCTCCCTTGGAGAAGCTCGGTGTTTGTCCCCAAAAGACTCTGCCATTCCTCTAAGAAAGCAACACTAACAGAATTCCCTTTCCACACTGCTGGCCTTCACATTGGTTTTAATGCCTAGATCCCAGATATGACAAAACCCAGGCAGCTTTGCTGCTTTCCTGCCTGTCGTTAAGGAAAAGCAAATCTTGCTTCAGTCCCAATCTTGCTTCCTTCCCAGCCTGCACGTTACCCACTGGCCAGCAAACTGAGGGGGCAGCTGGAACAAGTCCCACTGCAAGGCAGATACTTTGTAGGCTCCAAAGCCCACCTGCACCGCCTCCATCAGACAAGGGCAAGCTTCCCTCAGCTTCCCAGAAGCAGCCTGGCAATTGCCCCCTCCCTCGCCCCCTCTCCACCCTCCACAGCCCCTGCCACCAAAGCCTTGCTAGGCAGGGCCATTTGCTGGCCTCGAAGAAAGAGTGCCTTTGATTCTTCTTTGGCGCAAGTGCCCGAGCTGTGAGAAGTCAGAGGATAATGATCACACCCGCTCTGCTTTAGCTAAGGAGATTGCTGGAGGCCCAGAGCGGGACACTGGTCCTTTCGAGAGAAACTGAAACTGAACTAGCCATGCCTTTGTGGCGCATGCCGATAGGAATTGGATAGAATCGGAGGGCTTAGAAACGTCCTCCAAGGTGGTCAGCTCCATCAGTCCCCCAAAATGAAACAAAGTTATGTTGCTGGGCTCCAAAAAGGACTAAAGCCGCTGCTTTTATGCCAGAAAATATGGTGAGACCAGACCACTCATCTAGATCCAATTCCGTGAATTAAACAAAGCCTCCCTTTCCACTCCCAGCTGAGATGTTGAGGAATCAAAGGCTGAAGCCCCAGCCTTATTTCACTGGCAGTAAAGGAGACACACCTCAGTAAGTCCTGCCAGCTGAGCAAGGGGCTGGGCCTGGGGGGGGTGGCGCCTGCCCAGATTCTTCTCTCAGGGCAAGTGCCGTCTTTGCAACACCAGGCAAATGGAACAAATGTTGCCGGAGTGCTTTCATACAGACAAAAAGACAAAATGGAACAAACTTTGGTTTAATGATAAAGACCCATTGGCTCTCAACAAAGGCAAAATGACAAAAGGCAGAGCATAGACAACACCCAACCTTTGAAATTTATTGATAAATCTAATAAAACTAATGAATCTTGAATAATACTAATGGATCTTAACGACTAAATTGAGGAGATTCCTATCATGTGTCAACTAACTAAGTAGAAGATTAAACTACCCTAAAAGCTTAAAAAACAGTCCTCTTCCTATCTAGTCCTATTGATACCTAACTCTTGCTAGCCCTGGACAACCTGCAGGGTTGTCTAATTTCAAAGTCTTTTCTTCTTGGCGAGAGGCTCTGCTTCCTTCCGAGGCCGATGTCTTCTCCTGTGGTTGTTCCTTTCCTTCACGGTTTCAAACACCCTGCAAGATAGGAAACAAACCATCCATTGCTCACTTTAGTACACACCATGAAACCAAGTGCCGAGATCTCCGTTTGAGTAGGAATTTCTGTCTTTTCGGGCAGTGGCACATTTGTGAATTGATCAGCACCATGAGTCTGATGGTTCTACTTTCAATGCCTTGAAATGTCTTCCTCCTTTTGCTGCATCCTCTTTTGAATTTGATCAGCAGCATCAAACCAAGCTTTGATGGATCTATTCCTACTTGTATGAACTGTGTCTTGTTGGGGCACGGCAAGGTTTCATTGTGAAGGCTGGGTTTTACCTAAGCTCTTTGGGTTTGAGGTGGGTGTTAAGCTTGACCACGGCTGCCGGGGGCGATGCTGCAAGTGCCCCCAGCTTCCCCTGCGGTGCCTTTGAAAAGGGTCAGCCCGTTTTAGTCCAAAGGCGCAGCTTTGAGCAGAAAGAGGAGGAACTTACGCACCGTTTGCACTGCCCGCAGGGAAAGGGGCCTCCCGCCGAGCGGGGCGGCTGGCGCGCTTGGCAGCAGGGACACTCGGCGCTGCGAGCCCTCTTGCGGCTTCTCTTCCCTGTCTCCCCGTTCTCCTTTCTGGGAGGGCTTTTCCTCCTCTTTGCTTTGCCCACACTCTGGAAATCAAAGAGTCCTTATCAATGCTTCCTTCCTCTCACAAAGCTGGAAACCAGAGCATCCAGCACAAAAATCTATCGGCTTAAGCAAATCCTTCCAGACCCTCAAGAGCTGAGAAAACGGCTGCCTTTGCCAATGGGCTGCGGCGGGCTGCCAACCCAGAGCTTGGAGGAAAATACTCCTCTTTTCTACAGGCCAAAGGGGTGGGATAAATACCTGCCTACTTAGAGCTCTACATTTCTTATTTCTACCTTTCTGCCTAACATCTATTTCTCTCTGCTTTTCCTCCACAAATGTCTAGGCAATGGCATTTAAATTCAGTCCAATTAGGGTAGACACATGGTCAGCCATTTTCTAGTCCCCAAAATAATCTCCCTCCCTGTCTCTCTCTCTCTCTCTCTCTCACATGATGTGAAGCAAATTGCTCTTTGCCTGTAAGGAAAGTTTTAGGGGAGCCACGACACCGGCAGCTCCTTCTTGGGGAGTATGCTGCGATGCTAGAAAAACTCCCTGAAAATCTGCAGCATATCCACAAAGGCAGCCTGGATTGCTGATGTCAGCAAGCAGTGGGGAATTAAGGGTCTGATTGGAGTCAGCGAGGGTGCCAGCCCTTGAGAAGCCCATCTGTAGAGAGTCAAAGCCCATTTTGGTGGCGCTGCTGCTTCCTTGGGTCAAAGTTAGGCTCCAGAATTGCATACTTAAGGGCAGCAGCACAAGGAAGCCCCGGGCAGCATCTGCTGTGCCTTTCCCAGCGCATGGGACGATGTGATCCTGGCAAAGGGGCGTCTGGCATGGCTCGCCAGCACCTTTTCTCCCCTTCTGCCAGTTTCTCGACCTTCCTGGCACGTCTCGATTTTCTTGCCCCTCACCTGAGCCAGAGTGCTGGCAAGTTTATGCTCCTTTTTCCAGGAGTAGTAGTACTGCACACACTGTGCCACGGTCTTAGTCTGGATCTGTTGTGAAGAGAAAAAGAAGGAGTCGAAAATGGTGTCGGGTGCACTGGGGAAAAAGTAGAATATGGAGTGAACTAGGAAGGAAAAGCATGAAGTAAATGGAGCAGGGTGTAAAATGAAATCAACATGGGGAAAGAGAGGCATCATGCAATGTCTTAAACCGTGTATTCTGCTAGGTGGTAATACACGCAATGCACAGATCAACAACAAATCCATCTAGCACAGTTCTTCTTTCCCCGCTTCCCTCCAGTTATGCCAGCACACCGTCTTGTGGAAGCAGCAGCAGACCTGTGCGACAAGTCTGACAGAAGAAAGCTTCGTCTTCCAAAAGAGCTTGGAGAAAAGGGCTGGAGAGGCAGGATCATCCTTTTGACACAGGCTTTTGATGTCCCCTTTTGTTACTTCTTGAAGATACTTGGTACTTGAGAAGAGAGAGACTGAAGCCCAGTGCTTGTTCCCAGAAATAACCAAGCTTTCCTCCTGACGATCTGCTCGGGTAAAGAATGTCCCGTGGCTTTACCTGCTTCTGGATGAGATGAAAATCCTTGCCGTAGGTGTGGAAAGCCTTTTGGAAGGACTCCTTCTCCTCAGGTGTCCATCTATCAGAGCCTGGCAAGAAAAAGCAGCGGGTAGTAAATGCATCCCTTGATCCACACCAAGTATATCCCACTGGCTGCCGAAAGAAACTGGTGGCAGGCCGTCATTCACGTGTGTGTACGTGTCTGCTCCCTCAGAAGGTCATGAAGATAAGAGCAGGCATTGCCCGGGGAGAAGGATTGGAAAACAAGTAAAGCTGAAGGACTAGATGCTGGTGCTTCCCCACCCGCAGAGGAGACAAGACCTTGTGCTGGTGTTAAGCACAATTGCTTTAAGCAGAAACCCTTGCCACAACAATGAAGGGGACGGCAGCATCTGTCAGGGACGCAAGAAGCTCTGCTTTGCTTACCTGCGTAATGATAATCAGCCATGGGGTGGCCTTGAGGTGTTGCAGGCCCCTCTGAGAGCAGCATCTCCAGAGCCTCCTGCAAGATCAAGAGGGAAGAGGCTTTAGCCGCCCCACCACATTAAAAATGAGCCAAAAAATCACAGGTGCTGCCTTGCAGCTACTTTGCCTCTCCAGACATTCAAGCGACTGTATCCCATGTGGGTGAAACACTGTCATTTGCTCCAAGTCCCTGGTTTTTGCTGCCCAACCCTTTGATCCTGGTCCCCGAGAGTGGCCTTTTGCTCACCAACCTAAGGATTTTGCTGCTCCTGCAGCCAGAATGGCCTCAGCTGACTGAGGCTTCTGGGAATTTCCCCTCCAAATGTCTTAGAGAAGCCAGCTCTCCAGGCCATTTACAAGGCAGCAGGACCTTCCGCCGCCGCCGCCTCCAGGAGGGAGATTCTCCCTGCTGGAGCCTTTGGGCTCAGCCCTGACGCAGCTGGAGGAGACACAGCAGGCAGCAAGTGCTCTGCTCCCTGTTAAGACCCTTCTTCAAAGAGCAGCCAGGAAAGGCTGTCCCAGTGCCCGGGCCCTCTGCATTCCCTGTGCCCTCTTCTCTGCGCCCAAACAGCCGCTTCTTACCGGAACGCTGCCGCGTGCCTGGTGCAGGCAGTGCAGGGCGCGCTCCAGGTTAGCTGCTGCCCCGGGAATGCCACGGGAGCTGGCCATGTCCAACAGTTCTCTTACTGCAAGCACAACAAAAAACCCACCGAAAGTCAGCCTTGAGGCCAGCAAGGGCAAAGACTGCCATGCAAGGCAGAAGGAAAGGCTGGGAGCTAAAGACAGCAGCTTGGAGAGTATGAAAAGGAGAGCAAAGCCAGGGCCAGCTGAACCAAGGGCCCACGCAGTGCTGGCTCTCCCTCCAAAGCAGCTTCTGTAAGAAGAAGTGGGGGCCAATCTCCGCTCTTCCAGTGGCAGACGGCCCTGACCAATTTGGAGAGCAAGGTGCTTGCTCTTGCTCCTTGCCTCTAACACTTCTACATGGGAAGATGGGCGAGACAAGGAGAGCCTGCAAAAGGCTGCCTTTTTACGCAAAAGGAGCCTTTTAAAGACCCAAGTAGCTCTGGGGTGGAAGAAAAGCTTGAAGCAAAGCTACCTCTGTCAGGTTTTTCCATGTCAGAGTCATCCTCCCCCCAGGGCTTCCAGACCAGGGTTGCAGGCTCTTCATCCTCACTTGGTGCTCTGCTCTGCAGCTCTGGCAGCTCAGCCTGAAAGTCGCTGCCAACATTGATGTGTCTAAAGGAAGAAGGAGGTGGAGGTGAGAAAGGCAAGTGGTCAAGAGAGCCTTCCTGTGCACCCACAGGCTTGAACCAATGCCACCCTGACTCTGAAAGAGCAGTTCTCCTCCTCGCCATTCCTCCAGTTTGCTGTCCTTTAACCCTATGCCAAAACTCACGGCTGAATCTGGGCTCTTGCTTTCCTTTTCATTGTGCCTCTCCTTTCCACCTGAAAGAGATCAAAGCAATGCTCCAGTTAAAAATCCTTCCTTCTCATCCTCATCATTGCAAAGCCCGAGCTCCTGTGTCCCAGCTCCTTTCTCATTGCTGTCATTGCCGCCTTTTTGACATGGAATGTCCTAGGGAGGACCCTCTAGCAGTCAGCAGCTTCCTCAGGAGGGCAAGCAGAAGGCCATGCACTACTCTCTTCACTCCCGGGGCCACTGAGAAGAGCTCAGAGAATGGCAGGGGAGATGTGCCAGTGCAGGCTTAGGTTGGATAGAAGGAAAAGGTTCTTCAGCCAGAGGCTGCTTGGGCACTGCAACAGCCTCCCCAGGGAAGGGGGCACAGCACCAAGCCTGACTGAGCTCCAAAAGTGTTTGGACACTGCTCTTGGGCACAGGCCGTGATTGTTGAGGCTGCCCTGGGCAGGCCCTGGACTTGGGCTCAGTGATCTTTGAGAATCCCTTCCAAGCCAGGAAATTCTGTGCTACTGTGATTGTGCTCTTGAGGAGATGGCATTTGACGGCCGCCCCTGAGCATGAGGTAGAACCAGCCCTACGTGCACTGGAAAAAGAATCTAGAAAGATATTAAAATAGCATGGATCTATAAGCCATGGAACTACGTCAGTATATAAGAATTGCTGATCCCAGATGGTTTTTGAAGTTGAAAGCCTGTGTTTGAGGAGAAGCCCAGTCAAATGCTTCTATGCCCTGAACGACAGGGATGCCAGAGGAGAAGTGCCATCATTCTGGTGTTTGAAGCTTTGGAGCGGGTGTGAGCAGAGTCAGGGCATAAGGGGATTTGTTGACATTGAAGCCCTGAAGTGCTCAGCCACAAACAATTTGTTTTGGGGTCAGCACAAGATAGTTTGAGGACGGAAATGGGTGCCAAGAACTTTTAATCAGGTCATCCGTGGACGAGGATCTGCAGCTGCACTGGGACACCTCTCTAGGTCCTCTATGGAAAGGTCTGTGTTTCCCCTGGAGGCAACATGATTCCTTCAGAAGCTGCAGCCTGCTTTCACGTGGAAGCTCGTCTGGGGAAAGTGAGCACGCAGCCTGTGTCGTGCTTGGTGGGAGAGGCAGCTGGAGCCTCCTGCCCCTGCGCTAGTGCTTTGAGGGCAAACGGGGATTTTCTTACCTTGGACGGTTCCCAAGTGCTCTGGGGATGCCCGGAGGCAGACGAGGAGACCAGGACGTCGGTGCAGAGGCCGGGTCTGGCGCTGAGTGCAGAAGGCGGCTGGTCAGGGACAGCCCAGGAGCTGATCCTGCAGCTGCTGCTCCAGCGCTGCTCCACCAGCGTTCCAGCAAGGGCCGCAGGAGCAGGAGACAACGACAGTTGCTATGGGCACAGCCCAACATTCCATCTAGAACCCCAGGGGAGCCATGGGACAGAAAGAGGCATGGGCCGCCTCTGGCCCTTGTACTTCTTCTGCTGCAAGTTTGCTCTGAGAAGCTTCCCATGGGGCCTTTTCTCCTCAGTCGTCTGATGAGACGGGCAAAAGCAGTGCAGGGACAGCCCTGGGTCTTCCCGGTGCTTCTCTGCAAGGTGCCTCCAGCTGAACGTGCACAGGAGCCTGCCTCTGTGCAAGGGCCCAGACCTCATCTCCTGCCCTGGAGAACCAGAAGGGCTCCTCCCACTGGCTCTCCTCCAGCTCTGAGAGGAGCTGGAATTTGCAAGTTGTCCAGCGCAGAGCCAACTCCAGAGCTTCCTCTCAAAGTGGAGCCATTCATCCTGCCCCCTTTCTCAATTCTCCTTTTGCTGCCCAATAATGTCACTGCATGTTTTCCCTCCTTTGGGCCTCTGAGCTGGTCTCTCACCTCATCACTCCTCCCTTGAAACTTGGAGAAACAGGATGTTTTTCAGGGCAACTGATGGGGACACACACACACACACACAGGGACAGCACACGGGCATTTCTCTAGCAAACATTCATGCAGAATTTCTATAGCCCTCTTCCAGCTCCCTTGGAGAAGCTCGGTGTTTGTCCCCAAAAGACTCTGCCATTCCTCTAAGAAAGCAACACTAACAGAATTCCCTTTCCACACTGCTGGCCTTCACATTGGTTTTAATGCCTAGATCCCAGATATGACAAAACCCAGGCAGCTTTGCTGCTTTCCTGCCTGTCGTTAAGGAAAAGCAAATCTTGCTTCAGTCCCAATCTTGCTTCCTTCCCAGCCTGCACGTTAGCCACTGGCCAGCAAACTGAGGGGGCAGCTGGAACAAGTCCCACTGCAAGGCAGATACTTTGTAGGCTCCAAAGCCCAGCTGCACCGCCTCCATCAGACAAGGGCAAGCTTCCCTCGGCTTCCCAGAAGCAGCCTGGCAATTGCCCCCTCCCTCGCCCCCTCTCCACCCTCCACAGCCTCTGCCACCAAAGCCTTGCTAGGCAGGGCCATTTGCTGGCCTCGAAGAAAGAGTGCCTTTGATTCTTCTTTGGCGCAAGTGCCCGAGCTGTGAGAAGTCAGAGGATAATGATCACACCCGCTCTGCTTTAGCTAAGGAGATTGCTGGAGGCCCAGAGCGGGACACTGGTCCTTTCGAGAGAAACTGAAACTGAACTAGCCATGCCTTTGTGGCGCATGCCGATAGGAATTGGATAGAATCGGAGGGCTTAGAAACGTCCTCCAAGGTGGTCAGCTCCATCAGTCCCCCAAAATGAAACAAAGTTATGTTGCTGGGCTCCAAAAAGGACTAAAGCCGCTGCTTTTATGCCAGAAAATATGGTGAGACCAGACCACTCATCTAGATCCAATTCCGTGAATTAAACAAAGCCTCCCTTTCCACTCCCAGCTGAGATGTTGAGGAATCAAAGGCTGAAGCCCCAGCCTTATTTCACTGGCAGTAAAGGAGACACACCTCAGTAAGTCCTGCCAGCTGAGCAAGGGGCTGGGCCTGGGGGGGGTGGCGCCTGCCCAGATTCTTCTCTCAGGGCAAGTGCCGTCTTTGCAACACCAGGCAAATGGAACAAACGTTGCCGGAGTGCTTTCATACAGACAAAAAGACAAAATGGAACAAACTTTGGTTTAATGATAAAGACCCATTGGCTCTCAACAAAGGCAAAATGACAAAAGGCAGAGCATAGACAACACCCAACCTTTGAAATTTATTGATAAATCTAATAAAACTAATGAATCTTGAATAATACTAATGGATCTTAACGACTAAATTGAGGAGATTCCTATCATGTGTCAACTAACTAAGTAGAAGATTAAACTACCCTAAAAGCTTAAAAAACAGTCCTCTTCCTATCTAGTCCTATTGATACCTAACTCTTGCTAGCCCTGGACAACCTGCAGGGTTGTCTAATTTCAAAGTCTTTTCTTCTTGGCGAGAGGCTCTGCTTCCTTCCGAGGCCGATGTCTTCTCCTGTGGTTGTTCCTTTCCTTCACGGTTTCAAACACCCTGCAAGATAGGAAACAAACCATCCATTGCTCACTTTAGTACACACCATGAAACCAAGTGCCGAGATCTCCGTTTGAGTAGGAATTTCTGTCTTTTCGGGCAGTGGCACATTTGTGAATTGATCAGCACCATGAGTCTGATGGTTCTACTTTCAATGCCTTGAAATGTCTTCCTCCTTTTGCTGCATCCTCTTTTGAATTTGATCAGCAGCATCAAACCAAGCTTTGATGGATCTATTCCTACTTGTATGAACTGTGTCTTGTTGGGGCACGGCAAGGTTTCATTGTGAAGGCTGGGTTTTACCTAAGCTCTTTGGGTTTGAGGTGGGTGTTAAGCTTTACCACGGCTGCCGGGGGCGATGCTGCAAGTGCCCCCAGCTTCCCCTGCGGTGCCTTTGAAAAGGGTCAGCCCGTTTTAGTCCAAAGGCGCAGCTTTGAGCAGAAAGAGGAGGAACTTACGCACCGTTTGCACTGCCCGCAGGGAAAGGGGCCTCCCGCCGAGCGGGGCGGCTGGCGCGCTTGGCAGCAGGGACACTCGGCGCTGCGAGCCCTCTTGCGGCTTCTCTTCCCTGTCTCCCCGTTCTCCTTTCTGGGAGGGCTTTTCCTCCTCTTTGCTTTGCCCACACTCTGGAAATCAAAGAGTCCTTATCAATGCTTCCTTCCTCTCACAAAGCTGGAAACCAGAGCATCCAGCACAAAAATCTATCGGCTTAAGCAAATCCTTCCAGACCCTCAAGAGCTGAGAAAACGGCTGCCTTTGCCAATGGGCTGCGGCGGGCTGCCAACCCAGAGCTTGGAGGAAAATACTCCTCTTTTCTACAGGCCAAAGGGGTGGGATAAATACCTGCCTACTTAGAGCTCTACATTTCTTATTTCTACCTTTCTGCCTAACATCTATTTCTCTCTGCTTTTCCTCCACAAATGTCTAGGCAATGGCATTTAAATTCAGTCCAATTAGGGTAGACACATGGTCAGCCATTTTCTAGTCCCCAAAATAATCTCCCTCCCTGTCTCTCTCTCTCTCTCTCTCTCACATGATGTGAAGCAAATTGCTCTTTGCCTGTAAGGAAAGTTTTAGGGGAGCCACGGCACCGGCAGCTCCTTCTTGGGGAGTATGCTGCGATGCTAGAAAAACTCCCTGAAAATCTGCAGCATATCCACAAAGGCAGCCTGGATTGCTGATGTCAGCAAGCAGTGGGGAATTAAGGGTCTGATTGGAGTCAGCGAGGGTGCCAGCCCTTGAGAAGCCCATCTGTAGAGAGTCAAAGCCCATTTTGGTGGCGCTGCTGCTTCCTTGGGTCAAAGTTAGGCTCCAGAATTGCATACTTAAGGGCAGCAGCACAAGGAAGCCCCGGGCAGCATCTGCTGTGCCTTTCCCAGCGCATGGGACGATGTGATCCTGGCAAAGGGGCGTCTGGCATGGCTCGCCAGCACCTTTTCTCCCCTTCTGCCAGTTTCTCGACCTTCCTGGCACGTCTCGATTTTCTTGCCCCTCACCTGAGCAAGAGTGCTGGCAAGTTTATGCTCCTTTTTCCAGGAGTAGTAGTACTGCACACACTGTGCCACGGTCTTAGTCTGGATCTGTTGTGAAGAGAAAAAGAAGGAGTCGAAAATGGTGTCGGGTGTACTGGGGAAAAAGTAGAATATGGAGTGAACTAGGAAGGAAAAGCATGAAGTAAATGGAGCAGGGTGTAAAATGAAATCAACATGGGGAAAGAGAGGCATCATGCAATGTCTTAAACCGTGTATTCTGCTAGGTGGTAATACACGCAATGCACAGATCAACAACAAATCCATCTAGCACAGTTCTTCTTTCCCCGCTTCCCTCCAGTTATGCCAGCACACCGTCTTGTGGAAGCAGCAGCAGACCTGTGCGACAAGTCTGACAGAAGAAAGCTTCATCTTCCAAAAGAGCTTGGAGAAAAGGGCTGGAGAGGCAGGATCATCCTTTTGACACAGGCTTTTGATGTCCCCTTTTGTTACTTCTTGAAGATACTTGGTACTTGAGAAGAGAGAGACTGAAGGCCAGTGCTTGTTCCCAGAAATAACCAAGCTTTCCTCCTGACGATCTGCTCGGGTAAAGAATGTCCCGTGGCTTTACCTGCTTCTGGATGAGATGAAAATCCTTGCCGTAGGTGTGGAAAGCCTTTTGGAAGGACTCCTTCTCCTCAGGTGTCCATCTATCAGAGCCTGGCAAGAAAAAGCAGCGGGTAGTAAACGCATCCCTTGATCCACACCAAGTAGATCCCACTGGCTGCCGAAAGAAAATGGTGGCAGGCCGTCATTCACGTGTGTGTACGTGTCTGCTCCCTCAGAAGGTCATGAAGATAAGAGCAGGCATTGCCCGGGGAGAAGGATTGGAAAACAAGTAAAGCTGAAGGACTAGATGCTGGTGCTTCCCCACCCGCAGAGGAGACAAGACCTTGTGCTGGTGTTAAGCACAATTGCTTTAAGCAGAAACCCTTGCCACAACAATGAAGGGGACGGCAGCATCTGTCAGGGACGCAAGAAGCTCTGCTTTGCTTACCTGCGTAATGATAATCAGCCATGGGGTGGCCTTGAGGTGTTGCAGGCCCCTCTGAGAGCAGCATCTCCAGAGCCTCCTGCAAGATCAAGAGGGAAGAGGCTTTAGCCGCCCCACCACATTAAAAATGAGCCAAAAAATCACAGGTGCTGCCTTGCAGCTACTTTGCCTCTCCAGACATTCAAGCGACTGTATCCCATGTGGGTGAAACACTGTCATTTGCTCCAAGTCCCTGGTTTTTGCTGCCCAACCCTTTGATCCTGGTCCCCGAGAGTGGCCTTTTGCTCACCAACCTAAGGATTTTGCTGCTCCTGCAGCCAGAATGGCCTCAGCTGACTGAGGCTTCTGGGAATTTCCCCTCCAAATGTCTTAGAGAAGCCAGCTCTCCAGGCCATTTACAAGGCAGCAGGACCTTCCGCCGCCGCCGCCTCCAGGAGGGAGATTCTCCCTGCTGGAGCCCTTTGGGCTCAGCCCTGACGCAGCTGGAGGAGACACAGCAGGCAGCAAGTGCTCTGCTCCCTGTTAAGACCCTTCTTCAAAGAGCAGCCAGGAAAGGCTGTCCCAGTGCCCGGGCCCTCTGCATTCCCTGTGCCCTCTTCTCTGCGCCCAAACAGCCGCTTCTTACCGGAACGCTGCCGCGTGCCTGGTGCAGGCAGTGCAGGGCGCGCTCCAGGTTAGCTGCTGCCCCGGGAATGCCACGGGAGCTGGCCATGTCCAACAGTTCTCTTACTGCAAGCACAACAAAAAACCCACCGAAAGTCAGCCTTGAGGCCAGCAAGGGCAAAGACTGCCATGCAAGGCAGAAGGAAAGGCTGGGAGCTAAAGACAGCAGCTTGGAGAGTATGAAAAGGAGAGCAAAGCCAGGGCCAGCTGAACCAAGGGCCCACGCAGTGCTGGCTCTCCCTCCAAAGCAGCTTCTGTAAGAAGAAGTGGGGGCCAATCTCCGCTCTTCCAGTGGCAGACGGCCCTGACCAATTTGGAGAGCAAGGTGCTTGCTCTTGCTCCTTGCCTCTAACACTTCTACATGGGAAGATGGGCGAGACAAGGAGAGCCTGCAAAAGGCTGCCTTTTTACGCAAAAGGAGCCTTTTAAAGACCCAAGTAGCTCTGGGGTGGAAGAAAAGCTTGAAGCAAAGCTACCTCTGTCAGGTTTTTCCATGTCAGAGTCATCCTCCCCCCAGGGCTTCCAGACCAGGGTTGCAGGCTCTTCATCCTCACTTGGTGCTCTGCTCTGCAGCTCTGGCAGCTCAGCCTGAAAGTCGCTGCCAACATTGATGTGTCTAAAGGAAGAAGGAGGTGGAGGTGAGAAAGGCAAGTGGTCAAGAGAGCCTTCCTGTGCACCCACAGGCTTGAACCAATGCCACCCTGACTCTGAAAGAGCAGTTCTCCTCCTCGCCATTCCTCCAGTTTGCTGTCCTTTAACCCTATGCCAAAACTCACGGCTGAATCTGGGCTCTTGCTTTCCTTTTCATTGTGCCTCTCCTTTCCACCTGAAAGAGATCAAAGCAATGCTCCAGTTAAAAATCCTTCCTTCTCATCCTCATCATTGCAAAGCCCGAGCTCCTGTGTCCCAGCTCCTTTCTCATTGCTGTCATTGCCGCCTTTTTGACATGGAATGTCCTAGGGAGGACCCTCTAGCAGTCAGCAGCTTCCTCAGGAGGGCAAGCAGAAGGCCATGCACTACTCTCTTCACTCCCGGGGCCACTGAGAAGAGCTCAGAGAATGGCAGGGGAGATGTGCCAGTGCAGGCTTAGGTTGGATAGAAGGAAAAGGTTCTTCAGCCAGAGGCTGCTTGGGCACTGCAACAGCCTCCCCAGGGAAGGGGGCACAGCACCAAGCCTGACTGAGCTCCAAAAGTGTTTGGACACTGCTCTTGGGCACAGGCCGTGATTGTTGAGGCTGCCCTGGGCAGGCCCTGGACTTGGGCTCAGTGATCTTTGAGAATCCCTTCCAAGCCAGGAAATTCTGTGCTACTGTGATTGTGCTCTTGAGGAGATGGCATTTGACGGCCGCCCCTGAGCATGAGGTAGAACCAGCCCTACGTGCACTGGAAAAAGAATCTAGAAAGATATTAAAATAGCATGGATCTATAAGCCATGGAACTAGGTAAGTATATAAGAATTGCTGATCCCAGATGGTTTTTGAAGTTGAAAGCCTGTGTTTGAGGAGAAGCCCAGTCAAATGCTTCTATGCCCTGAACGACAGGGATGCCAGAGGAGAAGTGCCATCATTCTGGTGTTTGAAGCTTTGGAGCGGGTGTGAGCAGAGTCAGGGCATAAGGGGATTTGTTGACATTGAAGCCCTGAAGTGCTCAGCCACAAACAATTTGTTTTGGGGTCAGCACAAGATAGTTTGAGGACGGAAATGGGTGCCAAGAACTTTTAATCAGGTCATCCGTGGACGAGGATCTGCAGCTGCACTGGGACACCTCTCTAGGTCCTCTATGGAAAGGTCTGTGTTTCCCCTGGAGGCAACATGATTCCTTCAGAAGCTGCAGCCTGCTTTCACGTGGAAGCTCGTCTGGGGAAAGTGAGCACGCAGCCTGTGTCGTGCTTGGTGGGAGAGGCAGCTGGAGCCTCCTGCCCCTGCGCTAGTGCTTTGAGGGCAAACGGGGATTTTCTTACCTTGGACGGTTCCCAAGTGCTCTGGGGATGCCCGGAGGCAGACGAGGAGACCAGGACGTCGGTGC
Organism: Molothrus aeneus; assembly: GCF_037042795.1. Taxonomy (NCBI): domain Eukaryota; kingdom Metazoa; phylum Chordata; class Aves; order Passeriformes; family Icteridae; genus Molothrus; species Molothrus aeneus. The sequence goes on along the minus strand of NW_027099079.1, from coordinate 2,109,581 downwards.
AGAGGCCGGGTCTGGCACTGAGTGCAGAAGGCGGCTGGTCAGGGACAGCCCAGGAGCTGATCCTGCAGCTGCTGCTCCAGCGCTGCTCCACCAGCGTTCCAGCAAGGGCCGCAGGAGCAGGAGACAACGACAGTTGCTATGGGCACAGCCCAACATTCCATCTAGAACCCCAGGGGAGCCATGGGACAGAAAGAGGCATGGGCCGCCTCTGGCCCTTGTACTTCTTCTGCTGCAAGTTTGCTCTGAGAAGCTTCCCAGTGGGCCTTTTCTCCTCAGTCGTCTGATGAGACGGGCAAAAGCAGTGCAGGGACAGCCCTGGGTCTTCCCGGTGCTTCTCTGCAAGGTGCCTCCAGCTGAACGTGCACAGGAGCCTGCCTCTGTGCAAGGGCCCAGACCTCATCTCCTGCCCTGGAGAACCAGAAGGGCTCCTCCCACTGGCTCTCCTCCAGCTCTGAGAGGAGCTGGAATTTGCAAGTTGTCCAGCGCAGAGCCAACTCCAGAGCTTCCTCTCAAAGTGGAGCCATTCATCCTGCCCCCTTTCTCAATTCTCCTTTTGCTGCCCAATAATGTCACTGCATGTTTTCCCTCCTTTGGGCCTCTGAGCTGGTCTCTCACCTCATCACTCCTCCCTTGAAACTTGGAGAAACAGGATGTTTTTCAGGGCAACTGATGGGGACACACACACACACACACAGGGACAGCACACGGGCATTTCTCTAGCAAACATTCATGCAGAATTTCTATAGCCCTCTTCCAGCTCCCTTGGAGAAGCTCGGTGTTTGTCCCCAAAAGACTCTGCCATTCCTCTAAGAAAGCAACACTAACAGAATTCCCTTTCCACACTGCTGGCCTTCACATTGGTTTTAATGCCTAGATCCCAGATATGACAAAACCCAGGCAGCTTTGCTGCTTTCCTGCCTGTCGTTAAGGAAAAGCAAATCTTGCTTCAGTCCCAATCTTGCTTCCTTCCCAGCCTGCACGTTAGCCACTGGCCAGCAAACTGAGGGGGCAGCTGGAACAAGTCCCACTGCAAGGCAGATACTTTGTAGGCTCCAAAGCCCACCTGCACCGCCTCCATCAGACAAGGGCAAGCTTCCCTCGGCTTCCCAGAAGCAGCCTGGCAATTGCCCCCTCCCTCGCCCCCTCTCCACCCTCCACAGCCTCTGCCACCAAAGCCTTGCTAGGCAGGGCCATTTGCTGGCCTCGAAGAAAGAGTGCCTTTGATTCTTCTTTGGCGCAAGTGCCCGAGCTGTGAGAAGTCAGAGGATAATGATCACACCCGCTCTGCTTTAGCTAAGGAGATTGCTGGAGGCCCAGAGCGGGACACTGGTCCTTTCGAGAGAAACTGAAACTGAATTAGCCATGCCTTTGTGACGCATGCGGATAGGAATTGGATAGAATCGGAGGGCTTAGAAACATCCTCCAAGGTGGTCAGCTTCATCAGTCCCCCAAAATGAAACAAAGTTATGTTGCTGGGCTCCAAAAAGGACTAAAGCCGCTGCTTTTATGCCAGAAAATATGGTGAGACCAGACCACTCATCTAGATCCAATTCCGTGAATTAAACAAAGCCTCCCTTTCCACTCCCAGCTGAGATGTTGAGGAATCAAAGGCTGAAGCCCCAGCCTTATTTCACTGGCAGTAAAGGAGACACACCTCAGTAAGTCCTGCCAGCTGAGCAAGGGGCTGGGCCCGGGGGAGGTGGCGCCTGCCCAGATTCTTCTCTCAGGGCAAGTGCCGTCTTTGCAACACCAGGCAAATGGAACAAACATTGCCGGAGTGTTTTCATACAGACAGAAAGACAAAATGGAACAAACTTTGGTTTAATGATAAAGACCCATTGGCTCTCAACAAAGGCAAAAATGACAAAAGGCAGAGCATAGACAACACCCAACCTTTGAAATTTATTGATAAATCTAATAAAACTAATGAATCTTAAATAATACTAATGGATCTTAACGACTAAATTGAGGAGATTCCTATCATGTCAACTAACTAAGTAGAAGATTAAACTACCCTAAAAGCTTAAAAAACAGTCCTATTCCTATCTAGTCCTATTGATACCTAACTCTTGCTAGCCCTGGACAACCTGCAGGGTTGTCTAATTTCAAAGTCTTTTCTTCTTGGCGAGAGGCTCTGCTGCCTTCCGAGGCCGATGTCTTCTCCTGTGGTTGTTCCTTTCCTTCACGGTTTCAAACACCCTGCAAGATAGGAAACAAACCATCCATTGCTCACTTTAGTACACACCATGAAACCAAGTGCCGAGATCTCCGTTTGAGTAGGAATTTCTGTCTTTTCGGGCAGTGGCACATTTGTGAATTGATCAGCACCATGAGTCTGATCGTTCTACTTTCAATGCCTTGAAATGTCTTCCTCCTTTTGCTGCATCCTCTTTTGAATATGACCAGCAGCATCAAACCAAGCTTTGATGGATCTATTCCTACTTGTATGAACTGTGTCTTGTTGGGGCACGGCAAGGTTTCATTGTGAAGGCTGGGTTTTACCTAAGCTCTTTGGGTTTGAGGTGGGTGTTAAGCTTGACCACGGCTGCCGGGGGCGATGCTGCAAGTGCCCCCAGCTTCCCCTGCGGTGCCTTTGAAAAGGGTCAGCCCGTTTTAGTCCAAAGGCGCAGCTTTGAGCAGAAAGAGGAGGAACTTACGCACCGTTTGCACTGCCCGCAGGGAAAGGGGCCTCCCGCCGAGCGGGGCGGCTGGCGCGCTTGGCAGCAGGGACACTCGGCGCTGCGAGCCCTCTTGCGGCTTCTCTTCCCTGTCTCCCCGTTCTCCTTTCTGGGAGGGCTTTTCCTCCTCTTTGCTTTGCCCACACTCTGGAAATCAAAGAGTCCTTATCAATGCTTCCTTCCTCTCACAAAGCTGGAAACCAGAGCATCCAGCACAAAAATCTATCGGCTTAAGCAAATCCTTCCAGACCCTCAAGAGCTGAGAAAACGGCTGCCTTTGCCAATGGGCTGCGGCGGGCTGCCAACCCAGAGCTTGGAGGAAAATACTCCTCTTTTCTACAGGCCAAAGGGGTGGGATAAATACCTGCCTATTTAGAGCTCTACATTTCTTATTTCTACCTTTCTGCCTAACATCTATTTCTCTCTGCTTTTCCTCCACAAATGTCTAGGCAATGGCATTTAAATTCAGTCCAATTAGGGTAGACACATGGTCAGCCATTTTCTAGTCCCCAAAATAATCTCCCTCCCTGTCTCTCTCTCTCTCTCTCTCTCACATGATGTGAAGCAAATTGCTCTTTGCCTGTAAGGAAAGTTTTAGGGGAGCCACGACACCGGCAGCTCCTTCTTGGGGAGTATGCTGCGATGCTAGAAAAACTCCCTGAAAATCTGCAGCATATCCACAAAGGCAGCCTGGATTGCTGATGTCAGCAAGCAGTGGGGAATTAAGGGTCTGATTGGAGTCAGCGAGGGTGCCAGCCCTTGAGAAGCCCATCTGTAGAGAGTCAAAGCCCATTTTGGTGGCACTGCTGCTTCCTTGGGTCAAAGTTAGGCTCCAGAATTGCATACTTAAGGGCAGCAGCACAAGGAAGCCCCGGGCAGCATCTGCTGTGCCTTTCCCAGCGCATGGGACGATGTGATCCTGGCAAAGGGGCGTCTGGCATGGCTCGCCAGCACCTTTTCTCCCCTTCTGCCAGTTTCTCGACCTTCCTGGCACGTCTCGATTTTCTTGCCCCTCACCTGAGCCAGAGTGCTGGCAAGTTTATGCTCCTTTTTCCAGGAGTAGTAGTACTGCACACACTGTGCCACGGTCTTAGTCTGGATCTGTTGTGAAGAGAAAAAGAAGGAGTCGAAAATGGTGTCGGGTGCACTGGGGAAAAAGTAGAATATGGAGTGAACTAGGAAGGAAAAGCATGAAGTAAATGGAGCAGGGTGTAAAATGAAATCAACATGGGGAAAGAGAGGCATCATGCAATGTCTTAAACCGTGTATTCTGCTAGGTGGTAATACACGCAATGCACAGATCAACAACAAATCCATCTAGCACAGTTCTTCTTTCCCCGCTTCCCTCCAGTTATGCCAGCACACCGTCTTGTGGAAGCAGCAGCAGACCTGTGCGACAAGTCTGACAGAAGAAAGCTTCATCTTCCAAAAGAGCTTGGAGAAAAGGGCTGGAGAGGCAGGATCATCCTTTTGACACAGGCTTTTGATGTCCCCTTTTGTTACTTCTTGAAGATACTTGGTACTTGAGAAGAGAGAGACTGAAGGCCAGTGCTTGTTCCCAGAAATAACCAAGCTTTCCTCCTGACGATCTGCTCGGGTAAAGAATGTCCCGTGGCTTTACCTGCTTCTGGATGAGATGAAAATCCTTGCCGTAGGTGTGGAAAGCCTTTTGGAAGGACTCCTTCTCCTCAGGTGTCCATCTATCAGAGCCTGGCAAGAAAAAGCAGCGGGTAGTAAACGCATCCCTTGATCCACACCAAGTAGATCCCACTGGCTGCCGAAAGAAACTGGTGGCAGGCCGTCATTCACGTGTGTGTACGTGTCTGCTCCCTCAGAAGGTCATGAAGATAAGAGCAGGCATTGCCCGGGGAGAAGGATTGGAAAACAAGTAAAGCTGAAGGACTAGATGCTGGTGCTTCCCCACCCGCAGAGGAGACAAGACCTTGTGCTGGTGTTAAGCACAATTGCTTTAAGCAGAAACCCTTGCCACAACAATGAAGGGGACGGCAGCATCTGTCAGGGACGCAAGAAGCTCTGCTTTGCTTACCTGCGTAATGATAATCAGCCATGGGGTGGCCTTGAGGTGTTGCAGGCCCCTCTGAGAGCAGCATCTCCAGAGCCTCCTGCAAGATCAAGAGGGAAGAGGCTTTAGCCGCCCCACCACATTAAAAATGAGCCAAAAAATCACAGGTGCTGCCTTGCAGCTACTTTGCCTCTCCAGACATTCAAGCGACTGTATCCCATGTGGGTGAAACACTGTCATTTGCTCCAAGTCCCTGGTTTTTGCTGCCCAACCCTTTGATCCTGGTCCCCGAGAGTGGCCTTTTGCTCACCAACCTAAGGATTTTGCTGCTCCTGCAGCCAGAATGGCCTCAGCTGACTGAGGCTTCTGGGAATTTCCCCTCCAAATGTCTTAGAGAAGCCAGCTCTCCAGGCCATTTACAAGGCAGCAGGACCTTCCGCCGCCGCCGCCGCCGCCTCCAGGAGGGAGATTCTCCCTGCTGGAGCCCTTTGGGCTCAGCCCTGACGCAGCTGGAGGAGACACAGCAGGCAGCAAGTGCTCTGCTCCCTGTTAAGACCCTTCTTCAAAGAGCAGCCAGGAAAGGCTGTCCCAGTGCCCGGGCCCTCTGCATTCCCTGTGCCCTCTTCTCTGCGCCCAAACAGCCGCTTCTTACCGGAACGCTGCCGCGTGCCTGGTGCAGGCAGTGCAGGGCGCGCTCCAGGTTAGCTGCTGCCCCGGGAATGCCACGGGAGCTGGCCATGTCCAACAGTTCTCTTACTGCAAGCACAACAAAAAACCCACCGAAAGTCAGCCTTGAGGCCAGCAAGGGCAAAGACTGCCATGCAAGGCAGAAGGAAAGGCTGGGAGCTAAAGACAGCAGCTTGGAGAGTATGAAAAGGAGAGCAAAGCCAGGGCCAGCTGAACCAAGGGCCCACGCAGTGCTGGCTCTCCCTCCAAAGCAGCTTCTGTAAGAAGAAGTGGGGGCCAATCTCCGCTCTTCCAGTGGCAGACGGCCCTGACCAATTTGGAGAGCAAGGTGCTTGCTCTTGCTCCTTGCCTCTAACACTTCTACATGGGAAGATGGGCGAGACAAGGAGAGCCTGCAAAAGGCTGCCTTTTTACGCAAAAGGAGCCTTTTAAAGACCCAAGTAGCTCTGGGGTGGAAGAAAAGCTTGAAGCAAAGCTACCTCTGTCAGGTTTTTCCATGTCAGAGTCATCCTCCCCCCAGGGCTTCCAGACCAGGGTTGCAGGCTCTTCATCCTCACTTGGTGCTCTGCTCTGCAGCTCTGGCAGCTCAGCCTGAAAGTCGCTGCCAACATTGATGTGTCTAAAGGAAGAAGGAGGTGGAGGTGAGAAAGGCAAGTGGTCAAGAGAGCCTTCCTGTGCACCCACAGGCTTGAACCAATGCCACCCTGACTCTGAAAGAGCAGTTCTCCTCCTCGCCATTCCTCCAGTTTGCTGTCCTTTAACCCTATGCCAAAACTCACGGCTGAATCTGGGCTCTTGCTTTCCTTTTCATTGTGCCTCTCCTTTCCACCTGAAAGAGATCAAAGCAATGCTCCAGTTAAAAATCCTTCCTTCTCATCCTCATCATTGCAAAGCCCGAGCTCCTGTGTCCCAGCTCCTTTCTCATTGCTGTCATTGCCGCCTTTTTGACATGGAATGTCCTAGGGAGGACTCTCTAGCAGTCAGCAGCTTCCTCAGGAGGGCAAGCAGAAGGCCATGCACTACTCTCTTCACTCCCGGGGCCACTGAGAAGAGCTCAGAGAATGGCAGGGGAGATGTGCCAGTGCAGGCTTAGGTTGGATAGAAGGAAAAGGTTCTTCAGCCAGAGGCTGCTTGGGCACTGCAACAGCCTCCCCAGGGAAGGGGGCACAGCACCAAGCCTGACTGAGCTCCAAAAGTGTTTGGACACTGCTCTTGGGCACAGGCCGTGATTGTTGAGGCTGCCCTGGGCAGGCCCTGGACTTGGGCTCAGTGATCTTTGAGAATCCCTTCCAAGCCAGGAAATTCTGTGCTACTGTGATTGTGCTCTTGAGGAGATGGCATTTGACGGCCGCCCCTGAGCATGAGGTAGAACCAGCCCTACGTGCACTGGAAAAAGAATCTAGAAAGATATTAAAATAGCATGGATCTATAAGCCATGGAACTAGGTAAGTATATAAGAATTGCTGATCCCAGATGGTTTTTGAAGTTGAAAGCCTGTGTTTGAGGAGAAGCCCAGTCAAATGCTTCTATGCCCTGAACGACAGGGATGCCAGAGGAGAAGTGCCATCATTCTGGTGTTTGAAGCTTTGGAGCGGGTGTGAGCAGAGTCAGGGCATAAGGGGATTTGTTGACATTGAAGCCCTGAAGTGCTCAGCCACAAACAATTTGTTTTGGGGTCAGCACAAGATAGTTTGAGGACGGAAATGGGTGCCAAGAACTTTTAATCAGGTCATCCGTGGACGAGGATCTGCAGCTGCACTGGGACACCTCTCTAGGTCCTCTATGGAAAGGTCTGTGTTTCCCCTGGAGGCAACATGATTCCTTCAGAAGCTGCAGCCTGCTTTCACGTGGAAGCTCGTCTGGGGAAAGTGAGCACGCAGCCTGTGTCGTGCTTGGTGGGAGAGGCAGCTGGAGCCTCCTGCCCCTGCGCTAGTGCTTTGAGGGCAAACGGGGATTTTCTTACCTTGGACGGTTCCCAAGTGCTCTGGGGATGCCCGGAGGCAGACGAGGAGACCAGGACGTCGGTGCAGAGGCCGGGTCTGGCGCTGAGTGCAGAAGGCGGCTGGTCAGGGACAGCCCAGGAGCTGATCCTGCAGCTGCTGCTCCAGCGCTGCTCCACCAGCGTTCCAGCAAGGGCCGCAGGAGCAGGAGACAACGACAGTTGCTATGGGCACAGCCCAACATTCCATCTAGAACCCCAGGGGAGCCATGGGACAGAAAGAGGCATGGGCCGCCTCTGGCCCTTGTACTTCTTCTGCTGCAAGTTTGCTCTGAGAAGCTTCCCAGTGGGCCTTTTCTCCTCAGTCGTCTGATGAGACGGGCAAAAGCAGTGCAGGGACAGCCCTGGGTCTTCCCGGTGCTTCTCTGCAAGGTGCCTCCAGCTGAACGTGCACAGGAGCCTGCCTCTGTGCAAGGGCCCAGACCTCATCTCCTGCCCTGGAGAACCAGAAGGGCTCCTCCCACTGGCTCTCCTCCAGCTCTGAGAGGAGCTGGAATTTGCAAGTTGTCCAGCGCAGAGCCAACTCCAGAGCTTCCTCTCAAAGTGGAGCCATTCATCCTGCCCCCTTTCTCAATTCTCCTTTTGCTGCCCAATAATGTCACTGCATGTTTTCCCTCCTTTGGGCCTCTGAGCTGGTCTCTCACCTCATCACTCCTCCCTTGAAACTTGGAGAAACAGGATGTTTTTCAGGGCAACTGATGGGGACACACACACACACACACAGGGACAGCACACGGGCATTTCTCTAGCAAACATTCATGCAGAATTTCTATAGCCCTCTTCCAGCTCCCTTGGAGAAGCTCGGTGTTTGTCCCCAAAAGACTCTGCCATTCCTCTAAGAAAGCAACACTAACAGAATTCCCTTTCCACACTGCTGGCCTTCACATTGGTTTTAATGCCTAGATCCCAGATATGACAAAACCCAGGCAGCTTTGCTGCTTTCCTGCCTGTCGTTAAGGAAAAGCAAATCTTGCTTCAGTCCCAATCTTGCTTCCTTCCCAGCCTGCACGTTACCCACTGGCCAGCAAACTGAGGGGGCAGCTGGAACAAGTCCCACTGCAAGGCAGATACTTTGTAGCATTCAAAGCCCACCTGCACCGCCTCCATCAGACAAGGGCAAGCTTCCCTCGGCTTCCCAGAAGCAGCCTGGCAATTGCCCCCTCCCTCGCCCCCTCTCCACCCTCCACAGCCTCTGCCACCAAAGCCTTGCTAGGCAGGGCCATTTGCTGGCCTCGAAGAAAGAGTGCCTTTGATTCTTCTTTGGCGCAAGTGCCCGAGCTGTGAGAAGTCAGAGGATAATGATCACACCCGCTCTGCTTTAGCTAAGGAGATTGCTGGAGGCCCAGAGCGGGACACTGGTCCTTTCGAGAGAAACTGAAACTGAATTAGCCATGCCTTTGTGACGCATGCGGATAGTAATTGGATAGAATCGGAGGGCTTAGAAACATCCTCCAAGGTGGTCAGCTTCATCAGTCCCCCAAAATGAAACAAAGTTATGTTGCTGGGCTCCAAAAAGGACTAAAGCCGCTGCTTTTATGCCAGAAAATATGGTGAGACCAGACCACTCATCTAGATCCAATTCCGTGAATTAAACAAAGCCTCCCTTTCCACTCCCAGCTGAGATGTTGAGGAATCAAAGGCTGAAGCCCCAGCCTTATTTCACTGGCAGTAAAGGAGACACACCTCAGTAAGTCCTGCCAGCTGAGCAAGGGGCTGGGCCCGGGGGAGGTGGCGCCTGCCCAGATTCTTCTCTCAGGGCAAGTGCCGTCTTTGCAACACCAGGCAAATGGAACAAACATTGCCGGAGTGTTTTCATACAGACAGAAAGACAAAATGGAACAAACTTTGGTTTAATGATAAAGACCCATTGGCTCTCAACAAAGGCAAAAATGACAAAAGGCAGAGCATAGACAACACCCAACCTTTGAAATTTATTGATAAATCTAATAAAACTAATGAATCTTAAATAATACTAATGGATCTTAACGACTAAATTGAGGAGATTCCTATCATGTCAACTAACTAAGTAGAAGATTAAACTACCCTAAAAGCTTAAAAAACAGTCCTCTTCCTATCTAGTCCTATTGATACCTAACTCTTGCTAGCCCTGGACAACCTGCAGGGTTGTCTAATTTCAAAGTCTTTTCTTCTTGGCGAGAGGCTCTGCTGCCTTCCGAGGCCGATGTCTTCTCCTGTGGTTGTTCCTTTCCTTCACGGTTTCAAACACCCTGCAAGATAGGAAACAAACCATCCATTGCTCACTTTAGTACACACCATGAAACCAAGTGCCGAGATCTCCGTTTGAGTAGGAATTTCTGTCTTTTTGGGCAGTGGCACATTTGTGAATTGATCAGCACCATGAGTCTGATCGTTCTACTTTCAATGCCTTGAAATGTCTTCCTCCTTTTGCTGCATCCTCTTTTGAATATGACCAGCAGCATCAAACCAAGCTTTGATGGATCTATTCCTACTTGTATGAACTGTGTCTTGTTGGGGCACGGCAAGGTTTCATTGTGAAGGCTGGGTTTTACCTAAGCTCTTTGGGTTTGAGGTGGGTGTTAAGCTTGACCACGGCTGCCGGGGGCGATGCTGCAAGTGCCCCCAGCTTCCCCTGCGGTGCCTTTGAAAAGGGTCAGCCCGTTTTAGTCCAAAGGCGCAGCTTTGAGCAGAAAGAGGAGGAACTTACGCACCGTTTGCACTGCCCGCAGGGAAAGGGGCCTCCCGCCGAGCGGGGCGGCTGGCGCGCTTGGCAGCAGGGACACTCGGCGCTGCGAGCCCTCTTGCGGCTTCTCTTCCCTGTCTCCCCGTTCTCCTTTCTGGGAGGGCTTTTCCTCCTCTTTGCTTTGCCCACACTCTGGAAATCAAAGAGTCCTTATCAATGCTTCCTTCCTCTCACAAAGCTGGAAACCAGAGCATCCAGCACAAAAATCTATCGGCTTAAGCAAATCCTTCCAGACCCTCAAGAGCTGAGAAAACGGCTGCCTTTGCCAATGGGCTGCGGCGGGCTGCCAACCCAGAGCTTGGAGGAAAATACTCCTCTTTTCTACAGGCCAAAGGGGTGGGATAAATACCTGCCTATTTAGAGCTCTACATTTCTTATTTCTACCTTTCTGCCTAACATCTATTTCTCTCTGCTTTTCCTCCACAAATGTCTAGGCAATGGCATTTAAATTCAGTCCAATTAGGGTAGACACATGGTCAGCCATTTTCTAGTCCCCAAAATAATCTCCCTCCCTGTCTCTCTCTCTCTCTCTCTCTCACATGATGTGAAGCAAATTGCTCTTTGCCGGTAAGGAAAGTTTTAGGGGAGCCACGGCACCGGCAGCTCCTTCTTGGGGAGTATGCTGCGATGCTAGAAAAACTCCCTGAAAATCTGCAGCATATCCACAAAGGCAGCCTGGATTGCTGATGTCAGCAAGCAGTGGGGAATTAAGGGTCTGATTGGAGTCAGCGAGGGTGCCAGCCCTTGAGAAGCCCATCTGTAGAGAGTCAAAGCCCATTTTGGTGGCGCTGCTGCTTCCTTGGGTCAAAGTTAGGCTCCAGAATTGCATACTTCAGGGCAGCAGCACAAGGAAGCCCCGGGCAGCATCTGCTGTGCCTTTCCCAGCGCATGGGACGATGTGATCCTGGCAAAGGGGCGTCTGGCATGGCTCGCCAGCAGCTTTTCTCCCCTTCTGCCAGTTTCTCGACCTTCCTGGCACGTCTCGATTTTCTTGCCCCTCACCTGAGCCAGAGTGCTGGCAAGTTTATGCTCCTTTTTCCAGGAGTAGTAGTACTCCACACACTGTGCCACGGTCTTAGTCTGGATCTGTTGTGAAGAGAAAAAGAAGGAGTCGAAAATGGTGTCGGGTGCACTGGGGAAAAAGTAGAATATGGAGTGAACTAGGAAGGAAAAGCATGAAGTAAATGGAGCAGGGTGTAAAATGAAATCAACATGGGGAAAGAGAGGCATCATGCAATGTCTTAAACCGTGTATTCTGCTAGGTGGTAATACACGCAATGCACAGATCAACAACAAATCCATCTAGCACAGTTCTTCTTTCCCCGCTTCACTCCAGTTATGCCAGCACACCGTCTTGTGGAAGCAGCAGCAGACCTGTGCGACAAGTCTGACAGAAGAAAGCTTCATCTTCCAAAAGAGCTTGGAGAAAAGGGCTGGAGAGGCAGGATCATCCTTTTGACACAGGCTTTTGATGTCCCCTTTTGTTACTTCTTGAAGATACTTGGTACTTGAGAAGAGAGAGACTGAAGGCCAGTGCTTGTTCCCAGAAATAACCAAGCTTTCCTCCTGACGATCTGCTCGGGTAAAGAATGTCCCGTGGCTTTACCTGCTTCTGGATGAGATGAAAATCCTTGCCGTAGGTGTGGAAAGCCTTTTGGAAGGACTCCTTCTCCTCAGGTGTCCATCTATCAGAGCCTGGCAAGAAAAAGCAGCGGGTAGTAAACGCATCCCTTGATTCACACCAAGTAGATCCCACTGGCTGCCGAAAGAAAATGGTGGCAGGCCGTCATTCACGTGTGTGTACGTGTCTGCTCCCTCAGAAGGTCATGAAGACAAGAGCAGGCATTGCCCGGGGAGAAGGATTGGAAAAGAAGTAAAGCTGAAGGACTAGATGCTGGTGCTTCCCCACCCGCAGAGGAGACAAGACCTTGTGCTGGTGTTAAGCACAATTGCTTTAAGCAGAAACCCTTGCCACAACAATGAAGGGGACGGCAGCATCTGTCAGGGACGCAAGAAGCTCTGCTTTGCTTACCTGCGTAATGATAATCAGCCATGGGGTGGCCTTGAGGTGTTGCAGGCCCCTCTGAGAGCAGCATCTCCAGAGCCTCCTGCAAGATCAAGAGGGAAGAGGCTTTAGCCGCCCCACCACATTAAAAATGAGCCAAAAAATCACAGGTGCTGCCTTGCAGCTACTTTGCCTCTCCAGACATTCAAGCGACTGTATCCCATGTGGGTGAAACACTGTCATTTGCTCCAAGTCCCTGGTTTTTGCTGCCCAACCCTTTGATCCTGGTCCCCGAGAGTGGCCTTTTGCTCACCAACCTAAGGATTTTGCTGCTCCTGCAGCCAGAATGGCCTCAGCTGACTGAGGCTTCTGGGAATTTCCCCTCCAAATGTCTTAGAGAAGCCAGCTCTCCAGGCCATTTACAAGGCAGCAGGACCTTCCGCCGCCGCCGCCGCCTCCAGGAGGGAGATTCTCCCTGCTGGAGCCCTTTGGGCTCAGCCCTGACGCAGCTGGAGGAGACACAGCAGGCAGCAAGTGCTCTGCTCCCTGTTAAGACCCTTCTTCAAAGAGCAGCCAGGAAAGGCTGTCCCAGTGCCCGGGCCCTCTGCATTCCCTGTGCCCTCTTCTCTGCGCCCAAACAGCCGCTTCTTACCGGAACGCTGCCGCGTGCCCGGTGCAGGCAGTGCAGGGCGCGCTCCAGGTTAGCTGCTGCCCCGGGAATGCCACGGGAGCTGGCCATGTCCAACAGTTCTCTTACTGCAAGCACAACAAAAAACCCACCGAAAGTCAGCCTTGAGGCCAGCAAGGGCAAAGACTGCCATGCAAGGCAGAAGGAAAGGCTGGGAGCTAAAGACAGCAGCTTGGAGAGTATGAAAAGGAGAGCAAAGCCAGGGCCAGCTGAACCAAGGGCCCACGCAGTGCTGGCTCTCCCTCCAAAGCAGCTTCTGTAAGAAGAAGTGGGGGCCAATCTGCGCTCTTCCAGTGGCAGACGGCCCTGACCAATTTGGAGAGCAAGGTGCTTGCTCTTGCTCCTTGCCTCTAACACTTCTACATGGGAAGATGGGCGAGACAAGGAGAGAAGCAGAGCCTGCAAAAGGCTGCCTTTTTACGCAAAAGGAGCCTTTTAAAGACCCAAGTAGCTCAGGGGTGGAAGAAAAGCTTGAAGCAAAGCTACCACTGTCAGGTTTTTCCATGTCAGAGTCATCCTCCCCCCAGGGCTTCCAGACCAGGGTTGCAGGCTCTTCATCCTCACTTGGTGCTCTGCTCTGCAGCTCTGGCAGCTCAGCCTGAAAGTCGCTGCCAACATTGATGTGTCTAAAGGAAGAAGGAGGTGGAGGTGAGAAAGGCAAGTGGTCAAGAGAGCCTTCCTGTGCACCCACAGGCTTGAACCAACGCCACCCTGACTCTGAAAGAGCAGTTCTCCTCCTCGCCATTCCTCCAGTTTGCTGTCCTTTAACCCTATGCCAAAACTCACGGCTGAATCTGGGCTCTTGCTTTCCTTTTCATTGTGCCTCTCCTTTCCACCTGAAAGAGATCAAAGCAATGCTCCAGTTAAAAATCCTTCCTTCTCATCCTCATCATTGCAAAGCCCGAGCTCCTGTGTCCCAGCTCCTTTCTCTTTGCCGCCTTTTTGACATGGAATGTCCTAGGGAGGACTCTCTAGCAGTCAGCAGCTTCCTCAGGAGGGCAAGCACAAGGCCATGCACTACTCTCTTCACTCCCGGGGCCACTGAGAAGAGCCAAGACAATGGCAGGGGAGATGTGCCAGTGCAGGCTTAGGTTGGATAGAAGGAAAAGGTTCTTCAGCCAGAGGCTGCTTGGGCACTGCAACAGCCTCCCCAGGGAAGGGGGCACAGCACCAAGCCTGACTGAGCTCCAAAAGTGTTTGGACACTGCTCTTGGGCACAGGCTGTGATTGTTGAGGCTGCCCTGGGCAGGCCCTGGACTTGGGCTCAGTGATCTTTGAGAATCCCTTCCAAGCCAGGAAATTCTGTGCTACTGTGATTGTGCTCTTGAGGAGATGGCATTTGACGGCCGCCCCTGAGCATGAGGTAGAACCAGCCCTACGTGCACTGGAAAAAGAATCTAGAAAGATATTAAAATAGCATGGATCTATAAGCCATGGAACTACGTCAGTATATAAGAATTGCTGATCCCAGATGGTTTTTGAAGTTGAAAGCCTGTGTTTGAGGAGAAGCCCAGTCAAATGCTTCTATGCCCTGAACGACAGGGATGCCAGAGGAGAAGTGCCATCATTCTGGTGTTTGAAGCTTTGGAGCGGGTGTGAGCAGAGTCAGGGCATAAGGGGATTTGTTGACACTGAAGCCCTGAAGTGCTCAGCCACAAACAATTTGTTTTGGGGTCAGCACAAGATAGTTTGAGGACGGAAATGGGTGCCAAGAACTTTTAATCAGGTCATCCGTGGACGAGGATCTGCAACTGCACTGGGACACCTCTCTAGGTCCTCTATGGAAAGGTCTGTGTTTCCCCTGGAGGCAACATGATTCCTTCAGAAGCTGCAGCCTGCTTTCACGTGGAAGCTCGTCTGGGGAAAGTGAGCACGCAGCCTGTGTCGTGCTTGGTGGGAGAGGCAGCTGGAGCCTCCTGCCCCTGCGCTAGTGCTTTGAGGGCAAACGGGGATTTTCTTACCTTGGACGGTTCCCAAGTGCTCTGGGGATGCCCGGAGGCAGACGAGGAGACCAGGACGTCGGTGCAGAGGCCGGGTCTGGCGCTGAGTGCAGAAGGCGGCTGGTCAGGGACAGCCCAGGAGCTGATCCTGCAGCTGCTGCTCCAGCGCTGCTCCACCAGCGTTCCAGCAAGGGCCGCAGGAGCAGGAGACAACGACAGTTGCTATGGGCACAGCCCAACATTCCATCTAGAAGCCCAGGGGAGCCATGGGACAGAAAGAGGCATGGGCCGCCTCTGGCCCTTGTACTTCTTCTGCTGCAAGTTTGCTCTGAGAAGCTTCCCAGTGGGCCTTTTCTCCTCAGTCGTCTGATGAGACGGGCAAAAGCAGTGCAGGGACAGCCCTGGGTCTTCCCGGTGCTTCTCTGCAAGGTGCCTCCAGCTGAACGTGCACAGGAGCCTGCCTCTGTGCAAGGGCCCAGACCTCATCTCCTGCCCTGGAGAACCAGAAGGGCTCCTCCCACTGGCTCTCCTCCAGCTCTGAGAGGAGCTGGAATTTGCAAGTTGTCCAGCGCAGAGCCAACTCCAGAGCTTCCTCTCAAAGTGGAGCCATTCATCCTGCCCCCTTTCTCAAGTCTCCTTTTGCTGCCCAATAATGTCACTGCATGTTTTCCCTCCTTTGGGCCTCTGAGCTGGTCTCTCACCTCATCACTCCTCCCTTGAAACTTGGAGAAACAGGATGGTTTTCAGGGCAACTGATGGGGACACACACACACACACACAGGGACAGCACACGGGCATTTCTCTAGCAAACATTCATGCAGAATTTCTATAGCCCTCTTCCAGCTCCCTTGGAGAAGCTCGGTGTTTGTCCCCAAAAGACTCTGCCATTCCTCTAAGAAAGCAACACTAACAGAATTCCCTTTCCACACTGCTGGCCTTCACATTGGTTTTAATGCCTAGATCCCAGATATGACAAAACCCAGGCAGCTTTGCTGCTTTCCTGCCTGTCGTTAAGGAAAAGCAAATCTTGCTTCAGTCCCAGTCTTGCTTCCTTCCCAGCCTGCACGTTACCCACTGGCCAGCAAACTGAGGGGGCAGCTGGAACAAGTCCCACCGCAAGGCAGATACTTTGTAGGCTCCAAAGCCCACCTGCACCGCCTCCATCAGACAAGGGCAAGCTTCCCTCGGCTTCCCAGAAGCAGCCTGGCAATTGCCCCCTCCCTCGCCCCCTCTCCACCCTCCACAGCCTCTGCCACCAAAGCCTTGCTAGGCAGGGCCATTTGCTGGCCTCGAAGAAAGAGTGCCTTTGATTCTTCTTTGGCGCAAGTGCCCGAGCTGTGAGAAGTCAGAGGATAATGATCACACCCGCTCTGCTTTAGCTAAGGAGATTGCTGGAGGCCCAGAGCGGGACACTGGTCCTTTCGAGAGAAACTGAAACTGAATTAGCCATGCCTTTGTGACGCATGCGGATAGGAATTGGATAGAATCGGAGGGCTTAGAAACATCCTCCAAGGTGGTCAGCTCCATCAGTCCCCCAAAATGAAACAAAGTTATGTTGCTGGGCTCCAAAAAGGACTAAAGCCGCTGCTTTTATGCCAGAAAATATGGTGAGACCAGACCACTCATCTAGATCCAATTCCGTGAATTAAACAAAGCCTCCCTTTCCACTCCCAGCTGAGATGTTGAGGAATCAAAGGCAGACGCCCCAGCCTTATTTCACTGGCAGTAAAGGAGACACACCTCAGTAAGTCCTGCCAGCTGAGCAAGGGGCTGGGCCCGGGGGAGGTGGCGCCTGCCCAGATTCTTCTCTCAGGGCAAGTGCCGTCTTTGCAACACCAGGCAAATGGAACAAACATTGCCGGAGTGTTTTCATACAGACAGAAAGACAAAATGGAACAAACTTTGGTTTAATGATAAAGACCCATTGGCTCTCAACAAAGGCAAAAATGACAAAAGGCAGAGCATAGACAACACCCAACCTTTGAAATTTATTGATAAATCTAATAAAACTAATGAATCTTAAATAATACTAATGGATCTTAACGACTAAATTGAGGAGATTCCTATCATGTCAACTAACTAAGTAGAAGATTAAACTACCCTAAAAGCTTAAAAAACAGTCCTATTCCTATCTAGTCCTATTGATACCTAACTCTTGCTAGCCCTGGACAACCTGCAGGGTTGTCTAATTTCAAAGTCTTTTCTTCTTGGCGAGAGGCTCTGCTGCCTTCCGAGGCCGATGTCTTCTCCTGTGGTTGTTCCTTTCCTTCACGGTTTCAAACACCCTGCAAGATAGGAAACAAACCATCCATTGCTCACTTTAGTACACACCATGAAACCAAGTGCCGAGATCTCCGTTTGAGTAGGAATTTCTGTCTTTTTGGGCAGTGGCACATTTGTGAATTGATCAGCACCATGAGTCTGATCGTTCTACTTTCAATGCCTTGAAATGTCTTCCTCCTTTTGCTGCATCCTCTTTTGAATATGACCAGCAGCATCAAACCAAGCTTTGATGGATCTATTCCTACTTGTATGAACTGTGTCTTGTTGGGGCACGGCAAGGTTTCATTGTGAAGGCTGGGTTTTACCTAAGCTCTTTGGGTTTGAGGTGGGTGTTAAGCTTGACCACAGCTGCCGGGGGCGATGCTGCAAGTGCCCCCAGCTTCCCCTGCGGTGCCTTTGAAAAGGGTCAGCCTGTTTTAGTCCAAAGGCGCAGCTTTGAGCAGAAAGAGGAGGAACTTACGCACCGTTTGCACTGCCCTCAGGGAAAGGGGCCTCCCGCCGAGCGGGGCGGCTGGCGCGCTTGGCAGCAGGGACACTCGGCGCTGCGAGCCCTCTTGCGGCTTCTCTTCCCTGTCTCCCCGTTCTCCTTTCTGGGAGGGCTTTTCCTCCTCTTTGCTTTGCCCACACTCTGGAAATCAAAGAGTCCTTATCAATGCTTCCTTCCTCTCACAAAGCTGGAAATCAGAGCATCCAGCACAAAAATCTATCGGCTTAAGCAAATCCTTCCAGACCCTCAAGAGCTGAGAAAACGGCTGCCTTTGCCAATGGGCTGCGGCGGGCTGCCAACCCAGAGCTTGGAGGAAAATACTCCTCTTTTCTACAGGCCAAAGGGGTGGGATAAATACCTGCCTATTTAGAGCTCTACATTTCTTATTTCTACCTTTCTGCCTAACATCTATTTCTCTCTGCTTTTCCTCCACAAATGTCTAGGCAATGGCATTTAAATTCAGTCCAATTAGGGTAGACACATGGTCAGCCATTTTCTAGTCCCCAAAATAATCTCCCTCCCTGTCTCTCTCTCTCTCTCTCTCTCACATGATGTGAAGCAAATTGCTCTTTGCCGGTAAGGAAAGTTTTAGGGGAGCCACGGCACCGGCAGCTCCTTCTTGGGGAGTATGCTGCGATGCTAGAAAAACTCCCTGAAAATCTGCAGCATATCCACAAAGGCAGCCTGGATTGCTGATGTCAGCAAGCAGTGGGGAATTAAGGGTCTGATTGGAGTCAGCGAGGGTGCCAGCCCTTGAGAAGCCCATCTGTAGAGAGTCAAAGCCCATTTTGGTGGCGCTGCTGCTTCCTTGGGTCAAAGTTAGGCTCCAGAATTGCATACTTCAGGGCAGCAGCACAAGGAAGCCCCGGGCAGCATCTGCTGTGCCTTTCCCAGCGCATGGGACGATGTGATCCTGGCAAAGGGGCGTCTGGCATGGCTCGCCAGCAGCTTTTCTCCCCTTCTGCCAGTTTCTCGACCTTCCTGGCAATTTTTTGTCTCGATTTTCTTGCCCCTCACCTGAGCAAGAGTGCTGGCAAGTTTATGCTCCTTTTTCCAGGAGTAGTAGTACTGCACACACTGTGCCACGGTCTTAGTCTGGATCTGTTGTGAAGAGAAAAAGAAGGAGTCGAAAATGGTGTCGGGTGCACTGGGGAAAAAGTAGAATATGGAGTGAACTAGGAAGGAAAAGCATGAAGTAAATGGAGCAGGGTGTAAAATGAAATCAACATGGGGAAAGAGAGGCATCATGCAATGTCTTAAACCGTGTATTCTGCTAGGTGGTAATACACGCAATGCACAGATCAACAACAAATCCATCTAGCACAGTTCTTCTTTCCCCGCTTCACTCCAGTTATGCCAGCACACCGTCTTGTGGAAGCAGCAGCAGACCTGTGCGACAAGTCTGACAGAAGAAAGCTTCATCTTCCAAAAGAGCTTGGAGAAAAGGGCTGGAGAGGCAGGATCATCCTTTTGACACAGGCTTTTGATGTCCCCTTTTGTTACTTCTTGAAGATACTTGGTACTTGAGAAGAGAGAGACTGAAGGCCAGTGCTTGTTCCCAGAAATAACCAAGCTTTCCTCCTGACGATCTGCTCGGGTAAAGAATGTCCCGTGGCTTTACCTGCTTCTGGATGAGATGAAAATCCTTGCCGTAGGTGTGGAAAGCCTTTTGGAAGGACTCCTTCTCCTCAGGTGTCCATCTATCAGAGCCTGGCAAGAAAAAGCAGCGGGTAGTAAACGCATCCCTTGATCCACACCAAGTAGATCCCACTGGCTGCCGAAAGAAAATGGTGGCAGGCCGTCATTCACGTGTGTGTACGTGTCTGCTCCCTCAGAAGGTCATGAAGACAAGAGCAGGCATTGCCCGGGGAGAAGGATTGGAAAACAAGTAAAGCTGAAGGACTAGATGCTGGTGCTTCCCCACCCGCAGAGGAGACAAGACCTTGTGCTGGTGTTAAGCACAATTGCTTTAAGCAGAAACCCTTGCCACAACAATGAAGGGGACAGCAGCATCTGTCAGGGACGCAAGAAGCTCTGCTTTGCTTACCTGCGTAATGATAATCAGCCATGGGGTGGCCTTGAGGTGTTGCAGGCCCCTCTGAGAGCAGCATCTCCAGAGCCTCCTGCAAGATCAAGAGGGAAAAGGCTTTAGCCGCCCCACCACATTAAAAATGAGCCAAAAAATCACAGGTGCTGCCTTGCAGCTACTTTGCCTCTCCAGACATTCAAGCGACTGTATCCCATGTGGGTGAAACACTGTCATTTGCTCCAAGTCCCTGGTTTTTGCTGCCCAACCCTTTGATCCTGGTCCCCGAGAGTGGCCTTTTGCTCACCAACCTAAGGATTTTGCTGCTCCTGCAGCCAGAATGGCCTCAG
The DNA here is from genome assembly GCF_037042795.1 of Molothrus aeneus. Classification (NCBI taxonomy): domain Eukaryota; kingdom Metazoa; phylum Chordata; class Aves; order Passeriformes; family Icteridae; genus Molothrus; species Molothrus aeneus. The sequence continues at coordinate 2,089,693 of NW_027099079.1, read as the reverse complement.
CTGACTGAGGCTTCTGGGAATTTCCCCTCCAAATGTCTTAGAGAAGCCAGCTCTCCAGGCCATTTACAAGGCAGCAGGACCTTCCGCCGCCGCCGCCGCCTCCAGGAGGGAGATTCTCCCTGCTGGAGCCCTTTGGCCTCAGCCCTGACGCAGCTGGAGGAGACACAGCAGGCAGCAAGTGCTCTGCTCCCTGTTAAGACCCTTCTTCAAAGGGCAGCCAGGAAAGGCTGTCCCAGTGCCCGGGCCCTCTGCATTCCCTGTGCCCTCTTCTCTGCGCCCAAACAGCCGCTTCTTACCGGAACGCTGCCGCGTGCCCGGTGCAGGCAGTGCAGGGCACGCTCCAGGTTAGCTGCTGCCCCGGGAATGCCACGGGAGCTGGCCATGTCCAACAGTTCTCTTACTGCAAGCACAACAAAAAACCCACCGAAAGTCAGCCTTGAGGCCAGCAAGGGCAAAGACTGCCATGCAAGGCAGAAGGAAAGGCTGGGAGCTAAAGACAGCAGCTTGGAGAGTATGAAAAGGAGAGCAAAGCCAGGGCCAGCTGAACCAAGGGCCCACGCAGTGCTGGCTCTCCCTCCAAAGCAGCTTCTGTAAGAAGAAGTGGGGGCCAATCTGCGCTCTTCCAGTGGCAGACGGCCCTGACCAATTTGGAGAGCAAGGTGCTTGCTCTTGCTCCTTGCCTCTAACACTTCTACATGGGAAGATGGGCGAGACAAGGAGAGAAGCAGAGCCTGCAAAAGGCTGCCTTTTTACGCAAAAGGAGCCTTTTAAAGACCCAAGTAGCTCAGGGGTGGAAGAAAAGCTTGAAGCAAAGCTACCTCTGTCAGGTTTTTCCATGTCAGAGTCATCCTCCCCCCAGGGCTTCCAGACCAGGGTTGCAGGCTCTTCATCCTCACTTGGTGCTCTGCTCTGCAGCTCTGGCAGCTCAGCCTGAAAGTCGCTGCCAACATTGATGTGTCTAAAGGAAGAAGGAGGTGGAGGTGAGAAAGGCAAGTGGTCAAGAGAGCCTTCCTGTGCACCCACAGGCTTGAACCAACGCCACCCTGACTCTGAAAGAGCAGTTCTCCTCCTCGCCATTCCTCCAGTTTGCTGTCCTTTAACCCTATGCCAAAACTCACGGCTGAATCTGGGCTCTTGCTTTCCTTTTCATTGTGCCTCTCCTTTCCACCTGAAAGAGATCAAAGCAATGCTCCAGTTAAAAATCCTTCCTTCTCATCCTCATCATTGCAAAGCCCGAGCTCCTGTGTCCCAGCTCCTTTCTCTTTGCCGCCTTTTTGACATGGAATGTCCTAGGGAGGACTCTCTAGCAGTCAGCAGCTTCCTCAGGAGGGCAAGCACAAGGCCATGCACTACTCTCTTCACTCCCGGGGCCACTGAGAAGAGCCAAGACAATGGCAGGGGAGATGTGCCAGTGCAGGCTTAGGTTGGATAGAAGGAAAAGGTTCTTCAGCCAGAGGCTGCTTGGGCACTGCAACAGCCTCCCCAGGGAAGGGGGCACAGCACCAAGCCTGACTGAGCTCCAAAAGTGTTTGGACACTGCTCTTGGGCACAGGCTGTGATTGTTGAGGCTGCCCTGGGCAGGCCCTGGACTTGGGCTCAGTGATCTTTGAGAATCCCTTCCAAGCCAGGAAATTCTGTGCTACTGTGATTGTGCTCTTGAGGAGATGGCATTTGACGGCCGCCCCTGAGCATGAGGTAGAACCAGCCCTACGTGCACTGGAAAAAGAATCTAGAAAGATATTAAAATAGCATGGATCTATAAGCCATGGAACTACGTCAGTATATAAGAATTGCTGATCCCAGATGGTTTTTGAAGTTGAAAGCCTGTGTTTGAGGAGAAGCCCAGTCAAATGCTTCTATGCCCTGAACGACAGGGATGCCAGAGGAGAAGTGCCATCATTCTGGTGTTTGAAGCTTTGGAGCGGGTGTGAGCAGAGTCAGGGCATAAGGGGATTTGTTGACACTGAAGCCCTGAAGTGCTCAGCCACAAACAATTTGTTTTGGGGTCAGCACAAGATAGTTTGAGGACTGAAATGGGTGCCAAGAACTTTTAATCAGGTCATCCGTGGACGAGGATCTGCAACTGCACTGGGACACCTCTCTAGGTCCTCTATGGAAAGGTCTGTGTTTCCCCTGGAGGCAACATGATTCCTTCAGAAGCTGCAGCCTGCTTTCACGTGGAAGCTCGTCTGGGGAAAGTGAGCACGCAGCCTGTGTGTCGTGCTTGGTGGGAGAGGCAGCTGGAGCCTCCTGCCCCTGTGCTAGTGCTTTGAGGGCAAACGGGGATTTTCTTACCTTGGACGGTTCCCAAGTGCTCTGGGGATGCCCGGAGGCAGACGAGGAGACCAGGACGTCGGTGCAGAGGCCGGGTCTGGCGCTGAGTGCAGAAGGCGGCTGGTCAGGGACAGCCCAGGAGCTGATCCTGCAGCTGCTGCTGCAGCGCTGCTCCACCAGCGTTCCAGCAAGGGCCGCAGGAGCAGGAGACAACGACAGTTGCTATGGGCACAGCCCAACATTCCATCTAGAAGCCCAGGGGAGCCATGGGACAGAAAGAGGCATGGGCCGCCTCTGGCCCTTGTACTTCTTCTGCTGCAAGTTTGCTCTGAGACGCTTCCCATGGGGCCTTTTCTCCTCAGTCGTCTGATGAGACGGGCAAAAGCAGTGCAGGGACAGCCCTGGGTCTTCCCGGTGCTTCTCTGCAAGGTGCCTCCAGCTGAACGTGCACAGGAGCCTGCCTCTGTGCAAGGGCCCAGACCTCATCTCCTGCCCTGGAGAACCAGAAGGGCTCCTCCCACTGGCTCTCCTCCAGCTCTGAGAGGAGCTGGAATTTGCAAGTTGTCCAGCGCAGAGCCAACTCCAGAGCTTCCTCTCAAAGTGGAGCCATTCATCCTGCCCCCTTTCTCAATTCTCCTTTTGCTGCCCAATAATGTCACTGCATGTTTTCCCTCCTTTGGGCCTCTGAGCTGGTCTCTCACCTCATCACTCCTCCCTTGAAACTTGGAGAAACAGGATGTTTTTCAGGGCAACTGATGGGGACACACACACACACACACAGGGACAGCACACGGGCATTTCTCTAGCAAACATTCATGCAGAATTTCTATAGCCCTCTTCCAGCTCCCTTGGAGAAGCTCGGTGTTTGTCCCCAAAAGACTCTGCCATTCCTCTAAGAAAGCAACACTAACAGAATTCCCTTTCCACACTGCTGGCCTTCACATTGGTTTTAATGCCTAGATCCCAGATATGACAAAACCCAGGCAGCTTTGCTGCTTTCCTGCCTGTCGTTAAGGAAAAGCAAATCTTGCTTCAGTCCCAGTCTTGCTTCCTTCCCAGCCTGCACGTTAGCCACTGGCCAGCAAACTGAGGGGGCAGCTGGAACAAGTCCCACTGCAAGGCAGATACTTTGTAGCATCCAAAGCCCACCTGCACCGCCTCCATCAGACAAGGGCAAGCTTCCCTCGGCTTCCCAGAAGCAGCCTGGCAATTGCCCCCTCCCTCGCCCCCTCTCCACCCTCCACAGCCCCTGCCACCAAAGCCTTGCTAGGCAGGGCCATTTGCTGGCCTCGAAGAAAGAGTGCCTTTGATTCTTCTTTGGCGCAAGTGCCCGAGCTGTGAGAAGTCAGAGGATAATGATCACACCCGCTCTGCTTTAGCTAAGGAGATTGCTGGAGGCCCAGAGCGGGACACTGGTCCTTTCGAGAGAAACCGAAACTGAACTAGCCATGCCTTTGTGGCGCATGCCGATAGGAATTGGATAGAATCGGAGGGCTTAGAAACGTCCTCCAAGGTGGTCAGCTCCATCAGTCCCCCAAAATGAAACAAAGTTATGTTACTGGGCTCCAAAAAGGACTAAAGCCGCTGCTTTTATGCCAGAAAATATGGTGAGACCAGACCACTCATCTAGATCCAATTCCGTGAATTAAACAAAGCCTCCCTTTCCATTCCCAGCTGAGATGTTGAGGAATCAAAGGCAGACGCCCCAGCCTTATTTCACTGGCAGTAAAGGAGACACACCTCAGTAAGTCCTGCCAGCTGAGCAAGGGGCTGGGCCCGGGGAAGGTGGCGCCTGCCCAGATTCCTCTCTCAGGGCAAGTGCCGTCTTTGCAACACCAGGCAAATGGAACAAACATTGCCAGAGTGCTTTCATACAGACAAAAAGACAAAATGGAACAAACTTTGGTTTAATGATAAAGACCCATTGGCTCTCAACAAAGGCAAAATGACAAAAGGCAGAGCATAGACAACACCCAACCTTTGAAATTTATTGATAAATCTAATAAAACTATTGAATCTTGAATAATACTAATGGATCTTAACGACTAAATTGAGGAGATTCCTATCATGTCAACTAACTAAGTAGAAGATTAAACTACCCTAAAAGCTTAAAAAACAGTCCTATTCCTATCTAGTCCTATTGATACCTAACTCTTGCTAGCCCTGGACAACCTGCAGGGTTGTCTAATTTCAAAGTCTTTTCTTCTTGGCGAGAGGCTCTGCTTCCTTCCGAGGCCGATGTCTTCTCCTGTGGTTGTTCCTTTCCTTCACGGTTTCAAACACCCTGCAAGATAGGAAACAAACCATCCATTGCTCACTTTAGTACACACCATGAAACCAAGTGCCGAGATCTCCGTTTGAGTAGGAATTTCTGTCTTTTCGGGCAGTGGCACATTTGTGAATTGATCAGCACCATGAGTCTGATGGTTCTACTTTCAATGCCTTGAAATGTCTTCCTCCTTTTGCTGCATCCTCTTTTGAATTTGATCAGCAGCATCAAACCAAGCTTTGATGGATCTATTCCTACTTGTATGAACTGTGTCTTGTTGGGGCACGGCAAGGTTTCATTGTGAAGGCTGGGTTTTACCTAAGCTCTTTGGGTTTGAGGTGGGTGTTAAGCTTGACCACGGCTGCCGGGGGCGATGCTGCAAGTGCCCCCAGCTTCCCCTGCGGTGCCTTTGAAAAGGGTCAGCCCGTTTTAGTCCAAAGGCGCAGCTTTGAGCAGAAAGAGGAGGAACTTACGCACCGTTTGCACTGCCCGCAGGGAAAGGGGCCTCCCGCCGAGCGGGGCGGCTGGCGCGCTTGGCAGCAGGGACACTCGGCGCTGCGAGCCCTCTTGCGGCTTCTCTTCCCTGTCTCCCCGTTCTCCTTTCTGGGAGGGCTTTTCCTCCTCTTTGCTTTGCCCACACTCTGGAAATCAAAGAGTCCTTATCAATGCTTCCTTCCTCTCACAAAGCTGGAAATCAGAGCATCCAGCACAAAAATCTATCGGCCTAAGCAAATCCTTCCAGACCCTCAAGAGCTGAGAAAACGGCTGCCTTTGCCAATGGGCTGCGGCAGGCTGCCAACCCAGAGCTTGGAGGAAAATACTCCTCTTTTCTACAGGCCAAAGGGGTGGGATAAATACCTGCCTATTTAGAGCTCTACATTTCTTATTTCTACCTTTCTGCCTAACATCTATTTCTCTCTGCTTTTCCTCCACAAATGTCTAGGCAATGGCATTTAAATTCAGTCCAATTAGGGTAGACACATGGTTAGCCATTTTCTAGTACCCAAAATAATCTCCCTCCCTGTCTCTCTCTCTCTCTCTCTCTCTCACATGATGTGAAGCAAATTGCTCTTTGCCTGTAAGGAAAGTTTTAGGGGAGCCACGGCACCGGCAGCTCCTTCTTGGGGAGTATGCTGCGATGCTAGAAAAACTCCCTGAAAATCTGCAGCATATCCACAAAGGCAGCCTGGATTGCTGATGTCAGCAAGCAGTGGGGAATTAAGGGTCTGATTGGAGTCAGCGAGGGTGCCAGCCCTTGAGAAGCCCATCTGTAGAGAGTCAAAGCCCATTTTGGTGGCGCTGCTGCTTCCTTGGGTCAAAGTTAGGCTCCAGAATTGCATACTTCAGGGCAGCAGCACAAGGAAGCCCCGGGCAGCATCTGCTGTGCCTTTCCCAGCGCATGGGACGATGTGATCCTGGCAAAGGGGCGTCTGGCATGGCTCGCCAGCAGCTTTCTCCCCTTCTGCCAGTTTCTCGACCTTCCTGGCACGTCTCGATTTTCTTGCCCCTCACCTGAGCAAGAGTGCTGGCAAGTTTATGCTCCTTTTTCCAGGAGTAGTAGTACTCCACACACTGTGCCACGGTCTTAGTCTGGATCTGTTGTGAAGAGAAAAAGAAGGAGTCGAAAATGGTGTCAGGTGCACTGGGGAAAAAGTAGAATATGGAGTGAACTAGGAAGGAAAAGCATGAAGTAAATGGAGTAGGGTGTAAAATGAAATCAGCATGGGGAAAGACAGGCATCATGCAATGTCTTAAACCGTGTATTCTGCTAGGTGGTAATACACGCAATGCACAGATCAACAACAAATCCATCTAGCACAGTTCTTCTTTCCCCGCTTCACTCCAGTTATGCCAGCACATAGCTTTATCTTTGTGAAGGCATGCCAGGCAGAGAATACTAGAAGCTGTCATCAACATCCTGCTAGAGCAGAGTCCTAAAGAAAATGTCACAAAAAGTAGCAGAATAGGAGAAAAAGAAAATCCTGCTAGAATTGTGTGGGAACATAGGACATCTCTCTAGCTGTCCAGAATGGCCAAGACCCTTGCCAGGAGGCTCAGAAGCCCTGGCACGGAGCCCAAAACACCTGTAGTTTTGATTATGACCCATGGAGCAAATTTAGAACCCTATATGAAGATCAGCAAGCCACAACACTTTAGGTAAAGTAATAGTGAAGTTATCACAGAGTGGAAAAGTAGAATTTGGGGTTTCTAGAATGGGAGTTCAGGAGGCAAGATGGAGGGATCTGGGTGAGTCCAGCCTTTCTCCTTCTTCTTCTTGGCCTCCATCTTCTGCTGTGATGTTGGCACTTTTAGATTGGTTTAGAGTAGAAGCTCACTGTCAACATAGGTGATAAGTATTAGAAAGTGATTGTAAACATTATATATGTATTTTTTAGTATAAAAACATAACACCACCCTGGGGGCAGGCAGTGTGCCTAGAACTGTCCTGCTGGACAGAGCTCAGCAGAGTAAGAGAAAATTTTTTATAGATAAGACGCAATAAACAACCTTGAGACCAAGAACTGAAAAGCTCCGACTCATTCTTCAAGCACTCAAGCTGAGGAAAGAGACTTTTAACATTTCTCAAAGTCACGGTGACCAGCAAAAGATCCTGAAAGAAATGTACAACAGCAGTTGTATGATAACTTAAAGCTGAATTTGTTTATTGGTTGACTTTTAACTAATGTGGTCATTTATGCTGCACTAAGGCAGCAACATTCCCTAAACCAGTATTTGAATGAATATGTTGTTGCAATGGAGCTGACTTTTAAATTTTTATGTATCCAAATGGACACCATTACATTGCCTAATAAACAGAATTTTGAGCAAGAACAATTTTGTTCTAAAATGACAAGGACAAAACATCTTTGTGTTTCAAAGTCGTATGTAATTTACATCACATTTTAAACAAAATTGTTCTTCCACTGGTGCAACCTAAGTAAGCTCACAGAGTTCATCAGTACAATACTCAATCTTCATTCCACGTCAGTTAAAAGTTATTACAACAGAATTAAGATCGTTTCTTCAAACATGCTATGGAATCAATAGTCTACGAATTGCAAATACTGCCTGATTATCTAAGTACTTCCATTTTTAATGCATAATTTAATGTGCATACTATATATATATATAATAGTATTAATAATGATGATTTTATATATATAAATATATATATATTTATATATATATATATATATATATATAAAATCATCATTACTATTACTATTACTATTATTCTCCTCCACTTGTAAGGCCACAGGAAAGGAACAGTAATTTATCCCAACACATATAAGAAATTTGCAGAGAACTAGATTGAAGTCATACCTCTTGGAGTAACCCTCTTTTTACCCTTTGATTTTGATAAAGGCTGGCTGTGCACATGATACAATGAGGAGCTTGCCTCTTCAGAAAGGTGAATTTTCTTCCCTTTTTTACAGTATCATGGTTGCACCTTAAATCTGTGTGGAAGCCTAGGGGCCTACCATTGGAACTTTAACCTCAGGGCAAAGATGACCAAGGTCAAAGAGAGATACTTCTCAGAATGCAATAGTCTCGTCCATGGGCATTTGCAGGCTCATGCTGATGCAGCAGGTTTTGTTGGTATCACCCAGTTCAACTGCCATTTTTTCCTTCTATGTACACACCCTAGAATGTTCTCCCCTCACTTGTCACCTATTGGTCCTGGCTTACTGTGTTGCTCCACGCCTTATTCCTCCCATCTAAAACCCTGTGTCCTCGGCCCCATTTTGTCTCTGTCCCTAGACCCTCTTCAGTGCAATAAACAATGTCTGGAGTTCAACACAAAGACCCGTCTCTTGCCTCATTCGTCAGCAGTTTAAGCAAGCGTGCTCTGGGCTCTGGGAGTGCAGCTCACTCACAGAGGCTAGTTGCAGACATGCCACAACAAATCTGTGTATAACTGCAAATCTCAATCATTTCTTCTTGAGATCTTGCTCCCAGGACACATTTTTCTTTTCCTTTCTGTGGGGAAACTTCTCACACATTTCTTGGATGCTGGTTGCTCTGCATGTATGTCTACACTGCTGCCTTTATAACCTTTTGGAAATTATCAGAGCTAGTAGGATTCACCCAGCAGCAGGAGCTGATGCAGCCTGGGAACGTGCTGATTTACAGAGGCTTCTGGCTTCCCAGGTGAAGCCAAGGCAAGCCCTGCTGCTGCTGCTGCTGCTGCTGCTGCTGCTGCTGCTGCTGCTGCTGTGCCAGAAAGCCCCGGCTGAGCAGGGATGGCACCACTGTGCCTTGGGCTGTTTCTCCTTCCAGAGCTGGGCGGTGCTTTTGAGGCAGTAATGACAGCTGGTGGGAGAAGGAAGGGGCCTTTTCCTGCACCAGAACTTATGGATGCACTAGGGCCACCTTCAGGGAGACTGTCGGCCCCCAGCAAGTAAAGCAGAGGGACACAGCTGGAAAACGCTTCCTTTGGAGCCTTCCTGTCTCTTGGAAAAGAAAGGAGACACGTGACAGGAGGAGCAGCAGGGGCCGGTCCCTCCTCCTTGCCTGCAGTGAGGGGCGGCTGCCGCTGGGCGGCGCCATGAAAAGGGAGCGCCCCTGCGCGGGGCGGGCGGGGCGGGGCAGCCGCCAGGGGGCGCCCGGGGCGGGCCGGGGCCCCTCTGTGAGGGAGGAGAGCCTCGGGCAGCTGCGCAGCCACCGACGGGACTGTCCGTCCGCAAGGCACAGCGCCAGGGCAAAGCTTCGCTTCAGCGCACGCTGACCGGCAAGGGAACCTTCCCATGGAGTGCAGGATTTAGCTGTTTTCATTCCCAGTCCTGTGCTGAGCTAGCAGGCCACAAAGCCTCCTCAAGCACAGGTGCCTCCTCTCCAGGCTTCCTGCACTTCCTTTGCTGACAGGGTCCACTCAGGCACCCTGGGAGCAGGCTCAGCTGATGTTACAAAGCAATGCTGTCCAAAAGAAAAAAAGGCAAAAGCCAAACCAGAAGGGAACTATTAGTTCCCAGGCTGAATTCCTCACAGGCGGAGGCAGGATTCCTCTGCTTCCTCAGAAAGATGCAGAAACAGGACACGAGGACACTGTGCCCCTTACCTTCATGTCCAGGACCTTGCTATTGCAGGCCAGCATAGCTCACAATGCTATTCACCCCTTTAGCCAGGTGTCTTCAGCTTGTTGGGGTTTTCCCCTGAGAGCAGCCTGAGAATGCTGCTTGCTCTCCCAAGGCTTTGTTCCTGCCAGGAAACCCCACAGACTCACTTAGCTTCCTTCTTTCTATCACAAGGCCCAGGTGAGCTGCCAAGAGGATGAGCAGTGTAAGCCATTCCTCAGCAAATGCCAATCCCTGTAAGAAATGCTGATTCCAGTGGGGTTTCCAAGTGTTGTTCTCAAGAGCACTGAAGTTCAGGGTTTCAGCAAGCAGCTTGGCTCTTGCGGTTTGTTTTGAGGATCCCTGCGGAGTCCTCAGGGGCCCCCTTAGCTTTATGTTGGCTGGTAGCAGGCAGGCAGGCAAGGAGACTCCACAAGGCTTCTGAGTATGATAATTATAGGAGGGTTTATTGGGGGTGCCACCCCAGGAGCAGCATGGTTTCTGAGGGAGAAGAGAGGGAGGGTGAGAAAGGGAGAAATGGGCCAAGAGACAGTCTGGTCTCCCTTGCACATCTTAACAGCGAGATTCAAAGTAGGTGAGGAATAAAACTCGGGTCAGTGGGATTACAGATACATGATACTTCAGGGGAGGGTCACAGGCTTGGAATAAACGGAACATTTTCAAGGGGTGAAACAGCATACCATTTAACTAAAATGAAACAGCACAGTCTGTCTCCACTGTGCTGGCAGAAAGCACTTTTGCTAAGACATAGGATGTAGAAAGTAGAGGAAAAAATTGGTTGGAAACTCTTGGGGTGGGGGGCAGGCTGCTAGAGCTTTCTGTTGCTTTCCTTAGAGGAAATAGGGGCGTTTTGTGAATGGTGGGCAGAAAACGGTATGCAGGCACTGGGGACTGATTTGTAAGCAGTGCATGTTTGAAACTATTCCCTGATGTCTAGCCTGGAGGAAATGGAGGTGACCCAGCAACATTTTAAAGATTGGAGATTATGACACCAGTGAGGCGCAAATGTGGTGTCTGTGGATCCAAAGGGGTTCCTCATCTAATCAGACATTTCTTGAGAATTGTCCTGACTTTCAGTCTGACACACAGAGGGAATCTGCATCAGGACAATATGCAGCCTCCCACACGTCACATGTGGTGCCTGACCAGCTGCTCTCTCCGCTACACTTGCTGGGCTCATGCCAGTGGTGGTCCTGGGGCTGGGAAACACCTGGACTTGTGTAGAGCCCATCCAAAATGCTACCATGGCTGCAAAAGCAGGCAAAGAGCAAAAGCCCAGATCTTTCTCCATTCTTTTTAGTTTTTAACTAAGAAAGAAAATCACAAGTGGTTTTCCAGGCACTTGCTGCTAATGATGAAGCAATTATTTTTAGGAGGGAGACAAAAACTGGTTTCAAAGGCAGAGGAGAGGAGGGGGAAGGAAGCTTCCGAACTTTGGAAAGCTTGTGGTGGCTCTGTTTTCCTCAGGTGTGCCCACCAGCTGGACCACCCATTTGGTCTCTGCCTCATAACTCCCTTTTAAGTGGGACTTGCCCATTTTGTCACACTGGTTTCCTCCTCCCATCAGCTTCTACATTGTCCTACATTGGGATTTTACGTTCTTTTCCTTCTTCCTGTGTGTCCATTAGAGTCATATCCCTGTGACTGCCAGATGCCTTCTGCAGGGAAGCTGCCAGAAGTGAAGCACAGGCCCCAAAGGCTTCTTTGAGGTGCCGTCATAGTGCAGCAGCAGTGTGCTGCGTGTGCAGCAGGTTGGTTACTTGGCTTTTTCTCCCCACTCAGGTGTCATTCTTCCTTCAGCAAGGCCTACAATTTGCTGGTTGATGTTAGCCATGCAGCAAACGGGCAGGAATGACAGGCATTCCAATGGAGGGAACTTTCCGGGATACGAGCAAAGCACAATTTCATCCACAGAATTTAAGCAATTCTTCTTGGTTTTAGTCAGAAGTGCTGCTGGGCAGAAGGGCACGTGGCCTTTGGTTTCCTCACATCCTGGCTCTTTCTCTGAGTCCAGCTTGGTACACAAGGTGTATGGGCTTGGTGCCTGTTTTGTGTTACTCTTGGATCGTTTCAGCTGTGGGTTACGGACTGCAAGGGGGTTTTGTGCTGCTTTGGGGCAGAGGAGAACTTTCTGGGCTATTCTTTTGCGTTAGCTGTAGAGAAGGTTTGGTTGCTATGCATGGATTCACCGACCAACCCACAGCAGCTGCTATTGTGATGTCAGCAGAGGGCTGCCACGTCACAGCCTTGTCAGCAGGAGGTTGTTCTGCTGCCTGCAAGGCCTCAGCGTCCAGAGCAGCTCTTGGCACGCTCGGTGCAGGAGGATCACCTCGACTGAGCTGTTCTCAGCTTACAGCGGGTGTTCTTCTGCTTCTGTATTTTCTTGCACAGTCCGTGGACTCGTGCAAGTGTCCTGTTTTTCCCTTTTTCCCTTGCACGGTCTCAAAACCTGTGCAAGTAGGGTTTTGTTTCCATTTTTGTTTCCCAGCCTACGGACTCGAGCAGCACTGCTCAAGCGATGGAGCGAGTCCGTAGAGCATTCAGCAGTGCCTTTTCATTGGCGGCTTCTCGGAAAGCTTTTCGTCGTTTGACTGGTAAATAGAAGATTTTTTCCTTGGGGCAGCGTGTTGGAAAAACAAGGGCATCAAGATGCCATAGGCTTGGTAAAGTTCCTGTCAACAGCTTCAGCTGAAAAGGGGTGTCTCTGGCCCAGCAGGGTGTAGGAACTTCCAAAATGCAGACTGGGAGAGCTTTGCAGGCATCCTTCTAAAAACTGTGCGCTTCTCTGCAGAACTGAGGAAGAGCATCTTTTTTCTGCATTCCCTCCTTAAAGGATGTGCCTGTCTAACTGGGCCCCTCTGTGTGCTACAAGAGCCACTGGCTTTGCGCTGAAGGGCAAAGTGACGAGCAGTTTGTGTGTGCTCCTGAAGCCCGGAGCTGGGCCTGTGCTGTGTCCCAACAGCGCTGCAAGTGCTAAGAGGGGTTTGCTGGAAGCTTTTGTGGGCAATTGTTTACAGCAACCACATGGGACATCCTGCATGCAATGTACAAAAAGAAAAAGCAAGTCCAGGAAAGAGAGGAGAAAAAAGCTGCTTTAGCTGTAGGCTGGACAATGAGCTCCCATGCAGGCACTGACTGCTAAGGAACAATTTGCATCTTCACGACCAAGTTCCTAGTTCCTTAGTGGCAAAGCCGAGCCAAAGGTAGACACAGCCTAGGGTACTGGTTTGCAGTCCTGCTTGCTGCGCTAAAGAAGTGTTGCTCCGGGAGGGATGTTGTGAAAGGAAAATGCTCTCTGCTTGGGTGGACTTGTTCTGTGGGATTCCTCAGCACAAACAGTTTTCTAAGAGTGCCTGGTTCATTTTCCCTTGCCCCCGGCAGGTTGCATCAGGCGTGGAAGGAGTGAACGGCAGGGTTCGGTGAGTGGGAAGGGCACCCTTGAAATTCCTGCTGTCTGAGGATTGTGGAGAAAGCTGTGGGCTTGGCCTGGCAGGCCGAAGGAAAGTCCACATCAAAGTCTGCATGAACATGACCAGAAGGATTCCATCAGTTTCCTCCTTTTCCACTGAAGAGCTTTGAACTAATGAAAGTCAAGCTTTGCAGACAGGAGGCTGCATGCTAATTATAGCCTAGCTAAAGTAGCTCCTTCAGAAGCATGTGCAATCCTGTCTAAACATTCGTCTCATTAGCCCACTTGAATTGAGTTTTAATGAGTGAGCATCCCACTTTTATCCAAATTCATGACTTCTCTTCAGGACATCTGGGGATAGAGCTCAGGAGAAGTCAGGTTCCAAATGACAGGTTCCTCCCTGTCCCTCATGCTGCTGCCTGTCTGCAGAGCAGCACCGCAGCAGCAGAACCTGCTCTGGCTCGCTCTCTTCCTCCAGAGGCTAAAGGGGAGGCAAAGGACAACAAAGGTGTTGTCAGTCCAGGGCCTGAGCATACTGCAGCAATCAGTGGCAGCTTTGGTTGGTTCAGTGCAAAGCTTTGGTGCAGTGCAGGGCTGCAAGTTTCTGAGCAGGCAGCACTTGCCTGAGGATGCTGTGGGCTGGAGTCCTGCCATGACCTAGCTCTTCAGCCCAGCCACGGACCACCCACGCGAAATGGCATCTGAACTTTCACATGCAGGCATCATTGTCCTGGCATTCTCACAGGGACTGTGAACTTCCCTTGGTGTCAGATATGCGGTAGCATGATGTCCTTTAGGGCCACTGCTGTGAAAGGCAGCCCCTTTGTGCCCAGAGTCTGTGCAGGCTCCCTGCTGTCAGCAGAGAGAGAGGTCCCAAGGCACAGTTCACAGCCTTGTGGGGTGTGGAGGAGCCACTGTTGCCTGCAGGGACCTACCCCTCTCCACGCCCTAGCTAGGTAGCTACAGGCACTGCTTCGACTGCACCCTTAACTTGGACGTGACCCACGTTTGTTGAGAAGACTCCTGAGCAGCTCTGCGTGGCAGAGACAAGGTCTGTCTGTGAAGGGCTGGAATGCAGTTCCTATTGGCTGCTCTCTAAGGCCTGAAATCCTGAGGGGAAGCCACTTGAGCAGAGCAGAGCAGGGGAATGTTCCCTGCTTCTACTCAGACACTTCCAGAGCAACTCAAGGGTTACTTGGGACATAAACACCACAGAAATACCACATGAGCAGCCCCACACATGAGCTTTTGCCTTCAGGTGAGCTGTGTCACTGCTTGCTGCTTCTGCCAGCTCTCAGGAGCCAACTTGCCTGCTCCTTATTGCTTGTTTGTGCTTTTTCCCTGCCCATTCCTTGCAGGCCCCGCTAGGAGAGGTTCTTGCCAGTCAGGACTCCTCGGCCCAGGCAGGAAAGGCGGAGCGGCAGGAGAGCACGGATGCGGTGCGCGGCATCCAGGAATTCAGGTGTGTGTGTTAAGCTTTTTCGCTTTCTCTCAGCAAGGGTGGGCATTGCTGGGCTTTAGGAAGCCAAGTGTCAAAGAACAAATTTGGCTTTCTCATCCTTTGACTTGCTCAGCACAGACAGGGGAAGGCAGCCCAGGGCAGGTCTGGCTGCTGACCCAGCTAGAGCAGAGCTGCCTGCTGGGACTCACTTCTTAAACCTTGACAAAAAGCATTCTGAACTAGACCAGAGTAAAAAGCAAGGGAGGTTCAGGCTGGCCTTAAGGACAGCAAAGCATTGAACTGCAAAGGCAGTCATGCAGCAGAACAAGCGCCTCAGAGAGCTTGTGCAGATTCCACCCCTGGAAATTCAAAAGTCCCAGATGGACAGAGCCTTTAGCAGCCTGTCCAGGTGCTAACCCCAAGTGCTTGGAACTGAAGACTGGGCTAGATGCTTCCTAGGGTCTCTGCCAGCCTAAACCATCCTTTGATAATTGGATTGGGAAATCATACCCTCCTCCTCCCCAAGTTATAGCTTGCAGGCTCTTTCCTTATTTCACTAGTGAGAGCAATAGGAATGGTGGGAGTATTCATCTGGACTTCCCAAGCCAAAGAAAAGCTTTTGCAAGTCTGGTATCCACTGTAATGAGAAAGGAGCAGGCAGGAAGCTCTGTAATCAGCAGGCAGGAAGCTGTTATACTGAGAGTACCTGAGCTTTCTGGAAATGTTCTGTGGCTTCTGGAAGCTAGTTTGACTTCCTCAGTGGTGACTCTTTGACCAGCACGAACGACAGAGATGCTGGTCTAGGAAGGGAATTGCAGCATTCTCTGGAGGTGGAAGTAGAGGGCTGTTGGAAGCCCCTGAGACTGCCTTACGTGGGACATGGTATGTAGTCCTGCTCTTGCAAGGAGACCGTGTTGCAATTAAAGGCTTGTTTGTCTGTTTGCTTGTCGTAGATGGAAGGAGTTGGCTGCATTTGAGAGACAGTGCCACTCCTCACTAGAGACGGTGTCTGAAGTGGTGGCACAGACAGAGGAGGAATGGCAGCCTCAAAGGGATCTGCTGAAGGAAGCCGTTCCTCTGGTAGTGCCAAAGGTACGCTCCCCTTGTTCCTAGGCAGCACTTGTGGGAGAGGGATTTGTCCTGGCAAGACCCCCCCGAATGCTGCTTCTGGCAGCAAGCTGAGACAGAGACTGTGCTGTTGTTGTTGTTGTTCCTCTTGAAAAATGGTGCCCCCCCACTTCCAGGTTTGCCGCCCACAGCG
The DNA here is from genome assembly GCF_037042795.1 of Molothrus aeneus. Classification (NCBI taxonomy): domain Eukaryota; kingdom Metazoa; phylum Chordata; class Aves; order Passeriformes; family Icteridae; genus Molothrus; species Molothrus aeneus. The sequence goes on along the minus strand of NW_027099079.1, from coordinate 2,073,964 downwards.
GCCAGCCCGCAGGGGTCTGGAGAAGCTGCTCCAGGAGTTCTCTCGCCAAGGGCACACACTGTCCCAGGTGTGCAGAGACAAGGCGGTGCTGGCGCAAGAGAATGCTGCCCTGGAAGCCCGACTGGCAGCCACAGAGCGGGACCTACGAGGCCTTTCAGAGCAGCTGGCAGAGGCCAGGTAAGGGCAGGGAGGAGACCCTGGGTGGGACATTATTGAAGGTCTGTAATTACAAAGGTGCTGGGCATGATGTCAGGATTTACAGCCTGCTGTGTGCTCTCCAGGTGGTTCTCACACAGAGTATAAAGGAGACACAAGCAAAGAGAAAAGGATACTGTCATCCGAATGGTTTTTTTTTCTGCCAGCTCAAGCACTCAAAGCACTTTTTGGGCACCTGCTTGGGACCCCTTGCACATTCCTACACTTTGCACGAGTGCAAAGCAAGCCAACTTGGCAATGAATTGAATAGCGGGGAAACCGAGCAGATGTTTGCAGAAAACGGAAGTTTCCCTCCGGTTTTGCTTTCTCCTTGGGTGCAGCTGATAGTCGATTTTTCCACGACAAGCAGTTTGCCATGGGATTTTTGAAATTCAAGGCTCTTCCATGTGATTGTTGTGAGGAGGGTGCTGACGCTTCAGGTGAAGCTGGAGGGTCATGCTGAAAATCTTGAGAGCCTTCAGAGCTCACTCTTGTGAAGTATAGTGCCGGAGCAAGATCGGCTTACAAACAGCAGCAGCAGCAGCAGCAGAAGGGAAAGGCCTTGTAACTTCTTGACATTGTCTGGGCATTCTTGATGAGCGCTGAATCTTGCCCACTTGTCCGCCCACCTGTGTAACCTGTCAAGGTCCCTTTGGCTGCTGCTTCTTCCTTTTTAAAGAGTGCCAAGATATTTGGGCACTGCTGGCTTAGTTAGCCAAAAATAAAGGTAGCGAGTGGTCTTGTTCATCAAATTCCAGTCATTTAAATGGCAGGAAACGGTCCCTACCCTGAGATAGTTCTTGTTCAGATAAAAACCTAGTTCTGCTTCCCTACTCATGCTGCTGAAAGCCGGAGGCTTCACTATATCGTTTGGTGAATTCCCTTAGTCCCTTTGACTCAGAGAGTGCCTGGCAAACAAAGTACCGATCCGTACACAATGAATGGCATGAAACATTGACGACTCAGCCAGGAGAGCACTGTTCTGTCCCCCTGCAGAGTGACTTGGAAGTGCTGATGTGCTCAGGGCTGTGAGCAGAGGCTGGGCTTTTGCTCCTTTGCAGATACATGGTGGGCACAGCCACGTGTCAGGCAACAGCAATTTGAGCTTTGGCTGCTGAGATCAAGCTCAGCTGGGCTAGGTCATGAGGGAAGGCTGCCCAGTCACCTGGAGGGGCCTGCTTTACTATGTGAAGTGGTAAAATAGTCCTGCTGTCTCTGAGTTTCCATGCAAGGCATTTTCCATACTAAGGTGTAGGGATCTTAAGGCACAGGTTACTGGAGAAACTATCCCTGTGTGCCAGGAACAATTGCTCTTCATCTTCACACCTTGTAGGTCAGAGAAGGAGAGCCTGCAAAGCAGCCTGCTGGAGGCTCAGCAGCACATATCGGAGCTGGAGATGGCCAGGAGCCGTGTGCAAGCCCAAGTGCGCACAGCCACGCAGGCCCAGGAGGCCATGCTCGGTGAGAGCCTCGTGCGCTTTGTTTCTGCTGATGGCCGGGCCTAGTGCAGTTGCTCCCAAGCCAGCTCAGTCCGCAAGGCTCCTGAGGAGTGAAGGAGCTGAGGGCAGGTCCCTCCTTGCCTGAAACTGAAAGGGCTTCACTTCAGCACATTCCTCTGCTTGTGGAGTCTCTGACTCTTGCCATGTGTCATGTTTGCAGAGGATGTGAGGGCCCTTCGTCGTGAGCTGCTGGCTCTAAGATCTCTCAGCCAGCAGCAAAGTGAACGCATGGCTCAACAGCTCTGCTGGGCAGAGGAGCAGTGCGGGAAGGCTCTAAGACTCTGGCAATCTGCTCAGCAAGTGGAAGAAAAAAAGCTCCTGCAAAAACTGGTAAGAAACAATACACACCTGAAGATTTCAGGCAACTTTGGAGGGCTGGCTTAGCAGAAGAGCAGCCTGAGTATGTGACATGGCCGCAAGCATCTGCTGTGGGCTATACCTTGCTGAGCCAGGCAGCAGGGGGCTTCAAGGGCTCATAGTCCAAGGTCTGTGAAGAGCCAGAGGATAATGCTGGGATAGTATATGCAGCCACAGGTTCAGGATGGGCATAACCTGGAGGCTGGTGGACCCACCACCCAAAGCATGGCAGCGAAGGGGCAGGATCTTCCCCACAGCCTCGTGCCATGCAGCAGACGGCTGCTGAGCTTGCTGCCAACTGCAGTGCCAGCAACTGGGTTCCTTGCTTTCTGTCCTTCCATGGTGGATGGACAGTTGTCTTCCCTTTGAGCCTGAAGCAGATGCAACAGGCCCCATGTTGCTGGTGTTTCAGCTGGTGGCCTGCCTAGTGACTGGGTCATCGAGGTGCTGGCCTCATCCTCTTCCTGCAGTCCATCTGCAGCTCTTCCTTGATCAAAGGGCAGAGGGACTTTGAGAACAGAGCCTCTGAGAAGAGGCAGAAATCCTGAGGAGAGAAGGGCCAGACAACAGGAAGCCAACAGAGCAGGGAAGAAAGGTGGCATCTCCTTCCTTCCACCTGCTGACACTCCCTCTAACTTTTGGGTTAGAACAGCATTGCTGGAGGGCACAAAGTCACTTCTAATGTGCACTTTTCAAGTGGGGAGGGGGGGGGTTGTTGGAGGGTTGAAGCTTCCATTTTTTTCTTTGGAGATCATTGCAGGGACTTCATCTGGAACTGTCTCTCCCCCTCATCAGGAGAGACAACTGGAACAACAGCATTTGGAGGCACTGGAGCAGCTGAAGGAACGGGCAAACTTCCTGGCTGAGGTACAGAGAGAGCAGGAGAAATGAAGCAGGAAATTGCCGTCATGCAAGCTGAACAAGAAAAGATACCAAGCAGAGCCAGTCAAGAGGCACAGATTGTGGAAAGAGAGTTTGTGCGCTGTTTTGGACTCCTCTACTCTCCCTATGGGCGCTGCTTCTCTGGACACTGTCTGTCTGGATGGGATTGTCTCTTAGCTGACCCTTCATGAAAATGAGAATGAGAACAAAATGCTTTTGGAAAGCGTGAGCACATTAGTCTTGCTTGCCGCACAAGCGGTGGGTGGGAAGTTTAAAGCTGTCTTCATTTGTGTGCAGGTCCTGCAGGAAGAGCAGCGTCAGAAGGCTGCTGTCCTAGACAGGGTGTACTGGCTGCAGAGAGAGCTAGACCAAAGGGAGCAGCTGAGGCAGGTGCTGAAGGAGGAGTGGGAGAATGGGCAGGTGAGCCTGACTAGCCAGCTAGCAGAGGGAAGGGCAGTGATGGGGCATGAACTGGACATCTCAGGCAAGGGGAGGCAAGGACTACTGCAGGCACTGGGAGCACAGAGCCTGGCAGGTTCCAGCACTGAGCACCAGGAAGAAGAGCTAGGATGGAAGGGTTAGAGCTGGGTAGAGAAGCAGAAGCAAGTGCCTGAATAGAAGTGCTTTTGAGACTGGAAAAGAGGAAACCTGAGCATGATGGCAGGTGCCAGTAAGATTTCTCCTGATGGAATGTCAAGGACAAGCTGCAGGCAGAACTGCAGGAAGCTCAGAGGAAGATGAAGGCAATGGAGAAGAGGCACCAAGAAGAAATGCAAAGGATGCACAAGGTCCTGCTGCAGTACAGGCTGGCTGACCAAAAGCAGGTGAGTGAAAGAGCAGGAGGCACTGCACTCATGCAACAAGTGGTCTCTGCCCTTGTTGCCTTTCCCCTGCAGAGCAGCAGGTGGATGGGGAAATGTCTCTGAGCGCCATGCTCTGTGGTCTCCATGGCAGCTGGTCAGAAGGACACTTACTGGGCCACTGAATCTCAGTTGCTGCCCTGGGCAGCAGGGCTGGTGCCTTGGCCGGTGGGCCAGCAATCCTGTGCATGTATTTCTGCTGGCCTCTTAGAGCTTGCTTTGTTTTTTGAGGGGTTTGTTCAGGTGAGCATGGTGACCCACACAGATTCTGAACAAGTTGTCCCTGTCCATGGTGAATGCAGTCCGCAGAACGGGGTGAAATGTACAGTTGTTCTTTCCCTGTCACAGTCTCTCCTATGGCTGGCTGTGACAAGCTGTAGTCTCTGACTGCTCTTTGGGTTTGACTTGAGGAGGAAGAGTTGACAGCTCAGCTTGCAGCCTAACACCAGTGTTGTTCCTAAGGGCTTGCCTTTGAAATGCTGTGTCTGGGCCATCGCTGCCAGGCGCCCTTCTGACACAAACAAATTTCTTGTCCCAGAGGGACGCAGGATCTGCCGTCAAAGCTGCCGCAGCAGCAGCATCCTCTGAAGAAGCCTCCTGTCCGCAGCCTGAAAACCAGAGCATGAGCAGTTCGCCCCGCTCGAGCCAGGAGAGAGAGAAGCACTTCCTGAAGCTGCTGAGTACGTCCTGGCGATTTCTTGTGCAATCCAGCAGTGTATTATAGTGTGTGTGCCTCAGCATGAGCTGTAGCACGTTCCTCCTCACTCTGGTGTCAGACAGACATTTGCACTCCCTACAGAAGCCAGTGTTGTGCTTGGGGGCAGCCAGGGAGCACTCGGGGCGTTCCTTTTGCCTTTGAGGCAAAAGGTGGGAGTGGGTGGGCTTTGCCTGAGCTTCCCTGTGCAGTAAAGACAAAAGCTGGGATTGTGTCCCAAGCAGCAGTAGGCTGCAGCCTAGCCAATGACTCAGTGAAGGTGTGTGTGCTAGTCCAGCCAAACTGATGAGAACACTTGGCTTCCTAGATTCCCTTTAGACTCCTGACTGGTAACCAGTCATTGGAGACAAAATACTTCAGAGAAATTGCTTGGCTGTGGGGCTGGTTTAATGCTGGTGTTGTTTATATGACTGTTGGTACTTCTGTTATTCCTTCTGTGGTTTGGTTTGATAAGAATTCTACATTTTGGTTAGCCTGACCTCCTTGAAGAGAACATCAGGTGACAGCACAAGTAAGAGTGGAAGATGTCTTTTCAGTACCCCCTACAAGTTAAAAAGTTACATTCTTAGAACAGTCTCAAGGTATCAGAGAGGAAGAACTGTTTTCAAAGTGCCCCTAAAGAAGAAAACCAGGACGCTTTTCTTACAATCCCTACTTGGTATTTTAGTTGTGTCCTTAGGAAGATGCATCCAAGAGACACATCTATGTGGCATGGTCAGATAAAACTGCCCTGCAAGCAATTCTCAGGAGGAAGCCTGCAGCTCCTCTGCTGCATGTTCCTCCAGTAGCAGGCACTTTGTCACTGCTAATGCCCAGCTGGTAAATATTCTTGGAACACTGAGCATTGGCTCAGTGTTCCAATCCCTGCACAGAGTCCTGCACTCTAGGAAAGCACACCAAGGCTTAGTGACTCTGCACTACAACTGAGTTGCTTCTTACAACTAGTAAGAGCTGCCAGTGCAGTGCTGTCAGAGAATAACCGGTCAGGTACAGAACAGAGCCCAGTTTACTCAGTGTCTGCCATCAGCTGCTGGGACAAAAGAGGGGTTGGATCGACTCCTCCAGGGGTCTGAATTCAAAGACAACCATGTTCTGGCTTGAGTTGGTCAGCTGTAGCAGCGGGGGGGGGGGGGGGGGGGGTTTAGATGCTGGTTGCTGCTACCTATTTCCCAATAAGCATCTCCTGGAGAAAAGCCACTTGGGTAAACATTCAGGCAGGCAGTCAAGTCCACACACACCACACTCACCACAGCAAGCTCAGTGCACAGAGGCAGAGAGGCCTTTTATAAGGTCAGTTTCAGCGAGGTTTATTTGAGCACGCCCGAGGGGAACCAGAAGACAAAAGATAAGCCATGTCCTCTGCACAAGGTTTAAGTAGGGGCGGGTACGAGGGCGGTAGCAAGGGGGAGGGCAAAGGGAATGGGCTCTCAGGAAGAAGGGGCCGTCCACCAGGGGTATCACAACCAATGAGGAAACAGGGGAAGGAGAAACCAGGGAAAGTTGGGACCTATGGGGAAAGGAAGTGGGATGTATCGGTGTTATGCAAGAGTCCATGAGGAAGACTTTTCTGTCTGCCCAGGTAGGGTGGAACTCTATTGTAAGTATTCCTCCCTTCATGGGAGGGCTCTGGGGATTTCCCTGAGGGACAAGCAATCAGAGGATTCCACAGTCAACAGCTTGTAACACAGCTGGCTGGGGCTCTGGCTTCTTCACAGTGGCTGTCAGTGGCCATTCGTGGGCTTTGCCCAGCTTTTTGTCATACCTGCCCTGCCACTGACAGTGGTGTGACTGCAGAGGCTGCAGCCTTCCTTAGCTGTGAGGTTTCAGCTGCCTTCACCTGGACTCGTGAGAGGATCAGCATCTCATTTGTGCAGGCGTCTGTGTCACGGCAGCGCCTGAGGAGCGGCGCTCTCCTTGTGGCCCGTCTGGGCTGTGCCCTGTGGGAAGATGGGACCCGTGGGTGGTGTCCAAGGGGCCGAGTGCAGTGCTAGTGACAGCTGCTGCTAGTGACTGCTTCTGCTGCTAGTGACTGCTTCAGCCCAGGCTGAAGACAAGGCCTTGTAGCTCTTCACTACATGGGGAACGGGCAAAGTGGTCTTCAGAACTTAGCCTGCTCATAAATGAAAAGGGTTCTATTTCTTACAGCCATTGTTCTTGGATGTAGCACAGCATGAGCTGCTGTTCTCTAAAAATGTCAAGGCATTCTTTAGGCAAACTGCTGAGAAGTAGAGAAAATCCCCTCCTCTCCTGGAATTCACTTTGCAATATTCTTTCTGATCCGAAAACAAGAGGATGTTGATAAAAATTCATCCCAGGTGTTAGGGTGCATTTAATCCTTGGAAGTATGAAACCTTTTGTTGAATCTCACAAGAGAGTGTTTCTTGCCAAGAAAATGAAGGGTCCAGAGTTTTCAGCCCTCCTTCCCATTTGTCATCCCATAGATGACCACCACTTGCCTTGGTGTCCATTCTTTTCTGGTCTCTGTCTGTTCTGATGGTTTTTCCATGGGCTTAGTTTCCCTTCAAGGCAACCCTCCAAAGGAGTGTGGGAGAATCAGACTCTGTGCAGGCCAGAGCTGCCTGTCTTGCTGGGGCTGCTGTTGTTGTTGTTGTTCTTGTTGATGTTACTGTTAGCCAAGCGACCAGAAATTGCTCAGAGCCTCAGAGAGTGGAGCTGGGCTTCAGCTGTCCTGGAAGTCAGGATCTCTGTTTTGAAGTTTGCTTCTTGCAATTTGTTTCTTTCAGGGCATGTTGTGAGTGTGGGAGGTCCGGAAAAGAAGTACACGGGATGGAGACGTATTGGCAGTGGGTGAGTGCAGCCAGGCTTACTTCTACAGAGCCATGGGCCAGGAAGTTTGGTGGTGCAATATCCCATGGAAAGTCAGGCAAGCTGCAAGCATCTTCAGACCCTGGCTTTAGATTGTCCCTGTCTCAGTGCTGAGGCAGTACAAGGCTTCATCAAAGATTATGAATCTTTGGATGCTGACAGTGTCTTGGCTGCCTCAAGGAGCAGGACCTGGAAGCCCTCCTGTCCCTCCAAGATGTGCCACCAGATTGCTTGTTTTCCCATGAGACATGGTTTTGTATGTTTCCAAGTAATATGGCCACACTCATGAAAGAAGAAAAACCTGAGAGAGCCATTTCCCACCTGATAGCTGTCAGATAACAGCTCTCAGTAGCATTTCTTAGTCGTATTTTGCTGGATATTCAGTGGTCAGGAAAATAAGAAAGGCCGTGTGGTGTTGCCTGAGTTTGGCAGGTAGGATCACAAGAGAGGAGCGAGAAGGCCTGGCAGGACTGTGTGTTTCATTGGCTGGGCAGGCGTGCCACAGGCACAGACACGAGAAGGAAAAGGCAAAGAACAGCCCTGCATGCATAATCTAGTGTGTACGTTTGAGATTTGTAGCGGCCCATTTTTTTCCTGTTGGACCCAGCTTTTCTCTGGGACACTCTGCATGGCAGAGGGCTGCTGGGCTGCTGGGCCATTGGCTGAAGAGCAGACAAAGCCCAGTGTTTTAGAGGCACTGCAGGCAGCAGAGAGCTTCTGCCTGGGCTGCCTTTTGCTTCTGAGCACTGAACAACTTCTCTGGTTTTTTGCCTCTGCTCTGTTTCTAGGGGTTTTGGAAGTGTTTATAAGGCCTTCAACGCTGCCACAGGACAAGCGGTAAGTGCCCACGCGGATTTTGCAGCTCTTGAGTGCTTTCCCTTGGGATGTGATCTGTGGCCAGAGCTTTGGGCCGCCTATCTTTGCTGCAAAGGCTGTCCCGCAGAAGCAGCCTGTCTAGAGGCGGGCTGCAAAATGCATTTTGGACAGACTTTGTCCTTCCTACCCACCTGAATGAATGCAAGGATGGCAGTGGTGTCCTTCAGAGAAGGACATCCTAGCTTGGACTTACTGGATGAATCTGCATAGATTAGCTGATGGCAAGAGCATTCATTCCGGCCCAATTCCTCTTAAGGTTCAGACAGATATTTTGTTTTCCATCATGTGGTTTAGTTGGAAAATATCATGCAAGACCTAAAGAAGGAGAGATCTTGTGTGGAGCACAGTTTTGCCTTTCAGTCCTAGGGAACCTAGTTCACATACACGCACACACACAGAGATCAATATGAAGGAGTTGTTGAAGAGCCTTAAATAGTACAACCTTGTGTTGATCCTGTGTAGGTGACATTCCACTAGAGAGATGCTGTCTGTACCACACAGACATGGCAGTGTCTTGGAGAGTCCTGCTGCTCTTTGGGGCTAAAAGTTCAGAGTCCTGAATTCAGCTTTTTGGCTCTCAGCACATACATTCCATCTTCCTTAATAGTAAGGAATTAGATAACGAAGTTCCTTATCCACCTGCAGTGCTGGGCTCAGGAACTGCACTTGGAGGGAGGGGAGGTCTAGGAGGCGTCCAAAAGGCCTAAGCACTTAGGTGCTTTTAACCTGGGGCGCATCCACAGTGTACCACAGAAAGGGCTATTAATTTATAAACCCACTAAATAATTACAAGTCTAAGCCATGTGCAAGATTGTTCTTCGGAGTTGCAAGACCCAAACTGAAGAAGTTAGGATGTGCTAGGATTGTAACTTTACTTTGAGTCGCTTTGGAGTTCTTTTTTGGACAGCGTTTTCCCTGTCACATATGTGTGTGTTTACTCTGGCACACAATGGAAATGGCAGCCGTCTCTGAAAGGCTGGTCAAAGCCCCTAGAAATGCTAACGTATTGCCAGTGATTTCAATTTGTCTTCACAGGAGCAAAATTATTTTTGGCTTCAAAACATGTGTAAGCGATAATAGTAGTGCTAAACAAAGTCTATTTGAGAAGTCTGTGGGTGCAGAGAGTGCTGTTAGCACTTTGTGGTTGATGGTTTAGAGTCCCTTTTGACCGAGGTGACAAGGCACCCAGGCCCGTGAGTTCACAGAGAAAGAGGCTCTGGTGATGTCTGTCCCTCACTGCTTTCAACGTCATCGTAGGTGGCCGTAAAGCAACTTAATCTCCAGCACCAGGGTTGTGAGGAAGTGGTAAAGGAAATCCTGGTCATGCGGGAACTTAGGAACCCCAACATTGTCACCTACTTTGAAAGGTAAGTAGTTCTGACAGAAAATGGATCTTTCAATTAACATCAATCCACTCCTGGATGAGGCATGGCAGGAGATTGCATTTTGTCCCCATCAGTGGTTCGTGGCATAAACAGCTTGAAGATTGATCTCAGAAACCTGGCTCTCTTACTAAGCCAGCAGCCTGTATGTTCACTGGCTGCACGTTTTGCTGGTTTGGGGTGTGGTTCTTTCCAAGGGTTGGAGGAGAAGTGCTGAGAAAGCATCCCAGAGATGATTTCCCTTGCACCATTCCCACTATTTTTCATTGCCTTGCATGCCAAAAGACTAGGCTAGGAGGCACATAATTTGCCAGGTTTGAAATTGTTTTTCCTGTTTGTACTTTCCTTTCTGCAAAGTTTCCCAAAGGGTGTTGGCAGTGCTGGACACCCACATGCCCTGAGTGAAAGCTGTGAAAACTGTGTCTCCTTGCTGCTGGAGTTAATGGTGCAGTTTGTGTATGAAGATGATGAAGCAGCTGCTGGGATGCGTCTGCTTCCAGATTGATCTTTGCCCTCACCAAACTGCCTTTTTCCCCTTCTTGCCACCTAAGCCATCTCGTTTTCCACGGGTGTGCCTTCCTCATTGAGGCAGCACAGATGACGGGGCACTGGATAGCCTGGGTGGAGTGTGTCTTCATTTGATTCCATCTTCATTTCCCAGTGACCTGGAAACAAAACTCAGCTGCAGTCTTTTCTTCCATACGGCAATTTAGCTGTGCACATTCAGCTCCACGCTGTTGCTTTCATCTTGCAGCTACCTTGTCAATGAGGCTGTCCTGCTGGTGTTGGAATATATGGATGGAGGCTCCTTAGCTGATGTAGTCAGCCTAAGAAGGATGGCTGTAGGACACATGGCAACAGTGTGTCGGGAGGTAAGGGGTCCTGCTTGTGCTTGGGATGGCTTGGACGGGCTCGTAGTTCGAAAGAGATGCTAAGTGAGCGATTCCATGTTCAGAGCATTCTTTCTGTGTTGCTCTCATGCTTCAGAGAAGAAGGGGCATCTGCACTGAACTGCCTGCCAGTGTCCCTGCCCTTACTGTAGTCTGTTCTTTACTCTGAGTTACCGTTGTTGAACTCCCTGTCTCTTTTTCATTTTTATTTTCTGTTCTGCCCTTTTCCTCTCCAAGCCTTTGCCCCAAACCTTTCTGCATTGCCTTCTTTGCCCGTAAGTGCAAAGGTGCTGGTGTGCGAGTTTTCAACCAGCGGCAAAGCCAAAGAGAGACTCACCTGTCACAGGTCTCCGCTTCAAAGGATGGCATAGCACCCAGCATGGTGCTTGCCGCTGAAAACTGACCAATGAGCTGCTTCCAGGTTCTGTCGAGGCAGACGTATAACCCTTGTCCTGCAGTCTCCCACCTGTCAGTGATCCCCTTGGTACCCAAGGCAGGGACTTTTTCTCTTTTGGCAAACCCTTGTTTGTCCTCCAGACAGGGATAGAGCATCCGCTGCAGCAGCGGTCATTCTGACTGCCTTTGCAGGGGACAGTCTCCAGCAACGACTGACATTTCCCCGTCAATAGCTAATATGCCTCCTTTGGAAAGATCCTGCTCTCCGAGTCTTGCAGCAGCAAGCTCTTCCTCTTTCCTGCACTCGCTGCTCCTTTGAGATCTGTGAACCTTCAGGAGCAGCCTCCATTTGCGTCTGATGCAATCAGATCAGGCTGACTTTTGGCTTCCTGTTTCTTTTTTCTCTCGCAGTGCCTGCAAGGCTTGGCTTTCCTTCATGCCAACCAGGTGATCCACAGAGACATCAAAAGTGACAACATCCTTCTGGGCCGGGATGGCTCCGTCAAGTTGGGTGGGTATTCCTGGTCAGGCGCAGCGCTCCAGGGAGGCGGTGTGGGGCTGCTTGGGAGTGGCTGCCGGGTGCCCAGCAGTGGCGCTGGTGAGAGTGCAGGGAGCACTCTGCAAGCCCAGGGCGCAGCTGGAGGGTGCCGGGTGGTCTAGAGGGCAACAAGGTGCCAAGAGTAACTTTGGTTTCTGTGTGTGTTCCTTCCAAAAGGAGAGAGTTGCAATGTAAACATCAGGGGAATGAGGAAAAGCCATGGTGGGAGGGTTGTTAAGTGGACAATTGCCCATGTCCTTGGCTGCAGCCCTGAGGAAAGAGAGCCCAGCTGCTTTTCCAGCACGATTCAGCACTGCATTCTGGGACTTAGAGTGAAGAACTCTTTTCCTTGGTCTCCTACTTGAAGCAGTGTTTGTTTTTCTCCTCAGCTGATTTTGGCCTCTGTGCTCTGCTCAGCCCTGAGCAGAGTAAACGGAGGTCAATGGTCGGCACCACCTGCTGGATGGCACCCGAGGTGGTGAGAGGAGAGCCCTACGGCCCCAAAGTGGACACCTGGTCCCTTGGCATCGTGGGAATTGAAATGGCCAAAGGAGAGGCTCCTTATCTTCGGGAAACCAGTGACAGGGTAAGGTGCAAATACGCTCAGTTAGCTGTGTCCTTCTGGTCCCTGTCTATTAGACAAAATCCCATTCCCACAGCTTGAAGTGCTTCCAGCAAGGCCCACTTCTAAAACCGTCCCTGGGACTCACATCAGCTGTCAAGGCTAGACCTGGTGCAGCTTGGAATAGCTGGGGCTGCACTGGCACCTTTCTTCCTTTGGGAGAGAAGGCTCATGTCTAACCGTCTGCTAAGGCAAGAAATTGCCACTGTAGACTGCAGCTTAAAAGATGGGGTCTAGGTGAGCACTGAAGGCTATGGAAGAATCACGTAGAGTCTCCTGTTTCCTTTCACTTCAGGCTAACTACCTGATAGGCAAGCAAGGGGTACCAAATCTGCACCAGCTCAGGCTACCCCGTGGCTTGTGTGAATTTCTGGGCTGCTGCCTGCAGATGGATGTGGACAGGCGAGGCTCTGCCAAGGAACTTCTGCAGGTACAAGGCAAAGGGGCTGCAGGCCAAACAGCCGTTCCCTGTCAGGGTTTGCTCCTCGGCCAAACTCCAGGCAATCAGATGGGCCCCCACATAGTAATCTCTGCTCTGCATGCTTTTCAAATGGAAACCAAGTAGGATCCAAGACTGCTTGAGGTTAGAAGGGATCTGTGAATGTCATCTACTCCAAAGCCACGGCCCCTGGCAAGGACATCTTCAAGTAGATCAGATTGCTCAGAGTGCCATCCAACCTTGAATGTTCCCAGGCTTGGGGCTTCTCCCAGCTCTCTTGGCAGGCTGGGCCAGTGTTCCAGCATTCTCCTCATAAACAGCTTCTTCCTTAGAGCCAATGTGAATTGAGTGTCTTTTAGCTTCAAACCGTTGCCCCTTGTCCTCTTGCAATTGGCCCTGCTAAAAGAGATGTCCCCATCTTTCTTGGAAGGCCCTACAGCTATGGAAAGGTCTCCATGGGGCTTCCTCTTCTAAACAAGCTAAACAAGGCTAAACAAGCACAACTCTCACTGCTGTTCCTTAGAGGAGAATTCCCACCTTCTGGTAATTTCTGTGGCCCTCTTTTGCTCTCGGCTGGTGTATTCAGGTTTACCTGGTAGCAAAGGAACCGAAGTATTGCAATGCCAGGGACGGGGTTTGAGGAACACAATGAAAGCAATCCCTGCCAAGCGGTTTTAGATTGGTCTGTGGGAAGGCGGGGGCTGTGGGGGAGCTCACTGGGAGCATCTGAGGGCACCCAGCTTGTCCCTCCTGTCGCACTCTTAGAGGTTTCTGCCAGGCAAACGGGGACAGCTGTGCAGGATTTGTGCCAGCCCCATGTGCTGCCTGGCCCGGTCAAGTAGATGAGAATCGCTGTGGCTTTGCTGCCAGGTCTTGTGGCAGACAAGGAGCTGCTGACCGGGCCACTTCCTTGGCTGTGCCTGCTGTGAAGGAAGATGCCAGCCGGCACAGGATAGGGGGTGCATGCCGAGGCAGACACTGCTCTTCCTGCAAGCCAGAGCTGAGCACATCTGTGCCCTGCTGCTTGTGTCCTTGCTCCTGGCTTGCTGCTGAAAACCTGCATGTCCAGCGGTTCTGAGAACAACATGTGGGATCAATAATTTTCAGAGCTCTTGGGAGTCTCTTGAGGAATGCCTTATGCCCCAGATCTCTCTTGGTCACTCAAATAGGCCATGTCTATAGCAAATAGGATCTTGAGTAGGTCTGTTGACTTTCCTAAAAAGAAAAAACCTTTGGACAGCAAGCAGCAATCCCACAGTGATATCAGGACCAAAATCCCAGCAAGTGACGCCACCTTGAGGAATGGACTAGTGCAGTTCTGGGCCATGTTTCCTGCAATAGCAGCATCCTGGACATGAAGGCAGATGTGCTGCTGGTGCCCTCAGTCCGATGTCTGTGTATTTCTGGGCACTAGAGGAATCCAGCCTGACCCTGTTAGGAACTCAGTTTGGAAAAGAATGGCTCCTTTTCCCTTTGTCTCTTTTAATTTGGTTTGTTTTGTTTCTTTTTCCCTTTGGGCAGCATCCATTTCTCCAATCAGCGGAGCCTCTCTTAAGCCTCTTCTGACAGGCTGATTGCTGTCATTCCTGCAGCAAGGAAATGCAGGAAGCAAAGGAGATGACAAGGACAACTTCAGCACTTGGAGAACAGAGCCTCTGAGAGCAGGTAGAAATCCTGAGGAGAGAGGGGCCAGGAAACAGGCAGCCATCAGAGCAGGAAAGCATGGTGGCATCTCCTTTTCTCCCAGCTGCTGACACTCCCTCTAACTTTTGGATTAGAACAGCATTGCTGGAGGGCACAAAGTCACTACTGATATGCACTTTTCAGTTGGGGGGTGGTGTGAGGCATGAAGCTTCCACTGATTCTTGGGGGAGATGGCTGGGACTTCATGTGGAAGTGTCTTTCTCCCCTCACCAGGAGCTGGAAGGGCAGCGTTTGGCGGCACAGCAGCTGCTGGCACAAGGGGCAAACCTCCTGGCAGAGGTAGAGAAGGAGCAGGAGAAAAGGCTGCTTGAGATGAAGCAAGAAGTTGCCACCATGCAAGCTGAACAAGAAGAGGTGCGAAGCAGAGCCAGTCAAAAGGCAAAGGCTGTGAAAAGAGAGCTTGTGTGTTGTTTTGGACTGCTCTGCGCTCCTTATGGGCACTGTTTCTCTGGACACTGTCTGTCTGGGTGGCATTGTCCCTTGGTAAACAGTGCTGGTGCCAAGAGGGCAAGGACCGGTCAGGTGAGAGGCTACCAGAGCGCAGGTTTGAGGAAGGCAGCAATGGCATTGCAGGGCCAGAGAATGGGAAAGCCAGAGCTTTGTCTCAGAAGGTGGGAGGTCCCACAGGAAGCCCCCTGCAGAGCCAGGCTAGAGCTGTGGGAGTGGGCTGCCAGTCAGGCTGCTGAGGAGGTGCCTGAAGCTGCTGAGTACGTCCTGTGCATCCTTTGTCTGATCGAGCAGTGTACTGTGTGGGTGCCTCAGCATGAACTGTAGCACATGTTCCTCCTCACTTGGTGCTGGACAGACATTTGGACTCCCTACAGAAGCCATTGTGGTGCTTGGAAGCTGGCAGGGAGCACTCGGGGCGTTGCTTTTGCCATTGAGGCAAAAGGTGGGAGTGGGTGGGCTTTGCCTGAGCTTCCCTGTGCAGTAAAGACAAAAGCTGGGATTGTTTTGCAAGCAGCAGAAGGCTGCAACCTAGCCAATGACTCAGTGGAGGTGTGTGTGCTAGTCCAGCCAAACTGATGAGAACACTTGGCTTCCTAGATTCCTTTTAGACTCCTGACTGGTAATCAGTCATTGGAGACAAAATACTTCAGAGAAATTGCTTGGCTGTGGGGCTGGTTTAATGCTGGTGTTGTCTCTATGACTGTTTGTACTTCTGTTATTCCCTCTGCAGGCTGCATGGGCCCCGCCATCTAAATCCCCACGTGTTGTGGTTTGTTTCTAGAATGTTCTGCTTCCCCCATGTTATGGTGTTAATGGTTCTGCCTTTGTTCCCCTCCCTTCCACAGTTACTTGTCAATCTCCCAACCCCTGGGAGATTGGGAATGGGATGGTGAAACGTGCAGGCTAGCTGGCCAGCCCGCCTTCAGCCAAAGGGATGTTGCCATGCAGGACTTCCACTCCGCAGGAGGAAGAGGCAACTCTCTAGTTAGTGGCAAATTTGGGTTTTTTGAGCCCCCAGAGGGACCAAGTGCACCCAAGGGATCCAGGAATAAGAGAGCCTCGAGGGTGGGGAAACACTGGGTTTTAAAGGGAGTGGGAGGTAGGGGTGGTAACAACACACGAAGAAATCAGAGTCTGGGGAAGGGTGATACATAGGTGACAGACATAAAGGGACAAACTGAGGGAGGGGCTCCGGCCCCTGAACCAATCACCTGACGCCCTGGCTAGAAGGTTCTAGAGATGGAGGCAGGAGTGCCAGGTGACTGGCAGGCAGCCGGGGGTGGGGAATTAAAATGATACATCGGTAACTGGGGCAACTGGGGAGGGTTTGGGAGATTGACAAGTAACTGTGGAAAAAGGCAGAACCATTAACACCATAACATGGGGGAGAGAGAACATTCTAGAAACAAACCACAACACCCACTCTAAGAGCTTTTCAAATGAAAACGAAGGAAACGTGCAGCGAAGCAATGGAGGAAGCGGAAGAGATGATCAGGACCACTTCAAGATTACTTTCTGCAATGGCAGCTTGGAGCTGGACTCACAATAATAGTCCTACACACCCTCAAGCCTGTTGGAAGATTCCCTTCCTTGTCAGCCAGGGAATAAGGCTCTACATTCACTTCTGAATTGGCCATTCTTTCTTAAAGATGGAAAGTCCTTCCTAAGGGCATTCTGGTGTGGTTTGGAATTGGGAACAGTCTCCGTTCCTTTATCAGCTCCAACCTACCCTGCCTTTGGAATGCTGCCCATTGGCCAGTTTTTGCCCAGCCGAGGACTTTGGGATGAGGAAGAATATGCAAATGCATTTCCAGCCAAAAGCCAGTGAAGAGCAGGGCAGCCTGTGAGAGACAGTCTGAAGTTCCCCTCATTTGCCTCATGACTGTCTCAAGGACCGACTTTGGGACCCTGAGGAGCCTGATTGGAATCCTGGTCTGCGGTGCTGGATAAAGGCCAGAAATCCTGAGGCCCCTGAGCAGAGTTCTGGCCTGCCAAGCAATTGTTCACAGCTGTGTCTACAGTGACTGCTTCCAGCAGGGCCTGCCAGGGGGCGAGGCGCCCCATGTGCTTGCACCTGCTTGGCGACAATAGCCCAGGAATTTTCCCACCTCTTGGCCCGGTTGGACTTTTCTGGGGTAACCTTTGGTGGTCCAAAGAAGACCCCTCATCTGCTTTTCAACCACCGTGACAGACAGACTGAGATGGAAGAAGCCTCTCTCTCAAGGACTGAGACATGAGAAGCTCCCCCCTCCCAAGGACTGAGACTGAAAGCCCCAACACGGGGGAGCTGTGTGGGGGAGCCGACCTGACCACAGCAAGATATTTGCCTGCAAGTGTGGCCATTGGACCAAGAAGACATTGGTCCTCGCCTACTGCTGAGAACATGGACTACCTGTTACATCTATTCTTTATTGGATCTTTGTCCCCCTCAGCGGTTTCAATAGACTTTCTTCCAGATCTGTTTTCCCCCCCTCAGCAATGGACTATAACAGAATCTTGAGTTAACCAGAACCTTTGAGAGCTTCCCAACATGACTTGGTGAACTCCATCAGCTGGATTACAAGGACTTTGTCTTTCTACGTTTGCTAGCTATATCCCCTCTCTCTCTCTCTCTCCTCTTTTGTCTTTTTCCTCTCCCTTAATCCCTCTATGGCATTTGCTGTGCTCATTCAATAAAGGTGCATTTGTTTGGATTAATACTGAAATCCCCACTGTGTTGTGTTTTGCACTCTGAGATCAGGAAAACGAACCATCACAGCTCCCTGCTCGCGTGAGCGGATCATGACACAGCCAGAACATCCTGTGCAGATCCAGGCTTTCAGCTGTGCCCATGGATGCTTTTGGTTCCTGCTCGGTGTAGCCGGCACGTCTCCCCTGTGACTGCTCCCGCCTCCCAGGTGGCCGTGGCTAATAGGTATGAGGCTCTGAGAGTGCACCGAAGAAGGCAGGCACGTCTGCTGGCAGTGCAGGAGAGCAGAGAGAAAGTGCCTGGCAGGACCCTGGCCAGCACCCGCTGTACCTGCTCTTTGTCAACAGTACAGGACTGGTGGGTGATGCTGCACTTGAGGTTGTCTGGGGCTCAGCAATGATGGAAAGTCTGTGTGCTTGAGTGGCTTTGTCCCTCTTACTGTGCCTTCTGTTGTCCCTGTGCTCCGCGATGTCTGCCCAGGGCTGTGTAGCTGCGTGGCACAGCTTAAGTGCAGGAGAGCCTCATTTGTTTGCCTTTTGAGATGGCTGCTTGTCATCGATGGAGAGAGACAGGAAGACTGACTCGGTGATCAGAATCCGATTTTCTTGTGGGATACAAGCATTTATATACTATTTTAGGGAGACTAGTACTGTGTACTACAATGATTAGGTTGAAGTCACTTACACGAACTTATGCATATAACAGCATCTCTTGCTTGCATTATTTAATAGGATTTTCTTTTTCTGGTAAACCTGTCTAATTAAATCTTCTTGCTATCTAGATCTAATTTTCAAAGTTCCGTTTGCTTTTGCCAAGGCATTTTATCTATCAATTCTCTTATCCTAATAAGGTCCAAAGTACTCTCTGTCTTGTGCACCCCAATATCATATCTCCCCCTTCTGTGTCAACCAAAACCACTCCTTTAATGGTCTTATTAATTAATCTCTGCACATTGAAGCAAGCAAGGTATCATGATTAATATAATTATTATCAAAATTACCACATACATACCCATCCTAAAAAGAATCTTTTAGTTAAAAACTCCAGCCACTAAAATCTCAGGCTTGATCTTTATAAACTAAAAACATTCCTGCTGGCAGCTGCATTACTGGATTTAGAAAGTCTGCCAGAAGTGTAATTGTACTGAAAGTTTAATTCTTATAGATAGAGTGATAGGGAGAAGCATTTTTAGACTGATTCCTTCCCATGTATTTAAAATGAACACAAAAATCCAATTTCACAGAACCCAGGAATTCTAATCCTTGGGGTTCCACCAATGGTGGTTCATGAGGTTAAGGGATCCAATTTGATGTGATTTGATCTGCTTTCAAAAGAAAAAAAAAAATAGTGTAAAGTTCTGGAGGAGCTATATTCCCCCCTGGTTTTTTTTGCTTTTTAATAACATGTGTGTTTCTCATGATGAACATAAGAAGGTAACATCAAAGCAAAACAGTATGTAACATAACGATAAACTTTTACTAAGTAAAAATTAATCAGATAATAGATACAATTATAGCACATGAGAAATAGAATGGTGTTTTAAAACAATACATGATCAATTTCTTGAATATTGTACCATTACTTAGAGTCTGTAGTAATCGGCAAGCTTTATTTTTTTAAAGTGAGGGCTTGAAAAATCATTCTCGGGTAAAATTTCTAAGTTCATCTTAAACGGAGGTTTAGCTGTTCTACGTCTAAATTTGGTAAGCCAAAATGACTTGAATATAATTTTCGTGCAGAAAATTTTCTCTACTAGTTAAAGCTAGGACTTGGCTAGGGTCACGGCTTTTAACCAGAAGAGTCTTTTTAATATATTTTAGAAACCTCTTAGTAGTTAGAAAAATAATAGATGTCTTATAAATAGTTCTAGAACAATAAGTGAAGGTTTGAAAAGTAGCTGGTTTTCTCATTTATCGTTAGTTAAATAGTTAGTTAATGGTACCATAGACAAATAGCAAATGAAAAAAGGAATGTTGGTTATAAAAAGACAGCAAATTCACATCACAAAATCAACACCATAATCAGGGTTACCTAATATATCAGTAAAAATGGTCTTAAGAAATTGAGGTTCTATTTCCCTAGACATATATGACATTAAAGCAAAAAAGTAAAAGAAGACAATAAATAACTCATAACTAATTACAGTCCTAATATGGAATTATTTCTCATTCTTCAGTATTACTTATAAAAAATAAAATAGCAAAAACTGTTCTTATTTCTAGAGCAAAATATCTTATCTTGTAATTTAAAGGAGTAAATTTTGACAAAAATTCATTCAGACTTTATGTCCTTCACTTGTTATAGCAAAGGAATTATGTCTTATAACTCAAACAGGTATACTTCAACAAAACTTAAAATCAACTTCACTAAAACTTAACCTTAATAAAGTATCTCTAAAAGAACTTAAAGTTAACATTGCTGAGACTAAACAAAACTCAATCTTAACAAGAATTAACTTATTTAAACTCTATTATTACAAAAATGTTACTGAAAATTTGTCATATCACGGTTAAACATCAAAGTAAACAACATGCAAGTAAACAACTGTACTGAAAGCTTTACAATAAAATTACCTTGTTAGAACTATGGAGTAAAAAGCAAGCACCTAAAAAAGCCGACAGTGGAATTAAATCTCAAAAAATTACTACAGATAAAGTTCAAGATTGGTCTTGAATGTGAGCTAAAGAATCTTGAATTTATGACTTATCTAATTACTCTCAGTGAACCATGCAGTTTTGCTATGTTATTAATAGGTAAAAAGACACCACCTCTATACCAACACTAGAATTGTTCTAGTAACAACCCTGTTAAAAATCACAGGTCACAAGTTAGAAGGTAAATCTCAACACTGGCTGGTGCCAGGCAGGTGGGGCTGCACCCCCTGCAGCAGCTTTTAAAGACTGCTTGTAGGATTGATGTAAGTTTGGCTTCGTAAGAGTAATGGCAGATAAACATTGAAGGCTAAACTAAAAGAGATTTAGTTCTATTGTTCTGAGCAGAAAAAGCTGCCCATTTTTTAAAAGGTTGCAGAGTTCTCAAGTTAAAGCAATTGCTGCCAAGTGTGAGTTGTAGCTATTTCTTGTTAATAATTGCATGTTGTAATCTCCTGTTAACAGTTTCCTTTTTAATAGTGCCTCGAGCCAGCCCGCCGCTGCCCCGGCGGGGGCCCCACCTTTCGGCGTGGGCCCGCCCGTGCCGGGGGTGACCCCGGGGAGCGGGGGGGCGCTCCCGCCTCGGCGCGGGTCGCGGTCGTGCCGGGGGTACCGGCCCGGGTCGCCGTGTCCCGCAGGAGCAGCTGCTGGACGGCTCCCTTAGCCGAGCGTCGCCCTGCTGCTCCCTGGAAGAGGGCACCCAGACGCTGGAGGGGAAGGGACATCGAGTCGGCATGCAAATGACCTCATTTCCTGCATGCAACGGGATGGACCCCTCACGAAACAAAGCCAAAAACCCCTAAAACAACGAGCCAACACAAAATTGACGAATCAAAGTGATGACTAGACGTGAGGACAGAATCCAGTATCCACCAAGGCCTTTTTACCCATCACCCTGATCTCAAAGATGTCAGCTACACACAAGACCTCAAATGTTGAAGTAAAAAGCAGCAGATTTCCTTATGTTGTCTTGAGGATGGAACTTCTAGCTCTAGTCTGCGGATCAGTGGACGAAGTTGCACTCTTCCTCCTTTTGTGAGTCGCTCCTGGGAACACTAGTGTTATGAGCATGGACCCACCCAGAGGTTCTCCCCACCAGAGCTGATCAGTTTTAATAAAGGCATCAAGGAGGAGGAAGGTCCCCTGCCTGTGTTTATTTCAATACAGTACTAAACAGCTGTACCAAAAAATGATTAACAAATACATTGTTAAAAAAAAGGCAAGTAACTGGAAAACTGACCAGGGCTAGGTGTCCTTCAGGGCTTTAGATCTGTACGAACTGTGGCTTTTGATAGCTGGGCTGCTCCTTCCAATACTTGAAAGTGCCTGGGGCACTTCAGCTGGGGACCATTGTGGGGGTGTCGAGTGTCCCAAATGACTCGTGTACAAAATTGAAATGCATCAAAATTCTCCACTCTGTTAAAAAATATTTCCCCCACAAAACCAGGGACACAGACATCACAAAAAGTTTAACTGTGGCAATCAGGCCCTGTTATTTGCACCAAGTGTTGGTTTTCCAGGCTTTCGCTCCTTCCATCCACGCCGGAGAGTCCCCGAGTCGTTAATCGCCGCTCATTGGGCTATTGGCTGCTTCAGATAACAGTCACACCGGCTCCTGTATCAATGAGTCCTGTTAGGAGTGTCTCTGCCTTTCAGAGTCCCATTGCATTGGCATGTTGGACGCTCAGAGGTAATATTTTGTGTCCATAAAATCTGTGGCACCCCTGTGGAACTGAACCCCTCCTCCCTTTATTCATCTATCAGGGGTGCAGGCAGGGGTGCTGCAGGAAAGGCTATAAGTTGAGCTATATTGCTCCCGGCCGGGACTACACAGGGCGGATGGGGGGTCCAAGCCATGATCTTTATTTCCCCAAGGGAATCAGAGTCTATAGCTCCAGGGAGAACAAACAACCCTGTTATCCAGGTGGAAGATCTGCCTATAATCAAAGCATGCATATTCTGTCCTGGCGGTCCGAAAACTCCTGTGGGAAGCAAATGGACAGATGAATCAAGCAATGTTACTGTGTCGGAGGTTGCCAGGTCCATTCCTGCGCTGCCTGGGGTGGCTGGTTGTAAGTCAGCGACAATTGCTCGGCGGGCGAGGGCAGGGCCGATTGGAAGTTCATGGTTGCTCCCAGCTGCTGCGTCGGCTGCGGAATTTGCATCCTCGCGCATCGCCGTCCCGTGCTGCGAGAGAAGTTTCCCTGCAAAGGCTGGCCATTGTGGTGGAACTTGGAGCGACATCTATTAGCAAAGCGAGGGCCTTTCCAGCAGCAAGGGCATACACCCGGAGCTTTAGGTTTTTGCGTTTTTGGCAGTTTCTCCAGATTTGCCCATATCTCTCGCAGCCAAAACAAGCCACCTGTTTCCCAGGGGTTAGTTTCACGGTGGCAAAAGCGTTCGCTATGCCTTGCCCCACGGCTTGATATGTGACTGCTGTGGTGTGTTTTAATGTCCCCAAGCGGTGGCACGCTTGTATCATTTGCAGTAAAGTGGGTTCAGGTTCAGGGGGTAAAGATTTTAAAAGCTGCTTACAGTCCAGGTTGGTGTTCTCGACGGCCAGTTTGAGGAGTATAATCTCCCTGGCTTGCTCGCTATTGATTTGTCTCTCCAATGTTTGTGTCAATTTGTCCACAAACTGCAAGTAAGGCTCTTGCGGACCTTGTTTGATATTCATGAAGGACTGTTGCGTAGTTTTGGCATCAGGTGTCGGGTTCGGCTGTCTGTCTCTGCCCCGACACGGGTAGTGTGGTTCTTGGGTGGCACGCGTTTTAAAGGACGAGTCTGGACTCTTCAGCTTTTCGGTCTTCAGGTTGTTTATTATTTCTTATCTACAAAATTTTCTGTCTGCCCAACAGAGGTCTGATCTGCAAGCAGTCACAGGCACTCTCTGACCACCCACGGGGCGGTCATGTCTTTTTATACTAATATCTACGTACACAATATTTACCTTTATTTCCCAATGCTTTTCACCCATGTTGGCAAGTGCACCTTCACCATAAACCAATCCCCAAATGCCAACATCACCACAGGAGATGGAGGACAAGAAGAAGGAAGAAGAAGGACAAGACACGCCCTGATCCCTCCATCTTGTCTCCATAACCCCCCTGTACCCAAAAACCTTAAAATCTATATTTCACTTTCTAAATGTGTCTATTTTACACCTTTTACTCTAGAGTGATTCTCTTGTCCTCAAACTCTTGTTATTTCTGTGGATGGATCAAAATCAAGCCACCAGACACTCTTGGCAACATTCCAGGATTTTCGAGACCCCCAAGGGTTCTCCTGGCATCTCTGAACATCAGGAATGATGTGCTGAGATCCCACAATCAGGAACCTTTAGGAATGCCAGGTGAGCTGCCCTAATATCCTGTAGGGCTTCTCTCAGTAAGGTGCCTTGGCCATTAGGCTTGGTATGCGCCCCCTCCCCCACAAGGTGGTCAATAGTTAAGGCAGCCAGGGCTTGGTTTGCATGCCATGCATACATTGCAATTAAATTTTCCAGCCCTTTTTTCCATTGTGGCATAAATATAGCATATTGTGTTGGTGTGAGCAACAGATTTGCCAAAAACTTACCATCGTGAGGAGTCATGAGGTGAGTAGTAAAGCTTGCTCTTAATAAATTACTAAAGTAGGGGGACCCCAGTCCATATTCCTGCGCAGCGGTACGTATGGCGCAGTTCCTTAACTTCCGAGTGATCTAGGGGCTCCCATTGTGGATTTTCCCCCTTCAGGCCGAATTGCACAAGGGCCACAAAGATTTCTGCAGTAGTGTCAAGGTCTCTGTCCTTAAGGGCTTTCCTTTTTATCTGTAACCAATTGTTACACGTATCCAAAGGGAGTAAGCTCGCATCTTTTTCAGGGCCAGGGTTGAAAGAGTCCAGCTCCCCTTCACTGCTAGAGTCAGTGTCTGCTGCATAAGCCATTAGTGTGCGGCGGCTCTGGGATGGCTGGCAGTGTGGCGGTGGGACTGGGGGTGGCGACCGGGCTCTATCCCTGGCACTCGCTGGGGAGGGCATGCAGATGGCAGATGGAGAGTGGGACCTGGGCAGGTTTCAATCCGGCTGGGGCCGTCTCAGGGTAGCCTCACAGGCTGTAGCCTCACAGTCTTCCCCGCACCCTCCCACTTTTTTAATTGCGCCCATGACTGCCTTCCAAGCAGGAAGCATTCGGAGCTCTGGCTCGTGGCCAGGCAGTGTAGCAAGGTCATAGAGCTTTACTCCGACCTTGTCCCGGAAGCGGAGACTAAATACAGAAGAAGGAGTAGCGTCGGGGACCATGTGTGACACCCATCATAAAATGACTTAAGGTCGTGCTTTGGGATGGGGGAGCCACGCCTGTCCAGAAGGGCAAGCACGGTTTCATAGACGTCTCTCTCTTTGAACATTTCCTTTCCCATTCCTTTAGTTCCCCTGGCTCACCTGTCAAAGCGCAGCAGACAGGGATTGCAGGCCCAAACGCGGTTCTCTAACCGTCACCATCAGTTCCAGGGGCTCGCCGACTCCCCGCCTGTCAGGCAGATTCATTTCCTCACACAGGGCACCAATTGTTGGCGATGGAGATAGACAGGGAGACTGACTCGGTGATCAGAATCCAATTTTCTTGTGGGATATGAGCACTTATATACTATTTTAGGGAGACTAGTAATGTATACTACAATGATTAGGTTGAAATCACATACACAAACTTATTCATGTAACACCACCTCGTGCTTACGTTGTTTAATAGGATTTTCTTTTTCTGGTAAAGCTGTCTAATTAAATCTTCTTGCTATCTAGATCTAATTTTCAAAGTTCCGTTTGCTTTTGCCAAGGCATTTTATCTATCAATTCTCCTATGCTAATAAGGTCCAAAGTACTCTCTGTCTCATGCACCCCAATATTCCACTGCAGCTTTGGACTGTTCCAAAGGGGTCTACTTGGCGTTTGTCATCTGCAGGCCATTGCAGAGCAGTGGGCCACAGGCTGCTGCCAGAGCTCCAACACAACACAAGTGTGGCAGCCCAAGAATCAGTGCACGGATCTTCCGGATGTTCGGAGACATTCAGTTGCCAGAGAAACAGCAAGCAGGACCAGAGGAGCTTTGCATCTCCCTGCCACAAAACGAGGTCAGCCTGCAAATGGAGTCAGAGCAAAGGTAAGCATGTACCCGCATTCTAAAGAAGGAACTGCAGCCTACAAGAGTCCTGGAAATTTATTCTCTTTGCTTTTTTTGCCCCCCAAATCTCATTGAAGAAGTTAGGCTTTTCAGAACCAGCTAGGATGCCACCTAGAAGAAGCAGACTTGCTTTCAGTCAAAGCTTTTGAGACCAAAAGTCTGGTTTGCTTGGGTTTTCCTTGGATGCCACTTGGGTTGGCGCATTTTCTGAGTTCCCCTGGGATGCCTTGAGCACTGCCTTATGGGCTGGGAGGACATTTTCTGCTGCTTTATGAATGAGGAGAACTTCCCAGGCTTTTCTTTCGCATTAGCTGTACAGAAGGTTGCCTTGCTGGGCACAAGAAAGCCACAGAGCAGCTGCTATTGTGAGGTCAAGGGAGCGGTGCAACAGTGCTGTCAGCCCAGCGTTGTCCCAGTGCGCGCAAGGCCTGGTCATCCAGAGCAGCTCTTCCGCTCGCTCCCTGCAGGAGGATCCTCGTGCGCAAGGAGTTCTCAGCGGATGGCCTGCACCCCGAGAGGAGTCTTGGCTTTCCCTTGGGTGGCATTCAGCGTGCAAACCCACGCAGCACTGCCAAAATGATCAGGCAAGTCTGTGCCATGGTTTGCACTGTCTTTTCTGTTGTCTATTCCGGCTACTACCTGACCCAGCTGACTCGTAAGTAAAGGTTTCTCCTGGGGCTGGCATCGCCCAGCTTTTGCTTCACTCTGCTCTTGATGCCGCACTAGTGACCCAGTTTATTTGGGAACAAAATGGCCATGAAGATGCCACCGCTTTGGTCAATGTCCTGCCAGCAGCATCAGCTAAAAAGGGGGCATCTGTACTGGGTGGCAGGTGCAGAGTATTTGCAGTGCAACCTGCAGCGGTTGCCTTCCCTCCCCGGGAGAGTGCGTGGCAGCGGAGTCCGTCATTTCCTCAGCTTGCTGCTTCAAGCAAGACGAACTGCAAATTGCAGACTCTGAGGAGAGATTTGTAGAAGTACTTCTACCAACTCAGTGGTTCTCTCCAGGAGTGAAGGAAAGCGCCTTTTGCTCCAACATTGCCCCTTAGAGGCCTTGGCTGCGTGACTTGACCCTTTGATGCTGTGCCAAGACTGCGATTCCCTTGGCGATGCAGCACAAACTCCAATGCATGGAGGGTTTGCTGCTGAGCCCAGCAGCTGTTCCTGGGCTGCTTCAGCAGGGAGCTGCCGCAGC
The DNA here is from genome assembly GCF_037042795.1 of Molothrus aeneus. Lineage (NCBI taxonomy): Eukaryota > Metazoa > Chordata > Aves > Passeriformes > Icteridae > Molothrus > Molothrus aeneus. Next base: position 2,047,642 of record NW_027099079.1, on the reverse strand, counting down.
CCAGGGGCCCTTTATGGAAGCTTTGCTGGGCTATCATCTTCAGCCAACGAATGGGAATTAGGGCATGCCATTTAAAAGAATAGAAATCTAAAATGCAGGAAAGAGAAGAGGAAAATGCTGCTTGAGCTGTTGGGCACAACAGGAGCTCCAACTTTTGAAGAGCAACGGGCATTTCCACCACCGTGTTTCTATTTCTCTCTTGGCAAAAGAGGCCCAAATGTAGACAGAGCCTACTATAGCGCCCTTGTGGTTCTCTTGCTTGCTGTGGGAAAGAGCTGTTGCTCCTGGAGGCATGTTGGCAAAGTGGCTCTGTGTTGGGACTGCCTCGTGCTGTGAAAGTCGCCAGCACGGGCACTTTTCTAAGGGCCTCTGGTAACTTTTGCCTTGCTCGCTGCAGGTCACCTGACACGTGGGTGGAGACAAGCCAGTCCTTTGGTGAGTGGCAAAGGAAGCTGAGAGGTTGCTGGCGTGTGAGAATTGTGCAGCAATTCTGCCAGCTTGGCCTGTTGCAGTTGAGTGTGGAGTGCCAGCGTGGGAGGCTGAAAGAAAGGCCAACTGCCCGGTGGCATCAGCAGTAGCAAAGGGAGCCCTGGCTGTTTGCTGATTTTCCAGTGAAGAGCCTTTCAAGAGACGAAAGGCAAACGGGACGGCTCCAAGGCGTCTTTCTGCTTGTAGCCAGCAGGGAAGCTCAAATGCACAGCAAGATGGAGTAGCACCTCATGCAGCCATCTTCCTCGAGTTTTCGCGACTCAGAGTCCCACGTGTATCAAAGTCTGGCACCAAGCAAGTGACTAGGCCCCAGGGAGCTCTTCTGACCCCAGCCGTTTTCTGGCTATCCTTCTTACTCCTACTCTGGATCAGACACTTTGTGGCCCTGGCAGTGGACCTGCCAGTGATTCTGGACACTTGGATCCCAAGTGCTGTGGGGATGCCCGGAGGCAGACGAGGAGACCAGGACGTCGGTGCCGAGGCCGGGTCTGGCGCTGAGTGCAGAAGGCGGCTGGTCAGGGACAGCCCAGGAGCTGATCCTGCAGCTGCTGCTCCAGCGCTGCTCCACCAGCGTTCCAGCAAGGGCCGCAGGAGCAGGAGACAACGACTGTTGCTATGGGCACAGCCCAACATTCCATCTAGAAGCCCAGGGGAGCCATGGGACAGAAAGAGGCATGGGCCGCCTCTGGCCCTTGTACTTCTTCTGCTGCAAGTTTGCTCTGAGAAGCTTCCCATGGGGCCTTTTCTCCTCAGTCGTCTGATGAGACGGGCAAAAGCAGTGCAGGGACAGCCCTGGGTCTTCCCGGTGCTTCTCTGCAAGGTGTCTCCAGCTGAACATGCACAGGAGCCTGCCTCTGTGCAAGGGCCCAGACCTCATCTCCTGCCCTGGAGAACCAGAAGGGCTCCTCCCACTGGCTCTCCTCCAGCTCTGAGAGGAGCTGGAATTTGCAAGTTGTCCAGCGCAGAGCCAACTCCAGAGCTTCCTCTCAAAGTGGAGCCATTCATCCTGCCCCCTTTCTCAATTCTCCTTTTGCTGCCCAATAATGTCACTGCATGTTTTCCCTCCTTTGGGCCTCTGAGCTGGTCTCTCACCTCATCACTCCTCCCTTGAAACTTGGAGAAACAGGATGTTTTTCAGGGCAACTGATGGGGACACACACACACACACACAGGGACAGCACACGGGCATTTCTCTAGCAAACATTCATGCAGAATTTCTATAGCCCTCTTCCAGCTCCCTTGGAGAAGCTCGGTGTTTGTCCCCAAAAGACTCTGCCATTCCTCTAAGAAAGCAACACTAACAGAATTCCCTTTCCACACTGCTGGCCTTCACATTGGTTTTAACGCCTAGATCCCAGATATGACAAAACCCAGGCAGCTTTGCTGCTTTCCTGCCTGTCGTTAAGGAAAAGCAAATCTTGCTTCAGTCCCAATCTTGCTTCCTTCCCAGCCTGCACGTTAGCCACTGGCCAGCAAACTGAGGGGGCAGCTGGAACAAGTCCCACTGCAAGGCAGATACTTTGTAGCATCCAAAGCCCACCTGCACCGCCTCCATCAGACAAGGGCAAGCTTCCCTCAGCTTCCCAGAAGCAGCCTGGCAATTGCCCCCTCCCTCACCCCCTCTCCACCCTCCACAGCCCCTGCCACCAAAGCCTTGCTAGGCAGGGCCATTTGCTGGCCTCGAAGAAAGAGTGCCTTTGATTCTTCTTTGGCGCAAGTGCCCGAGCTGTGAGAAGTCAGAGGATAATGATCACACCCGCTCTGCTTTAGCTAAGGAGATTGCTGGAGGCCCAGAGCGGGACACTGGTCCTTTCGAGAGAAACTGAAACTGAACTAGCCATGCCTTTGTGGCGCATGCCGATAGGAATTGGATAGAATCGGAGGGCTTAGAAACGTCCTCCAAGGTGGTCAGCTCCATCAGTCCCCCAAAATGAAACAAAGTTATGTTACTGGACTCCAAAAAGGACTAAAGCCGCTGCTTTTATGCCAGAAAATATGGTGAGACCAGACCACTCATCTAGATCCAATTCCGTGAATTAAACAAAGCCTCCCTTTCCACTCCCAGCTGAGATGTTGAGGAATCAAAGGCTGAAGCCCCAGCCTTATTTCACTGCCAGTAAAGGAGACACACCTCAGTAAGTCCTGCCAGCTGAGCAAGGGGCTGGGCCCGGGGGAGGTGGCGCCTGCCCAGATTCTTCTCTCAGGGCAAGTGCCGTCTTTGCAACACCAGGCAAATGGAACAAACATTGCCGGAGTGTTTTCATACAGACAAAATACAAAATGGAACAAACTTTGGTTTAATGATAAAGACCCATTGGCTCTCAACAAAGGCAAAATGACAAAAGGCAGAGCATAGACAACACCCAACCTTTGAAATTTATTGATAAATCTAATAAAACTATTGAATCTTGAATAATACTAATGGATCTTAACGACTAAATTGAGGAGATTCCTATCATGTCAACTAACTAAGTAGAAGATTAAACTACCCTAAAAGCTTAAAAAACAGTCCTATTCCTATCTAGTCCTATTGATACCTAACTCTTGCTAGCCCTGGACAACCTGCAGGGTTGTCTAATTTCAAAGTCTTGTCTTCTTGGCGAGAGGCTCTGCTTCCTTCCGAGTCCGATGTCTTCTCCTGTGGTTGTTCCTTTCCTTCACGGTTTCAAACACCCTGCAAGATAGGAAACAAACCATCCATTGCTCACTTTAGTACACACCATGAAACCAAGTGCCGAGATCTCCGTTTGAGTATGAATTTCTCTCTTTTCAGGCAGTGGCACATTTGTGAATTGATCAGCACCATGAGTCTGATCGTTCTACTTTCAATGCCTTGAAATGTCTTCCTCCTTTTGCTGCATCCTCTTTTGAATTTGATCAGCAGCATCAAACCAAGCTTTGATGGATCTATTCCTACTTGTATGAACTGTGTCTTGTTGGGGCACGGCAAGGTTTCATTGTGAAGGCTGGGTTTTACCTAAGCTCTTTGGGTTTGAGGTGGGTGTTAAGCTTGACCACGGCTGCCGGGGGCGATGCTGCAAGTGCCCCCAGCTTCCCCTGCGGTGCCTTTGAAAAGGGTCAGCCTGTTTTAGTCCAAAGGCGCAGCTTTGAGCAGAAAGAGGAGGAACTTACGCACCGTTTGCACTGCCCGCAGGGAAAGGGGCCTCCCGCCGAGCGGGGCGGCTGGCGCGCTTGGCAGCAGGGACACTCGGCGCTGCGAGCCCTCTTGCGGCTTCTCTTCCCCGTCTCCCCGTTCTCCTTTCTGGGAGGGCTTTTCCTCCTCTTTGCTTTGCCCACACTCTGGAAATCAAAGAGTCCTTATCAATGCTTCCTTCCTCTCACAAAGCTGGAAACCAGAGCATCCAGCACAAAAATCTATCGGCTTAAGCAAATCCTTCCAGACCCTCAAGAGCTGAGAAAACGGCTGCCTTTGCCAATGGGCTGCGGCGGGCTGCCAACCCAGAGCTTGGAGGAAAATACTCCTCTTTTCTACAGGCCAAAGGGGTGGGATAAATACCTGCCTATTTAGAGCTCTACATTTCTTATTTCTACCTTTCTGCCTAACATCTATTTCTCTCTGCTTTTCCTCCACAAATGTCTAGGCAATGGCATTTAAATTCAGTCCAATTAGGGTAGACACATGGTTAGCCATTTTCTAGTCCCCAAAATAATCTCCCTCCCTGTCTCTCTCTCTCACATGATGTGAAGCAAATTGCTCTTTGCCGGTAAGGAAAGTTTTAGGGGAGCCACGGCACCGGCAGCTCCTTCTTGGGGAGTATGCTGCGATGCTAGAAAAACTCCCTGAAAATCTGCAGCATATCCACAAAGGCAGCCTGGATTGCTGATGTCAGCAAGCAGTGGGGAATTAAGGGTCTGATTGGAGTCAGCGAGGGTGCCAGCCCTTGAGAAGCCCATCTGTAGAGAGTCAAAGCCCATTTTGGTGGCGCTGCTGCTTCCTTGGGTCAAAGTTAGGCTCCAGAATTGCATACTTCAGGGCAGCAGCAAAAGGAAGCCCCGGGCAGCATCTGCTGTGCCTTTCCCAGCGCGTGGGACGATGTGATCCTGGCAAAGGGGCGTCTGGCATGGCTCGCCAGCAGCTTTTCTCCCCTTCTGCCAGTTTCTCGACCTTCCTGGCACGTCTCGATTTTCTTGCCCCTCACCTGAGCCAGAGTGCTGGCAAGTTTATGCTCCTTTTTCCAGGAGTAGTAGTACTCCACACACTGTGCCACGGTCTTAGTCTGGATCTGTTGTGAAGAGAAAAAGAAGGAGTCGAAAATGGTGTCGGGTGCACTGGGGAAAAAGTAGAATATGGAGTGAACTAGGAAGGAAAAGCATGAAGTAAATGGAGTAGGGTGTAAAATGAAATCAACATGGGGAAAGAGAGGCATCATGCAATGTCTTAAACCCTGTATTCTGCTAGGTGGTAATACACGCAATGCACAGATCAACAACAAATCCATCTAGCACAGTTCTTCTTTCCCCGCTTCACTCCAGTTATGCCAGCACACCGTCTTGTGGAAGCAGCAGCAGACCTGTGCGACAAGTCTGACAGAAGAAAGCTTCATCTTCCAAAAGAGCTTGGAGAAAAGGGCTGGAGAGGCAGGATCATCCTTTTGACACAGGCTTTTGATGTCCCCTTTGGTTACTTCTTGAAGATACTTGGTACTTGAGAAGAGAGAGACTGAAGCCCAGTGCTTGTTCCCAGAAATAACCAAGCTTTCCTCCTGACGATCTGCTCGGGTAAAGAATGTCCCGTGGCTTTACCTGCTTCTGGATGAGATGAAAATCCTTGCCGTAGGTGTGGAAAGCCTTTTGGAAGGACTCCTTCTCCTCAGGTGTCCATCTATCAGAGCCTGGCAAGAAAAAGCAGCGGGTAGTAAACGCATCCCTTGATCCACACCAAGTAGATCCCACTGGCTGCCGAAAGAAAATGGTGGCAGGCCGTCATTCACGTGTGTGTACGTGTCTGCTCCCTCAGAAGGTCATGAAGACAAGAGCAGGCATTGCCCGGGAAGAAGGATTGGAAAAGAAGTAAAGCTGAAGGACTAGATGCTGGTGCTTCCCCACCCGCAGAGGAGACAAGACCTTGTGCTGGTGTTAAGCACAATTGCTTTAAGCAGAAACCCTTGCCACTACAATGAAGGGGACGGCGGCATCTGTCAGGGACGCAAGAAGCTCTGCTTTGCTTACCTGCGTAATGATAATCAGCCATGGGGTGGCCTTGAGGTGTTGCAGGCCCCTCTGAGAGCAGCATCTCCAGAGCCTCCTGCAAGATCAAGAGGGAAGAGGCTTTAGCCGCCCCACCACATTAAAAATGAGCCAAAAAATCACAGGTGCTGCCTTGCAGCTACTTTGCCTCTCCAGACATTCAAGCGACTGTATCCCATGTGGGTGAAACACTGTCATTTGCTCCAAGTCCCTGGTTTTTGCTGCCCAACCCTTTGATCCTGGTCCCCGAGAGTGGCCTTTTGCTCACCAACCTAAGGATTTTGCTGCTCCTCCTGCAGCCAGAATGGCCTCAGCTGACTGAGGCTTCTGGGAATTTCCCCTCCAAATGTCTTAGAGAAGCCAGCTCTCCAGGCCATTTACAAGGCAGCAGGACCTGCCGCCGCCGCCGCCGCTGCCTCCAGGAGGGAGATTCTCCCTGCTGGAGCCCTTTGGGCTCAGCCCTGACGCAGCTGGAGGAGACACAGCAGGCAGCAAGTGCTCTGCTCCCTGTTAAGACCCTTCTTCAAAGAGCAGCCAGGAAAGGCTGTCCCAGTGCCCGGGCCCTCTGCATTCCCTGTGCCCTCTTCTCTGCGCCCAAACAGCCGCTTCTTACCGGAACGCTGCCGCCTGCCCGGTGCAGGCAGTGCAGGGCGCGCTCCAGGTTAGCTGCTGCCCCGGGAATGCCACGGGAGCTGGCCATGTCCAACAGTTCTCTTACTGCAAGCACAACAAAAAACCCACCGAAAGTCAGCCTTGAGGCCAGCAAGGGCAAAGACTGCCATGCAAGGCAGAAGGAAAGGCCGGGAGCTAAAGACAGCAGCTTGCAGAGTATGAAAAGGAGAGCAAAGCCAGGGCCAGCTGAACCAAGGGCCCACGCAGTGCTGGCTCTCCCTCCAAAGCAGCTTCTGTAAGAAGAAGTGGGGGCCAATCTGCGCTCTTCCAGTGGCAGACGGCCCTGACCAATTTGGAGAGCAAGGTGCTTGCTCTTGCTCCTTGCCTCTAACACTTCTACATGGGAAGATGGGCGAGACAAGGAGAGAAGCAGAGCCTGCAAAAGGCTGCCTTTTTACGCAAAAGGAGCCTTTTAAAGACCCAAGTAGCTCAGGGGTGGAAGAAAAGCTTGAAGCAAAGCTACCTCTGTCAGGTTTTTCCATGTCAGAGTCATCCTCCCCCCAGGGCTTCCAGACCAGGGTTGCAGGCTCTTCATCCTCACTTGGTGCTCTGCTCTGCAGCTCTGGCAGCTCAGCCTGAAAGTCGCTGCCAACATTGATGTGTCTAAAGGAAGAAGGAGGTGGAGGTGAGAAAGGCAAGTGGTCAAGAGAGCCTTCCTGTGCACCCACAGGCTTGAACCAATGCCACCCTGACTCTGAAAGAGCAGTTCTCCTCCTCGCCATTCCTCCAGTTTGCTGTCCTTTAACCCTATGCCAAAACTCACGGCTGAATCTGGGCTCTTGCTTTCCTTTTCATTGTGCCTCTCCTTTCCACCTGAAAGAGATCAAAGCAATGCTCCAGTTAAAAATCCTTCCTTCTCATCCTCATCATTGCAAAGCCCGAGCTCCTGTGTCCCAGCTCCTTTCTCTTTGCCGCCTTTTTGACATGGAATGTCCTAGGCAGGACCCTCTAGCAGTCAGCAGCTTCCTCAGAAGGGCAAGCAGAAGGCCATGCACTACTCTCTTCACTCCCGGGGCCACTGAGAAGAGCCAAGACAATGGCAGGGGAGATGTGCCAGTGCAGGCTTAGGTTGGATAGAAGGAAAAGGTTCTTCAGCCAGAGGCTGCTTGGGCACTGCAACAGCCTCCCCAGGGAAGGGGGCACAGCACCAAGCCTGACTGAGCTCCAAAAGTGTTTGGACACTGCTCTTGGGCACAGGCTGTGATTGTTGAGGCTGCCCTGGGCAGGCCCTGGACTTGGCCTCAGTGATCTTTGAGAATCCCTTCCAAGCCAGGAAATTCTGTGCTGCTGTGATTGTGCTCTTGAGGAGATGGCATTTGACGGCCGCCCCTGAGCATGAGGTAGAACCAGCCCTACGTGCACTGGAAAAAGAATCTATAAAGATATTAAAATAGCATGGATCTATAAGCCATGGAACTACGTAAGTATATAAGAATTGCTGATCCCAGATGGTTTTTGAAGTTGAAAGCCTGTGTTTGAGGAGAAGCCCAGTCAAATGCTTCTATGCCCTGAAGGACAGGGATGCCAGAGGAGAAGTGCCATCATTCTGGTGTTTGAAGCTTTGGAGCGAGTGTGAGCAGAGTCAGGGCATAAGGGGATTTGTTGACACTGAAGCCCTGAAGTGCTCAGCCACAAACAATTTGTTTTGGGGTCAGCACAAGATAGTTTGAGGACTGAAATGGGTGCCAAGAACTTTTAATCAGGTCATCCGTGGACGAGGATCTGCAACTGCACTGGGACACCTCTCTAGGTCCTCTATGGAAAGGTCTGTGTTTCCCCTGGAGGCAACATGATTCCTTCAGAAGCTGCAGCCTGCTTTCACGTGGAAGCTCGTCTGGGGAAAGTGAGCACGCAGCCTGTGTGTCGTGCTTGGTGGGAGAGGCAGCTGGAGCCTCCTGCCCCTGTGCTAGTGCTTTGAGGGCAAACGGGGATTTTCTTACCTTGGACGGTTCCCAAGTGCTCTGGGGATGCCTGGAGGCAGACGCGGAGACCAGGATGTCGGTGCAGAGGCCGGGTCTGGCGCTGAGTGCAGAAGGCGGCTGGTCAGGGACAGCCCAGGAGCTGATCCTGCAGCTGCTGCTGCAGCGCTGCTCCACCAGCGTTCCAGCAAGGGCCGCAGGAGCAGGAGACAACGACAGTTGCTATGGGCACAGCCCAACATTCCATCTAGAAGCCCAGGGGAGCCATGGGACAGAAAGAGGCATGGGCCGCCTCTGGCCCTTGTACTTCTTCTGCTGCAAGTTTGCTCTGAGAAGCTTCCCATGGGGCCTTTTCTCCTCAGTCGTCTGATGAGACGGGCAAAAGCAGTGCAGGGACAGCCCTGGGTCTTCCCGGTGCTTCTCTGCAAGGTGCCTCCAGCTGAACGTGCACAGGAGCCTGCCTCTGTGCAAAGGCCCAGACCTCATCTCCTGCCCTGGAGAACCAGAAGGGCTCCTCCCACTGGCTCTCCTCCAGCTCTGAGAGGAGCTGGAATTTGCAAGTTGTCCAGCGCAGAGCCAACTCCAGAGCTTCCTCTCAAAGTGGAGCCATTCATCCTGCCCCCTTTCTCAAGTCTCCTTTTGCGGCCCAATAATGTCACTGCATGTTTTCCCTCCTTTGGGCCTCTGAGCTGGTCTCTCACCTCATCACTCCTCCCTTGAAACTTGGAGAAACAGGATGGTTTTCAGGGCAACTGATGGGGACACACACACACACACACACAGGGACAGCACACGGGCATTTCTCTAGCAAACATTCATGCAGAATTTCTATAGCCCTCTTCCAGCTCCCTTGGAGAAGCTCGGTGTTTGTCCCCAAAAGACTCTGCCATTCCTCTAAGAAAGCAACACTAACAGAATTCCCTTTCCACACTGCTGGCCTTCACATTGGTTTTAATGCCTAGATCCCAGATATGACAAAACCCAGGCAGCTTTGCTGCTTTCCTGCCTGTCGTTAAGGAAAAGCCAATCTTGCTTCAGTCCCAGTCTTGCTTCCTTCCCAGCCTGCACGTTAGCCACTGGCCAGCAAACTGAGGGGGCAGCTGGAACAAGTCCCACTGCAAGGCAGATACTTTGTAGCATCCAAAGCCCACCTGCACCGCCTCCATCAGACAAGGGCAAGCTTCCCTCGGCTTCCCAGAAGCAGCCTGGCAATTGCCCCCTCCCTCGCCCCCTCTCCACCCTCCACAGCCCCTGCCACCAAAGCCTTGCTAGGCAGGGCCATTTGCTGGCCTCGATAAAAGAGTGCCTTTGATTCTTCTTTGGCGCAAGTGCCCGAGCTGTGAGAAGTCAGAGGATAATGATCACACCCGCTCTGCTTTAGCTAAGGAGATTGCTGGAGGCCCAGAGCGGGACACTGGTCCTTTCAAGAGAAACTGAAACTGAACTAGCCATGCCTTTGTGGTGCATGCGGATAGGAATTGGATAGAATCGGAGGGCTTAGAAACGTCCTCCAAGGTGGTCAGCTCCATCAGTCCCCCAAAATGAAACAAAGTTATGTTACTGGGCTCCAAAAAGGACTAAAGCCGCTGCTTTTATGCCAGAAAATATGGTGAGACCAGACCACTCATCTAGATCCAATTCCGTGAATTAAACAAAGCCTCCCTTTCCACTCCCAGCTGAGATGTTGAGGAATCAAAGGCTGAAGCCCCAGCGTTATTTCACTGGCAGTAAAGGAGACACACCTCAGTAAGTCCTGCCAGCTGAGCAAGGGGCTGGGCCCGGGGGAGGTGGCGCCTGCCCAGATTCTTCTCTCAGGGCAAGTGCCGTCTTTGCAACACCAGGCAAATGGAACAAACATTGCCGGAGTGTTTTCATACAGACAGAAAGACAAAATGGAACAAACTTTGGTTTAATGATAAAGATCCATTGGCTCTCAACAAAGGCAAAATGACAAAAGGCAGAGCATAGACAACACCCAACCTTTGAAATTTATTGATAAATCTAATAAAACTATTGAATCTTGAATAATACTAATGGATCTTAACGACTAAATTGAGGAGATTCCTATCATGTCAACTAACTAAGTAGAAGATTAAACTACCCTAAAAGCTTAAAAAACAGTCCTATTCCTATCTAGTCCTATTGATACCTAACTCTTGCTAGCCCTGGACAACCTGCAGGGTTGTCTAATTTGGTCTTTTCTTCTTGGTGAGGGGCTCTGCTGCCTTCCGAGGCCGATGTCTTCTCCTGTGGTTGTTCCTTTCCTTCACGGTTTCAAACACCCTGCAAGATAGGAAACAAACCATCCATTGCTCACTTTAGTACACACCATGAAACCAAGTGCCGAGATCTCCGTTTGAGTAGGAATTTCTGTCTTTTCGGGCAGTGGCACATTTGTGAATTGATCAGCACCATGAGTCTGATCGTTCTACTTTCAATGCCTTGAAATGTCTTCCTCCTTTTGCTGCATCCTCTTTTGAATATGACCAGCAGCATCAAACCAAGCTTTGATGGATCTATTCCTACTTGTATGAACTGTGTCTTGTTGGGGCACGGCAAGGTTTCATTGTGAAGGCTGGGTTTTACCTAAGCTCTTTGGGTTTGAGGTGGGTGTTAAGCTTGACCACGGCTGCCGGGGGCGATGCTGCAAGTGCCCCCAGCTTCCCCTGAGGTGCCTTTGAAAAGGGTCAGCCCGTTTTAGTCCAAAGGCGCAGCTTTGAGCAGAAAGAGGAGGAACTTGCGCACCGTTTGCACTGCCCGCAGGGAAAGGGGCCTCCCGCCGAGCGGGGCGGCTGGCGCGCTTGGCAGCAGGGACACTCGGCGCTGCGAGCCCTCTTGCGGCTTCTCTTCCCTGTCTCCCCGTTCTCCTTTCTGGGAGGGCTTTTTCTCCCCTTTGCTTTGCCCACAATCTGGAAATCAAAGAGTCCTTATCAATGCTTCCTTCCTCTCACAAAGCTGGAAATCAGAGCATCCAGCACAAAAATCTATCGGCCTAAGCAAATCCTTCCAGACCCTCAAGAGCTGAGAAAACGGCTGCCTTTGCCAATGGGCTGCGGCGGGCTGCCAACCCAGAGCTTGGAGGAAAATACTCCTCTTTTCTACAGGCCAAAGGGGTGGGATAAATACCTGCCTATTTAGAGCTCTACATTTCTTATTTCTACCTTTCTGCCTAACATCTATTTCTCTCTGCTTTTCCTCCACAAATGTCTAGGCAATGGCATTTAAATTCAGTCCAATTAGGGTAGACACATGGTTAGCCATTTTCTAGTCCCCAAAATAATCTCCCTCCCTGTCTCTCTCTCTCACATGATGTGAAGCAAATTGCTCTTTGCCGGTAAGGAAAGTTTTAGGGGAGCCACGGCACCGGCAGCTCCTTCTTGGGGAGTATGCTACGATGCTAGAAAAACTCCCTGAAAATCTGCAGCATATCCACAAAGGCAGCCTGGATTGCTGATGTCAGCAAGCAGTGGGGAATTAAGGGTCTGATTGGAGTCAGCGAGGGTGCCAGCCCTTGAGAAGCCCATCTGTAGAGAGTCAAAGCCCATTTTGGTGGCGCTGCTGCTTCCTTGGGTCAAAGTTAGGCTCCAGAATTGCATACTTCAGGGCAGCAGCAAAAGGAAGCCCCGGGCAGCATCTGCTGTGCCTTTCCCAGCGCGTGGGACGATGTGATCCTGGCAAAGGGGCGTCTGGCATGGCTCGCCAGCAGCTTTTCTCCCCTTCTGCCAGTTTCTCGACCTTCCTGGCACGTCTCGATTTTCTTGCCCCTCACCTGAGCCAGAGTGCTGGCAAGTTTATGCTCCTTTTTCCAGGAGTAGTAGTACTCCACACACTGTGCCACGGTCTTAGTCTGGATCTGTTGTGAAGAGAAAAAGAAGGAGTCGAAAATGGTGTCGGGTGCACTGGGGAAAAAGTAGAATATGGAGTGAACTAGGAAGGAAAAGCATGAAGTAAATGGAGTAGGGTGTAAAATGAAATCAACATGGGGAAAGAGAGGCATCATGCAATGTCTTAAACCCTGTATTCTGCTAGGTGGTAATACACGCAATGCACAGATCAACAACAAATCCATCTAGCACAGTTCTTCTTTCCCCGCTTCCCTCCAGTTATGCCAGCACACCGTCTTGTGGAAGCAGCAGCAGACCTGTGCGACAAGTCTGACAGAAGAAAGCTTCATCTTCCAAAAGAGCTTGGAGAAAAGGGCTGGAGAGGCAGGATCATCCTTTTGACACAGGCTTTTGATGTCCCCTTTTGTTACTTCTTGAAGATACTTGGTACTTGAGAAGAGAGAGACTGAAGCCCAGTGCTTGTTCCCAGAAATAACCAAGCTTTCCTCCTGACGATCTGCTCGGGTAAAGAATGTCCCGTGGCTTTACCTGCTTCTGGATGAGATGAAAATCCTTGCCGTAGGTGTGGAAAGCCTTTTGGAAGGACTCCTTCTCCTCAGGTGTCCATCTATCAGAGCCTGGCAAGAAAAAGCAGCGGGTAGTAAACGCATCCCTTGATCCACACCAAGTAGATCCCACTGGCTGCCGAAAGAAAATGGTGGCAGGCCGTCATTCACGTGTGTGTACGTGTCTGCTCCCTCAGAAGGTCATGAAGACAAGAGCAGGCATTGCCCGGGAAGAAGGATTGGAAAGCAAGTAAAGCTGAAGGACTAGATGCTGGTGCTTCCCCACCCGCAGAGGAGACAAGACCTTGTGCTGGTGTTAAGCACAATTGCTTTAAGCAGAAACCCTTGCCACTACAATGAAGGGGACGGCGGCATCTGTCAGGGACGCAAGAAGCTCTGCTTTGCTTACCTGCGTAATGATAATCAGCCATGGGGTGGCCTTGAGGTGTTGCAGGCCCCTCTGAGAGCAGCATCTCCAGAGCCTCCTGCAAGATCAAGAGGGAAGAGGCTTTAGCCGCCCCACCACATTAAAAATGAGCCAAAAAATCACAGGTGCTGCCTTGCAGCTACTTTGCCTCTCCAGACATTCAAGCGACTGTATCCCATGTGGGTGAAACACTGTCATTTGCTCCAAGTCCCTGGTTTTTGCTGCCCAACCCTTTGATCCTGGTCCCCGAGAGTGGCCTTTTGCTCACCAACCTAAGGATTTTGCTGCTCCTCCTGCAGCCAGAATGGCCTCAGCTGACTGAGGCTTCTGGGAATTTCCCCTCCAAATGTCTTAGAGAACCCAGCTCTCCAGGCCATTTACAAGGCAGCAGGACCTGCCGCCGCCGCCGCCACTGCCTCCAGGAGGGAGATTCTCCCTGCTGGAGCCCTTTGGGCTCAGCCCTGACGCAGCTGGAGGAGACACAGCAGGCAGCAAGTGCTCTGCTCCCTGTTAAGACCCTTCTTCAAAGAGCAGCCAGGAAAGGCTGTCCCAGTGCCCGGGCCCTCTGCATTCCCTGTGCCCTCTTCTCTGCGCCCAAACAGCCGCTTCTTACCGGAACGCTGCCGCGTGCCCGGTGCAGGCAGTGCAGGGCGCGCTCCAGGTTAGCTGCTGCCCCGGGAATGCCACGGGAGCTGGCCATGTCCAACAGTTCTCTTACTGCAAGCACAACAAAAAACCCACCGAAAGTCAGCCTTGAGGCCAGCAAGGGCAAAGACTGCCATGCAAGGCAGAAGGAAAGGCCGGGAGCTAAAGACAGCAGCTTGCAGAGTATGAAAAGTAGAGCAAAGCCAGGGCCAGCTGAACCAAGGGCCCACGCAGTGCTGGCTCTCCCTCCAAAGCAGCTTCTGTAAGAAGAAGTGGGGGCCAATCTCCGCTCTTCCAGTGGCAGACGGCCCTGACCAATTTGGAGAGCAAGGTGCTTGCTCTTGCTCCTTGCCTCTAACACTTCTACATGGGAAGATGGGCGAGACAAGGAGAGAAGCAGAGCCTGCAAAAGGCTGCCTTTTTACGCAAAAGGAGCCTTTTAAAGACCCAAGTAGCTCAGGGGTGGAAGAAAAGCTTGAAGCAAAGCTACCTCTGTCAGGTTTTTCCATGTCAGAGTCATCCTCCCCCCAGGGCTTCCAGACCAGGGTTGCAGGCTCTTCATCCTCACTTGGTGCTCTGCTCTGCAGCTCTGGCAGCTCAGCCTGAAAGTCGCTGCCAACATTGATGTGTCTAAAGGAAGAAGGAGGTGGAGGTGAGAAAGGCAAGTGGTCAAGAGAGCCTTCCTGTGCACCCACAGGCTTGAACCAATGCCACCCTGACTCTGAAAGAGCAGTTCTCCTCCTCGCCATTCCTCCAGTTTGCTGTCCTTTAACCCTATGCCAAAACTCACGGCTGAATCTGGGCTCTTGCTTTCCTTTTCATTGTGCCTCTCCTTTCCACCTGAAAGAGATCAAAGCAATGCTCCAGTTAAAAATCCTTCCTTCTCATCCTCATCATTGCAAAGCCCGAGCTCCTGTGTCCCAGCTCCTTTCTCTTTGCCGCCTTTTTGACATGGAATGTCCTAGGGAGGACCCTCTAGCGGTCAGCAGCTTCCTCAGGAGGGCAAGCACAAGGCCATGCACTACTCTCTTCACTCCCGGGGCCACTGAGAAGAGCCAAGACAATGGCAGGGGAGATGTGCCAGTGCAGGCTTAGGTTGGATAGAAGGAAAAGGTTCTTCAGCCAGAGGCTGCTTGGGCACTGCAACAGCCTCCCCAGGGAAGGGGGCACAGCACCAAGTCTGACTGAGCTCCAAAAGTGTTTGGACACTGCTCTTGGGCACAGGCTGTGATTGTTGAGGCTGCCCTGGGCAGGCCCTGGACTTGGCCTCAGTGATCTTTGAGAATCCCTTCCAAGCCAGGAAATTCTGTGCTACTGTGATTGTGCTCTTGAGGAGATGGCATTTGACGGCCGCCCCTGAGCATGAGGTAGAACCAGCCCTACGTGCACTGGAAAAAGAATCTATAAAGATATTAAAATAGCATGGATCTATAAGCCATGGAACTACGTAAGTATATAAGAATTGCTGATCCCAGATGGTTTTTGAAGTTGAAAGCCTGTGTTTGAGCAGAAGCCCAGTCAAATGCTTCTATGCCCTGAAGGACAGGGATGCCAGAGGAGAAGTGCCATCATTCTGGTGTTTGAAGCTTTGGAGCGGGTGTGAGCAGAGTCAGGGCATAAGGGGATTTGTTGACACTGAAGCCCTGAAGTGCTCAGCCACAAACAATTTGTTTTGGGGTCAGCACAAGATAGTTTGAGGACTGAAATGGGTGCCAAGAACTTTTAATCAGGTCATCCGTGGATGAGGATCTGCAACTGCACTGGGACACCTCTCTAGGTCCTCTATGGAAAGGTCTGTGTTTCCCCTGGAGGCAACATGATTCCTTCAGAAGCTGCAGCCTGCTTTCACGTGGAAGCTCGTCTGGGGAAAGTGAGCACGCAGCCTGTGTGTCGTGCTTGGTGGGAGAGGCAGCTGGAGCCTCCTGCCCCTGTGCTAGTGCTTTGAGGGCAAACGGGGATTTTCTTACCTTGGACGGTTCCCAAGTGCTCTGGGATGCCCGGAGGCAGACGCGGAGACCAGGATGTCGGTGCAGAGGCCGGGTCTGGCGCTGAGTGCAGAAGGCGGCTGGTCAGGGACAGCCCAGGAGCTGATGCTGCAGCTGCTGCTGCAGCGCTGCTCCACCAGCGTTCCAGCAAGGGCCGCAGGAGCAGGAGACAACGACAGTTGCTATGGGCACAGCCCAACATTCCATCTAGAAGCCCAGGGGAGCCATGGGACAGAAAGAGGCATGGGCCGCCTCTGGCCCTTGTACTTCTTCTGCTGCAAGTTTGCTCTGAGAAGCTTCCCATGGGGCCTTTTCTCCTCAGTCGTCTGATGAGACGGGCAAAAGCAGTGCAGGGACAGCCCTGGGTCTTCCCGGTGCTTCTCTGCAAGGTGCCTCCAGCTGAACGTGCACAGGAGCCTGCCTCTGTGCAAGGGCCCAGACCTCATCTCCTGCCCTGGAGAACCAGAAGGGCTCCTCCCACTGGCTCTCCTCCAGCTCTGAGAGGAGCTGGAATTTGCAAGTTGTCCAGCGCAGAGCCAACTCCAGAGCTTCCTCTCAAAGTGGAGCCATTCATCCTGCCCCCTTTCTCAATTCTCCTTTTGCGGCCCAATAATGTCACTGCATGTTTTCCCTCCTTTGGGCCTCTGAGCTGGTCTCTCACCTCATCACTCCTCCCTTGAAACTTGGAGAAACAGGATGGTTTTCAGGGCAACTGATGGGGACACACACACACACACACAGGGACAGCACACGGGCATTTCTCTAGCCAACATTCATGCAGAATTTCTATAGCCCTCTTCCAGCTCCCTTGGAGAAGCTCGGTGTTTGTCCCCAAAAGACTCTGCCATTCCTCTAAGAAAGCAACACTAACAGAATTCCCTTTCCACACTGCTGGCCTTCACATTGGTTTTAATGCCTAGATCCCAGATATGACAAAACCCAGGCAGCTTTGCTGCTTTCCTGCCTGTCGTTAAGGAAAAGCCAATCTTGCTTCAGTCCCAATCTTGCTTCCTTCCCAGCCTGCACGTTAGCCACTGGCCAGCAAACTGAGGGGGCAGCTGGAACAAGTCCCACTGCAAGGCAGATACTTTGTAGGCTCCAAAGCCCAGCTGCACCGCCTCCATCAGACAAGGGCAAGCTTCCCTCGGCTTCCCAGAAGCAGCCTGGCAATTGCCCCCTCCCTCGCCCCCTCTCCACCCTCCACAACCCCTGCCACCAAAGCCTTGCTAGGCAGGGCCATTTGCTGGCCTCGAAGAAAGAGTGCCTTTGATTCTTCTTTGGTGCAAGTGCCCGAACTGTGAGAAGTCAGAGGATAATGATCACACCCGCTCTGCTTTAGCTAAGGAGATTGCTGGAGGCCCAGAGCGGGACACTGGTCCTTTCAAGAGAAACTGAAACTGAACTAGCCATGCCTTTGTGGTGCATGCGGATAGGAATTGGATAGAATCGGAGGGCTTAGAAACATCCTCCAAGGTGGTCAGCTCCATCAGTCCCCCAAAATGAAACAAAGTTATGTTACTGGACTCCAAAAAGGACTAAAGCCGCTGCTTTTATGCCAGAAAATATGGTGAGACCAGACCACTCATCTAGATCCAATTCCGTGAATTAAACAAAGCCTCCCTTTCCACTCCCAGCTGATATGTTGAGGAATCAAAGGCTGAAGCCCCAGCGTTATTTCACTGGCAGTAAAGGAGACACACCTCAGTAAGTCCTGCCAGCTGAGCAAGGGGCTGGGCCCGGGGGAGGTGGCGCCTGCCCAGATTCTTCTCTCAGGACAAGTGCCGTCTTTGCAACACCAGGCAAATGGAACAAACATTGCCGGAGTGTTTTCATACAGACAGAAAGACAAAATGGAACAAACTTTGGTTTAATGATAAAGACCCATTGGCTCTCAACAAAGGCAAAATGACAAAAGGCAGAGCATAGACAACACCCAACCTTTGAAATTTATTGATAAATCTAATAAAACTATTGAATCTTGAATAATACTAATGGATCTTAACGACTAAATTGAGGAGATTCCTATCATGTCAACTAACTAAGTAGAAGATTAAACTACCCTAAAAGCTTAAAAAACAGTCCTATTCCTATCTAGTCCTATTGATACCTAACTCTTGCTAGCCCTGGACAACCTGCAGGGTTGTCTAATTTCAAAGTCTTGTCTTCTTGGCGAGAGGCTCTGCTTCCTTCCGAGGCCGATGTCTTCTCCTGTGGTTGTTCCTTTCCTTCACGGTTTCAAACACCCTGCAAGATAGGAAACAAACCATCCATTGCTCACTTTAGTACACACCATGAAACCAAGTGCCGAGATCTCCGTTTGAGTAGGAATTTCTGTCTTTTCGGGCAGTGGCACATTTGTGAATTGATCAGCACCATGAGTCTGATCGTTCTACTATCAATGCCTTGAAATGTCTTCCTCCTTTTGCTGCATCCTCTTTTGAATTTGATCAGCAGCATCAAACCAAGCTTTGATGGATCTATTCCTACTTGTATGAACTGTGTCTTGTTGGGGCACGGCAAGGTTTCATTGTGAAGGCTGGGTTTTACCTAAGCTCTTTGGGTTTGAGGTGGGTGTTAAGCTTGACCACGGCTGCCGGGGGCGATGCTGCAAGTGCCCCCAGCTTCCCCTGCGGTGCCTTTGAAAAGGGTCAGCCCGTTTTAGTCCAAAGGCGCAGCTTTGAGCAGAAAGAGGAGGAACTTACGCACCGTTTGCACTGCCCGCAGGGAAAGGGGCCTCCCGCCGAGCGGGGCGGCTGGCGCGCTTGGCAGCAGGGACACTCGGTGCTGCGAGCCCTCTTGCGGCTTCTCTTCCCTGTCTCCCCGTTCTCCTTTCTGGGAGGGCTTTTCCTCCTCTTTGCTTTGCCCACACTCTGGAAATCAAAGAGTCCTTATCAATGCTTCCTTCCTCTCACAAAGCTGGAAATCAGAGCATCCAGCACAAAAATCTATCGTCTAAGCAAATCCTTCCAGACCCTCAAGAGCTGAGAAAACGGCTGCCTTTGCCAATGGGCTGCGGCGGGCTGCCAACCCAGAGCTTGGAGGAAAATACTCCTCTTTTCTACAGGCCAAAGGGGTGGGATAAATACCTGCCTATTTAGAGCTCTACATTTCTTATTTCTACCTTTCTGCCTAACATCTATTTCTCTCTGCTTTTCCTCCACAAATGTCTAGGCAATGGCATTTAAATTCAGTCCAATTAGGGTAGACACATGGTCAGCCATTTTCTAGTCCCCAAAATAATCTCCCTCCCTGTCTCTCTCTCTCACATGATGTGAAGCAAATTGCTCTTTGCCGGTAAGGAAAGTTTTAGGGGAGCCACGGCACCGGCAGCTCCTTCTTGGGGAGTATGCTGCGATGCTAGAAAAACTCCCTGAAAATCTGCAGCATATCCACAAAGGCAGCCTGGATTGCTGATGTCAGCAAGCAGTGGGGAATTAAGGGTCTGATTGGAGTCAGCGAGGGTGCCAGCCCTTGAGAAGCCCATCTGTAGAGAGTCAAAGCCCATTTTGGTGGCGCTGCTGCTTCCTTGGGTCAAAGTTAGGCTCCAGAATTGCATACTTCAGGGCAGCAGCACAAGGAAGCCCCGGGCAGCATCTGCTGTGCCTTTCCCAGCGCGTGGGACGATGTGATCCTGGGCAAAGGGGCGTCTGGCATGGCTCGCCAGCAGCTTTTCTCCCCTTCTGCCAGTTTCTCGACCTTCCTGGCACGTCTCGATTTTCTTGCCCCTCACCTGAGCCAGAGTGCTGGCAAGTTTATGCTCCTTTTTCCAGGAGTAGTAGTACTCCACACACTGTGCCACGGTCTTAGTCTGGATCTGTTGTGAAGAGAAAAAGAAGGAGTCGAAAATGGTGTCGGGTGCACTGGGGAAAAAGTAGAATATGGAGTGAACTAGGAAGGAAAAGCATGAAGTAAATGGAGTAGGGTGTAAAATGAAATCAACATGGGGAAAGAGAGGCATCATGCAATGTCTTAAACCCTGTATTCTGCTAGGTGGTAATACACGCAATGCACAGATCAACAACAAATCCATCTAGCACAGTTCTTCTTTCCCCGCTTCCCTCCAGTTATGCCAGCACACCGTCTTGTGGAAGCAGCAGCAGACCTGTGCGACAAGTCTGACAGAAGAAAGCTTCATCTTCCAAAAGAGCTTGGAGAAAAGGGCTGGAGAGGCAGGATCATCCTTTTGACACAGGCTTTTGATGTCCCCTTTTGTTACTTCTTGAAGATACTTGGTACTTGAGAAGAGAGAGACTGAAGGCCAGGGCTTGTTCCCAGAAATAACCAGGCTTTCCTCCTGACGATCTGCTCGGGTAAAGAATGTCCCGTGGCTTTACCTGCTTCTGGATGAGATGAAAATCCTTGCCGTAGGTGTGGAAAGCCTTTTGGAAGGACTCCTTCTCCTCAGGTGTCCATCTATCAGAGCCTGGCAAGAAAAAGCAGCGGGTAGTAAACGCATCCCTTGATCCACACCAAGTAGATCCCACTGGCTGCCGAAAGAAAATGGTGGCAGGCCGTCATTCACGTGTGTGTACGTGTCTGCTCCCTCAGAAGGTCATGAAGACAAGAGCAGGCATTGCCCGGGAAGAAGGATTGGAAAGCAAGTAAAGCTGAAGGACTAGATGCTGGTGCTTCCCCACCTGCAGAGGAGACAAGACCTTGTGCTGGTGTTAAGCACAATTGCTTTAAGCAGAAACCCTTGCCACTACAATGAAGGGGACGGCGGCATCTGTCAGGGACGCAAGAAGCTCTGCTTTGCTTACCTGCGTAATGATAATCAGCCATGGGGTGGCCTTGAGGTGTTGCAGGCCCCTCTGAGAGCAGCATCTCCAGAGCCTCCTGCAAGATCAAGAGGGAAGAGGCTTTAGCCGCCCCACCACATTAAAAATGAGCCAAAAAATCACAGGTGCTGCCTTGCAGCTACTTAGCCTCTCCAGACATTCAAGCGACTGTATCCCATGTGGGTGAAACACTGTCATTTGCTCCAAGTCCCTGGTTTTTGCTGCCCAACCCTTTGATCCTGGTCCCCGAGAGTGGCCTTTTGCTCACCAACCTAAGGATTTTGCTGCTCCTCCTGCAGCCAGAATGGCCTCAGCTGACTGAGGCTTCTGGGAATTTCCCCTCCAAATGTCTTAGAGAAGCCAGCTCTCCAGGCCATTTACAAGGCAGCAGGACCTTCCGCCGCCGCCGCCGCCTCCAGGAGGGAGATTCTCCCTGCTGGAGCCCTTTGGGCTCAGCCCTGACGCAGCTGGAGGAGACACAGCAGGCAGCAAGTGCTCTGCTCCCTGTTAAGACCCTTCTTCAAAGAGCAGCCAGGAAAGGCTGTCCCAGTGCCCGGGCCCTCTGCATTCCCTGTGCCCTCTTCTCTGCGCCCAAACAGCCGCTTCTTACCGGAACGCTGCCGCGTGCCCGGTGCAGGCAGTGCAGGGCGCGCTCCAGGTTAGCTGCTGCCCCGGGAATGCCACGGGAGCTGGCCATGTCCAACAGTTCTCTTACTGCAAGCACAACAAAAAACCCACTGAAAGTCAGCCTTGAGGCCAGCAAGGGCAAAGACTGCCATGCAAGGCAGAAGGAAAGGCCGGGAGCTAAAGACAGCAGCTTGGAGAGTATGAAAAGGAGAGCAAAGCCAGGGCCAGCTGAAGCAAGGGCCCACGCAGTGCTGGCTCTCCCTCCAAAGCAGCTTCTGGAAGAAGAAGTGGGGGCCAATCTCCGCTCTTCCAGTGGCAGACGGCCCTGACCAATTTGGAGAGCAAGGTGCTTGCTCTTGCTCCTTGCCTCTAACACTTCTACATGGGAAGATGGGCGAGACAAGGAGAGAAGCAGAGCCTGCAAAAGGCTGCCTTTTTACGCAAAAGGAGCCTTTTAAAGACCCAAGTAGCTCAGGGGTGGAAGAAAAGCTTGAAGCAAAGCTACCTCTGTCAGGTTTTTCCATGTCAGAGTCATCCTCCCCCCAGGGCTTCCAGACCAGGGTTGCAGGCTCTTCATCCTCACTTGGTGCTCTGCTCTGCAGCTCTGGCAGCTCAGCCTGAAAGTCGCTGCCAACATTGATGTGTCTAAAGGAAGAAGGAGGTGGAGGTGAGAAAGGCAAGTGGTCAAGAGAGCCTTCCTGTGCACCCACAGGCTTGAACCAATGCCACCCTGACTCTGAAAGAGCAGTTCTCCTCCTCGCCATTCCTCCAGTTTGCTGTCCTTTAACCCTATGCCAAAACTCACGGCTGAATCTGGGCTCTTGCTTTCCTTTTCATTGTGCCTCTCCTTTCCACCTGAAAGAGATCAAAGCAATGCTCCAGTTAAAAATCCTTCCTTCTCATCCTCATCATTGCAAAGCCCGAGCTCCTGTGTCCCAGCTCCTTTCTCTTTGCCGCCTTTTTGACATGGAATGTCCTAGGGAGGACCCTCTAGCGGTCAGCAGCTTCCTCAGAAGGTCAAGCAGAAGGCCATGCACTACTCTCTTCACTCCCGGGGCCACTGAGAAGAGCCAAGACAATGGCAGGGGAGATGTGCCAGTGCAGGCTTAGGTTGGATAGAAGGAAAAGGTTCTTCAGCCAGAGGCTGCTTGGGCACTGCAACAGCCTCCCCAGGGAAGGGGGCACAGCACCAAGTCTGACTGAGCTCCAAAAGTGTTTGGACACTGCTCTTGGGCACAGGCTGTGATTGTTGAGGCTGCCCTGGGCAGGCCCTGGACTTGGGCTCAGTGATCTTTGAGAATCCCTTCCAAGCCAGGAAATTCTGTGCTACTGTGATTGTGCTCTTGAGGAGATGGCATTTGACGGCCGCCCCTGAGCATGAGGTAGAACCAGCCCTACGTGCACTGGAAAAAGAATCTAGAAAGATATTAAAATAGCATGGATCTATAAGCCATGGAACTACGTAAGTATATAAGAATTGCTGATCCCAGATGGTTTTTGAAGTTGAAAGCCTGTGTTTGAGCAGAAGCCCAGTCAAATGCTTCTATGCCCTGAAGGACAGGGATGCCAGAGGAGAAGTGCCATCATTCTGGTGTTTGAAGCTTTGGAGCGGGTGTGAGCAGAGTCAGGGCATAAGGGGATTTGTTGACACTGAAGCCCTGAAGTGCTCAGCCACAAACAATTTGTTTTGGGGTCAGCACAAGATAGTTTGAGGACTGAAATGGGTGCCAAGAACTTTTAATCAGGTCATCCGTGGACGAGGATCTGCAACTGCACTGGGACACCTCTCTAGGTCCTCTATGGAAAGGTCTGTGTTTCCCCTGGAGGCAACATGATTCCTTCAGAAGCTGCAGCCTGCTTTCACGTGGAAGCTCGTCTGGGGAAAGTGAGCACGCAGCCTGTGTGTCGTGCTTGGTGGGAGAGGCAGCTGGAGCCTCCTGCCCCTGTGCTAGTGCTTTGAGGGCAAACGGGGATTTTCTTACCTTGGACGGTTCCCAAGTGCTCTGGGGATGCCTGGAGGCAGACGCGGAGACCAGGATGTCGGTGCAGAGGCCGGGTCTGGCGCTGAGTGCAGAAGGCGGCTGGTCAGGGACAGCCCAGGAGCTGATCCTGCAGCTGCTGCTGCAGCGCTGCTCCACCAGCGTTCCAGCAAGGGCCGCAGGAGCAGGAGACAACGACAGTTGCTATGGGCACAGCCCAACATTCCATCTAGAAGCCCAGGGGAGCCATGGGACAGAAAGAGGCATGGGCCGCCTCTGGCCCTTGTACTTCTTCTGCTGCAAGTTTGCTCTGAGAAGCTTCCCATGGGGCCTTTTCTCCTCAGTCGTCTGATGAGACGGGCAAAAGCAGTGCAGGGACAGCCCTGGGTCTTCCCGGTGCTTCTCTGCAAGGTGCCTCCAGCTGAACGTGCACAGGAGCCTGCCTCTGTGCAAAGGCCCAGACCTCATCTCCTGCCCTGGAGAACCAGAAGGGCTCCTCCCACTGGCTCTCCTCCAGCTCTGAGAGGAGCTGGAATTTGCAAGTTGTCCAGCGCAGAGCCAACTCCAGAGCTTCCTCTCAAAGTGGAGCCATTCATCCTGCCCCCTTTCTCAAGTCTCCTTTTGCGGCCCAATAATGTCACTGCATGTTTTCCCTCCTTTGGGCCTCTGAGCTGGTCTCTCA
Organism: Molothrus aeneus; assembly: GCF_037042795.1. NCBI lineage: Eukaryota > Metazoa > Chordata > Aves > Passeriformes > Icteridae > Molothrus > Molothrus aeneus. The sequence goes on along the minus strand of NW_027099079.1, from coordinate 2,023,841 downwards.
CCTCATCACTCCTCCCTTGAAACTTGGAGAAACAGGATGGTTTTCAGGGCAACTGATGGGGACACACACACACACACACACAGGGACAGCACACGGGCATTTCTCTAGCAAACATTCATGCAGAATTTCTATAGCCCTCTTCCAGCTCCCTTGGAGAAGCTCGGTGTTTGTCCCCAAAAGACTCTGCCATTCCTCTAAGAAAGCAACACTAACAGAATTCCCTTTCCACACTGCTGGCCTTCACATTGGTTTTAATGCCTAGATCCCAGATATGACAAAACCCAGGCAGCTTTGCTGCTTTCCTGCCTGTCGTTAAGGAAAAGCCAATCTTGCTTCAGTCCCAGTCTTGCTTCCTTCCCAGCCTGCACGTTAGCCACTGGCCAGCAAACTGAGGGGGCAGCTGGAACAAGTCCCACTGCAAGGCAGATACTTTGTAGCATCCAAAGCCCACCTGCACCGCCTCCATCAGACAAGGGCAAGCTTCCCTCGGCTTCCCAGAAGCAGCCTGGCAATTGCCCCCTCCCTCGCCCCCTCTCCACCCTCCACAGCCCCTGCCACCAAAGCCTTGCTAGGCAGGGCCATTTGCTGGCCTCGATAAAAGAGTGCCTTTGATTCTTCTTTGGCGCAAGTGCCCGAGCTGTGAGAAGTCAGAGGATAATGATCACACCCGCTCTGCTTTAGCTAAGGAGATTGCTGGAGGCCCAGAGCGGGACACTGGTCCTTTCAAGAGAAACTGAAACTGAACTAGCCATGCCTTTGTGGTGCATGCGGATAGGAATTGGATAGAATCGGAGGGCTTAGAAACGTCCTCCAAGGTGGTCAGCTCCATCAGTCCCCCAAAATGAAACAAAGTTATGTTACTGGGCTCCAAAAAGGACTAAAGCCGCTGCTTTTATGCCAGAAAATATGGTGAGACCAGACCACTCATCTAGATCCAATTCCGTGAATTAAACAAAGCCTCCCTTTCCACTCCCAGCTGAGATGTTGAGGAATCAAAGGCTGAAGCCCCAGCGTTATTTCACTGGCAGTAAAGGAGACACACCTCAGTAAGTCCTGCCAGCTGAGCAAGGGGCTGGGCCCGGGGGAGGTGGCGCCTGCCCAGATTCTTCTCTCAGGGCAAGTGCCGTCTTTGCAACACCAGGCAAATGGAACAAACATTGCCGGAGTGTTTTCATACAGACAGAAAGACAAAATGGAACAAACTTTGGTTTAATGATAAAGATCCATTGGCTCTCAACAAAGGCAAAATGACAAAAGGCAGAGCATAGACAACACCCAACCTTTGAAATTTATTGATAAATCTAATAAAACTATTGAATCTTGAATAATACTAATGGATCTTAACGACTAAATTGAGGAGATTCCTATCATGTCAACTAACTAAGTAGAAGATTAAACTACCCTAAAAGCTTAAAAAACAGTCCTATTCCTATCTAGTCCTATTGATACCTAACTCTTGCTAGCCCTGGACAACCTGCAGGGTTGTCTAATTTGGTCTTTTCTTCTTGGTGAGGGGCTCTGCTGCCTTCCGAGGCCGATGTCTTCTCCTGTGGTTGTTCCTTTCCTTCACGGTTTCAAACACCCTGCAAGATAGGAAACAAACCATCCATTGCTCACTTTAGTACACACCATGAAACCAAGTGCCGAGATCTCCGTTTGAGTAGGAATTTCTGTCTTTTCGGGCAGTGGCACATTTGTGAATTGATCAGCACCATGAGTCTGATGGTTCTACTTTCAATGCCTTGAAATGTCTTCCTCCTTTTGCTGCATCCTCTTTTGAATATGACCAGCAGCATCAAACCAAGCTTTGATGGATCTATTCCTACTTGTATGAACTGTGTCTTGTTGGGGCACGGCAAGGTTTCATTGTGAAGGCTGGGTTTTACCTAAGCTCTTTGGGTTTGAGGTGGGTGTTAAGCTTGACCACGGCTGCCGGGGGCGATGCTGCAAGTGCCCCCAGCTTCCCCTGAGGTGCCTTTGAAAAGGGTCAGCCCGTTTTAGTCCAAAGGCGCAGCTTTGAGCAGAAAGAGGAGGAACTTGCGCACCGTTTGCACTGCCCGCAGGGAAAGGGGCCTCCCGCCGAGCGGGGCGGCTGGCGCGCTTGGCAGCAGGGACACTCGGCGCTGCGAGCCCTCTTGCGGCTTCTCTTCCCTGTCTCCCCGTTCTCCTTTCTGGGAGGGCTTTTTCTCCCCTTTGCTTTGCCCACAATCTGGAAATCAAAGAGTCCTTATCAATGCTTCCTTCCTCTCACAAAGCTGGAAATCAGAGCATCCAGCACAAAAATCTATCGGCCTAAGCAAATCCTTCCAGACCCTCAAGAGCTGAGAAAACGGCTGCCTTTGCCAATGGGCTGCGGCGGGCTGCCAACCCAGAGCTTGGAGGAAAATACTCCTCTTTTCTACAGGCCAAAGGGGTGGGATAAATACCTGCCTATTTAGAGCTCTACATTTCTTATTTCTACCTTTCTGCCTAACATCTATTTCTCTCTGCTTTTCCTCCACAAATGTCTAGGCAATGGCATTTAAATTCAGTCCAATTAGGGTAGACACATGGTTAGCCATTTTCTAGTCCCCAAAATAATCTCCCTCCCTGTCTCTCTCTCTCACATGATGTGAAGCAAATTGCTCTTTGCCGGTAAGGAAAGTTTTAGGGGAGCCACGGCACCGGCAGCTCCTTCTTGGGGAGTATGCTACGATGCTAGAAAAACTCCCTGAAAATCTGCAGCATATCCACAAAGGCAGCCTGGATTGCTGATGTCAGCAAGCAGTGGGGAATTAAGGGTCTGATTGGAGTCAGCGAGGGTGCCAGCCCTTGAGAAGCCCATCTGTAGAGAGTCAAAGCCCATTTTGGTGGCGCTGCTGCTTCCTTGGGTCAAAGTTAGGCTCCAGAATTGCATACTTCAGGGCAGCAGCAAAAGGAAGCCCCGGGCAGCATCTGCTGTGCCTTTCCCAGCGCGTGGGACGATGTGATCCTGGCAAAGGGGCGTCTGGCATGGCTCGCCAGCAGCTTTTCTCCCCTTCTGCCAGTTTCTCGACCTTCCTGGCACGTCTCGATTTTCTTGCCCCTCACCTGAGCCAGAGTGCTGGCAAGTTTATGCTCCTTTTTCCAGGAGTAGTAGTACTCCACACACTGTGCCACGGTCTTAGTCTGGATCTGTTGTGAAGAGAAAAAGAAGGAGTCGAAAATGGTGTCGGGTGCACTGGGGAAAAAGTAGAATATGGAGTGAACTAGGAAGGAAAAGCATGAAGTAAATGGAGTAGGGTGTAAAATGAAATCAACATGGGGAAAGAGAGGCATCATGCAATGTCTTAAACCCTGTATTCTGCTAGGTGGTAATACACGCAATGCACAGATCAACAACAAATCCATCTAGCACAGTTCTTCTTTCCCCGCTTCCCTCCAGTTATGCCAGCACACCGTCTTGTGGAAGCAGCAGCAGACCTGTGCGACAAGTCTGACAGAAGAAAGCTTCATCTTCCAAAAGAGCTTGGAGAAAAGGGCTGGAGAGGCAGGATCATCCTTTTGACACAGGCTTTTGATGTCCCCTTTTGTTACTTCTTGAAGATACTTGGTACTTGAGAAGAGAGAGACTGAAGCCCAGTGCTTGTTCCCAGAAATAACCAAGCTTTCCTCCTGACGATCTGCTCGGGTAAAGAATGTCCCGTGGCTTTACCTGCTTCTGGATGAGATGAAAATCCTTGCCGTAGGTGTGGAAAGCCTTTTGGAAGGACTCCTTCTCCTCAGGTGTCCATCTATCAGAGCCTGGCAAGAAAAAGCAGCGGGTAGTAAACGCATCCCTTGATCCACACCAAGTAGATCCCACTGGCTGCCGAAAGAAAATGGTGGCAGGCCGTCATTCACGTGTGTGTACGTGTCTGCTCCCTCAGAAGGTCATGAAGACAAGAGCAGGCATTGCCCGGGAAGAAGGATTGGAAAGCAAGTAAAGCTGAAGGACTAGATGCTGGTGCTTCCCCACCCGCAGAGGAGACAAGACCTTGTGCTGGTGTTAAGCACAATTGCTTTAAGCAGAAACCCTTGCCACTACAATGAAGGGGACGGCGGCATCTGTCAGGGACGCAAGAAGCTCTGCTTTGCTTACCTGCGTAATGATAATCAGCCATGGGGTGGCCTTGAGGTGTTGCAGGCCCCTCTGAGAGCAGCATCTCCAGAGCCTCCTGCAAGATCAAGAGGGAAGAGGCTTTAGCCGCCCCACCACATTAAAAATGAGCCAAAAAATCACAGGTGCTGCCTTGCAGCTACTTTGCCTCTCCAGACATTCAAGCGACTGTATCCCATGTGGGTGAAACACTGTCATTTGCTCCAAGTCCCTGGTTTTTGCTGCCCAACCCTTTGATCCTGGTCCCCGAGAGTGGCCTTTTGCTCACCAACCTAAGGATTTTGCTGCTCCTCCTGCAGCCAGAATGGCCTCAGCTGACTGAGGCTTCTGGGAATTTCCCCTCCAAATGTCTTAGAGAACCCAGCTCTCCAGGCCATTTACAAGGCAGCAGGACCTGCCGCCGCCGCCGCCACTGCCTCCAGGAGGGAGATTCTCCCTGCTGGAGCCCTTTGGGCTCAGCCCTGACGCAGCTGGAGGAGACACAGCAGGCAGCAAGTGCTCTGCTCCCTGTTAAGACCCTTCTTCAAAGAGCAGCCAGGAAAGGCTGTCCCAGTGCCCGGGCCCTCTGCATTCCCTGTGCCCTCTTCTCTGCGCCCAAACAGCCGCTTCTTACCGGAACGCTGCCGCGTGCCCGGTGCAGGCAGTGCAGGGCGCGCTCCAGGTTAGCTGCTGCCCCGGGAATGCCACGGGAGCTGGCCATGTCCAACAGTTCTCTTACTGCAAGCACAACAAAAAACCCACCGAAAGTCAGCCTTGAGGCCAGCAAGGGCAAAGACTGCCATGCAAGGCAGAAGGAAAGGCCGGGAGCTAAAGACAGCAGCTTGCAGAGTATGAAAAGTAGAGCAAAGCCAGGGCCAGCTGAACCAAGGGCCCACGCAGTGCTGGCTCTCCCTCCAAAGCAGCTTCTGTAAGAAGAAGTGGGGGCCAATCTCCGCTCTTCCAGTGGCAGACGGCCCTGACCAATTTGGAGAGCAAGGTGCTTGCTCTTGCTCCTTGCCTCTAACACTTCTACATGGGAAGATGGGCGAGACAAGGAGAGAAGCAGAGCCTGCAAAAGGCTGCCTTTTTACGCAAAAGGAGCCTTTTAAAGACCCAAGTAGCTCAGGGGTGGAAGAAAAGCTTGAAGCAAAGCTACCTCTGTCAGGTTTTTCCATGTCAGAGTCATCCTCCCCCCAGGGCTTCCAGACCAGGGTTGCAGGCTCTTCATCCTCACTTGGTGCTCTGCTCTGCAGCTCTGGCAGCTCAGCCTGAAAGTCGCTGCCAACATTGATGTGTCTAAAGGAAGAAGGAGGTGGAGGTGAGAAAGGCAAGTGGTCAAGAGAGCCTTCCTGTGCACCCACAGGCTTGAACCAATGCCACCCTGACTCTGAAAGAGCAGTTCTCCTCCTCGCCATTCCTCCAGTTTGCTGTCCTTTAACCCTATGCCAAAACTCACGGCTGAATCTGGGCTCTTGCTTTCCTTTTCATTGTGCCTCTCCTTTCCACCTGAAAGAGATCAAAGCAATGCTCCAGTTAAAAATCCTTCCTTCTCATCCTCATCATTGCAAAGCCCGAGCTCCTGTGTCCCAGCTCCTTTCTCTTTGCCGCCTTTTTGACATGGAATGTCCTAGGGAGGACCCTCTAGCGGTCAGCAGCTTCCTCAGGAGGGCAAGCACAAGGCCATGCACTACTCTCTTCACTCCCGGGGCCACTGAGAAGAGCCAAGACAATGGCAGGGGAGATGTGCCAGTGCAGGCTTAGGTTGGATAGAAGGAAAAGGTTCTTCAGCCAGAGGCTGCTTGGGCACTGCAACAGCCTCCCCAGGGAAGGGGGCACAGCACCAAGTCTGACTGAGCTCCAAAAGTGTTTGGACACTGCTCTTGGGCACAGGCTGTGATTGTTGAGGCTGCCCTGGGCAGGCCCTGGACTTGGCCTCAGTGATCTTTGAGAATCCCTTCCAAGCCAGGAAATTCTGTGCTACTGTGATTGTGCTCTTGAGGAGATGGCATTTGACGGCCGCCCCTGAGCATGAGGTAGAACCAGCCCTACGTGCACTGGAAAAAGAATCTATAAAGATATTAAAATAGCATGGATCTATAAGCCATGGAACTACGTAAGTATATAAGAATTGCTGATCCCAGATGGTTTTTGAAGTTGAAAGCCTGTGTTTGAGCAGAAGCCCAGTCAAATGCTTCTATGCCCTGAAGGACAGGGATGCCAGAGGAGAAGTGCCATCATTCTGGTGTTTGAAGCTTTGGAGCGGGTGTGAGCAGAGTCAGGGCATAAGGGGATTTGTTGACACTGAAGCCCTGAAGTGCTCAGCCACAAACAATTTGTTTTGGGGTCAGCACAAGATAGTTTGAGGACTGAAATGGGTGCCAAGAACTTTTAATCAGGTCATCCGTGGATGAGGATCTGCAACTGCACTGGGACACCTCTCTAGGTCCTCTATGGAAAGGTCTGTGTTTCCCCTGGAGGCAACATGATTCCTTCAGAAGCTGCAGCCTGCTTTCACGTGGAAGCTCGTCTGGGGAAAGTGAGCACGCAGCCTGTGTGTCGTGCTTGGTGGGAGAGGCAGCTGGAGCCTCCTGCCCCTGTGCTAGTGCTTTGAGGGCAAACGGGGATTTTCTTACCTTGGACGGTTCCCAAGTGCTCTGGGATGCCCGGAGGCAGACGCGGAGACCAGGATGTCGGTGCAGAGGCCGGGTCTGGCGCTGAGTGCAGAAGGCGGCTGGTCAGGGACAGCCCAGGAGCTGATCCTGCAGCTGCTGCTCCAGCGCTGCTCCACCAGCGTTCCAGCAAGGGCCGCAGGAGCAGGAGACAACGACAGTTGCTATGGGCACAGCCCAACATTCCATCTAGAAGCCCAGGGGAGCCATGGGACAGAAAGAGGCATGGGCCGCCTCTGGCCCTTGTACTTCTTCTGCTGCAAGTTTGCTCTGAGAAGCTTCCCATGGGGCCTTTTCTCCTCAGTCGTCTGATGAGACGGGCAAAAGCAGTGCAGGGACAGCCCTGGGTCTTCCCGGTGCTTCTCTGCAAGGTGCCTCCAGCTGAACGTGCACAGGAGCCTGCCTCTGTGCAAGGGCCCAGACCTCATCTCCTGCCCTGGAGAACCAGAAGGGCTCCTCCCACTGGCTCTCCTCCAGCTCTGAGAGGAGCTGGAATTTGCAAGTTGTCCAGCGCAGAGCCAACTCCAGAGCTTCCTCTCAAAGTGGAGCCATTCATCCTGCCCCCTTTCTCAATTCTCCTTTTGCGGCCCAATAATGTCACTGCATGTTTTCCCTCCTTTGGGCCTCTGAGCTGGTCTCTCACCTCATCACTCCTCCCTTGAAACTTGGAGAAACAGGATGGTTTTCAGGGCAACTGATGGGGACACACACACACACACACAGGGACAGCACACGGGCATTTCTCTAGCCAACATTCATGCAGAATTTCTATAGCCCTCTTCCAGCTCCCTTGGAGAAGCTCGGTGTTTGTCCCCAAAAGACTCTGCCATTCCTCTAAGAAAGCAACACTAACAGAATTCCCTTTCCACACTGCTGGCCTTCACATTGGTTTTAATGCCTAGATCCCAGATATGACAAAACCCAGGCAGCTTTGCTGCTTTCCTGCCTGTCGTTAAGGAAAAGCCAATCTTGCTTCAGTCCCAATCTTGCTTCCTTCCCAGCCTGCACGTTAGCCACTGGCCAGCAAACTGAGGGGGCAGCTGGAACAAGTCCCACTGCAAGGCAGATACTTTGTAGGCTCCAAAGCCCAGCTGCACCGCCTCCATCAGACAAGGGCAAGCTTCCCTCGGCTTCCCAGAAGCAGCCTGGCAATTGCCCCCTCCCTCGCCCCCTCTCCACCCTCCACAACCCCTGCCACCAAAGCCTTGCTAGGCAGGGCCATTTGCTGGCCTCGAAGAAAGAGTGCCTTTGATTCTTCTTTGGTGCAAGTGCCCGAACTGTGAGAAGTCAGAGGATAATGATCACACCCGCTCTGCTTTAGCTAAGGAGATTGCTGGAGGCCCAGAGCGGGACACTGGTCCTTTCAAGAGAAACTGAAACTGAACTAGCCATGCCTTTGTGGTGCATGCGGATAGGAATTGGATAGAATCGGAGGGCTTAGAAACATCCTCCAAGGTGGTCAGCTCCATCAGTCCCCCAAAATGAAACAAAGTTATGTTACTGGACTCCAAAAAGGACTAAAGCCGCTGCTTTTATGCCAGAAAATATGGTGAGACCAGACCACTCATCTAGATCCAATTCCGTGAATTAAACAAAGCCTCCCTTTCCACTCCCAGCTGATATGTTGAGGAATCAAAGGCTGAAGCCCCAGCGTTATTTCACTGGCAGTAAAGGAGACACACCTCAGTAAGTCCTGCCAGCTGAGCAAGGGGCTGGGCCCGGGGGAGGTGGCGCCTGCCCAGATTCTTCTCTCAGGACAAGTGCCGTCTTTGCAACACCAGGCAAATGGAACAAACATTGCCGGAGTGTTTTCATACAGACAGAAAGACAAAATGGAACAAACTTTGGTTTAATGATAAAGACCCATTGGCTCTCAACAAAGGCAAAATGACAAAAGGCAGAGCATAGACAACACCCAACCTTTGAAATTTATTGATAAATCTAATAAAACTATTGAATCTTGAATAATACTAATGGATCTTAACGACTAAATTGAGGAGATTCCTATCATGTCAACTAACTAAGTAGAAGATTAAACTACCCTAAAAGCTTAAAAAACAGTCCTATTCCTATCTAGTCCTATTGATACCTAACTCTTGCTAGCCCTGGACAACCTGCAGGGTTGTCTAATTTCAAAGTCTTGTCTTCTTGGCGAGAGGCTCTGCTTCCTTCCGAGGCCGATGTCTTCTCCTGTGGTTGTTCCTTTCCTTCACGGTTTCAAACACCCTGCAAGATAGGAAACAAACCATCCATTGCTCACTTTAGTACACACCATGAAACCAAGTGCCGAGATCTCCGTTTGAGTAGGAATTTCTGTCTTTTCGGGCAGTGGCACATTTGTGAATTGATCAGCACCATGAGTCTGATCGTTCTACTATCAATGCCTTGAAATGTCTTCCTCCTTTTGCTGCATCCTCTTTTGAATTTGATCAGCAGCATCAAACCAAGCTTTGATGGATCTATTCCTACTTGTATGAACTGTGTCTTGTTGGGGCACGGCAAGGTTTCATTGTGAAGGCTGGGTTTTACCTAAGCTCTTTGGGTTTGAGGTGGGTGTTAAGCTTGACCACGGCTGCCGGGGGCGATGCTGCAAGTGCCCCCAGCTTCCCCTGCGGTGCCTTTGAAAAGGGTCAGCCCGTTTTAGTCCAAAGGCGCAGCTTTGAGCAGAAAGAGGAGGAACTTACGCACCGTTTGCACTGCCCGCAGGGAAAGGGGCCTCCCGCCGAGCGGGGCGGCTGGCGCGCTTGGCAGCAGGGACACTCGGTGCTGCGAGCCCTCTTGCGGCTTCTCTTCCCTGTCTCCCCGTTCTCCTTTCTGGGAGGGCTTTTCCTCCTCTTTGCTTTGCCCACACTCTGGAAATCAAAGAGTCCTTATCAATGCTTCCTTCCTCTCACAAAGCTGGAAATCAGAGCATCCAGCACAAAAATCTATCGTCTAAGCAAATCCTTCCAGACCCTCAAGAGCTGAGAAAACGGCTGCCTTTGCCAATGGGCTGCGGCGGGCTGCCAACCCAGAGCTTGGAGGAAAATACTCCTCTTTTCTACAGGCCAAAGGGGTGGGATAAATACCTGCCTATTTAGAGCTCTACATTTCTTATTTCTACCTTTCTGCCTAACATCTATTTCTCTCTGCTTTTCCTCCACAAATGTCTAGGCAATGGCATTTAAATTCAGTCCAATTAGGGTAGACACATGGTTAGCCATTTTCTAGTCCCCAAAATAATCTCCCTCCCTGTCTCTCTCTCTCACATGATGTGAAGCAAATTGCTCTTTGCCGGTAAGGAAAGTTTTAGGGGAGCCACGGCACCGGCAGCTCCTTCTTGGGGAGTATGCTGCGATGCTAGAAAAACTCCCTGAAAATCTGCAGCATATCCACAAAGGCAGCCTGGATTGCTGATGTCAGCAAGCAGTGGGGAATTAAGGGTCTGATTGGAGTCAGCGAGGGTGCCAGCCCTTGAGAAGCCCATCTGTAGAGAGTCAAAGCCCATTTTGGTGGCGCTGCTGCTTCCTTGGGTCAAAGTTAGGCTCCAGAATTGCATACTTCAGGGCAGCAGCACAAGGAAGCCCCGGGCAGCATCTGCTGTGCCTTTCCCAGCGCGTGGGACGATGTGATCCTGGGCAAAGGGGCGTCTGGCATGGCTCGCCAGCAGCTTTTCTCCCCTTCTGCCAGTTTCTCGACCTTCCTGGCACGTCTCGATTTTCTTGCCCCTCACCTGAGCCAGAGTGCTGGCAAGTTTATGCTCCTTTTTCCAGGAGTAGTAGTACTCCACACACTGTGCCACGGTCTTAGTCTGGATCTGTTGTGAAGAGAAAAAGAAGGAGTCGAAAATGGTGTCGGGTGCACTGGGGAAAAAGTAGAATATGGAGTGAACTAGGAAGGAAAAGCATGAAGTAAATGGAGTAGGGTGTAAAATGAAATCAACATGGGGAAAGAGAGGCATCATGCAATGTCTTAAACCCTGTATTCTGCTAGGTGGTAATACACGCAATGCACAGATCAACAACAAATCCATCTAGCACAGTTCTTCTTTCCCCGCTTCCCTCCAGTTATGCCAGCACACCGTCTTGTGGAAGCAGCAGCAGACCTGTGCGACAAGTCTGACAGAAGAAAGCTTCATCTTCCAAAAGAGCTTGGAGAAAAGGGCTGGAGAGGCAGGATCATCCTTTTGACACAGGCTTTTGATGTCCCCTTTTGTTACTTCTTGAAGATACTTGGTACTTGAGAAGAGAGAGACTGAAGGCCAGGGCTTGTTCCCAGAAATAACCAGGCTTTCCTCCTGACGATCTGCTCGGGTAAAGAATGTCCCGTGGCTTTACCTGCTTCTGGATGAGATGAAAATCCTTGCCGTAGGTGTGGAAAGCCTTTTGGAAGGACTCCTTCTCCTCAGGTGTCCATCTATCAGAGCCTGGCAAGAAAAAGCAGCGGGTAGTAAACGCATCCCTTGATCCACACCAAGTAGATCCCACTGGCTGCCGAAAGAAAATGGTGGCAGGCCGTCATTCACGTGTGTGTACGTGTCTGCTCCCTCAGAAGGTCATGAAGACAAGAGCAGGCATTGCCCGGGAAGAAGGATTGGAAAGCAAGTAAAGCTGAAGGACTAGATGCTGGTGCTTCCCCACCTGCAGAGGAGACAAGACCTTGTGCTGGTGTTAAGCACAATTGCTTTAAGCAGAAACCCTTGCCACTACAATGAAGGGGACGGCGGCATCTGTCAGGGACGCAAGAAGCTCTGCTTTGCTTACCTGCGTAATGATAATCAGCCATGGGGTGGCCTTGAGGTGTTGCAGGCCCCTCTGAGAGCAGCATCTCCAGAGCCTCCTGCAAGATCAAGAGGGAAGAGGCTTTAGCCGCCCCACCACATTAAAAATGAGCCAAAAAATCACAGGTGCTGCCTTGCAGCTACTTAGCCTCTCCAGACATTCAAGCGACTGTATCCCATGTGGGTGAAACACTGTCATTTGCTCCAAGTCCCTGGTTTTTGCTGCCCAACCCTTTGATCCTGGTCCCCGAGAGTGGCCTTTTGCTCACCAACCTAAGGATTTTGCTGCTCCTCCTGCAGCCAGAATGGCCTCAGCTGACTGAGGCTTCTGGGAATTTCCCCTCCAAATGTCTTAGAGAAGCCAGCTCTCCAGGCCATTTACAAGGCAGCAGGACCTTCCGCCGCCGCCGCCGCCTCCAGGAGGGAGATTCTCCCTGCTGGAGCCCTTTGGGCTCAGCCCTGACGCAGCTGGAGGAGACACAGCAGGCAGCAAGTGCTCTGCTCCCTGTTAAGACCCTTCTTCAAAGAGCAGCCAGGAAAGGCTGTCCCAGTGCCCGGGCCCTCTGCATTCCCTGTGCCCTCTTCTCTGCGCCCAAACAGCCGCTTCTTACCGGAACGCTGCCGCGTGCCCGGTGCAGGCAGTGCAGGGCGCGCTCCAGGTTAGCTGCTGCCCCGGGAATGCCACGGGAGCTGGCCATGTCCAACAGTTCTCTTACTGCAAGCACAACAAAAAACCCACTGAAAGTCAGCCTTGAGGCCAGCAAGGGCAAAGACTGCCATGCAAGGCAGAAGGAAAGGCCGGGAGCTAAAGACAGCAGCTTGGAGAGTATGAAAAGGAGAGCAAAGCCAGGGCCAGCTGAAGCAAGGGCCCACGCAGTGCTGGCTCTCCCTCCAAAGCAGCTTCTGGAAGAAGAAGTGGGGGCCAATCTCCGCTCTTCCAGTGGCAGACGGCCCTGACCAATTTGGAGAGCAAGGTGCTTGCTCTTGCTCCTTGCCTCTAACACTTCTACATGGGAAGATGGGCGAGACAAGGAGAGAAGCAGAGCCTGCAAAAGGCTGCCTTTTTACGCAAAAGGAGCCTTTTAAAGACCCAAGTAGCTCAGGGGTGGAAGAAAAGCTTGAAGCAAAGCTACCTCTGTCAGGTTTTTCCATGTCAGAGTCATCCTCCCCCCAGGGCTTCCAGACCAGGGTTGCAGGCTCTTCATCCTCACTTGGTGCTCTGCTCTGCAGCTCTGGCAGCTCAGCCTGAAAGTCGCTGCCAACATTGATGTGTCTAAAGGAAGAAGGAGGTGGAGGTGAGAAAGGCAAGTGGTCAAGAGAGCCTTCCTGTGCACCCACAGGCTTGAACCAATGCCACCCTGACTCTGAAAGAGCAGTTCTCCTCCTCGCCATTCCTCCAGTTTGCTGTCCTTTAACCCTATGCCAAAACTCACGGCTGAATCTGGGCTCTTGCTTTCCTTTTCATTGTGCCTCTCCTTTCCACCTGAAAGAGATCAAAGCAATGCTCCAGTTAAAAATCCTTCCTTCTCATCCTCATCATTGCAAAGCCCGAGCTCCTGTGTCCCAGCTCCTTTCTCTTTGCCGCCTTTTTGACATGGAATGTCCTAGGGAGGACCCTCTAGCGGTCAGCAGCTTCCTCAGAAGGTCAAGCAGAAGGCCATGCACTACTCTCTTCACTCCCGGGGCCACTGAGAAGAGCCAAGACAATGGCAGGGGAGATGTGCCAGTGCAGGCTTAGGTTGGATAGAAGGAAAAGGTTCTTCAGCCAGAGGCTGCTTGGGCACTGCAACAGCCTCCCCAGGGAAGGGGGCACAGCACCAAGTCTGACTGAGCTCCAAAAGTGTTTGGACACTGCTCTTGGGCACAGGCTGTGATTGTTGAGGCTGCCCTGGGCAGGCCCTGGACTTGGCCTCAGTGATCTTTGAGAATCCCTTCCAAGCCAGGAAATTCTGTGCTACTGTGATTGTGCTCTTGAGGAGATGGCATTTGACGGCCGCCCCTGAGCATGAGGTAGAACCAGCCCTACGTGCACTGGAAAAAGAATCTATAAAGATATTAAAATAGAATGGATCTATAAGCCATGGAACTACGTAAGTATATAAGAATTGCTGATCCCAGATGGTTTTTGAAGTTGAAAGCCTGTGTTTGAGCAGAAGCCCAGTCAAATGCTTCTATGCCCTGAAGGACAGGGATGCCAGAGGAGAAGTGCCATCATTCTGGTGTTTGAAGCTTTGGAGCGGGTGTGAGCAGAGTCAGGGCATAAGGGGATTTGTTGACACTGAAGCCCTGAAGTGCTCAGCCACAAACAATTTGTTTTGGGGTCAGCACAAGATAGTTTGAGGACTGAAATGGGTGCCAAGAACTTTTAATCAGGTCATCCGTGGATGAGGATCTGCAACTGCACTGGGACACCTCTCTAGGTCCTCTATGGAAAGGTCTGTGTTTCCCCTGGAGGCAACATGATTCCTTCAGAAGCTGCAGCCTGCTTTCACGTGGAAGCTCGTCTGGGAAAAGTGAGCACGCAGCCTGTGTGTCGTGCTTGGTGGGAGAGGCAGCTGGAGCCTCCTGCCCCTGTGCTAGTGCTTTGAGGGCAAACGGGGATTTTCTTACCTTGGACGGTTCCCAAGTGCTCTGGGATGCCCGGAGGCAGACGCGGAGACCAGGATGTCGGTGCAGAGGCCGGGTCTGGCGCTGAGTGCAGAAGGCGGCTGGTCAGGGACAGCCCAGGAGCTGATCCTGCAGCTGCTGCTCCAGCGCTGCTCCACCAGCGTTCCAGCAAGGGCCGCAGGAGCAGGAGACAACGACAGTTGCTATGGGCACAGCCCAACATTCCATCTAGAAGCCCAGGGGAGCCATGGGACAGAAAGAGGCATGGGCCGCCTCTGGCCCTTGTACTTCTTCTGCTGCAAGTTTGCTCTGAGAAGCTTCCCATGGGGCCTTTTCTCCTCAGTCGTCTGATGAGACGGGCAAAAGCAGTGCAGGGACAGCCCTGGGTCTTCCCGGTGCTTCTCTGCAAGGTGCCTCCAGCTGAACGTGCACAGGAGCCTGCCTCTGTGCAAGGGCCCAGACCTCATCTCCTGCCCTGGAGAACCAGAAGGGCTCCTCCCACTGGCTCTCCTCCAGCTCTGAGAGGAGCTGGAATTTGCAAGTTGTCCAGCGCAGAGCCAACTCCAGAGCTTCCTCTCAAAGTGGAGCCATTCATCCTGCCCCCTTTCTCAATTCTCCTTTTGCTGCCCAATAATGTCACTGCATGTTTTCCCTCCTTTGGGCCTCTGAGCTGGTCTCTCACCTCATCACTCCTCCCTTGAAACTTGGAGAAACAGGATGGTTTTCAGGGCAACTGATGGGGACACACACACACACACACAGGGACAGCACACGGGCATTTCTCTAGCAAACATTCATGCAGAATTTCTATAGCCCTCTTCCAGCTCCCTTGGAGAAGCTCGGTGTTTGTCCCCAAAAGACTCTGCCATTCCTCTAAGAAAGCAACACTAACAGAATTCCCTTTCCACACTGCTGGCCTTCACATTGGTTTTAATGCCTAGATCCCAGATATGACAAAACCCAGGCAGCTTTGCTGCTTTCCTGCCTGTCGTTAAGGAAAAGCCAATCTTGCTTCAGTCCCAATCTTGCTTCCTTCCCAGCCTGCATGTTAGCCACTGGCCAGCAAACTGAGGGGGCAGCTGGAACAAGTCCCACTGCAAGGCAGATACTTTGTAGGCTCCAAAGCCCAGCTGCACCGCCTCCATCAGACAAGGGCAAGCTTCCCTCGGCTTCCCAGAAGCAGCCTGGCAATTGCCCCCTCCCTCGCCCCCTCTCCACCCTCCACAACCCCTGCCACCAAAGCCTTGCTAGGCAGGGCCATTTGCTGGCCTCGAAGAAAGAGTGCCTTTGATTCTTCTTTGGTGCAAGTGCCCGAACTGTGAGAAGTCAGAGGATAATGATCACACCCGCTCTGCTTTAGCTAAGGAGATTGCTGGAGGCCCAGAGCGGGACACTGGTCCTTTCAAGAGAAACTGAAACTGAACTAGCCATGCCTTTGTGGTGCATGCGGATAGGAATTGGATAGAATCGGAGGGCTTAGAAACATCCTCCAAGGTGGTCAGCTCCATCAGTCCCCCAAAATGAAACAAAGTTATGTTACTGGACTCCAAAAAGGACTAAAGCCGCT
This sequence comes from Molothrus aeneus, assembly GCF_037042795.1. NCBI lineage: Eukaryota > Metazoa > Chordata > Aves > Passeriformes > Icteridae > Molothrus > Molothrus aeneus. Next base: position 2,008,143 of record NW_027099079.1, on the reverse strand, counting down.
GCTTTTATGCCAGAAAATATGGTGAGACCAGACCACTCATCTAGATCCAATTCCGTGAATTAAACAAAGCCTCCCTTTCCACTCCCAGCTGATATGTTGAGGAATCAAAGGCTGAAGCCCCAGCGTTATTTCACTGGCAGTAAAGGAGACACACCTCAGTAAGTCCTGCCAGCTGAGCAAGGGGCTGGGCCCGGGGAAGGTGGCGCCTGCCCAGATTCTTCTCTCAGGGCAAGTGCCGTCTTTGCAACACCAGGCAAATGGAACAAACATTGCCAGAGTGTTTTCATACAGACAAAAAGACAAAATGGAACAAACTTTGGTTTAATGATAAAGACCCATTGGCTCTCAACAAAGGCAAAATGACAAAAGGCAGAGCATAGACAACACCCAACCTTTGAAATTTATTGATAAATCTAATAAAACTATTGAATCTTGAATAATACTAATGGATCTTAACGACTAAATTGAGGAGATTCCTATCATGTCAACTAACTAAGTAGAAGATTAAACTACCCTAAAAGCTTAAAAAACAGTCCTATTCCTATCTAGTCCTATTGATACCTAACTCTTGCTAGCCCTGGACAACCTGCAGGGTTGTCTAATTTGGTCTTTTCTTCTTGGTGAGGTGCTCTGCTGCCTTCCGAGGCCGATGTCTTCTCCTGTGTTTGTTCCTTTCCTTCACGGTTTCAAACACCCTGCAAGATAGGAAACAAACCATCCATTGCTCACTTTAGTACACACCATGAAACCAAGTGCCGAGATCTCCGTTTGAGTAGGAATTTCTGTCTTTTCGGGCAGTGGCACATTTGTGAATTGATCAGCACCATGAGTCTGATGGTTCTACTTTCAATGCCTTGAAATGTCTTCCTCCTTTTGCTGCATCCTCTTTTGAATATGACCAGCAGCATCAAACCAAGCTTTTATGGATCTATTCCTACTTGTATGAACTGTGTCTTGTTGGGGCACGGCAAGGTTTCATTGTGAAGGCTGGGTTTTACCTAAGCTCTTTGGGTTTGAGGTGGGTGTTAAGCTTGACCACGGCTGCCGGGGGCGATGCTGCAAGTGCCCCCAGCTTCCCCTGCGGTGCCTTTGAAAAGGGTCAGCCTGTTTTAGTCCAAAGGCGCAGCTTTGAGCAGAAAGAGGAGGAACTTACGCACCGTTTGCACTGCCCGCAGGGAAAGGGGCCTCCCGCCGAGCGGGGCGGCTGGCGCGCTTGGCAGCAGGGACACTCGGCGCTGCGAGCCCTCTTGCGGCTTCTCTTCCCTGTCTCCCCGTTCTCCTTTCTGGGAGGGCTTTTTCTCCCCTTTGCTTTGCCCACACTCTGGAAATCAAAGAGTCCTTATCAATGCTTCCTTCCTCTCACAAAGCTGGAAATCAGAGCATCCAGCACAAAAATCTATCGGCCTAAGCAAATCCTTCCAGACCCTCAAGAGCTGAGAAAACGGCTGCCTTTGCCAATGGGCTGCGGCGGGCTGCCAACCCAGAGCTTGGAGGAAAATACTCCTCTTTTCTACAGGCCAAAGGGGTGGGATAAATACCTGCCTATTTAGAGCTCTACATTTCTTATTTCTACCTTTCTGCCTAACATCTATTTCTCTCTGCTTTTCCTCCACAAATGTCTAGGCAATGGCATTTAAATTCAGTCCAATTAGGGTAGACACATGGTTAGCCATTTTCTAGTCCCCAAAATAATCTCCCTCCCTGTCTCTCTCTCTCACATGATGTGAAGCAAATTGCTCTTTGCCGGTAAGGAAAGTTTTAGGGGAGCCACGGCACCGGCAGCTCCTTCTTGGGGAGTATGCTGCGATGCTAGAAAAACTCCCTGAAAATCTGCAGCATATCCACAAAGGCAGCCTGGATTGCTGATGTCAGCAAGCAGTGGGGAATTAAGGGTCTGATTGGAGTCAGCGAGGGTGCCAGCCCTTGAGAAGCCCATCTGTAGAGAGTCAAAGCCCATTTTGGTGGCGCTGCTGCTTCCTTGGGTCAAAGTTAGGCTCCAGAATTGCATACTTCAGGGCAGCAGCACAAGGAAGCCCCGGGCAGCATCTGCTGTGCCTTTCCCAGCGCGTGGGACGATGTGATCCTGGCAAAGGGGCGTCTGGCATGGCTCGCCAGCAGCTTTTCTCCCCTTCTGCCAGTTTCTCGACCTTCCTGGCACGTCTCGATTTTCTTGCCCCTCACCTGAGCCAGAGTGCTGGCAAGTTTATGCTCCTTTTTCCAGGAGTAGTAGTACTCCACACACTGTGCCACGGTCTTAGTCTGGATCTGTTGTGAAGAGAAAAAGAAGGAGTCGAAAATGGTGTCGGGTGCACTGGGGAAAAAGTAGAATATGGAGTGAACTAGGAAGGAAAAGCATGAAGTAAATGGAGTAGGGTGTAAAATGAAATCAACATGGGGAAAGAGAGGCATCATGCAATGTCTTAAACCCTGTATTCTGCTAGGTGGTAATACACGCAATGCACAGATCAACAACAAATCCATCTAGTACAGTTCTTCTTTCCCCGCTTCCCTCCAGTTATGCCAGCACACCGTCTTGTGGAAGCAGCAGCAGACCTGTGCGACAAGTCTGACAGAAGAAAGCTTCATCTTCCAAAAGAGCTTGGAGAAAAGGGCTGGAGAGGCAGGATCATCCTTTTGACACAGGCTTTTGATGTCCCCTTTTGTTACTTCTTGAAGATACTTGGTACTTGAGAAGAGAGAGACTGAAGCCCAGGGCTTGTTCCCAGAAATAACCAAGCTTTCCTCCTGACGATCTGCTCGGGTAAAGAATGTCCCGTGGCTTTACCTGCTTCTGGATGAGATGAAAATCCTTGCTGTAGGTGTGGAAAGCCTTTTGGAAGGACTCCTTCTCCTCAGGTGTCCATCTATCAGAGCCTGGCAAGAAATAGCAGCGGGTAGTAAACGCATCCCTTGATCCACACCAAGTAGATCCCACTGGCTGCCGAAAGAAAATGGTGGCAGGCCGTCATTCACGTGTGTGTACGTGTCTGCTCCCTCAGAAGGTCATGAAGACAAGAGCAGGCATTGCCCGGGGAGAAGGATTGGAAAGCAAGTAAAGCTGAAGGACTAGATGCTGGTGCTTCCCCACCCGCAGAGGAGACATGACCTTGTGCTGGTGTTAAGCACAATTGCTTTAAGCAGAAACCCTTGCCACAACAATGAAGGGGACGGCAGCATCTGTCAGGGACGCAAGAAGCTCTGCTTTGCTTACCTGCGTAATGATAATCAGCCATGGGGTGGCCTTGAGGTGTTGCAGGCCCCTCGGAGAGCAGCATCTCCAGAGCCTCCTGCAAGATCAAGTGGGAAGAGGCTTTAGCCGCCCCACCACATTAAAAATGAGCCAAAAAATCACAGGTGCTGCCTTGCAGCTACTTTGCCTCTCCAGACATTCAAGCGACTGTATCCCATGTGGGTGAAACACTGTCATTTGCTCCAAGTCCCTGGTTTTTGCTGCCCAACCCTTTGATCCTGGTCCCCGAGAGTGGCCTTTTGCTCACCAACCTAAGGATTTTGCTGCTCCTCCTGCAGCCAGAATGGCCTCAGCTGACTGAGGCTTCTGGGAATTTCCCCTCCAAATGTCTTAGAGAACCCAGCTCTCCAGGCCATTTACAAGGCAGCAGGACCTTCCGCCGCCGCCGCTGCCTCCAGGAGGGAGATTCTCCCTGCTGGAGCCCTTTGGGCTCAGCCCTGACGCAGCTGGAGGAGACACAGCAGGCAGCAAGTGCTCTGCTCCCTGTTAAGACCCTTCTTCAAAGAGCAGCCAGGAAAGGCTGTCCCAGTGCCCGGGCCCTCTGCATTCCCTTTGCCCTCTTCTCTGCGCCCAAACAGCCGCTTCTTACCGGAACGCTGCCGCGTGCCCGGTGCAGGCAGTGCAGGGCGCGCTCCAGGTTAGCTGCTGCCCCGGGAATGCCACGGGAGCTGGCCATGTCCAACAGTTCTCTTACTGCAAGCACAACAAAAAACCCACCGAAAGTCAGCTTGAGGCCAGCAAGGGCAAAGACTGCCATGCAAGGCAGAAGGAAAGGCTGGGAGCTAAAGACAGCAGCTTGGAGAGTATGAAAAGGAGAGCAAAGCCAGGGCCAGCTGAACCAAGGGCCCACGCAGTGCTGGCTCTCCCTCCAAAGCAGCTTCTGTAAGAAGAAGTGGGGGCCAATCTGCGCTCTTCCAGTGGCAGACGGCCCTGACCAATTTGGAGAGCAAGGTGCTTGCTCTTTCTCCTTGCCTCTAACACTTCTACATGGGAAGATGGGCGAGACAAGGAGAGAAGCAGAGCCTGCAAAAGGCTGCCTTTTTACGCAAAAGGAGCCTTTTAAAGACCCAAGTAGCTCAGGGGTGGAAGAAAAGCTTGAAGCAAAGCTACCTCTGTCAGGTTTTTCCATGTCAGAGTCATCCTCCCCCCAGGGCTTCCAGACCAGGGTTGCAGGCTCTTCATCCTCACTTGGTGCTCTGCTCTGCAGCTCTGGCAGCTCAGCCTGAAAGTCGCTGCCAACATTGATGTGTCTAAAGGAAGAAGGAGGTGGAGGTGAGAAAGGCAAGTGGTCAAGAGAGCCTTCCTGTGCACCCACAGGCTTGAACCAATGCCACCCTGACTCTGAAAGAGCAGTTCTCCTCCTCGCCATTCCTCCAGTTTGCTGTCCTTTAACCCTATGCCAAAACTCACGGCTGAATCTGGGCTCTTGCTTTCCTTTTCATTGTGCCTCTCCTTTCCACCTGAAAGAGATCAAAGCAATGCTCCAGTTAAAAATCCTTCCTTCTCATCCTCATCATTGCAAAGCCCGAGCTCCTGTGTCCCAGCTCCTTTCTCTTTGCCGCCTTTTTGACATGGAATGTCCTAGGGAGGACCCTCTAGCGGTCAGCAGCTTCCTCAGAAGGTCAAGCAGAAGGCCATGCACTACTCTCTTCACTCCCGGGGCCACTGAGAAGAGCCAAGACAATGGCAGGGGAGATGTGCCAGTGCAGGCTTAGGTTGGATAGAAGGAAAAGGTTCTTCAGCCAGAGGCTGCTTGGGCACTGCAACAGCCTCCCCAGGGAAGGGGGCACAGCACCAAGTCTGACTGAGCTCCAAAAGTGTTTGGACACTGCTCTTGGGCACAGGCTGTGATTGTTGAGGCTGCCCTGGGCAGGCCCTGGACTTGGGCTCAGTGATCTTTGAGAATCCCTTCCAAGCCAGGAAATTCTGTGCTACTGTGATTGTGCTCTTGAGGAGATGGCATTTGACGGCCGCCCCTGAGCATGAGGTAGAACCAGCCCTACGTGCACTGGAAAAAGAATCTATAAAGATATTAAAATAGAATGGATCTATAAGCCATGGAACTACGTAAGTATATAAGAATTGCTGATCCCAGATGGTTTTTGAAGTTGAAAGCCTGTGTTTGAGCAGAAGCCCAGTCAAATGCTTCTATGCCCTGAAGGACAGGGATGCCAGAGGAGAAGTGCCATCATTCTGGTGTTTGAAGCTTTGGAGCGGGTGTGAGCAGAGTCAGGGCATAAGGGGATTTGTTGACACTGAAGCCCTGAAGTGCTCAGCCACAAACAATTTGTTTTGGGGTCAGCACAAGATAGTTTGAGGACTGAAATGGGTGCCAAGAACTTTTAATCAGGTCATCCGTGGATGAGGATCTGCAACTGCACTGGGACACCTCTCTAGGTCCTCTATGGAAAGGTCTGTGTTTCCCCTGGAGGCAACATGATTCCTTCAGAAGCTGCAGCCTGCTTTCACGTGGAAGCTCGTCTGGGAAAAGTGAGCACGCAGCCTGTGTGTCGTGCTTGGTGGGAGAGGCAGCTGGAGCCTCCTGCCCCTGTGCTAGTGCTTTGAGGGCAAACGGGGATTTTCTTACCTTGGACGGTTCCCAAGTGCTCTGGGATGCCCGGAGGCAGACGCGGAGACCAGGATGTCGGTGCAGAGGCCGGGTCTGGCGCTGAGTGCAGAAGGCGGCTGGTCAGGGACAGCCCAGGAGCTGATCCTGCAGCTGCTGCTCCAGCGCTGCTCCACCAGCGTTCCAGCAAGGGCCGCAGGAGCAGGAGACAACGACAGTTGCTATGGGCACAGCCCAACATTCCATCTAGAAGCCCAGGGGAGCCATGGGACAGAAAGAGGCATGGGCCGCCTCTGGCCCTTGTACTTCTTCTGCTGCAAGTTTGCTCTGAGAAGCTTCCCATGGGGCCTTTTCTCCTCAGTCGTCTGATGAGACGGGCAAAAGCAGTGCAGGGACAGCCCTGGGTCTTCCCGGTGCTTCTCTGCAAGGTGCCTCCAGCTGAACGTGCACAGGAGCCTGCCTCTGTGCAAGGGCCCAGACCTCATCTCCTGCCCTGGAGAACCAGAAGGGCTCCTCCCACTGGCTCTCCTCCAGCTCTGAGAGGAGCTGGAATTTGCAAGTTGTCCAACGCAGAGCCAACTCCAGAGCTTCCTCTCAAAGTGGAGCCATTCATCCTGCCCCCTTTCTCAATTCTCCTTTTGCTGCCCAATAATGTCACTGCATGTTTTCCCTCCTTTGGGCCTCTGAGCTGGTCTCTCACCTCATCACTCCTCCCTTGAAACTTGGAGAAACAGGATGGTTTTCAGGGCAACTGATGGGGACACACACACACACACACAGGGACAGCACACGGGCATTTCTCTAGCCAACATTCATGCAGAATTTCTATAGCCCTCTTCCAGCTCCCTTGGAGAAGCTCGGTGTTTGTCCCCAAAAGACTCTGCCATTCCTCTAAGAAAGCAACACTAACAGAATTCCCTTTCCACACTGCTGGCCTTCACATTGGTTTTAATGCCTAGATCCCAGATATGACAAAACCCAGGCAGCTTTGCTGCTTTCCTGCCTGTCGTTAAGGAAAAGCCAATCTTGCTTCAGTCCCAATCTTGCTTCCTTCCCAGCCTGCACGTTAGCCACTGGCCAGCAAACTGAGGGGGCAGCTGGAACAAGTCCCACTGCAAGGCAGATACTTTGTAGGCTCCAAAGCCCAGCTGCACCGCCTCCATCAGACAAGGGCAAGCTTCCCTCGGCTTCCCAGAAGCAGCCTGGCAATTGCCCCCTCCCTCGCCCCCTCTCCACCCTCCACAACCCCTGCCACCAAAGCCTTGCTAGGCAGGGCCATTTGCTGGCCTCGAAGAAAGAGTGCCTTTGATTCTTCTTTGGTGCAAGTGCCCGAACTGTGAGAAGTCAGAGGATAATGATCACACCCGCTCTGCTTTAGCTAAGGAGATTGCTGGAGGCCCAGAGCGGGACACTGGTCCTTTCAAGAGAATATGAAACTGAACTAGCCATGCCTTTGTGGTGCATGCGGATAGGAATTGGATAGAATCGGAGGGCTTAGAAACATCCTCCAAGGTGGTCAGCTCCATCAGTCCCCCAAAATGAAACAAAGTTATGTTACTGGACTCCAAAAAGGACTAAAGCCGCTGCTTTTATGCCAGAAAATATGGTGAGACCAGACCACTCATCTAGATCCAATTCCGTGAATTAAACAAAGCCTCCCTTTCCACTCCCAGCTGATATGTTGAGGAATCAAAGGCTGAAGCCCCAGCGTTATTTCACTGGCAGTAAAGGAGACACACCTCAGTAAGTCCTGCCAGCTGAGCAAGGGGCTGGGCCCGGGGGAGGTGGCGCCTGCCCAGATTCTTCTCTCAGGACAAGTGCCGTCTTTGCAACACCAGGCAAATGGAACAAACATTGCCAGAGTGTTTTCATACAGACAAAAAGACAAAATGGAACAAACTTTGGTTTAATGATAAAGACCCATTGGCTCTCAACAAAGGCAAAATGACAAAAGGCAGAGCATAGACAACACCCAACCTTTGAAATTTATTGATAAATCTAATAAAACTATTGAATCTTGAATAATACTAATGGATCTTAACGACTAAATTGAGGAGATTCCTATCATGTCAACTAACTAAGTAGAAGATTAAACTACCCTAAAAGCTTAAAAAACAGTCCTATTCCTATCTAGTCCTATTGATACCTAACTCTTGCTAGCCCTGGACAACCTGCAGGGTTGTCTAATTTGGTCTTTTCTTCTTGGTGAGGTGCTCTGCTGCCTTCCGAGGCCGATGTCTTCTCCTGTGTTTGTTCCTTTCCTTCACGGTTTCAAACACCCTGCAAGATAGGAAACAAACCATCCATTGCTCACTTTAGTACACACCATGAAACCAAGTGCCGAGATCTCCGTTTGAGTAGGAATTTCTGTCTTTTTGGGCAGTGGCACATTTGTGAATTGATCAGCACCATGAGTCTGATGGTTCTACTTTCAATGCCTTGAAATGTCTTCCTCCTTTTGCTGCATCCTCTTTTGAATATGACCAGCAGCATCAAACCAAGCTTTGATGGATCTATTCCTACTTGTATGAACTGTGTCTTGTTGGGGCACGGCAAGGTTTCATTGTGAAGGCTGGGTTTTACCTAAGCTCTTTGGGTTTGAGGTGGGTGTTAAGCTTGACCACGGCTGCCGGGGGCGATGCTGCAAGTGCCCCCAGCTTCCCCTGCGGTGCCTTTGAAAAGGGTCAGCCTGTTTTAGTCCAAAGGCGCAGCTTTGAGCAGAAAGAGGAGGAACTTACGCACCGTTTGCACTGCCCGCAGGGAAAGGGGCCTCCCGCCGAGCGGGGCGGCTGGCGCGCTTGGCAGCAGGGACACTCGGCGCTGCGAGCCCTCTTGCGGCTTCTCTTCCCTGTCTCCCCGTTCTCCTTTCTGGGAGGGCTTTTTCTCCCCTTTGCTTTGCCCACACTCTGGAAATCAAAGAGTCCTTATCAATGCTTCCTTCCTCTCACAAAGCTGGAAATCAGAGCATCCAGCACAAAAATCTATCGGCCTAAGCAAATCCTTCCAGACCCTCAAGAGCTGAGAAAACGGCTGCCTTTGCCAATGGGCTGCGGCGGGCTGCCAACCCAGAGCTTGGAGGAAAATACTCCTCTTTTCTACAGGCCAAAGGGGTGGGATAAATACCTGCCTATTTAGAGCTCTACATTTCTTATTTCTACCTTTCTGCCTAACATCTATTTCTCTCTGCTTTTCCTCCACAAATGTCTAGGCAATGGCATTTAAATTCAGTCCAATTAGGGTAGACACATGGTTAGCCATTTTCTAGTCCCCAAAATAATCTCCCTCCCTGTCTCTCTCTCTCACATGATGTGAAGCAAATTGCTCTTTGCCGGTAAGGAAAGTTTTAGGGGAGCCACGGCACCGGCAGCTCCTTCTTGGGGAGTATGCTGCGATGCTAGAAAAACTCCCTGAAAATCTGCAGCATATCCACAAAGGCAGCCTGGATTGCTGATGTCAGCAAGCAGTGGGGAATTAAGGGTCTGATTGGAGTCAGCGAGGGTGCCAGCCCTTGAGAAGCCCATCTGTAGAGAGTCAAAGCCCATTTTGGTGGCGCTGCTGCTTCCTTGGGTCAAAGTTAGGCTCCAGAATTGCATACTTCAGGGCAGCAGCACAAGGAAGCCCCGGGCAGCATCTGCTGTGCCTTTCCCAGCGCGTGGGACGATGTGATCCTGGCAAAGGGGCGTCTGGCATGGCTCGCCAGCAGCTTTTCTCCCCTTCTGCCAGTTTCTCGACCTTCCTGGCACGTCTCGATTTTCTTGCCCCTCACCTGAGCCAGAGTGCTGGCAAGTTTATGCTCCTTTTTCCAGGAGTAGTAGTACTCCACACACTGTGCCACGGTCTTAGTCTGGATCTGTTGTGAAGAGAAAAAGAAGGAGTCGAAAATGGTGTCGGGTGCACTGGGGAAAAAGTAGAATATGGAGTGAACTAGGAAGGAAAAGCATGAAGTAAATGGAGTAGGGTGTAAAATGAAATCAACATGGGGAAAGAGAGGCATCATGCAATGTCTTAAACCCTGTATTCTGCTAGGTGGTAATACACGCAATGCACAGATCAACAACAAATCCATCTAGCACAGTTCTTCTTTCCCCGCTTCCCTCCAGTTATGCCAGCACACCGTCTTGTGGAAGCAGCAGCAGACCTGTGCGACAAGTCTGACAGAAGAAAGCTTCATCTTCCAAAAGAGCTTGGAGAAAAGGGCTGGAGAGGCAGGATCATCCTTTTGACACAGGCTTTTGATGTCCCCTTTTGTTACTTCTTGAAGATACTTGGTACTTGAGAAGAGAGAGACTGAAGCCCAGGGCTTGTTCCCAGAAATAACCAAGCTTTCCTCCTGACGATCTGCTCGGGTAAAGAATGTCCCGTGGCTTTACCTGCTTCTGGATGAGATGAAAATCCTTGCTGTAGGTGTGGAAAGCCTTTTGGAAGGACTCCTTCTCCTCAGGTGTCCATCTATCAGAGCCTGGCAAGAAATAGCAGCGGGTAGTAAACGCATCCCTTGATCCACACCAAGTAGATCCCACTGGCTGCCGAAAGAAAATGGTGGCAGGCCGTCATTCACGTGTGTGTACGTGTCTGCTCCCTCAGAAGGTCATGAAGACAAGAGCAGGCATTGCCCGGGGAGAAGGATTGGAAAGCAAGTAAAGCTGAAGGACTAGATGCTGGTGCTTCCCCACCCGCAGAGGAGACATGACCTTGTGCTGGTGTTAAGCACAATTGCTTTAAGCAGAAACCCTTGCCACAACAATGAAGGGGACGGCAGCATCTGTCAGGGACGCAAGAAGCTCTGCTTTGCTTACCTGCGTAATGATAATCAGCCATGGGGTGGCCTTGAGGTGTTGCAGGCCCCTCGGAGAGCAGCATCTCCAGAGCCTCCTGCAAGATCAAGAGGGAAGAGGCTTTAGCCGCCCCACCACATTAAAAATGAGCCAAAAAATCACAGGTGCTGCCTTGCAGCTACTTTGCCTCTCCAGACATTCAAGCGACTGTATCCCATGTGGGTGAAACACTGTCATTTGCTCCAAGTCCCTGGTTTTTGCTGCCCAACCCTTTGATCCTGGTCCCCGAGAGTGGCCTTTTGCTCACCAACCTAAGGATTTTGCTGCTCCTCCTGCAGCCAGAATGGCCTCAGCTGACTGAGGCTTCTGGGAATTTCCCCTCCAAATGTCTTAGAGAACCCAGCTCTCCAGGCCATTTACAAGGCAGCAGGACCTTCCGCCGCCGCCGCTGCCTCCAGGAGGGAGATTCTCCCTGCTGGAGCCCTTTGGGCTCAGCCCTGACGCAGCTGGAGGAGACACAGCAGGCAGCAAGTGCTCTGCTCCCTGTTAAGACCCTTCTTCAAAGAGCAGCCAGGAAAGGCTGTCCCAGTGCCCGGGCCCTCTGCATTCCCTTTGCCCTCTTCTCTGCGCCCAAACAGCCGCTTCTTACCGGAACGCTGCCGCGTGCCCGGTGCAGGCAGTGCAGGGCGCGCTCCAGGTTAGCTGCTGCCCCGGGAATGCCACGGGAGCTGGCCATGTCCAACAGTTCTCTTACTGCAAGCACAACAAAAAACCCACCGAAAGTCAGCTTGAGGCCAGCAAGGGCAAAGACTGCCATGCAAGGCAGAAGGAAAGGCTGGGAGCTAAAGACAGCAGCTTGGAGAGTATGAAAAGGAGAGCAAAGCCAGGGCCAGCTGAACCAAGGGCCCACGCAGTGCTGGCTCTCCCTCCAAAGCAGCTTCTGTAAGAAGAAGTGGGGGCCAATCTGCGCTCTTCCAGTGGCAGACGGCCCTGACCAATTTGGAGAGCAAGGTGCTTGCTCTTTCTCCTTGCCTCTAACACTTCTACATGGGAAGATGGGCGAGACAAGGAGAGAAGCAGAGCCTGCAAAAGGCTGCCTTTTTACGCAAAAGGAGCCTTTTAAAGACCCAAGTAGCTCAGGGGTGGAAGAAAAGCTTGAAGCAAAGCTACCTCTGTCAGGTTTTTCCATGTCAGAGTCATCCTCCCCCCAGGGCTTCCAGACCAGGGTTGCAGGCTCTTCATCCTCACTTGGTGCTCTGCTCTGCAGCTCTGGCAGCTCAGCCTGAAAGTCGCTGCCAACATTGATGTGTCTAAAGGAAGAAGGAGGTGGAGGTGAGAAAGGCAAGTGGTCAAGAGAGCCTTCCTGTGCACCCACAGGCTTGAACCAATGCCACCCTGACTCTGAAAGAGCAGTTCTCCTCCTCGCCATTCCTCCAGTTTGCTGTCCTTTAACCCTATGCCAAAACTCACGGCTGAATCTGGGCTCTTGCTTTCCTTTTCATTGTGCCTCTCCTTTCCACCTGAAAGAGATCAAAGCAATGCTCCAGTTCAAAATCCTTCCTTCTCATCCTCATCATTGCAAAGCCCGAGCTCCTGTGTCCCAGCTCCTTTCTCTTTGCCGCCTTTTTGACATGGAATGTCCTAGGCAGGACCCTCTAGCGGTCAGCAGCTTCCTCAGGAGGGCAAGCACAAGGCCATGCACTACTCTCTTCACTCCCGGGGCCACTGAGAAGAGCACAGAGAATGGCAGGGGAGATGTGCCAGTGCAGGCTTAGGTTGGATAGAAGGAAAAGGTTCTTCAGCCAGAGGCTGCTTGGGCACTGCAACAGCCTCCCCAGGGAAGGGGGCACAGCACCAAGCCTGACTGAGCTCCAAAAGTGTTTGGACACTGCTCTTGGGCACAGGCTGTGATTCTTGAGGCTGCCCTGGGCAGGCCCTGGACTTGGCCTCAGTGATCTTTGAGAATCCCTTCCAAGCCAGGAAATTCTGTGCTACTGTGATTGTGCTCTTGAGGAGATGGCATTTGACGGCCGCCCCTGAGCATGAGGTAGAACCAGCCCTACGTGCACTGGAAAAAGAATCTATAAAGATATTAAAATAGCATGGATCTATAAGCCATGGAACTACGTAAGTATATAAGAATTGCTGATCCCAGATGGTTTTTGAAGTTGAAAGCCTGTGTTTGAGGAGAAGCCCAGTCAAATGCTTCTATGCCCTGAACGACAGGGATGCCAGAGGAGAAGTGCCATCATTCTGGTGTTTGAAGCTTTGGAGCGGGTGTGAGCAGAGTCAGGGCATAAGGGGATTTGTTGACACTGAAGCCCTGAAGTGCTCAGCCACAAACAATTTGTTTTGGGGTCAGCACAAGATAGTTTGAGGACTGAAATGGGTGCCAAGAACTTTTAATCAGGTCATCCGTGGATGAGGATCTGCAACTGCACTGGGACACCTCTCTAGGTCCTCTATGGAAAGGTCTGTGTTTCCCCTGGAGGCAACATGATTCCTTCAGAAGCTGCAGCCTGCTTTCACGTGGAAGCTCGTCTGGGAAAAGTGAGCACGCAGCCTGTGTGTCGTGCTTGGTGGGAGAGGCAGCTGGAGCCTCCTGCCCCTGTGCTAGTGCTTTGAGGGCAAACGGGGATTTTCTTACCTTGGACGGTTCCCAAGTGCTCTGGGGACGCCCGGAGGCAGACGAGGAGACCAGGACGTCGGTGCAGAGGCCGGGTCTGGCGCTGAGTGCAGAAGGCGGCTGGTCAGGGACAGCCCAGGAGCTGATCCTGCAGCTGCTGCTCCAGCGCTGCTCCACCAGCGTTCCAGCAAGGGCCGCAGGAGCAGGAGACAACGACAGTTGCTATGGGCACAGCCCAACATTCCATCTAGAAGCCCAGGGGAGCCATGGGACAGAAAGAGGCATGGGCCGCCTCTGGCCCTTGTACTTCTTCTGCTGCAAGTTTGCTCTGAGAAGCTTCCCATGGGGCCTTTTCTCCTCAGTCGTCTGATGAGACGGGCAAAAGCAGTGCAGGGACAGCCCTGGGTCTTCCCGGTGCTTCTCTGCAAGGTGCCTCCAGCTGAACGTGCACAGGAGCCTGCCTCTGTGCAAGGGCCCAGACCTCATCTCCTGCCCTGGAGAACCAGAAGGGCTCCTCCCACTGGCTCTCCTCCAGCTCTGAGAGGAGCTGGAATTTGCAAGTTGTCCAGCGCAGAGCCAACTCCAGAGCTTCCTCTCAAAGTGGAGCCATTCATCCTGCCCCCTTTCTCAATTCTCCTTTTGCGGCCCAATAATGTCACTGCATGTTTTCCCTCCTTTGGGCCTCTGAGCTGGTCTCTCACCTCATCACTCCTCCCTTGAAACTTGGAGAAACAGGATGTTTTTCAGGGCAACTGATGGGGACACACACACACACACACAGGGACAGCACACGGGCATTTCTCTAGCAAACATTCATGCAGAATTTCTATAGCCCTCTTCCAGCTCCCTTGGAGAAGCTCGGTGTTTGTCCCCAAAAGACTCTGCCATTCCTCTAAGAAAGCAACACTAACAGAATTCCCTTTCCACACTGCTGGCCTTCACATTGGTTTTAATGCCTAGATCCCAGATATGACAAAACCCAGGCAGCTTTGCTGCTTTCCTGCCTGTCGTTAAGGAAAAGCAAATCTTGCTTCAGTCCCAATCTTGCTTCCTTCCCAGCCTGCACGTTAGCCACTGGCCAGCAAACTGAGGGGGCAGCTGGAACAAGTCCCACTGCAAGGCAGATACTTTGTAGGCTCCAAAGCCCACCTGCACCGCCTCCATCAGACAAGGGCAAGCTTCCCTCGGCTTCCCAGAAGCAGCCTGGCAATTGCCCCCTCCCTCGCCCCCTCTCCACCCTCCACAGCCCCTGCCACCAAAGCCTTGCTAGGCAGGGCCATTTGCTGGCCTCGAAGAAAGAGTGCCTTTGATTCTTCTTTGGTGCAAGTGCCCGAGCTGTGAGAAGTCAGAGGATAATGATCACACCCGCTCTGCTTTAGCTAAGGAGATTGCTGGAGGCCCAGAGCAGGACACTGGTCCTTTCGAGAGAAACTGAAACTGAACTAGCCATGCCTTTGTGGCGCATGCCGATAGGAATTGGATAGAATTGGAGGGCTTAGAAACGTCCTCCAAGGTGGTCAGCTCCATCAGTCCCCCAAAATGAAACAAAGTTATGTTGCTGGGCTCCAAAAAGGACTAAAGCCGCTGCTTTTATGCCAGAAAATATGGTGAGACCAGACCACTCATCTAGATCCAATTCCGTGAATTAAACAAAGCCTCCCTTTCCACTCCCAGCGGAGATCTTGAGGAATCAAAGGCTGAAGCCCCAGCGTTATTTCACTGGCAGTAAAGGAGACACACCTCAGTAAGTCCTGCCAGCTGAGCAAGGGGCTGGGCCCGGGGGAGGTGGCGCCTGCCCAGATTCTTCTCTCAGGGCAAGTGCCGTCTTTGCAACACCAGGCAAATGGAACAAACATTGCCGGAGTGTTTTCATACAGACAAAAAGACAAAATGGAACAAACTTTGGTTTAATGATAAAGACCCATTGGCTCTCAACAAAGGCAAAATGACAAAAGGCAGAGCATAGACAACACCCAACCTTTGAAATTTATTGATAAATCTAATAAAACTATTAAATCTTGAATAATACTAATGGATCTTAACGACTAAATTGAGGAGATTCCTATCATGTCAACTAACTAAGTAGAAGATTAAACTACCCTAAAAGCTTAAAAAACAGTCCTATTCCTATCTAGTCCTATTGATACCTAACTCTTGCTAGCCCTGGACAACCTGCAGGGTTGTCTAATTTCAAAGTCTTTTCTTCTTGGCGAGAGGCTCTGCTTCCTTCCGAGGCCGATGTCTTCTCCTGTGGTTGTTCCTTTCCTTCACGGTTTCAAACACCCTGCAAGATAGGAAACAAACCATCCATTGCTCACTTTAGTACACACCATGAAACCAAGTGCCGAGATCTCCGTTTGAGTAGGAATTTCTGTCTTTTTGGGCAGTGGCACATTTGTGAATTGATCAGCACCATGAGTCTGATCGTTCTACTTTCAATGCCTTGAAATGTCTTCCTCCTTTTGCTGCATCCTCTTTTGAATTTGATCAGCAGCATCAAACCAAGCTTTGATGGATCTATTCCTACTTGTATGAACTGTGTCTTGTTGGGGCACGGCAAGGTTTCATTGTGAAGGCTGGGTTTTACCTAAGCTCTTTGGGTTTGAGGTGGGTGTTAAGCTTGACCACGGCTGCCGGGGGCGATGCTGCAAGTGCCCCCAGCTTCCCCTGCGGTGCCTTTGAAAAGGGTCAGCCTGTTTTAGTCCAAAGGCGCAGCTTTGAGCAGAAAGAGGAGGAACTTGCGCACCGTTTGCACTGCCCGCAGGGAAAGGGGCCTCCCGCCGAGCGGGGCGGCTGGCGCGCTTGGCAGCAGGGACACTCGGCGCTGCGAGCCCTCTTGCGGCTTCTCTTCCCTGTCTCCCCGTTCTCCTTTCTGGGAGGGCTTTTTCTCCCCTTTGCTTTGCCCACACTCTGGAAATCAAAGAGTCCTTATCAATGCTTCCTTCCTCTCACAAAGCTGGAAATCAGAGCATCCAGCACAAAAATCTATCGGCCTAAGCAAATCCTTCCAGACCCTCAAGAGCTGAGAAAACGGCTGCCTTTGCCAATGGGCTGCGGCGGGCTGCCAACCCAGAGCTTGGAGGAAAATACTCCTCTTTTCTACAGGCCAAAGGGGTGGGATAAATACCTGCCTATTTAGAGCTCTACATTTCTTATTTCTACCTTTCTGCCTAACATCTATTTCTCTCTGCTTTTCCTCCACAAATGTCTAGGCAATGGCATTTAAATTCAGTCCAATTAGGGTAGACACATGGTTAGCCATTTTCTAGTCCCCAAAATAATCTCCCTCCCTGTCTCTCTCTCTCACATGATGTGAAGCAAATTGCTCTTTGCCGGTAAGGAAAGTTTTAGGGGAGCCACAGCACCGGCAGCTCCTTCTTGGGGAGTATGCTGCGATGCTAGAAAAACTCCCTGAAAATCTGCAGCATATCCACAAAGGCAGCCTGGATTGCTGATGTCAGCAAGCAGTGGGGAATTAAGGGTCTGATTGGAGTCAGCGAGGGTGCCAGCCCTTGAGAAGCCCATCTGTAGAGAGTCAAAGCCCATTTTGGTGGCGCTGCTGCTTCCTTGGGTCAAAGTTAGGCTCCAGAATTGCATACTTCAGGGCAGCAGCACAAGGAAGCCCCGGGCAGCATCTGCTGTGCCTTTCCCAGCGCGTGGGACGATGTGATCCTGGCAAAGGGGCGTCTGGCATGGCTCGCCAGCAGCTTTTCTCCCCTTCTGCCAGTTTCTCGACCTTCCTGGCACGTCTCGATTTTCTTGCCCCTCACCTGAGCCAGAGTGCTGGCAAGTTTATGCTCCTTTTTCCAGGAGTAGTAGTACTCCACACACTGTGCCACGGTCTTAGTCTGGATCTGTTGTGAAGAGAAAAAGAAGGAGTCGAAAATGGTGTCGGGTGCACTGGGGAAAAAGTAGAATATGGAGTGAACTAGGAAGGAAAAGCATGAAGTAAATGGAGTAGGGTGTAAAATGAAATCAACATGGGGAAAGAGAGGCATCATGCAATGTCTTAAACCCTGTATTCTGCTAGGTGGTAATACACGCAATGCACAGATCAACAACAAATCCATCTAGCACAGTTCTTCTTTCCCCACTTCCCTCCAGTTATGCCAGCACACCGTCTTGTGGAAGCAGCAGCAGACCTGTGCGACAAGTCTGACAGAAGAAAGCTTCATCTTCCAAAAGAGCTTGGAGAAAAGGGCTGGAGAGGCAGGATCATCCTTTTGACACAGGCTTTTGATGTCCCCTTTGGTTACTTCTTGAAGATACTTGGTACTTGAGAAGAGAGAGACTGAAGCCCAGGGCTTGTTCCCAGAAATAACCAAGCTTTCCTCCTGACGATCTGCTCGGGTAAAGAATGTCCCGTGGCTTTACCTGCTTCTGGATGAGATGAAAATCCTTGCCGTAGGTGTGGAAAGCCTTTTGGAAGGACTCCTTCTCCTCAGGTGTCCATCTATCAGAGCCTGGCAAGAAATAGCAGCGGGTAGTAAACGCATCCCTTGATCCACACCAAGTAGATCCCACTGGCTGCCGAAAGAAAATGGTGGCAGGCCGTCATTCACGTGTGTGTACGTGTCTGCTCCCTCAGAAGGTCATGAAGACAAGAGCAGGCATTGCCCGGGGAGAAGGATTGGAAAGCAAGTAAAGCTGAAGGACTAGATGCTGGTGCTTCCCCACCCGCAGAGGAGACATGACCTTGTGCTGGTGTTAAGCACAATTGCTTTAAGCAGAAACCCTTGCCACAACAATGAAGGGGACGGCAGCATCTGTCAGGGACGCAAGAAGCTCTGCTTTGCTTACCTGCGTAATGATAATCAGCCATGGGGTGGCCTTGAGGTGTTGCAGGCCCCTCTGAGAGCAGCATCTCCAGAGCCTCCTGCAAGATCAAGAGGGAAGAGGCTTTAGCCGCCCCACCACATTAAAAATGAGCCAAAAAATCACAGGTGCTGCCTTGCAGCTACTTAGCCTCTCCAGACATTCAAGCGACTGTATCCCATGTGGGTGAAACACTGTCATTTGCTCCAAGTCCCTGGTTTTTGCTGCCCAACCCTTTGATCCTGGTCCCCGAGAGTGGCCTTTTGCTCACCAACCTAAGGATTTTGCTGCTCCTCCTGCAGCCAGAATGGCCTCAGCTGACTGAGGCTTCTGGGAATTTCCCCTCCAAATGTCTTAGAGAAGCCAGCTCTCCAGGCCATTTACAAGGCAGCAGGACCTTCCGCCGCCGCCGCCGCCTCCAGGAGGGAGATTCTCCCTGCTGGAGCCCTTTGGGCTCAGCCCTGACGCAGCTGGAGGAGACACAGCAGGCAGCAAGTGCTCTGCTCCCTGTTAAGACCCTTCTTCAAAGAGCAGCCAGGAAAGGCTGTCCCAGTGCCCGGGCCCTCTGCATTCCCTGTGCCCTCTTCTCTGCGCCCAAACAGCCGCTTCTTACCGGAACGCTGCCGCGTGCCCGGTGCAGGCAGTGCAGGGCGCGCTCCAGGTTAGCTGCTGCCCCGGGAATGCCACGGGAGCTGGCCATGTCCAACAGTTCTCTTACTGCAAGCACAACAAAAAACCCACCGAAAGTCAGCCTTGAGGCCAGCAAGGGCAAAGACTGCCATGCAAGGCAGAAGGAAAGGCTGGGAGCTAAAGACAGCAGCTTGCAGAGTATGAAAAGGAGAGCAAAGCCAGGGCCAGCTGAACCAAGGGCCCACGCAGTGCTGGCTCTCCCTCCAAAGCAGCTTCTGTAAGAAGAAGTGGGGGCCAATCTGCGCTCTTCCAGTGGCAGACGGCCCTGACCAATTTGGAGAGCAAGGTGCTTGCTCTTGCTCCTTGCCTCTAACACTTCTACATGGGAAGATGGGCGAGACAAGGAGAGAAGCAGAGCCTGCAAAAGGCTGCCTTTTTACGCAAAAGGAGCCTTTTAAAGACCCAAGTAGCTCAGGGGTGGAAGAAAAGCTTGAAGCAAAGCTACCTCTGTCAGGTTTTTCCATGTCAGAGTCATCCTCCCCCCAGGGCTTCCAGACCAGGGTTGCAGGCTCTTCATCCTCACTTGGTGCTCTGCTCTGCAGCTCTGGCAGCTCAGCCTGAAAGTCGCTGCCAACATTGATGTGTCTAAAGGAAGAAGGAGGTGGAGGTGAGAAAGGCAAGTGGTCAAGAGAGCCTTCCTGTGCACCCACAGGCTTGAACCAACGCCACCCTGACTCTGAAAGAGCAGTTCTCCTCCTCGCCATTCCTCCAGTTTGCTGTCCTTTAACCCTATGCCAAAACTCACGGCTGAATCTGGGCTCTTGCTTTCCTTTTCATTGTGCCTCTCCTTTCCACCTGAAAGAGATCAAAGCAACGCTCCAGTTCAAAATCCTTCCTTCTCATCCTCATCATTGCAAAGCCCGAGCTCCTGTGTCCCTGCTCCTTTCTCTTTGCCGC
Organism: Molothrus aeneus; assembly: GCF_037042795.1. NCBI lineage: Eukaryota > Metazoa > Chordata > Aves > Passeriformes > Icteridae > Molothrus > Molothrus aeneus. The sequence continues at coordinate 1,988,524 of NW_027099079.1, read as the reverse complement.
CTTTTTGACATGGAATGTCCTAGGGAGGACCCTCTAGCAGTCAGCAGCTTCCTCAGGAGGGCAAGCACAAGGCCATGCACTACTCTCTTCACTCCCGGGGCCACTGAGAAGAGCCAAGACAATGGCAGGGGAGATGTGCCAGTGCAGGCTTAGGTTGGATAGAAGGAAAAGGTTCTTCAGCCAGAGGCTGCTTGGGCACTGCAACAGCCTCCCCAGGGAAGGGGGCACAGCACCAAGCCTGACTGAGCTCCAAAAGTGTTTGGACACTGCTCTTGGGCACAGGCTGTGATTGTTGAGGCTGCCCTGGGCAGGCCCTGGACTTGGCCTCAGTGATCTTTGAGAATCCCTTCCAAGCCAGGAAATTCTGTGCTACTGTGATTGTGCTCTTGAGGAGATGGCATTTGACGGCCGCCCCTGAGCATGAGGTAGAACCAGCCCTACGTGCACTGGAAAAAGAATCTATAAAGATATTAAAATAGCATGGATCTATAAGCCATGGAACTACGTAAGTATATAAGAATTGCTGATCCCAGATGGTTTTTGAAGTTGAAAGCCTGTGTTTGAGGAGAAGCCCAGTCAAATGCTTCTATGCCCTGAAGGACAGGGATGCCAGAGGAGAAGTGCCATCATTCTGGTGTTTGAAGCTTTGGAGCGGGTGTGAGCAGAGTCAGGGCATAAGGGGATTTGTTGACACTGAAGCCCTGAAGTGCTCAGCCACAAACAATTTGTTTTGGGGTCAGCACAAGATAGTTTGAGGACTGAAATGGGTGCCAAGAACTTTTAATCAGGTCATCCGTGGACGAGGATCTGCAACTGCACTGGGACACCTCTCTAGGTCCTCTATGGAAAGGTCTGTGTTTCCCCTGGAGGCAACATGATTCCTTCAGAAGCTGCAGCCTGCTTTCACGTGGAAGCTCGTCTGGGGAAAGTGAGCACGCAGCCTGTGTGTCGTGCTTGGTGGGAGAGGCAGCTGGAGCCTCCTGCCCCTGTGCTAGTGCTTTGAGGGCAAACGGGGATTTTCTTACCTTGGACGGTTCCCAAGTGCTCTGGGGATGCCCGGAGGCAGACGAGGAGACCAGGACGTCGGTGCAGAGGCCGGGTCTGGCGCTGAGTGCAGAAGGCGGCTGGTCAGGGACAGCCCAGGAGCTGATCCTGCAGCTGCTGCTCCAGCGCTGCTCCACCAGCGTTCCAGCAAGGGCCGCAGGAGCAGGAGACAACGACAGTTGCTATGGGCACAGCCCAACATTCCATCTAGAACCCCAGGGGAGCCATGGGACAGAAAGAGGCATGGGCCGCCTCTGGCCCTTGTACTTCTTCTGCTGCAAGTTTGCTCTGAGAAGCTTCCCATGGGGCCTTTTCTCCTCAGTCGTCTGATGAGACGGGCAAAAGCAGTGCAGGGACAGCCCTGGGTCTTCCCGGTGCTTCTCTGCAAGGTGCCTCCAGCTGAACGTGCACAGGAGCCTGCCTCTGTGCAAGGGCCCAGACCTCATCTCCTGCCCTGGAGAACCAGAAGGGCTCCTCCCACTGGCTCTCCTCCAGCTCTGAGAGGAGCTGGAATTTGCAAGTTGTCCAGCGCAGAGCCAACTCCAGAGCTTCCTCTCAAAGTGGAGCCATTCATCCTGCCCCCTTTCTCAATTCTCCTTTTGCGGCCCAATAATGTCACTGCATGTTTTCCCTCCTTTGGGCCTCTGAGCTGGTCTCTCACCTCATCACTCCTCCCTTGAAACTTGGAGAAACAGGATGGTTTTCAGGGCAACTGATGGGGACACACACACACACACACAGGGACAGCACACGGGCATTTCTCTAGCAAACATTCATGCAGAATTTCTATAGCCCTCTTCCAGCTCCCTTGGAGAAGCTCGGTGTTTGTCCCCAAAAGACTCTGCCATTCCTCTAAGAAAGCAACACTAACAGAATTCCCTTTCCACACTGCTGGCCTTCACATTGGTTTTAATGCCTAGATCCCAGATATGACAAAACCCAGGCAGCTTTGCTGCTTTCCTGCCTGTCGTTAAGGAAAAGCAAATCTTGCTTCAGTCCCAATCTTGCTTCCTTCCCAGCCTGCACGTTAGCCACTGGCCAGCAAACTGAGGGGGCAGCTGGAACAAGTCCCACTGCAAGGCAGATACTTTGTAGGCTCCAAAGCCCAGCTGCACCGCCTCCATCAGACAAGGGCAAGCTTCCCTCGGCTTCCCAGAAGCAGCCTGGCAATTGCCCCCTCCCTCGCCCCCTCTCCACCCTCCACAGCCCCTGCCACCAAAGCCTTGCTAGGCAGGGCCATTTGCTGGCCTCGAAGAAAGAGTGCCTTTGATTCTTCTTTGGCGCAAGTGCCCGAGCTGTGAGAAGTCAGAGGATAATGATCACACCCGCTCTGCTTTAGCTAAGGAGATTGCTGGAGGCCCAGAGCAGGACACTGGTCCTTTCGAGAGAAACTGAAACTGAACTAGCCATGCCTTTGTGGCGCATGCCGATAGGAATTGGATAGAATCGGAGGGCTTAGAAACGTCCTCCAAGGTGGTCAGCTCCATCAGTCCCCCAAAATGAAACAAAGTTATGTTGCTGGGCTCCAAAAAGGACTAAAGCCGCTGCTTTTATGCCAGAAAATATGGTGAGACCAGACCACTCATCTAGATCCAATTCCGTGAATTAAACAAAGCCTCCCTTTCCACTCCCAGCGGAGATCTTGAGGAATCAAAGGCTGAAGCCCCAGCGTTATTTCACTGGCAGTAAAGGAGACACACCTCAGTAAGTCCTGCCAGCTGAGCAAGGGGCTGGGCCCGGGGGAGGTGGCGCCTGCCCAGATTCTTCTCTCAGGGCAAGTGCCGTCTTTGCAACACCAGGCAAATGGAACAAACATTGCCGGAGTGTTTTCATACAGACAAAAAGACAAAATGGAACAAACTTTGGTTTAATGATAAAGACCCATTGGCTCTCAACAAAGGCAAAATGACAAAAGGCAGAGCATAGACAACACCCAACCTTTGAAATTTATTGATAAATCTAATAAAACTATTGAATCTTGAATAATACTAATGGATCTTAACGACTAAATTGAGGAGATTCCTATCATGTCAACTAACTAAGTAGAAGATTAAACTACCCTAAAAGCTTAAAAAACAGTCCTATTCCTATCTAGTCCTATTGATACCTAACTCTTGCTAGCCCTGGACAACCTGCAGGGTTGTCTAATTTCAAAGTCTTTTCTTCTTGGCGAGAGGCTCTGCTTCCTTCCGAGGCCGATGTCTTCTCCTGTGGTTGTTCCTTTCCTTCACGGTTTCAAACACCCTGCAAGATAGGAAACAAACCATCCATTGCTCACTTTAGTACACACCATGAAACCAAGTGCCGAGATCTCCGTTTGAGTAGGAATTTCTGTCTTTTCGGGCAGTGGCACATTTGTGAATTGATCAGCACCATGAGTCTGATCGTTCTACTTTCAATGCCTTGAAATGTCTTCCTCCTTTTGCTGCATCCTCTTTTGAATTTGATCAGCAGCATCAAACCAAGCTTTGATGGATCTATTCCTACTTGTATGAACTGTGTCTTGTTGGGGCACGGCAAGGTTTCATTGTGAAGGCTGGGTTTTACCTAAGCTCTTTGGGTTTGAGGTGGGTGTTACGCTTGACCACGGCTGCCAGGGGCGATGCTGCAAGTGCCCCCAGCTTCCCCTGCGGTGCCTTTGAAAAGGGTCAGCCTGTTTTAGTCCAAAGGCGCAGCTTTGAGCAGAAAGAGGAGGAACTTGCGCACCGTTTGCACTGCCCGCAGGGAAAGGGGCCTCCCGCCGAGCGGGGCGGCTGGCGCGCTTGGCAGCAGGGACACTCGGCGCTGCGAGCCCTCTTGCGGCTTCTCTTCCCTGTCTCCCCGTTCTCCTTTCTGGGAGGGCTTTTCCTCCTCTTTGCTTTGCCCACACTCTGGAAATCAAAGAGTCCTTATCAATGCTTCCTTCCTCTCACAAAGCTGGAAACCAGAGCATCCAGCACAAAAATCTATCGGCTTAAGCAAATCCTTCCAGACCCTCAAGAGCTGAGAAAACGGCTGCCTTTGCCAATGGGCTGCGGCGGGCTGCCAACCCAGAGCTTGGAGGAAAATACTCCTCTTTTCTACAGGCCAAAGGGGTGGGATAAATACCTGCCTATTTAGAGCTCTACATTTCTTATTTCTACCTTTCTGCCTAACATCTATTTCTCTCTGCTTTTCCTCCACAAATGTCTAGGCAATGGCATTTAAATTCAGTCCAATTAGGGTAGACACATGGTTAGCCATTTTCTAGTCCCCAAAATAATCTCCCTCCCTGTCTCTCTCTCTCACATGATGTGAAGCAAATTGCTCTTTGCCGGTAAGGAAAGTTTTAGGGGAGCCACAGCACCGGCAGCTCCTTCTTGGGGAGTATGCTGCGATGCTAGAAAAACTCCCTGAAAATCTGCAGCATATCCACAAAGGCAGCCTGGATTGCTGATGTCAGCAAGCAGTGGGGAATTAAGGGTCTGATTGGAGTCAGCGAGGGTGCCAGCCCTTGAGAAGCCCATCTGTAGAGAGTCAAAGCCCATTTTGGTGGCGCTGCTGCTTCCTTGGGTCAAAGTTAGGCTCCAGAATTGCATACTTCAGGGCAGCAGCACAAGGAAGCCCCGGGCAGCATCTGCTGTGCCTTTCCCAGCGCGTGGGACGATGTGATCCTGGCAAAGGGGCGTCTGGCATGGCTCGCCAGCAGCTTTTCTCCCCTTCTGCCAGTTTCTCGACCTTCCTGGCACGTCTCGATTTTCTTGCCCCTCACCTGAGCCAGAGTGCTGGCAAGTTTATGCTCCTTTTTCCAGGAGTAGTAGTACTCCACACACTGTGCCACGGTCTTAGTCTGGATCTGTTGTGAAGAGAAAAAGAAGGAGTCGAAAATGGTGTCGGGTGCACTGGGGAAAAAGTAGAATATGGAGTGAACTAGGAAGGAAAAGCATGAAGTAAATGGAGTAGGGTGTAAAATGAAATCAACATGGGGAAAGAGAGGCATCATGCAATGTCTTAAACCCTGTATTCTGCTAGGTGGTAATACACGCAATGCACAGATCAACAACAAATCCATCTAGCACAGTTCTTCTTTCCCCACTTCCCTCCAGTTATGCCAGCACACCGTCTTGTGGAAGCAGCAGCAGACCTGTGCGACAAGTCTGACAGAAGAAAGCTTCATCTTCCAAAAGAGCTTGGAGAAAAGGGCTGGAGAGGCAGGATCATCCTTTTGACACAGGCTTTTGATGTCCCCTTTGGTTACTTCTTGAAGATACTTGGTACTTGAGAAGAGAGAGACTGAAGCCCAGGGCTTGTTCCCAGAAATAACCAAGCTTTCCTCCTGACGATCTGCTCGGGTAAAGAATGTCCCGTGGCTTTACCTGCTTCTGGATGAGATGAAAATCCTTGCCGTAGGTGTGGAAAGCCTTTTGGAAGGACTCCTTCTCCTCAGGTGTCCATCTATCAGAGCCTGGCAAGAAATAGCAGCGGGTAGTAAACGCATCCCTTGATCCACACCAAGTAGATCCCACTGGCTGCCGAAAGAAAATGGTGGCAGGCCGTCATTCACGTGTGTGTACGTGTCTGCTCCCTCAGAAGGTCATGAAGACAAGAGCAGGCATTGCCCGGGGAGAAGGATTGGAAAGCAAGTAAAGCTGAAGGACTAGATGCTGGTGCTTCCCCACCCGCAGAGGAGACATGACCTTGTGCTGGTGTTAAGCACAATTGCTTTAAGCAGAAACCCTTGCCACAACAATGAAGGGGACGGCAGCATCTGTCAGGGACGCAAGAAGCTCTGCTTTGCTTACCTGCGTAATGATAATCAGCCATGGGGTGGCCTTGAGGTGTTGCAGGCCCCTCTGAGAGCAGCATCTCCAGAGCCTCCTGCAAGATCAAGAGGGAAGAGGCTTTAGCCGCCCCACCACATTAAAAATGAGCCAAAAAATCACAGGTGCTGCCTTGCAGCTACTTAGCCTCTCCAGACATTCAAGCGACTGTATCCCATGTGGGTGAAACACTGTCATTTGCTCCAAGTCCCTGGTTTTTGCTGCCCAACCCTTTGATCCTGGTCCCCGAGAGTGGCCTTTTGCTCACCAACCTAAGGATTTTGCTGCTCCTCCTGCAGCCAGAATGGCCTCAGCTGACTGAGGCTTCTGGGAATTTCCCCTCCAAATGTCTTAGAGAAGCCAGCTCTCCAGGCCATTTACAAGGCAGCAGGACCTTCCGCCGCCGCCGCCGCCTCCAGGAGGGAGATTCTCCCTGCTGGAGCCCTTTGGGCTCAGCCCTGACGCAGCTGGAGGAGACACAGCAGGCAGCAAGTGCTCTGCTCCCTGTTAAGACCCTTCTTCAAAGAGCAGCCAGGAAAGGCTGTCCCAGTGCCCGGGCCCTCTGCATTCCCTGTGCCCTCTTCTCTGCGCCCAAACAGCCGCTTCTTACCGGAACGCTGCCGCGTGCCCGGTGCAGGCAGTGCAGGGCGCGCTCCAGGTTAGCTGCTGCCCCGGGAATGCCACGGGAGCTGGCCATGTCCAACAGTTCTCTTACTGCAAGCACAACAAAAAACCCACCGAAAGTCAGCCTTGAGGCCAGCAAGGGCAAAGACTGCCATGCAAGGCAGAAGGAAAGGCTGGGAGCTAAAGACAGCAGCTTGCAGAGTATGAAAAGGAGAGCAAAGCCAGGGCCAGCTGAACCAAGGGCCCACGCAGTGCTGGCTCTCCCTCCAAAGCAGCTTCTGTAAGAAGAAGTGGGGGCCAATCTGCGCTCTTCCAGTGGCAGACGGCCCTGACCAATTTGGAGAGCAAGGTGCTTGCTCTTGCTCCTTGCCTCTAACACTTCTACATGGGAAGATGGGCGAGACAAGGAGAGAAGCAGAGCCTGCAAAAGGCTGCCTTTTTACGCAAAAGGAGCCTTTTAAAGACCCAAGTAGCTCAGGGGTGGAAGAAAAGCTTGAAGCAAAGCTACCTCTGTCAGGTTTTTCCATGTCAGAGTCATCCTCCCCCCAGGGCTTCCAGACCAGGGTTGCAGGCTCTTCATCCTCACTTGGTGCTCTGCTCTGCAGCTCTGGCAGCTCAGCCTGAAAGTCGCTGCCAACATTGATGTGTCTAAAGGAAGAAGGAGGTGGAGGTGAGAAAGGCAAGTGGTCAAGAGAGCCTTCCTGTGCACCCACAGGCTTGAACCAACGCCACCCTGACTCTGAAAGAGCAGTTCTCCTCCTCGCCATTCCTCCAGTTTGCTGTCCTTTAACCCTATGCCAAAACTCACGGCTGAATCTGGGCTCTTGCTTTCCTTTTCATTGTGCCTCTCCTTTCCACCTGAAAGAGATCAAAGCAACGCTCCAGTTCAAAATCCTTCCTTCTCATCCTCATCATTGCAAAGCCCGAGCTCCTGTGTCCCAGCTCCTTTCTCTTTGCCGCCTTTTTGACATGGAATGTCCTAGGGAGGACCCTCTAGCAGTCAGCAGCTTCCTCAGGAGGGCAAGCACAAGGCCATGCACTACTCTCTTCACTCCCGGGGCCACTGAGAAGAGCCAAGACAATGGCAGGGGAGATGTGCCAGTGCAGGCTTAGGTTGGATAGAAGGAAAAGGTTCTTCAGCCAGAGGCTGCTTGGGCACTGCAACAGCCTCCCCAGGGAAGGGGGCACAGCACCAAGCCTGACTGAGCTCCAAAAGTGTTTGGACACTGCTCTTGGGCACAGGCTGTGATTGTTGAGGCTGCCCTGGGCAGGCCCTGGACTTGGCCTCAGTGATCTTTGAGAATCCCTTCCAAGCCAGGAAATTCTGTGCTACTGTGATTGTGCTCTTGAGGAGATGGCATTTGACGGCCGCCCCTGAGCATGAGGTAGAACCAGCCCTACGTGCACTGGAAAAAGAATCTATAAAGATATTAAAATAGCATGGATCTATAAGCCATGGAACTACGTAAGTATATAAGAATTGCTGATCCCAGATGGTTTTTGAAGTTGAAAGCCTGTGTTTGAGGAGAAGCCCAGTCAAATGCTTCTATGCCCTGAAGGACAGGGATGCCAGAGGAGAAGTGCCATCATTCTGGTGTTTGAAGCTTTGGAGCGGGTGTGAGCAGAGTCAGGGCATAAGGGGATTTGTTGACACTGAAGCCCTGAAGTGCTCAGCCACAAACAATTTGTTTTGGGGTCAGCACAAGATAGTTTGAGGACTGAAATGGGTGCCAAGAACTTTTAATCAGGTCATCCGTGGACGAGGATCTGCAACTGCACTGGGACACCTCTCTAGGTCCTCTATGGAAAGGTCTGTGTTTCCCCTGGAGGCAACATGATTCCTTCAGAAGCTGCAGCCTGCTTTCACGTGGAAGCTCGTCTGGGGAAAGTGAGCACGCAGCCTGTGTGTCGTGCTTGGTGGGAGAGGCAGCTGGAGCCTCCTGCCCCTGTGCTAGTGCTTTGAGGGCAAACGGGGATTTTCTTACCTTGGACGGTTCCCAAGTGCTCTGGGGATGCCCGGAGGCAGACGAGGAGACCAGGACGTCGGTGCAGAGGCCGGGTCTGGCGCTGAGTGCAGAAGGCGGCTGGTCAGGGACAGCCCAGGAGCTGATCCTGCAGCTGCTGCTCCAGCGCTGCTCCACCAGCGTTCCAGCAAGGGCCGCAGGAGCAGGAGACAACGACAGTTGCTATGGGCACAGCCCAACATTCCATCTAGAACCCCAGGGGAGCCATGGGACAGAAAGAGGCATGGGCCGCCTCTGGCCCTTGTACTTCTTCTGCTGCAAGTTTGCTCTGAGAAGCTTCCCATGGGGCCTTTTCTCCTCAGTCGTCTGATGAGACGGGCAAAAGCAGTGCAGGGACAGCCCTGGGTCTTCCCGGTGCTTCTCTGCAAGGTGCCTCCAGCTGAACGTGCACAGGAGCCTGCCTCTGTGCAAGGGCCCAGACCTCATCTCCTGCCCTGGAGAACCAGAAGGGCTCCTCCCACTGGCTCTCCTCCAGCTCTGAGAGGAGCTGGAATTTGCAAGTTGTCCAGCGCAGAGCCAACTCCAGAGCTTCCTCTCAAAGTGGAGCCATTCATCCTGCCCCCTTTCTCAATTCTCCTTTTGCGGCCCAATAATGTCACTGCATGTTTTCCCTCCTTTGGGCCTCTGAGCTGGTCTCTCACCTCATCACTCCTCCCTTGAAACTTGGAGAAACAGGATGGTTTTCAGGGCAACTGATGGGGACACACACACACACACACAGGGACAGCACACGGGCATTTCTCTAGCAAACATTCATGCAGAATTTCTATAGCCCTCTTCCAGCTCCCTTGGAGAAGCTCGGTGTTTGTCCCCAAAAGACTCTGCCATTCCTCTAAGAAAGCAACACTAACAGAATTCCCTTTCCACACTGCTGGCCTTCACATTGGTTTTAATGCCTAGATCCCAGATATGACAAAACCCAGGCAGCTTTGCTGCTTTCCTGCCTGTCGTTAAGGAAAAGCAAATCTTGCTTCAGTCCCAATCTTGCTTCCTTCCCAGCCTGCACGTTAGCCACTGGCCAGCAAACTGAGGGGGCAGCTGGAACAAGTCCCACTGCAAGGCAGATACTTTGTAGGCTCCAAAGCCCAGCTGCACCGCCTCCATCAGACAAGGGCAAGCTTCCCTCGGCTTCCCAGAAGCAGCCTGGCAATTGCCCCCTCCCTCGCCCCCTCTCCACCCTCCACAGCCCCTGCCACCAAAGCCTTGCTAGGCAGGGCCATTTGCTGGCCTCGAAGAAAGAGTGCCTTTGATTCTTCTTTGGCGCAAGTGCCCGAGCTGTGAGAAGTCAGAGGATAATGATCACACCCGCTCTGCTTTAGCTAAGGAGATTGCTGGAGGCCCAGAGCAGGACACTGGTCCTTTCGAGAGAAACTGAAACTGAACTAGCCATGCCTTTGTGGCGCATGCCGATAGGAATTGGATAGAATCGGAGGGCTTAGAAACGTCCTCCAAGGTGGTCAGCTCCATCAGTCCCCCAAAATGAAACAAAGTTATGTTGCTGGGCTCCAAAAAGGACTAAAGCCGCTGCTTTTATGCCAGAAAATATGGTGAGACCAGACCACTCATCTAGATCCAATTCCGTGAATTAAACAAAGCCTCCCTTTCCACTCCCAGCGGAGATCTTGAGGAATCAAAGGCTGAAGCCCCAGCGTTATTTCACTGGCAGTAAAGGAGACACACCTCAGTAAGTCCTGCCAGCTGAGCAAGGGGCTGGGCCCGGGGGAGGTGGCGCCTGCCCAGATTCTTCTCTCAGGGCAAGTGCCGTCTTTGCAACACCAGGCAAATGGAACAAACATTGCCGGAGTGTTTTCATACAGACAAAAAGACAAAATGGAACAAACTTTGGTTTAATGATAAAGACCCATTGGCTCTCAACAAAGGCAAAATGACAAAAGGCAGAGCATAGACAACACCCAACCTTTGAAATTTATTGATAAATCTAATAAAACTATTGAATCTTGAATAATACTAATGGATCTTAACGACTAAATTGAGGAGATTCCTATCATGTCAACTAACTAAGTAGAAGATTAAACTACCCTAAAAGCTTAAAAAACAGTCCTATTCCTATCTAGTCCTATTGATACCTAACTCTTGCTAGCCCTGGACAACCTGCAGGGTTGTCTAATTTCAAAGTCTTTTCTTCTTGGCGAGAGGCTCTGCTTCCTTCCGAGGCCGATGTCTTCTCCTGTGGTTGTTCCTTTCCTTCACGGTTTCAAACACCCTGCAAGATAGGAAACAAACCATCCATTGCTCACTTTAGTACACACCATGAAACCAAGTGCCGAGATCTCCGTTTGAGTAGGAATTTCTGTCTTTTCGGGCAGTGGCACATTTGTGAATTGATCAGCACCATGAGTCTGATCGTTCTACTTTCAATGCCTTGAAATGTCTTCCTCCTTTTGCTGCATCCTCTTTTGAATTTGATCAGCAGCATCAAACCAAGCTTTGATGGATCTATTCCTACTTGTATGAACTGTGTCTTGTTGGGGCACGGCAAGGTTTCATTGTGAAGGCTGGGTTTTACCTAAGCTCTTTGGGTTTGAGGTGGGTGTTACGCTTGACCACGGCTGCCAGGGGCGATGCTGCAAGTGCCCCCAGCTTCCCCTGCGGTGCCTTTGAAAAGGGTCAGCCTGTTTTAGTCCAAAGGCGCAGCTTTGAGCAGAAAGAGGAGGAACTTGCGCACCGTTTGCACTGCCCGCAGGGAAAGGGGCCTCCCGCCGAGCGGGGCGGCTGGCGCGCTTGGCAGCAGGGACACTCGGCGCTGCGAGCCCTCTTGCGGCTTCTCTTCCCTGTCTCCCCGTTCTCCTTTCTGGGAGGGCTTTTCCTCCTCTTTGCTTTGCCCACACTCTGGAAATCAAAGAGTCCTTATCAATGCTTCCTTCCTCTCACAAAGCTGGAAACCAGAGCATCCAGCACAAAAATCTATCGGCTTAAGCAAATCCTTCCAGACCCTCAAGAGCTGAGAAAACGGCTGCCTTTGCCAATGGGCTGCGGCGGGCTGCCAACCCAGAGCTTGGAGGAAAATACTCCTCTTTTCTACAGGCCAAAGGGGTGGGATAAATACCTGCCTATTTAGAGCTCTACATTTCTTATTTCTACCTTTCTGCCTAACATCTATTTCTCTCTGCTTTTCCTCCACAAATGTCTAGGCAATGGCATTTAAATTCAGTCCAATTAGGGTAGACACATGGTTAGCCATTTTCTAGTCCCCAAAATAATCTCCCTCCCTGTCTCTCTCTCTCACATGATGTGAAGCAAATTGCTCTTTGCCGGTAAGGAAAGTTTTAGGGGAGCCACAGCACCGGCAGCTCCTTCTTGGGGAGTATGCTGCGATGCTAGAAAAACTCCCTGAAAATCTGCAGCATATCCACAAAGGCAGCCTGGATTGCTGATGTCAGCAAGCAGTGGGGAATTAAGGGTCTGATTGGAGTCAGCGAGGGTGCCAGCCCTTGAGAAGCCCATCTGTAGAGAGTCAAAGCCCATTTTGGTGGCGCTGCTGCTTCCTTGGGTCAAAGTTAGGCTCCAGAATTGCATACTTCAGGGCAGCAGCACAAGGAAGCCCCGGGCAGCATCTGCTGTGCCTTTCCCAGCGCGTGGGACGATGTGATCCTGGCAAAGGGGCGTCTGGCATGGCTCGCCAGCAGCTTTTCTCCCCTTCTGCCAGTTTCTCGACCTTCCTGGCACGTCTCGATTTTCTTGCCCCTCACCTGAGCCAGAGTGCTGGCAAGTTTATGCTCCTTTTTCCAGGAGTAGTAGTACTCCACACACTGTGCCACGGTCTTAGTCTGGATCTGTTGTGAAGAGAAAAAGAAGGAGTCGAAAATGGTGTCGGGTGCACTGGGGAAAAAGTAGAATATGGAGTGAACTAGGAAGGAAAAGCATGAAGTAAATGGAGTAGGGTGTAAAATGAAATCAACATGGGGAAAGAGAGGCATCATGCAATGTCTTAAACCCTGTATTCTGCTAGGTGGTAATACACGCAATGCACAGATCAACAACAAATCCATCTAGCACAGTTCTTCTTTCCCCACTTCCCTCCAGTTATGCCAGCACACCGTCTTGTGGAAGCAGCAGCAGACCTGTGCGACAAGTCTGACAGAAGAAAGCTTCATCTTCCAAAAGAGCTTGGAGAAAAGGGCTGGAGAGGCAGGATCATCCTTTTGACACAGGCTTTTGATGTCCCCTTTGGTTACTTCTTGAAGATACTTGGTACTTGAGAAGAGAGAGACTGAAGCCCAGGGCTTGTTCCCAGAAATAACCAAGCTTTCCTCCTGACGATCTGCTCGGGTAAAGAATGTCCCGTGGCTTTACCTGCTTCTGGATGAGATGAAAATCCTTGCCGTAGGTGTGGAAAGCCTTTTGGAAGGACTCCTTCTCCTCAGGTGTCCATCTATCAGAGCCTGGCAAGAAATAGCAGCGGGTAGTAAACGCATCCCTTGATCCACACCAAGTAGATCCCACTGGCTGCCGAAAGAAAATGGTGGCAGGCCGTCATTCACGTGTGTGTACGTGTCTGCTCCCTCAGAAGGTCATGAAGACAAGAGCAGGCATTGCCCGGGGAGAAGGATTGGAAAGCAAGTAAAGCTGAAGGACTAGATGCTGGTGCTTCCCCACCCGCAGAGGAGACATGACCTTGTGCTGGTGTTAAGCACAATTGCTTTAAGCAGAAACCCTTGCCACAACAATGAAGGGGACGGCAGCATCTGTCAGGGACGCAAGAAGCTCTGCTTTGCTTACCTGCGTAATGATAATCAGCCATGGGGTGGCCTTGAGGTGTTGCAGGCCCCTCTGAGAGCAGCATCTCCAGAGCCTCCTGCAAGATCAAGAGGGAAGAGGCTTTAGCCGCCCCACCACATTAAAAATGAGCCAAAAAATCACAGGTGCTGCCTTGCAGCTACTTAGCCTCTCCAGACATTCAAGCGACTGTATCCCATGTGGGTGAAACACTGTCATTTGCTCCAAGTCCCTGGTTTTTGCTGCCCAACCCTTTGATCCTGGTCCCCGAGAGTGGCCTTTTGCTCACCAACCTAAGGATTTTGCTGCTCCTCCTGCAGCCAGAATGGCCTCAGCTGACTGAGGCTTCTGGGAATTTCCCCTCCAAATGTCTTAGAGAAGCCAGCTCTCCAGGCCATTTACAAGGCAGCAGGACCTTCCGCCGCCGCCGCCGCCTCCAGGAGGGAGATTCTCCCTGCTGGAGCCCTTTGGGCTCAGCCCTGACGCAGCTGGAGGAGACACAGCAGGCAGCAAGTGCTCTGCTCCCTGTTAAGACCCTTCTTCAAAGAGCAGCCAGGAAAGGCTGTCCCAGTGCCCGGGCCCTCTGCATTCCCTGTGCCCTCTTCTCTGCGCCCAAACAGCCGCTTCTTACCGGAACGCTGCCGCGTGCCCGGTGCAGGCAGTGCAGGGCGCGCTCCAGGTTAGCTGCTGCCCCGGGAATGCCACGGGAGCTGGCCATGTCCAACAGTTCTCTTACTGCAAGCACAACAAAAAACCCACCGAAAGTCAGCCTTGAGGCCAGCAAGGGCAAAGACTGCCATGCAAGGCAGAAGGAAAGGCCGGGAGCTAAAGACAGCAGCTTGCAGAGTATGAAAAGGAGAGCAAAGCCAGGGCCAGCTGAACCAAGGGCCCACGCAGTGCTGGCTCTCCCTCCAAAGCAGCTTCTGTAAGAAGAAGTGGGGGCCAATCTGCGCTCTTCCAGTGGCAGACGGCCCTGACCAATTTGGAGAGCAAGGTGCTTGCTCTTGCTCCTTGCCTCTAACACTTCTACATGGGAAGATGGGCGAGACAAGGAGAGAAGCAGAGCCTGCAAAAGGCTGCCTTTTTACGCAAAAGGAGCCTTTTAAAGACCCAAGTAGCTCAGGGGTGGAAGAAAAGCTTGAAGCAAAGCTACCTCTGTCAGGTTTTTCCATGTCAGAGTCATCCTCCCCCCAGGGCTTCCAGACCAGGGTTGCAGGCTCTTCATCCTCACTTGGTGCTCTGCTCTGCAGCTCTGGCAGCTCAGCCTGAAAGTCGCTGCCAACATTGATGTGTCTAAAGGAAGAAGGAGGTGGAGGTGAGAAAGGCAAGTGGTCAAGAGAGCCTTCCTGTGCACCCACAGGCTTGAACCAACGCCACCCTGACTCTGAAAGAGCAGTTCTCCTCCTCGCCATTCCTCCAGTTTGCTGTCCTTTAACCCTATGCCAAAACTCACGGCTGAATCTGGGCTCTTGCTTTCCTTTTCATTGTGCCTCTCCTTTCCACCTGAAAGAGATCAAAGCAACGCTCCAGTTCAAAATCCTTCCTTCTCATCCTCATCATTGCAAAGCCCGAGCTCCTGTGTCCCAGCTCCTTTCTCTTTGCCGCCTTTTTGACATGGAATGTCCTAGGGAGGACCCTCTAGCAGTCAGCAGCTTCCTCAGGAGGGCAAGCACAAGGCCATGCACTACTCTCTTCACTCCCGGGGCCACTGAGAAGAGCCAAGACAATGGCAGGGGAGATGTGCCAGTGCAGGCTTAGGTTGGATAGAAGGAAAAGGTTCTTCAGCCAGAGGCTGCTTGGGCACTGCAACAGCCTCCCCAGGGAAGGGGGCACAGCACCAAGCCTGACTGAGCTCCAAAAGTGTTTGGACACTGCTCTTGGGCACAGGCTGTGATTGTTGAGGCTGCCCTGGGCAGGCCCTGGACTTGGCCTCAGTGATCTTTGAGAATCCCTTCCAAGCCAGGAAATTCTGTGCTACTGTGATTGTGCTCTTGAGGAGATGGCATTTGACGGCCGCCCCTGAGCATGAGGTAGAACCAGCCCTACGTGCACTGGAAAAAGAATCTATAAAGATATTAAAATAGCATGGATCTATAAGCCATGGAACTACGTAAGTATATAAGAATTGCTGATCCCAGATGGTTTTTGAAGTTGAAAGCCTGTGTTTGAGGAGAAGCCCAGTCAAATGCTTCTATGCCCTGAAGGACAGGGATGCCAGAGGAGAAGTGCCATCATTCTGGTGTTTGAAGCTTTGGAGCGAGTGTGAGCAGAGTCAGGGCATAAGGGGATTTGTTGACACTGAAGCCCTGAAGTGCTCAGCCACAAACAATTTGTTTTGGGGTCAGCACAAGATAGTTTGAGGACTGAAATGGGTGCCAAGAACTTTTAATCAGGTCATCCGTGGACGAGGATCTGCAACTGCACTGGGACACCTCTCTAGGTCCTCTATGGAAAGGTCTGTGTTTCCCCTGGAGGCAACATGATTCCTTCAGAAGCTGCAGCCTGCTTTCACGTGGAAGCTCGTCTGGGGAAAGTGAGCACGCAGCCTGTGTGTCGTGCTTGGTGGGAGAGGCAGCTGGAGCCTCCTGCCCCTGTGCTAGTGCTTTGAGGGCAAACGGGGATTTTCTTACCTTGGACGGTTCCCAAGTGCTCTGGGGATGCCCGGAGGCAGACGAGGAGACCAGGACGTCGGTGCAGAGGCCGGGTCTGGCGCTGAGTGCAGAAGGCGGCTGGTCAGGGACAGCCCAGGAGCTGATCCTGCAGCTGCTGCTCCAGCGCTGCTCCACCAGCGTTCCAGCAAGGGCCGCAGGAGCAGGAGACAACGACAGTTGCTATGGGCACAGCCCAACATTCCATCTAGAACCCCAGGGGAGCCATGGGACAGAAAGAGGCATGGGCCGCCTCTGGCCCTTGTACTTCTTCTGCTGCAAGTTTGCTCTGAGAAGCTTCCCATGGGGCCTTTTCTCCTCAGTCGTCTGATGAGACGGGCAAAAGCAGTGCAGGGACAGCCCTGGGTCTTCCCGGTGCTTCTCTGCAAGGTGCCTCCAGCTGAACGTGCACAGGAGCCTGCCTCTGTGCAAGGGCCCAGACCTCATCTCCTGCCCTGGAGAACCAGAAGGGCTCCTCCCACTGGCTCTCCTCCAGCTCTGAGAGGAGCTGGAATTTGCAAGTTGTCCAGCGCAGAGCCAACTCCAGAGCTTCCTCTCAAAGTGGAGCCATTCATCCTGCCCCCTTTCTCAATTCTCCTTTTGCGGCCCAATAATGTCACTGCATGTTTTCCCTCCTTTGGGCCTCTGAGCTGGTCTCTCACCTCATCACTCCTCCCTTGAAACTTGGAGAAACAGGATGGTTTTCAGGGCAACTGATGGGGACACACACACACACACACAGGGACAGCACACGGGCATTTCTCTAGCAAACATTCATGCAGAATTTCTATAGCCCTCTTCCAGCTCCCTTGGAGAAGCTCGGTGTTTGTCCCCAAAAGACTCTGCCATTCCTCTAAGAAAGCAACACTAACAGAATTCCCTTTCCACACTGCTGGCCTTCACATTGGTTTTAATGCCTAGATCCCAGATATGACAAAACCCAGGCAGCTTTGCTGCTTTCCTGCCTGTCGTTAAGGAAAAGCAAATCTTGCTTCAGTCCCAATCTTGCTTCCTTCCCAGCCTGCACGTTAGCCACTGGCCAGCAAACTGAGGGGGCAGCTGGAACAAGTCCCACTGCAAGGCAGATACTTTGTAGGCTCCAAAGCCCAGCTGCACCGCCTCCATCAGACAAGGGCAAGCTTCCCTCGGCTTCCCAGAAGCAGCCTGGCAATTGCCCCCTCCCTCGCCCCCTCTCCACCCTCCACAGCCCCTGCCACCAAAGCCTTGCTAGGCAGGGCCATTTGCTGGCCTCGAAGAAAGAGTGCCTTTGATTCTTCTTTGGCGCAAGTGCCCGAGCTGTGAGAAGTCAGAGGATAATGATCACACCCGCTCTGCTTTAGCTAAGGAGATTGCTGGAGGCCCAGAGCAGGACACTGGTCCTTTCGAGAGAAACTGAAACTGAACTAGCCATGCCTTTGTGGCGCATGCCGATAGGAATTGGATAGAATCGGAGGGCTTAGAAACGTCCTCCAAGGTGGTCAGCTCCATCAGTCCCCCAAAATGAAACAAAGTTATGTTGCTGGGCTCCAAAAAGGACTAAAGCCGCTGCTTTTATGCCAGAAAATATGGTGAGACCAGACCACTCATCTAGATCCAATTCCGTGAATTAAACAAAGCCTCCCTTTCCACTCCCAGCGGAGATCTTGAGGAATCAAAGGCTGAAGCCCCAGCGTTATTTCACTGGCAGTAAAGGAGACACACCTCAGTAAGTCCTGCCAGCTGAGCAAGGGGCTGGGCCCGGGGGAGGTGGCGCCTGCCCAGATTCTTCTCTCAGGGCAAGTGCCGTCTTTGCAACACCAGGCAAATGGAACAAACATTGCCGGAGTGTTTTCATACAGACAAAAAGACAAAATGGAACAAACTTTGGTTTAATGATAAAGACCCATTGGCTCTCAACAAAGGCAAAATGACAAAAGGCAGAGCATAGACAACACCCAACCTTTGAAATTTATTGATAAATCTAATAAAACTATTGAATCTTGAATAATACTAATGGATCTTAACGACTAAATTGAGGAGATTCCTATCATGTCAACTAACTAAGTAGAAGATTAAACTACCCTAAAAGCTTAAAAAACAGTCCTATTCCTATCTAGTCCTATTGATACCTAACTCTTGCTAGCCCTGGACAACCTGCAGGGTTGTCTAATTTCAAAGTCTTTTCTTCTTGGCCAGAGGCTCTGCTGCCTTCCGAGGCCGATGTCTTCTCCTGTGGTTGTTCCTTTCCTTCACGGTTTCAAACACCCTGCAAGATAGGAAACAAACCATCCATTGCTCACTTTAGTACACACCATGAAACCAAGTGCCGAGATCTCCGTTTGAGTAGGAATTTCTGTCTTTTCGGGCAGTGGCACATTTGTGAATTGATCAGCACCATGAGTCTGATCGTTCTACTTTCAATGCCTTGAAATGTCTTCCTCCTTTTGCTGCATCCTCTTTTGAATTTGATCAGCAGCATCAAACCAAGCTTTGATGGATCTATTCCTACTTGTATGAACTGTGTCTTGTTGGGGCACGGCAAGGTTTCATTGTGAAGGCTGGGTTTTACCTAAGCTCTTTGGGTTTGAGGTGGGTGTTACGCTTGACCACGGCTGCCAGGGGCGATGCTGCAAGTGCCCCCAGCTTCCCCTGCGGTGCCTTTGAAAAGGGTCAGCCTGTTTTAGTCCAAAGGCGCAGCTTTGAGCAGAAAGAGGAGGAACTTGCGCACCGTTTGCACTGCCCGCAGGGAAAGGGGCCTCCCGCCGAGCGGGGCGGCTGGCGCGCTTGGCAGCAGGGACACTCGGCGCTGCGAGCCCTCTTGCGGCTTCTCTTCCCTGTCTCCCCGTTCTCCTTTCTGGGAGGGCTTTTCCTCCTCTTTGCTTTGCCCACACTCTGGAAATCAAAGAGTCCTTATCAATGCTTCCTTCCTCTCACAAAGCTGGAAACCAGAGCATCCAGCACAAAAATCTATCGGCTTAAGCAAATCCTTCCAGACCCTCAAGAGCTGAGAAAACGGCTGCCTTTGCCAATGGGCTGCGGCGGGCTGCCAACCCAGAGCTTGGAGGAAAATACTCCTCTTTTCTACAGGCCAAAGGGGTGGGATAAATACCTGCCTATTTAGAGCTCTACATTTCTTATTTCTACCTTTCTGCCTAACATCTATTTCTCTCTGCTTTTCCTCCACAAATGTCTAGGCAATGGCATTTAAATTCAGTCCAATTAGGGTAGACACATGGTTAGCCATTTTCTAGTCCCCAAAATAATCTCCCTCCCTGTCTCTCTCTCTCACATGATGTGAAGCAAATTGCTCTTTGCCGGTAAGGAAAGTTTTAGGGGAGCCACGGCACCGGCAGCTCCTTCTTGGGGAGTATGCTGCGATGCTAGAAAAACTCCCTGAAAATCTGCAGCATATCCACAAAGGCAGCCTGGATTGCTGATGTCAGCAAGCAGTGGGGAATTAAGGGTCTGAATGGAGTCAGCGAGGGTGCCAGCCCTTGAGAAGCCCATCTGTAGAGAGTCAAAGCCCATTTTGGTGGCGCTGCTGCTTCCTTGGGTCAAAGTTAGGCTCCAGAATTGCATACTTCAGGGCAGCAGCACAAGGAAGCCCCGGGCAGCATCTGCTGTGCCTTTCCCAGCGCATGGGACGATGTGATCCTGGCAAAGGGGCGTCTGGCATGGCTCGCCAGCAGCTTTTCTGCCCTTCTGCCAGTTTCTCGACCTTCCTGGCACGTCTCGATTTTCTTGCCCCTCACCTGAGCCAGAGTGCTGGCAAGTTTATGCTCCTTTTTCCAGGAGTAGTAGTACTCCACACACTGTGCCACGGTCTTAGTCTGGATCTGTTGTGAAGAGAAAAAGAAGGAGTCGAAAATGGTGTCGGGTGCACTGGGGAAAAAGTAGAATATGGTGTGAACTAGGAAGGAAAAGCATGAAGTAAATGGAGTAGGGTGTAAAATGAAATCAACATGGGGAAAGAGAGGCATCATGCAATGTCTTAAACCCTGTATTCTGCTAGGTGGTAATACACGCAATGCACAGATCAACAACAAATCCATCTAGCACAGTTCTTCTTTCCCCACTTCCCTCCAGTTATGCCAGCACACCGTCTTGTGGAAGCAGCAGCAGACCTGTGCGACAAGTCTGACAGAAGAAAGCTTCATCTTCCAAAAGAGCTTGGAGAAAAGGGCTGGAGAGGCAGGATCATCCTTTTGACACAGGCTTTTGATGTCCCCTTTGGTTACTTCTTGAAGATACTTGGTACTTGAGAAGAGAGAGACTGAAGCCCAGGGCTTGTTCCCAGAAATAACCAAGCTTTCCTCCTGACGATCTGCTCGGGTAAAGAATGTCCCGTGGCTTTACCTGCTTCTGGATGAGATGAAAATCCTTGCCGTAGGTGTGGAAAGCCTTTTGGAAGGACTCCTTCTCCTCAGGTGTCCATCTATCAGAGCCTGGCAAGAAATAGCAGCGGGTAGTAAACGCATCCCTTGATCCACACCAAGTAGATCCCACTGGCTGCCGAAAGAAAATGGTGGCAGGCCGTCATTCACGTGTGTGTACGTGTCTGCTCCCTCAGAAGGTCATGAAGACAAGAGCAGGCATTGCCCGGGGAGAAGGATTGGAAAGCAAGTAAAGCTGAAGGACTAGATGCTGGTGCTTCCCCACCCGCAGAGGAGACATGACCTTGTGCTGGTGTTAAGCACAATTGCTTTAAGCAGAAACCCTTGCCACAACAATGAAGGGGACGGCAGCATCTGTCAGGGACGCAAGAAGCTCTGCTTTGCTTACCTGCGTAATGATAATCAGCCATGGGGTGGCCTTGAGGTGTTGCAGGCCCCTCTGAGAGCAGCATCTCCAGAGCCTCCTGCAAGATCAAGAGGGAAGAGGCTTTAGCCGCCCCACCACATTAAAAATGAGCCAAAAAATCACAGGTGCTGCCTTGCAGCTACTTAGCCTCTCCAGACATTCAAGCGACTGTATCCCATGTGGGTGAAACACTGTCATTTGCTCCAAGTCCCTGGTTTTTGCTGCCCAACCCTTTGATCCTGGTCCCCGAGAGTGGCCTTTTGCTCACCAACCTAAGGATTTTGCTGCTCCTCCTGCAGCCAGAATGGCCTCAGCTGACTGAGGCTTCTGGGAATTTCCCCTCCAAATGTCTTAGAGAAGCCAGCTCTCCAGGCCATTTACAAGGCAGCAGGACCTTCCGCCGCCGCCGCCGCCTCCAGGAGGGAGATTCTCCCTGCTGGAGCCCTTTGGGCTCAGCCCTGACGCAGCTGGAGGAGACACAGCAGGCAGCAAGTGCTCTGCTCCCTGTTAAGACCCTTCTTCAAAGAGCAGCCAGGAAAGGCTGTCCCAGTGCCCGGGCCCTCTGCATTCCCTGTGCCCTCTTCTCTGCGCCCAAACAGCCGCTTCTTACCGGAACGCTGCCGCGTGCCCGGTGCAGGCAGTGCAGGGCGCGCTCCAGGTTAGCTGCTGCCCCGGGAATGCCACGGGAGCTGGCCATGTCCAACAGTTCTCTTACTGCAAGCACAACAAAAAACCCACCGAAAGTCAGCCTTGAGGCCAGCAAGGGCAAAGACTGCCATGCAAGGCAGAAGGAAAGGCCGGGAGCTAAAGACAGCAGCTTGCAGAGTATGAAAAGGAGAGCAAAGCCAGGGCCAGCTGAACCAAGGGCCCACGCAGTGCTGGCTCTCCCTCCAAAGCAGCTTCTGTAAGAAGAAGTGGGGGCCAATCTGCGCTCTTCCAGTGGCAGACGGCCCTGACCAATTTGGAGAGCAAGGTGCTTGCTCTTGCTCCTTGCCTCTAACACTTCTACATGGGAAGATGGGCGAGACAAGGAGAGAAGCAGAGCCTGCAAAAGGCTGCCTTTTTACGCAAAAGGAGCCTTTTAAAGACCCAAGTAGCTCAGGGGTGGAAGAAAAGCTTGAAGCAAAGCTACCTCTGTCAGGTTTTTCCATGTCAGAGTCATCCTCCCCCCAGGGCTTCCAGACCAGGGTTGCAGGCTCTTCATCCTCACTTGGTGCTCTGCTCTGCAGCTCTGGCAGCTCAGCCTGAAAGTCGCTGCCAACATTGATGTGTCTAAAGGAAGAAGGAGGTGGAGGTGAGAAAGGCAAGTGGTCAAGAGAGCCTTCCTGTGCACCCACAGGCTTGAACCAACGCCACCCTGACTCTGAAAGAGCAGTTCTCCTCCTCGCCATTCCTCCAGTTTGCTGTCCTTTAACCCTATGCCAAAACTCACGGCTGAATCTGGGCTCTTGCTTTCCTTTTCATTGTGCCTCTCCTTTCCACCTGAAAGAGATCAAAGCAACGCTCCAGTTCAAAATCCTTCCTTCTCATCCTCATCATTGCAAAGCCCGAGCTCCTGTGTCCCAGCTCCTTTCTCTTTGCCGCCTTTTTGACATGGAATGTCCTAGGGAGGACCCTCTAGCAGTCAGCAGCTTCCTCAGGAGGGCAAGCACAAGGCCATGCACTACTCTCTCCGGGGCCACTGAGAAGAGCCAAGACAATGGCAGGGGAGATGTGCCAGTGCAGGCTTAGGTTGGATAGAAGGAAAAGGTTCTTCAGCCAGAGGCTGCTTGGGCACTGCAACAGCCTCCCCAGGGAAGGGGGCACAGCACCAAGCCTGACTGAGCTCCAAAAGTGTTTGGACACTGCTCTTGGGCACAGGCTGTGATTGTTGAGGCTGCCCTGGGCAGGCCCTGGACTTGGGCTCAGTGATCTTTGAGAATCCCTTCCAAGCCAGGAAATTCTGTGCTACTGTGATTGTGCTCTTGAGGAGATGGCATTTGACGGCCGCCCCTGAGCATGAGGTAGAACCAGCCCTACGTGCACTGGAAAAAGAATCTAGAAAGATATTAAAATAGCATGGATCTATAAGCCATGGAACTACGTCAGTATATAAGAATTGCTGATCCCAGATGGTTTTTGAAGTTGAAAGCCTGTGTTTGAGGAGAAGCCCAGTCAAATGCTTCTATGCCCTGAACGACAGGGATGCCAGAGGAGAAGTGCCATCATTCTGGTGTTTGAAGCTTTGGAGCGGGTGTGAGCAGAGTCAGGGCATAAGGGGATTTGTTGACACTGAAGCCCTGAAGTGCTCAGCCACAAACAATTTGTTTTGGGGTCAGCACAAGATAGTTTGAGGACTGAAATGGGTGCCAAGAACTTTTAATCAGGTCATCCGTGGACGAGGATCTGCAACTGCACTGGGACACCTCTCTAGGTCCTCTATGGAAAGGTCTGTGTTTCCCCTGGAGGCAACATGATTCCTTCAGAAGCTGCAGCCTGCTTTCACGTGGAAGCTCGTCTAGGGAAAGTGAGCACGCAGCCTGTGTGTCGTGCTTGGTGGGAGAGGCAGCTGGAGCCTCCTGCCCCTGTGCTAGTGCTTTGAGGGCAAACGGGGATTTTCTTACCTTGGACGGTTCCCAAGTGCTCTGGGGATGCCCGGAGGCAGACGAGGAGACCAGGACGTCGGTGCAGAGGCCGGGTCTGGCGCTGAGTGCAGAAGGCGGCTGGTCAGGGACAGCCCAGGAGCTGATCCTACAGCTGCTGCTCCAGCGCTGCTCCACCAGCGTTCCAGCAAGGGCCGCAGGAGCAGGAGACAACGACAGTTGCTATGGGCACAGCCCAACATTCCATCTAGAAGCCCAGGGGAGCCATGGGACAGAAAGAGGCATGGGCCGCCTCTGGCCCTTGTACTTCTTCTGCTGCAAGTTTGCTCTGAGACGCTTCCCATGGGGCCTTTTCTCCTCAGTCGTCTGATGAGACGGGCAAAAGCAGTGCAGGGACAGCCCTGGGTCTTCCCGGTGCTTCTCTGCAAGGTGCCTCCAGCTGAACGTGCACAGGAGCCTGCCTCTGTGCAAGGGCCCAGACCTCATCTCCTGCCCTGGAGAACCAGAAGGGCTCCTCCCACTGGCTCTCCTCCAGCTCTGAGAGGAGCTGGAATTTGCAAGTTGTCCAGCGCAGAGCCAACTCCAGAGCTTCCTCTCAAAGTGGAGCCATTCATCCTGCCCCCTTTCTCAAGTCTCCTTTTGCTGCCCAATAATGTCACTGCATGTTTTCCCTCCTTTGGGCCTCTGAGCTGGTCTCTCACCTCATCACTCCTCCCTTGAAACTTGGAGAAACAGGATGTTTTTCAGGGCAACTGATGGGGACACACACACACACACACACAGGGACAGCACACGGGCATTTCTCTAGCAAACATTCATGCAGAATTTCTATAGCCCTCTTCCAGCTCCCTTGGAGAAGCTCGGTGTTTGTCCCCAAAAGACTCTGCCATTCCTCTAAGAAAGCAACACTAACAGAATTCCCTTTCCACACTGCTGGCCTTCACATTGGTTTTAATGCCTAGATCCCAGATATGACAAAACCCAGGCAGCTTTGCTGCTTTCCTGCCTGTCGTTAAGGAAAAGCAAATCTTGCTTCAGTCCCAATCTTGCTTCCTTCCCAGCCTGCACGTTAGCCACTGGCCAGCAAACTGAGGGGGCAGCTGGAACAAGTCCCACTGCAAGGCAGATACTTTGTAGGCTCCAAAGCCCGCCTGCACCGCCTCCATCAGACAAGGGCAAGCTTCCCTCGGCTTCCCAGAAGCAGCCTGGCAATTGCCCCCTCCCTCGCCCCCTCTCCACCCTCCACAGCCCCTGCCACCAAAGCCTTGCTAGGCAGGGCCATTTGCTGGCCTCGAAGAAAGAGTGCCTTTGATTCTTCTTTGGCGCAAGTGCCCGAGCTGTGAGAAGTCAGAGGATAATGATCACACCCGCTCTGCTTTAGCTAAGGAGATTGCTGGAGGCCCAGAGCGGGACACTGGTCCTTTCGAGAGAAACTGAAACTGAACTAGCCATGCCTTTGTGGCGCATGCCGATAGGAATTGGATAGAATCGGACGGCTTAGAAACGTCCTCCAAGGTGGTCAGCTCCATCAGTCCCCCAAAATGAAACAAAGTTATGTTACTGGGCTCCAAAAAGGACTAAAGCCGCTGCTTTTATGCCAGAAAATATGGTGAGACCAGACCACTCATCTAGATCCAATTCCGTGAATTAAACAAAGCCCCCCTTTCCACTCCCAGCTGAGATGTTGAGGAATCAAAGGCAGACGCCCCAGCCTTATTTCACTGGCAGTAAAGGAGACACACCTCAGTAAGTCCTGCCAGCTGAGCAAGGGGCTGGGCCCGGGGAAGGTGGCGCCTGCCCAGATTCTTCTCTCAGGGCAAGTGCCGTCTTTGCAACACCAGGCAAATGGAACAAACATTGCCGGAGTGTTTTCATACAGACAGAAAGACAAAATGGAACAAACTTTGGTTTAATGATAAAGACCCATTGGCTCTCAACAAAGGCAAAAATGACAAAAGGCAGAGCATAGACAACACCCAACCTTTGAAATTTATTGATAAATCTAATAAAACTATTGAATCTTGAATAATACTAATGGATCTTAACGACTAAATTGAGGAGATTCCTATCATGTCAACTAACTAAGTAGAAGATTAAACTACCCTAAAAGCTTAAAAAACAGTCCTCTTCCTATCTAGTCCTATTGATACCTAACTCTTGCTAGCCCTGGACAACCTGCAGGGTTGTCTAATTTCAAAGTCTTTTCTTCTTGGCGAGAGGCTCTGCTGCCTTCCGAGGCCGATGTCTTCTCCTGTGGTTGTTCCTTTCCTTCACGGTTTCAAACACCCTGCAAGATAGGAAACAAACCATCCATTGCTCACTTTAGTACACACCATGAAACCAAGTGCCGAGATCTCCGTTTGAGTAGGAATTTCTGTCTTTTCGGGCAGTGGCACATTTGTGAATTGATCAGCACCATGAGTCTGATCGTTCTACTTTCAATGCCTTGAAATGTCTTCCTCCTTTTGCTGCATCCTCTTTTGAATTTGATCAGCAGCATCAAACCAAGCTTTGATGGATCTATTCCTACTTGTATGAACTGTGTCTTGTTGGGGCACGGCAAGGTTTCATTGTGAAGGCTAGGTTTTACCTAAGCTCTTTGGGTTTGAGGTGGGTGTTAAGCTTGACCACGGCTGCCGGGGGCGATGCTGCAAGTGCCCCCAGCTTCCCCTGCGGTGCCTTTGAAAAGGGTCAGCCTGTTTTAGTCCAAAGGCGCAGCTTTGAGCAGAAAGAGGAGGAACTTACGCACCGTTTGCACTGCCCGCAGGGAAAGGGGCCTCCCGCCGAGCGGGGCGGCTGGCGCGCTTGGCAGCAGGGACACTCGGCGCTGCGAGCCCTCTTGCGGCTTCTCTTCCCTGTCTCCCCGTTCTCCTTTCTGGGAGGGCTTTTCCTCCTCTTTGCTTTGCCCACACTCTGGAAATCAAAGAGTCCTTATCAATGCTTCCTTCCTCTCACAAAGCTGGAAACCAGAGCATCCAGCACAAAAATCTATCGGCTTAAGCAAATCCTTCCAGACCCTCAAGAGCTGAGAAAACGGCTGCCTTTGCCAATGGGCTGCGGCGGGCTGCCAACCCAGAGCTTGGAGGAAAATACTCCTCTTTTCTACAGGCCAAAGGGGTGGGATAAATACCTGCCTATTTAGAGCTCTACATTTCTTATTTCTACCTTTCTGCCTAACATCTATTTCTCTCTGCTTTTCCTCCACAAATGTCTAGGCAATGGCATTTAAATTCAGTCCAATTAGGGTAGACACATGGTTAGCCATTTTCTAGTCCCCAAAATAATCTCCCTCCCTGTCTCTCTCTCTCTCTCTCTCTCACATGATGTGAAGCAAATTGCTCTTTGCCGGTAAGGAAAGTTTTAGGGGAGCCACGGCACCGGCAGCTCCTTCTTGGGGAGTATGCTGCGATGCTAGAAAAACTCCCTGAAAATCTGCAGCATATCCACAAAGGCAGCCTGGATTGCTGATGTCAGCAAGCAGTGGGGAATTAAGGGTCTGATTGGAGTCAGCGAGGGTGCCAGCCCTTGAGAAGCCCATCTGTAGAGAGTCAAAGCCCATTTTGGTGGCGCTGCTGCTTCCTTGGGTCAAAGTTAGGCTCCAGAATTGCATACTTCAGGGCAGCAGCACAAGGAAGCCCCGGGCAGCATCTGCTGTGCCTTTCCCAGCGCATGGGACGATGTGATCCTGGCAAAGGGGCGTCTGGCATGGCTCGCCAGCAGCTTTTCTCCCCTTCTGCCAGTTTCTCGACCTTCCTGGCACGTCTCGATTTTCTTGCCCCTCACCTGAGCCAGAGTGCTGGCAAGTTTATGCTCCTTTTTCCAGGAGTAGTAGTACTCCACACACTGTGCCACGGTCTTAGTCTGGATCTGTTGTGAAGAGAAAAAGAAGGAGTCGAAAATGGTGTCGGGTGCACTGGGGAAAAAGTAGAATATGGAGTGAACTAGGAAGGAAAAGCATGAAGTAAATGGAGTAGGGTGTAAAATGAAATCAACATGGGGAAAGAGAGGCATCATGCAATGTCTTAAACCGTGTATTCTGCTAGGTGGTAATACACGCAATGCACAGATCAACAACAAATCCATCTAGCACAGTTCTTCTTTCCCCGCTTCCCTCCAGTTATGCCAGCACACCGTCTTGTGGAAGCAGCAGCAGACCTGTGCGACAAGTCTGACAGAAGAAAGCTTCATCTTCCAAAAGAGCTTGGAGAAAAGGGCTGGAGAGGCAGGATCATCCTTTTGACACAGGCTTTTGATGTCCCCTTTTGTTACTTCTTGAAGATACTTGGTACTTGAGAAGAGAGAGACTGAAGCCCAGTGCTTGTTCCCAGAAATAACCAAGCTTTCCTCCTGACGATCTGCTCGGGTAAAGAATGTCCCGTGGCTTTACCTGCTTCTGGATGAGATGAAAATCCTTGCCGTAGGTGTGGAAAGCCTTTTGGAAGGACTCCTTCTCCTCAGGTGTCCATCTATCAGAGCCTGGCAAGAAAAAGCAGCGGGTAGTAAACGCATCCCTTGATCCACACCAAGTAGATCCCACTGGCTGCCGAAAGAAACTGGTGGCAGGCCGTCATTCACGTGTGTGTACGTGTCTGCTCCCTCAGAAGGTCATGAAGACAAGAGCAGGCATTGCCCGGGGAGAAGGATTGGAAAAGAAGTAAAGCTGAAGGACTAGATGCTGGTGCTTCCCCACCCGCAGAGGAGACAAGACCTTGTGCTGGTGTTAAGCACAATTGCTTTAAGCAGAAACCCTTGCCACAACAATGAAGGGGACGGCAGCATCTGTCAGGGACGCAAGAAGCTCTGCTTTGCTTACCTGCGTAATGATAATCAGCCATGGGGTGGCCTTGAGGTGTTGCAGGCCCCTCTGAGAGCAGCATCTCCAGAGCCTCCTGCAAGATCAAGAGGGAAAAGGCTTTAGCCGCCCCACCACATTAAAAATGAGCCAAAAAATCACAGGTGCTGCCTTGCAGCTACTTTGCCTCTCCAGACATTCAAGCGACTGTATCCCATGTGGGTGAAACACTGTCATTTGCTCCAAGTCCCTGGTTTTTGCTGCCCAACCCTTTGATCCTGGTCCCCGAGAGTGGCCTTTTGCTCACCAACCTAAGGATTTTGCTGCTCCTGCAGCCAGAATGGCCTCAGCTGACTGAGGCTTCTGGGAATTTCCCCTCCAAATGTCTTAGAGAAGCCAGCTCTCCAGGCCATTTACAAGGCAGCAGGACCTTCCGCCGCCGCCGCCGCCGCCTCCAGGAGGGAGATTCTCCCTGCTGGAGCCCTTTGGGCTCAGCCCTGACGCAGCTGGAGGAGACACAGCAGGCAGCAAGTGCTCTGCTCCCTGTTAAGACCCTTCTTCAAAGAGCAGCCAGGAAAGGCTGTCCCAGTGCCCGGGCCCTCTGCATTCCCTGTGCCCTCTTCTCTGCGCCCAAACAGCCGCTTCTTACCGGAACGCTGCCGCGTGCCCGGTGCAGGCAGTGCAGGGCGCGCTCCAGGTTAGCTGCTGCCCCGGGAATGCCACGGGAGCTGGCCATGTCCAACAGTTCTCTTACTGCAAGCACAACAAAAAACCCACCGAAAGTCAGCCTTGAGGCCAGCAAGGGCAAAGACTGCCATGCAAGGCAGAAGGAAAGGCCGGGAGCTAAAGACAGCAGCTTGGAGAGTATGAAAAGGAGAGCAAAGCCAGGGCCAGCTGAACCAAGGGCCCACGCAGTGCTGGCTCTCCCTCCAAAGCAGCTTCTGTAAGAAGAAGTGGGGGCCAATCTGCGCTCTTCCAGTGGCAGACGGCCCTGACCAATTTGGAGAGCAAGGTGCTTGCTCTTGCTCCTTGCCTCTAACACTTCTACATGGGAAGATGGGCGAGACAAGGAGAGAAGCAGAGCCTGCAAAAGGCTGCCTTTTTACGCAAAAGGAGCCTTTTAAAGACCCAAGTAGCTCAGGGGTGGAAGAAAAGCTTGAAGCAAAGCTACCTCTGTCAGGTTTTTCCATGTCAGAGTCATCCTCCCCCCAGGGCTTCCAGACCAGGGTTGCAGGCTCTTCATCCTCACTTGGTGCTCTGCTCTGCAGCTCTGGCAGCTCAGCCTGAAAGTCGCTGCCAACATTGATGTGTCTAAAGGAAGAAGGAGGTGGAGGTGAGAAAGGCAAGTGGTCAAGAGAGCCTTCCTGTGCATCCACAGGCTTGAACCAACGCCACCCTGACTCTGAAAGAGCAGTTCTCCTCCTCGCCATTCTTCCAGTTTGCTGTCCTTTAACCCTATGCCAAAACTCACGGCTGAATCTGGGCTCTTGCTTTCCTTTTCATTGTGCCTCTCCTTTCCACCTGAAAGAGATCAAAGCAACGCTCCAGTTC
The DNA here is from genome assembly GCF_037042795.1 of Molothrus aeneus. NCBI lineage: Eukaryota > Metazoa > Chordata > Aves > Passeriformes > Icteridae > Molothrus > Molothrus aeneus. Next base: position 1,958,965 of record NW_027099079.1, on the reverse strand, counting down.
AAAATCCTTCCTTCTCATCCTCATCATTGCAAAGCCCGAGCTCCTGTGTCCCAGCTCCTTTCTCTTTGCCGCCTTTTTGACATGGAATGTCCTAGGGAGGACCCTCTAGCAGTCAGCAGCTTCCTCAGGAGGGCAAGCACAAGGCCATGCACTACTCTCTCCGGGGCCACTGAGAAGAGCCAAGACAATGGCAGGGGAGATGTGCCAGTGCAGGCTTAGGTTGGATAGAAGGAAAAGGTTCTTCAGCCAGAGGCTGCTTGGGCACTGCAACAGCCTCCCCAGGGAAGGGGGCACAGCACCAAGCCTGACTGAGCTCCAAAAGTGTTTGGACACTGCTCTTGGGCACAGGCTGTGATTGTTGAGGCTGCCCTGGGCAGGCCCTGGACTTGGGCTCAGTGATCTTTGAGAATCCCTTCCAAGCCAGGAAATTCTGTGCTACTGTGATTGTGCTCTTGAGGAGATGGCATTTGACGGCCGCCCCTGAGCATGAGGTAGAACCAGCCCTACGTGCACTGGAAAAAGAATCTAGAAAGATATTAAAATAGCATGGATCTATAAGCCATGGAACTAGGTAAGTATATAAGAATTGCTGATCCCAGATGGTTTTTGAAGTTGAAAGCCTGTGTTTGAGGAGAAGCCCAGTCAAATGCTTCTATGCCCTGAACGACAGGGATGCCAGAGGAGAAGTGCCATCATTCTGGTGTTTGAAGCTTTGGAGCGGGTGTGAGCAGAGTCAGGGCATAAGGGGATTTGTTGACACTGAAGCCCTGAAGTGCTCAGCCACAAACAATTTGTTTTGGGGTCAGCACAAGATAGTTTGAGGACTGAAATGGGTGCCAAGAACTTTTAATCAGGTCATCCGTGGACGAGGATCTGCAACTGCACTGGGACACCTCTCTAGGTCCTCTATGGAAAGGTCTGTGTTTCCCCTGGAGGCAACATGATTCCTTCAGAAGCTGCAGCCTGCTTTCACGTGGAAGCTCGTCTAGGGAAAGTGAGCACGCAGCCTGTGTGTCGTGCTTGGTGGGAGAGGCAGCTGGAGCCTCCTGCCCCTGTGCTAGTGCTTTGAGGGCAAACGGGGATTTTCTTACCTTGGACGGTTCCCAAGTGCTCTGGGGATGCCCGGAGGCAGACGAGGAGACCAGGACGTCGGTGCAGAGGCCGGGTCTGGCGCTGAGTGCAGAAGGCGGCTGGTCAGGGACAGCCCAGGAGCTGATCCTACAGCTGCTGCTCCAGCGCTGCTCCACCAGCGTTCCAGCAAGGGCCGCAGGAGCAGGAGACAACGACAGTTGCTATGGGCACAGCCCAACATTCCATCTAGAACCCCAGGGGAGCCATGGGACAGAAAGAGGCATGGGCCGCCTCTGGCCCTTGTACTTCTTCTGCTGCAAGTTTGCTCTGAGACGCTTCCCATGGGGCCTTTTCTCCTCAGTCGTCTGATGAGACGGGCAAAAGCAGTGCAGGGACAGCCCTGGGTCTTCCCGGTGCTTCTCTGCAAGGTGCCTCCAGCTGAACGTGCACAGGAGCCTGCCTCTGTGCAAGGGCCCAGACCTCATCTCCTGCCCTGGAGAACCAGAAGGGCTCCTCCCACTGGCTCTCCTCCAGCTCTGAGAGGAGCTGGAATTTGCAAGTTGTCCAGCGCAGAGCCAACTCCAGAGCTTCCTCTCAAAGTGGAGCCATTCATCCTGCCCCCTTTCTCAAGTCTCCTTTTGCTGCCCAATAATGTCACTGCATGTTTTCCCTCCTTTGGGCCTCTGAGCTGGTCTCTCACCTCATCACTCCTCCCTTGAAACTTGGAGAAACAGGATGTTTTTCAGGGCAACTGATGGGGACACACACACACACACACAGGGACAGCACACGGGCATTTCTCTAGCAAACATTCATGCAGAATTTCTATAGCCCTCTTCCAGCTCCCTTGGAGAAGCTCGGTGTTTGTCCCCAAAAGACTCTGCCATTCCTCTAAGAAAGCAACACTAACAGAATTCCCTTTCCACACTGCTGGCCTTCACATTGGTTTTAATGCCTAGATCCCAGATATGACAAAACCCAGGCAGCTTTGCTGCTTTCCTGCCTGTCGTTAAGGAAAAGCAAATCTTGCTTCAGTCCCAATCTTGCTTCCTTCCCAGCCTGCACGTTAGCCACTGGCCAGCAAACTGAGGGGGCAGCTGGAACAAGTCCCACTGCAAGGCAGATACTTTGTAGGCTCCAAAGCCCACCTGCACCGCCTCCATCAGACAAGGGCAAGCTTCCCTCGGCTTCCCAGAAGCAGCCTGGCAATTGCCCCCTCCCTCGCCCCCTCTCCACCCTCCACAGCCCCTGCCACCAAAGCCTTGCTAGGCAGGGCCATTTGCTGGCCTCGAAGAAAGAGTGCCTTTGATTCTTCTTTGGCGCAAGTGCCCGAGCTGTGAGAAGTCAGAGGATAATGATCACACCCGCTCTGCTTTAGCTAAGGAGATTGCTGGAGGCCCAGAGCGGGACACTGGTCCTTTCGAGAGAAACTGAAACTGAACTAGCCATGCCTTTGTGGCGCATGCCGATAGGAATTGGATAGAATCGGAGGGCTTAGAAACGTCCTCCAAGGTGGTCAGCTCCATCAGTCCCCCAAAATGAAACAAAGTTATGTTACTGGGCTCCAAAAAGGACTAAAGCCGCTGCTTTTATGCCAGAAAATATGGTGAGACCAGACCACTCATCTAGATCCAATTCCGTGAATTAAACAAAGCCTCCCTTTCCACTCCCAGCTGAGATGTTGAGGAATCAAAGGCAGACGCCCCAGCCTTATTTCACTGGCAGTAAAGGAGACACACCTCAGTAAGTCCTGCCAGCTGAGCAAGGGGCTGGGCCCGGGGAAGGTGGCGCCTGCCCAGATTCTTCTCTCAGGGCAAGTGCCGTCTTTGCAACACCAGGCAAATGGAACAAACATTGCCGGAGTGTTTTCATACAGACAGAAAGACAAAATGGAACAAACTTTGGTTTAATGATAAAGACCCATTGGCTCTCAACAAAGGCAAAAATGACAAAAGGCAGAGCATAGACAACACCCAACCTTTGAAATTTATTGATAAATCTAATAAAACTAATGAATCTTAAATAATACTAATGGATCTTAACGACTAAATTGAGGAGATTCCTATCATGTCAACTAACTAAGTAGAAGATTAAACTACCCTAAAAGCTTAAAAAACAGTCCTATTCCTATCTAGTCCTATTGATACCTAACTCTTGCTAGCCCTGGACAACCTGCAGGGTTGTCTAATTTCAAAGTCTTTTCTTCTTGGCGAGAGGCTCTGCTGCCTTCCGAGGCCGATGTCTTCTCCTGTGGTTGTTCCTTTCCTTCACGGTTTCAAACACCCTGCAAGATAGGAAACAAACCATCCATTGCTCACTTTAGTACACACCATGAAACCAAGTGCCGAGATCTCCGTTTGAGTAGGAATTTCTGTCTTTTCGGGCAGTGGCACATTTGTGAATTGATCAGCACCATGAGTCTGATCGTTCTACTTTCAATGCCTTGAAATGTCTTCCTCCTTTTGCTGCATCCTCTTTTGAATTTGATCAGCAGCATCAAACCAAGCTTTGATGGATCTATTCCTACTTGTATGAACTGTGTCTTGTTGGGGCACGGCAAGGTTTCATTGTGAAGGCTAGGTTTTACCTAAGCTCTTTGGGTTTGAGGTGGGTGTTAAGCTTGACCACGGCTGCCGGGGGCGATGCTGCAAGTGCCCCCAGCTTCCCCTGCGGTGCCTTTGAAAAGGGTCAGCCTGTTTTAGTCCAAAGGCGCAGCTTTGAGCAGAAAGAGGAGGAACTTACGCACCGTTTGCACTGCCCGCAGGGAAAGGGGCCTCCCGCCGAGCGGGGCGGCTGGCGCGCTTGGCAGCAGGGACACTCGGCGCTGCGAGCCCTCTTGCGGCTTCTCTTCCCTGTCTCCCCGTTCTCCTTTCTGGGAGGGCTTTTCCTCCTCTTTGCTTTGCCCACACTCTGGAAATCAAAGAGTCCTTATCAATGCTTCCTTCCTCTCACAAAGCTGGAAACCAGAGCATCCAGCACAAAAATCTATCGGCTTAAGCAAATCCTTCCAGACCCTCAAGAGCTGAGAAAACGGCTGCCTTTGCCAATGGGCTGCGGCGGGCTGCCAACCCAGAGCTTGGAGGAAAATACTCCTCTTTTCTACAGGCCAAAGGGGTGGGATAAATACCTGCCTATTTAGAGCTCTACATTTCTTATTTCTACCTTTCTGCCTAACATCTATTTCTCTCTGCTTTTCCTCCACAAATGTCTAGGCAATGGCATTTAAATTCAGTCCAATTAGGGTAGACACATGGTTAGCCATTTTCTAGTCCCCAAAATAATCTCCCTCCCTGTCTCTCTCTCTCTCTCTCTCTCACATGATGTGAAGCAAATTGCTCTTTGCCGGTAAGGAAAGTTTTAGGGGAGCCACGGCACCGGCAGCTCCTTCTTGGGGAGTATGCTGCGATGCTAGAAAAACTCCCTGAAAATCTGCAGCATATCCACAAAGGCAGCCTGGATTGCTGATGTCAGCAAGCAGTGGGGAATTAAGGGTCTGATTGGAGTCAGCGAGGGTGCCAGCCCTTGAGAAGCCCATCTGTAGAGAGTCAAAGCCCATTTTGGTGGCGCTGCTGCTTCCTTGGGTCAAAGTTAGGCTCCAGAATTGCATACTTCAGGGCAGCAGCACAAGGAAGCCCCGGGCAGCATCTGCTGTGCCTTTCCCAGCGCATGGGACGATGTGATCCTGGCAAAGGGGCGTCTGGCATGGCTCGCCAGCAGCTTTTCTCCCCTTCTGCCAGTTTCTCGACCTTCCTGGCACGTCTCGATTTTCTTGCCCCTCACCTGAGCCAGAGTGCTGGCAAGTTTATGCTCCTTTTTCCAGGAGTAGTAGTACTCCACACACTGTGCCACGGTCTTAGTCTGGATCTGTTGTGAAGAGAAAAAGAAGGAGTCGAAAATGGTGTCGGGTGCACTGGGGAAAAAGTAGAATATGGAGTGAACTAGGAAGGAAAAGCATGAAGTAAATGGAGTAGGGTGTAAAATGAAATCAACATGGGGAAAGAGAGGCATCATGCAATGTCTTAAACCGTGTATTCTGCTAGGTGGTAATACACGCAATGCACAGATCAACAACAAATCCATCTAGCACAGTTCTTCTTTCCCCGCTTCCCTCCAGTTATGCCAGCACACCGTCTTGTGGAAGCAGCAGCAGACCTGTGCGACAAGTCTGACAGAAGAAAGCTTCATCTTCCAAAAGAGCTTGGAGAAAAGGGCTGGAGAGGCAGGATCATCCTTTTGACACAGGCTTTTGATGTCCCCTTTTGTTACTTCTTGAAGATACTTGGTACTTGAGAAGAGAGAGACTGAAGCCCAGTGCTTGTTCCCAGAAATAACCAAGCTTTCCTCCTGACGATCTGCTCGGGTAAAGAATGTCCCGTGGCTTTACCTGCTTCTGGATGAGATGAAAATCCTTGCCGTAGGTGTGGAAAGCCTTTTGGAAGGACTCCTTCTCCTCAGGTGTCCATCTATCAGAGCCTGGCAAGAAAAAGCAGCGGGTAGTAAACGCATCCCTTGATCCACACCAAGTAGATCCCACTGGCTGCCGAAAGAAACTGGTGGCAGGCCGTCATTCACGTGTGTGTACGTGTCTGCTCCCTCAGAAGGTCATGAAGACAAGAGCAGGCATTGCCCGGGGAGAAGGATTGGAAAAGAAGTAAAGCTGAAGGACTAGATGCTGGTGCTTCCCCACCCGCAGAGGAGACAAGACCTTGTGCTGGTGTTAAGCACAATTGCTTTAAGCAGAAACCCTTGCCACAACAATGAAGGGGACGGCAGCATCTGTCAGGGACGCAAGAAGCTCTGCTTTGCTTACCTGCGTAATGATAATCAGCCATGGGGTGGCCTTGAGGTGTTGCAGGCCCCTCTGAGAGCAGCATCTCCAGAGCCTCCTGCAAGATCAAGAGGGAAAAGGCTTTAGCCGCCCCACCACATTAAAAATGAGCCAAAAAATCACAGGTGCTGCCTTGCAGCTACTTTGCCTCTCCAGACATTCAAGCGACTGTATCCCATGTGGGTGAAACACTGTCATTTGCTCCAAGTCCCTGGTTTTTGCTGCCCAACCCTTTGATCCTGGTCCCCGAGAGTGGCCTTTTGCTCACCAACCTAAGGATTTTGCTGCTCCTGCAGCCAGAATGGCCTCAGCTGACTGAGGCTTCTGGGAATTTCCCCTCCAAATGTCTTAGAGAAGCCAGCTCTCCAGGCCATTTACAAGGCAGCAGGACCTTCCGCCGCCGCCGCCGCCGCCTCCAGGAGGGAGATTCTCCCTGCTGGAGCCCTTTGGGCTCAGCCCTGACGCAGCTGGAGGAGACACAGCAGGCAGCAAGTGCTCTGCTCCCTGTTAAGACCCTTCTTCAAAGAGCAGCCAGGAAAGGCTGTCCCAGTGCCCGGGCCCTCTGCATTCCCTGTGCCCTCTTCTCTGCGCCCAAACAGCCGCTTCTTACCGGAACGCTGCCGCGTGCCCGGTGCAGGCAGTGCAGGGCGCGCTCCAGGTTAGCTGCTGCCCCGGGAATGCCACGGGAGCTGGCCATGTCCAACAGTTCTCTTACTGCAAGCACAACAAAAAACCCACCGAAAGTCAGCCTTGAGGCCAGCAAGGGCAAAGACTGCCATGCAAGGCAGAAGGAAAGGCCGGGAGCTAAAGACAGCAGCTTGGAGAGTATGAAAAGGAGAGCAAAGCCAGGGCCAGCTGAACCAAGGGCCCACGCAGTGCTGGCTCTCCCTCCAAAGCAGCTTCTGTAAGAAGAAGTGGGGGCCAATCTGCGCTCTTCCAGTGGCAGACGGCCCTGACCAATTTGGAGAGCAAGGTGCTTGCTCTTGCTCCTTGCCTCTAACACTTCTACATGGGAAGATGGGCGAGACAAGGAGAGAAGCAGAGCCTGCAAAAGGCTGCCTTTTTACGCAAAAGGAGCCTTTTAAAGACCCAAGTAGCTCAGGGGTGGAAGAAAAGCTTGAAGCAAAGCTACCTCTGTCAGGTTTTTCCATGTCAGAGTCATCCTCCCCCCAGGGCTTCCAGACCAGGGTTGCAGGCTCTTCATCCTCACTTGGTGCTCTGCTCTGCAGCTCTGGCAGCTCAGCCTGAAAGTCGCTGCCAACATTGATGTGTCTAAAGGAAGAAGGAGGTGGAGGTGAGAAAGGCAAGTGGTCAAGAGAGCCTTCCTGTGCATCCACAGGCTTGAACCAACGCCACCCTGACTCTGAAAGAGCAGTTCTCCTCCTCGCCATTCTTCCAGTTTGCTGTCCTTTAACCCTATGCCAAAACTCACGGCTGAATCTGGGCTCTTGCTTTCCTTTTCATTGTGCCTCTCCTTTCCACCTGAAAGAGATCAAAGCAACGCTCCAGTTCAAAATCCTTCCTTCTCATCCTCATCATTGCAAAGCCCGAGCTCCTGTGTCCCAGCTCCTTTCTCTTTGCCGCCTTTTTGACATGGAATGTCCTAGGGAGGACCCTCTAGCAGTCAGCAGCTTCCTCAGGAGGGCAAGCACAAGGCCATGCACTACTCTCTCCGGGGCCACTGAGAAGAGCCAAGACAATGGCAGGGGAGATGTGCCAGTGCAGGCTTAGGTTGGATAGAAGGAAAAGGTTCTTCAGCCAGAGGCTGCTTGGGCACTGCAACAGCCTCCCCAGGGAAGGGGGCACAGCACCAAGCCTGACTGAGCTCCAAAAGTGTTTGGACACTGCTCTTGGGCACAGGCTGTGATTGTTGAGGCTGCCCTGGGCAGGCCCTGGACTTGGGCTCAGTGATCTTTGAGAATCCCTTCCAAGCCAGGAAATTCTGTGCTACTGTGATTGTGCTCTTGAGGAGATGGCATTTGACGGCCGCCCCTGAGCATGAGGTAGAACCAGCCCTACGTGCACTGGAAAAAGAATCTAGAAAGATATTAAAATAGCATGGATCTATAAGCCATGGAACTAGGTAAGTATATAAGAATTGCTGATCCCAGATGGTTTTTGAAGTTGAAAGCCTGTGTTTGAGGAGAAGCCCAGTCAAATGCTTCTATGCCCTGAACGACAGGGATGCCAGAGGAGAAGTGCCATCATTCTGGTGTTTGAAGCTTTGGAGCGGGTGTGAGCAGAGTCAGGGCATAAGGGGATTTGTTGACACTGAAGCCCTGAAGTGCTCAGCCACAAACAATTTGTTTTGGGGTCAGCACAAGATAGTTTGAGGACTGAAATGGGTGCCAAGAACTTTTAATCAGGTCATCCGTGGACGAGGATCTGCAACTGCACTGGGACACCTCTCTAGGTCCTCTATGGAAAGGTCTGTGTTTCCCCTGGAGGCAACATGATTCCTTCAGAAGCTGCAGCCTGCTTTCACGTGGAAGCTCGTCTAGGGAAAGTGAGCACGCAGCCTGTGTGTCGTGCTTGGTGGGAGAGGCAGCTGGAGCCTCCTGCCCCTGTGCTAGTGCTTTGAGGGCAAACGGGGATTTTCTTACCTTGGACGGTTCCCAAGTGCTCTGGGGATGCCCGGAGGCAGACGAGGAGACCAGGACGTCGGTGCAGAGGCCGGGTCTGGCGCTGAGTGCAGAAGGCGGCTGGTCAGGGACAGCCCAGGAGCTGATCCTACAGCTGCTGCTCCAGCGCTGCTCCACCAGCGTTCCAGCAAGGGCCGCAGGAGCAGGAGACAACGACAGTTGCTATGGGCACAGCCCAACATTCCATCTAGAACCCCAGGGGAGCCATGGGACAGAAAGAGGCATGGGCCGCCTCTGGCCCTTGTACTTCTTCTGCTGCAAGTTTGCTCTGAGACGCTTCCCATGGGGCCTTTTCTCCTCAGTCGTCTGATGAGACGGGCAAAAGCAGTGCAGGGACAGCCCTGGGTCTTCCCGGTGCTTCTCTGCAAGGTGCCTCCAGCTGAACGTGCACAGGAGCCTGCCTCTGTGCAAGGGCCCAGACCTCATCTCCTGCCCTGGAGAACCAGAAGGGCTCCTCCCACTGGCTCTCCTCCAGCTCTGAGAGGAGCTGGAATTTGCAAGTTGTCCAGCGCAGAGCCAACTCCAGAGCTTCCTCTCAAAGTGGAGCCATTCATCCTGCCCCCTTTCTCAAGTCTCCTTTTGCTGCCCAATAATGTCACTGCATGTTTTCCCTCCTTTGGGCCTCTGAGCTGGTCTCTCACCTCATCACTCCTCCCTTGAAACTTGGAGAAACAGGATGTTTTTCAGGGCAACTGATGGGGACACACACACACACACACAGGGACAGCACACGGGCATTTCTCTAGCAAACATTCATGCAGAATTTCTATAGCCCTCTTCCAGCTCCCTTGGAGAAGCTCGGTGTTTGTCCCCAAAAGACTCTGCCATTCCTCTAAGAAAGCAACACTAACAGAATTCCCTTTCCACACTGCTGGCCTTCACATTGGTTTTAATGCCTAGATCCCAGATATGACAAAACCCAGGCAGCTTTGCTGCTTTCCTGCCTGTCGTTAAGGAAAAGCAAATCTTGCTTCAGTCCCAATCTTGCTTCCTTCCCAGCCTGCACGTTAGCCACTGGCCAGCAAACTGAGGGGGCAGCTGGAACAAGTCCCACTGCAAGGCAGATACTTTGTAGGCTCCAAAGCCCACCTGCACCGCCTCCATCAGACAAGGGCAAGCTTCCCTCGGCTTCCCAGAAGCAGCCTGGCAATTGCCCCCTCCCTCGCCCCCTCTCCACCCTCCACAGCCCCTGCCACCAAAGCCTTGCTAGGCAGGGCCATTTGCTGGCCTCGAAGAAAGAGTGCCTTTGATTCTTCTTTGGCGCAAGTGCCCGAGCTGTGAGAAGTCAGAGGATAATGATCACACCCGCTCTGCTTTAGCTAAGGAGATTGCTGGAGGCCCAGAGCGGGACACTGGTCCTTTCGAGAGAAACTGAAACTGAACTAGCCATGCCTTTGTGGCGCATGCCGATAGGAATTGGATAGAATCGGAGGGCTTAGAAACGTCCTCCAAGGTGGTCAGCTCCATCAGTCCCCCAAAATGAAACAAAGTTATGTTACTGGGCTCCAAAAAGGACTAAAGCCGCTGCTTTTATGCCAGAAAATATGGTGAGACCAGACCACTCATCTAGATCCAATTCCGTGAATTAAACAAAGCCTCCCTTTCCACTCCCAGCTGAGATGTTGAGGAATCAAAGGCAGACGCCCCAGCCTTATTTCACTGGCAGTAAAGGAGACACACCTCAGTAAGTCCTGCCAGCTGAGCAAGGGGCTGGGCCCGGGGAAGGTGGCGCCTGCCCAGATTCTTCTCTCAGGGCAAGTGCCGTCTTTGCAACACCAGGCAAATGGAACAAACATTGCCGGAGTGTTTTCATACAGACAGAAAGACAAAATGGAACAAACTTTGGTTTAATGATAAAGACCCATTGGCTCTCAACAAAGGCAAAAATGACAAAAGGCAGAGCATAGACAACACCCAACCTTTGAAATTTATTGATAAATCTAATAAAACTAATGAATCTTAAATAATACTAATGGATCTTAACGACTAAATTGAGGAGATTCCTATCATGTCAACTAACTAAGTAGAAGATTAAACTACCCTAAAAGCTTAAAAAACAGTCCTATTCCTATCTAGTCCTATTGATACCTAACTCTTGCTAGCCCTGGACAACCTGCAGGGTTGTCTAATTTCAAAGTCTTTTCTTCTTGGCGAGAGGCTCTGCTGCCTTCCGAGGCCGATGTCTTCTCCTGTGGTTGTTCCTTTCCTTCACGGTTTCAAACACCCTGCAAGATAGGAAACAAACCATCCATTGCTCACTTTAGTACACACCATGAAACCAAGTGCCGAGATCTCCGTTTGAGTAGGAATTTCTGTCTTTTCGGGCAGTGGCACATTTGTGAATTGATCAGCACCATGAGTCTGATCGTTCTACTTTCAATGCCTTGAAATGTCTTCCTCCTTTTGCTGCATCCTCTTTTGAATTTGATCAGCAGCATCAAACCAAGCTTTGATGGATCTATTCCTACTTGTATGAACTGTGTCTTGTTGGGGCACGGCAAGGTTTCATTGTGAAGGCTAGGTTTTACCTAAGCTCTTTGGGTTTGAGGTGGGTGTTAAGCTTGACCACGGCTGCCGGGGGCGATGCTGCAAGTGCCCCCAGCTTCCCCTGCGGTGCCTTTGAAAAGGGTCAGCCTGTTTTAGTCCAAAGGCGCAGCTTTGAGCAGAAAGAGGAGGAACTTACGCACCGTTTGCACTGCCCGCAGGGAAAGGGGCCTCCCGCCGAGCGGGGCGGCTGGCGCGCTTGGCAGCAGGGACACTCGGCGCTGCGAGCCCTCTTGCGGCTTCTCTTCCCTGTCTCCCCGTTCTCCTTTCTGGGAGGGCTTTTCCTCCTCTTTGCTTTGCCCACACTCTGGAAATCAAAGAGTCCTTATCAATGCTTCCTTCCTCTCACAAAGCTGGAAACCAGAGCATCCAGCACAAAAATCTATCGGCTTAAGCAAATCCTTCCAGACCCTCAAGAGCTGAGAAAACGGCTGCCTTTGCCAATGGGCTGCGGCGGGCTGCCAACCCAGAGCTTGGAGGAAAATACTCCTCTTTTCTACAGGCCAAAGGGGTGGGATAAATACCTGCCTATTTAGAGCTCTACATTTCTTATTTCTACCTTTCTGCCTAACATCTATTTCTCTCTTCTTTTCCTCCACAAATGTCTAGGCAATGGCATTTAAATTCAGTCCAATTAGGGTAGACACATGGTCAGCCATTTTCTAGTACCCAAAATAATCTCCCTCCCTGTCTCTCTCTCTCTCTCTCTCTCACATGATGTGAAGCAAATTGCTCTTTGCCGGTAAGGAAAGTTTTAGGGGAGCCACGGCACCGGCAGCTCCTTCTTGGGGAGTATGCTGCGATGCTAGAAAAACTCCCTGAAAATCTGCAGCATATCCACAAAGGCAGCCTGGATTGCTGATGTCAGCAAGCAGTGGGGAATTAAGGGTCTGATTGGAGTCAGCGAGGGTGCCAGCCCTTGAGAAGCCCATCTGTAGAGAGTCAAAGCCCATTTTGGTGGCGCTGCTGCTTCCTTGGGTCAAAGTTAGGCTCCAGAATTGCATACTTCAGGGCAGCAGCACAAGGAAGCCCCGGGCAGCATCTGCTGTGCCTTTCCCAGCGCATGGGACGATGTGATCCTGGCAAAGGGGCGTCTGGCATGGCTCGCCAGCAGCTTTCTCCCCTTCTGCCAGTTTCTCGACCTTCCTGGCACGTCTCGATTTTCTTGCCCCTCACCTGAGCAAGAGTGCTGGCAAGTTTATGCTCCTTTTTCCAGGAGTAGTAGTACTCCACACACTGTGCCACGGTCTTAGTCTGGATCTGTTGTGAAGAGAAAAAGAAGGAGTCGAAAATGGTGTCGGGTGCACTGGGGAAAAAGTAGAATATGGAGTGAACTAGGAAGGAAAAGCATGAAGTAAATGGAGTAGGGTGTAAAATGAAATCAACATGGGGAAAGAGAGGCATCATGCAATGTCTTAAACCGTGTATTCTGCTAGGTGGTAATACACGCAATGCACAGATCAACAACAAATCCATCTAGCACAGTTCTTCTTTCCCCGCTTCCCTCCAGTTATGCCAGCACACCGTCTTGTGGAAGCAGCAGCAGACCTGTGCGACAAGTCTGACAGAAGAAAGCTTCATCTTCCAAAAGAGCTTGGAGAAAAGGGCTGGAGAGGCAGGATCATCCTTTTGACACAGGCTTTTGATGTCCCCTTTTGTTACTTCTTGAAGATACTTGGTACTTGAGAAGAGAGAGACTGAAGCCCGGTGCTTGTTCCCAGAAATAACCAAGCTTTCCTCCTGACGATCTGCTCGGGTAAAGAATGTCCCGTGGCTTTACCTGCTTCTGGATGAGATGAAAATCCTTGCCGTAGGTGTGGAAAGCCTTTTGGAAGGACTCCTTCTCCTCAGGTGTCCATCTATCAGAGCCTGGCAAGAAAAAGCAGCGGGTAGTAAACGCATCCCTTGATCCACACCAAGTAGATCCCACTGGCTGCCGAAAGAAAATGGTGGCAGGCCGTCATTCACGTGTGTGTACGTGTCTGCTCCCTCAGAAGGTCATGAAGACAAGAGCAGGCATTGCCCGGGGAGAAGGATTGGAAAAGAAGTAAAGCTGAAGGACTAGATGCTGGTGCTTCCCCACCCGCAGAGGAGACAAGACCTTGTGCTGGTGTTAAGCACAATTGCTTTAAGCAGAAACCCTTGCCACAACAATGAAGGGGACGGCAGCATCTGTCAGGGACGCAAGAAGCTCTGCTTTGCTTACCTGCGTAATGATAATCAGCCATGGGGTGGCCTTGAGGTGTTGCAGGCCCCTCTGAGAGCAGCATCTCCAGAGCCTCCTGCAAGATCAAGAGGGAAAAGGCTTTAGCCGCCCCACCACATTAAAAATGAGCCAAAAAATCACAGGTGCTGCCTTGCAGCTACTTAGCCTCTCCAGACATTCAAGCGACTGTATCCCATGTGGGTGAAACACTGTCATTTGCTCCAAGTCCCTGGTTTTTGCTGCCCAACCCTTTGATCCTGGTCCCCGAGAGTGGCCTTTTGCTCACCAACCTAAGGATTTTGCTGCTCCTGCAGCCAGAATGGCCTCAGCTGACTGAGGCTTCTGGGAATTTCCCCTCCAAATGTCTTAGAGAAGCCAGCTCTCCAGGCCATTTACAAGGCAGCAGGACCTTCCGCCGCCGCCGCCGCCTCCAGGAGGGAGATTCTCCCTGCTGGAGCCCTTTGGGCTCAGCCCTGATGCAGCTGGAGGAGACACAGCAGGCAGCAAGTGCTCTGCTCCCTGTTAAGACCCTTCTTCAAAGAGCAGCCAGGAAAGGCTGTCCCAGTGCCCGGGCCCTCTGCATTCCCTGTGCCCTCTTCTCTGCGCCCAAACAGCCGCTTCTTACCGGAACGCTGCCGCGTGCCCGGTGCAGGCAGTGCAGGGCGCGCTCCAGGTTAGCTGCTGCCCCGGGAATGCCACGGGAGCTGGCCATGTCCAACAGTTCTCTTACTGCAAGCACAACAAAAAACCCACCGAAAGTCAGCCTTGAGGCCAGCAAGGGCAAAGACTGCCATGCAAGGCAGAAGGAAAGGCCGGGAGCTAAAGACAGCAGCTTGGAGAGTATGAAAAGGAGAGCAAAGCCAGGGCCAGCTGAACCAAGGGCCCACGCAGTGCTGGCTCTCCCTCCAAAGCAGCTTCTGTAAGAAGAAGTGGGGGCCAATCTGCGCTCTTCCAGTGGCAGACGGCCCTGACCAATTTGGAGAGCAAGGTGCTTGCTCTTGCTCCTTGCCTCTAACACTTCTACATGGGAAGATGGGCGAGACAAGGAGAGAAGCAGAGCCTGCAAAAGGCTGCCTTTTTACGCAAAAGGAGCCTTTTAAAGACCCAAGTAGCTCAGGGGTGGAAGAAAAGCTTGAAGCAAAGCTACCTCTGTCAGGTTTTTCCATGTCAGAGTCATCCTCCCCCCAGGGCTTCCAGACCAGGGTTGCAGGCTCTTCATCCTCACTTGGTGCTCTGCTCTGCAGCTCTGGCAGCTCAGCCTGAAAGTCGCTGCCAACATTGATGTGTCTAAAGGAAGAAGGAGGTGGAGGTGAGAAAGGCAAGTGGTCAAGAGAGCCTTCCTGTGCATCCACAGGCTTGAACCAACGCCACCCTGACTCTGAAAGAGCAGTTCTCCTCCTCGCCATTCTTCCAGTTTGCTGTCCTTTAACCCTATGCCAAAACTCACGGCTGAATCTGGGCTCTTGCTTTCCTTTTCATTGTGCCTCTCCTTTCCACCTGAAAGAGATCAAAGCAACGCTCCAGTTAAAAATCCTTCCTTCTCATCCTCATCATTGCAAAGCCCGAGCTCCTGTGTCCCTGCTCCTTTCTCTTTGCCGCCTTTTTGACATGGAATGTCCTAGGGAGGACCCTCTAGCAGTCAGCAGCTTCCTCAGGAGGGCAAGCACAAGGCCATGCACTACTCTCTCCGGGGCCACTGAGAAGAGCCAAGACAATGGCAGGGGAGATGTGCCAGTGCAGGCTTAGGTTGGATAGAAGGAAAAGGTTCTTCAGCCAGAGGCTGCTTGGGCACTGCAACAGCCTCCCCAGGGAAGGGGGCACAGCACCAAGCCTGACTGAGCTCCAAAAGTGTTTGGACACTGCTCTTGGGCACAGGCTGTGATTGTTGAGGCTGCCCTGGGCAGGCCCTGGACTTGGGCTCAGTGATCTTTGAGAATCCCTTCCAAGCCAGGAAATTCTGTGCTACTGTGATTGTGCTCTTGAGGAGATGGCATTTGACGGCCGCCCCTGAGCATGAGGTAGAACCAGCCCTACGTGCACTGGAAAAAGAATCTAGAAAGATATTAAAATAGCATGGATCTATAAGCCATGGAACTACGTAAGTATATAAGAATTGCTGATCCCAGATGGTTTTTGAAGTTGAAAGCCTGTGTTTGAGGAGAAGCCCAGTCAAATGCTTCTATGCCCTGAAGGACAGGGATGCCAGAGGAGAAGTGCCATCATTCTGGTGTTTGAAGCTTTGGAGCGGGTGTGAGCAGAGTCAGGGCATAAGGGGATTTGTTGACACTGAAGCCCTGAAGTGCTCAGCCACAAACAATTTGTTTTGGGGTCAGCACAAGATAGTTTGAGGACTGAAATGGGTGCCAAGAACTTTTAATCAGGTCATCCGTGGACGAGGATCTGCAACTGCACTGGGACACCTCTCTAGGTCCTCTATGGAAAGGTCTGTGTTTCCCCTGGAGGCAACATGATTCCTTCAGAAGCTGCAGCCTGCTTTCACGTGGAAGCTCGTCTGGGGAAAGTGAGCACGCAGCCTGTGTGTCGTGCTTGGTGGGAGAGGCAGCTGGAGCCTCCTGCCCCTGTGCTAGTGCTTTGAGGGCAAACGGGGATTTTCTTACCTTGGACGGTTCCCAAGTGCTCTGGGGATGCCCGGAGGCAGACGAGGAGACCAGGACGTCGGTGCAGAGGCCGGGTCTGGCGCTGAGTGCAGAAGGCGGCTGGTCAGGGACAGCCCAGGAGCTGATCCTGCAGCTGCTGCTCCAGCGCTGCTCCACCAGCGTTCCAGCAAGGGCCGCAGGAGCAGGAGACAACGACAGTTGCTATGGGCACAGCCCAACATTCCATCTAGAACCCCAGGGGAGCCATGGGACAGAAAGAGGCATGGGCCGCCTCTGGCCCTTGTACTTCTTCTGCTGCAAGTTTGCTCTGAGACGCTTCCCATGGGGCCTTTTCTCCTCAGTCGTCTGATGAGACGGGCAAAAGCAGTGCAGGGACAGCCCTGGGTCTTCCCGGTGCTTCTCTGCAAGGTGCCTCCAGCTGAACGTGCACAGGAGCCTGCCTCTGTGCAAGGGCCCAGACCTCATCTCCTGCCCTGGAGAACCAGAAGGGCTCCTCCCACTGGCTCTCCTCCAGCTCTGAGAGGAGCTGGAATTTGCAAGTTGTCCAGCGCAGAGCCAACTCCAGAGCTTCCTCTCAAAGTGGAGCCATTCATCCTGCCCCCTTTCTCAATTCTCTTTTTGCTGCCCAATAATGTCACTGCATGTTTTCCCTCCTTTGGGCCTCTGAGCTGGTCTCTCACCTCATCACTCCTCCCTTGAAACTTGGAGAAACAGGATGTTTTTCAGGGCAACTGATGGGGACACACACACACACACACACAGGGACAGCACACGGGCATTTCTCTAGCAAACATTCATGCAGAATTTCTATAGCCCTCTTCCAGCTCCCTTGGAGAAGCTCGGTGTTTGTCCCCAAAAGACTCTGCCATTCCTCTAAGAAAGCAACACTAACAGAATTCCCTTTCCACACTGCTGGCCTTCACATTGGTTTTAATGCCTAGATCCCAGATATGACAAAACCCAGGCAGCTTTGCTGCTTTCCTGCCTGTCGTTAAGGAAAAGCAAATCTTGCTTCAGTCCCAATCTTGCTTCCTTCCCAGCCTGCACGTTAGCCACTGGCCAGCAAACTGAGGGGGCAGCTGGAACAAGTCCCACTGCAAGGCAGATACTTTGTAGCATCCAAAGCCCACCTGCACCGCCTCCATCAGACAAGGGCAAGCTTCCCTCGGCTTCCCAGAAGCAGCCTGGCAATTGCCCCCTCCCTCGCCCCCTCTCCACCCTCCACAGCCCCTGCCACCAAAGCCTTGCTAGGCAGGGCCATTTGCTGGCCTCGAAGAAAGAGTGCCTTTGATTCTTCTTTGGCGCAAGTGCCCGAGCTGTGAGAAGTCAGAGGATAATGATCACACCCGCTCTGCTTTAGCTAAGGAGATTGCTGGAGGCCCAGAGCGGGACACTGGTCCTTTCGAGAGAAACTGAAACTGAACTAGCCATGCCTTTGTGGCGCATGCCGATAGGAATTGGATAGAATCGGAGGGCTTAGAAACGTCCTCCAAGGTGGTCAGCTCCATCAGTCCCCCAAAATGAAACAAAGTTATGTTACTGGGCTCCAAAAAGGACTAAAGCCGCTGCTTTTATGCCAGAAAATATGGTGAGACCAGACCACTCATCTAGATCCAATTCCGTGAATTAAACAAAGCCTCCCTTTCCACTCCCAGCTGAGATGTTGAGGAATCAAAGGCAGACGCCCCAGCCTTATTTCACTGGCAGTAAAGGAGACACACCTCAGTAAGTCCTGCCAGCTGAGCAAGGGGCTGGGCCCGGGGAAGGTGGCGCCTGCCCAGATTCTTCTCTCAGGGCAAGTGCCGTCTTTGCAACACCAGGCAAATGGAACAAACATTGCCGGAGTGTTTTCATACAGACAGAAAGACAAAATGGAACAAACTTTGGTTTCATGATAAAGACCCATTGGCTCTCAACAAAGGCAAAAATGACAAAAGGCAGAGCATAGACAACACCCAACCTTTGAAATTTATTGATAAATCTAATAAAACTAATGAATCTTAAATAATACTAATGGATCTTAACGACTAAATTGAGGAGATTCCTATCATGTCAACTAACTAAGTAGAAGATTAAACTACCCTAAAAGCTTAAAAAACAGTCCTCTTCCTATCTAGTCCTATTGATACCTAACTCTTGCTAGCCCTGGACAACCTGCAGGGTTGTCTAATTTCAAAGTCTTTTCTTCTTGGCGAGAGGCTCTGCTGCCTTCCGAGGCCGATGTCTTCTCCTGTGGTTGTTCCTTTCCTTCACGGTTTCAAACACCCTGCAAGATAGGAAACAAACCATCCATTGCTCACTTTAGTACACACCATGAAACCAAGTGCCGAGATCTCCGTTTGAGTAGGAATTTCTGTCTTTTCGGGCAGTGGCACATTTGTGAATTGATCAGCACCATGAGTCTGATCGTTCTACTTTCAATGCCTTGAAATGTCTTCCTCCTTTTGCTGCATCCTCTTTTGAATTTGATCAGCAGCATCAAACCAAGCTTTGATGGATCTATTCCTACTTGTATGAACTGTGTCTTGTTGGGGCACGGCAAGGTTTCATTGTGAAGGCTGGGTTTTACCTAAGCTCTTTGGGTTTGAGGTGGGTGTTAAGCTTGACCACGGCTGCCGGGGGCGATGCTGCAAGTGCCCCCAGCTTCCCCTGCGGTGCCTTTGAAAAGGGTCAGCCTGTTTTAGTCCAAAGGCGCAGCTTTGAGCAGAAAGAGGAGGAACTTACGCACCGTTTGCACTGCCCGCAGGGAAAGGGGCCTCCCGCCGAGCGGGGCGGCTGGCGCGCTTGGCAGCAGGGACACTCGGCGCTGCGAGCCCTCTTGCGGCTTCTCTTCCCTGTCTCCCCGTTCTCCTTTCTGGGAGGGCTTTTCCTCCTCTTTGCTTTGCCCACACTCTGGAAATCAAAGAGTCCTTATCAATGCTTCCTTCCTCTCACAAAGCTGGAAATCAGAGCATCCAGCACAAAAATCTATCGGCCTAAGCAAATCCTTCCAGACCCTCAAGAGCTGAGAAAACGGCTGCCTTTGCCAATGGGCTGCGGCGGGCTGCCAACCCAGAGCTTGGAGGAAAATACTCCTCTTTTCTACAGGCCAAAGGGGTGGGATAAATACCTGCCTATTTAGAGCTCTACATTTCTTATTTCTACCTTTCTGCCTAACATCTATTTCTCTCTGCTTTTCCTCCACAAATGTCTAGGCAATGGCATTTAAATTCAGTCCAATTAGGGTAGACACATGGTTAGCCATTTTCTAGTACCCAAAATAATCTCCCTCCCTGTCTCTCTCTCTCTCTCTCTCTCTCACATGATGTGAAGCAAATTGCTCTTTGCCGGTAAGGAAAGTTTTAGGGGAGCCACGGCACCGGCAGCTCCTTCTTGGGGAGTATGCTGCGATGCTAGAAAAACTCCCTGAAAATCTGCAGCATATCCACAAAGGCAGCCTGGATTGCTGATGTCAGCAAGCAGTGGGGAATTAAGGGTCTGATTGGAGTCAGCGAGGGTCCCAGCCCTTGAGAAGCCCATCTGTAGAGAGTCAAAGCCCATTTTGGTGGCGCTGCTGCTTCCTTGGGTCAAAGTTAGGCTCCAGAATTGCATACTTCAGGGCAGCAGCACAAGGAAGCCCCGGGCAGCATCTGCTGTGCCTTTCCCAGCGCATGGGACGATGTGATCCTGGCAAAGGGGCATCTGGCATGGCTCGCCAGCAGCTTTTCTCCCCTTCTGCCAGTTTCTCGACCTTCCTGGCACGTCTCGATTTTCTTGCCCCTCACCTGAGCCAGAGTGCTGGCAAGTTTATGCTCCTTTTTCCAGGAGTAGTAGTACTCCACACACTGTGCCACGGTCTTAGTCTGGATCTGTTGTGAAGAGAAAAAGAAGGAATCGAAAATGGTGTCGGGTGCACTGGGGAAAAAGTAGAATATGGAGTGAACTAGGAAGGAAAAGCATGAAGTAAATGGAGCAGGGTGTAAAATGAAATCAACATGGGGAAAGAGAGGCATCATGCAATGTCTTAAACCGTGTATTCTGCTAGGTGGTAATACACGCAATGCACAGATCAACAACAAATCCATCTAGCACAGTTCTTCTTTCCCCGCTTCACTCCAGTTATGCCAGCACAGAGCTTTATCTTTGTGAAGGCATGCCAGGCAGAGAATACTAGAAGCTGTCATCAACATCCTGCTAGAGCAGAGTCCTAAAGCAAATGTCACAAAAAGTAGCAGAATAGGAGAAAAAGAAAATCCTGCTAAAATTGTGTGGGAACATAGGACATCTCTCTAGCTGTCCAGAATGGCCAAGACCCTTGCCAGGAGGCTCAGAAGCCCTGGCACGGAGCCCAAAACACCTGTAGTTTTGATTATGACCCATGGAGCAAATTTAGAACCCTATATGAAGATCAGCAAGCCACAACACTTTAGGTAAAGTAATAGTGAAGTTATCACAGAGTGGAAAAGTAGAATTTGGGGTTTCTAGAATGGGAGTTCAGGAGGCAAGATGGAGGGATCTGGGTGAGTCCAGCCTTTCTCCTTCTTCTTCTTGGCCTCCATCTTCTGCTGTGATGTTGGCACTTTTAGATTGGTTTAGAGTAGAAGCTCACTGTCAACATAGGTGATAAGTATTAGAAAGTGATTGTAAACATTATATATGTAGTTTTTAGTATAAAAACATAACACCACCCTGGGGGCAGGCAGTGTGCCTAGAACTGTCCTGCTGGACAGAGCTCAGCAGAGTAAGAGAAAATTTTTTATAGATAAGACGCAATAAACAACCTTGAGACCAAGAACTGAAAAGCTCCGACTCATTCTTCAAGCACTCAAGCTGAGGAAAGAGACTTTTAACATTTCTCAAAGTCACGGTGACCAGCAAAAGATCCTGAAAGAATTGTACAACAGCAGTTGTATGATAACTTAAAGCTGAATTTGTTTATTGGTTGACTTTTAACTAATGTGGTCATTTATGCTGCACTAAGGCAGCAACATTCCCTAAACCAGTATTTGAATGAATATGTTGTTGCAATGGAGCTGACTTTTAAATTTTTATGTATCCAAATGGACACCATTACATTGCCTAATAAACAGAATTTTGAGCAAGAACAATTTTGTTCTAAAATGACAAGGACAAAACATCTTTGTGTTTCAAAGTCGTATGTAATTTACATCACATTTTAAACAAAATTGTTCTTCCACTGGTGCAACCTAAGTAAGCTCACAGAGTTCATCAGTACAATACTCAATCTTCATTCCACGTCAGTTAAAAGTTATTACAACAGAATTAAGATCGTTTCTTCAAACATGCTATGGAATCAATAGTCTACGAATTGCAAATACTGCCTGATTATCTAAGTACTTCCATTTTTAATGCATAATTTAATGTGCATACTATATATATATATAATAGTATTAATAATGATGATTTTATATATATAAATATATATATATTTATATATATATATATATATATATATATATAAAAAATCATCATTACTATTACTATTACTATTATTCTCCTCCACTTGTAAGGCCACAGGAAAGGAACAGTAATTTATCCCAACACATATAAGAAATTTGCAGAGAACTAGATTGAAGTCATACCTCTTGGAGTAACCCTCTTTTTACCCTTTGATTTTGATAAAGGCTGGCTGTGCACATGATACAATGAGGAGCTTGCCTCTTCAGAAAGGTGAATTTTCTTCCCTTTTTTACAGTATCATGGTTGCACCTTAAATCTGTGTGGAAGCCTAGGGGCCTACCATTGGAACTTTAACCTCAGGGCAAAGATGACCAAGGTCAAAGAGAGATACTTCTCAGAATGCAATAGTCTCGTCCATGGGCATTTGCAGGCTCATGCTGATGCAGCAGGTTTTGTTGGTATCACCCAGTTCAACTGCCATTTTTTCCTTCTATGTACACACCCTAGAATGTTCTCCCCTCACTTGTCACCTATTGGTCCTGGCTTACTGTGTTGCTCCACGCCTTATTCCTCCCATCTAAAACCCTGTGTCCTCGGCCCCATTTTGTCTCTGTCCCTAGACCCTCTTCAGTGCAATAAACAATGTCTGGAGTTCAACACAAAGACCCGTCTCTTGCCTCATTCGTCAGCAGTTTAAGCAAGCGTGCTCTGGGCTCTGGGAGTGCAGCTCACTCACAGAGGCTAGTTGCAGACATGCCACAACAAATCTGTGTATAACTGCAAATCTCAATCATTTCTTCTTGAGATCTTGCTCCCAGGACACATTTTTCTTTTCCTTTCTGTGGGGAAACTTCTCACACATTTCTTGGATGCTGGTTGCTCTGCATGTATGTCTACACTGCTGCCTTTATAACCTTTTGGAAATTATCAGAGCTAGTAGGATTCACCCAGCAGCAGGAGCTGATGCAGCCTGGGAACGTGCTGATTTACAGAGGCTTCTGGCTTCCCAGGTGAAGCCAAGGCAAGCCCTGCTGCTGCTGCTGCTGCTGCTGCTGCTGCTGCTGCTGCTGCTGTGCCAGAAAGCCCCGGCTGAGCAGGGATGGCACCACTGTGCCTTGGGCTGTTTCTCCTTCCAGAGCTGGGCGGTGCTTTTGAGGCAGTAATGACAGCTGGTGGGAGAAGGAAGGGGCCTTTTCCTGCACCAGAACTTATGGATGCACTAGGGCCACCTTCAGGGAGACTGTCGGCCCCCAGCAAGTAAAGCAGAGGGACACAGCTGGAAAACGCTTCCTTTGGAGCCTTCCTGTCTCTTGGAAAAGAAAGGAGACACGTGACAGGAGGAGCAGCAGGGGCCGGTCCCTCCTCCTTGCCTGCAGTGAGGGGCGGCTGCCGCTGGGCGGCGCCATGAAAAGGGAGCGCCCCTGCGCGGGGCGGGCGGGGCGGGGCAGCCGCCAGGGGGCGCCCGGGGCGGGCCGGGGCCCCTCTGTGAGGGAGGAGAGCCTCGGGCAGCTGCGCAGCCACCGACGGGACTGTCCGTCCGCAAGGCACAGCGCCAGGGCAAAGCTTCGCTTCAGCGCACGCTGACCGGCAAGGGAACCTTCCCATGGAGTGCAGGATTTAGCTGTTTTCATTCCCAGTCCTGTGCTGAGCTAGCAGGCCACAAAGCCTCCTCAAGCACAGGTGCCTCCTCTCCAGGCTTCCTGCACTTCCTTTGCTGACAGGGTCCACTCAGGCACCCTGGGAGCAGGCTCAGCTGATGTTACAAAGCAATGCTGTCCAAAAGAAAAAAAGGCAAAAGCCAAACCAGAAGGGAACTATTAGTTCCCAGGCTGAATTCCTCACAGGCGGAGGCAGGATTCCTCTGCTTCCTCAGAAAGATGCAGAAACAGGACACGAGGACACTGTGCCCCTTACCTTCATGTCCAGGACCTTGCTATTGCAGGCCAGCATAGCTCACAATGCTATTCACCCCTTTAGCCAGGTGTCTTCAGCTTGTTGGGGTTTTCCCCTGAGAGCAGCCTGAGAATGCTGCTTGCTCTCCCAAGGCTTTGTTCCTCACAGGAAACCCCACAGACTCACTTAGCTTCCTTCTTTCTATCACAAGGCCCAGGTGAGCTGCCAAGAGGATGAGCAGTGTAAGCCATTCCTCAGCAAATGCCAATCCCTGTAAGAAATGCTGATTCCAGTGGGATTTCCAAGTGTTGTTCTCAAGAGCACTGAAGTTCAGGGTTTCAGCAAGCAGCTTGGCTCTTGCGGTTTGTTTTGAGGATCCCTGCGGAGTCCTCGGGGGCCCCCTTAGCTTTATGTTGGCTGGTAGCAGGCAGGCAGGCAAGGAGACTCCACAAGGCTTCTGAGTATGATAATTATAGGAGGGTTTATTGGGGGTGCCACCCCAGGAGCAGCATGGTTTCTGAGGGAGAAGAGAGGGAGGGTGAGAAAGGGAGAAATGGGCCAAGAGACAGTCTGGTCTCCCTTGCACATCTTAACAGCGAGATTCAAAGTAGGTGAGGAATAAAACTCGGGTCAGTGGGATTACAGATACATGATACTTCAGGGGAGGGTCACAGGCTTGGAATAAACGGAACATTTTCAAGGGGTGAAACAGCATACCATTTAACTAAAATGAAACAGCACAGTCTGTCTCCACTGTGCTGGCAGAAAGCACTTTTGCTAAGACATAGGATGTAGAAAGTAGAGGAAAAAATTGGTTGGAAACTCTTGGGGTGGGGGGCAGGCTGCTAGAGCTTTCTGTTGCTTTCCTTACAGGAAATAGGGGCGTTTTGTGAATGGTGGGCAGAAAACGGTATGCAGGCACTGGGGACTGATTTGTAAGCAGTGAATGTTTGAAACTATTCCCTGATGTCTAGCCTGGAGGAAATGGAGGTGACCCAGCAACATTTTAAAGATTGGGGATTATGACACCAGTGAGGCGCAAATGTGGTGTCTGTGGATCCAAAGGGGTTCCTCATCTAATCAGACATTTCTTGAGAATTGTCCTGACTTTCAGTCTGACACACAGAGGGAATCTGCATCAGGACAATATGCAGCCTCCCACACGTCACATGTGGTGCCTGACCAGCTGCTCTCTCCGCTACACTTGCTGGGCTCATGCCAGTGGTGGTCCTGGGGCTGGGAAACACCTGGACTTGTGTAGAGCCCATCCAAAATGCTACCATGGCTGCAAAAGCAGGCAAAGAGCAAAAGCCCAGATCTTTCTCCATTCTTTTTAGTTTTTAACTAAGAAAGAAAATCACAAGTGGTTTTCCAGGCACTTGCTGCTAATGATGAAGCAATTATTTTTAGGAGGGAGACAAAAACTGGTTTCAAAGGCAGAGGAGAGGAGGGGGAAGGAAGCTTCCAAACTTTGGAAAGCTTGTGGTGGCTCTGTTTTCCTCAGGTGTGCCCACCAGCTGGACCACCCATTTGGTCTCTGCCTCATAACTCCCTTTTAAGTGGGACTTGCCCATTTTGTCACACTGGTTTCCTCCTCCCATCAGCTTCTACATTGTCCTACATTGGGATTTTACGTTCTTTTCCTTCTTCCTGTGTGTCCATTAGAGTCATATCCCTGTGACTGCCAGATGCCTACTGCAGGGAAGCTGCCAGAAGTGAGGCACAGGCCCCAAAGGCTTCTTTGAGGTGCCGTCATTGTGCAGCAGCAGTGTGCTGCGTGTGCAGCAGGTTGGTTACTTGGCTTTTTCTCCCCACTCAGGTGTCATTCTTCCTTCAGCAAGGCCTACAATTTGCTGGTTGATGTTAGCCATGCAGCAAACGGGCAGGAATGACAGGCATTCCAATGGAGGGAACTTTCCGGGATACGAGCAAAGCACAATTTCATCCACAGAATTTAAGCAATTCTTCTTGGTTTTAGTCAGAAGTGCTGCTGGGCAGAAGGGCACGTGGCCTTTGGTTTCCTCACATCCTGGCTCTTTCTCTGAGTCCAGCTTGGTACACAAGGTGTATGGGCTTGGTGCCTGTTTTGTGTTACTCTTGGATCCTTTCAGCTGTGGGTTACGGACTGCAAGGGGGTTTTGTGCTGCTTTGGGGCAGAGGAGAACTTTCTGGGCTATTCTTTTGCGTTAGCTGTAGAGAAGGTTTGGTTGCTATGCATGGATTCACTGACCAACCCACAGCAGCTGCTATTGTGATGTCAGCAGAGGGCTGCCACGTCACAGCCTTGTCAGCAGGAGGTTGTTCTGCTGCCTGCAAGGCCTCAGCGTCCAGAGCAGCTCTTGGCACGCTCGGTGCAGGAGGATCACCTCGACTGAGCTGTTCTCAGCTTACAGCGGGTGTTCTTCTGCTTCTGTATTTTCTTGCACAGTCCGTGGACTCGTGCAAGTGTCCTGTTTTTCCCTTTTTCCCTTGCACGGTCTCAAAACCTGTGCAAGTAGGGTTTTGTTTCCATTTTTGTTTCCCGGCCTACGGACTCGAGCAGCACTGCTCAAGCGATGGAGCGAGTCCGTAGAGCATTCAGCAGTGCCTTTTCATTGGCGGCTTCTCGGAAAGCTTTTCGTCGTTTGACTGGTAAATAGAAGATTTTTTCCTTGGGGCAGCGTGTTGGAAAAACAAGGGCATCAAGATGCCATAGGCTTGGTAAAGTTCCTGTCAACAGCTTCAGCTGAAAAGGGGTGTCTCTGGCCCAGCAGGGTGTAGGAAGTTCCAAAATGCAGACTGGGAGAGCTTTGCAGGCATCCTTCTAAAAACTGTGCGCTTCTCTGCAGAACTGAGGAAGAGCATCTTTTTTCTGCATTCCCTCCTTAAAGGATGTGCCTGTCTAACTGGGCCCCTCTGTGTGCTACAAGAGCCACTGGCTTTGCGCTGAAGGGCAAAGTGACGAGCAGTTTGTGTGTGCTCCTGAAGCCCGGAGCTGGGCCTGTGCTGTGTCCCAACAGCACTGCAAGTGCTAAGAGGGGTTTGCTGGAAGCTTTTGTGGGCAATTGTTTACCGCAACCACATGGGACATCCTGCATGCAATGTACAAAAAGAAAAAGCAAGTCCAGGAAAGAGAGGAGAAAAAAGCTGCTTTAGCTGTAGGCTGGACAATGAGCTCCCATGCAGGCACTGACTGCTAAGGAACAATTTGCATCTTCACGACCAAGTTCCTAGTTCCTTAGTGGCAAAGCCGAGCCAAAGGTAGACACAGCCTAGGGTACTGGTTTGCAGTCCTGCTTGCTGCGCTAAAGAAGTGTTGCTCCGGGAGGGATGTTGTGAAAGGAAAATGCTCTCTGCTTGGGTGGACTTGTTCTGTGGGATTCCTCAGCACAAACAGTTTTCTAAGAGTGCCTGGTTCATTTTCCCTTGCCCCCGGCAGGTTGCATCAGGCGTGGAAGGAGTGAACGGCAGGGTTCGGTGAGTGGGAAGGGCACCCTTGAAATTCCTGCTGTCTGAGGATTGTGGAGAAAGCTGTGGGCTTGGCCTGGCAGGCCGAAGGAAAGTCCACATCAAAGTCTGCATGAACATGACCAGAAGGATTCCATCAGTTTCCTCCTTTTCCACTGAAGAGCTTTGAACTAATGAAAGTCAAGCTTTGCAGACAGGAGGCTGCATGCTAATTATAGCCTAGCTAAAGTAGCTCCTTCAGAAGCATGTGCAATCCTGTCTAAACATTCGTCTCATTAGCCCACTTGAATTGAGTTTTAATGAGTGAGCATCCCACTTTTATCCAAATTCATGACTTCTCTTCAGGACATCTGGGGATAGAGCTCAGGAGAAGTCAGGTTCCAAATGACAGGTTCCTCCCTGTCCCTCATGCTGCTGCCTGTCTGCAGAGCAGCACCGCAGCAGCAGAACCTGCTCTGGCTCGCTCTCTTCCTCCAGAGGCTAAAGGGGAGGCAAAGGACAACAAAGGTGTTGTCAGTCCAGGGCCTGAGCATACTGCAGCAATCAGTGGCAGCTTTGGTTGGTTCAGTGCAAAGCTTTGGTGCAGTGCAGGGCTGCAAGTTTCTGAGCAGGCAGCACTTGCCTGAGGATGCTGTGGGCTGGAGTCCTGCCATGACCTAGCTCTTCAGCCCAGCCACGGACCACCCACGCGAAATGGCATCTGAACTTTCACATGCAGGCATCATTGTCCTGGCATTCTCACAGGGACTGTGAACTTCCCTTGGTGTCAGATATGCGGTAGCATGATGTCCTTTAGGGCCACTGCTGTGAAAGGCAGCCCCTTTGTGCCCAGAGTCTGTGCAGGCTCCCTGCTGTCAGCAGAGAGAGAGGTCCCAAGGCACAGTTCACAGCCTTGTGGGGTGTGGAGGAGCCACTGTTGCCTGCAGGGACCTACCCCTCTCCACGCCCTAGCTAGGTAGCTACAGGCACTGCTTCGACTGCACCCTTAACTTGGACGTGACCCACGTTTGTTGAGAAGACTCCTGAGCAGCTCTGCGTGGCAGAGACAAGGTCTGTCTGTGAAGGGCTGGAATGCAGTTCCTATTGGCTGCTCTCTAAGGCCTGAAATCCTGAGGGGAAGCCACTTGAGCAGAGCAGAGCAGGGGAATGTTCCCTGCTTCTACTCAGACACTTCCAGAGCAACTCAAGGGTTACTTGGGACATAAACACCACAGAAATACCACATGAGCAGCCCCACACATGAGCTTTTGCCTTCAGGTGAGCTGTGTCACTGCTTGCTGCTTCTGCCAGCTCTCAGGAGCCAACTTGCCTGCTCCTTATTGCTTGTTTGTGCTTTTTCCCTGCCCATTCCTTGCAGGCCCCGCTAGGAGAGGTTCTTGCCAGTCAGGACTCCTCGGCCCAGGCAGGAAAGGCGGAGCGGCAGGAGAGCACGGATGCGGTGCGCGGCATCCAGGAATTCAGGTGTGTGTGTTAAGCTTTTTCGCTTTCTCTCAGCAAGGGTGGGCATTGCTGGGCTTTAGGAAGCCAAGTGTCAAAGAACAAATTTGGCTTTCTCATCCTTTGACTTGCTCAGCACAGACAGGGGAAGGCAGCCCAGGGCAGGTCTGGCTGCTGACCCAGCTAGAGCAGAGCTGCCTGCTGGGACTCACTTCTTAAACCTTGACAAAAAGCATTCTGAACTAGACCAGAGTAAAAAGCAAGGGAGGTTCAGGCTGGCCTTAAGGACAGCAAAGCATTGAACTGCAAAGGCAGTCATGCAGCAGAACAAGCGCCTCAGAGAGCTTGTGCAGATTCCACCCCTGGAAATTCAAAAGTCCCAGATGGACAGAGCCTTTAGCAGCCTGTCCAGGTGCTAACCCCAAGTGCTTGGAACTGAAGACTGGGCTAGATGCTTCCTAGGGTCTCTGCCAGCCTAAACCATCCTTTGATAATTGGATTGGGAAATCATACCCTCCTCCTCCCCAAGTTATAGCTTGCAGGCTCTTTCCTTATTTCACTAGTGAGAGCAATAGGAATGGTGGGAGTATTCATCTGGACTTCCCAAGCCAAAGAAAAGCTTTTGCAAGTCTGGTATCCACTGTAATGAGAAAGGAGCAGGCAGGAAGCTCTGTAATCAGCAGGCAGGAAGCTGTTATACTGAGAGTACCTGAGCTTTCTGGAAATGTTCTGTGGCTTCTGGAAGCTAGTTTGACTTCCTCAGTGGTGACTCTTTGACCAGCACGAACGACAGAGATGCTGGTCTAGGAAGGGAATTGCAGCATTCTCTGGAGGTGGAAGTAGAGGGCTGTTGGAAGCCCCTGAGACTGCCTTACGTGGGACATGGTATGTAGTCCTGCTCTTGCAAGGAGACCGTGTTGCAATTAAAGGCTTGTTTGTCTGTTTGCTTGTCGTAGATGGAAGGAGTTGGCTGCATTTGAGAGACAGTGCCACTCCTCACTAGAGACGGTGTCTGAAGTGGTGGCACAGACAGAGGAGGAATGGCAGCCTCAAAGGGATCTGCTGAAGGAAGCCGTTCCTCTGGTAGTGCCAAAGGTACGCTCCCCTTGTTCCTAGGCAGCACTTGTGGGAGAGGGATTTGTCCTGGCAAGACCCCCCCGAATGCTGCTTCTGGCAGCAAGCTGAGACAGAGACTGTGCTGTTGTTGTTGTTGTTCCTCTTGAAAAATGGTGCCCCCCCACTTCCAGGTTTGCCGCCCACAGCTGCCAGCCCGCAGGGGTCTGGAGAAGCTGCTCCAGGAGTTCTCTCGCCAAGGGCACACACTGTCCCAGGTGTGCAGAGACAAGGCGGTGCTGGCGCAAGAGAATGCTGCCCTGGAAGCCCGACTGGCAGCCACAGAGCGGGACCTACGAGGCCTTTCAGAGCAGCTGGCAGAGGCCAGGTAAGGGCAGGGAGGAGACCCTGGGTGGGACATTATTGAAGGTCTGTAATTACAAAGGTGCTGGGCATGATGTCAGGATTTACAGCCTGCTGTGTGCTCTCCAGGTGGTTCTCACACAGAGTATAAAGGAGACACAAGCAAAGAGAAAAGGATACTGTCATCCGAATGGTTTTTTTTTCTGCCAGCTCAAGCACTCAAAGCACTTTTTGGGCACCTGCTTGGGACCCCTTGCACAGTCCTACACTTTGCACGAGTGCAAAGCAAGCCAACTTGGCAATGAATTGAATAGCAGGGAAACCGAGCAGATGTTTGCAGAAAACGGAAGTTTCCCTCCGGTTTTGTTTCTCCTTGGGTGCAGCTGATAGTCGATTTTTCCACGACAAGCAGTTTGCCATGGGATTTTTGAAATTCAAGGCTCTTCCATGTGATTGTTGTGAGGAGGGTGCTGACGCTTCAGGTGAAGCTGGAGGGTCATGCTGAAAATCTTGAGAGCCTTCAGAGCTCACTCTTGTGAAGTATAGTGCCGGAGCAAGATCGGCTTACAAACAGCAGCAGCAGCAGCAGCAGAAGGGAAAGGCCTTGTGACTTCTTGACATTGTCTGGGCATTCTTGATGAGCGCTGAATCTTGCCCACTTGTCCGCCCACCTGTGTAACCTGTCAAGGTCCCTTTGGCTGCTGCTTCTTCCTTTTTAAAGAGTGCCAAGATATTTGGGCACTGCTGGCTTAGTTAGCCAAAAATAAAGGTAGCGAGTGGTCTTGTTCATCAAATTCCAGTCATTTAAATGGCAGGAAACGGTCCCTACCCTGAGATAGTTCTTGTTCAGATAAAAACCTAGTTCTGCTTCCCTACTCATGCTGCTGAAAGCCGGAGGCTTCACTATATCGTTTGGTGAATTCCCTTAGTCCCTTTGACTCAGAGAGTGCCTGGCAAACAAAGTACCGATCCGTACACAATGAATGGCATGAAACATTGACGACTCAGCCAGGAGAGCACTGTTCTGTCCCCCTGCAGAGTGACTTGGAAGTGCTGATGTGCTCAGGGCTGTGAGCAGAGGCTGGGCTTTTGCTCCTTTGCAGATACATGGTGGGCACAGCCACGTGTCAGGCAACAGCAATTTGAGCTTTGGCTGCTGAGATCAAGCTCAGCTGGGCTAGGTCATGAGGGAAGGCTGCCCAGTCACCTGGAGGGGCCTGCTTTACTATGTGAAGTGGTAAAATAGTCCTGCTGTCTCTGAGTTTCCATGCAAGGCATTTTCCATACTAAGGTGTAGGGATCTTAAGGCACAGGTTACTGGAGAAACTATCCCTGTGTGCCAGGAACAATTGCTCTTCATCTTCACACCTTGTAGGTCAGAGAAGGAGAGCCTGCAAAGCAGCCTGCTGGAGGCTCAGCAGCACATATCGGAGCTGGAGATGGCCAGGAGCCGTGTGCAAGCCCAAGTGCGCACAGCCACGCAGGCCCAGGAGGCCATGCTCGGTGAGAGCCTCGTGCGCTTTGTTTCTGCTGATGGCCGGGCCTAGTGCAGTTGCTCCCAAGCCAGCTCAGTCCGCAAGGCTCCTGAGGAGTGAAGGAGCTGAGGGCAGGTTCCTCCTTGCCTGAAACTGAAAGGGCTTCACTTCAGCACATTCCTCTGCTTGTGGAGTCTCTGACTCTTGCCATGTGTCATGTTTGCAGAGGATGTGAGGGGCCTTCGTCGTGAGCTGCTGGCTCTAAGATCTCTCAGCCAGCAGCAAAGTGAACGCATGGCTCAACAGCTCTGCTGGGCAGAGGAGCAGTGCGGGAAGGCTCTAAGACTCTGGCAATCTGCTCAGCAAGTGGAAGAAAAAAAGCTCCTGCAAAAACTGGTAAGAAACAATACACACCTGAAGATTTCAGGCAACTTTGGAGGGCTGGCTTAGCAGAAGAGCAGCCTGAGTATGTGACATGGCGGCAAGCATCTGCTGTGGGCTATACCTTGCTGAGCCAGGCAGCAGGGGGCTTCAAGGGCTCATAGTCCAAGGTCTGTGAAGAGCCAGAGGATAATGCTGGGATAGTATATGCAGCCACAGGTTCAGGATGGGCATAACCTGGAGGCTGGTGGACCCACCACCCAAAGCATGGCAGCGAAGGGGCAGGATCTTCCCCACAGCCTCGTGCCATGCAGCAGACGGCTGCTGAGCTTGCTGCCAACTGCAGTGCCAGCAACTGGGTTCCTTGCTTTCTGTCCTTCCATGGTGGATGGACAGTTGTCTTCCCTTTGAGCCTGAAGCAGATGCAACAGGCCCCATGTTGCTGGTGTTTCAGCTGGTGGCCTGCCTAGTGACTGGGTCATCGAGGTGCTGGCCTCATCCTCTTCCTGCAGTCCATCTGCAGCTCTTCCTTGATCAAAGGGCAGAGGGACTTTGAGAACAGAGCCTCTGAGAAGAGGCAGAAATCCTGAGGAGAGAAGGGCCAGACAACAGGAAGCCAACAGAGCAGGGAAGAAAGGTGGCATCTCCTTCCTTCCACCTGCTGACACTCCCTCTAACTTTTGGGTTAGAACAGCATTGCTGGAGGGCACAAAGTCACTTCTAATGTGCACTTTTCAAGTGGGGAGGGGGGGGGTTGTTGGAGGGTTGAAGCTTCCATTTTTTTCTTTGGAGATCATTGCAGGGACTTCATCTGGAACTGTCTCTCCCCCTCATCAGGAGAGACAACTGGAACAACAGCATTTGGAGGCACTGGAGCAGCTGAAGGAACGGGCAAACTTCCTGGCTGAGGTACAGAGAGAGCAGGAGAAATGAAGCAGGAAATTGCCGTCATGCAAGCTGAACAAGAAAAGATACCAAGCAGAGCCAGTCAAGAGGCACAGATTGTGGAAAGAGAGTTTGTGCGCTGTTTTGGACTCCTCTACTCTCCCTATGGGCGCTGCTTCTCTGGACACTGTCTGTCTGGATGGGATTGTCTCTTAGCTGACCCTTCATGAAAATGAGAATGAGAACAAAATGCTTTTGGAAAGCGTGAGCACATTAGTCTTGCTTGCCGCACAAGCGGTGGGTGGGAAGTTTAAAGCTGTCTTCATTTGTGTGCAGGTCCTGCAGGAAGAGCAGCGTCAGAAGGCTGCTGTCCTAGACAGGGTGTACTGGCTGCAGAGAGAGCTAGACCAAAGGGAGCAGCTGAGGCAGGTGCTGAAGGAGGAGTGGGAGAATGGGCAGGTGAGCCTGACTAGCCAG
Organism: Molothrus aeneus; assembly: GCF_037042795.1. NCBI lineage: Eukaryota > Metazoa > Chordata > Aves > Passeriformes > Icteridae > Molothrus > Molothrus aeneus. The sequence goes on along the minus strand of NW_027099079.1, from coordinate 1,926,245 downwards.
CTAGCAGAGGGAAGGGCAGTGATGGGGCATGAACTGGACATCTCAGGCAAGGGGAGGCAAGGACTACTGCAGGCACTGGGAGCACAGAGCCTGGCAGGTTCCAGCACTGAGCACCAGGAAGAAGAGCTAGGATGGAAGGGTTAGAGCTGGGTAGAGAAGCAGAAGCAAGTGCCTGAATAGAAGTGCTTTTGAGACTGGAAAAGAGGAAACCTGAGCATGATGGCAGGTGCCAGTAAGATTTCTCCTGATGGAATGTCAAGGACAAGCTGCAGGCAGAACTGCAGGAAGCTCAGAGGAAGATGAAGGCAATGGAGAAGAGGCACCAAGAAGAAATGCAAAGGATGCACAAGGTCCTGCTGCAGTACAGGCTGGCTGACCAAAAGCAGGTGAGTGAAAGAGCAGGAGGCAGTGCACTCATGCAACAAGTGGTCTCTGCCCTTGTTGCCTTTCCCCTGCAGAGCAGCAGGTGGATGGGGAAATGTCTCTGAGCGCCATGCTCTGTGGTCTCCATGGCAGCTGGTCAGAAGGACACTTACTGGGCCACTGAATCTCAGTTGCTGCCCTGGGCAGCAGGGCTGGTGCCTTGGCCGGTGGGCCAGCAATCCTGTGCATGTATTTCTGCTGGCCTCTTAGAGCTTGCTTTGTTTTTTGAGGGGTTTGTTCAGGTGAGCATGGTGACCCACACAGATTCTGAACAAGTTGTCCCTGTCCATGGTGAATGCAGTCCGCAGAACGGGGTGAAATGTACAGTTGTTCTTTCCCTGTCACAGTCTCTCCTATGGCTAGCTGTGACAAGCTGTAGTCTCTGACTGCTCTTTGGGTTTGACTTGAGGAGGAAGAGTTGACAGCTCAGCTAGCAGCCTAACACCAGTGTTGTTCCTAAGGGCTTGCCTTTGAAATGCTGTGTCTGGGCCATCGCTGCCAGGCGCCCTTCTGACACAAACAAATTTCTTGTCCCAGAGGGACGCAGGATCTGCCGTCAAAGCTGCCGCAGCAGCAGCATCCTCTGAAGAAGCCTCCTGTCCGCAGCCTGAAAACCAGAGCATGAGCAGTTCGCCCCGCTCGAGCCAGGAGAGAGAGAAGCACTTCCTGAAGCTGCTGAGTACGTCCTGGCGATTTCTTGTGCAATCCAGCAGTGTATTATAGTGTGTGTGCCTCAGCATGAGCTGTAGCACGTTCCTCCTCACTCTGGTGTCAGACAGACATTTGCACTCCCTACAGAAGCCAGTGTTGTGCTTGGGGGCAGCCAGGGAGCACTCGGGGCGTTCCTTTTGCCTTTGAGGCAAAAGGTGGGAGTGGGTGGGCTTTGCCTGAGCTTCCCTGTGCAGTAAAGACAAAAGCTGGGATTGTGTCCCAAGCAGCAGTAGGCTGCAGCCTAGCCAATGACTCAGTGGAGGTGTGTGTGCTAGTCCAGCCAAACTGATGAGAACACTTGGCTTCCTAGATTCCCTTTAGACTCCTGACTGGTAACCAGTCATTGGAGACAAAATACTTCAGAGAAATTGCTTGGCTGTGGGGCTGGTTTAATGCTGGTGTTGTTTATATGACTGTTGGTACTTCTGTTATTCCTTCTGTGGTTTGGTTTGATAAGAATTCTACATTTTGGTTAGCCTGACCTCCTTGAAGAGAACATCAGGTGACAGCACAAGTAAGAGTGGAAGATGTCTTTTCAGTACCCCCTACAAGTTAAAAAGTTACATTCTTAGAACAGTCTCAAGGTATCAGAGAGGAAGAACTGTTTTCAAAGTGCCCCTAAAGAAGAAAACCAGGACGCTTTTCTTACAATCCCTACTTGGTATTTTAGTTGTGTCCTTAGGAAGATGCATCCAAGAGACACATCTATGTGGCATGGTCAGATAAAACTGCCCTGCAAGCAATTCTCAGGAGGAAGCCTGCAGCTCCTCTGCTGCATGTTCCTCCAGTAGCAGGCACTTTGTCACTGCTAATGCCCAGCTGGTAAATATTCTTGGAACACTGAGCATTGGCTCAGTGTTCCAATCCCTGCACAGAGTCCTGCACTCTAGGAAAGCACACCAAGGCTTAGTGACTCTGCACTACAACTGAGTTGCTTCCAACCATGTTCTGGCTTGAGTTGGTCAGCTGTAGCAGCGGGGGGGGGGGGGGGGGGGCGTTTAAGATGCTGGTTGCTGCTACCTATTTCCCAATAAGCATCTCCTGGAGAAAAGCCACTTGGGTAAACATTCAGGCAGGCAGTCAAGTCCACACACACCACACTCACCACAGCAAGCTCAGTGCACAGAGGCAGAGAGGCCTTTTATAAGGTCAGTTTCAGCGAGGTTTATTTGAGCACGCCCGAGGGGAACCAGAAGACAAAAGATAAGCCATGTCCTCTGCACAAGGTTTAAGTAGGGGCGGGTACGAGGGCGGTAGCAAGGGGGAGGGCAAAGGGAATGGGCTCTCAGGAAGAAGGGGCCGTCCACCAGGGGTATCACAACCAATGAGGAAACAGGGGAAGGAGAAACCAGGGAAAGTTGGGACCTATGGGGAAAGGAAGTGGGATGTATCGGTGTTATGCAAGAGTCCATGAGGAAGACTTTTCTGTCTGCCCAGGTAGGGTGGAACTCTATTGTAAGTATTCCTCCCTTCATGGGAGGGCTCTGGGGATTTCCCTGAGGGACAAGCAATCAGAGGATTCCACAGTCAACAGCTTGTAACACAGCTGGCTGGGGCTCTGGCTTCTTCACAGTGGCTGTCAGTGGCCATTCGTGGGCTTTGCCCAGCTTTTTGTCATACCTGCCCTGCCACTGACAGTGGTGTGACTGCAGAGGCTGCAGCCTTCCTTAGCTGTGAGGTTTCAGCTGCCTTCACCTGGACTCGTGAGAGGATCAGCATCTCATTTGTGCAGGCGTCTGTGTCACGGCAGCGCCTGAGGAGCGGCGCTCTCCTTGTGGCCCGTCTGGGCTGTGCCCTGTGGGAAGATGGGACCCGTGGGTGGTGTCCAAGGGGCCGAGTGCAGTGCTAGTGACAGCTGCTGCTAGTGACTGCTTCTGCTGCTAGTGACTGCTTCAGCCCAGGCTGAAGACAAGGCCTTGTAGCTCTTCACTACATGGGGAACGGGCAAAGTGGTCTTCAGAACTTAGCCTGCTCATAAATGAAAAGGGTTCTATTTCTTACAGCCATTGTTCTTGGATGTAGCACAGCATGAGCTGCTGTTCTCTAAAAATGTCAAGGCATTCTTTAGGCAAACTGCTGAGAAGTAGAGAAAATCCCCTCCTCTCCTGGAATTCACTTTGCAATATTCTTTCTGATCCGAAAACAAGAGGATGTTGATAAAAATTCATCCCAGGTGTTAGGGTGCATTTAATCCTTGGAAGTATGAAACCTTTTGTTGAATCTCACAAGAGAGTGTTTCTTGCCAAGAAAATGAAGGGTCCAGAGTTTTCAGCCCTCCTTCCCATTTGTCATCCCATAGATGACCACCACTTGCCTTGGTGTCCATTCTTTTCTGGTCTCTGTCTGTTCTGATGGTTTTTCCATGGGCTTAGTTTCCCTTCAAGGCAACCCTCCAAAGGAGTGTGGGAGAATCAGACTCTGTGCAGGCCAGAGCTGCCTGTCTTGCTGGGGCTGCTGTTGTTGTTGTTGTTCTTGTTGATGTTACTGTTAGCCAAGCGACCAGAAATTGCTCAGAGCCTCAGAGAGTGGAGCTGGGCTTCAGCTGTCCTGGAAGTCAGGATCTCTGTTTTGAAGTTTACTTCTTGCAATTTGTTTTCTTTCAGGGCATGTTGTGAGTGTGGGAGGTCCGGAAAAGAAGTACACGGGATGGAGACGTATTGGCAGTGGGTGAGTGCAGCCAGGCTTACTTCTACAGAGCCATGGGCCAGGAAGTTTGGTGGTGCAATATCCCATGGAAAGTCAGGCAAGCTGCAAGCATCTTCAGACCCTGGCTTTAGATTGTCCCTGTCTCAGTGCTGAGGCAGTACAAGGCTTCCTCAAAGATTATGAATCTTTGGATGCTGACAGTGTCTTGGCTGCCTCAAGGAGCAGGACCTGGAAGCCCTCCTGTCCCTCCAAGATGTGCCACCAGATTGCCTGTTTTCCCATGAGACATGGTTTTGTATGTTTCCAAGTCATATGGCCACACTCATGAAAGAAGAAAAACCTGAGAGAGCCATTTCCCACCTGATAGCTGTCAGATAACAGCTCTCAGTAGCATTTCTTAGTCGTATTTTGCTGGATATTCAGTGGTCAGGAAAATAAGCAAGGCCGTGTGGTGTTGCCTGAGTTTGGCAGGTAGGATCACAAGAGAGGAGCGAGAAGGCCTGGCAGGACTGTGTGTTTCATTGGCTGGGCAGGCGTGCCACAGGCACAGACACGAGAAGGAAAAGGCAAAGAACAGCCCTGCATGCATAATCTAGTGTGTACGTTTGAGATTTGTAGCGGCCCATTTTTTTCCTGTTGGACCCAGCTTTTCTCTGGGACACTCTGCATGGCAGAGGGCTGCTGGGCTGCTGGGCCATTGGCTGAAGAGCAGACAAAGCCCAGTGTTTTAGAGGCACTGCAGGCAGCAGAGAGCTTCTGCCTGGGCTGCCTTTTGCTTCTGAGCACTGAACAACTTCTCTGGTTTTTTGCCTCTGCTCTGTTTCTAGGGGTTTTGGAAGTGTTTATAAGGCCTTCAACGCTGCCACAGGACAAGCGGTAAGTGCCCACGCGGATTTTGCAGCTCTTGAGTGCTTTCCCTTGGGATGTGATCTGTGGCCAGAGCTTTGGGCCGCCTATCTTTGCTGCAAAGGCTGTCCCGCAGAAGCAGCCTGTCTAGAGGCGGGCTGCAAAATGCATTTTGGACAGACTTTGTCCTTCCTACCCACCTGAATGAATGCAAGGATGGCAGTGGTGTCCTTCAGAGAAGGACATCCTAGCTTGGACTTACTGGATGAATCTGCATAGATTAGCTGATGGCAAGAGCATTCATTCCGGCCCAATTCCTCTTAAGGTTCAGACAGATATTTTGTTTTCCATCATGTGGTTTAGTTGGAAAATATCATGCAAGACCTAAAGAAGGAGAGATCTTGTGTGGAGCACAGTTTTGCCTTTCAGTCCTAGGGAACCTAGTTCACATACACGCACACACACAGAGATCAATATGAAGGAGTTGTTGAAGAGCCTTAAATAGTACAACCTTGTGTTGATCCTGTGTAGGTGACATTCCACTAGAGAGATGCTGTCTGTACCACACAGACATGGCAGTGTCTTGGAGAGTCCTGCTGCTCTTTGGGGCTAAAAGTTCAGAGTCCTGAATTCAGCTTTTTGGCTCTCAGCACATACATTCCATCTTCCTTAATAGTAAGGAATTAGATAACGAAGTTCCTTATCCACCTGCAGTGCTGGGCTCAGGAACTGCACTTGGAGGGAGGGGAGGTCTAGGAGGCGTCCAAAAGGCCTAAGCACTTAGGTGCTTTTAACCTGGGGCGCATCCACAGTGTACCACAGAAAGGGTTATTAATTTATAAACCCACTAAATAATTACAAGTCTAAGCCATGTGCAAGATTGTTCTTCGGAGTTGCAAGACCCAAACTGAAGAAGTTAGGATGTGCTAGGATTGTAACTTTACTTTGAGTCGCTTTGGAGTTCTTTTTTGGACAGCGTTTTCCCTGTCACATATGTGTGTGTTTACTCTGGCACACAATGGAAATGGCAGCCGTCTCTGAAAGGCTGGTCAAAGCCCCTAGAAATGCTAACGTATTGCCAGTGATTTCAATTTGTCTTCACAGGAGCAAAATTATTTTTGGCTTCAAAACATGTGTAAGCGATAATAGTAGTGCTAAACAAAGTCTATTTGAGAAGTCTGTGGGTGCAGAGAGTGCTGTTAGCACTTTGTGGTTGATGGTTTAGAGTCCCTTTTGACCGAGGTGACAAGGCACCCAGGCCCGTGAGTTCACAGAGAAAGAGGCTCTGGTGATGTCTGTCCCTCACTGCTTTCAACATCATCGTAGGTGGCCGTAAAGCAACTTAATCTCCAGCACCAGGGTTGTGAGGAAGTGGTAAAGGAAATCCTGGTCATGCGGGAACTTAGGAACCCCAACATTGTCACCTACTTTGAAAGGTAAGTAGTTCTGACAGAAAATGGATCTTTCAATTAACATCAATCCACTCCTGGATGAGGCATGGCAGGAGATTGCATTTTGTCCCCATCAGTGGTTCGTGGCATAAACAGCTTGAAGATTGATCTCAGAAACCTGGCTCTCTTACTAAGCCAGCAGCCTGTATGTTCACTGGCTGCACGTTTTGCTGGTTTGGGGCGTGGTTCTTTCCAAGGGTTGGAGGAGAAGTGCTGAGAAAGCATCCCAGAGATGATTTCCCTTGCACCATTCCCACTATTTTTCATTGCCTTGCATGCCAAAAGACTAGGCTAGGAGGCACATAATTTGCCAGGTTTGAAATTGTTTTTCCTGTTTGTACTTTCCTTTCTGCAAAGTTTCCCAAAGCGTGTTGGCAGTGCTGGACACCCACATGCCCTGAGTGAAAGCTGTGAAAACTGTGTCTCCTTGCTGCTGGAGTTAATGGTGCAGTTTGTGTATGAAGATGATGAAGCAGCTGCTGGGATGCGTCTGCTTCCAGATTGATCTTTGCCCTCACCAAACTGCCTTTTTCCCCTTCTTGCCACCTAAGCCATCTCGTTTTCCACGGGTGTGCCTTCCTCATTGAGGCAGCACAGATGACGGGGCACTGGATAGCCTGGGTGGAGTGTGTCTTCATTTGATTCCATCTTCATTTCCCAGTGACCTGGAAACAAAACTCAGCTGCAGTCTTTTCTTCCATACGGCAATTTAGCTGTGCACATTCAGCTCCACGCTGTTGCTTTCATCTTGCAGCTACCTTGTCAATGAGGCTGTCCTGCTGGTGTTGGAATATATGGATGGAGGCTCCTTAGCTGATGTAGTCAGCCTAAGAAGGATGGCTGTAGGACACATGGCAACAGTGTGTCGGGAGGTAAGGGGTCCTGCTTGTGCTTGGGATGGCTTGGACGGGCTCGTAGTTCGAAAGAGATGCTAAGTGAGCGATTCCATGTTCAGAGCATTCTTTCTGTGTTGCTCTCATGCTTCAGAGAAGAAGGGGCATCTGCACTGAACTGCCTGCCAGTGTCCCTGCCCTTACTGTAGTCTGTTCTTTACTCTGAGTTACCGTTGTTGAACTCCCTGTCTCTTTTTCATTTTTATTTTCTGTTCTGCCCTTTTCCTCTCCAAGCCTTTGCCCCAAACCTTTCTGCATTGCCTTCTTTGCCCGTAAGTGCAAAGGTGCTGGTGTGCGAGTTTTCAACCAGCGGCAAAGCCAAAGAGAGACTCACCTGTCACAGGTCTCCGCTTCAAAGGATGGCATAGCACCTAGCATGGTGCTTGCCGCTGAAAACTGACCAATGAGCTGCTTCCAGGTTCTGTCGAGGCAGACGTATAACCCTTGTCCTGCAGTCTCCCACCTGTCAGTGATCCCCTTGGTACCCAAGGCAGGGACTTTTTCTCTTTTGGCAAACCCTTGTTTGTCCTCCAGACAGGGATAGAGCATCCGCTGCAGCAGCGGTCATTCTGACTGCCTTTGCAGGGGACAGTCTCCAGCAACGACTGACATTTCCCCGTCAATAGCTAATATGCCTCCTTTGGAAAGATCCTGCTCTCCGAGTCTTGCAGCAGCAAGCTCTTCCTCTTTCCTGCACTCGCTGCTCCTTTGAGATCTGTGAACCTTCAGGAGCAGCCTCCATTTGCGTCTGATGCAATCAGATCAGGCTGACTTTTGGCTTCCTGTTTCTTTTTTCTCTCGCAGTGCCTGCAAGGCTTGGCTTTCCTTCATGCCAACCAGGTGATCCACAGAGACATCAAAAGTGACAACATCCTTCTGGGCCGGGATGGCTCCGTCAAGTTGGGTGGGTATTCCTGGTCAGGCGCAGCGCTCCGGGGAGGCGGTGTGGGGCTGCTTGGGAGTGGCTGCCGGGTGCCCAGCAGTGGCGCTGGTGAGAGTGCAGGGAGCACTCTGCAAGCCCAGGGCGCAGCTGGAGGGTGCCGGGTGGTCTAGAGGGCAACAAGGTGCCAAGAGTAACTCTGGTTTCTGTGTGTGTTCCTTCCAAAAGGAGAGAGTTGCAATGTAAACATCAGGGGAATGAGGAAAAGCCATGGTGGGAGGGTTGTTAAGTGGACAATTGCCCATGTCCTTGGCTGCAGCCCTGAGGAAAGAGAGCCCAGCTGCTTTTCCAGCACGATTCAGCACTGCATTCTGGGACTTAGAGTGAAGAACTCTTTTCCTTGGTCTCCTACTTGAAGCAGTGTTTGTTTTTCTCCTCAGCTGATTTTGGCCTCTGTGCTCTGCTCAGCCCTGAGCAGAGTAAACGGAGGTCAATGGTCGGCACCACCTGCTGGATGGCACCCGAGGTGGTGAGAGGAGAGCCCTACGGCCCCAAAGTGGACACCTGGTCCCTTGGCATCGTGGGAATTGAAATGGCCAAAGGAGAGGCTCCTTATCTTCGGGAAACCAGTGACAGGGTAAGGTGCAAATACGCTCAGTTAGCTGTGTCCTTCTGGTCCCTGTCTATTAGACAAAATCCCATTCCCACAGCTTGAAGTGCTTCCAGCAAGGCCCACTTCTAAAACCGTCCCTGGGACTCACATCAGCTGTCAAGGCTAGACCTGGTGCAGCTTGGAATAGCTGGGGCTGCACTGGCACCTTTCTTCCTTTGGGAGAGAAGGCTCATGTCTAACCGTCTGCTAAGGCAAGAAATTGCCACTGTAGACTGCAGCTTAAAAGATGGGGTCTAGGTGAGCACTGAAGGCTATGGAAGAATCACGTAGAGTCTCCTGTTTCCTTTCACTTCAGGCTAACTACCTGATAGGCAAGCAAGGGGTACCAAATCTGCACCAGCTCAGGCTACCCCGTGGCTTGTGTGAATTTCTGGGCTGCTGCCTGCAGATGGATGTGGACAGGCGAGGCTCTGCCAAGGAACTTCTGCAGGTACAAGGCAAAGGGGCTGCAGGCCAAACAGCCGTTCCCTGTCAGGGTTTGCTCCTCGGCCAAACTCCAGGCAATCAGATGGGCCCCCACATAGTAATCTCTGCTCTGCATGCTTTTCAAATGGAAACCAAGTAGGATCCAAGACTGCTTGAGGTTAGAAGGGATCTGTGAATGTCATCTACTCCAAAGCCACGGCCCCTGGCAAGGACATCTTCAAGTAGATCAGATTGCTCAGAGTGCCATCCAACCTTGAATGTTGCCAGGCTTGGGGCTTCTCCCAGCTCTCTTGGCAGGCTGGGCCAGTGTTCCAGCATTCTCCTCATAAACAGCTTCTTCCTTAGAGCCAATGTGAATTGAGTGTCTTTTAGCTTCAAACCGTTGCCCCTTGTCCTCTTGCAATTGGCCCTGCTAAAAGAGATGTCCCCATCTTTCTTGGAAGGCCCTACAGCTATGGAAAGGTCTCCATGGGGCTTCCTCTTCTAAACAAGCTAAACAAGGCTAAACAAGCACAACTCTCACTGCTGTTCCTTAGAGGAGAATTCCCACCTTCTGGTAATTTCTGTGGCCCTCTTTTGCTCTCGGCTGGTGTATTCAGGTTTACCTGGTAGCAAAGGAACCGAAGTATTGCAATGCCAGGGACGGGGTTTGAGGAACACAATGAAAGCAATCCCTGCCAAGCGGTTTTAGATTGGTCTGTGGGAAGGCAGGGGCTGTGGGGGAGCTCACTGGGAGCATCTGAGGGCACCCAGCTTGTCCCTCCTGTCGCACTCTTAGAGGTTTCTGCCAGGCAAACGGGGACAGCTGTGCAGGATTTGTGCCAGCCCCATGTGCTGCCTGGCCCAGTCAAGTAGATGAGAATCGCTGTGGCTTTGCTGCCAGGTCTTGTGGCAGACAAGGAGCTGCTGACCGGGCCACTTCCTTGGCTGAGCCTGCTGTGAAGGAAGATGCCAGCCGGCACAGGATAGGGGGTGCATGCCGAGGCAGACGCTGCTCTTCCTGCAAGCCAGAGCTGAGCACATCTGTGCCCTGCTGCTTGTGTCCTTGCTCCTGGCTTGCTGCTGAAAACCTGCATGTCCAGCGGTTCTGAGAACAACATGTGGGATCAATAATTTTCAGAGCTCTTGGGAGTCTCTTGAGGAATGCCTTATGCCCCAGATCTCTCTTGGTCACTCAAATAGGCCATGTCTATAGCAAATAGGATCTTGAGTAGGTCTGTTGACTTTCCTAAAAAGAAAAAACCTTTGGACAGCAAGCAGCAATCCCACAGTGATATCAGGACCAAAATCCCAGCAAGTGACGCCACCTTGAGGAATGGACTAGTGCAGTTCTGGGCCATGTTTCCTGCAAATAGCAGCATCCTGGACATGAAGGCAGATGTGCTGCTGGTGCCCTCAGTCCGATGTCTGTGTATTTCTGGGCACTAGAGGAATCCAGCCTGACCCTGTTCGGAACTCAGTTTGGAAAAGAATGGCTCCTTTTCCCTTTGTCTCTTTTAATTTGGTTTGTTTTGTTTCTTTTTCCCTTTGGGCAGCATCCATTTCTCCAATCAGCGGAGCCTCTCTTAAGCCTCTTCTGACAGGCTGATTGCTGTCATTCCTGCAGCAAGGAAATGCAGGAAGCAAAGGAGATGACAAGGACAACTTCAGCACTTGGAGAACAGAGCCTCTGAGAGCAGGTAGAAATCCTGAGGAGAGAGGGGCCAGGAAACAGGCAGCCATCAGAGCAGGAAAGCATGGTGGCATCTCCTTTTCTCCCAGCTGCTGACACTCCCTCTAACTTTTGGATTAGAACAGCATTGCTGGAGGGCACAAAGTCACTACTGATATGCACTTTTCAGTTGGGGGGTGGTGTGAGGCATGAAGCTTCCACTGATTCTTGGGGGAGATGGCTGGGACTTCATGTGGAAGTGTCTTTCTCCCCTCACCAGGAGCTGGAAGGGCAGCGTTTGGTGGCACAGCAGCTGCTGGCACAAGGGGCAAACCTCCTGGCAGGTAGAGAAGGAGCAGGAGAAAAGGCTGCTTGAGATGAAGCAAGAAGTTGCCACCATGCAAGCTGAACAAGAAGAGGTGCGAAGCAGAGCCAGTCAAAAGGCAAAGGCTGTGAAAAGAGAGCTTGTGTGTTGTTTTGGACTGCTCTGCGCTCCTTATGGGCACTGTTTCTCTGGACACTGTCTGTCTGGGTGGCATTGTCCCTTGGTAAACAGTGCTGGTGCCAAGAGGGCAAGGACCGGTCAGGTGAGAGGCTACCAGAGCGCAGGTTTGAGGAAGGCAGCAATGGCGTTGCAGGGCCAGAGAATGGGAAAGCCAGAGCTTTGTCTCAGAAGGTGGGAGGTCCCACAGGAAGCCCCCTGCAGAGCCAGGCTAGAGCTGTGGGAGTGGGCTGCCAGTCAGGCTGCTGAGGAGGTGCCTGAAGCTGCTGAGTACGTCCTGTGCATCCTTTGTCTGATCGAGCAGTGTACTGTGTGGGTGCCTCAGCATGAACTGTAGCACATGTTCCTCCTCACTTGGTGCTGGACAGACATTTGGACTCCCTACAGAAGCCATTGTGGTGCTTGGAAGCTGGCAGGGAGCACTCGGGGCGTTGCTTTTGCCATTGAGGCAAAAGGTGGGAGTGGGTCGGCTTTGCCTGAGCTTCCCTGTGCAGTAAAGACAAAAGCTGGGATTGTTTTGCAAGCAGCAGAAGGCTGCAGCCTAGCCAATGACTCAGTGAAGGTGTGTGTGCTAGTCCAGCCAAACTGATGAGAACACTTGGCTTCCTAGATTCCTTTTAGACTCCTGACTGGTAATCAGTCATTGGAGACAAAATACTTCAGAGAAATTGCTTGGCTGTGGGGCTGGTTTAATGCTGGTGTTGTCTCTATGACTGTTTGTACTTCTGTTATTCCCTCTGCAGGCTGCATGGGCCCCGCCATCTAAATCCCCACGTGTTGTGGTTTGTTTCTAGAATGTTCTGCTTCCCCCATGTTATGGTGTTAATGGTTCTGCCTTTGTTCCCCTCCCTTCCACAGTTACTTGTCAATCTCCCAACCCCTGGGAGATTGGGAATGGGATGGTGAAACGTGCAGGCTAGCTGGCCAGCCCGCCTTCAGCCAAAGGGATGTTGCCGTGCAGGACTTCCACTCCGCAGGAGGAAGAGGCAACTCTCTAGTTAGTGGCAAATTTGGGTTTTTTGAGCCCCCGGAGGGACCAAGTGCACCCAAGGGATCCAGGAATAAGAGAGCCTCGAGGGTGGGGAAACACTGGGTTTTAAAGGGAGTTGGGAGGTAGGGGTGGTAACAACACATGAAGAAATCAGAGTCTGGGGAAGGGTGATACATAGGTGACAGACATAAAGGGACAAACTGAGGGAGGGGCCCTCAGTTTGTAACTGAGGGAGGGGCCCCGGCCCCTGAACCAATCACCTGACGCCCTGGCTAGAAGGTTCTAGAGATGGAGGCAGGAGTGCCAGGTGACTGGCAGGCAGCCGGGGGTGGGGAATTAAAATGATACATCGGTAACTGGGGCAACTGGGGAGGGGTTGGGAGATTGACAAGTAACTGTGGAAAAAGGCAGAACCATTAACACCATAACATGGGGGAGAGAGAACATTCTAGAAACAAACCACAACACCCACTCTAAGAGCTTTTCAAATGAAAACGAAGGAAACGTGCAGCGAAGCAATGGAGGAAGCAGAAGAGATGATCAGGACCACTTCAAGATTACTTTCTGCAATGGCAGCTTGGAGCTGGACTCACAATAATAGTCCTACACACCCTCAAGCCTGTTGGAAGATTCCCTTCCTTGTCAGCCAGGGAATAAGGCTCTACATTCACTTCTGAATTGGCCATTCTTTCTTAAAGGTGGAAAGTCCTTCCTAAGGGCATTCTGGTGTGGTTTGGAATTGGGAACAGTCTCCGTTCCTTTATCAGCTCCAACCTACACTGCCTTTGGAATGCTGCCCATTGGCCAGTTTTTGCCCAGCTGAGGACTTTGGGATGAGGAAGAATATGCAAATGCATTTCCAGCCAAAAGCCAGTGAAGAGCAGGGCAGCCTGTGAGAGACAGTCTGAAGTTCCCCTCATTTGACTCATGACTGTCTCAAGGACCGACTTTGGGACCCTGAGGAGCCTGATTGGAATCCTGGTCTGCGGTGCTGGATAAAGGCCAGAAATCCTGAGGCCCCTGAGCAGAGTTCTGGCCTGCCAAGCAATTGTTCACAGCTGTGTCTACAGTGACTGCTTCCAGCAGGGCCTGCCAGGGGGCGAGGCGCCCCATGTGCTTGCACCTGCTTGGCGACAATAGCCCAGGAATTTTCCCACCTCTTGGCCCGGTTGGACTTTTCTGGGGTAACCTTTGGTGGTCCAAAGAAGACCCCTCATCTGCTTTTCAACCACCGTGACAGACAGACTGAGATGGAAGAAGCCTCTCTCTCAAGGACTGAGACATGAGAAGCTCCCCCCTCCCAAGGACTGAGACTGAAAGCCCCAACACGGGGGAGCTGTGTGGGGGAGCCGACCTGACCACAGCAAGATATTTGCCTGCAAGTGTGGCCATTGGACCAAGAAGACATTGGTCCTCGCCTACTGCTGAGAACATGGACTACCTGTTACATCTATTCTTTATTGGATCTTTGTCCCCCTCAGCGGTTTCAATAGACTTTCTTCCAGATCTGTTTTCCCCCCCTCAGCAATGGACTATAACAGAATCTTGAGTTAACCAGAACCTTTGAGAGCTTCCCAACATGACTTGGTGAACTCCATCAGCTGGATTACAAGGACTTTGTCTTTCTACGTTTGCTAGCTATATCCCCTCTCTCTCTCTCTCTCCTCTTTTGTCTTTTTCCTCTCCCTTAATCCCTCTATGGCATTTGCTGTGCTCATTCAATAAAGGTGCATTTGTTTGGATTAATACTGAAATCCCCACTGTGTTGTGTTTTGCACTCTGAGATCAGGAAAATGAACCATCACAGCTCCCTGCTCGCGTGAGCGGATCATGACACAGCCAGAACATCCTGTGCAGATCCAGGCTTTCAGCTGTGCCCATGGATGCTTTTGGTTCCTGCTCGGTGTAGCCGGCACGTCTCCCCTGTGACTGCTCCCGCCTCCCAGGTGGCCGTGGCTAATAGGTATGAGGCTCTGAGAGTGCACCGAAGAAGGCAGGCACGTCTGCTGGCAGTGCAGGAGAGCAGAGAGAAAGTGCCTGGCAGGACCCTGGCCAGCACCCGCTGTACCTGCTCTTTGTCAACAGTACAGGACTGGTGGGTGATGCTGCACTTGAGGTTGTCTGGGGCTCAGCAATGATGGAAAGTCTGTGTGCTTGAGTGGCTTTGTCCCTCTTACTGTGCCTTCTGTTGTCCCTGTGCTCCGCGATGTCTGCCCAGGGCTGTGTAGCTGCGTGGCACAGCTTAAGTGCAGGAGAGCCTCATTTGTTTGCCTTTTGAGATGGCTGCTTGTCATCGATGGAGAGAGACAGGAAGACTGACTCGGTGATCAGAATCCGATTTTCTTGTGGGATACAAGCATTTATATACTATTTTAGGGAGACTAGTACTGTGTACTACAATGATTAGGTTGAAGTCACTTACACGAACTTATGCATATAACAGCATCTCTTGCTTGCATTATTTAATAGGATTTTCTTTTTCTGGTAAACCTGTCTAATTAAATCTTCTTGCTATCTAGATCTAATTTTCAAAGTTCCGTTTGCTTTTGCCAAGGCATTTTATCTATCAATTCTCTTATCCTAATAAGGTCCAAAGTACTCTCTGTCTTGTGCACCCCAATATCTCCCCCTTCTGTGTCAACCAAAACCACTCCTTTAATGGTCTTATTAATTAATCTCTGCACACATTGAAGCAAGCAAGGTATCATGATTAATATAATTATTATCAAAATTACCACATACATACCCATCCTAAAAAGAATCTTTTAGTTAAAAACTCCAGCCACTAAAATCTCAGGCTTGATCTTTATAAACTAAAAACATTCCTGCTGGCAGCTGCATTACTGGATTTAGAAAGTCTGCCAGAAGTGTAATTGTACTGAAAGTTTAATTCTTATAGATAGGGTGATAGGGAGAAGCATTTTTAGACTGATTCCTTCCCATGTATTTAAAATGAACACAAAAATCCAATTTCACAGAATCCAGGAATTCTAATCCTTGGGGTTCCACCAATGGTGGTTCATGAGGTTAAGGGATCCAATTTGATGTGATTTGATCTGCTTTCAAAAGAAAAAAAAAAAATAGTGTAAAGTTCTGGAGGAGCTATATTCCCCCCTGGTTTTTTTTGCTTTTTAATAACATGTGTGTTTCTCATGATGAACATAAGAAGGTAACATCAAAGCAAAACAGTATGTAACATAACGATAAACTTTTACTAAGTAAAAATTAATCAGATAATAGATACAATTATAGCACATGAGAAATAGAATGGTGTTTTAAAACAATACATGATCAATTTCTTGAATATTGTACCATTACTTAGAGTCTGTAGTAATCGGCAAGCTTTATTTTTTTAAAGTGAGGGCTTGAAAAATCATTCTCGGGTAAGATTTCTAAGTTCATCTTAAACGGAGGTTTAGCTGTTCTACGTCTAAATTTGGTAAGCCAAAATGACTTGAATATAATTTTCGTGCAGAAAATTTTCTCTACTAGTTAAAGCTAGGACTTGGCTAGGGTCACGGCTTTTAACCAGAAGAGTCTTTTTAATATATTTTAGAAACCTCTTAGTAGTTAGAAAAATAATAGATGTCTTATAAATAGTTCTAGAACAATAAGTGAAGGTTTGAAAAGTAGCTGGTTTTCTCATTTATCGTTAGTTAAATAGTTAGTTAATGGTACCATAGACAAATAGCAAATGAAAAAAGGAATGTTGGTTATAAAAAGACAGCAAATTCACATCACAAAATCAACACCATAATCAGGGTTACCTAATATATCAGTAAAAATGGTCTTAAGAAATTGAGGTTCTATTTCCCTAGACATATATGACATTAAAGCAAAAAAGTAAAAGAAGGCAATAAATAACTCATAACTAATTACAGTCCTAATATGGAATTATTTCTCATTCTTCAGTATTACTTATAAAAAATAAAATAGCAAAAACTGTTCTTATTTCTAGAGCAAAATATCTTATCTTGTAATTTAAAGGAGTAAATTTTGACAAAAATTCATTCAGACTTTATGTCCTTCACTTGTTATAGCAAAGGAATTATGTCTTATAACTCAAACAGGTATACTTCAACAAAACTTAAAATCAACTTCACTAAAACTTAACCTTAATAAAGTATCTCTAAAAGAACTTAAAGTTAACATTGCTCAGACTAAACAAAACTCAATCTTAACAAGAATTAACTTATTTAAACTCTATTATTACAAAAATGTTACTGAAAATTTGTCATATCACGGTTAAACATCAAAGTAAACAACATGCAAGTAAACAACTGTACTGAAAGCTTTACAATAAAATTACCTTGTTAGAACTATGGAGTAAAAAGCAAGCACCTAAAAAAGCCGACAGTGGAATTAAATCTCAAAAAATTACTACAGATAAAGTTCAAGACTGGTCTTGAATGTGAGCTAAAGAATCTTGAATTTATGACTTATCTAATTACTCTCAGTGAACCATGCAGTTTTGCTATGTTATTAATAGGTAAAAAGACAGCACCTCTATACCAACACTAGAATTGTTCTAGTAACAACCCTGTTAAAAATCACAGATCACAAGTTAGAAGGTAAATCTCAACACTGGCTGGTGCCAGGCAGGTGGGGCTGCACCCCCTGCAGCAGCTTTTAAAGACTGCTTGTAGGATTGATGTAAGTTTGGCTTCGTAAGAGTAATGGCAGATAAACATTGAAGGCTAAACTAAAAGAGATTTAGTTCTATTGTTCTGAGCAGAAAAAGCTGCCCATTTTTTAAAAGGTTGCAGAGTTCTCAAGTTAAAGCAATTGCTGCCAAGTGTGAGTTGTAGCTATTTCTTGTTAATAATTGCATGTTGTAATCTCCTGTTAACAGTTTCCTTTTTAATAGTGCCTCGAGCCAGCCCGCCGCTGCCCCGGCGGGGGCCCCACCTTTCGGCGTGGGCCCGCCCGTGCCGGGGGTGACCCCGGGGAGCGGGGGGGCGCTCCCGCCTCGGCGCGGGTCGCGGTCGTGCCGGGGTACCGGCCCGGGTCGCCGTGTCCCGCGGGAGCAGCTGCTGGACGGCTCCCTTAGCCGAGCGTCGCCCTGCTGCTCCCTGGAAGAGGGCACCCAGACGCTGGAGGGGAAGGGACATCGAGTCGGCATGCAAATGACCTCATTTCCTGCATGCAACGGGATGGACCCCTCACGAAACAAAGCCAAAAACCCCTAAAACAACGAGCCAACACAAAATTGATGAATCAAAGTGATGACTAGACGTGAGGATAGAATCCAGTGTCCACCAAGGCCTTTTTACCCATCACCCTAATCTCAAAGATGTCAGCTACACACAAGACCTCAAATGTTGAAGTAAAAAGCAGCAGATTTCCTTATGTTGTCTTGAGGATGGAACTTCTAGCTCTAGTCTGCGGATCAGTGGACGAAGTTGCACTCTTCCTCCTTTTGTGAGTCGCTCCTGGGAACGCTAGTGTTATGAGCATGGACCCACCCAGAGGTTCTCCCCACCAGAGCTGATCAGTTTTAATAAAGGCATCAAGGAGGAGGAAGGTCCCCTGCCTGTGTTTATTTCAATACAGTACAAATACATTGTTAAAAAAAAGGCAAGTAACTGGAAAACTGACCAGGGCTAGGTGTCCTTCAGGGCTTTAGATCTGTACGAACTGTGGCTTTTGATAGCTGGGCTGCTCCTTCCAATACTTGAAAGTGCCTGGGGCACTTCAGCTGGGGACCATTGTGGGGGTGTCGAGTGTCCCAAATGACTCGTGTACAAAATTGAAATGCATCAAAATTCTCCACTCTGTTAAAAAATATTTCCCCCACAAAACCAGGGACACAGACATCACAAAAAGTTTACCTGTGGCAATCAGGCCCTGTTATTTGCACCAAGTGTTGGTTTTCCAGGCTTTCGCTCCTTCCATCCACGCCGGAGAGTCCCCGAGTCGTTAATCGCCGCTCATTGGGCTATTGGCTGCTTCAGATAACAGTCACACCGGCTCCTGTATCAATGAGTCCTGTTAGGAGTGTCTCTGCCTTTCAGAGTCCCATTGCATTGGCATGTTGGACGCTCAGAGGTAATATTTTGTGTCCATAAAATCTGTGGCACCCCTGTGGAACTGAACCCCTCCTCCCTTTATTCATCTATCAGGGGTGCAGGCAGGGGTGCTGCAGGAAAGGCTATAAGTTGAGCTATATTGCTCCCGGCTGGGACTACACAGGGCGGATGGGGGGTCCAAGCCATGATCTTTATTTCCCCAAGGGAATCAGAGTCTATAGCTCCAGGGAGAACAAACAACCCTGTTATCCAGGTGGAAGATCTGCCTATAATCAAAGCATGCATATTCTGTCCTGGCGGTCCGAAAACTCCTGTGGGAAGCAAATGGACAGATGAATCAAGCAATGTTACTGTGTCGGAGGTTGCCGGGTCCATTCCTGC
Organism: Molothrus aeneus; assembly: GCF_037042795.1. Lineage (NCBI taxonomy): Eukaryota > Metazoa > Chordata > Aves > Passeriformes > Icteridae > Molothrus > Molothrus aeneus. Next base: position 1,907,742 of record NW_027099079.1, on the reverse strand, counting down.
GCTGCCTGGGGTGGCTGGTTGTAAGTCAGCGACAATTGCTCGGCGGGCGAGGGCAGGGCCGATTGGAAGTTCATGGTTGCTCCCAGCTGCTGCGTCGGCTGCGGAATTTGCATCCTCGCGCATCGCCGTCCTGTGCTGCGAGAGAAGTTTCCCTGCAAAGGCTGGCCATTGTGGTGGAACTTGGAGCGACATATATTAGCAAAGCGAGGGCCTTTCCAGCAGCAAGGGCGTACACCCGGAGCTTTAGGTTTTTGCGTTTTTGGCAGTTTCTCCAGATTTGCCCATATCTCTCGCAGTCAAAACAAGCCACCTGTTTCCCAGGGGTTAGTTTCACGGTGGCAAAAGCGTTCGCTATGCCTTGCCCCACGGCTTGATATGTGACATCTGTGGTGTGTTTTAATGTCCCCAAGCGGTGGCACGCTTGTATCATTTGGAGTAAAGTGGGTTCAGGTTCAGGGGGTAAAGATTTTAAAAGCTGCTTACAGTCCAGGTTGGTGTTCTCGACGGCCAGTTTGAGGAGTATAATCTCCCTGGCTTGCTCGCTATTGATTTGTCTCTCCAATGTTTGTGTCAATTTGTCCACAAACTGCAAGTAAGGCTCTTGCGGACCTTGTTTGATATTCATGAAGGACTGTTGCGTAGTTTTGGCATCAGGAACCTTTAGGAATGCCAGGTGAGCTGCCCTAATATCCTGTAGGGCTTCTCTCAGTAAGGTGCCTTGGCCATTAGGCTTGGTATGCGCCCCCTCCCCCACAAGGTGGTCAATAGTTAAGGCAGCCAGGGCTTGGTTTGCATGCCATGCATACATTGCAATTAAATTTTCCAGCCCTTTTTTCCATTGTGGCATAAATATAGCATATTGTGTTGGTGTGAGCAACAGATTTGCCAAAAAACTTACCATCGTGAGGAGTCATGAGGTGAGTAGTAAAGCTTGCTCTTAATAAATTACTAAAGTAGGGGGACCCCAGTCCATATTCCTGCGCAGCGGTACGTATGGCGCAGTTCCTTAACTTCCGAGTGATCTAGAGGCTCTCATTGTGGATTTTCCCCCTTCAGGCCGAATTGCACAAGGGCCACAAAGATTTCTGCAGTAGTGTCAAGGTCTCTGTCCTTAAGGGCTTTCCTTTTTATCTGTAACCAATTGTTACACGTATCCAAAGGGAGTAAGCTCGCATCTTTTTCAGGGCCAGGGTTGAAAGAGTCCAGCTCCCCTTCACTGCTAGAGTCAGTGTCTGCTGCATAAGCCATAAGTGTGCGGCGGCTCTGGGATGGCTGGCAGTGTGGCGGTGGGACTGGGGGTGGCGACCGGGCTCTATCCCTGGCACTCGCTGGGGAGGGCATGCAGACGGGAGATGGAGAGTGGGACCTGGGCAGGTTTCAATCCGGCTGGGGCCGTCTCAGGGTAGCCTCACAGGCTGTAGCCTCACAGTCTTCCCCGCAGCCTCCCACTTTTTTTAATTGCGCCCATGACTGCCTTCCAAGCAGGAAGCATTCGGAGCTCTGGCTCGTGGCCAGGCAGTGTCGCGAGGTCATAGAGCTTTACTCCGACCTTGTCCCGGAAGCGGAGACTAAATACAGAAGAAGGGGTAGCGTCGGGGACCATGTGTGACACCCATCATAAAATGACTTAAGGTCGTGCTTTGGGATGGGGGAGCGACGCCTGCCCAGAAGGGCAAGCACGGTTTCATAGACGTCTCTCTCTTTGAACATTTCCTTTCCCATTCCTTTAGTTCCCCTGGCTCACCTGTCAAAGCGCAGCAGACAGGGATTGCAGGCCCAAACGCGGTTCTCTAACCGTCACCATCAGTTCCAGGGGCTCGCCGACTCCCCGCCTGTCAGGCAGATTCATTTCCTCACACAGGGCACCAATTGTCGGCGATGGAGATAGACAGGGAGACTGACTCGGTGATCAGAATCCGATTTTCTTGTGGGATACGAGCACTTATATACTATTTTAGGGAGACTAGTAATGTATACTACAATGATTAGGTTGAAATCACATACACAAACTTATTCATGTAACACCACCTCGTGCTTACGTTGTTTAATAGGATTTTCTTTTTCTGGTAAACCTGTCTAATTAAATCTTCTTGCTATCTAGATCTAATTTTCAAAGTTCCGTTTGCTTTTGCCAAGGCATTTTATCTATCAATTCTCCTATGCTAATAAGGTCCAAAGTACTCTCTGTCTCATGCACCCCAATATTCCACTGCAGCTTTGGACTGTTCCAAAGGGGTCTACTTGGCGTTTGTCATCTGCAGGCCATTGCAGAGCAGTGGGCCACAGGCTGCTGCCAGAGCTCCAACACAACACAAGTGTGGCAGCCCAAGAATCAGTGCACGGATCTTCCGGATGTTCGGAGACATTCAGTTGCCAGAGAAACAGCAAGCAGGACCAGAGGAGCTTTGCATCTCCCTGCCACAAAACGAGGTCAGCCTGCAAATGGAGTCAGAGCAAAGGTAAGCATGTACCCACATTCTAAAGAAGGAACTGCAGCCTACAAGAGTCCTGGAAATTTATTCTCTTTGCTTCTTTTGCCCCCTAAATCTCATTGAAGAAGTTAGGCTTTTCAGAACCAGCTAGGATGCCACCTAGAAGAAGCAGACTTGCTTTCAGTCAAAGCTTTTGAGACCAAAAGTCTGGTTTGCTTGGGTTTTCCTTGGATGCCACTTGGGTTGGCGCATTTTCTGAGTTCCCCTGGGATGCCTTGAGCACTGCCTTATGGGCTGGGAGGACATTTTCTGCTGCTTTATGAATGAGGAGAACTTCCCAGGCTTTTCTTTCGCATTAGCTGTACAGAAGGTTGCCTTGCTGGGCACAAGAAAGCCACAGAGCAGCTGCTATTGTGAGGTCAAGGGAGCGGTGCAACAGTGCTGTCAGCCCAGCATTGTCCCAGTGCGCGCAAGGCCTGGTCATCCAGAGCAGCTCTTCCGCTCGCTCCCTGCAGGAGGATCCTCGTGCGCAAGGAGTTCTCAGCGGATGGCCTGCACCCCGAGAGGAGTCTTGGCTTTCCCTTGGGTGGCATTCAGCGTGCAAACCCACGCAGCACTGCCAAAATGATCAGGCAAGTCTGTGCCATGGTTTGCACTGTCTTTTCTGTTGTCTATTCCGGCTACTACCTGACCCAGCTGACTCGTAAGTAAAGGTTTCTCCTGGGGCTGGCATCGCCCAGCTTTTGCTTCACTCTGCTCTTGATGCCGCACTAGTGACCCAGTTTATTTGGGAACAAAATGGCCATGAAGATGCCACCGCTTTGGTCAATGTCCTGCCAGCAGCATCAGCTATAAAGGGGGCATCTGTACTGGGTGGCAGGTGCAGAGTATTTGCAGTGCAACCTGCAGCGGTTGCCTTCCCTCCCCGGGAGAGTGCGTGGCAGCGGAGTCCGTCATTTCCTCAGCTTGCTGCTTCAAGCAAGACGAACTGCAAATTGCAGACTCTGAGGAGAGATTTGTAGAAGTACTTCTACCAACTCAGTGGTTCTCTCCAGGAGTGAAGGAAAGCGCCTTTTGCTCCAACATTGCCCCTTAGAGGCCTTGGCTGCGTGACTTGACCCTTTGATGCTGTGCCAAGACTGTGATTCCCTTGGCGATGCAGCACAAACTCCAATGCATGGAGGGTTTGCTGCTGAGCCCAGCAGCTGTTCCTGGGCTGCTTCAGCAGGGAGCTGCCGCAGCCCAGGGGCCCTTTATGGAAGCTTTGCTGGGCTATCATCTTCAGCCAACGAATGGGAATTAGGGCATGCCATTTAAAAGAATAGAGATCTAAAATGCAGGAAAGAGAAGAGGAAAATGCTGCTTGAGCTGTTGGGCACAACAGGAGCTCCAACTTTGAAGAGCAACGGGCATTTCCACCACCGTGTTTCTATTTCTCTCTTGGCAAAAGAGGCCCAAATGTAGACAGAGCCTACTATAGCGCCCTTGTGGTTCTCTTGCTTGCTGTGGGAAAGAGCTGTTGCTCCTGGAGGCACGTTGGCAAAGTGGCTCTGTGTTGGGACTGCCTCGTGCTGTGAAAGTCGCCAGCACGGGCACTTTTCTAAGGGCCTCTGGTAACTTTTGCCTTGCTCGCTGCAGGTCACCTGACACGTGGGTGGAGACAAGCCAGTCCTTTGGTGAGTGGCAAAGGAAGCTGAGAGGTTGCTGGCGTGTGAGAATTGTGCAGCAATTCTGCCAGCTTGGCCTGTTGCAGTTGAGTGTGGAGTGCCAGCGTGGGAGGCTGAAAGAAAGGCCAACTGCCCGGTGGCATCAGCAGTAGCAAAGGGAGCCCTGGCTGTTTGCTGATTTTCCGGTGAAGAGCCTTTCAAGAGACGAAAGGCAAACGGGACGGCTCCAAGGCGTCTTTCTGCTTGTAGCCAGCAGGGAAGCTCAAATGCACAGCAAGATGGAGTAGCACCTCATGCAGCCATCTTCCTCGAGTTTTTGCGACTCAGAGTCCCACGTGTATCAAAGTCTATGATTTCCCCTACTTCTGGGTCCTTTCCCAGCTCAATAGAAAGCAGCTCCTAAGGGATTGGCTTTTGTCCATCTCTCACTTCTGTCTGTCTGCAGGGCTCAACAGCTGGCTCAGCCGCTCCTCCAGCTGCCTCTGTCATTGAGGAAGAGGCTGAAGAGGAGCAAAGGAACATCAAGCCTCCAGCTGCTGTCCCTCCACAGCCTGAACACGCAGAGCCGGTAAGTGGCAGCTGAGCTTGGCACTGCCTTTGGTGCAGGGCCAGGCTTCCCGTTTTGGAGCAGCCCTTGTTGCTCGTGGCTGAAGATGCTGGGGGCGGTGTGCCTGCCATGACGTAGTGCTGCTTGAGGAGGGCCTAAGAAGTGCTGGCCAGTGGGTTCTGAAGTTTGACATTTAAGCTGGGATGCTGAGAGGGCCCGAGAATGTCTCTTGGGATCAGACAAGAGGCAGCATTCCATGATTCCCAGCGTAGGAGTCAGCCCCTTGTGCCCACTGTCAGTGCAGGCTGCCCGTGGTCGGTAAGCAGACGGAGCGGCCCAGAGACGCAGTTGACAGCCTTGCAGGGGATCACACTGGGCCCTGGAAGGGACCTGCCCTCTCCTAATGGACTAATTAGCTTCAGGCTGTGCTTCACTTCCAGCCGGTCAAAGCAGAGTTTGGAGAGGAGAATCCTCGTCAGCCCTGCGTTGTGAAAGGCGGGTGGGTCTGGGCGGGGCTGGAAGGTGGCTCCAAAGGGCCGCTCCCTAAAGGCTGTCATAGAGAGGGGAAATCCGTGAAACAGATCAGAGAAGGGACACGCTGCGGGCTTCTGAGTGGACCGTTGCATGCAAGCTGCAGGGTGATTTCATTGCCCAGGAAAAGACAGGAGGAGGAAAGCAACAAGGCTCTAGGGCCATGCTCTGATCTCTTGCTGGATCTTGGCAGCCTCAGTGATACCTTGTTGCCAGTGTCTAGCAGAAAAGCTGCAATCGTGGAGCATGGAAGTGTCCCTGAGGGGCTGGATCCAAGTAGCCTTTGGGCTTTTCCCAAAGTTGCCTTTGAGAAGGGGACATGGGAAACGCCCTAGCTGGAGAGGCCCGGCGGTGCCTGACAGCACCTTCCCAAGGTCTTGCTTTTGCCGTGCGTTCCACAGGGCATCTGTGCCAGCCACCCTTCTGACGGGCCATCCTTTCTTGTCCCAGCTCAAGACGGGCTCTGCAATTCAACCTGGTGCCGCTGGACCAGCATGGCCTGCAGCAGCCAGCTCGCCCCCCGCTGCTGGCACTTCCTGCAGCAGCGCAGCCCAGCAGCTCGAGATGAGGGAGGAGCAGGGCCTGAAGACACTGAGTACGTCTCGTACATTTCTTGTCTGCCAGAGCAGTGTGTTGTGTGCGTGTCTGGGTGTAGGCTGCGCCAGAAGTTGCCCCTCGGTCTCAAAGGCACTTAGGCCCCTCTGCAGAAGCTGTTGTTGTGCTTTGAGGCAGTGCGGCAGCGCTCAGGGAGCTCCTGCTGCCTATGAGAGCGGCTGGGCCTGGCTTGGCTCTGCCTAGGCTGCCTACTGTGCCAAAGACAAAAGCTGAGCATTTTCTGCTTCAGCAGAAGGCTGGCACCAAGCAAGTGACTAGGCCCCAGGGAGCTCTTCTGACCCCAGCCGTTTTCTGGCTATCCTTCTTTCTCCTACTCTGGATCAGACATTTTGTGCCCCTGGCAGTGGACCTGCCAGTGATTCTGGACACTTGGATCCCAAGTGCTCTGGGGATGCCCGGAGGCAGACGAGGAGACCAGGACGTCGGTGCAGAGGCCGGGTCTGGTGCTGAGTGCAGAAGGCGGCTGGTCAGGGACAGCCCAGGAGCTGATCCTGCAGCTGCTGCTGCAGCGCTGCTCCACCAGCGTTCCAGCAAGGGCCGCAGGAGCAGGAGACAACGACAGTTGCTATGGGCACAGCCCAACATTCCATCTAGAACCCCAGGGGAGCCATGGGACAGAAAGAGGCATGGGCCGCCTCTGACCCTTGTACTTCTTCTGCTGCAAGTTTGCTCTGAGAAGCTTCCCATGGGGCCTTTTCTCCTCAGTCGTCTGATGAGACGGGCAAAAGCAGTGCAGGGACAGCCCTGGGTCTTCCCGGTGCTTCTCTGCAAGGTGCCTCTAGCTGAACGTGCACAGGAGCCTGCCTCTGTGCAAGGGCCCAGACCTCATCTCCTGCCCTGGAGAACCAGAAGGGCTCCTCCCACTGGCTCTCCTCCAGCTCTGAGAGGAGCTGGAATTTGCAAGTTGTCCAGCGCAGAGCCAACTCCAGAGCTTCCTCTCAAAGTGGAGCCATTCATCCTGCCCCCTTTCTCAAGTCTCCTTTTGCTGCCCAATAATGTCACTGCATGTTTTCCCTCCTTTGGGCCTCTGAGCTGGTCTCTCACCTCATCACTCCTCCCTTGAAACTTGGAGAAACAGGATGTTTTTCAGGGCAACTGATGGGGACACACACACACACACACAGGGACAGCACACGGGCATTTCTCTAGCAAACATTCGTGCAGAATTTCTATAGCCCTCTTCCAGCTCCCTTGGAGAAGCTCGGTGTTTGTCCCCAAAAGACTCTGCCATTCCTCTAAGAAAGCAACACTAACAGAATTCCCTTTCCACACTGCTGGCCTTCACATTGGTTTTAATGCCTAGATCCCAGATATGACAAAACCCAGGCAGCTTTGCTGCTTTCCTGCCTGTCGTTAAGGAAAAGCAAATCTTGCTTCAGTCCCAATCTTGCTTCCTTCCCAGCCTGCACGTTAGCCACTGGCCAGCAAACTGAGGGGGCAGCTGGAACAAGTCCCACTGCAAGGCAGATACTTTGTAGGCTCCAAAGCCCACCTGCACCGCCTCCATCAGACAAGGGCAAGCTTCCCTCGGCTTCCCAGAAGCAGCCTGGCAATTGCCCCCTCCCTCGCCCCCTCTCCACCCTCCACAGCCCCTGCCACCAAAGCCTTGCTAGGCAGGGCCATTTGCTGGCCTCGAAGAAAGAGTGCCTTTGATTCTTCTTTGGCGCAAGTGCCCGAGCTGTGAGAAGTCAGAGGATAATGATCACACCTGCTCTGCTTTAGCTAAGGAGATTGCTGGAGGCCCAGAGCGGGACACTGGTCCTTTCGAGAGAAACTGAAACTGAACTAGCCATGCCTTTGTGGCGCATGCGGATAGGAATTGGATAGAATCGGAGGGCTTAGAAACGTCCTCCAAGGTGGTCAGCTTCATCAGTCCCCCAAAATGAAACAAAGTTATGTTACTGGGCTCCAAAAAGGACTAAAGCCGCTGCTTTTATGCCAGAAAATATGGTGAGACCAGACCACTCATCTAGATCCAATTCCGTGAATTAAACAAAGCCTCCCTTTCCACTCCCAGCTGAGATGTTGAGGAATCAAAGGCAGACGCCCCAGCCTTATTTCACTGGCAGTAAAGGAGACACACCTCAGTAAGTCCTGCCAGCTGAGCAAGGGGCTGGGCCCGGGGGAGGTGGCGCCTGCCCAGATTCTTCTCTCAGGGCAAGTGCCGTCTTTGCAACACCAGGCAAATGGAACAAACATTGCCGGAGTGTTTTCATACAGACAGAAAGACAAAATGGAACAAACTTTGGTTTCATGATAAAGACCCATTGGCTCTCAACAAAGGCAAAAATGACAAAAGGCAGAGCATAGACAACACCCAACCTTTGAAATTTATTGATAAATCTAATAAAACTAATGAATCTTAAATAATACTAATGGATCTTAACGACTAAATTGAGGAGATTCCTATCATGTCAACTAACTAAGTAGAAGATTAAACTACCCTAAAAGCTTAAAAAACAGTCCTCTTCCTATCTAGTCCTATTGATACCTAACTCTTGCTAGCCCTGGACAACCTGCAGGGTTGTCTAATTTCAAAGTCTTTTCTTCTTGGCGAGAGGCTCTGCTTCCTTCCGAGGCCGATGTCTTCTCCTGTGGTTGTTCCTTTCCTTCACGGTTTCAAACACCCTGCAAGATAGGAAACAAACCATCCATTGCTCACTTTAGTACACACCATGAAACCAAGTGCCGAGATCTCCGTTTGAGTAGGAATTTCTGTCTTTTCGGGCAGTGGCACATTTGTGAATTGATCAGCACCATGAGTCTGATCGTTCTACTTTCAATGCCTTGAAATGTCTTCCTCCTTTTGCTGCATCCTCTTTTGAATTTGATCAGCAGCATCAAACCAAGCTTTGATGGATCTATTCCTACTTGTATGAACTGTGTCTTGTTGGGGCACGGGAAAGGTTTCATTGTGAAGGCTGGGTTTTACCTAAGCTCTTTGGGTTTGAGGTGGGTGTTAAGCTTGACCACGGCTGCCGGGGGCGATGCTGCAAGTGCCCCCAGCTTCCCCTGCGGTGCCTTTGAAAAGGGTCAGCCTGTTTTAGTCCAAAGGCGCAGCTTTGAGCAGAAAGAGGAGGAACTTACGCACCGTTTGCACTGCCCGCAGGGAAAGGGGCCTCCCGCCGAGCGGGGCGGCTGGCGCGCTTGGCAGCAGGGACACTCGGCGCTGCGAGCCCTCTTGCGGCTTCTCTTCCCTGTCTCCCCGTTCTCCTTTCTGGGAGGGCTTTTCCTCCTCTTTGCTTTGCCCACACTCTGGAAATCAAAGAGTCCTTATCAATGCTTCCTTCCTCTCACAAAGCTGGAAACCAGAGCATCCAGCACAAAAATCTATCGGCTTAAGCAAATCCTTCCAGACCCTCAAGAGCTGAGAAAACGGCTGCCTTTGCCAATGGGCTGCGGCGGGCTGCCAACCCAGAGCTTGGAGGAAAATACTCCTCTTTTCTACAGGCCAGAGGGGTGGGATAAATACCTGCCTACTTAGAGCTCTACATTTCTTATTTCTACCTTTCTGCCTAACATCTATTTCTCTCTGCTTTTCCTCCACAAATGTCTAGGCAATGGCATTTAAATTCAGTCCAATTAGGGTAGACACATGGTTAGCCATTTTCTAGTCCCCAAAATAATCTCCCTCCCTGTCTCTCTCTCTCTCTCTCTCTCACATGATGTGAAGCAAATTGCTCTTTGCCGGTAAGGAAAGTTTTAGGGGAGCCACGGCACCGGCAGCTCCTTCTTGGGGAGTATGCTGCGATGCTAGAAAAACTCCCTGAAAATCTGCAGCATATCCACAAAGGCAGCCTGGATTGCTGATGTCAGCAAGCAGTGGGGAATTAAGGGTCTGATTGGAGTCAGCGAGGGTGCCAGCCCTTGAGAAGCCCATCTGTAGAGAGTCAAAGCCCATTTTGGTGGCGCTGCTGCTTCCTTGGGTCAAAGTTAGGCTCCAGAATTGCATACTTCAGGGCAGCAGCACAAGGAAGCCCCGGGCAGCATCTGCTGTGCCTTTCCCAGCGCATGGGACGATGTGATCCTGGCAAAGGGGCGTCTGGCATGGCTCGCCAGCAGCTTTCTCCCCTTCTGCCAGTTTCTCGACCTTCCTGGCACGTCTCGATTTTCTTGCCCCTCACCTGAGCCAGAGTGCTGGCAAGTTTATGCTCCTTTTTCCAGGAGTAGTAGTACTCCACACACTGTGCCACGGTCTTAGTCTGGATCTGTTGTGAAGAGAAAAAGAAGGAGTCGAAAATGGTGTCGGGTGCACTGGGGAAAAAGTAGAATATGGAGTGAACTAGGAAGGAAAAGCATGAAGTAAATGGAGTAGGGTGTAAAATGAAATCAACATGGGGAAAGAGAGGCATCATGCAATGTCTTAAACCGTGTATTCTGCTAGGTGGTAATACACGCAATGCACAGATCAACAACAAATCCATCTAGCACAGTTCTTCTTTCCCCGCTTCCCTCCAGTTATGCCAGCACACCGTCTTGTGGAAGCAGCAGCAGACCTGTGCGACAAGTCTGACAGAAGAAAGCTTCATCTTCCAAAAGAGCTTGGAGAAAAGGGCTGGAGAGGCAGGATCATCCTTTTGACACAGGCTTTTGATGTCCCCTTTTGTTACTTCTTGAAGATACTTGGTACTTGAGAAGAGAGAGACTGAAGCCCAGTGCTTGTTCCCAGAAATAACCAAGCTTTCCTCCTGACGATCTGCTCGGGTAAAGAATGTCCCGTGGCTTTACCTGCTTCTGGATGAGATGAAAATCCTTGCCGTAGGTGTGGAAAGCCTTTTGGAAGGACTCCTTCTCCTCAGGTGTCCATCTATCAGAGCCTGGCAAGAAAAAGCAGCGGGTAGTAAACGCATCCCTTGATCCACACCAAGTAGATCCCACTGGCTGCCGAAAGAAACTGGTGGCAGGCCGTCATTCACGTGTGTGTACGTGTCTGCTCCCTCAGAAGGTCATGAAGACAAGAGCAGGCATTGCCCGGGGAGAAGGATTGGAAAGCAAGTAAAGCTGAAGGACTAGATGCTGGTGCTTCCCCACCCGCAGAGGAGACAAGACCTTGTGCTGGTGTTAAGCACAATTGCTTTAAGCAGAAACCCTTGCCACAACAATGAAGGGGACGGCAGCATCTGTCAGGGACGCAAGAAGCTCTGCTTTGCTTACCTGCGTAATGATAATCAGCCATGGGGTGGCCTTGAGGTGTTGCAGGCCCCTCTGAGAGCAGCATCTCCAGAGCCTCCTGCAAGATCAAGAGGGAAAAGGCTTTAGCCGCCCCACCACATTAAAAATGAGCCAAAAAATCACAGGTGCTGCCTTGCAGCTACTTTGCCTCTCCAGACATTCAAGCGACTGTATCCCATGTGGGTGAAACACTGTCATTTGCTCCAAGTCCCTGGTTTTTGCTGCCCAACCCTTTGATCCTGGTCCCCGAGAGTGGCCTTTTGCTCACCAACCTAAGGATTTTGCTGCTCCTGCAGCCAGAATGGCCTCAGCTGACTGAGGCTTCTGGGAATTTCCCCTCCAAATGTCTTAGAGAAGCCAGCTCTCCAGGCCATTTACAAGGCAGCAGGACCTTCCGCCGCCGCCGCCGCCGCCTCCAGGAGGGAGATTCTCCCTGCTGGAGCCCTTTGGGCTCAGCCCTGACGCAGCTGGAGGAGACACAGCAGGCAGCAAGTGCTCTGCTCCCTGTTAAGACCCTTCTTCAAAGAGCAGCCAGGAAAGGCTGTCCCAGTGCCCGGGCCCTCTGCATTCCCTGTGCCCTCTTCTCTGCGCCCAAACAGCCGCTTCTTACCGGAACGCTGCCGCGTGCCCGGTGCAGGCAGTGCAGGGCGCGCTCCAGGTTAGCTGCTGCCCCGGGAATGCCACGGGAGCTGGCCATGTCCAACAGTTCTCTTACTGCAAGCACAACAAAAAACCCACCGAAAGTCAGCCTTGAGGCCAGCAAGGGCAAAGACTGCCATGCAAGGCAGAAGGAAAGGCTGGGAGCTAAAGACAGCAGCTTGGAGAGTATGAAAAGGAGAGCAAAGCCAGGGCCAGCTGAACCAAGGGCCCACGCAGTGCTGGCTCTCCCTCCCAAGCAGCTTCTGTAAGAAGAAGTGGGGGCCAATCTGCGCTCTTCCAGTGGCAGACGGCCCTGACCAATTTGGAGAGCAAGGTGCTTGCTCTTGCTCCTTGCCTCTAACACTTCTACATGGGAAGATGGGCGAGACAAGGAGAGAAGCAGAGCCTGCAAAAGGCTGCCTTTTTACGCAAAAGGAGCCTTTTAAAGACCCAAGTAGCTCAGGGGTGGAAGAAAAGCTTGAAGCAAAGCTACCTCTGTCAGGTTTTTCCATGTCAGAGTCATCCTCCCCCCAGGGCTTCCAGACCAGGGTTGCAGGCTCTTCATCCTCACTTGGTGCTCTGCTCTGCAGCTCTGGCAGCTCAGCCTGAAAGTCGCTGCCAACATTGATGTGTCTAAAGGAAGAAGGAGGTGGAGGTGAGAAAGGCAAGTGGTCAAGAGAGCCTTCCTGTGCATCCACAGGCTTGAACCAACGCCACCCTGACTCTGAAAGAGCAGTTCTCCTCCTCGCCATTCTTCCAGTTTGCTGTCCTTTAACCCTATGCCAAAACTCACGGCTGAATCTGGGCTCTTGCTTTCCTTTTCATTGTGCCTCTCCTTTCCACCTGAAAGAGATCAAAGCAATGCTCCAGTTAAAAATCCTTCCTTCTCATCCTCATCATTGCAAAGCCCGAGCTCCTGTGTCCCAGCTCCTTTCTCTTTGCCGCCTTTTTGACATGGAATGTCCTAGGGAGGACCCTCTAGCAGTCAGCAGCTTCCTCAGGAGGGCAAGCACAAGGCCATGCACTACTCTCTTCACTCCCGGGGCCACTGAGAAGAGCCAAGACAATGGCAGGGGAGATGTGCCAGTGCAGGCTTAGGTTGGATAGAAGGAAAAGGTTCTTCAGCCAGAGGCTGCTTGGGCACTGCAACAGCCTCCCCAGGGAAGGGGGCACAGCACCAAGCCTGACTGAGCTCCAAAAGTGTTTGGACACTGCTCTTGGGCACAGGCCGTGATTGTTGAGGCTGCCCTGGGCAGGCCCTGGACTTGGGCTCAGTGATCTTTGAGAATCCCTTCCAAGCCAGGAAATTCTGTGCTACTGTGATTGTGCTCTTGAGGAGATGGCATTTGACGGCCGCCCCTGAGCATGAGGTAGAACCAGCCCTACGTGCACTGGAAAAAGAATCTAGAAAGATATTAAAATAGCATGGATCTATAAGCCATGGAACTACGTCAGTATATAAGAATTGCTGATCCCAGATGGTTTTTGAAGTTGAAAGCCTGTGTTTGAGGAGAAGCCCAGTCAAATGCTTCTATGCCCTGAACGACAGGGATGCCAGAGGAGAAGTGCCATCATTCTGGTGTTTGAAGCTTTGGAGCGGGTGTGAGCAGAGTCAGGGCATAAGGGGATTTGTTGACACTGAAGCCCTGAAGTGCTCAGCCACAAACAATTTGTTTTGGGGTCAGCACAAGATAGTTTGAGGACTGAAATGGGTGCCAAGAACTTTTAATCAGGTCATCCGTGGACGAGGATCTGCAACTGCACTGGGACACCTCTCTAGGTCCTCTATGGAAAGGTCTGTGTTTCCCCTGGAGGCAACATGATTCCTTCAGAAGCTGCAGCCTGCTTTCACGTGGAAGCTCGTCTGGGGAAAGTGAGCACGCAGCCTGTGTGTCGTGCTTGGTGGGAGAGGCAGCTGGAGCCTCCTGCCCCTGTGCTAGTGCTTTGAGGGCAAACGGGGATTTTCTTACCTTGGACGGTTCCCAAGTGCTCTGGGGATGCCCGGAGGCAGACGAGGAGACCAGGACGTCGGTGCAGAGGCCGGGTCTGGCGCTGAGTGCAGAAGGCGGCTGGTCAGGGACAGCCCAGGAGCTGATCCTGCAGCTGCTGCTCCAGCGCTGCTCTACCAGCGTTCCAGCAAGGGCCGCAGGAGCAGGAGACAACGACAGTTGCTATGGGCACAGCCCAACATTCCATCTAGAACCCCAGGGGAGCCATGGGACAGAAAGAGGCATGGGCCGCCTCTGGCCCTTGTACTTCTTCTGCTGCAAGTTTGCTCTGAGACGCTTCCCATGGGGCCTTTTCTCCTCAGTCGTCTGATGAGACGGGCAAAAGCAGTGCAGGGACAGCCCTGGGTCTTCCCGGTGCTTCTCTGCAAGGTGCCTCCAGCTGAACGTGCACAGGAGCCTGCCTCTGTGCAAGGGCCCAGACCTCATCTCCTGCCCTGGAGAACCAGAAGGGCTCCTCCCACTGGCTCTCCTCCAGCTCTGAGAGGAGCTGGAATTTGCAAGTTGTCCAGCGCAGAGCCAACTCCAGAGCTTCCTCTCAAAGTGGAGCCATTCATCCTGCCCCCTTTCTCAAGTCTCCTTTTGCTGCCCAATAATGTCACTGCATGTTTTCCCTCCTTTGGGCCTCTGAGCTGGTCTCTCACCTCATCACTCCTCCCTTGAAACTTGGAGAAACAGGATGTTTTTCAGGGCAACTGATGGGGACACACACACACACACAGGGACAGCACACGGGCATTTCTCTAGCAAACATTCATGCAGAATTTCTATAGCCCTCTTCCAGCTCCCTTGGAGAAGCTCGGTGTTTGTCCCCAAAAGACTCTGCCATTCCTCTAAGAAAGCAACACTAACAGAATTCCCTTTCCACACTGCTGGCCTTCACATTGGTTTTAATGCCTAGATCCCAGATATGACAAAACCCAGGCAGCTTTGCTGCTTTCCTGCCTGTCGTTAAGGAAAAGCAAATCTTGCTTCAGTCCCAATCTTGCTTCCTTCCCAGCCTGCACGTTAGCCACTGGCCAGCAAACTGAGGGGGCAGCTGGAACAAGTCCCACTGCAAGGCAGATACTTTGTAGCATCCAAAGCCCACCTGCACCGCCTCCATCAGACAAGGGCAAGCTTCCCTCAGCTTCCCAGAAGCAGCCTGGCAATTGCCCCCTCCCTCGCCCCCTCTCCACCCTCCACAGCCCCTGCCACCAAAGCCTTGCTAGGCAGGGCCATTTGCTGGCCTCGAAGAAAGAGTGCCTTTGATTCTTCTTTGGCGCAAGTGCCCGAGCTGTGAGAAGTCAGAGGATAATGATCACACCCGCTCTGCTTTAGCTAAGGAGATTGCTGGAGGCCCAGAGCGGGACACTGGTCCTTTCGAGAGAAACTGAAACTGAACTAGCCATGCCTTTGTGGCGCATGCGGATAGGAATTGGATAGAATCGGAGGGCTTAGAAACGTCCTCCAAGGTGGTCAGCTTCATCAGTCCCCCAAAATGAAACAAAGTTATGTTACTGGGCTCCAAAAAGGACTAAAGCCGCTGCTTTTATGCCAGAAAATATGGTGAGACCAGACCACTCATCTAGATCCAATTCCGTGAATTAAACAAAGCCTCCCTTTCCACTCCCAGCTGAGATGTTGAGGAATCAAAGGCAGACGCCCCAGCCTTATTTCACTGGCAGTAAAGGAGACACACCTCAGTAAGTCCTGCCAGCTGAGCAAGGGGCTGGGCCCGGGGAAGGTGGCGCCTGCCCAGATTCTTCTCTCAGGGCAAGTGCCGTCTTTGCAACACCAGGCAAATGGAACAAACATTGCCGGAGTGTTTTCATACAGACAGAAAGACAAAATGGAACAAACTTTGGTTTAATGATAAAGACCCATTGGCTCTCAACAAAGGCAAAAATGACAAAAGGCAGAGCATAGACAACACCCAACCTTTGAAATTTATTGATAAATCTAATAAAACTAATGAATCTTAAATAATACTAATGGATCTTAACGACTAAATTGAGGAGATTCCTATCATGTCAACTAACTAAGTAGAAGATTAAACTACCCTAAAAGCTTAAAAAACAGTCCTATTCCTATCTAGTCCTATTGATACCTAACTCTTGCTAGCCCTGGACAACCTGCAGGGTTGTCTAATTTCAAAGTCTTTTCTTCTTGGCGAGAGGCTCTGCTGCCTTCCGAGGCCGATGTCTTCTCCTGTGGTTGTTCCTTTCCTTCACGGTTTCAAACACCCTGCAAGATAGGAAACAAACCATCCATTGCTCACTTTAGTACACACCATGAAACCAAGTGCCGAGATCTCCGTTTGAGTAGGAATTTCTGTCTTTTCGGGCAGTGGCACATTTGTGAATTGATCAGCACCATGAGTCTGATCGTTCTACTTTCAATGCCTTGAAATGTCTTCCTCCTTTTGCTGCATCCTCTTTTGAATTTGATCAGCAGCATCAAACCAAGCTTTGATGGATCTATTCCTACTTGTATGAACTGTGTCTTGTTGGGGCACGGCAAGGTTTCATTGTGAAGGCTGGGTTTTACCTAAGCTCTTTGGGTTTGAGGTGGGTGTTAAGCTTGACCACGGCTGCCGGGGGCGATGCTGCAAGTGCCCCCAGCTTCCCCTGCGGTGCCTTTGAAAAGGGTCAGCCTGTTTTAGTCCAAAGGCGCAGCTTTGAGCAGAAAGAGGAGGAACTTCCGCACCGTTTGCACTGCCCGCAGGGAAAGGGGCCTCCCGCCGAGCGGGGCGGCTGGCGCGCTTGGCAGCAGGGACACTCGGCGCTGCGAGCCCTCTTGCGGCTTCTCTTCCCTGTCTCCCCGTTCTCCTTTCTGGGAGGGCTTTTCCTCCTCTTTGCTTTGCCCACACTCTGGAAATCAAAGAGTCCTTATCAATGCTTCCTTCCTCTCACAAAGCTGGAAACCAGAGCATCCAGCACAAAAATCTATCGGCTTAAGCAAATCCTTCCAGACCCTCAAGAGCTGAGAAAACGGCTGCCTTTGCCAATGGGCTGCGGCGGGCTGCCAACCCAGAGCTTGGAGGAAAATACTCCTCTTTTCTACAGGCCAAAGGGGTGGGATAAATACCTGCCTATTTAGAGCTCTACATTTCTTATTTCTACCTTTCTGCCTAACATCTATTTCTCTCTGCTTTTCCTCCACAAATGTCTAGGCAATGGCATTTAAATTCAGTCCAATTAGGGTAGACACATGGTTAGCCATTTTCTAGTCCCCAAAATAATCTCCCTCCCTGTCTCTCTCTCTCTCTCTCTCTCACATGATGTGAAGCAAATTGCTCTTTGCCGGTAAGGAAAGTTTTAGGGGAGCCACGGCACCGGCAGCTCCTTCTTGGGGAGTATGCTGCGATGCTAGAAAAACTCCCTGAAAATCTGCAGCATATCCACAAAGGCAGCCTGGATTGCTGATGTCAGCAAGCAGTGGGGAATTAAGGGTCTGATTGGAGTCAGCGAGGGTGCCAGCCCTTGAGAAGCCCATCTGTAGAGAGTCAAAGCCCATTTTGGTGGCGCTGCTGCTTCCTTGGGTCAAAGTTAGGCTCCAGAATTGCATACTTCAGGGCAGCAGCACAAGGAAGCCCCGGGCAGCATCTGCTGTGCCTTTCCCAGCGCATGGGACGATGTGATCCTGGCAAAGGGGCGTCTGGCATGGCTCGCCAGCAGCTTTCTCCCCTTCTGCCAGTTTCTCGACCTTCCTGGCACGTCTTGATTTTCTTGCCCCTCACCTGAGCCAGAGTGCTGGCAAGTTTATGCTCCTTTTTCCAGGAGTAGTAGTACTCCACACACTGTGCCACGGTCTTAGTCTGGATCTGTTGTGAAGAGAAAAAGAAGGAGTCGAAAATGGTGTCGGGTGCACTGGGGAAAAAGTAGAATATGGAGTGAACTAGGAAGGAAAAGCATGAAGTAAATGGAGTAGGGTGTAAAATGAAATCAGCATGGGGAAAGAGAGGCATCATGCAATGTCTTAAACCGTGTATTCTGCTAGGTGGTAATACACGCAATGCACAGATCAACAACAAATCCATCTAGCACAGTTCTTCTTTCCCCGCTTCCCTCCAGTTATGCCAGCACACCGTCTTGTGGAAGCAGCAGCAGACCTGTGCGACAAGTCTGACAGAAGAAAGCTTCATCTTCCAAAAGAGCTTGGAGAAAAGGGCTGGAGAGGCCGGATCATCCTTTTGACACAGGCTTTTGATGTCCCCTTTTGTTACTTCTTGAAGATACTTGGTACTTGAGAAGAGAGAGACTGAAGCCCGGTGCTTGTTCCCAGAAATAACCAAGCTTTCCTCCTGACGATCTGCTCGGGTAAAGAATGTCCCGTGGCTTTACCTGCTTCTGGATGAGATGAAAATCCTTGCCGTAGGTGTGGAAAGCCTTTTGGAAGGACTCCTTCTCCTCAGGTGTCCATCTATCAGAGCCTGGCAAGAAAAAGCAGCGGGTAGTAAACGCATCCCTTGATCCACACCAAGTAGATCCCACTGGCTGCCGAAAGAAACTGGTGGCAGGCCGTCATTCACGTGTGTGTACGTGTCTGCTCCCTCAGAAGGTCATGAAGACAAGAGCAGGCATTGCCCGGGGAGAAGGATTGGAAAAGAAGTAAAGCTGAAGGACTAGATGCTGGTGCTTCCCCACCCGCAGAGGAGACAAGACCTTGTGCTGGTGTTAAGCACAATTGCTTTAAGCAGAAACCCTTGCCACAACAATGAAGGGGACGGCAGCATCTGTCAGGGACGCAAGAAGCTCTGCTTTGCTTACCTGCGTAATGATAATCAGCCATGGGGTGGCCTTGAGGTGTTGCAGGCCCCTCTGAGAGCAGCATCTCCAGAGCCTCCTGCAAGATCAAGAGGGAAAAGGCTTTAGCCGCCCCACCACATTAAAAATGAGCCAAAAAATCACAGGTGCTGCCTTGCAGCTACTTTGCCTCTCCAGACATTCAAGCGACTGTATCCCATGTGGGTGAAACACTGTCATTTGCTCCAAGTCCCTGGTTTTTGCTGCCCAACCCTTTGATCCTGGTCCCCGAGAGTGGCCTTTTGCTCACCAACCTAAGGATTTTGCTGCTCCTGCAGCCAGAATGGCCTCAGCTGACTGAGGCTTCTGGGAATTTCCCCTCCAAATGTCTTAGAGAAGCCAGCTCTCCAGGCCATTTACAAGGCAGCAGGACCTTCCGCCGCCGCCGCCGCCGCCTCCAGGAGGGAGATTCTCCCTGCTGGAGCCCTTTGGGCTCAGCCCTGACGCAGCTGGAGGAGACACAGCAGGCAGCAAGTGCTCTGCTCCCTGTTAAGACCCTTCTTCAAAGAGCAGCCAGGAAAGGCTGTCCCAGTGCCCGGGCCCTCTGCATTCCCTGTGCCCTCTTCTCTGCGCCCAAACAGCCGCTTCTTACCGGAACGCTGCCGCGTGCCCGGTGCAGGCAGTGCAGGGCGCGCTCCAGGTTAGCTGCTGCCCCGGGAATGCCACGGGAGCTGGCCATGTCCAACAGTTCTCTTACTGCAAGCACAACAAAAAACCCACCGAAAGTCAGCCTTGAGGCCAGCAAGGGCAAAGACTGCCATGCAAGGCAGAAGGAAAGGCTGGGAGCTAAAGACAGCAGCTTGGAGAGTATGAAAAGGAGAGCAAAGCCAGGGCCAGCTGAACCAAGGGCCCACGCAGTGCTGGCTCTCCCTCCAAAGCAGCTTCTGTAAGAAGAAGTGGGGGCCAATCTGCGCTCTTCCAGTGGCAGACGGCCCTGACCAATTTGGAGAGCAAGGTGCTTGCTCTTGCTCCTTGCCTCTAACACTTCTACATGGGAAGATGGGCGAGACAAGGAGAGAAGCAGAGCCTGCAAAAGGCTGCCTTTTTACGCAAAAGGAGCCTTTTAAAGACCCAAGTAGCTCAGGGGTGGAAGAAAAGCTTGAAGCAAAGCTACCTCTGTCAGGTTTTTCCATGTCAGAGTCATCCTCCCCCCAGGGCTTCCAGACCAGGGTTGCAGGCTCTTCATCCTCACTTGGTGCTCTGCTCTGCAGCTCTGGCAGCTCAGCCTGAAAGTCGCTGCCAACATTGATGTGTCTAAAGGAAGAAGGAGGTGGAGGTGAGAAAGGCAAGTGGTCAAGAGAGCCTTCCTGTGCATCCACAGGCTTGAACCAACGCCACCCTGACTCTGAAAGAGCAGTTCTCCTCCTCGCCATTCTTCCAGTTTGCTGTCCTTTAACCCTATGCCAAAACTCACGGCTGAATCTGGGCTCTTGCTTTCCTTTTCATTGTGCCTCTCCTTTCCACCTGAAAGAGATCAAAGCAATGCTCCAGTTAAAAATCCTTCCTTCTCATCCTCATCATTGCAAAGCCCGAGCTCCTGTGTCCCAGCTCCTTTCTCTTTGCCGCCTTTTTGACATGGAATGTCCTAGGGAGGACCCTCTAGCAGTCAGCAGCTTCCTCAGGAGGGCAAGCACAAGGCCATGCACTACTCTCTTCACTCCCGGGGCCACTGAGAAGAGCCAAGACAATGGCAGGGGAGATGTGCCAGTGCAGGCTTAGGTTGGATAGAAGGAAAAGGTTCTTCAGCCAGAGGCTGCTTGGGCACTGCAACAGCCTCCCCAGGGAAGGGGGCACAGCACCAAGCCTGACTGAGCTCCAAAAGTGTTTGGACACTGCTCTTGGGCACAGGCCGTGATTGTTGAGGCTGCCCTGGGCAGGCCCTGGACTTGGGCTCAGTGATCTTTGAGAATCCCTTCCAAGCCAGGAAATTCTGTGCTACTGTGATTGTGCTCTTGAGGAGATGGCATTTGACGGCCGCCCCTGAGCATGAGGTAGAACCAGCCCTACGTGCACTGGAAAAAGAATCTAGAAAGATATTAAAATAGCATGGATCTATAAGCCATGGAACTACGTCAGTATATAAGAATTGCTGATCCCAGATGGTTTTTGAAGTTGAAAGCCTGTGTTTGAGGAGAAGCCCAGTCAAATGCTTCTATGCCCTGAACGACAGGGATGCCAGAGGAGAAGTGCCATCATTCTGGTGTTTGAAGCTTTGGAGCGGGTGTGAGCAGAGTCAGGGCATAAGGGGATTTGTTGACACTGAAGCCCTGAAGTGCTCAGCCACAAACAATTTGTTTTGGGGTCAGCACAAGATAGTTTGAGGACTGAAATGGGTGCCAAGAACTTTTAATCAGGTCATCCGTGGACGAGGATCTGCAACTGCACTGGGACACCTCTCTAGGTCCTCTATGGAAAGGTCTGTGTTTCCCCTGGAGGCAACATGATTCCTTCAGAAGCTGCAGCCTGCTTTCACGTGGAAGCTCGTCTGGGGAAAGTGAGCACGCAGCCTGTGTGTCGTGCTTGGTGGGAGAGGCAGCTGGAGCCTCCTGCCCCTGTGCTAGTGCTTTGAGGGCAAACGGGGATTTTCTTACCTTGGACGGTTCCCAAGTGCTCTGGGGATGCCCGGAGGCAGACGAGGAGACCAGGACGTCGGTGCAGAGGCCGGGTCTGGCGCTGAGTGCAGAAGGCGGCTGGTCAGGGACAGCCCAGGAGCTGATCCTGCAGCTGCTGCTCCAGCGCTGCTCCACCAGCGTTCCAGCAAGGGCCGCAGGAGCAGGAGACAACGACAGTTGCTATGGGCACAGCCCAACATTCCATCTAGAACCCCAGGGGAGCCATGGGACAGAAAGAGGCATGGGCCGCCTCTGGCTCTTGTACTTCTTCTGCTGCAAGTTTGCTCTGAGACGCTTCCCATGGGGCCTTTTCTCCTCAGTCGTCTGATGAGACGGGCAAAAGCAGTGCAGGGACAGCCCTGGGTCTTCCCGGTGCTTCTCTGCAAGGTGCCTCCAGCTGAACGTGCACAGGAGCCTGCCTCTGTGCAAGGGCCCAGACCTCATCTCCTGCCCTGGAGAACCAGAAGGGCTCCTCCCACTGGCTCTCCTCCAGCTCTGAGAGGAGCTGGAATTTGCAAGTTGTCCAGCGCAGAGCCAACTCCAGAGCTTCCTCTCAAAGTGGAGCCATTCATCCTGCCCCCTTTCTCAAGTCTCCTTTTGCTGCCCAATAATGTCACTGCATGTTTTCCCTCCTTTGGGCCTCTGAGCTGGTCTCTCACCTCATCACTCCTCCCTTGAAACTTGGAGAAACAGGATGTTTTTCAGGGCAACTGATGGGGACACACACACACACACACACAGGGACAGCACACGGGCATTTCTCTAGCAAACATTCATGCAGAATTTCTATAGCCCTCTTCCAGCTCCCTTGGAGAAGCTCGGTGTTTGTCCCCAAAAGACTCTGCCATTCCTCTAAGAAAGCAACACTAACAGAATTCCCTTTCCACACTGCTGGCCTTCACATTGGTTTTAATGCCTAGATCCCAGATATGACAAAACCCAGGCAGCTTTGCTGCTTTCCTGCCTGTCGTTAAGGAAAAGCAAATCTTGCTTCAGTCCCAATCTTGCTTCCTTCCCAGCCTGCACCTTACCCACTGGCCAGCAAACTGAGGGGGCAGCTGGAACAAGTCCCACTGCAAGGCAGATACTTTGTAGGCTCCAAAGCCCACCTGCACCGCCTCCATCAGACAAGGGCAAGCTTCCCTCGGCTTCCCAGAAGCAGCCTGGCAATTGCCCCCTCCCTCGCCCCCTCTCCACCCTCCACAGCCCCTGCCACCAAAGCCTTGCTAGGCAGGGCCATTTGCTGGCCTCGAAGAAAGAGTGCCTTTGATTCTTCTTTGGCGCAAGTGCCCGAGCTGTGAGAAGTCAGAGGATAATGATCACACCCGCTCTGCTTTAGCTAAGGAGATTGCTGGAGGCCCAGAGCGGGACACTGGTCCTTTCGAGAGAAACTGAAACTGAACTAGCCATGCCTTTGTGGCGCATGCGGATAGGAATTGGATAGAATCGGAGGGCTTAGAAACGTCCTCCAAGGTGGTCAGCTTCATCAGTCCCCCAAAATGAAACAAAGTTATGTTACTGGGCTCCAAAAAGGACTAAAGCCGCTGCTTTTATGCCAGAAAATATGGTGAGACCAGACCACTCATCTAGATCCAATTCCGTGAATTAAACAAAGCCTCCCTTTCCACTCCCAGCTGAGATGTTGAGGAATCAAAGGCAGACGCCCCAGCCTTATTTCACTGGCAGTAAAGGAGACACACCTCAGTAAGTCCTGCCAGCTGAGCAAGGGGCTGGGCCCGGGGAAGGTGGCGCCTGCCCAGATTCTTCTCTCAGGGCAAGTGCCGTCTTTGCAACACCAGGCAAATGGAACAAACATTGCCGGAGTGTTTTCATACAGACAGAAAGACAAAATGGAACAAACTTTGGTTTAATGATAAAGACCCATTGGCTCTCAACAAAGGCAAAAATGACAAAAGGCAGAGCATAGACAACACCCAACCTTTGAAATTTATTGATAAATCTAATAAAACTAATGAATCTTAAATAATACTAATGGATCTTAACGACTAAATTGAGGAGATTCCTATCATGTCAACTAACTAAGTAGAAGATTAAACTACCCTAAAAGCTTAAAAAACAGTCCTATTCCTATCTAGTCCTATTGATACCTAACTCTTGCTAGCCCTGGACAACCTGCAGGGTTGTCTAATTTCAAAGTCTTTTCTTCTTGGCGAGAGGCTCTGCTGCCTTCCGAGGCCGATGTCTTCTCCTGTGGTTGTTCCTTTCCTTCACGGTTTCAAACACCCTGCAAGATAGGAAACAAACCATCCATTGCTCACTTTAGTACACACCATGAAACCAAGTGCCGAGATCTCCGTTTGAGTAGGAATTTCTGTCTTTTCGGGCAGTGGCACATTTGTGAATTGATCAGCACCATGAGTCTGATCGTTCTACTTTCAATGCCTTGAAATGTCTTCCTCCTTTTGCTGCATCCTCTTTTGAATTTGATCAGCAGCATCAAACCAAGCTTTGATGGATCTATTCCTACTTGTATGAACTGTGTCTTGTTGGGGCACGGCAAGGTTTCATTGTGAAGGCTGGGTTTTACCTAAGCTCTTTGGGTTTGAGGTGGGTGTTAAGCTTGACCACGGCTGCCGGGGGCGATGCTGCAAGTGCCCCCAGCTTCCCCTGCGGTGCCTTTGAAAAGGGTCAGCCTGTTTTAGTCCAAAGGCGCAGCTTTGAGCAGAAAGAGGAGGAACTTCCGCACCGTTTGCACTGCCCGCAGGGAAAGGGGCCTCCCGCCGAGCGGGGCGGCTGGCGCGCTTGGCAGCAGGGACACTCGGCGCTGCGAGCCCTCTTGCGGCTTCTCTTCCCTGTCTCCCCGTTCTCCTTTCTGGGAGGGCTTTTCCTCCTCTTTGCTTTGCCCACACTCTGGAAATCAAAGAGTCCTTATCAATGCTTCCTTCCTCTCACAAAGCTGGAAACCAGAGCATCCAGCACAAAAATCTATCGGCTTAAGCAAATCCTTCCAGACCCTCAAGAGCTGAGAAAACGGCTGCCTTTGCCAATGGGCTGCGGCGGGCTGCCAACCCAGAGCTTGGAGGAAAATACTCCTCTTTTCTACAGGCCAAAGGGGTGGGATAAATACCTGCCTATTTAGAGCTCTACATTTCTTATTTCTACCTTTCTGCCTAACATCTATTTCTCTCTGCTTTTCCTCCACAAATGTCTAGGCAATGGCATTTAAATTCAGTCCAATTAGGGTAGACACATGGTTAGCCATTTTCTAGTCCCCAAAATAATCTCCCTCCCTGTCTCTCTCTCTCTCTCTCTCTCACATGATGTGAAGCAAATTGCTCTTTGCCGGTAAGGAAAGTTTTAGGGGAGCCACGGCACCGGCAGCTCCTTCTTGGGGAGTATGCTGCGATGCTAGAAAAACTCCCTGAAAATCTGCAGCATATCCACAAAGGCAGCCTGGATTGCTGATGTCAGCAAGCAGTGGGGAATTAAGGGTCTGATTGGAGTCAGCGAGGGTGCCAGCCCTTGAGAAGCCCATCTGTAGAGAGTCAAAGCCCATTTTGGTGGCGCTGCTGCTTCCTTGGGTCAAAGTTAGGCTCCAGAATTGCATACTTCAGGGCAGCAGCACAAGGAAGCCCCGGGCAGCATCTGCTGTGCCTTTCCCAGCGCATGGGACGATGTGATCCTGGCAAAGGGGCGTCTGGCATGGCTCGCCAGCAGCTTTCTCCCCTTCTGCCAGTTTCTCGACCTTCCTGGCACGTCTCGATTTTCTTGCCCCTCACCTGAGCAAGAGTGCTGGCAAGTTTATGCTCCTTTTTCCAGGAGTAGTAGTACTCCACACACTGTGCCACGGTCTTAGTCTGGATCTGTTGTGAAGAGAAAAAGAAGGAGTCGAAAATGGTGTCGGGTGCACTGGGGAAAAAGTAGAATATGGAGTGAACTAGGAAGGAAAAGCATGAAGTAAATGGAGTAGGGTGTAAAATGAAATCAGCATGGGGAAAGAGAGGCATCATGCAATGTCTTAAACCGTGTATTCTGCTAGGTGGTAATACACGCAATGCACAGATCAACAACAAATCCATCTAGCACAGTTCTTCTTTCCCCGCTTCCCTCCAGTTATGCCAGCACACCGTCTTGTGGAAGCAGCAGCAGACCTGTGCGACAAGTCTGACAGAAGAAAGCTTCATCTTCCAAAAGAGCTTGGAGAAAAGGGCTGGAGAGGCCGGATCATCCTTTTGACACAGGCTTTTGATGTCCCCTTTTGTTACTTCTTGAAGATACTTGGTACTTGAGAAGAGAGAGACTGAAGCCCGGTGCTTGTTCCCAGAAATAACCAAGCTTTCCTCCTGACGATCTGCTCGGGTAAAGAATGTCCCGTGGCTTTACCTGCTTCTGGATGAGATGAAAATCCTTGCCGTAGGTGTGGAAAGCCTTTTGGAAGGACTCCTTCTCCTCAGGTGTCCATCTATCAGAGCCTGGCAAGAAAAAGCAGCGGGTAGTAAACGCATCCCTTGATCCACACCAAGTAGATCCCACTGGCTGCCGAAAGAAACTGGTGGCAGGCCGTCATTCACGTGTGTGTACGTGTCTGCTCCCTCAGAAGGTCATGAAGACAAGAGCAGGCATTGCCCGGGGAGAAGGATTGGAAAAGAAGTAAAGCTGAAGGACTAGATGCTGGTGCTTCCCCACCCGCAGAGGAGACAAGACCTTGTGCTGGTGTTAAGCACAATTGCTTTAAGCAGAAACCCTTGCCACAACAATGAAGGGGACGGCAGCATCTGTCAGGGACGCAAGAAGCTCTGCTTTGCTTACCTGCGTAATGATAATCAGCCATGGGGTGGCCTTGAGGTGTTGCAGGCCCCTCTGAGAGCAGCATCTCCAGAGCCTCCTGCAAGATCAAGAGGGAAAAGGCTTTAGCCGCCCCACCACATTAAAAATGAGCCAAAAAATCACAGGTGCTGCCTTGCAGCTACTTTGCCTCTCCAGACATTCAAGCGACTGTATCCCATGTGGGTGAAACACTGTCATTTGCTCCAAGTCCCTGGTTTTTGCTGCCCAACCCTTTGATCCTGGTCCCCGAGAGTGGCCTTTTGCTCACCAACCTAAGGATTTTGCTGCTCCTGCAGCCAGAATGGCCTCAGCTGACTGAGGCTTCTGGGAATTTCCCCTCCAAATGTCTTAGAGAAGCCAGCTCTCCAGGCCATTTACAAGGCAGCAGGACCTTCCGCCGCCGCCGCCGCCGCCTCCAGGAGGGAGATTCTCCCTGCTGGAGCCCTTTGGGCTCAGCCCTGACGCAGCTGGAGGAGACACAGCAGGCAGCAAGTGCTCTGCTCCCTGTTAAGACCCTTCTTCAAAGAGCAGCCAGGAAAGGCTGTCCCAGTGCCCGGGCCCTCTGCATTCCCTGTGCCCTCTTCTCTGCGCCCAAACAGCCGCTTCTTACCGGAACGCTGCCGCGTGCCCGGTGCAGGCAGTGCAGGGCGCGCTCCAGGTTAGCTGCTGCCCCGGGAATGCCACGGGAGCTGGCCATGTCCAACAGTTCTCTTACTGCAAGCACAACAAAAAACCCACCGAAAGTCAGCCTTGAGGCCAGCAAGGGCAAAGACTGCCATGCAAGGCAGAAGGAAAGGCTGGGAGCTAAAGACAGCAGCTTGGAGAGTATGAAAAGGAGAGCAAAGCCAGGGCCAGCTGAACCAAGGGCCCACGCAGTGCTGGCTCTCCCTCCAAAGCAGCTTCTGTAAGAAGAAGTGGGGGCCAATCTGCGCTCTTCCAGTGGCAGACGGCCCTGACCAATTTGGAGAGCAAGGTGCTTGCTCTTGCTCCTTGCCTCTAACACTTCTACATGGGAAGATGGGCGAGACAAGGAGAGAAGCAGAGCCTGCAAAAGGCTGCCTTTTTACGCAAAAGGAGCCTTTTAAAGACCCAAGTAGCTCAGGGGTGGAAGAAAAGCTTGAAGCAAAGCTACCTCTGTCAGGTTTTTCCATGTCAGAGTCATCCTCCCCCCAGGGCTTCCAGACCAGGGTTGCAGGCTCTTCATCCTCACTTGGTGCTCTGCTCTGCAGCTCTGGCAGCTCAGCCTGAAAGTCGCTGCCAACATTGATGTGTCTAAAGGAAGAAGGAGGTGGAGGTGAGAAAGGCAAGTGGTCAAGAGAGCCTTCCTGTGCATCCACAGGCTTGAACCAACGCCACCCTGACTCTGAAAGAGCAGTTCTCCTCCTCGCCATTCTTCCAGTTTGCTGTCCTTTAACCCTATGCCAAAACTCACGGCTGAATCTGGGCTCTTGCTTTCCTTTTCATTGTGCCTCTCCTTTCCACCTGAAAGAGATCAAAGCAATGCTCCAGTTAAAAATCCTTCCTTCTCATCCTCATCATTGCAAAGCCCGAGCTCCTGTGTCCCAGCTCCTTTCTCTTTGCCGCCTTTTTGACATGGAATGTCCTAGGGAGGACCCTCTAGCAGTCAGCAGCTTCCTCAGGAGGGCAAGCACAAGGCCATGCACTACTCTCTTCACTCCCGGGGCCACTGAGAAGAGCCAAGACAATGGCAGGGGAGATGTGCCAGTGCAGGCTTAGGTTGGATAGAAGGAAAAGGTTCTTCAGCCAGAGGCTGCTTGGGCACTGCAACAGCCTCCCCAGGGAAGGGGGCACAGCACCAAGCCTGACTGAGCTCCAAAAGTGTTTGGACACTGCTCTTGGGCACAGGCCGTGATTGTTGAGGCTGCCCTGGGCAGGCCCTGGACTTGGGCTCAGTGATCTTTGAGAATCCCTTCCAAGCCAGGAAATTCTGTGCTACTGTGATTGTGCTCTTGAGGAGATGGCATTTGACGGCCGCCCCTGAGCATGAGGTAGAACCAGCCCTACGTGCACTGGAAAAAGAATCTAGAAAGATATTAAAATAGCATGGATCTATAAGCCATGGAACTACGTCAGTATATAAGAATTGCTGATCCCAGATGGTTTTTGAAGTTGAAAGCCTGTGTTTGAGGAGAAGCCCAGTCAAATGCTTCTATGCCCTGAACGACAGGGATGCCAGAGGAGAAGTGCCATCATTCTGGTGTTTGAAGCTTTGGAGCGGGTGTGAGCAGAGTCAGGGCATAAGGGGATTTGTTGACACTGAAGCCCTGAAGTGCTCAGCCACAAACAATTTGTTTTGGGGTCAGCACAAGATAGTTTGAGGACTGAAATGGGTGCCAAGAACTTTTAATCAGGTCATCCGTGGACGAGGATCTGCAACTGCACTGGGACACCTCTCTAGGTCCTCTATGGAAAGGTCTGTGTTTCCCCTGGAGGCAACATGATTCCTTCAGAAGCTGCAGCCTGCTTTCACGTGGAAGCTCGTCTGGGGAAAGTGAGCACGCAGCCTGTGTGTCGTGCTTGGTGGGAGAGGCAGCTGGAGCCTCCTGCCCCTGTGCTAGTGCTTTGAGGGCAAACGGGGATTTTCTTACCTTGGACGGTTCCCAAGTGCTCTGGGGATGCCCGGAGGCAGACGAGGAGACCAGGACGTCGGTGCAGAGGCCGGGTCTGGCGCTGAGTGCAGAAGGCGGCTGGTCAGGGACAGCCCAGGAGCTGATCCTGCAGCTGCTGCTCCAGCGCTGCTCCACCAGCGTTCCAGCAAGGGCCGCAGGAGCAGGAGACAACGACAGTTGCTATGGGCACAGCCCAACATTCCATCTAGAACCCCAGGGGAGCCATGGGACAGAAAGAGGCATGGGCCGCCTCTGGCCCTTGTACTTCTTCTGCTGCAAGTTTGCTCTGAGACGCTTCCCATGGGGCCTTTTCTCCTCAGTCGTCTGATGAGACGGGCAAAAGCAGTGCAGGGACAGCCCTGGGTCTTCCCGGTGCTTCTCTGCAAGGTGCCTCCAGCTGAACGTGCACAGGAGCCTGCCTCTGTGCAAGGGCCCAGACCTCATCTCCTGCCCTGGAGAACCAGAAGGGCTCCTCCCACTGGCTCTCCTCCAGCTCTGAGAGGAGCTGGAATTTGCAAGTTGTCCAGCGCAGAGCCAACTCCAGAGCTTCCTCTCAAAGTGGAGCCATTCATCCTGCCCCCTTTCTCAAGTCTCCTTTTGCTGCCCAATAATGTCACTGCATGTTTTCCCTCCTTTGGGCCTCTGAGCTGGTCTCTCACCTCATCACTCCTCCCTTGAAACTTGGAGAAACAGGATGTTTTTCAGGGCAACTGATGGGGACACACACACACACACACACAGGGACAGCACACGGGCATTTCTCTAGCAAACATTCATGCAGAATTTCTATAGCCCTCTTCCAGCTCCCTTGGAGAAGCTCGGTGTTTGTCCCCAAAAGACTCTGCCATTCCTCTAAGAAAGCAACACTAACAGAATTCCCTTTCCACACTGCTGGCCTTCACATTGGTTTTAATGCCTAGATCCCAGATATGACAAAACCCAGGCAGCTTTGCTGCTTTCCTGCCTGTCGTTAAGGAAAAGCAAATCTTGCTTCAGTCCCAATCTTGCTTCCTTCCCAGCCTGCACCTTACCCACTGGCCAGCAAACTGAGGGGGCAGCTGGAACAAGTCCCACTGCAAGGCAGATACTTTGTAGCATCCAAAGCCCACCTGCACCGCCTCCATCAGACAAGGGCAAGCTTCCCTCGGCTTCCCAGAAGCAGCCTGGCAATTGCCCCCTCCCTCGCCCCCTCTCCACCCTCCACAGCCCCTGCCACCAAAGCCTTGCTAGGCAGGGCCATTTGCTGGCCTCGAAGAAAGAGTGCCTTTGATTCTTCTTTGGCGCAAGTGCCCGAGCTGTGAGAAGTCAGAGGATAATGATCACACCCGCTCTGCTTTAGCTAAGGAGATTGCTGGAGGCCCAGAGCGGGACACTGGTCCTTTCGAGAGAAACTGAAACTGAACTAGCCATGCCTTTGTGGCGCATGCGGATAGGAATTGGATAGAATCGGAGGGCTTAGAAACGTCCTCCAAGGTGGTCAGCTTCATCAGTCCCCCAAAATGAAACAAAGTTATGTTACTGGGCTCCAAAAAGGACTAAAGCCGCTGCTTTTATGCCAGAAAATATGGTGAGACCAGACCACTCATCTAGATCCAATTCCGTGAATTAAACAAAGCCTCCCTTTCCACTCCCAGCTGAGATGTTGAGGAATCAAAGGCAGACGCCCCAGCCTTATTTCACTGGCAGTAAAGGAGACACACCTCAGTAAGTCCTGCCAGCTGAGCAAGGGGCTGGGCCCGGGGAAGGTGGCGCCTGCCCAGATTCTTCTCTCAGGGCAAGTGCTGTCTTTGCAACACCAGGCAAATGGAACAAATATTGCCGGAGTGTTTTCATACAGACAGAAAGACAAAATGGAACAAACTTTGGTTTAATGATAAAGACCCATTGGCTCTCAACAAAGGCAAAAATGACAAAAGGCAGAGCATAGACAACACCCAACCTTTGAAATTTATTGATAAATCTAATAAAACTAATGAATCTTAAATAATACTAATGGATCTTAACGACTAAATTGAGGAGATTCCTATCATGTCAACTAACTAAGTAGAAGATTAAACTACCCTAAAAGCTTAAAAAACAGTCCTATTCCTATCTAGTCCTATTGATACCTAACTCTTGCTAGCCCTGGACAACCTGCAGGGTTGTCTAATTTCAAAGTCTTTTCTTCTTGGCGAGAGGCTCTGCTGCCTTCCGAGGCCGATGTCTTCTCCTGTGGTTGTTCCTTTCCTTCACGGTTTCAAACACCCTGCAAGATAGGAAACAAACCATCCATTGCTCACTTTAGTACACACCATGAAACCAAGTGCCGAGATCTCCGTTTGAGTAGGAATTTCTGTCTTTTCGGGCAGTGGCACATTTGTGAATTGATCAGCACCATGAGTCTGATGGTTCTACTTTCAATGCCTTGAAATGTCTTCCTCCTTTTGCTGCATCCTCTTTTGAATTTGATCAGCAGCATCAAACCAAGCTTTGATGGATCTATTCCTACTTGTATGAACTGTGTCTTGTTGGGGCACGGCAAGGTTTCATTGTGAAGGCTGGGTTTTACCTAAGCTCTTTGGGTTTGAGGTGGGTGTTAAGCTTGACCACGGCTGCCGGGGGCGATGCTGCAAGTGCCCCCAGCTTCCCCTGCGGTGCCTTTGAAAAGGGTCAGCCTGTTTTAGTCCAAAGGCGCAGCTTTGAGCAGAAAGAGGAGGAACTTCCGCACCGTTTGCACTGCCCGCAGGGAAAGGGGCCTCCCGCCGAGCGGGGCGGCTGGCGCGCTTGGCAGCAGGGACACTCGGCGCTGCGAGCCCTCTTGCGGCTTCTCTTCCCTGTCTCCCCGTTCTCCTTTCTGGGAGGGCTTTTCCTCCTCTTTGCTTTGCCCACACTCTGGAAATCAAAGAGTCCTTATCAATGCTTCCTTCCTCTCACAAAGCTGGAAACCAGAGCATCCAGCACAAAAATCTATCGGCTTAAGCAAATCCTTCCAGACCCTCAAGAGCTGAGAAAACGGCTGCCTTTGCCAATGGGCTGCGGCGGGCTGCCAACCCAGAGCTTGGAGGAAAATACTCCTCTTTTCTACAGGCCAAAGGGGTGGGATAAATACCTGCCTATTTAGAGCTCTACATTTCTTATTTCTACCTTTCTGCCTAACATCTATTTCTCTCTGCTTTTCCTCCACAAATGTCTAGGCAATGGCATTTAAATTCAGTCCAATTAGGGTAGACACATGGTCAGCCATTTTCTAGTACCCAAAATAATCTCCCTCCCTGTCTCTCTCTCTCTCTCTCTCTCACATGATGTGAAGCAAATTGCTCTTTGCCGGTAAGGAAAGTTTTAGGGGAGCCACGGCACCGGCAGCTCCTTCTTGGGGAGTATGCTGCGATGCTAGAAAAACTCCCTGAAAATCTGCAGCATATCCACAAAGGCAGCCTGGATTGCTGATGTCAGCAAGCAGTGGGGAATTAAGGGTCTGATTGGAGTCAGCGAGGGTGCCAGCCCTTGAGAAGCCCATCTGTAGAGAGTCAAAGCCCATTTTGGTGGCGCTGCTGCTTCCTTGGGTCAAAGTTAGGCTCCAGAATTGCATACTTCAGGGCAGCAGCACAAGGAAGCCCCGGGCAGCATCTGCTGTGCCTTTCCCAGCGCATGGGACGATGTGATCCTGGCAAAGGGGCGTCTGGCATGGCTCGCCAGCAGCATTTCTCCCCTTCTGCCAGTTTCTCGACCTTCCTGGCACGTCTCGATTTTCTTGCCCCTCACCTGAGCAAGAGTGCTGGCAAGTTTATGCTCCTTTTTCCAGGAGTAGTAGTACTCCACACACTGTGCCACGGTCTTAGTCTGGATCTGTTGTGAAGAGAAAAAGAAGGAGTCGAAAATGGTGTCGGGTGCACTGGGGAAAAAGTAGAATATGGAGTGAACTAGGAAGGAAAAGCATGAAGTAAATGGAGTAGGGTGTAAAATGAAATCAACATGGGGAAAGAGAGGCATCATGCAATGTCTTAAACCGTGTATTCTGCTAGGTGGTAATACACGCAATGCACAGATCAACAACAAATCCATCTAGCACAGTTCTTCTTTCCCCGCTTCCCTCCAGTTATGCCAGCACACCGTCTTGTGGAAGCAGCAGCAGACCTGTGCGACAAGTCTGACAGAAGAAAGCTTCATCTTCCAAAAGAGCTTGGAGAAAAGGGCTGGAGAGGCCGGATCATCCTTTTGACACAGGCTTTTGATGTCCCCTTTTGTTACTTCTTGAAGATACTTGGTACTTGAGAAGAGAGAGACTGAAGCCCAGTGCTTGTTCCCAGAAATAACCAAGCTTTCCTCCTGACGATCTGCTCGGGTAAAGAATGTCCCGTGGCTTTACCTGCTTCTGGATGAGATGAAAATCCTTGCCGTAGGTGTGGAAAGCCTTTTGGAAGGACTCCTTCTCCTCAGGTGTCCATCTATCAGAGCCTGGCAAGAAAAAGCAGCGGGTAGTAAACGCATCCCTTGATCCACACCAAGTAGATCCCACTGGCTGCCGAAAGAAACTGGTGGCAGGCCGTCATTCACGTGTGTGTACG
The DNA here is from genome assembly GCF_037042795.1 of Molothrus aeneus. Lineage (NCBI taxonomy): Eukaryota > Metazoa > Chordata > Aves > Passeriformes > Icteridae > Molothrus > Molothrus aeneus. Next base: position 1,874,772 of record NW_027099079.1, on the reverse strand, counting down.
TGTCTGCTCCCTCAGAAGGTCATGAAGACAAGAGCAGGCATTGCCCGGGGAGAAGGATTGGAAAAGAAGTAAAGCTGAAGGACTAGATGCTGGTGCTTCCCCACCCGCAGAGGAGACAAGACCTTGTGCTGGTGTTAAGCACAATTGCTTTAAGCAGAAACCCTTGCCACAACAATGAAGGGGACGGCAGCATCTGTCAGGGACGCAAGAAGCTCTGCTTTGCTTACCTGCGTAATGATAATCAGCCATGGGGTGGCCTTGAGGTGTTGCAGGCCCCTCTGAGAGCAGCATCTCCAGAGCCTCCTGCAAGATCAAGAGGGAAGAGGCTTTAGCCGCCCCACCACATTAAAAATGAGCCAAAAAATCACAGGTGCTGCCTTGCAGCTACTTAGCCTCTCCAGACATTCAAGCGACTGTATCCCATGTGGGTGAAACACTGTCATTTGCTCCAAGTCCCTGGTTTTTGCTGCCCAACCCTTTGATCCTGGTCCCCGAGAGTGGCCTTTTGCTCACCAACCTAAGGATTTTGCTGCTCCTGCAGCCAGAATGGCCTCAGCTGACTGAGGCTTCTGGGAATTTCCCCTCCAAATGTCTTAGAGAAGCCAGCTCTCCAGGCCATTTACAAGGCAGCAGGACCTTCCGCCGCCGCCGCCACCTCCAGGAGGGAGATTCTCCCTGCTGGAGCCCTTTGGGCTCAGCCCTGACGCAGCTGGAGGAGACACAGCAGGCAGCAAGTGCTCTGCTCCCTGTTAAGACCCTTCTTCAAAGAGCAGCCAGGAAAGGCTGTCCCAGTGCCCGGGCCCTCTGCATTCCCTGTGCCCTCTTCTCTGCGCCCAAACAGCCGCTTCTTACCGGAACGCTGCCGCCTGCCCGGTGCAGGCAGTGCAGGGCGCGCTCCAGGTTAGCTGCTGCCCCGGGAATGCCACGGGAGCTGGCCATGTCCAACAGTTCTCTTACTGCAAGCACAACAAAAAACCCACCAAAAGTCAGCCTTGAGGCCAGCAAGGGCAAAGACTGCCATGCAAGGCAGAAGGAAAGGCCGGGAGCTAAAGATAGCAGCTTGGAGAGTATGAAAAGGAGAGCAAAGCCAGGGCCAGCTGAACCAAGGGCCCACGCAGTGCTGGCTCTCCCTCCAAAGCAGCTTCTGTAAGAAGAAGTGGGGGCCAATCTGCGCTCTTCCAGTGGCAGACGGCCCTGACCAATTTGGAGAGCAAGGTGCTTGCTCTTGCTCCTTGCCTCTAACACTTCTACATGGGAAGATGGGCGAGACAAGGAGAGAAGCAGAGCCTGCAAAAGGCTGCCTTTTTACGCAAAAGGAGCCTTTTAAAGTCCCAAGTAGCTCAGGGGTGGAAGAAAAGCTTGAAGCAAAGCTACCTCTGTCAGGTTTTTCCATGTCAGAGTCATCCTCCCCCCAGGGCTTCCAGACCAGGGTTGCAGGCTCTTCATCCTCACTTGGTGCTCTGCTCTGCAGCTCTGGCAGCTCAGCCTGAAAGTCGCTGCCAACATTGATGTGTCTAAAGGAAGAAGGAGGTGGAGGTGAGAAAGGCAAGTGGTCAAGAGAGCCTTCCTGTGCATCCACAGGCTTGAACCAACGCCACCCTGACTCTGAAAGAGCAGTTCTCCTCCTCGCCATTCTTCCAGTTTGCTGTCCTTTAACCCTATGCCAAAACTCACGGCTGAATCTGGGCTCTTGCTTTCCTTTTCATTGTGCCTCTCCTTTCCACCTGAAAGAGATCAAAGCAATGCTCCAGTTAAAAATCCTTCCTTCTCATCCTCATCATTGCAAAGCCCGAGCTCCTGTGTCCCAGCTCCTTTCTCTTTGCCGCCTTTTTGACATGGAATGTCCTAGGGAGGACCCTCTAGCAGTCAGCAGCTTCCTCAGGAGGGCAAGCACAAGGCCATGCACTACTCTCTTCACTCCCGGGGCCACTGAGAAGAGCCAAGACAATGGCAGGGGAGATGTGCCAGTGCAGGCTTAGGTTGGATAGAAGGAAAAGGTTCTTCAGCCAGAGGCTGCTTGGGCACTGCAACAGCCTCCCCAGGGAAGGGGGCACAGCACCAAGCCTGACTGAGCTCCAAAAGTGTTTGGACACTGCTCTTGGGCACAGGCCGTGATTGTTGAGGCTGCCCTGGGCAGGCCCTGGACTTGGGCTCAGTGATCTTTGAGAATCCCTTCCAAGCCAGGAAATTCTGTGCTACTGTGATTGTGCTCTTGAGGAGATGGCATTTGACGGCCGCCCCTGAGCATGAGGTAGAACCAGCCCTACGTGCACTGGAAAAAGAATCTAGAAAGATATTAAAATAGCATGGATCTATAAGCCATGGAACTACGTCAGTATATAAGAATTGCTGATCCCAGATGGTTTTTGAAGTTGAAAGCCTGTGTTTGAGGAGAAGCCCAGTCAAATGCTTCTATGCCCTGAACGACAGGGATGCCAGAGGAGAAGTGCCATCATTCTGGTGTTTGAAGCTTTGGAGCGGGTGTGAGCAGAGTCAGGGCATAAGGGGATTTGTTGACACTGAAGCCCTGAAGTGCTCAGCCACAAACAATTTGTTTTGGGGTCAGCACAAGATAGTTTGAGGACTGAAATGGGTGCCAAGAACTTTTAATCAGGTCATCCGTGGACGAGGATCTGCAACTGCACTGGGACACCTCTCTAGGTCCTCTATGGAAAGGTCTGTGTTTCCCCTGGAGGCAACATGATTCCTTCAGAAGCTGCAGCCTGCTTTCACGTGGAAGCTCGTCTGGGGAAAGTGAGCACGCAGCCTGTGTGTCGTGCTTGGTGGGAGAGGCAGCTGGAGCCTCCTGCCCCTGTGCTAGTGCTTTGAGGGCAAACGGGGATTTTCTTACCTTGGACGGTTCCCAAGTGCTCTGGGGATGCCCGGAGGCAGACGAGGAGACCAGGACGTCGGTGCAGAGGCCGGGTCTGGTGCTGAGTGCAGAAGGCGGCTGGTCAGGGACAGCCCAGGAGCTGATCCTGCAGCTGCTGCTCCAGCGCTGCTCCACCAGCGTTCCAGCAAGGGCCGCAGGAGCAGGAGACAACGACAGTTGCTATGGGCACAGCCCAACATTCCATCTAGAACCCCAGGGGAGCCATGGGACAGAAAGAGGCATGGGCCGCCTCTGGCCCTTGTACTTCTTCTGCTGCAAGTTTGCTCTGAGACGCTTCCCATGGGGCCTTTTCTCCTCAGTCGTCTGATGAGACGGGCAAAAGCAGTGCAGGGACAGCCCTGGGTCTTCCCGGTGCTTCTCTGCAAGGTGCCTCCAGCTGAACGTGCACAGGAGCCTGCCTCTGTGCAAGGGCCCAGACCTCATCTCCTGCCCTGGAGAACCAGAAGGGCTCCTCCCACTGGCTCTCCTCCAGCTCTGAGAGGAGCTGGAATTTGCAAGTTGTCCAGCGCAGAGCCAACTCCAGAGCTTCCTCTCAAAGTGGAGCCATTCATCCTGCCCCCTTTCTCAAGTCTCCTTTTGCTGCCCAATAATGTCACTGCATGTTTTCCCTCCTTTGGGCCTCTGAGCTGGTCTCTCACCTCATCACTCCTCCCTTGAAACTTGGAGAAACAGGATGTTTTTCAGGGCAACTGATGGGGACACACACACACACACAGGGACAGCACACGGGCATTTCTCTAGCAAACATTCATGCAGAATTTCTATAGCCCTCTTCCAGCTCCCTTGGAGAAGCTCGGTGTTTGTCCCCAAAAGACTCTGCCATTCCTCTAAGAAAGCAACACTAACAGAATTCCCTTTCCACACTGCTGGCCTTCACATTGGTTTTAATGCCTAGATCCCAGATATGACAAAACCCAGGCAGCTTTGCTGCTTTCCTGCCTGTCGTTAAGGAAAAGCAAATCTTGCTTCAGTCCCAATCTTGCTTCCTTCCCAGCCTGCACCTTACCCACTGGCCAGCAAACTGAGGGGGCAGCTGGAACAAGTCCCACTGCAAGGCAGATACTTTGTAGCATCCAAAGCCCACCTGCACCGCCTCCATCAGACAAGGGCAAGCTTCCCTCGGCTTCCCAGAAGCAGCCTGGAAATTGCCCCCTCCCTCGCCCCCTCTCCACCCTCCACAGCCCCTGCCACCAAAGCCTTGCTAGGCAGGGCCATTTGCTGGCCTCGAAGAAAGAGTGCCTTTGATTCTTCTTTGGCGCAAGTGCCCGAGCTGTGAGAAGTCAGAGGATAATGATCACACCCGCTCTGCTTTAGCTAAGGAGATTGCTGGAGGCCCAGAGCGGGACACTGGTCCTTTCGAGAGAAACTGAAACTGAACTAGCCATGCCTTTGTGGCGCATGCCGATAGGAATTGGATAGAATCGGAGGGCTTAGAAACGTCCTCCAAGGTGGTCAGCTTCATCAGTCCCCCAAAATGAAACAAAGTTATGTTACTGGGCTCCAAAAAGGACTAAAGCCGCTGCTTTTATGCCAGAAAATATGGTGAGACCAGACCACTCATCTAGATCCAATTCCGTGAATTAAACAAAGCCTCCCTTTCCACTCCCAGCTGAGATGTTGAGGAATCAAAGGCAGACGCCCCAGCCTTATTTCACTGGCAGTAAAGGAGACACACCTCAGTAAGTCCTGCCAGCTGAGCAAGGGGCTGGGCCCGGGGAAGGTGGCGCCTGCCCAGATTCTTCTCTCAGGGCAAGTGCTGTCTTTGCAACACCAGGCAAATGGAACAAACATTGCCGGAGTGTTTTCATACAGACAGAAAGACAAAATGGAACAAACTTTGGTTTAATGATAAAGACCCATTGGCTCTCAACAAAGGCAAAAATGACAAAAGGCAGAGCATAGACAACACCCAACCTTTGAAATTTATTGATAAATCTAATAAAACTAATGAATCTTAAATAATACTAATGGATCTTAACGACTAAATTGAGGAGATTCCTATCATGTCAACTAACTAAGTAGAAGATTAAACTACCCTAAAAGCTTAAAAAACAGTCCTATTCCTATCTAGTCCTATTGATACCTAACTCTTGCTAGCCCTGGACAACCTGCAGGGTTGTCTAATTTCAAAGTCTTTTCTTCTTGGCGAGAGGCTCTGCTGCCTTCCGAGGCCGATGTCTTCTCCTGTGGTTGTTCCTTTCCTTCACGGTTTCAAACACCCTGCAAGATAGGAAACAAACCATCCATTGCTCACTTTAGTACACACCATGAAACCAAGTGCCGAGATCTCCGTTTGAGTAGGAATTTCTGTCTTTTCGGGCAGTGGCACATTTGTGAATTGATCAGCACCATGAGTCTGATGGTTCTACTTTCAATGCCTTGAAATGTCTTCCTCCTTTTGCTGCATCCTCTTTTGAATTTGATCAGCAGCATCAAACCAAGCTTTGATGGATCTATTCCTACTTGTATGAACTGTGTCTTGTTGGGGCACGGCAAGGTTTCATTGTGAAGGCTGGGTTTTACCTAAGCTCTTTGGGTTTGAGGTGGGTGTTAAGCTTGACCACGGCTGCCGGGGGCGATGCTGCAAGTGCCCCCAGCTTCCCCTGCGGTGCCTTTGAAAAGGGTCAGCCTGTTTTAGTCCAAAGGCGCAGCTTTGAGCAGAAAGAGGAGGAACTTACGCACCGTTTGCACTGCCCGCAGGGAAAGGGGCCTCCCGCCGAGCGGGGCGGCTGGCGCGCTTGGCAGCAGGGACACTCGGCGCTGCGAGCCCTCTTGCGGCTTCTCTTCCCTGTCTCCCCGTTCTCCTTTCTGGGAGGGCTTTTCCTCCTCTTTGCTTTGCCCACACTCTGGAAATCAAAGAGTCCTTATCAATGCTTCCTTCCTCTCACAAAGCTGGAAACCAGAGCATCCAGCACAAAAATCTATCGGCTTAAGCAAATCCTTCCAGACCCTCAAGAGCTGAGAAAACGGCTGCCTTTGCCAATGGGCTGCGGCGGGCTGCCAACCCAGAGCTTGGAGGAAAATACTCCTCTTTTCTACAGGCCAAAGGGGTGGGATAAATACCTGCCTATTTAGAGCTCTACATTTCTTATTTCTACCTTTCTGCCTAACATCTATTTCTCTCTGCTTTTCCTCCACAAATGTCTAGGCAATGGCATTTAAATTCAGTCCAATTAGGGTAGACACATGGTCAGCCATTTTCTAGTCCCCAAAATAATCTCCCTCCCTGTCTCTCTCTCTCTCTCTCTCTCACATGATGTGAAGCAAATTGCTCTTTGCCGGTAAGGAAAGTTTTAGGGGAGCCACGGCACCGGCAGCTCCTTCTTGGGGAGTATGCTGCGATGCTAGAAAAACTCCCTGAAAATCTGCAGCATATCCACAAAGGCAGCCTGGATTGCTGATGTCAGCAAGCAGTGGGGAATTAAGGGTCTGATTGGAGTCAGCGAGGGTGCCAGCCCTTGAGAAGCCCATCTGTAGAGAGTCAAAGCCCATTTTGGTGGCGCTGCTGCTTCCTTGGGTCAAAGTTAGGCTCCAGAATTGCATACTTCAGGGCAGCAGCACAAGGAAGCCCCGGGCAGCATCTGCTGTGCCTTTCCCAGCGCATGGGACGATGTGATCCTGGCAAAGGGGCGTCTGGCATGGCTCGCCAGCAGCTTTTCTCCCCTTCTGCCAGTTTCTCGACCTTCCTGGCACGTCTCGATTTTCTTGCCCCTCACCTGAGCAAGAGTGCTGGCAAGTTTATGCTCCTTTTTCCAGGAGTAGTAGTACTCCACACACTGTGCCACGGTCTTAGTCTGGATCTGTTGTGAAGAGAAAAAGAAGGAGTCGAAAATGGTGTCGGGTGCACTGGGGAAAAAGTAGAATATGGAGTGAACTAGGAAGGAAAAGCATGAAGTAAATGGAGTAGGGTGTAAAATGAAATCAACATGGGGAAAGAGAGGCATCATGCAATGTCTTAAACCGTGTATTCTGCTAGGTGGTAATACACGCAATGCACAGATCAACAACAAATCCATCTAGCACAGTTCTTCTTTCCCCGCTTCCCTCCAGTTATGCCAGCACACCGTCTTGTGGAAGCAGCAGCAGACCTGTGCGACAAGTCTGACAGAAGAAAGCTTCATCTTCCAAAAGAGCTTGGAGAAAAGGGCTGGAGAGGCCGGATCATCCTTTTGACACAGGCTTTTGATGTCCCCTTTTGTTACTTCTTGAAGATACTTGGTACTTGAGAAGAGAGAGACTGAAGCCCAGGGCTTGTTCCCAGAAATAACCAAGCTTTCCTCCTGACGATCTGCTCGGGTAAAGAATGTCCCGTGGCTTTACCTGCTTCTGGATGAGATGAAAATCCTTGCCGTAGGTGTGGAAAGCCTTTTGGAAGGACTCCTTCTCCTCAGGTGTCCATCTATCAGAGCCTGGCAAGAAAAAGCAGCGGGTAGTAAACGCATCCCTTGATCCACACCAAGTAGATCCCACTGGCTGCCGAAAGAAACTGGTGGCAGGCCGTCATTCACGTGTGTGTACGTGTCTGCTCCCTCAGAAGGTCATGAAGACAAGAGCAGGCATTGCCCGGGGAGAAGGATTGGAAAAGAAGTAAAGCTGAAGGACTAGATGCTGGTGCTTCCCCACCCGCAGAGGAGACAAGACCTTGTGCTGGTGTTAAGCACAATTGCTTTAAGCAGAAACCCTTGCCACAACAATGAAGGGGACGGCAGCATCTGTCAGGGACGCAAGAAGCTCTGCTTTGCTTACCTGCGTAATGATAATCAGCCATGGGGTGGCCTTGAGGTGTTGCAGGCCCCTCTGAGAGCAGCATCTCCAGAGCCTCCTGCAAGATCAAGAGGGAAAAGGCTTTAGCCGCCCCACCACATTAAAAATGAGCCAAAAAATCACAGGTGCTGCCTTGCAGCTACTTAGCCTCTCCAGACATTCAAGCGACTGTATCCCATGTGGGTGAAACACTGTCATTTGCTCCAAGTCCCTGGTTTTTGCTGCCCAACCCTTTGATCCTGGTCCCCGAGAGTGGCCTTTTGCTCACCAACCTAAGGATTTTGCTGCTCCTGCAGCCAGAATGGCCTCAGCTGACTGAGGCTTCTGGGAATTTCCCCTCCAAATGTCTTAGAGAAGCCAGCTCTCCAGGCCATTTACAAGGCAGCAGGACCTTCCGCCGCCGCCTCCAGGAGGGAGATTCTCCCTGCTGGAGCCCTTTGGCCTCAGCCCTGACGCAGCTGGAGGAGACACAGCAGGCAGCAAGTGCTCTGCTCCCTGTTAAGACCCTTCTTCAAAGAGCAGCCAGGAAAGGCTGCCCCAGTGCCCGGGCCCTCTGCATTCCCGTGCCCTCTTCTCTGCGCCCAAACAGCCGCTTCTTACCGTAACGCTGCCGCGTGCCCGGTGCAGGCAGTGCAGGGCGCGCTCCAGGTTAGCTGCTGCCCCGGGAATGCCATGGGAGCTGGCCATGTCCAACAGTTCTCTTACTGCAAGCACAACAAAAAACCCACCGAAAGTCAGCCTTGAGGCCAGCAAGGGCAAAGACTGCCATGCAAGGCAGAAGGAAAGGCTGGGAGCTAAAGACAGCAGCTTGGAGAGTATGAAAAGGAGAGCAAAGCCAGGGCCAGCTGAACCAAGGGCCCACGCAGTGCTGGCTCTCCCTCCAAAGCAGCTTCTGTAAGAAGAAGTGGGGGCCAATCTGCGCTCTTCCAGTGGCAGACGGCCCTGACCAATTTGGAGAGCAAGGTGCTTGCTCTTGCTCCTTGCCTCTAACACTTCTACATGGGAAGATGGGCGAGACAAGGAGAGAAGCAGAGCCTGCAAAAGGCTGCCTTTTTACGCAAAAGGAGCCTTTTAAAGACCCAAGTAGCTCAGGGGTGGAAGAAAAGCTTGAAGCAAAGCTACCTCTGTCAGGTTTTTCCATGTCAGAGTCATCCTCCCCCCAGGGCTTCCAGACCAGGGTTGCAGGCTCTTCATCCTCACTTGGTGCTCTGCTCTGCAGCTCTGGCAGCTCAGCCTGAAAGTCGCTGCCAACATTGATGTGTCTAAAGGAAGAAGGAGGTGGAGGTGAGAAAGGCAAGTGGTCAAGAGAGCCTTCCTGTGCATCCACAGGCTTGAACCAACGCCACCCTGACTCTGAAAGAGCAGTTCTCCTCCTCGCCATTCTTCCAGTTTGCTGTCCTTTAACCCTATGCCAAAACTCACGGCTGAATCTGGGCTCTTGCTTTCCTTTTCATTGTGCCTCTCCTTTCCACCTGAAAGAGATCAAAGCAATGCTCCAGTTAAAAATCCTTCCTTCTCATCCTCATCATTGCAAAGCCCGAGCTCCTGTGTCCCAGCTCCTTTCTCTTTGCCGCCTTTTTGACATGGAATGTCCTAGGGAGGACCCTCTAGCAGTCAGCAGCTTCCTCAGGAGGGCAAGCACAAGGCCATGCACTACTCTCTTCACTCCCGGGGCCACTGAGAAGAGCCAAGACAATGGCAGGGGAGATGTGCCAGTGCAGGCTTAGGTTGGATAGAAGGAAAAGGTTCTTCAGCCAGAGGCTGCTTGGGCACTGCAACAGCCTCCCCAGGGAAGGGGGCACAGCACCAAGCCTGACTGAGCTCCAAAAGTGTTTGGACACTGCTCTTGGGCACAGGCCGTGATTGTTGAGGCTGCCCTGGGCAGGCCCTGGACTTGGGCTCAGTGATCTTTGAGAATCCCTTCCAAGCCAGGAAATTCTGTGCTACTGTGATTGTGCTCTTGAGGAGATGGCATTTGACGGCCGCCCCTGAGCATGAGGTAGAACCAGCCCTACGTGCACTGGAAAAAGAATCTAGAAAGATATTAAAATAGCATGGATCTATAAGCCATGGAACTACGTCAGTATATAAGAATTGCTGATCCCAGATGGTTTTTGAAGTTGAAAGCCTGTGTTTGAGGAGAAGCCCAGTCAAATGCTTCTATGCCCTGAACGACAGGGATGCCAGAGGAGAAGTGCCATCATTCTGGTGTTTGAAGCTTTGGAGCGGGTGTGAGCAGAGTCAGGGCATAAGGGGATTTGTTGACACTGAAGCCCTGAAGTGCTCAGCCACAAACAATTTGTTTTGGGGTCAGCACAAGATAGTTTGAGGACTGAAATGGGTGCCAAGAACTTTTAATCAGGTCATCCGTGGACGAGGATCTGCAACTGCACTGGGACACCTCTCTAGGTCCTCTATGGAAAGGTCTGTGTTTCCCCTGGAGGCAACATGATTCCTTCAGAAGCTGCAGCCTGCTTTCACGTGGAAGCTCGTCTGGGGAAAGTGAGCACGCAGCCTGTGTGTCGTGCTTGGTGGGAGAGGCAGCTGGAGCCTCCTGCCCCTGTGCTAGTGCTTTGAGGGCAAACGGGGATTTTCTTACCTTGGACGGTTCCCAAGTGCTCTGGGGATGCCCGGAGGCAGACGAGGAGACCAGGACGTCGGTGCAGAGGCCGGGTCTGGCGCTGAGTGCAGAAGGCGGCTGGTCAGGGACAGCCCAGGAGCTGATCCTGCAGCTGCTGCTCCAGCGCTGCTCTACCAGCGTTCCAGCAAGGGCCGCAGGAGCAGGAGACAACGACAGTTGCTATGGGCACAGCCCAACATTCCATCTAGAACCCCAGGGGAGCCATGGGACAGAAAGAGGCATGGGCCGCCTCTGGCCCTTGTACTTCTTCTGCTGCAAGTTTGCTCTGAGATGCTTCCCATTGGGCCTTTTCTCCTCAGTCGTCTGATGAGACGGGCAAAAGCAGTGCAGGGACAGCCCTGGGTCTTCCCGGTGCTTCTCTGCAAGGTGCCTCCAGCTGAACGTGCACAGGAGCCTGCCTCTGTGCAAGGGCCCAGACCTCATCTCCTGCCCTGGAGAACCAGAAGGGCTCCTCCCACTGGCTCTCCTCCAGCTCTGAGAGGAGCTGGAATTTGCAAGTTGTCCAGCGCAGAGCCAACTCTAGAGCTTCCTCTCAAAGTGGAGCCATTCATCCTGCCCCCTTTCTCAAGTCTCCTTTTGCTGCCCAATAATGTCACTGCATGTTTTCCCTCCTTTGGGCCTCTGAGCTGGTCTCTCACCTCATCACTCCTCCCTTGAAACTTGGAGAAACAGGATGTTTTTCAGGGCAACTGATGGGGACACACACACACACACACAGGGACAGCACACGGGCATTTCTCTAGCAAACATTCGTGCAGAATTTCTATAGCCCTCTTCCAGCTCCCTTGGAGAAGCTCGGTGTTTGTCCCCAAAAGACTCTGCCATTCCTCTAAGAAAGCAACACTAACAGAATTCCCTTTCCACACTGCTGGCCTTCACATTGGTTTTAATGCCTAGATCCCAGATATGACAAAACCCAGGCAGCTTTGCTGCTTTCCTGCCTGTCGTTAAGGAAAAGCAAATCTTGCTTCAGTCCCAATCTTGCTTCCTTCCCAGCCTGCACCTTACCCACTGGCCAGCAAACTGAGGGGGCAGCTGGAACAAGTCCCACTGCAAGGCAGATACTTTGTAGCATCCAAAGCCCACCTGCACCGCCTCCATCAGACAAGGGCAAGCTTCCCTCGGCTTCCCAGAAGCAGCCTGGAAATTGCCCCCTCCCTCGCCCCCTCTCCACCCTCCACAGCCCCTGCCACCAAAGCCTTGCTAGGCAGGGCCATTTGCTGGCCTCGAAGAAAGAGTGCCTTTGATTCTTCTTTGGCGCAAGTGCCCGAGCTGTGAGAAGTCAGAGGATAATGATCACACCCGCTCTGCTTTAGCTAAGGAGATTGCTGGAGGCCCAGAGCGGGACACTGGTCCTTTCGAGAGAAACTGAAACTGAACTAGCCATGCCTTTGTGGCACATGCGGATAGGAATTGGATAGAATCGGAGGGCTTAGAAACGTCCTCCAAGGTGGTCAGCTTCATCAGTCCCCCAAAATGAAACAAAGTTATGTTACTGGGCTCCAAAAAGGACTAAAGCCGCTGCTTTTATGCCAGAAAATATGGTGAGACCAGACCACTCATCTAGATCCAATTCCGTGAATTAAACAAAGCCTCCCTTTCCACTCCCAGCTGAGATGTTGAGGAATCAAAGGCAGACGCCCCAGCCTTATTTCACTGGCAGTAAAGGAGACACACCTCAGTAAGTCCTGCCAGCTGAGCAAGGGGCTGGGCCCGGGGAAGGTGGCGCCTGCCCAGATTCTTCTCTCAGGGCAAGTGCTGTCTTTGCAACACCAGGCAAATGGAACAAACATTGCCGGAGTGTTTTCATACAGACAGAAAGACAAAATGGAACAAACTTTGGTTTAATGATAAAGACCCATTGGCTCTCAACAAAGGCAAAAATGACAAAAGGCAGAGCATAGACAACACCCAACCTTTGAAATTTATTGATAAATCTAATAAAACTAATGAATCTTAAATAATACTAATGGATCTTAACGACTAAATTGAGGAGATTCCTATCATGTCAACTAACTAAGTAGAAGATTAAACTACCCTAAAAGCTTAAAAAACAGTCCTATTCCTATCTAGTCCTATTGATACCTAACTCTTGCTAGCCCTGGACAACCTGCAGGGTTGTCTAATTTCAAAGTCTTTTCTTCTTGGCGAGAGGCTCTGCTGCCTTCCGAGGCCGATGTCTTCTCCTGTGGTTGTTCCTTTCCTTCACGGTTTCAAACACCCTGCAAGATAGGAAACAAACCATCCATTGCTCACTTTAGTACACACCATGAAACCAAGTGCCGAGATCTCCGTTTGAGTAGGAATTTCTGTCTTTTCGGGCAGTGGCACATTTGTGAATTGATCAGCACCATGAGTCTGATCGTTCTACTTTCAATGCCTTGAAATGTCTTCCTCCTTTTGCTGCATCCTCTTTTGAATTTGATCAGCAGCATCAAACCAAGCTTTGATGGATCTATTCCTACTTGTATGAACTGTGTCTTGTTGGGGCACGGCAAGGTTTCATTGTGAAGGCTGGGTTTTACCTAAGCTCTTTGGGTTTGAGGTGGGTGTTAAGCTTGACCACGGCTGCCGGGGGCGATGCTGCAAGTGCCCCCAGCTTCCCCTGCGGTGCCTTTGAAAAGGGTCAGCCTGTTTTAGTCCAAAGGCGCAGCTTTGAGCAGAAAGAGGAGGAACTTCCGCACCGTTTGCACTGCCCGCAGGGAAAGGGGCCTCCCGCCGAGCGGGGCGGCTGGCGCGCTTGGCAGCAGGGACACTCGGCGCTGCGAGCCCTCTTGCGGCTTCTCTTCCCTGTCTCCCCGTTCTCCTTTCTGGGAGGGCTTTTCCTCCTCTTTGCTTTGCCCACACTCTGGAAATCAAAGAGTCCTTATCAATGCTTCCTTCCTCTCACAAAGCTGGAAACCAGAGCATCCAGCACAAAAATCTATCGGCTTAAGCAAATCCTTCCAGACCCTCAAGAGCTGAGAAAACGGCTGCCTTTGCCAATGGGCTGCGGCGGGCTGCCAACCCAGAGCTTGGAGGAAAATACTCCTCTTTTCTACAGGCCAAAGGGGTGGGATAAATACCTGCCTATTTAGAGCTCTACATTTCTTATTTCTACCTTTCTGCCTAACATCTATTTCTCTCTGCTTTTCCTCCACAAATGTCTAGGCAATGGCATTTAAATTCAGTCCAATTAGGGTAGACACATGGTTAGCCATTTTCTAGTCCCCAAAATAATCTCCCTCCCTGTCTCTCTCTCTCTCTCTCTCTCACATGATGTGAAGCAAATTGCTCTTTGCCGGTAAGGAAAGTTTTAGGGGAGCCACGGCACCGGCAGCTCCTTCTTGGGGAGTATGCTGCGATGCTAGAAAAACTCCCTGAAAATCTGCAGCATATCCACAAAGGCAGCCTGGATTGCTGATGTCAGCAAGCAGTGGGGAATTAAGGGTCTGATTGGAGTCAGCGAGGGTGCCAGCCCTTGAGAAGCCCATCTGTAGAGAGTCAAAGCCCATTTTGGTGGCGCTGCTGCTTCCTTGGGTCAAAGTTAGGCTCCAGAATTGCATACTTCAGGGCAGCAGCACAAGGAAGCCCCGGGCAGCATCTGCTGTGCCTTTCCCAGCGCATGGGACGATGTGATCCTGGCAAAGGGGCGTCTGGCATGGCTCGCCAGCAGCTTTTCTCCCCTTCTGCCAGTTTCTCGACCTTCCTGGCACGTCTCGATTTTCTTGCCCCTCACCTGAGCAAGAGTGCTGGCAAGTTTATGCTCCTTTTTCCAGGAGTAGTAGTACTCCACACACTGTGCCACGGTCTTAGTCTGGATCTGTTGTGAAGAGAAAAAGAAGGAGTCGAAAATGGTGTCGGGTGCACTGGGGAAAAAGTAGAATATGGAGTGAACTAGGAAGGAAAAGCATGAAGTAAATGGAGTAGGGTGTAAAATGAAATCAGCATGGGGAAAGAGAGGCATCATGCAATGTCTTAAACCGTGTATTCTGCTAGGTGGTAATACACGCAATGCACAGATCAACAACAAATCCATCTAGCACAGTTCTTCTTTCCCCGCTTCACTCCAGTTATGCCAGCACATAGCTTTATCTTTGTGAAGGCATGCCAGGCAGAGAATACTAGAAGCTGTCATCAACATCCTGCTAGAGCAGAGTCCTAAAGGAAATGTCACAAAAAGTAGCAGAATAGGAGAAAAAGAAAATCCTGCTAGAATTGTGTGGGAACATAGGACATCTCTCTAGCTGTCCAGAATGGCCAAGACCCTTGCCAGGAGGCTCAGAAGCCCTGGCACGGAGCCCAAAATACCTGTAGTTTTGATTATGACCCATGGAGCAAATTTAGAACCCTATATGAAGATCAGCAAGCCACAACACTTTAGGTAAAGTAATAGTGAAGTTATCACAGAGTGGAAAAGTAGATTTTGGGGTTTCTAGAATGGGAGTTCAGGAGGCAAGATGGAGGGATCTGGGTGAGTCCAGCCTTTCTCCTTCTTCTTCTTGGCCTCCATCTTCTGCTGTGATGTTGGCACTTTTAGATTGGTTTAGAGTAGAAGCTCACTGTCAACATAGGTGATAAGTATTAGAAAGTGATTGTAAACATTATATATGTAGTTTTTAGTATAAAAACATAACACCACCCTGGGGGCAGGCAGTGTGCCTAGAACTGTCCTGCTGGACAGAGCTCAGCAGAGTAAGAGAAAATTTTTTATAGATAAGACGCAATAAACAACCTTGAGACCAAGAACTGAAAAGCTCCGACTCATTCTTCAAGCACTCAAGCTGAGGAAAGAGACTTTTAACATTTCTCAAAGTCACGGTGACCAGCAAAAGATCCTGAAAGAATTGTACAACAGCAGTTGTATGATAACTTAAAGCTGAATTTGTTTATTGGTTGACTTTTAACTAATGTGGTCATTTATGCTGCACTAAGGCAGCAACATTCCCTAAACCAGTATTTGAATGAATATGTTGTTGCAATGGAGCTGACTTTTAAATTTTTATGTATCCAAATGGACACCATTACATTGCCTAATAAACAGAATTTTGAGCAAGAACAATTTTGTTCTAAAATGACAAGGACAAAACATCTTTGTGTTTCAAAGTCGTATGTAATTTACATCACATTTTAAACAAAATTGTTCTTCCACTGGTGCAACCTAAGTAAGCTCACAGAGTTCATCAGTACAATACTCAATCTTCATTCCACGTCAGTTAAAAGTTATTACAACAGAATTAAGATCGTTTCTTCAAACATGCTATGGAATCAATAGTCTACGAATTGCAAATACTGCCTGATTATCTAAGTACTTCCATTTTTAATGCATAATTTAATGTGCATACTATATATATATATAATAGTATTAATAATGATGATTTTATATATATAAATATATATATATTTATATATATATATATATATATATATATAAAAAATCATCATTACTATTACTATTACTATTATTCTCCTCCACTTGTAAGGCCACAGGAAAGGAACAGTAATTTATCCCAACACATATAAGAAATTTGCAGAGAACTAGATTGAAGTCATACCTCTTGGAGTAACCCTCTTTTTACCCTTTGATTTTGATAAAGGCTGGCTGTGCACATGATACAATGAGGAGCTTGCCTCTTCAGAAAGGTGAATTTTCTTCCCTTTTTTACAGTATCATGGTTGCACCTTAAATCTGTGTGGAAGCCTAGGGGCCTACCATTGGAACTTTAACCTCAGGGCAAAGATGACCAAGGTCAAAGAGAGATACTTCTCAGAATGCAATAGTCTCGTCCATGGGCATTTGCAGGCTCATGCTGATGCAGCAGGTTTTGTTGGTATCACCCAGTTCAACTGCCATTTTTTCCTTCTATGTACACACCCTAGAATGTTCTCCCCTCACTTGTCACCTATTGGTCCTGGCTTACTGTGTTGCTCCACGCCTTATTCCTCCCATCTAAAACCCTGTGTCCTCGGCCCCATTTTGTCTCTGTCCCTAGACCCTCTTCAGTGCAATAAACAATGTCTGGAGTTCAACACAAAGACCCGTCTCTTGCCTCATTCGTCAGCAGTTTAAGCAAGCGTGCTCTGGGCTCTGGGAGTGCAGCTCACTCACAGAGGCTAGTTGCAGACATGCCGCAACAAATCTGTGTATAACTCCAAATCTCAATCATTTCTTCTTGAGATCTTGCTCCCAGGACACATTTTTCTTTTCCTTTCTGTGGGGAAACTTCTCACACATTTCTTGGATGCTGGTTGCTCTGCATGTATGTCTACACTGCTGCCTTTATAACCTTTTGGAAATTATCAGAGCTAGTAGGATTCACCCAGCAGCAGGAGCTGATGCAGCCTGGGAACGTGCTGATTTACAGAGGCTTCTGGCTTCCCAGGTGAAGCCAAGGCAAGCCCTGCTGCTGCTGCTGCTGCTGCTGCTGCTGCTGCTGTGCCAGAAAGCCCCGGCTGAGCAGGGATGGCACCACTGTGCCTTGGGCTGTTTCTCCTTCCAGAGCTGGGCGGTGCTTTTGAGGCAGTAATGACAGCTGGTGGGAGAAGGAAGGGGCCTTTTCCTGCACCAGAACTTATGGATGCACTAGGGCCACCTTCAGGGAGACTGTCGGCCCCCAGCAAGTAAAGCAGAGGGACACAGCTGGAAAACGCTTCCTTTGGAGCCTTCCTGTCTCTTGGAAAAGAAAGGAGACACGTGACAGGAGGAGCAGCAGGGGCCGGTCCCTCCTCCTTGCCTGCAGTGAGGGGCGGCTGCCGCTGGGCGGCGCCATGAAAAGGGAGCGCCCCTGCGCGGGGCGGGCGGGGCGGGGCAGCCGCCAGGGGGCGCCCGGGGCGGGCCGGGGCCCCTCTGTGAGGGAGGAGAGCCTCGGGCAGCTGCGCAGCCACCGACGGGACTGTCCGTCCGCAAGGCACAGCGCCAGGGCAAAGCTTCGCTTCAGCGCACGCTGACCGGCAAGGGAACCTTCCCATGGAGTGCAGGATTTAGCTGTTTTCATTCCCAGTCCTGTGCTGAGCTAGCAGGCCACAAAGCCTCCTCAAGCACAGGTGCCTCCTCTCCAGGCTTCCTGCACTTCCTTTGCTGACAGGGTCCACTCAGGCACCCTGGGAGCAGGCTCAGCTGATGTTACAAAGCAATGCTGTCCAAAAAGAAAAAAAGGCAAAAGCCAAACCAGAAGGGAACTATTAGTTCCCAGGCTGAATTCCTCACAGGCGGAGGCAGGATTCCTCTGCTTCCTCAGAAAGATGCAGAAACAGGACACGAGGACACTGTGCCCCTTACCTTCATGTCCAGGACCTTGCTATTGCAGGCCAGCATAGCTCACAATGCTATTCACCCCTTTAGCCAGGTGTCTTCAGCTTGTTGGGGTTTTCCCCTGAGAGCAGCCTGAGAATGCTGCTTGCTCTCCCAAGGCTTTGTTCCTGCCAGGAAACCCCACAGACTCACTTAGCTTCCTTCTTTCTATCACAAGGCCCAGGTGAGCTGCCAAGAGGATGAGCAGTGTAAGCCATTCCTCAGCAAATGCCAATCCCTGTAAGAAATGCTGATTCCAGTGGGATTTCCAAGTGTTGTTCTCAAGAGCACTGAAGTTCAGGGTTTCAGCAAGCAGCTTGGCTCTTGCGGTTTGTTTTGAGGATCCCTGCGGAGTCCTTGGGGGCCCCCTTAGCTTTATGTTGGCTGGTAGCAGGCAGGCAGGCAAGGAGACTCCACAAGGCTTCTGAGTATGATAATTATAGGAGGGTTTATTGGGGGTGCCACCCCAGGAGCAGCATGGTTTCTGAGGGAGAAGAGAGGGAGGGTGAGAAAGGGAGAAATGGGCCAAGAGACAGTCTGGTCTCCCTTGCACATCTTAACAGCGAGATTCAAAGTAGGTGAGGAATAAAACTCGGGTCAGTGGGATTACAGATACATGATACTTCAGGGGAGGGTCACAGGCTTGGAATAAACGGAACATTTTCAAGGGGTGAAACAGCATACCATTTAACTAAAATGAAACAGCACAGTCTGTCTCCACTGTGCTGGCAGAAAGCACTTTTGCTAAGACATAGGATGTAGAAAGTAGAGGAAAAAATTGGTTGGAAACTCTTGGGGTTGGGGGTAGGCTGCTAGAGCTTTCTGTTGCTTTCCTTAGAGGAAATAGGGGCGTTTTGTGAATGGTGGGCAGAAAACGGTATGCAGGCACTGGGGACTGATTTGTAAGCAGTGCATGTTTGAAACTATTCCCTGATGTCTAGCCTGGAGGAAATGGAGGTGACCCAGCAACATTTTAAAGATTGGGGATTATGACACCAGTGAGGCGCAAATGTGGTGTCTGTGGATCCAAAGGGGTTCCTCATCTAATCAGACATTTCTTGAGAATTGTCCTGACTTTCAGTCTGACACACAGAGGGAATCTGCATCAGGACAATATGCAGCCTCCCACACGTCACATGTGGTGCCTGACCAGCTGCTCTCTCCGCTACACTTGCTGGGCTCATGCCAGTGGTGGTCCTGGGGCTGGGAAACACCTGGACTTGTGTAGAGCCCATCCAAAATGCTACCATGGCTGCAAAAGCAGGCAAAGAGCAAAAGCCCAGATCTTTCTCCATTCTTTTTAGTTTTTAACTAAGAAAGAAAATCACAAGTGGTTTTCCAGGCACTTGCTGCTAATGATGAAGCAATTATTTTTAGGAGGGAGACAAAAACTGGTTTCAAAGGCAGAGGAGAGGAGGGGGAAGGAAGCTTCCGAACTTTGGAAAGCTTGTGGTGGCTCTGTTTTCCTCAGGTGTGCCCACCAGCTGGACCACCCATTTGGTCTCTGCCTCATAACTCCCTTTTAAGTGGGACTTGCCCATTTTGTCACACTGGTTTCCTCCTCCCATCAGCTTCTACATTGTCCTACACTGGGATTTTACGTTCTTTTCCTTCTTCCTGTGTGTCCATTAGAGTCATATCCCTGTGACTGCCAGATGCCTACTGCAGGGAAGCTGCCAGAAGTGAGGCACAGGCCCCAAAGGCTTCTTTGAGGTGCCGTCATTGTGCAGCAGCAGTGTGCTGCGTCTGCAGCAGGTTGGTTACTTGGCTTTTTCTCCCCACTCAGGTGTCATTCTTCCTTCAGCAAGGCCTACAATTTGCTGGTTGATGTTAGCCATGCAGCAAACGGGCAGGAATGACAGGCATTCCAATGGAGGGAACTTTCCGGGATACGAGCAAAGCACAATTTCATCCACAGAATTTAAGCAATTCTTCTTGGTTTTAGTCAGAAGTGCTGCTGGGCAGAAGGGCACGTGGCCTTTGGTTTCCTCACATCCTGGCTCTTTCTCTGAGTCCAGCTTGGTACACAAGGTGTATGGGCTTGGTGCCTGTTTTGTGTTACTCTTGGATCCTTTCAGCTGTGGGTTACGGACTGCAAGGGGGTTTTGTGCTGCTTTGGGGCAGAGGAGAACTTTCTGGGCTATTCTTTTGCGTTAGCTGTAGAGAAGGTTTGGTTGCTATGCATGGATTCACCGACCAACCCACAGCAGCTGCTATTGTGATGTCAGCAGAGGGCTGCCACGTCACAGCCTTGTCAGCAGGAGGTTGTTCTGCTGCCTGCAAGGCCTCAGCGTCCAGAGCAGCTCTTGGCACGCTCGGTGCAGGAGGATCACCTCGACTGAGCTGTTCTCAGCTTACAGCGGGTGTTCTTCTGCTTCTGTATTTTCTTGCACAGTCCGTGGACTCGTGCAAGTGTCCTGTTTTTCCCTTTTTCCCTTGCACGGTCTCAAAACCTGTGCAAGTAGGGTTTTGTTTCCATTTTTGTTTCCCGGCCTACGGACTCGAGCAGCACTGCTCAAGCGATGGAGCGAGTCCGTAGAGCATTCAGCAGTGCCTTTTCATTGGCGGCTTCTCGGAAAGCTTTTCGTCGTTTGACTGGTAAATAGAAGATTTTTTCCTTGGGGCAGCGTGTTGGAAAAACAAGGGCATCAAGATGCCATAGGCTTGGTAAAGTTCCTGTCAACAGCTTCAGCTGAAAAGGGGTGTCTCTGGCCCAGCAGGGTGTAGGAACTTCCAAAATGCAGACTGGGAGAGCTTTGCAGGCATCCTTCTAAAAACTGTGCACTTCTCTGCAGAACTGAGGAAGAGCATCTTTTTTCTGCATTCCCTCCTTAAAGGATGTGCCTGTCTAACTGGGCCCCTCTGTGTGCTACAAGAGCCACTGGCTTTGCGCTGAAGGGCAAAGTGCCGAGCAGTTTGTGTGTGCTCCTGAAGCCCGGAGCTGGGCCTGTGCTGTGTCCCAACAGCGCTGCAAGTGCTAAGAGGGGTTTGCTGGAAGCTTTTGTGGGCAATTGTTTACAGCAACCACGTGGGACATCCTGCATGCAATGTACAAAAAGAAAAAGCAAGTCCAGGAAAGAGAGGAGAAAAAAGCTGCTTTAGCTGTAGGCTGGACAATGAGCTCCCATGCAGGCACTGACTGCTAAGGAACAATTTGCATCTTCACGACCAAGTTCCTAGTTCCTTAGTGGCAAAGCCAAGCCAAAGGTAGACACAGCCTAGGGTACTGGTTTGCAGTCCTGCTTGCTGCGCTAAAGAAGTGTTGCTCCGGGAGGGATGTTGTGAAAGGAAAATGCTCTCTGCTTGGGTGGACTTGTTCTGTGGGATTCCTCAGCACAAACAGTTTTCTAAGAGTGCCTGGTTCATTTTCCCTTGCCCCCGGCAGGTTGCATCAGGCGTGGAAGGAGTGAACGGCAGGGTTCGGTGAGTGGGAAGGGCACCCTTGAAATTCCTGCTGTCTGAGGATTGTGGAGAAAGCTGTGGGCTTGGCCTGGCAGGCCGAAGGAAAGTCCACATCAAAGTCTGCATGAACATGACCAGAAGGATTCCATCAGTTTCCTCCTTTTCCACTGAAGAGCTTTGAACTAATGAAAGTCAAGCTTTGCAGACAGGAGGCTGCATGCTAATTATAGCCTAGCTAAAGTAGCTCCTTCAGAAGCATGTGCAATCCTGTCTAAACATTCGTCTCATTAGCCCACTTGAATTGAGTTTTAATGAGTGAGCATCCCACTTTTATCCAAATTCATGACTTCTCTTCAGGACATCTGGGGATAGAGCTCAGGAGAAGTCAGGTTCCAAATGACAGGCTCCTCCCTGTCCCTCATGCTGCTGCCTGTCTGCAGAGCAGCACCGCAGCAGCAGAACCTGCTCTGGCTCGCTCTCTTCCTCCAGAGGCTAAAGGGGAGGCAAAGGACAACAAAGGTGTTGTCAGTCCAGGGCCTGAGCATACTGCAGCAATCAGTGGCAGCTTTGGTTGGTTCAGTGCAAAGCTTTGGTGCAGTGCAGGGCTGCAAGTTTCTGAGCAGGCAGCACTTGCCTGAGGATGCTGTGGGCTGGAGTCCTGCCATGACCTAGCTCTTCAGCCCAGCCACGGACCACCCACGCGAAATGGCATCTGAACTTTCACATGCAGGCATCATTGTCCTGGCATTCTCACAGGGACTGTGAACTTCCCTTGGTGTCAGATATGCGGTAGCATGATGTCCTTTAGGGCCACTGCTGTGAAAGGCAGCCCCTTTGTGCCCAGAGTCTGTGCAGGCTCCCTGCTGTCAGCAGAGAGAGAGGTCCCAAGGCACAGTTCACAGCCTTGTGGGGTGTGGAGGAGCCACTGTTGCCTGCAGGGACCTACCCCTCTCCACGCCCTAGCTAGGTAGCTACAGGCACTGCTTCGACTGCACCCTTAACTTGGACGTGACCCACGTTTGTTGAGAAGACTCCTGAGCAGCTCTGCGTGGCAGAGACAAGGTCTGTCTGTGAAGGGCTGGAATGCAGTTCCTATTGGCTGCTCTCTAAGGCCTGAAATCCTGAGGGGAAGCCACTTGAGCAGAGCAGAGCAGGGGAATGTTCCCTGCTTCTACTCAGACACTTCCAGAGCAACTCAAGGGTTACTTGGGACATAAACACCACAGAAATACCACATGAGCAGCCCCACACATGAGCTTTTGCCTTCAGGTGAGCTGTGTCACTGCTTGCTGCTTCTGCCAGCTCTCAGGAGCCAACTTGCCTGCTCCTTATTGCTTGTTTGTGCTTTTTCCCTGCCCATTCCTTGCAGGCCCCGCTAGGAGAGGTTCTTGCCAGTCAGGACTCCTCGGCCCAGGCAGGAAAGGCGGAGCGGCAGGAGAGCACGGATGCGGTGCGCGGCATCCAGGAATTCAGGTGTGTGTGTTAAGCTTTTTCGCTTTCTCTCAGCAAGGGTGGGCATTGCTGGGCTTTAGGAAGCCAAGTGTCAAAGAACAAATTTGGCTTTCTCATCCTTTGACTTGCTCAGCACAGACAGGGGAAGGCAGCCCAGGGCAGGTCTGGCTGCTGACCCAGCTAGAGCAGAGCTGCCTGCTGGGACTCACTTCTTAAACCTTGACAAAAAGCATTCTGAACTAGACCAGAGTAAAAAGCAAGGGAGGTTCAGGCTGGCCTTAAGGACAGCAAAGCATTGAACTGCAAAGGCAGTCATGCAGCAGAACAAGCGCCTCAGAGAGCTTGTGCAGATTCCACCCCTGGAAATTCAAAAGTCCCAGATGGACAGAGCCTTTAGCAGCCTGTCCAGGTGCTAACCCCAAGTGCTTGGAACTGAAGACTGGGCTAGATGCTTCCTAGGGTCTCTGCCAGCCTAAACCATCCTTTGATAATTGGATTGGGAAATCATACCCTCCTCCTCCCCAAGTTATAGCTTGCAGGCTCTTTCCTTATTTCACTAGTGAGAGCAATAGGAATGGTGGGAGTATTCATCTGGACTTCCCAAGCCAAAGAAAAGCTTTTGCAAGTCTGGTATCCACTGTAATGAGAAAGGAGCAGGCAGGAAGCTCTGTAATCAGCAGGCAGGAAGCTGTTATACTGAGAGTACCTGAGCTTTCTGGAAATGTTCTGTGGCTTCTGGAAGCTAGTTTGACTTCCTCAGTGGTGACTCTTTGACCAGCACGAACGACAGAGATGCTGGTCTAGGAAGGGAATTGCAGCATTCTCTGGAGGTGGAAGTAGAGGGCTGTTGGAAGCCCCTGAGACTGCCTTACGTGGGACATGGTATGTAGTCCTGCTCTTGCAAGGAGACTGTGTTGCAATTAAAGGCTTGTTTGTCTGTTTGCTTGTCGTAGATGGAAGGAGTTGGCTGCATTTGAGAGACAGTGCCACTCCTCACTAGAGACGGTGTCTGAAGTGGTGGCACAGACAGAGGAGGAATGGCAGCCTCAAAGGGATCTGCTGAAGGAAGCCGTTCCTCTGGTAGTGCCAAAGGTACGCTCCCCTTGTTCCTAGGCAGCACTTGTGGGAGAGGGATTTGTCCTGGCAAGACCCCCCCGAATGCTGCTTCTGGCAGCAAGCTGAGACAGAGACTGTGCTGTTGTTGTTGTTGTTCCTCTTGAAAAATGGTGCCCCCCCACTTCCAGGTTTGCCGCCCACAGCGGCCAGCCCGCAGGGGTCTGGAGAAGCTGCTCCAGGAGTTCTCTCGCCAAGGGCACACACTGTCCCAGGTGTGCAGAGAGAAGGCGGTGCTGGCGCAAGAGAATGCTGCCCTGGAAGCCCGACTGGCAGCCACAGAGCGGGACCTACGAGGCCTTTCAGAGCAGCTGGCAGAGGCCAGGTAAGGGCAGGGAGGAGACCCTGGGTGGGACATTATTGAAGGTCTGTAATTACAAAGGTGCTGGGCATGATGTCAGGATTTACAGCCTGCTGTGTGCTCTCCAGGTGGTTCTCACACAGAGTATAAAGGAGACACAAGCAAAGAGAAAAGGATACTGTCATCCGAATGTTTTTTTTTTCTGCCAGCTCAAGCACTCAAAGCACTTTTTGGGCACCTGCTTGGGACCCCTTGCACAGTCCTACACTTTGCACGAGAGCAAAGCAAGCCAACTTGGCAATGAATTGAATAGCAGGGAAACTGAGCAGATGTTTGCAGAAAACGGAAGTTTCCCTCCGGTTTTGCTTTCTCCTTGGGTGCAGCTGATAGTCGATTTTTCCACGACAAGCAGTTTGCCATGGGATTTTTGAAATTCAAGGCTCTTCCATGTGATTGTTGTGAGGAGGGTGCTGACGCTTCAGGTGAAGCTGGAGGGTCATGCTGAAAATCTTGAGAGCCTTCAGAGCTCACTCTTGTGAAGTATAGTGCCGGAGCAACATCGGCTTACAAACAGCAGCAGCAGCAGCAGCAGAAGGGAAAGGCCTTGTGACTTCTTGACATTGTCTGGGCATTCTTGATGAGCGCTGATTCTTGCCCACTTGTCCGCCCACCTGTGTAACCTGTCAAGGTCCCTTTGGCTGCTGCTTCTTCCTTTTTAAAGAGTGCCAAGATATTTGGGCACTGCTGGCTTAGTTAGCCAAAAATAAAGGTAGCGAGTGGTCTTGTTCATCAAATTCCAGTCATTTAAATGGCAGGAAACGGTCCCTACCCTGAGATAGTTCTTGTTCAGATAAAAACCTAGTTCTGCTTCCCTACTCATGCTGCTGAAAGCCGGAGGCTTCACTATATCGTTTGGTGAATTCCCTTAGTCCCTTTGACTCAGAGAGTGCCTGGCAAACAAAGTACCGATCCGTACACAATGAATGGCATGAAACATTGACGACTCAGCCGGGAGAGCACTGTTCTGTCCCCCTGCAGAGTGACTTGGAAGTGCTGATGTGCTCAGGGCTGTGAGCAGAGGCTGGGCTTTTGCTCCTTTGCAGATACATGGTGGGCACAGCCACGTGTCAGGCAACAGCAATTTGAGCTTTGGCTGCTGAGATCAAGCTCAGCTGGGCTAGGTCATGAGGGAAGGCTGCCCAGTCACCTGGAGGGGCCTGCTTTACTATGTGAAGTGGTAAAATAGTCCTGCTGTCTCTGAGTTTCCATGCAAGGCATTTTCCATACTAAGGTGTAGGGATCTTAAGGCACAGGTTACTGGAGAAACTATCCCTGTGTGCCAGGAACAATTGCTCTTCATCTTCACACCTTGTAGGTCAGAGAAGGAGAGCCTGAAAAGCAGCCTGCTGGAGGCTCAGCAGCACATATCGGAGCTGGAGATGGCCAGGAGCCGTGTGCAAGCCCAAGTGCGCACAGCCACGCAGGCCCAGGAGGCCATGCTCGGTGAGAGCCTCGTGCGCTTTGTTTCTGCTGATGGCCGGGCCTAGTGCAGTTGCTCCCAAGCCAGCTCAGTCCGCAAGGCTCCTGAGGAGTGAAGGAGCTGAGGGCAGGTCCCTCCTTGCCTGAAACTGAAAGGGCTTCACTTCAGCACATTCCTCTGCTTGTGGAGTCTCTGACTCTTGCCATGTGTCATGTTTGCAGAGGATGTGAGGGGCCTTCGTCGTGAGCTGCTGGCTCTAAGATCTCTCAGCCAGCAGCAAAGTGAACGCATGGCTCAACAGCTCTGCTGGGCAGAGGAGCAGTGCGGGAAGGCTCTAAGACTCTGGCAATCTGCTCAGCAAGTGGAAGAAAAAAAGCTCCTGCAAAAACTGGTAAGAAACAATACACACCTGAAGATTTCAGGCAACTTTGGAGGGCTGGCTTAGCAGAAGAGCAGCCTGAGTATGTGACATGGCGGCAAGCATCTGCTGTGGGCTATACCTTGCTGAGCCAGGCAGCAGGGGGCTTCAAGGGCTCATAGTCCAAGGTCTGTGAAGAGCCAGAGGATAATGCTGGGATAGTATATGCAGCCACAGGTTCAGGATGGGCATAACCTGGAGGCTGGTGGACCCACCACCCAAAGCATGGCAGCGAAGGGGCAGGATCTTCCCCACAGCCTCGTGCCATGCAGCAGACGGCTGCTGAGCTTGCTGCCAACTGCAGTGCCAGCAACTGGGTTCCTTGCTTTCTGTCCTTCCATGGTGGATGGACAGTTGTCTTCCCTTTGAGCCTGAAGCAGATGCAACAGGCCCCATGTTGCTGGTGTTTCAGCTGGTGGCCTGCCTAGTGACTGGGTCATCGAGGTGCTGGCCTCATCCTCTTCCTGCAGTCCATCTGCAGCTCTTCCTTGATCAAAGGGCAGAGGGACTTTGAGAACAGAGCCTCTGAGAAGAGGCAGAAATCCTGAGGAGAGAAGGGCCAGACAACAGGAAGCCAACAGAGCAGGGAAGAAAGGTGGCATCTCCTTCCTTCCACCTGCTGACACTCCCTCTAACTTTTGGGTTAGAACAGCATTGCTGGAGGGCACAAAGTCACTTCTAATGTGCACTTTTCAAGTGGGGAGGGGGGGGGTTGTTGGAGGGTTGAAGCTTCCATTTTTTTCTTTGGAGATCATTGCAGGGACTTCATCTGGAACTGTCTCTCCCCCTCATCAGGAGAGACAACTGGAACAACAGCATTTGGAGGCACTGGAGCAGCTGAAGGAACGGGCAAACTTCCTGGCTGAGGTACAGAGAGAGCAGGAGAAATGAAGCAGGAAATTGCCATCATGCAAGCTGAACAAGAAAAGATACCAAGCAGAGCCAGTCAAGAGGCACAGATTGTGGAAAGAGAGTTTGTGCGCTGTTTTGGACTCCTCTGCTCTCCCTATGGGCGCTGCTTCTCTGGACACTGTCTGTCTGGATGGGATTGTCTCTTAGCTGACCCTTCATGAAAATGAGAATGAGAACAAAATGCTTTTGGAAAGCGTGAGCACATTAGTCTTGCTTGCCGCACAAGCGGTGGGTGGGAAGTTTAAAGCTGTCTTCATTTGTGTGCAGGTCCTGCAGGAAGAGCAGCGTCAGAAGGCTGCTGTCCTAGACAGGGTGTACTGGCTGCAGAGAGAGCTAGACCAAAGGGAGCAGCTGAGGCAGGTGCTGAAGGAGGAGTGGGAGAATGGGCAGGTGAGCCTGACTAGCCAGCTAGCAGAGGGAAGGGCAGTGATGGGGCGTGAACTGGACATCTCAGGCAAGGGGAGGCAAGGACTACTGCAGGCACTGGGAGCACAGAGCCTGGCAGGTTCCAGCACTGAGCACCAGGAAGAAGAGCTAGGATGGAAGGGTTAGAGCTGGGTAGAGAAGCAGAAGCAAGTGCCTGAATAGAAGTGCTTTTGAGACTGGAAAAGAGGAAACCTGAGCATGATGGCAGGTGCCAGTAAGATTTCTCCTGATGGAATATCAAGGACAAGCTGCAGGCAGAACTGCAGGAAGCTCAGAGGAAGATGAAGGCAATGGAGAAGAGGCACCAAGAAGAAATGCAAAGGATGCACAAGGTCCTGCTGCAGTACAGGCTGGCTGACCAAAAGCAGGTGAGTGAAAGAGCAGGAGGCAGTGCACTCATGCAACAAGTGGTCTCTGCCCTTGTTGCCTTTCCCCTGCAGAGCAGCAGGTGGATGGGGAAATGTCTCTGAGCGCCATGCTCTGTGGTCTCCATGGCAGCTGGTCAGAAGGACACTTACTGGGCCACTGAATCTCAGTTGCTGCCCTGGGCAGCAGGGCTGGTGCCTTGGCCGGTGGGCCAGCAATCCTGTGCATGTATTTCTGCTGGCCTCTTAGAGCTTGCTTTGTTTTTTGAGGGGTTTGTTCAGGTGAGCATGGTGACCCACACAGATTCTGAACAAGTTGTCCCTGTCCATGGTGAATGCAGTCCGCAGAACGGGGTGAAATGTACAGTTGTTCTTTCCCTGTCACAGTCTCTCCTATGGCTAGCTGTGACAAGCTGTAGTCTCTGACTGCTCTTTGGGTTTGACTTGAGGAGGAAGAGTTGACAGCTCAGCTTGCAGCCTAACACCAGTGTTGTTCCTAAGGGCTTGCCTTTGAAATGCTGTGTCTGGGCCATCGCTGCCAGGCGCCCTTCTGACACAAACAAATTTCTTGTCCCAGAGGGACGCAGGATCTGCCGTCAAAGCTGCCGCAGCAGCAGCATCCTCTGAAGAAGCCTCCTGTCCGCAGCCTGAAAACCAGAGCATGAGCAGTTCGCCCCGCTCGAGCCAGGGGAGAGAGAAGCACTTCCTGAAGCTGCTGAGTACGTCCTGGCGATTTCTTGTGCAATCCAGCAGTGTATTATAGTGTGTGTGCCTCAGCATGAGCTGTAGCACGTTCCTCCTCACTCTGGTGTCAGACAGACATTTGCACTCCCTACAGAAGCCAGTGTTGTGCTTGGGGGCAGCCAGGGAGCACTCGGGGCGTTCCTTTTGCCTTTGAGGCAAAAGGTGGGAGTGGGTGGGCTTTGCCTGAGCTTCCCTGTGCAGTAAAGACAAAAGCTGGGATTGTGTCCCAAGCAGCAGTAGGCTGCAGCCTAGCCAATGACTCAGTGAAGGTGTGTGTGCTAGTCCAGCCAAACTGATGAGAACACTTGGCTTCCTAGATTCCCTTTAGACTCCTGACTGGTAACCAGTCATTGGAGACAAAATACTTCAGAGAAATTGCTTGGCTGTGCAGCTGGTTTAATGCTGGTGTTGTTTATATGACTGTTGGTACTTCTGTTATTCCTTCTGTGGTTTGGTTTGATAAGAATTCTACATTTTGGTTAGCCTGACCTCCTTGAAGAGAACATCAGGTGACAGCACAAGTAAGAGTGGAAGATGTCTTTTCAGTACCCCCTACAAGTTAAAAAGTTACATTCTTAGAACAGTCTCAAGGTATCAGAGAGGAAGAACTGTTTTCAAAGTGCCCCTAAAGAAGAAAACCAGGACGCTTTTCTTACAATCCCTACTTGGTATTTTAGTTGTGTCCTTAGGAAGATGCATCCAAGAGACACATCTATGTGGCATGGTCAGATAAAACTGCCCTGCAAGCAATTCTCAGGAGGAAGCCTGCAGCTCCTCTGCTGCATGTTCCTCCAGTAGCAGGCACTTTGTCACTGCTAATGCCCAGCTGGTAAATATTCTTGGAACACTGAGCATTGGCTCAGTGTTCCAATCCCTGCACAGAGTCCTGCACTCTAGGAAAGCACACCAAGGCTTAGTGACTCTGCACTACAACTGAGTTGCTTCTTACAACTAGTAAGAGCTGCCAGTGCAGTGCTGTCAGAGAATAACCGGTCAGGTACAGAACAGAGCCCAGTTTACTCAGTGTCTGCCATCAGCTGCTGGGACAAAAGAGGGGTTGGATCGACTCCTCCAGGGGTCTGAATTCAAAGACAACCATGTTCTGGCTTGAGTTGGTCAGCTGTAGCAGCGGGGGGGGGGGGGGGGGGGGGTTTAAGATGCTGGTTGCTGCTACCTATTTCCCAATAAGCATCTCCTGGAGAAAAGCCACTTGGGTAAACATTCAGGCAGGCAGTCAAGTCCACACACACCACACTCACCACAGCAAGCTCAGTGCACAGAGGCAGAGAGGCCTTTTATAAGGTCAGTTTCAGCGAGGTTTATTTGAGCACGCCCGAGGGGAACCAGAAGACAAAAGATAAGCCATGTCCTCTGCACAAGGTTTAAGTAGGGGCGGGTACGAGGGCGGTAGCAAGGCGGAGGGCAAAGGGAATGGGCTCTCAGGAAGAAGAGGCCGTCCACCAGGGGTATCACAACCAATGAGGAAACAGGGGAAGGAGAAACCAGGGAAAGTTGGGACCTATGGGGAAAGGAAGTGGGATGTATCGGTGTTATGCAAGAGTCCATGAGGAAGACTTTTCTGTCTGCCCAGGTAGGGTGGAACTCTATTGTAAGTATTCCTCCCTTCATGGGAGGGCTCTGGGGATTTCCCTGAGGGACAAGCAATCAGAGGATTCCACAGTCAACAGCTTGTAACACAGCTGGCTGGGGCTCTGGCTTCTTCACAGTGGCTGTCAGTGGCCATTCGTGGGCTTTGCCCAGCTTTTTGTCATACCTGCCCTGCCACTGACAGTGGTGTGACTGCAGAGGCTGCAGCCTTCCTTAGCTGTGAGGTTTCAGCTGCCTTCACCTGGACTCGTGAGAGGATCAGCATCTCATTTGTGCAGGCGTCTGTGTCACGGCAGCGCCTGAGGAGCGGCGCTCTCCTTGTGGCCCGTCTGGGCTGTGCCCTGTGGGAAGATGGGACCCGTGGGTGGTGTCCAAGGGGCCGAGTGCAGTGCTAGTGACAGCTGCTGCTAGTGACTGCTTCTGCTGCTAGTGACTGCTTCTGCTGCTAGTGACTGCTTCAGCCCAGGCTGAAGACAAGGCCTTGTAGCTCTTCACTACATGGGGAACGGGCAAAGTGGTCTTCAGAACTTAGCCTGCTCATAAATGAAAAGGGTTCTATTTCTTACAGCCATTGTTCTTGGATGTAGCACAGCATGAGCTGCTGTTCTCTAAAAATGTCAAGGCATTCTTTAGGCAAACTGCTGAGAAGTAGAGAAAATCCCCTCCTCTCCTGGAATTCACTTTGCAATATTCTTTCTGATCCGAAAACAAGAGGATGTTGATAAAAATTCATCCCAGGTGTTAGGGTGCATTTAATCCTTGGAAGTATGAAACCTTTTGTTGAATCTCACAAGAGAGTGTTTCTTGCCAAGAAAATGAAGGGTCCAGAGTTTTCAGCCCTCCTTCCCATTTGTCATCCCATAGATGACCACCACTTGCCTTGGTGTCCATTCTTTTCTGGTCTCTGTCTGTTCTGATGGTTTTTCCATGGGCTTAGTTTCCCTTCAAGGCAACCCTCCAAAGGAGTGTGGGAGAATCAGACTCTGTGCAGGCCAGAGCTGCCTGTCTTGCTGGGGCTGCTGTTGTTGTTGTTGTTCTTGTTGATGTTACTGTTAGCCAAGCGACCAGAAATTGCTCAGAGCCTCAGAGAGTGGAGCTGGGCTTCAGCTGTCCTGGAAGTCAGGATCTCTGTTTTGAAGTTTGCTTCTTGCAATTTGTTTCTTTCAGGGCATGTTGTGAGTGTGGGAGGTCCGGAAAAGAAGTACACGGGATGGAGACGTATTGGCAGTGGGTGAGTGCAGCCAGGCTTACTTCTACAGAGCCATGGGCCAGGAAGTTTGGTGGTGCAATATCCCATGGAAAGTCAGGCAAGCTGCAAGCATCTTCAGACCCTGGCTTTAGATTGTCCCTGTCTCAGTGCTGAGGCAGTACAAGGCTTCATCAAAGATTATGAATCTTTGGATGCTGACAGTGTCTTGGCTGCCTCAAGGAGCAGGACCTGGAAGCCCTCCTGTCCCTCCAAGATGTGCCACCAGATTGCCTGTTTTCCCATGAGACATGGTTTTGTATGTTTCCAAGTCATATGGCCACACTCATGAAAGAAGAAAAACCTGAGAGAGCCATTTCCCACCTGATAGCTGTCAGATAACAGCTCTCAGTAGCATTTCTTAGTCGTATTTTGCTGGATATTCAGTGGTCAGGAAAATAAGCAAGGCCGTGTGGTGTTGCCTGAGTTTGGCAGGTAGGATCACAAGAGAGGAGCGAGAAGGCCTGGCAGGACTGTGTGTTTCATTGGCTGGGCAGGCGTGCCACAGGCACAGACACGAGAAGGAAAAGGCAAAGAACAGCCCTGCATGCATAATCTAGTGTGTACGTTTGAGATTTGTAGCGGCCCATTTTTTTCCTGTTGGACCCAGCTTTTCTCTGGGACACTCTGCATGGCAGAGGGCTGCTGGGCTGCTGGGCCATTGGCTGAAGAGCAGACAAAGCCCAGTGTTTTAGAGGCACTGCAGGCAGCAGAGAGCTTCTGCCTGGGCTGCCTTTTGCTTCTGAGCACTGAACAACTTCTCTGGTTTTTTGCCTCTGCTCTGTTTCTAGGGGTTTTGGAAGTGTTTATAAGGCCTTCAACGCTGCCACAGGACAAGCGGTAAGTGCCCACGCGGATTTTGCAGCTCTTGAGTGCTTTCCCTTGGGATGTGATCTGTGGCCAGAGCTTTGGGCCGCCTATCTTTGCTGCAAAGGCTGTCCCGCAGAAGCAGCCTGTCTAGAGGCGGGCTGCAAAATGCATTTTGGACAGACTTTGTCCTTCCTACCCACCTGAATGAATGCAAGGATGGCAGTGGTGTCCTTCAGAGAAGGACATCCTAGCTTGGACTTACTGGATGAATCTGCATAGATTAGCTGATGGCAAGAGCATTCATTCCGGCCCAATTCCTCTTAAGGTTCAGACAGATATTTTGTTTTCCATCATGTGGTTTAGTTGGAAAATATCATGCAAGACCTAAAGAAGGAGAGATCTTGTGTGGAGCACAGTTTTGCCTTTCAGTCCTAGGGAACCTAGTTCACATACACGCACACACACAGAGATCAATATGAAGGAGTTGTTGAAGAGCCTTAAATAGTACAACCTTGTGTTGATCCTGTGTAGGTGACATTCCACTAGAGAGATGCTGTCTGTACCACACAGACATGGCAGTGTCTTGGAGAGTCCTGCTGCTCTTTGGGGCTAAAAGTTCAGAGTCCTGAATTCAGCTTTTTGGCTCTCAGCACATACATTCCATCTTCCTTAATAGTAAGGAATTAGATAACGAAGTTCCTTATCCACCTGCAGTGCTGGGCTCAGGAACTGCACTTGGAGGGAGGGGAGGTCTAGGAGGCGTCCAAAAGGCCTAAGCACTTAGGTGCTTTTAACCTGGGGCGCATCCACAGTGTACCACAGAAAGGGCTATTAATTTATAAACCCACTAAATAATTACAAGTCTAAGCCATGTGCAGGATTGTTCTTCGGAGTTGCAAGACCCAAACTGAAGAAGTTAGGATGTGCTAGGATTGTAACTTTACTTTGAGTCGCTTTGGAGTTCTTTTTTGGACAGCGTTTTCCCTGTCACATATGTGTGTGTTTACTCTGGCACACAATGGAAATGGCAGCTGTCTCTGAAAGGCTGGTCAAAGCCCCTAGAAATGCTAACGTATTGCCAGTGATTTCAATTTGTCTTCACAGGAGCAAAATTAGTTTTGGCTTCAAAACATGTGTAAGCGATAATAGTAGTGCTAAACAAAGTCTATTTGAGAAGTCTGTGGGTGCCGAGAGTGCTGTTAGCACTTTGTGGTTGATGGTTTAGAGTCCCTTTTGACCGAGGTGACAAGGCACCCAGGCCCGTGAGTTCACAGAGAAAGAGGCTCTGGTGATGTCTGTCCCTCACTGCTTTCAACATCATCGTAGGTGGCCGTAAAGCAACTTAATCTCCAGCACCAGGGTTGTGAGGAAGTGGTAAAGGAAATCCTGGTCATGCGGGAACTTAGGAACCCCAACATTGTCACCTACTTTGAAAGGTAAGTAGTTCTGACAGAAAATGGATCTTTCAATTAACATCAATCCACTCCTGGATGAGGCATGGCAGGAGATTGCATTTTGTCCCCATCAGTGGTTCGTGGCATAAACAGCTTGAAGATTGATCTCAGAAACCTGGCTCTCTTACTAAGCCAGCAGCCTGTATGTTCACTGGCTGCACGTTTTGCTGGTTTGGGGCGTGGTTCTTTCCAAGGGTTGGAGGAGAAGTGCTGAGAAAGCATCCCAGAGATGATTTCCCTTGCACCATTCCCACTATTTTTCATTGCCTTGCATGCCAAAAGACTAGGCTAGGAGGCACATAATTTGCCAGGTTTGAAATTGTTTTTCCTGTTTGTACTTTCCTTTCTGCAAAGTTTCCCAAAGCGTGTTGGCAGTGCTGGACACCCACATGCCCTGAGTGAAAGCTGTGAAAACTGTGTCTCCTTGCTGCTGGAGTTAATGGTGCAGTTTGTGTATGAAGATGATGAAGCAGCTGCTGGGATGCATCTGCTTCCAGATTGATCTTTGCCCTCACCAAACTGCCTTTTTCCCCTTCTTGCCACCTAAGCCATCTCGTTTTCCACGGGTGTGCCTTCCTCATTGAGGCAGCACAGATGACGGGGCACTGGATAGCCTGGGTGGAGTGTGTCTTCATTTGATTCCATCTTCATTTCCCAGTGACCTGGAAACAAAACTCAGCTGCAGTCTTTTCTTCCATACGGCAATTTAGCTGTGCACATTCAGCTCCACGCTGTTGCTTTCATCTTGCAGCTACCTTGTCAATGAGGCTGTCCTGCTGGTGTTGGAATATATGGATGGAGGCTCCTTAGCTGATGTAGTCAGCCTAAGAAGGATGGCTGTAGGACACATAGCAACAGTGTGTCGGGAGGTAAGGGGTCCTGCTTGTGCTTGGGATGGCTTGGACGGGCTCGTAGTTCGAAAGAGATGCTAAGTGAGCGATTCCATGTTCAGAGCATTCTTTCTGTGTTGCTCTCATGCTTCAGAGAAGAAGGGGCATCTGCACTGAACTGCCTGCCAGTGTCCCTGCCCTTACTGTAGTCTGTTCTTTACTCTGAGTTACCGTTGTTGAACTCCCTGTCTCTTTTTCATTTTTATTTTCTGTTCTGCCCTTTTCCTCTCCAAGCCTTTGCCCCAAACCTTTCTGCATTGCCTTCTTTGCCCGTAAGTGCAAAGGTGCTGGTGTGCGAGTTTTCAACCAGCGGCAAAGCCAAAGAGAGACTCACCTGTCACAGGTCTCCGCTTCAAAGGATGGCATAGCACCCAGCATGGTGCTTGCCGCTGAAAACTGACCAATGAGCTGCTTCCAGGTTCTGTCGAGGCAGACGTATAACCCTTGTCCTGCAGTCTCCCACCTGTCAGTGATCCCCTTGGTACCCAAGGCAGGGACTTTTTCTCTTTTGGCAAACCCTTGTTTGTCCTCCAGACAGGGAGAGAGCATCCGCTGCAGCAGCGGTCATTCTGACTGCCTTTGCAGGGGACAGTCTCCAGCAACGACTGACATTTCCCCGTCAATAGCTAATATGCCTCCTTTGGAAAGATCCTGCTCTCCGAGTCTTGCAGCAGCAAGCTCTTCCTCTTTCCTGCACTTGCTGCTCCTTTGAGATCTGTGAACCTTCAGGAGCAGCCTCCATTTGCGTCTGATGCAATCAGATCAGGCTGACTTTTGGCTTCCTGTTTCTTTTTTCTCTCGCAGTGCCTGCAAGGCTTGGCTTTCCTTCATGCCAACCAGGTGATCCACAGAGACATTAAAAGTGACAACATCCTTCTGGGCCGGGATGGCTCCGTCAAGTTGGGTGGGTATTCCTGGTCAGGCGCAGCGCTCCGGGGAGGCGGTGTGGGGCTGCTTGGGAGTGGCTGCCGGGTGCCCAGCAGTGGCGCTGGTGAGAGTGCAGGGAGCACTCTGCAAGCCCAGGGCGCAGCTGGAGGGTGCCGGGTGGTCTAGAGGGCAACAAGGTGCCAAGAGTAACTCTGGTTTCTGTGTGTGTTCCTTCCAAAAGGAGAGAGTTGCAATGTAAACATCAGGGGAATGAGGAAAAGCCATGGTGGGAGGGTTGT
Source organism: Molothrus aeneus (assembly GCF_037042795.1). NCBI lineage: Eukaryota > Metazoa > Chordata > Aves > Passeriformes > Icteridae > Molothrus > Molothrus aeneus. The sequence goes on along the minus strand of NW_027099079.1, from coordinate 1,839,417 downwards.
TAAGTGGACAATTGCCCATGTCCTTGGCTGCAGCCCTGAGGAAAGAGAGCCCAGCTGCTTTTCCAGCACGATTCAGCACTGCATTCTGGGACTTAGAGTGAAGAACTCTTTTCCTTGGTCTCCTACTTGAAGCAGTGTTTGTTTTTCTCCTCAGCTGATTTTGGCCTCTGTGCTCTGCTCAGCCCTGAGCAGAGTAAACGGAGGTCAATGGTCGGCACCACCTGCTGGATGGCACCCGAGGTGGTGAGAGGAGAGCCCTACGGCCCCAAAGTGGACACCTGGTCCCTTGGCATCGTGGGAATTGAAATGGCCAAAGGAGAGGCTCCTTATCTTCGGGAAACCAGTGACAGGGTAAGGTGCAAATACGCTCAGTTAGCTGTGTCCTTCTGGTCCCTGTCTATTAGACAAAATCCCATTCCCACAGCTTGAAGTGCTTCCAGCAAGGCCCACTTCTAAAACCGTCCCTGGGACTCACATCAGCTGTCAAGGCTAGACCTGGTGCAGCTTGGAATAGCTGGGGCTGCACTGGCACCTTTCTTCCTTTGGGAGAGAAGGCTCATGTCTAACCATCTGCTAAGGCAAGAAATTGCCACTGTAGACTGCAGCTTAAAAGATGGGGTCTAGGTGAGCACTGAAGGCTATGGAAGAATCACGTAGAGTCTCCTGTTTCCTTTCACTTCAGGCTAACTACCTGATAGGCAAGCAAGGGGTACCAAATCTGCACCAGCTCAGGCTACCCCGTGGTTTGTGTGAATTTCTGGGCTGCTGCCTGCAGATGGATGTGGACAGGCGAGGCTCTGCCAAGGAACTTCTGCAGGTACAAGGCAAAGGGGCTGCAGGCCAAACAGCTGTTCCCTGTCAGGGTTTGCTCCTCGGCCAAACTCCAGGCAATCAGATGGGCCCCCACATAGTAATCTCTGCTCTGCATGCTTTTCAAATGGAAACCAAGTAGGATCCAAGACTGCTTGAGGTTAGAAGGGATCTGTGAATGTCATCTACTCCAAAGCCACGGCCCCTGGCAAGGACATCTTCAAGTAGATCAGATTGCTCAGAGTGCCATCCAACCTTGAATGTTGCCAGGCTTGGGGCTTCTCCCAGCTCTCTTGGCAGGCTGGGCCAGTGTTCCAGCATTCTCCTCATAAACAGCTTCTTCCTTAGAGCCAATGTGAATTGAGTGTCTTTTAGCTTCAAACCGTTGCCCCTTGTCCTCTTGCAATTGGCCCTGCTAAAAGAGATGTCCCCATCTTTCTTGGAAGGCCCTACAGCTATGGAAAGGTCTCCATGGGGCTTCCTCTTCTAAACAAGCTAAACAAGGCTAAACAAGCACAACTCTCACTGCTGTTCCTTAGAGGAGAATTCCCACCTTCTGGTAATTTCTGTGGCCCTCTTTTGCTCTCGGCTGGTGTATTCAGGTTTACCTGGTAGCAAAGGAACCAAAGTATTGCAATGCCAGGGACGGGGTTTGAGGAACACAATGAAAACAATCCCTGCCAAGCGGTTTTAGATTGGTCTGTGGGAAGGCGGGGGCTGTGGGGGAGCTCACTGGGAGCATCTGAGGGCACCCAGCTTGTCCCTCCTGTCGCACTCTTAGAGGTTTCTGCCAGGCAAACGGGGACAGCTGTGCAGGATTTGTGCCAGCCCCATGTGCTGCCTGGCCCGGTCAAGTAGATGAGAATCGCTGTGGCTTTGCTGCCAGGTCTTGTGGCAGACAAGGAGCTGCTGACCGGGCCACTTCCTTGGCTGAGCCTGCTGTGAAGGAAGATGCCAGCCGGCACAGGATAGGGGGTGCATGCCGAGGCAGACGCTGCTCTTCCTGCAAGCCAGAGCTGAGCACATCTGTGCCCTGCTGCTTGTGTCCTTGCTCCTGGCTTGCTGCTGAAAACCTGCATGTCCAGCGGTTCTGAGAACAACATGTGGGATCAATAATTTTCAGAGCTCTTGGGAGTCTCTTGAGGAATGCCTTATGCCCCAGATCTCTCTTGGTCACTCAAATAGGCCATGTCTATAGCAAATAGGATCTTGAGTAGGTCTGTTGACTTTCCTAAAAAGAAAAAACCTTTGGACAGCAAGCAGCAATCCCACAGTGATATCAGGACCAAAATCCCAGCAAGTGACGCCACCTTGAGGAATGGACTAGTGCAGTTCTGGGCCATGTTTCCTGCAATAGCAGCATCCTGGACATGAAGGCAGATGTGCTGCTGGTGCCCTCAGTCCGATGTCTGTGTATTTCTGGGCACTAGAGGAATCCAGCCTGACCCTGTTTGGAACTCAGTTTGGAAAAGAATGGCTCCTTTTCCCTTTGTCTCTTTTAATTTGGTTTGTTTTGTTTCTTTTTCCCTTTGGGCAGCATCCATTTCTCCAATCAGCGGAGCCTCTCTTAAGCCTCTTCTGACAGGCTGATTGCTGTCATTCCTGCAGCAAGGAAATGCAGGAAGCAAAGGAGATGACAAGGACAACTTCAGCACTTGGAGAACAGAGCCTCTGAGAGCAGGTAGAAATCCTGAGGAGAGAGGGGCCAGGAAACAGGCAGCCATCAGAGCAGGAAAGCATGGTGGCATCTCCTTTTCTCCCAGCTGCTGACACTCCCTCTAACTTTTGGATTAGAATAGCATTGCTGGAGGGCACAAAGTCACTACTGATATGCACTTTTCAGTTGGGGGGTGGTGTGAGGCATGAAGCTTCCACTGATTCTTGGGGGAGATGGCTGGGACTTCATGTGGAAGTGTCTTTCTCCCCTCACCAGGAGCTGGAAGGGCAGCGTTTGGCGGCACAGCAGCTGCTGGCACAAGGGGCAAACCTCCTGGCAGAGGTAGAGAAGGAGCAGGAGAAAAGGCTGCTTGAGATGAAGCAAGAAGTTGCCACCATGCAAGCTGAACAAGAAGAGGTGCGAAGCAGAGCCAGTCAAAAGGCAAAGGCTGTGAAAAGAGAGCTTGTGTGTTGTTTTGGACTGCTCTGCGCTCCTTATGGGCACTGTTTCTCTGGACACTGTCTGTCTGGGTGGCATTGTCCCTTGGTAAACAGTGCTGGTGCCAAGAGGGCAAGGACCGGTCAGGTGAGAGGCTACCAGAGCGCAGGTTTGAGGAAGGCAGCAATGGCGTTGCAGGGCCAGAGAATGGGAAAGCCAGAGCTTTGTCTCAGAAGGTGGGAGGTCCCACAGGAAGCCCCCTGCAGAGCCAGGCTAGAGCTGTGGGAGTGGGCTGCCAGTCAGGCTGCTGAGGAGGTGCCTGAAGCTGCTGAGTACGTCCTGTGCATCCTTTGTCTGATCGAGCAGTGTACTGTGTGGGTGCCTCAGCATGAACTGTAGCACATGTTCCTCCTCACTTGGTGCTGGACAGACATTTGGACTCCCTACAGAAGCCATTGTGGTGCTTGGAAGCTGGCAGGGAGCACTCGGGGCGTTGCTTTTGCCTTTGAGGCAAAAGGTGGGAGTGGGTGGGCTTTGCCTGAGCTTCCCTGTGCAGTAAAGACAAAAGCTGGGATTGTTTTGCAAGCAGCAGAAGGCTGCAACCTAGCCAATGACTCAGTGAAGGTGTGTGTGCTAGTCCAGCCAAACTGATGAGAACACTTGGCTTCCTAGATTCCCTTTAGACTCCTGACTGGTAACCAGTCATTGGAGACAAAATACTTCAGAGAAATTGCTTGGCTGTGGGGCTGGTTTAATGCTGGTGTTGTCTCTATGACTGTTTGTACTTCTGTTATTCCCTCTGCAGGCTGCATGGGCCCCGCCATCTAAATCCCCACGTGTTGTGGTTTGTTTCTAGAATGTTCTGCTTCCCCCATGTTATGGTGTTAATGGTTCTGCCTTTGTTCCCCTCCCTTCCACAGTTACTTGTCAATCTCCCAACCCCTGGGAGATTGGGAATGGGATGGTGAAACGTGCAGGCTAGCTGGCCAGCCCGCCTTCAGCCAAAGGGATGTTGCCATGCAGGACTTCCACTCCGCAGGAGGAAGAGGCAACTTTCTAGTTAGTGGCAAATTTGGGTTTTTTGAGCCCCCGGAGGGACCAAGTGCACCCAAGGGATCCAGGAATAAGAGAGCCTCGAGGGTGGGGAAACACTGGGTTTTAAAGGGAGTGGGAGGTAGGGGTGGTAACAACACATGAAGAAATCAGAGTCTGGGGAAGGGTGATACATAGGTGACAGACATAAAGGGACAAACTGAGGGAGGGGCCCCGGCCCCTGAACCAATCACCTGACGCCCTGGCTAGAAGGTTCTAGAGATGGAGGCAGGAGTGCCAGGTGACTGGCAGGAAGCCGGGGGTGGGGAATTAAAATGATACATCGGTAACTGGGGCAACCGGGGAGGGCTTGGGAGATTGACAAGTAACTGTGGAAAAAGGCAGAACCATTAACACCATAACATGGGGGAGAGAGAACATTCTAGAAACAAACCACAACACCCACTCTAAGAGCTTTTCAAATGAAAACGAAGGAAACGTGCAGCGAAGCAATGGAGGAAGCAGAAGAGATGATCAGGACCACTTCAGGATTACTTTCTGCAATGGCAGCTTGGAGCTGGATTCACAATAATAGTCCTACACACCCTCAAGCCTGTTGGAAGATTCCCTTCCTTGTCAGCCAGGGAATAAGGCTCTACATTCACTTCTGAATTGGCCATTCTTTCTTAAAGATGGAAAGTCCTTCCTAAGGGCATTCTGGTGTGGTTTGGAATTGGGAACAGTCTCCGTTCCTTTATCAGCTCCAACCTACCCTGCCTTTGGAATGCTGCCCATTGGCCAGTTTTTGCCCAGCTGAGGACTTTGGGATGAGGAAGAATATGCAAATGCATTTCCAGCCAAAAGCCAGTGAAGAGCAGGGCAGCCTGTGAGAGACAGTCTGAAGTTCCCCTCATTTGCCTCATGACTGTCTCAAGGACCGACTTTGGGACCCTGAGGAGCCTGATTGGAATCCTGGTCTGCGGTGCTGGATAAAGGCCAGAAATCCTGAGGCCCCTGAGCAGAGTTCTGGCCTGCCAAGCAATTGTTCACAGCTGTGTCTACAGTGACTGCTTCCAGCAGGGCCTGCCAGGGGGCGAGGCGCCCCATGTGCTTGCACCTGCTTGGCGACAATAGCCCAGGAATTTTCCCACCTCTTGGCCCGGTTGGACTTTTCTGGGGTAACCTTTGGTGGTCCAAAGAAGACCCCTCATCTGCTTTTCAACTACCGTGACAGACAGACTGAGATGGAAGAAGCCTCTCTCTCAAGGACTGAGACATGAGAAGCTCCCCCCTCCCAAGGACTGAGACTGAAAGCCCCAACACGGGGGAGCTGTGTGGGGGAGCCGACCTGACCACAGCAAGATATTTGCCTGCAAGTGTGGCCATTGGACCAAGAAGACATTGGTCCTCGCCTACTGCTGAGAACATGGACTACCTGTTACATCTATTCTTTATTGGATCTTTGTCCCCCTCAGCGGTTTCAATAGACTTTCTTCCAGATCTGTTTTCCCCCCCTCAGCAATGGACTATAACAGAATCTTGAGTTAACCAGAACCTTTGAGAGCTTCCCAACATGACTTGGTGAACTCCATCAGCTGGATTACAAGGACTTTGTCTTTCTACGTTTGCTAGCTATATCCCCTCTCTCTCTCTCTCTCTCCTCTTTTGTCTTTTTCCTCTCCCTTAATCCCTCTATGGCATTTGCTGTGCTCATTCAATAAAGGTGCATTTGTTTGGATTAATACTGAAATCCCCACTGTGTTGTGTTTTGCACTCTGAGATCAGGAAAACGAACCATCACAGCTCCCTGCTCGCGTGAGCGGATCATGACACAGCCAGAACATCCTGTGCAGATCCAGGCTTTCAGCTGTGCCCATGGATGCTTTTGGTTCCTGCTCGGTGTAGCCGGCACGTCTCCCCTGTGACTGCTCCCGCCTCCCAGGTGGCCGTGGCTAATAGGTATGAGGCTCTGAGAGTGCACCGAAGAAGGCAGGCACGTCTGCTGGCAGTGCAGGAGAGCAGAGAGAAAGTGCCTGGCAGGACCCTGGCCAGCACCCGCTGTACCTGCTCTTTGTCAACAGTACAGGACTGTTGGGTGATGCTGCACTTGAGGTTGTCTGGGGCTCAGCAATGATGGAAAGTCTGTGTGCTTGAGTGGCTTTGTCCCTCTTACTGTGCCTTCTGTTGTCCCTGTGCTCCGTGATGTCTGCCCAGGGCTGTGTAGCTGCGTGGCACAGCTTAAGTGCAGGAGAGCCTCATTTGTTTGCCTTTTGAGATGGCTGCTTGTCATCGATGGAGAGAGACAGGAAGACTGACTCGGTGATCAGAATCCGATTTTCTTGTGGGATACAAGCATTTATATACTATTTTAGGGAGACTAGTACTGTGTACTACAATGATTAGGTTGAAGTCACTTACACGAACTTATGCATATAACAGCATCTCTTGCTTGCATTATTTAATAGGATTTTCTTTTTCTGGTAAACCTGTCTAATTAAATCTTCTTGCTATCTAGATCTAATTTTCAAAGTTCCGTTTGCTTTTGCCAAGGCATTTTATCTATCAATTCTCTTATCCTAATAAGGTCCAAAGTACTCTCTGTCTTGTGCACCCCAATATCATATCTCCCCCTTCTGTGTCAACCAAAACCACTCCTTTAATGGTCTTATTAATTAATCTCTGCACACATTGAAGCAAGCAAGGTATCATGATTAATATAATTATTATCAAAATTACCACATACATACCCATCCTAAAAAGAATCTTTTAGTTAAAAACTCCAGCCACTAAAATCTCAGGCTTGATCTTTATAAACTAAAAACATTCCTGCTGGCAGCTGCATTACTGGATTTAGAAAGTCTGCCAGAAGTGTAATTGTACTGAAAGTTTAATTCTTATAGATAGGGTGATAGGGAGAAGCATTTTTAGACTGATTCCTTCCCATGTATTTAAAATGAACACAAAAATCCAATTTCACAGAACCCAGGAATTCTAATCCTTGGGGTTCCACCAATGGTGGTTCATGAGGTTAAGGGATCCAATTTGATGTGATTTGATCTGCTTTCAAAAAAAAAAAAAATAGTGTAAAGTTCTGGAGGAGCTATATTCCCCCCTGGTTTTTTTTGCTTTTTAATAACATGTGTGTTTCTCATGATGAACATAAGAAGGTAACATCAAAGCAAAACAGTATGTAACATAACGATAAACTTTTACTAAGTAAAAATTAATCAGATAATAGATACAATTATAGCACATGAGAAATAGAATGGTGTTTTAAAACAATACATGATCAATTTCTTGAATATTGTACCATTACTTAGAGTCTGTAGTAATCGGCAAGCTTTATTTTTTTAAAGTGAGGGCTTGAAAAATCATTCTCGGGTAAGATTTCTAAGTTCATCTTAAACAGAGGTTTAGCTGTTCTACGTCTAAATTTGGTAAGCCAAAATGACTTGAATATAATTTTCGTGCAGAAAATTTTCTCTACTAGTTAAAGCTAGGACTTGGCTAGGGTCACGGCTTTTAACCAGAAGAGTCTTTTTAATATATTTTAGAAACCTCTTAGTAGTTAGAAAAATAATAGATGTCTTATAAATAGTTCTAGAACAATAAGTGAAGGTTTGAAAAGTAGCTGGTTTTCTCATTTATCGTTAGTTAAATAGTTAGTTAATGGTACCATAGACAAATAGCAAATGAAAAAAGGAATGTTGGTTATAAAAAGACAGCAAATTCACATCACAAAATCAACACCATAATCAGGGTTACCTAATATATCAGTAAAAATGGTCTTAAGAAATTGAGGTTCTATTTCCCTAGACATATATGACATTAAAGCAAAAAAGTAAAAGAAGGCAATAAATAACTCATAACTAATTACAGTCCTAATATGGAATTATTTCTCATTCTTCAGTATTACTTATAAAAAATAAAATAGCAAAAACTGTTCTTATTTCTAGAGCAAAATATCTTATCTTGTAATTTAAAGGAGTAAATTTTGACAAAAATTCATTCAGACTTTATGTCCTTCACTTGTTATAGCAAAGGAATTATGTCTTATAACTCAAACAGGTATACTTCAACAAAACTTAAAATCAACTTCACTAAAACTTAACCTTAATAAAGTATCTCTAAAAGAACTTAAAGTTAACATTGCTCAGACTAAACAAAACTCAATCTTAACAAGAATTAACTTATTTAAACTCTATTATTACAAAAATGTTACTGAAAATTTGTCATATCACGGTTAAACATCAAAGTAAACAACATGCAAGTAAACAACTGTACTGAAAGCTTTACAATAAAATTACCTTGTTAGAACTATGGAGTAAAAAGCAAGCACCTAAAAAAGCCGACAGTGGAATTAAATCTCAAAAAATTACTACAGATAAAGTTCAAGATTGGTCTTGAATGTGAGCTAAAGAATCTTGAATTTATGACTTATCTAATTACTCTCAGTGAACCATGCAGTTTTGCTATGTTATTAATAGGTAAAAAGACACCACCTCTATACCAACACTAGAATTGTTCTAGTAACAACCCTGTTAAAAATCACAGATCACAAGTTAGAAGGTAAATCTCAACACTGGCTGGTGCCAGGCAGGTGGGGCTGCACCCCCTGCAGCAGCTTTTAAAGACTGCTTGTAGGATTGATGTAAGTTTGGCTTCGTAAGAGTAATGGCAGATAAACATTGAAGGCTAAACTAAAAGAGATTTAGTTCTATTGTTCTGAGCAGAAAAAGCTGCCCATTTTTTAAAAGGTTGCAGAGTTCTCAAGTTAAAGCAATTGCTGCCAAGTGTGAGTTGTAGCTATTTCTTGTTAATAATTGCATGTTGTAATCTCCTGTTAACAGTTTCCTTTTTAATAGTGCCTCGAGCCAGCCCGCCGCTGCCCCGGCGGGGGCCCCACCTTTCGGCGTGGGCCCGCCCGTGCCGGGGGTGACCCCGGGGAGCGGGGGGGCGCTCCCGCCTCGGCGCGGGTCGCGGTCGTGCCGGGGGTACCGGCCCGGGTCGCCGTGTCCCGCGGGAGCAGCTGCTGGACGGCTCCCTTAGCCGAGCGTCGCCCTGCTGCTCCCTGGAAGAGGGCACCCAGACGCTGGAGGGGAAGGGACATCGAGTCGGCATTCAAATGACCTCATTTCCTGCATGCAACGGGATGGACCCCTCACGAAACAAAGCCAAAAACCCCTAAAACAACGAGCCAACACAAAATTGATGAATCAAAGTGATGACTAGACGTGAGGATAGAATCCAGTGTCCACCAAGGCCTTTTTACCCATCACCCTGATCTCAAAGATGTCAGCTACACACAAGACCTCAAATGTTGAAGTAAAAAGCAGCAGATTTCCTTATGTTGTCTTGAGGATGGAACTTCTAGCTCTAGTCTGCGGATCAGTGGACGAAGTTGCACTCTTCCTCCTTTTGTGAGTCGCTCCTGGGAACGCTAGTGTTATGAGCATGGACCCACCCAGAGGTTCTCCCCACCAGAGCTGATCAGTTTTAATAAAGGCATCAAGGAGGAGGAAGGTCCCCTGCCTGTGTTTATTTCAATACAGTACTAAACACTGTACCAAAAAATGATTAACAAATACATTGTTAAAAAAAAGGCAAGTAACTGGAAAACTGACCAGGGCTAGGTGTCCTTCAGGGCTTTAGATCTGTACGAACTGTGGCTTTTGATAGCTGGGCTGCTCCTTCCAATACTTGAAAGTGCCTGGGGCACTTCAGCTGGGGACCATTGTGGGGTTGTCGAGTGTCCCAAATGACTCGTGTACAAAATTGAAATGCATCAAAATTCTCCACTCTGTTAAAAAATATTTCCCCCACAAAACCAGGGACACAGACATCACAAAAAGTTTAACTGTGGCAATCAGGCCCTGTTATTTGCACCAAGTGTTGGTTTTCCAGGCTTTCGCTCCTTCCATCCACGCCGGAGAGTCCCCGAGTCGTTAATCGCCGCTCATTGGGCTATTGGCTGCTTCAGATAACAGTCACACCGGCTCCTGTATCAATGAGTCCTGTTAGGAGTGTCTCTGCCTTTCAGAGTCCCATTGCATTGGCATGTTGGACGCTCAGAGGTAATATTTTGTGTCCATAAAATCTGTGGCACCCCTGTGGAACTGAACCCCTCCTCCCTTTATTCATCTATCAGGGGTGCAGGCAGGGGTGCTGCAGGAAAGGCTATAAGTTGAGCTATATTGCTCCCGGCCGGGACTACACAGGGCGGATGGGGGGTCCAAGCCATGATCTTTATTTCCCCAAGGGAATCAGAGTCTATAGCTCCAGGGAGAACAAACAACCCTGTTATCCAGGTGGAAGATCTGCCTATAATCAAAGCATGCATATTCTGTCCTGGCGGTCCGAAAACTCCTGTGGGAAGCAAATGGACAGATGAATCAAGCAATGTTACTGTGTCGGAGGTTGCCGGGTCCATTCCTGCGCTGCCTGGGGTGGCTGGTTGTAAGTCAGCGACAATTGCTCGGCGGGCGAGGGCAGGGCCGATTGGAAGTTCATGGTTGCTCCCAGCTGCTGCGTCGGCTGCGGAATTTGCATCCTCGTGCATCGCCGTCCTGTGCTGCGAGAGAAGTTTCCCTGCAAAGGCTGGCCATTGTGGTGGAACTTGGAGCGACATATATTAGCAAAGCGAGGGCCTTTCCAGCAGCAAGGGCATACACCCGGAGCTTTAGGTTTTTGCGTTTTTGGCAGTTTCTCCAGATTTGCCCATATCCCTCGCAGCCAAAACAAGCCACCTGTTTCCCAGGGGTTAGTTTCACGGTGGCAAAAGCGTTCGCTATGCCTTGCCCCACGGCTTGATATGTGACATCTGTGGTGTGTTTTAATGTCCCCAAGCGGTGGCACGCTTGTATCATTTGGAGTAAAGTGGGTTCAGGTTCAGGGGGTAAAGATTTTAAAAGCTGCTTACAGTCCAGGTTGGTGTTCTCGACGGCCAGTTTGAGGAGTATAATCTCCCTGGCTTGCTCGCTATTGATTTGTCTCTCCAATGTTTGTGTCAATTTGTCCACAAACTGCAAGTAAGGCTCTTGCGGACCTTGTTTGATATTCATGAAGGACTGTTGCGTAGTTTTGGCATCAGGAACCTTTAGGAATGCCAGGTGAGCTGCCCTAATATCCTGTAGGGCTTCTCTCAGTAAGGTGCCTTGGCCATTAGGCTTGGTATGCGCCCCCTCCCCCACAAAGTGGTCAATAGTTAAGGCAGCCAGGGCTTGGTTTGCATGTCATGCATACATTGCAATTAAATTTTCCAGCCCTTTTTTCCATTGTGGCATAAATATAGCATATTGTGTTGGTGTGAGCAACAGATTTGCCAAAAAACTTACCATCGTGAGGAGTCATGAGGTGAGTAGTAAAGCTTGCTCTTAATAAATTACTAAAGTAGGGGGACCCCAGTCCATATTCCTGCGCAGCGGTACGTATGGCGCAGTTCCTTAACTTCCGAGTGATCTAGAGGCTCTCATTGTGGATTTTCCCCCTTCAGGCCGAATTGCACAAGGGCCACAAAGATTTCTGCAGTAGTGTCAAGGTCTCTGTCCTTAAGGGCTTTCCTTTTTATCTGTAACCAATTGTTACACGTATCCAAAGGGAGTAAGCTCGCATCTTTTTCAGGGCCAGGGTTGAAAGAGTCCAGCTCCCCTTCACTGCTAGAGTCAGTGTCTGCTGCATAAGCCATAAGTGTGCGGCGGCTCTGGGATGGCTGGCAGTGTGGCGGTGGGACTGGGGGTGGCGACCGGGCTCTATCCCTGGCACTCGCTGGGGAGGGCATGCAGACGGGAGATGGAGAGTGGGACCTGGGCAGGTTTCAATCCGGCTGGGGCCGTCTCAGGGTAGCCTCACAGGCTGTAGCCTCACAGTCTTCCCCGCAGCCTCCCACTTTTTTTAATTGCGCCCATGACTGCCTTCCAAGCAGGAAGCATTCGGAGCTCTGGCTCGTGGCCAGGCAGTGTAGCGAGGTCATAGAGCTTTACTCCGACCTTGTCCCGGAAGCGGAGACTAAATACAGAAGAAGGGGTAGCGTCGGGGACCATGTGTGACACCCATCATAAAATGACTTAAGGTCGTGCTTTGGGATGGGGGAGCGACGCCTGCCCAGAAGGGCAAGCACGGTTTCATAGACGTCTCTCTCTTTGAACATTTCCTTTCCCATTCCTTTAGTTCCCCTGGCTCACCTGTCAAAGCGCAGCAGACAGGGATTGCAGGCCCAAACGCGGTTCTCTAACCGTCACCATCAGTTCCAGGGGCTCGCCGACTCCCCGCCTGTCAGGCAGATTCATTTCCTCACACAGGGCACCAATTGTCGGCGATGGAGATAGACAGGGAGACTGACTCGGTGATCAGAATCCGATTTTCTTGTGGGATACGAGCACTTATATACTATTTTAGGGAGACTAGTAATGTATACTACAATGATTAGGTTGAAATCACATACACAAACTTATTCATGTAACACCACCTCGTGCTTACGTTGTTTAATAGGATTTTCTTTTTCTGGTAAACCTGTCTAATTAAATCTTCTTGCTATCTAGATCTAATTTTCAAAGTTCCGTTTGCTTTTGCCAAGGCATTTTATCTATCAATTCTCCTATGCTAATAAGGTCCAAAGTACTCTCTGTCTCATGCACCCCAATATTCCACTGCAGCTTTGGACTGTTCCAAAGGGGTCTACTTGGCGTTTGTCATCTGCAGGCCATTGCAGAGCAGTGGGCCACAGGCTGCTGCCAGAGCTCCAACACAACACAAGTGTGGCAGCCCAAGAATCAGTGCACGGATCTTCCGGATGTTCGGAGACATTCAGTTGCCAGAGAAACAGCAAGCAGGACCAGAGGAGCTTTGCATCTCCCTGCCACAAAACGAGGTCAGCCTGCAAATGGAGTCAGAGCAAAGGTAAGCATGTACTCACATTCTAAAGAAGGAACTGCAGCCTACAAGAGTCCTGGAAATTTATTCTCTTTGCTTCTTTTGCCCCCTAAATCTCATTGAAGAAGTTAGGCTTTTCAGAACCAGCTAGGATGCCACCTAGAAGAAGCAGACTTGCTTTCAGTCAAAGCTTTTGAGACCAAAAGTCTGGTTTGCTTGGGTTTTCCTTGGATGCCACTTGGGTTGGCGCATTTTCTGAGTTCCCCTGGGATGCCTTGAGCACTGCCTTATGGGCTGGGAGGACATTTTCTGCTGCTTTATGAATGAGGAGAACTTCCCAGGCTTTTCTTTCGCATTAGCTGTACAGAAGGTTGCCTTGCTGGGCACAAGAAAGCCACAGAGCAGCTGCTATTGTGAGGTCAAGGGAGCGGTGCAACAGTGCTGTCAGCCCAGCGTTGTCCCAGTGCGCGCAAGGCCTGGTCATCCAGAGCAGCTCTTCCGCTCGCTCCCTGCAGGAGGATCCTCGTGCGCAAGGAGTTCTCAGCGGATGGCCTGCACCCCGAGAGGAGTCTTGGCTTTCCCTTGGGTGGCATTCAGCGTGCAAACCCACGCAGCACTGCCAAAATGATCAGGCAAGTCTGTGCCATGGTTTGCACTGTCTTTTCTGTTGTCTATTCCGGCTACTACCTGACCCAGCTGACTCGTAAGTAAAGGTTTCTCCTGGGGCTGGCATCGCCCAGCTTTTGCTTCACTCTGCTCTTGATGCCGCACTAGTGACCCAGTTTATTTGGGAACAAAATGGCCATGAAGATGCCACCGCTTTGGTCAATGTCCTGCCAGCAGCATCAGCTATAAAGGGGGCATCTGTACTGGGTGGCAGGTGCAGAGTATTTGCAGTGCAACCTGCAGCGGTTGCCTTCCCTCCCCGGGAGAGTGCGTGGCAGCGGAGTCCGTCATTTCCTCAGCTTGCTGCTTCAAGCAAGACGAACTGCAAATTGCAGACTCTGAGGAGAGATTTGTAGAAGTACTTCTACCAACTCAGTGGTTCTCTCCAGGAGTGAAGGAAAGCGCCTTTTGCTCCAACATTGCCCCTTAGAGGCCTTGGCTGCGTGACTTGACCCTTTGATGCTGTGCCAAGACTGTGATTCCCTTGGCGATGCAGCACAAACTCCAATGCATGGAGGGTTTGCTGCTGAGCCCAGCAGCTGTTCCTGGGCTGCTTCAGCAGGGAGCTGCCGCAGCCCAGGGGCCCTTTATGGAAGCTTTGCTGGGCTATCATCTTCAGCCAACGAATGGGAATTAGGGCATGCCATTTAAAAGAATAGAGATCTAAAATGCAGGAAAGAGAAGAGGAAAATGCTGCTTGAGCTGTTGGGCACAACAGGAGCTCCAACTTTGAAGAGCAACGGGCATTTCCACCACCGTGTTTCTATTTCTCTCTTGGCAAAAGAGGCCCAAATGTAGACAGAGCCTACTATAGCGCCCTTGTGGTTCTCTTGCTTGCTGTGGGAAAGAGCTGTTGCTCCTGGAGGCACGTTGGCAAAGTGGCTCTGTGTTGGGACTGCCTCGTGCTGTGAAAGTCGCCAGCACGGGCACTTTTCTAAGGGCCTCTGGTAACTTTTGCCTTGCTCGCTGCAGGTCACCTGACACGTGGGTGGAGACAAGCCAGTCCTTTGGTGAGTGGCAAAGGAAGCTGAGAGGTTGCTGGCGTGTGAGAATTGTGCAGCAATTCTGCCAGCTTGGCCTGTTGCAGTTGAGTGTGGAGTGCCAGCGTGGGAGGCTGAAAGAAAGGCCAACTGCCCGGTGGCATCAGCAGTAGCAAAGGGAGCCCTGGCTGTTTGCTGATTTTCCGGTGAAGAGCCTTTCAAGAGACGAAAGGCAAACGGGACGGCTCCAAGGCGTCTTTCTGCTTGTAGCCAGCAGGGAAGCTCAAATGCACAGCAAGATGGAGTAGCACCTCATGCAGCCATCTTCCTCGAGTTTTTGCGACTCAGAGTCCCACGTGTATCAAAGTCTATGATTTCCCCTACTTCTGGGTCCTTTCCCAGCTCAATAGAAAGCAGCTCCTAAGGGATTGGCTTTTGTCCATCTCTCACTTCTGTCTGTCTGCAGGGCTCAACAGCTGGCTCAGCCGCTCCTCCAGCTGCCTCTGTCATTGAGGAAGAGGCTGAAGAGGAGCAAAGGAACATCAAGCCTCCAGCTGCTGTCCCTCCACAGCCTGAACACGCAGAGCCGGTAAGTGGCAGCTGAGCTTGGCACTGCCTTTGGTGCAGGGCCAGGCTTCCCGTTTTGGAGCAGCCCTTGTTGCTCGTGGCTGAAGATGCTGGGGGCGGTGTGCCTGCCATGACGTAGTGCTGCTTGAGGAGGGCCTAAGAAGTGCTGGCCAGTGGGTTCTGAAGTTTGACATTTAAGCTGGGATGCTGAGAGGGCCCGAGAATGTCTCTTGGGATCAGACAAGAGGCAGCATTCCATGATTCCCAGCGTAGGAGTCAGCCCCTTGTGCCCACTGTCAGTGCAGGCTGCCCGTGGTCGGTAAGCAGACGGAGCGGCCCAGAGACGCAGTTGACAGCCTTGCAGGGGATCACACTGGGCCCTGGAAGGGACCTGCCCTCTCCTAATGGACTAATTAGCTTCAGGCTGTGCTTCACTTCCAGCCGGTCAAAGCAGAGTTTGGAGAGGAGAATCCTCGTCAGCCCTGCGTTGTGAAAGGCGGGTGGGTCTGGGCGGGGCTGGAAGGTGGCTCCAAAGGGCCGCTCCCTAAAGGCTGTCATAGAGAGGGGAAATCCGTGAAACAGATCAGAGAAGGGACACGCTGCGGGCTTCTGAGTGGACCGTTGCATGCAAGCTGCAGGGTGATTTCATTGCCCAGGAAAAGACAGGAGGAGGAAAGCAACAAGGCTCTAGGGCCATGCTCTGATCTCTTGCTGGATCTTGGCAGCCTCAGTGATACCTTGTTGCCAGTGTCTAGCAGAAAAGCTGCAATCGTGGAGCATGGAAGTGTCCCTGAGGGGCTGGATCCAAGTAGCCTTTGGGCTTTTCCCAAAGTTGCCTTTGAGAAGGGGACATGGGAAACGCCCTAGCTGGAGAGGCCCGGCGGTGCCTGACAGCACCTTCCCAAGGTCTTGCTTTTGCCGTGCGTTCCACAGGGCATCTGTGCCAGCCACCCTTCTGACGGGCCATCCTTTCTTGTCCCAGCTCAAGACGGGCTCTGCAATTCAACCTGGTGCCGCTGGACCAGCATGGCCTGCAGCAGCCAGCTCGCCCCCCGCTGCTGGCACTTCCTGCAGCAGCGCAGCCCAGCAGCTCGAGATGAGGGAGGAGCAGGGCCTGAAGACACTGAGTACGTCTCGTACATTTCTTGTCTGCCAGAGCAGTGTGTTGTGTGCGTGTCTGGGTGTAGGCTGCGCCAGAAGTTGCCCCTCGGTCTCAAAGGCACTTAGGCCCCTCTGCAGAAGCTGTTGTTGTGCTTTGAGGCAGTGCGGCAGCGCTCAGGGAGCTCCTGCTGCCTATGAGAGCGGCTGGGCCTGGCTTGGCTCTGCCTAGGCTGCCTACTGTGCCAAAGACAAAAGCTGAGCATTTTCTGCTTCAGCAGAAGGCTGGCACCAAGCAAGTGACTAGGCCCCAGGGAGCTCTTCTGACCCCAGCCGTTTTCTGGCTATCCTTCTTTCTCCTACTCTGGATCAGACATTTTGTGCCCCTGGCAGTGGACCTGCCAGTGATTCTGGACACTTGGATCCCAAGTGCTCTGGGGATGCCCGGAGGCAGACGAGGAGACCAGGACGTCGGTGCAGAGGCCGGGTCTGGTGCTGAGTGCAGAAGGCGGCTGGTCAGGGACAGCCCAGGAGCTGATCCTGCAGCTGCTGCTCCAGCGCTGCTCCACCAGCGTTCCAGCAAGGGCCGCAGGAGCAGGAGACAACGACAGTTGCTATGGGCACAGCCCAACATTCCATCTAGAACCCCAGGGGAGCCATGGGACAGAAAGAGGCATGGGCCGCCTCTGACCCTTGTACTTCTTCTGCTGCAAGTTTGCTCTGAGAAGCTTCCCATGGGGCCTTTTCTCCTCAGTCGTCTGATGAGACGGGCAAAAGCAGTGCAGGGACAGCCCTGGGTCTTCCCGGTGCTTCTCTGCAAGGTGCCTCTAGCTGAACGTGCACAGGAGCCTGCCTCTGTGCAAGGGCCCAGACCTCATCTCCTGCCCTGGAGAACCAGAAGGGCTCCTCCCACTGGCTCTCCTCCAGCTCTGAGAGGAGCTGGAATTTGCAAGTTGTCCAGCGCAGAGCCAACTCCAGAGCTTCCTCTCAAAGTGGAGCCATTCATCCTGCCCCCTTTCTCAAGTCTCCTTTTGCTGCCCAATAATGTCACTGCATGTTTTCCCTCCTTTGGGCCTCTGAGCTGGTCTCTCACCTCATCACTCCTCCCTTGAAACTTGGAGAAACAGGATGTTTTTCAGGGCAACTGATGGGGACACACACACACACACACAGGGACAGCACACGGGCATTTCTCTAGCAAACATTCGTGCAGAATTTCTATAGCCCTCTTCCAGCTCCCTTGGAGAAGCTCGGTGTTTGTCCCCAAAAGACTCTGCCATTCCTCTAAGAAAGCAACACTAACAGAATTCCCTTTCCACACTGCTGGCCTTCACATTGGTTTTAATGCCTAGATCCCAGATATGACAAAACCCAGGCAGCTTTGCTGCTTTCCTGCCTGTCGTTAAGGAAAAGCAAATCTTGCTTCAGTCCCAATCTTGCTTCCTTCCCAGCCTGCACGTTAGCCACTGGCCAGCAAACTGAGGGGGCAGCTGGAACAAGTCCCACTGCAAGGCAGATACTTTGTAGGCTCCAAAGCCCAGCTGCACCGCCTCCATCAGACAAGGGCAAGCTTCCCTCGGCTTCCCAGAAGCAGCCTGGCAATTGCCCCCTCCCTCGCCCCCTCTCCACCCTCCACAGCCCCTGCCACCAAAGCCTTGCTAGGCAGGGCCATTTGCTGGCCTCGAAGAAAGAGTGCCTTTGATTCTTCTTTGGCGCAAGTGCCCGAGCTGTGAGAAGTCAGAGGATAATGATCACACCTGCTCTGCTTTAGCTAAGGAGATTGCTGGAGGCCCAGAGCGGGACACTGGTCCTTTCGAGAGAAACTGAAACTGAACTAGCCATGCCTTTGTGGCGCATGCGGATAGGAATTGGATAGAATCGGAGGGCTTAGAAACGTCCTCCAAGGTGGTCAGCTCCATCAGTCCCCCAAAATGAAACAAAGTTATGTTACTGGGCTCCAAAAAGGACTAAAGCCGCTGCTTTTATGCCAGAAAATATGGTGAGACCAGACCACTCATCTAGATCCAATTCCGTGAATTAAACAAAGCCTCCCTTTCCACTCCCAGCTGAGATCTTGAGGAATCAAAGGCAGACGCCCCAGCCTTATTTCACTGGCAGTAAAGGAGACACACCTCAGTAAGTCCTGCCAGCTGAGCAAGGGGCTGGGCCCGGGGAAGGTGGCGCCTGCCCAGATTCTTCTCTCAGGGCAAGTGCCGTCTTTGCAACACCAGGCAAATGGAACAAACATTGCCGGAGTGTTTTCATACAGACAGAAAGACAAAATGGAACAAACTTTGGTTTAATGATAAAGACCCATTGGCTCTCAACAAAGGCAAAAATGACAAAAGGCAGAGCATAGACAACACCCAACCTTTGAAATTTATTGATAAATCTAATAAAACTAATGAATCTTAAATAATACTAATGGATCTTAACGACTAAATTGAGGAGATTCCTATCATGTCAACTAACTAAGTAGAAGATTAAACTACCCTAAAAGCTTAAAAAACAGTCCTCTTCCTATCTAGTCCTATTGATACCTAACTCTTGCTAGCCCTGGACAACCTGCAGGGTTGTCTAATTTCAAAGTCTTTTCTTCTTGGCGAGAGGCTCTGCTTCCTTCCGAGGCCGATGTCTTCTCCTGTGGTTGTTCCTTTCCTTCACGGTTTCAAACACCCTGCAAGATAGGAAACAAACCATCCATTGCTCACTTTAGTACACACCATGAAACCAAGTGCCGAGATCTCCGTTTGAGTAGGAATTTCTGTCTTTTCGGGCAGTGGCACATTTGTGAATTGATCAGCACCATGAGTCTGATCGTTCTACTTTCAATGCCTTGAAATGTCTTCCTCCTTTTGCTGCATCCTCTTTTGAATTTGATCAGCAGCATCAAACCAAGCTTTGATGGATCTATTCCTACTTGTATGAACTGTGTCTTGTTGGGGCACGGGAAAGGTTTCATTGTGAAGGCTGGGTTTTACCTAAGCTCTTTGGGTTTGAGGTGGGTGTTAAGCTTGACCACGGCTGCCGGGGGCGATGCTGCAAGTGCCCCCAGCTTCCCCTGCGGTGCCTTTGAAAAGGGTCAGCCTGTTTTAGTCCAAAGGCGCAGCTTTGAGCAGAAAGAGGAGGAACTTACGCACCGTTTGCACTGCCCGCAGGGAAAGGGGCCTCCCGCCGAGCGGGGCGGCTGGCGCGCTTGGCAGCAGGGACACTCGGCGCTGCGAGCCCTCTTGCGGCTTCTCTTCCCTGTCTCCCCGTTCTCCTTTCTGGGAGGGCTTTTCCTCCTCTTTGCTTTGCCCACACTCTGGAAATCAAAGAGTCCTTATCAATGCTTCCTTCCTCTCACAAAGCTGGAAACCAGAGCATCCAGCACAAAAATCTATCGGCTTAAGCAAATCCTTCCAGACCCTCAAGAGCTGAGAAAACGGCTGCCTTTGCCAATGGGCTGCGGCGGGCTGCCAACCCAGAGCTTGGAGGAAAATACTCCTCTTTTCTACAGGCCAGAGGGGTGGGATAAATACCTGCCTACTTAGAGCTCTACATTTCTTATTTCTACCTTTCTGCCTAACATCTATTTCTCTCTGCTTTTCCTCCACAAATGTCTAGGCAATGGCATTTAAATTCAGTCCAATTAGGGTAGACACATGGTTAGCCATTTTCTAGTACCCAAAATAATCTCCCTCCCTGTCTCTCTCTCTCTCTCTCTCTCACATGATGTGAAGCAAATTGCTCTTTGCCGGTAAGGAAAGTTTTAGGGGAGCCACGGCACCGGCAGCTCCTTCTTGGGGAGTATGCTGCGATGCTAGAAAAACTCCCTGAAAATCTGCAGCATATCCACAAAGGCAGCCTGGATTGCTGATGTCAGCAAGCAGTGGGGAATTAAGGGTCTGATTGGAGTCAGCGAGGGTGCCAGCCCTTGAGAAGCCCATCTGTAGAGAGTCAAAGCCCATTTTGGTGGCGCTGCTGCTTCCTTGGGTCAAAGTTAGGCTCCAGAATTGCATACTTCAGGGCAGCAGCACAAGGAAGCCCCGGGCAGCATCTGCTGTGCCTTTCCCAGCGCATGGGACGATGTGATCCTGGCAAAGGGGCGTCTGGCATGGCTCGCCAGCAGCTTTCTCCCCTTCTGCCAGTTTCTCGACCTTCCTGGCACGTCTCGATTTTCTTGCCCCTCACCTGAGCCAGAGTTGTGGCAAGTTTATGCTCCTTTTTCCAGGAGTAGTAGTACTCCACACACTGTGCCACGGTCTTAGTCTGGATCTGTTGTGAAGAGAAAAAGAAGGAGTCGAAAATGGTGTCGGGTGCACTGGGGAAAAAGTAGAATATGGAGTGAACTAGGAAGGAAAAGCATGAAGTAAATGGAGTAGGGTGTAAAATGAAATCAACATGGGGAAAGAGAGGCATCATGCAATGTCTTAAACCGTGTATTCTGCTAGGTGGTAATACACGCAATGCACAGATCAACAACAAATCCATCTAGCACAGTTCTTCTTTCCCCGCTTCCCTCCAGTTATGCCAGCACACCGTCTTGTGGAAGCAGCAGCAGACCTGTGCGACAAGTCTGACAGAAGAAAGCTTCATCTTCCAAAAGAGCTTGGAGAAAAGGGCTGGAGAGGCAGGATCATCCTTTTGACACAGGCTTTTGATGTCCCCTTTTGTTACTTCTTGAAGATACTTGGTACTTGAGAAGAGAGAGACTGAAGCCCAGGGCTTGTTCCCAGAAATAACCAAGCTTTCCTCCTGACGATCTGCTCGGGTAAAGAATGTCCCGTGGCTTTACCTGCTTCTGGATGAGATGAAAATCCTTGCCGTAGGTGTGGAAAGCCTTTTGGAAGGACTCCTTCTCCTCAGGTGTCCATCTATCAGAGCCTGGCAAGAAAAAGCAGCGGGTAGTAAACGCATCCCTTGATCCACACCAAGTAGATCCCACTGGCTGCCGAAAGAAAATGGTGGCAGGCCGTCATTCACGTGTGTGTACGTGTCTGCTCCCTCAGAAGGTCATGAAGACAAGAGCAGGCATTGCCCGGGGAGAAGGATTGGAAAAGAAGTAAAGCTGAAGGACTAGATGCTGGTGCTTCCCCACCCGCAGAGGAGACAAGACCTTGTGCTGGTGTTAAGCACAATTGCTTTAAGCAGAAACCCTTGCCACAACAATGAAGGGGACGGCAGCATCTGTCAGGGACGCAAGAAGCTCTGCTTTGCTTACCTGCGTAATGATAATCAGCCATGGGGTGGCCTTGAGGTGTTGCAGGCCCCTCTGAGAGCAGCATCTCCAGAGCCTCCTGCAAGATCAAGAGGGAAAAGGCTTTAGCCGCCCCACCACATTAAAAATGAGCCAAAAAATCACAGGTGCTGCCTTGCAGCTACTTTGCCTCTCCAGACATTCAAGCGACTGTATCCCATGTGGGTGAAACACTGTCATTTGCTCCAAGTCCCTGGTTTTTGCTGCCCAACCCTTTGATCCTGGTCCCCGAGAGTGGCCTTTTGCTCACCAACCTAAGGATTTTGCTGCTCCTGCAGCCAGAATGGCCTCAGCTGACTGAGGCTTCTGGGAATTTCCCCTCCAAATGTCTTAGAGAAGCCAGCTCTCCAGGCCATTTACAAGGCAGCAGGACCTTCCGCCGCCGCCGCCGCCTCCAGGAGGGAGATTCTCCCTGCTGGAGCCCTTTGGGCTCAGCCCTGACGCAGCTGGAGGAGACACAGCAGGCAGCAAGTGCTCTGCTCCCTGTTAAGACCCTTCTTCAAAGAGCAGCCAGGAAAGGCTGTCCCAGTGCCCGGGCCCTCTGCATTCCCTGTGCCCTCTTCTCTGCGCCCAAACAGCCGCTTCTTACCGGAACGCTGCCGCGTGCCCGGTGCAGGCAGTGCAGGGCGCGCTCCAGGTTAGCTGCTGCCCCGGGAATGCCACGGGAGCTGGCCATGTCCAACAGTTCTCTTACTGCAAGCACAACAAAAAACCCACCGAAAGTCAGCCTTGAGGCCAGCAAGGGCAAAGACTGCCATGCAAGGCAGAAGGAAAGGCTGGGAGCTAAAGACAGCAGCTTGGAGAGTATGAAAAGGAGAGCAAAGCCAGGGCCAGCTGAACCAAGGGCCCACGCAGTGCTGGCTCTCCCTCCAAAGCAGCTTCTGTAAGAAGAAGTGGGGGCCAATCTGCGCTCTTCCAGTGGCAGACGGCCCTGACCAATTTGGAGAGCAAGGTGCTTGCTCTTGCTCCTTGCCTCTAACACTTCTACATGGGAAGATGGGCGAGACAAGGAGAGAAGCAGAGCCTGCAAAAGGCTGCCTTTTTACGCAAAAGGAGCCTTTTAAAGACCCAAGTAGCTCAGGGGTGGAAGAAAAGCTTGAAGCAAAGCTACCTCTGTCAGGTTTTTCCATGTCAGAGTCATCCTCCCCCCAGGGCTTCCAGACCAGGGTTGCAGGCTCTTCATCCTCACTTGGTGCTCTGCTCTGCAGCTCTGGCAGCTCAGCCTGAAAGTCGCTGCCAACATTGATGTGTCTAAAGGAAGAAGGAGGTGGAGGTGAGAAAGGCAAGTGGTCAAGAGAGCCTTCCTGTGCATCCACAGGCTTGAACCAACGCCACCCTGACTCTGAAAGAGCAGTTCTCCTCCTCGCCATTCTTCCAGTTTGCTGTCCTTTAACCCTATGCCAAAACTCACGGCTGAATCTGGGCTCTTGCTTTCCTTTTCATTGTGCCTCTCCTTTCCACCTGAAAGAGATCAAAGCAATGCTCCAGTTAAAAATCCTTCCTTCTCATCCTCATCATTGCAAAGCCCGAGCTCCTGTGTCCCAGCTCCTTTCTCTTTGCCGCCTTTTTGACATGGAATGTCCTAGGGAGGACCCTCTAGCAGTCAGCAGCTTCCTCAGGAGGGCAAGCACAAGGCCATGCACTACTCTCTTCACTCCCGGGGCCACTGAGAAGAGCCAAGACAATGGCAGGGGAGATGTGCCAGTGCAGGCTTAGGTTGGATAGAAGGAAAAGGTTCTTCAGCCAGAGGCTGCTTGGGCACTGCAACAGCCTCCCCAGGGAAGGGGGCACAGCACCAAGCCTGACTGAGCTCCAAAAGTGTTTGGACACTGCTCTTGGGCACAGGCTGTGATTGTTGAGGCTGCCCTGGGCAGGCCCTGGACTTGGGCTCAGTGATCTTTGAGAATCCCTTCCAAGCCAGGAAATTCTGTGCTACTGTGATTGTGCTCTTGAGGAGATGGCATTTGACGGCCGCCCCTGAGCATGAGGTAGAACCAGCCCTACGTGCACTGGAAAAAGAATCTAGAAAGATATTAAAATAGCATGGATCTATAAGCCATGGAACTACGTCAGTATATAAGAATTGCTGATCCCAGATGGTTTTTGAAGTTGAAAGCCTGTGTTTGAGGAGAAGCCCAGTCAAATGCTTCTATGCCCTGAACGACAGGGATGCCAGAGGAGAAGTGCCATCATTCTGGTGTTTGAAGCTTTGGAGCGGGTGTGAGCAGAGTCAGGGCATAAGGGGATTTGTTGACACTGAAGCCCTGAAGTGCTCAGCCACAAACAATTTGTTTTGGGGTCAGCACAAGATAGTTTGAGGACTGAAATGGGTGCCAAGAACTTTTAATCAGGTCATCCGTGGACGAGGATCTGCAACTGCACTGGGACACCTCTCTAGGTCCTCTATGGAAAGGTCTGTGTTTCCCCTGGAGGCAACATGATTCCTTCAGAAGCTGCAGCCTGCTTTCACGTGGAAGCTCGTCTGGGGAAAGTGAGCACGCAGCCTGTGTGTCGTGCTTGGTGGGAGAGGCAGCTGGAGCCTCCTGCCCCTGTGCTAGTGCTTTGAGGGCAAACGGGGATTTTCTTACCTTGGACGGTTCCCAAGTGCTCTGGGGATGCCCGGAGGCAGACGAGGAGACCAGGACGTCGGTGCAGAGGCCGGGTCTGGCGCTGAGTGCAGAAGGCGGCTGGTCAGGGACAGCCCAGGAGCTGATCCTGCAGCTGCTGCTCCAGCGCTGCTCTACCAGCGTTCCAGCAAGGGCCGCAGGAGCAGGAGACAACGACAGTTGCTATGGGCACAGCCCAACATTCCATCTAGAACCCCAGGGGAGCCATGGGACAGAAAGAGGCATGGGCCGCCTCTGGCCCTTGTACTTCTTCTGCTGCAAGTTTGCTCTGAGAAGCTTCCCATGGGGCCTTTTCTCCTCAGTCGTCTGATGAGACGGGCAAAAGCAGTGCAGGGACAGCCCTGGGTCTTCCCGGTGCTTCTCTGCAAGGTGCCTCCAGCTGAACGTGCACAGGAGCCTGCCTCTGTGCAAGGGCCCAGACCTCATCTCCTGCCCTGGAGAACCAGAAGGGCTCCTCCCACTGGCTCTCCTCCAGCTCTGAGAGGAGCTGGAATTTGCAAGTTGTCCAGCGCAGAGCCAACTCCAGAGCTTCCTCTCAAAGTGGAGCCATTCATCCTGCCCCCTTTCTCAAGTCTCCTTTTGCTGCCCAATAATGTCACTGCATGTTTTCCCTCCTTTGGGCCTCTGAGCTGGTCTCTCACCTCATCACTCCTCCCTTGAAACTTGGAGAAACAGGATGTTTTTCAGGGCAACTGATGGGGACACACACACACACACACAGGGACAGCACGCGGGCATTTCTCTAGCAAACATTCATGCAGAATTTCTATAGCCCTCTTCCAGCTCCCTTGGAGAAGCTCGGTGTTTGTCCCCAAAAGACTCTGCCATTCCTCTAAGAAAGCAACACTAACAGAATTCCCTTTCCACACTGCTGGCCTTCACATTGGTTTTAATGCCTAGATCCCAGATATGACAAAACCCAGGCAGCTTTGCTGCTTTCCTGCCTGTCGTTAAGGAAAAGCAAATCTTGCTTCAGTCCCAATCTTGCTTCCTTCCCAGCCTGCACGTTAGCCACTGGCCAGCAAACTGAGGGGGCAGCTGGAACAAGTCCCACTGCAAGGCAGATACTTTGTAGCATCCAAAGCCCACCTGCACCGCCTCCATCAGACAAGGGCAAGCTTCCCTCGGCTTCCCAGAAGCAGCCTGGCAATTGCCCCCTCCCTCGCCCCCTCTCCACCCTCCACAGCCCCTGCCACCAAAGCCTTGCTAGGCAGGGCCATTTGCTGGCCTCGAAGAAAGAGTGCCTTTGATTCTTCTTTGGCGCAAGTGCCCGAGCTGTGAGAAGTCAGAGGATAATGATCACACCCGCTCTGCTTTAGCTAAGGAGATTGCTGGAGGCCCAGAGCGGGACACTGGTCCTTTCGAGAGAAACTGAAACTGAACTAGCCATGCCTTTGTGGCGCATGCGGATAGGAATTGGATAGAATCGGAGGGCTTAGAAACGTCCTCCAAGGTGGTCAGCTTCATCAGTCCCCCAAAATGAAACAAAGTTATGTTACTGGGCTCCAAAAAGGACTAAAGCCGCTGCTTTTATGCCAGAAAATATGGTGAGACCAGACCACTCATCTAGATCCAATTCCATGAATTAAACAAAGCCTCCCTTTCCACTCCCAGCTGAGATGTTGAGGAATCAAAGGCAGACGCCCCAGCCTTATTTCACTGCCAGTAAAGGAGACACACCTCAGTAAGTCCTGCCAGCTGAGCAAGGGGCTGGGCCCGGGGAAGGTGGCGCCTGCCCAGATTCTTCTCTCAGGGCAAGTGCCGTCTTTGCAACACCAGGCAAATGGAACAAACATTGCCGGAGTGTTTTCATACAGACAGAAAGACAAAATGGAACAAACTTTGGTTTAATGATAAAGACCCATTGGCTCTCAACAAAGGCAAAAATGACAAAAGGCAGAGCATAGACAACACCCAACCTTTGAAATTTATTGATAAATCTAATAAAACTAATGAATCTTAAATAATACTAATGGATCTTAACGACTAAATTGAGGAGATTCCTATCATGTCAACTAACTAAGTAGAAGATTAAACTACCCTAAAAGCTTAAAAAACAGTCCTCTTCCTATCTAGTCCTATTGATACCTAACTCTTGCTAGCCCTGGACAACCTGCAGGGTTGTCTAATTTCAAAGTCTTTTCTTCTTGGCGAGAGGCTCTGCTTCCTTCCGAGGCCGATGTCTTCTCCTGTGGTTGTTCCTTTCCTTCACGGTTTCAAACACCCTGCAAGATAGGAAACAAACCATCCATTGCTCACTTTAGTACACACCATGAAACCAAGTGCCGAGATCTCCGTTTGAGTAGGAATTTCTGTCTTTTCGGGCAGTGGCACATTTGTGAATTGATCAGCACCATGAGTCTGATCGTTCTACTTTCAATGCCTTGAAATGTCTTCCTCCTTTTGCTGCATCCTCTTTTGAATTTGATCAGCAGCATCAAACCAAGCTTTGATGGATCTATTCCTACTTGTATGAACTGTGTCTTGTTGGGGCACGGCAAGGTTTCATTGTGAAGGCTGGGTTTTACCTAAGCTCTTTGGGTTTGAGGTGGGTGTTAAGCTTGACCACGGCTGCCGGGGGCGATGCTGCAAGTGCCCCCAGCTTCCCCTGCGGTGCCTTTGAAAAGGGTCAGCCTGTTTTAGTCCAAAGGCGCAGCTTTGAGCAGAAAGAGGAGGAACTTACGCACCGTTTGCACTGCCCGCAGGGAAAGGGGCCTCCCGCCGAGCGGGGCGGCTGGCGCGCTTGGCAGCAGGGACACTCGGCGCTGCGAGCCCTCTTGCGGCTTCTCTTCCCTGTCTCCCCGTTCTCCTTTCTGGGAGGGCTTTTCCTCCTCTTTGCTTTGCCCACACTCTGGAAATCAAAGAGTCCTTATCAATGCTTCCTTCCTCTCACAAAGCTGGAAACCAGAGCATCCAGCACAAAAATCTATCGGCTTAAGCAAATCCTTCCAGACCCTCAAGAGCTGAGAAAACGGCTGCCTTTGCCAATGGGCTGCGGCGGGCTGCCAACCCAGAGCTTGGAGGAAAATACTCCTCTTTTCTACAGGCCAAAGGGGTGGGATAAATACCTGCCTATTTAGAGCTCTACATTTCTTATTTCTACCTTTCTGCCTAACATCTATTTCTCTCTGCTTTTCCTCCACAAATGTCTAGGCAATGGCATTTAAATTCAGTCCAATTAGGGTAGACACATGGTTAGCCATTTTCTAGTACCCAAAATAATCTCCCTCCCTGTCTCTCTCTCTCTCTCTCTCTCACATGATGTGAAGCAAATTGCTCTTTGCCGGTAAGGAAAGTTTTAGGGGAGCCACGGCACCGGCAGCTCCTTCTTGGGGAGTATGCTGCGATGCTAGAAAAACTCCCTGAAAATCTGCAGCATATCCACAAAGGCAGCCTGGATTGCTGATGTCAGCAAGCAGTGGGGAATTAAGGGTCTGATTGGAGTCAGCGAGGGTGCCAGCCCTTGAGAAGCCCATCTGTAGAGAGTCAAAGCCCATTTTGGTGGCGCTGCTGCTTCCTTGGGTCAAAGTTAGGCTCCAGAATGGCATACTTCAGGGCAGCAGCACAAGGAAGCCCCGGGCAGCATCTGCTGTGCCTTTCCCAGCGCATGGGACGATGTGATCCTGGCAAAGGGGCGTCTGGCATGGCTCGCCAGCAGCTTTCTCCCCTTCTGCCAGTTTCTCGACCTTCCTGGCACGTCTCGATTTTCTTGCCCCTCACCTGAGCAAGAGTGCTGGCAAGTTTATGCTCCTTTTTCCAGGAGTAGTAGTACTCCACACACTGTGCCACGGTCTTAGTCTGGATCTGTTGTGAAGAGAAAAAGAAGGAGTCGAAAATGGTGTCGGGTGCACTGGGGAAAAAGTAGAATATGGAGTGAACTAGGAAGGAAAAGCATGAAGTAAATGGAGCAGGGTGTAAAATGAAATCAGCATGGGGAAAGAGAGGCATCATGCAATGTCTTAAACCGTGTATTCTGCTAGGTGGTAATACACGCAATGCACAGATCAACAACAAATCCATCTAGCACAGTTCTTCTTTCCCCGCTTCACTCCAGTTATGCCAGCACATAGCTTTATCTTTGTGAAGGCATGCCAGGCAGAGAATACTAGAAGCTGTCATCAACATCCTGCTAGAGCAGAGTCCTAAAGGAAATGTCACAAAAAGTAGCAGAATAGGAGAAAAAGAAAATCCTGCTAGAATTGTGTGGGAACATAGGACATCTCTCTAGCTGTCCAGAATGGCCAAGACCCTTGCCAGGAGGCTCAGAAGCCCTGGCACGGAGCCCAAAACACCTGTAGTTTTGATTATGACCCATGGAGCAAATTTAGAACCCTATATGAAGATCAGCAAGCCACAACACTTTAGGTAAAGTAATAGTGAAGTTATCACAGAGTGGAAAAGTAGAATTTGGGGTTTCTAGAATGGGAGTTCAGGAGGCAAGATGGAGGGATCTGGGTGAGTCCAGCCTTTCTCCTTCTTCTTCTTGGCCTCCATCTTCTGCTGTGATGTTGGCACTTTTAGATTGGTTTAGAGTAGAAGCTCACTGTCAACATAGGTGATAAGTATTAGAAAGTGATTGTAAACATTATATATGTAGTTTTTAGTATAAAAACATAACACCACCCTGGGGGCAGGCAGTGTGCCTAGAACTGTCCTGCTGGACAGAGCTCAGCAGAGTAAGAGAAAATTTTTTATAGATAAGACACAATAAACAACCTTGAGACCAAGAACTGAAAAGCTCCGACTCATTCTTCAAGCACTCAAGCTGAGGAAAGAGACTTTTAACATTTCTCAAAGTCACGGTGACCAGCAAAAGATCCTGAAAGAATTGTACAACAGCAGTTGTATGATAACTTAAAGCTGAATTTGTTTATTGGTTGACTTTTAACTAATGTGGTCATTTATGCTGCACTAAGGCAGCAACATTCCCTAAACCAGTATTTGAATGAATATGTTGTTGCAATGGAGCTGACTTTTAAATTTTTATGTATCCAAATGGACACCATTACATTGCCTAATAAACAGAATTTTGAGCAAGAACAATTTGTTCTAAAATGACAAGGACAAAACATCTTTGTGTTTCAAAGTCGTATGTAATTTACATCACATTTTAAACAAAATTGTTCTTCCACTGGTGCAACCTAAGTAAGCTCACAGAGTTCATCAGTACAATACTCAATCTTCATTCCACGTCAGTTAAAAGTTATTACAACAGAATTAAGATCGTTTCTTCAAACATGCTATGGAATCAATAGTCTACGAATTGCAAATACTGCCTGATTATCTAAGTACTTCCATTTTTAATGCATAATTTAATGTGCATACTATATATATATATAATAGTATTAATAATGATGATTTTATATATATAAATATATATATATTTATATATATATATATATATATATATAAAATCATCATTACTATTACTATTACTATTATTCTCCTCCACTTGTAAGGCCACAGGAAAGGAACAGTAATTTATCCCAACACATATAAGAAATTTGCAGAGAACTAGATTGAAGTCATACCTCTTGGAGTAACCCTCTTTTTACCCTTTGATTTTGATAAAGGCTGGCTGTGCACATGATACAATGAGGAGCTTGCCTCTTCAGAAAGGTGAATTTTCTTCCCTTTTTTACAGTATCATGGTTGCACCTTAAATCTGTGTGGAAGCCTAGGGGCCTACCATTGGAACTTTAACCTCAGGGCAAAGATGACCAAGGTCAAAGAGAGATACTTCTCAGAAGGCAATAGTCTCGTCCATGGGCATTTGCAGGCTCATGCTGATGCAGCAGGTTTTGTTGGTATCACCCAGTTCAACTGCCATTTTTTCCTTCTATGTACACACCCTAGAATGTTCTCCCCTCACTTGTCACCTATTGGTCCTGGCTTACTGTGTTGCTCCACGCCTTATTCCTCCCATCTAAAACCCTGTGTCCTCGGCCCCATTTTGTCTCTGTCCCTAGACCCTCTTCAGTGCAATAAACAATGTCTGGAGTTCAACACAAAGACCCGTCTCTTGCCTCATTCGTCAGCAGTTTAAGCAAGCGTGCTCTGGGCTCTGGGAGTGCAGCTCACTCACAGAGGCTAGTTGCAGACATGCCGCAACAAATCTGTGTATAACTCCAAATCTCAATCATTTCTTCTTGAGATCTTGCTCCCAGGACACATTTTTCTTTTCCTTTCTGTGGGGAAACTTCTCACACATTTATTGGATGCTGGTTGCTCTGCATGTATGTCTACACTGCTGCCTTTATAACCTTTTGGAAATTATCAGAGCTAGTAGGATTCACCCAGCAGCAGGAGCTGATGCAGCCTGGGAACGTGCTGATTTACAGAGGCTTCTGGCTTCCCAGGTGAAGCCAAGGCAAGCCCTGCTGCTGCTGCTGCTGCTGCTGCTGCTGCTGCTGCTGCTGCTGCTGCTGCTGCTGTGCCAGAAAGCCCCGGCTGAGCAGGGATGGCACCACTGTGCCTTGGGCTGTTTCTCCTTCCAGAGCTGGGCGGTGCTTTTGAGGCAGTAATGACAGCTGGTGGGAGAAGGAAGGGGCCTTTTCCTGCACCAGAACTTATGGATGCACTAGGGCCACCTTCAGGGAGACTGTCGGCCCCCAGCAAGTAAAGCAGAGGGACACAGCTGGAAAACGCTTCCTTTGGAGCCTTCCTGTCTCTTGGAAAAGAAAGGAGACACGTGACAGGAGGAGCAGCAGGGGCCGGTCCCTCCTCCTTGCCTGCAGTGAGGGGCGGCTGCCGCTGGGCGGCGCCATGAAAAGGGAGCGCCCCTGCGCGGGGCGGGCGGGGTGGGGCAGCCGCCAGGGGGCGCCCGGGGCGGGCCGGGGCCCCTCTGTGAGGGAGGAGAGCCTCGGGCAGCTGCGCAGCCACCGACGGGACTGTCCGTCCGCAAGGCACAGCGCCAGGGCAAAGCTTCGCTTCAGCGCACGCTGACCGGCAAGGGAACCTTCCCATGGAGTGCAGGATTTAGCTGTTTTCATTCCCAGTCCTGTGCTGAGCTAGCAGGCCACAAAGCCTCCTCAAGCACAGGTGCCTCCTCTCCAGGCTTCCTGCACTTCCTTTGCTGACAGGGTCCACTCAGGCACCCTGGGAGCAGGCTCAGCTGATGTTACAAAGCAATGCTGTCCAAAAAGAAAAAAAGGCAAAAGCCAAACCAGAAGGGAACTATTAGTTCCCAGGCTGAATTCCTCACAGGCGGAGGCAGGATTCCTCTGCTTCCTCAGAAAGATGCAGAAACAGGACACGAGGACACTGTGCCCCTTACCTTCATGTCCAGGACCTTGCTATTGCAGGCCAGCATAGCTCACAATGCTATTCACCCCTTTAGCCAGGTGTCTTCAGCTTGTTGGGGTTTTCCCCTGAGAGCAGCCTGAGAATGCTGCTTGCTCTCCCAAGGCTTTGTTCCTGCCAGGAAACCCCACAGACTCACTTAGCTTCCTTCTTTCTATCACAAGGCCCAGGTGAGCTGCCAAGAGGATGAGCAGTGTAAGCCATTCCTCAGCAAATGCCAATCCCTGTAAGAAATGCTGATTCCAGTGGGATTTCCAAGTGTTGTTCTCAAGAGCACTGAAGTTCAGGGTTTCAGCAAGCAGCTTGGCTCTTGCGGTTTGTTTTGAGGATCCCTGCGGAGTCCTTGGGGGCCCCCTTAGCTTTATGTTGGCTGGTAGCAGGCAGGCAGGCAAGGAGACTCCACAAGGCTTCTGAGTATGATAATTATAGGAGGGTTTATTGGGGGTGCCACCCCAGGAGCAGCATGGTTTCTGAGGGAGAAGAGAGGGAGGGTGAGAAAGGGAGAAATGGGCCAAGAGACAGTCTGGTCTCCCTTGCACATCTTAACAGCGAGATTCAAAGTAGGTGAGGAATAAAACTCGGGTCAGTGGGATTACAGATACATGATACTTCAGGGGAGGGTCACAGGCTTGGAATAAACGGAACATTTTCAAGGGGTGAAACAGCATACCATTTAACTAAAATGAAACAGCACAGTCTGTCTCCACTGTGCTGGCAGAAAGCACTTTTGCTAAGACATAGGATGTAGAAAGTAGAGGAAAAAATTGGTTGGAAACTCTTGGGGTTGGGGGTAGGCTGCTAGAGCTTTCTGTTGCTTTCCTTACAGGAAATAGGGGCGTTTTGTGAATGGTGGGCAGAAAACGGTATGCAGGCACTGGGTGCTGCGGTGCTGAGATGATGAGTTTGCCCGGCTCACGTTCAGCCCCGATCAGCGACGAAGGGGCGCTTGAGGAGCCCGGAGCTCCTATCGCGCCTATGGGTCCCGAAGAGATCCACGATACGAGAGCGAAGGAGGGCGGCAAACGCAGGGAGGCGCAGGCAAGGAAAGAGGGACTCAGCCTTCAGGAAGGGTTGGCAGGTTTATTGAAGGAAGGTCGAAGGGGGAGAAAAAGCAGGGTGGAGGGAGAAGGACTGAGCCTATGGGTCCCGAAGAGATCCACGATACGAGAGCGAAGGAGGGCGGCAAACGCAGGGAGGCGCAGGCAAGGAAAGAGGGACTCAGCCTTCAGGAAGGGTTGGCAGGTTTATTGAAGGAAGGTCGAAGGGGGAGAAAAAGCAGGGTGGAGGGAGAAGGACTGAGCACCGAACTGAGGGCAAGTAACAGCTTATAAGGGAAGGGGGAGGGCCTGGGAGAGGCAACACGACAGCAAATGAGGGTATGAAAAAACTGATACATAGTTTGATGAACACATGAAGCTAACAAATCAGCAAAAAACTGGGGAGGGGTCCCTGCCCTTGCCCAATCACTCGACACCCTGGGGAGAAGGTTCTAGAAGGAAAGGCAGGGCTGCCGAGTGATGGACAAAGGCCAGGGGTGGGGACAACAAGACACATCTGATGGATAGGGGAGGGGAAACGTGATAGACAAATAACGATAAGAACTTGGGGATTTCCAGGGAGAAAGGGGGAGCTTTTCAGGACGAGCCAGACTGAATTAAAACAACATTACACCACGCACCACCACATCTCCCCCTTTCGCAAACAAACAAAAAGGAAAGGGGGGATGGGGGGGACTAACTTAAAAACTAAAAAGGGACAGTATCAGGGAAGGAGAACTGGGTTTTAAGAAACGTGAACTAAATATTCGAATGGTTCTGGCTCATCACTGAATAAAAAACAGATAGGCGGAAGAAGGGGGTCAGGGGGCTTTCTTCGGCGCCTCCAACTGGCGACACGGACTTGTTGCTCTTTCGTCCGGTGTTTCGCTTCCCTGGGCACAAAAGGCCGAACCCATTTTGAGGGCACCCACTTGGGACCAGAAGGAGTGAGGACGCAAGCGTACCCTCTCCCCCAGGTCACCAAGTCAAAGGGCCCTTGGGTCTGCCAAGTCTCCGGGTCCTTGATGAGGACCGGAGGCTTGGCTGTAGGTTGCAGCGCGTTGTGGCTCCCGAAGTGTCTAACCATGGGCGGGTTCAGGCTCTCAAAGGAACAGTTCAAAAAATTCAAAGTGAACATCGCCTTTGAGAGTCTGATGTGAGGGGGCTCTACCTTTGTGGTGGATTTCTGTCGCTCTAAGATTTTCTTAAGGCTTTGGTGAGCCCTCTCTACCATGGCTTGGCCTGTCGGGGAATAGGGGATGCCTGTTCGATGTTCTATTCCCCATTGCTGCAGGAACTGGCGCAGTTCCCTGGACTTGTACGCAGGCCCATTATCAGTTTTGAGCAGCCTAGGGATGCCCAGAACAGCAAATGCCTGAAGTAGGTGTTTTTCGACATCTGCTGCCCTTTCTCCCGTGTGGGCGGAGGCGAATACCGCGCCGGAGAAGGTGTCTATCGAGACATGAACAAAGCTCAACCGGCCAAAGGAGGGAACATGAGTGACATCTGTTTGCCACACTTCGCAGCTTGAAAGTCCTCTAGGATTTGCCCCCAGGCCCAATGATGGAAGCTGGTGGGACTGGCACTGGGGACATGTCGCCACGATAGCTTTGGCCTGTTCGCGCGTCAGATTGAACTGGCGAACAAGGCCAGGCGCGTTTTGGTGGAACAGCTGGTGGCTTAGTTTGGCCTGACCGAAGCGATCAGGGAGCGGGGCTACCTGAACAGGAGCGGCAAGGGCATCAGCGCGCCTGTTGCCCTCCGCAATGAACCCCGGCAAGTCGGTGTGCGACCTTACGTGCATTACGTAGAAGGGCTGCTCTCGGTGGGAGACTAAATTTACAATTTTGGAGAGTAGCTCGAAGAGACGAACATTCGAGACGTCCTGGAGGATTGCTCCCTCCGCTCTGGACACTACACCGGCTACATATGCCGAATCAGTTACCAAATTGAAGGGCTCAGAGAACCTCTCAAAAGCCCGGACGACTGCATCTAACTCAGCCACTTGTGGCGATCCTTCTACCACAGAGATGTCTGCCTCCCACCGCTGAGTTTGAGGGTCCCGCCAAGTCATCACTGACTTGTGGGATGCTCCAGATGCGTCAGTAAAAACGGTCAGGGCATCGAGGGGTCTCTTGCTCTGTACTGACTTAATGGTGAAAATAAATTCTTGATTAAACAATTTGTGGGCCGGCCGATCTATCGTAATTTGGCCCGTGTAGCTGTCCAGAGCTAGTTGTAAAAGTTCATTCGTCTGAAGGACGTTCTCAAACATTGTTAATTTGAGGTGGCCCGTGCCGAATTTAATGGGAAGATGAATGCACGTCAAGTCCTCACCTGCCAGCTCCCTGATCCGTGATCTCGCTTTCCGGATCAGGTCAGCCACCAACTCCAGTGGCGATGTCATTCTTTTGGACCTATGGTGGCTCAGGAATACCCACTCTATGATCAAGAGAGGGTCCTTCGCCCCGCGGTCCTTGCTCTTCCCGATGACTCCGTCCCACTGGAAGAGCATGCCGTGAAGGTGTGGCAGTTTCCCCAGAACAATAAAACGGAATGGCAGGCCCGGTTGGTACCGGTGGGCCTGCCTGGCCGAGATTAAACTCTGAATTTTCTCCAGAGCGGTTTTGGCCTCCGGGGTGAGGGTCCTAGGAGAACTCAGCTCCTCTCCCCCCTTCAACAAATTGAAGAGAGGGGTTAGGTCTTCGGTGGGAATACCTAACCAAGGTCTCACCCAATTTAAAGAACCACACAGTTGGTGGGCATCTGCTAGGCTTCGAATATTGCTTTTTATTGCCAATTTTTGCGGAACAATGGTCCGCTTGGTAATTTCAAGGCCAAGGTACCGCCAGGGCGGCATCCTTTGAATCTTTTCTTGCGCCAGCTCAAACCCTGCAGCAACCAACGCAGCGGTTGTCAGGTCAAGCGCATGAGCCAACAGGTCGTCGTCTGGCGCACAAATCAAAATGTCATCCATATAATGATGGATGACGGCTGACTCCACAGCTGCACGAACAGGGGTCAGCAGGGAAGCGACGTACCATTGGCAGATCACCGGGCTGCACTTCAAGCCTTGTGGCAATACGGTCCAATGGTAGCGCTTGCCTGGGGCTTCACGGTTAATAGATGGAACCGTGAAGGCGAAGCGCGGCGCATCATCAGGGTGTAGAGGAATTTGGAAAAAACAATCTTTTATGTCAACAACTGCCAAATTCCAATCTTTAGGGAGCATCGCAGGGGACGGCATCCCTGGTTGGAGGGGTCCCATATCTTTAATGACTGCGTTAATTCGACGGAGGTCCTGCAGGAGTCGCCATTTGTCTTTGTTGGGCTTTTTGATGACAAAGATGGGAGAGTTCCAAGGCGACATGGACTCTACTAAATGCCCTTTCTGTAGTTGTTCCTGCACGAGCTCGTTGAGCGCCGCTAATTTTTGTTTGTTTAGCGGCCACTGCGCCACCTGTACTGGTTCATCTGAAAGCCAATCCAGCTTCCAGGTGGGGCGCTCAGCAGTGGTCGCTGCCCGAAAAACCTGGGGAGTCACTGGTAAGTCAATTCGGGCTCCCCACTGGGCCAAGAGATCCCTCCCCCACAGGGGTTCCGTATAATCTAATACAAACGGACGAACAGAAGCCAATTGTCCGTCGGGCCCCGTAATTTGTACGATGCCTTTCGATTGCTTCGCCAATTGAAGCCCTCCTACACCTCTGATGTGGCCAGGGACGCTTTGCAATTCCCAACGCGACGGCCAATCCCGAGAGGGAATAACCGTGACGTCTGCCCCTGTGTCCAGCAAGCCGCGTAGAGCGACTTGCTCTCCCCCCTTTTTTAGTTTACAAATAAGTTTGGGCTTTTCATGCCCAAGAGTTTGAGCCCAGGCTACTGTAGGTATGTCTGTAGCCTGGGTTGCCGATTGAAATTCCGGAGGTGATAAATCGGAAACAGCATACGGTGGTGACACGACAAAGAATTGGGCCATTATTTGCCCCTTCGGTAGGAAGAGCGGGGGGTGGACACAATGCAGCATGAGTGAGATTTGTTCCGAGCCAGCGGGAAGCAGGCTCGGGACAATACTCACTTCTGGTGGGGTCGCCTTTGTGTCGCCTAGGACGAGGAGACTGTGGCTTTGACGTTCCCAGTTTGTTAGACCCTCCGGGAGGACAGCAACGTGGTGGAAACCGGCGGAACGGAGATGTAATGGTTCCGCAAGCTGCAACCTACGGGAGGAAACACAGGATGAAAGAGCATGAGTATCAGTGGGTGGTGTTTGTGTCAGTCCGGCATGAAGGTCAAGTCCAGTTGGAGGCATTATCTCACTGTTCTCCCTCTTCTCCCGCCAGGACGGATGGTGTGAACAGGCCTCCGCATTTGTGTCCTGGCGCAGGGGGCCGCTGCGCTGTTTAATTAGTTTTTTTGAACAGTTTGCCCGTGGGTCCCCTGTACGGACTTTTTAAACTCATAAAACTGCTGTTTGAGGGGGCATGCGGGCATCCAGTGCCCCAGCTTCCCACACAGATGACACGGTGTGGCTGGAGGCTTGGGCACCGGGGTCGACATTGGTGGCAGCGGTTGCGCGGTAGTGGGACAGACGTCGGTGGTGAATGGGGGCTCCTCGACGGCGGCGGCGGCGGGACGGAAAGGTGTCCTCAGGCGGGCGGCTGCGGCAGGTGGTGGTCCGGTACCTGATGGAACTAATACCTTTTTCCCACACACCAAAAGCATGTCCCGCAGGGTGGGAGCTGGCTCCAGAGGGAGGCTGTTGATTGCATCTTTGCAAGCCGAGTTGGCATTGAGGAATGCCAGCTCTTTTAACAGCTCGGCTTGCAAGTGCTCTCCTTCAACCTGATAGTTAATGGACTTTCGGAGCCGCTCCACAAACTCGAGGAATGGTTCTTCGGCACCCTGCAGGACTTTGGCATATGGGACTTGGGGTGTGGCCGCTCGCAACCCCAAGAAAGCTTTCTCAGCCGCCCGGGCAGTTTGCTGCAGGACCTCCACGGGTATGGCTCTGGCTTGGGTTGCTCCGTCACTCCAGTTCCCCGTCCCAAGCATGTGGTCAATGGAAATGACCTCTCCATCTGCACTCGTCCGGGAGTTCGGGGAATCCCATAGGGACGGGAGCACCTTCAAGGCTTCCTTTCTCCACGCTGCCTCCCAGAGCACTTGCTCGGTGGAATTGAGGAGGCAGCGGAAGACTCGGCGGAGGTCGGCAGGTGTAATGACCGACTCCGCCAGGACGGCTTGAAGGAGTCCCTGAAAATATTCGGAGTCCCTCCCGAACTCTTTCTGTGCTTTGCACAGCTCCTTCATGGACGAGTGAGAGAAGGGGACCCATTGAGCCAGGGTTGTCCCATCTCCCGCGGGATGAAAAACGACCGGGGCTGCTGATGGGACTGCAGACAGCTCCGGTTCTCGGATCGGGACCCCCCCCCCGCTAGCCCCCAGAGCGTGGGAACCGGAAGGGAGGGCGTGGGAACCGGGAGCGGGGGAGGGAGGGTCCCGGCGTGGGAACTGGAGGGAGGGTTCTGCAGCAAAGTGCCTCCCCTTATGGGAGGGGCCCCATGACGTCGTTGCGGAGGCGGGGGGTGGTGGGAGAGGAGGGGAAGGGGGAGGAGTTGCAGGGGGTGAAGGCGGGGGAGGAAGGGGAGGAGAAGGGGGCGGGGGAAGGGGAGGGGGCGTGGGAGTATCTCGCGAGAGGGGAAGGGAAGGGATTTGGGGGGGGGCTCGGGAAGGAGTGAGGGAACTCTGGGAAGGAGAAGGGGGTTTTTTAGGATTGAACACGCGGTCCCCTCCATTTTGGGATGATTTGACGCCATCTTGGCGAGAGGACCGCGGAGAACTGAAACGAACTTTGGGTTTAACAACTGGGGTCGAGGGGGTGTGGAAAGAGGGAGCAGGAACAGTCTCCTCCGGAGGTTGGCCAGACCTTCGGAGGCTCGGGGACCGGGTCGCCCGCGAGGAACTTAGGGACGGGTGTTTCCCTGGCGCGGGGCTGTCGCGGGCTGCTCCCCGCAGGGACTCGGTTCGGGAGGGAGGGCGCGAGGAACGAAGGGCAGGTGCATGGGGACGGGGAGAACTGGGGTATAACTGGGGGTCCGCTGGCTGAGTCCGGGAAGAGGGTTTAACAGCGAGGGCAGAAATCAAAAGGGATATTAAACAGAAATAGCTCTGAAAAGATTTGCCGCCAGCTTGGATCTCTTTCTGAAGGCGGGATTGAACCCGCTTCAGGAATCTGGGATCCAAGACTGACTCGGGATTTAAATCGGGGTAGGTACGGGTCAGCCAGCGGACTAAACTTTTAACTTCCTTTTTATTAAACTTATAATTCCCACCCCCCAGGGTACCCACAACTTGGTAAAAAACCCCTTTCTGAGTGGCCGACAGTTTAGCACCCATAATTGCTGATGGAACACGCAGGGGTCGGCCACTCGCTCTACCACTAGCAACAGGGAAAGCGAAAAGAATCTGAAATAAAACTGAACGGGGTCCCCACTGACCCTGACCTCCCCCTCCCGCTGGCCGAGGAGAGGACCGGGATGCCTACGCCAGGTTTTCCGTGGGGTCAGGTGGTGGGCTGCACAACACAGCCAAGAGACTCACCAGTCAGGGGGACGAAACAAGGCTGCTGCTAGCGGGAGCTGCCTGCGCCGAAGGCGGCCTCTTTAGGGTGCGCTGAGAGGGTGTCGCCTTCTTCTCTCCGGAGCACCGCACCTCCCGAAACGAGGGCGTGCTACACGGAGAGCGGTGAGTCGCCCAAAGGATTAGAGCAATCCAACCCGCGCGTCGCGGGACTCCTGTTCCGAGATGCAGTCCTCCGAACGGTGTTCAGGATCCGCAGACTGCCTCAGATGCAGGGGTCTTCACGCCACGCGTTGGGCGCCAAACTGCTGCGGTGCTGAGATGATGAGTTTGCCCGGCTCACTGCCGAGTGATGGACAAAGGCCAGGGGTGGGGACAACAAGACACATCTGATGGATAGGGGAGGGGAAACGTGACAGACAAATAACGACAAGAAATTGGGGACCTCCAGGGAAAGAGGGGGGAACTATTCAGGATGAATCAGACCAAATCAAACAACGTTACATCACACACCACCACAACTGGGGACTGATTTGTAAGCAGTGCATGTTTGAAACTATTCCCTGATGTCTAGCCTGGAGGAAATGGAGGTGACCCAGCAACATTTTAAAGATTGGGGATTATGACACCAGTGAGGCGCAAATGTGGTGTCTGTGGATCCAAAGGGGTTCCTCATCTAATCAGACATTTCTTGAGAATTGTCCTGACTTTCAGTCTGACACACAGAGGGAATCTGCATCAGGACAATATGCAGCCTCCCACACGTCACATGTGGTGCCTGACCAGCTGCTCTCTCCGCTACACTTGCTGGGCTCATGCCAGTGGTGGTCCTGGGGCTGGGAAACACCTGGACTTGTGTAGAGCCCATCCAAAATGCTACCATGGCTGCAAAAGCAGGCAAAGAGCAAAAGCCCAGATCTTTCTCCATTCTTTTTAGTTTTTAACTAAGAAAGAAAATCACAAGTGGTTTTCCAGGCACTTGCTGCTAATGATGAAGCAATTATTTTTAGGAGGGAGACAAAAACTGGTTTCAAAGGCAGAGGAGAGGAGGGGGAAGGAAGCTTCCGAACTTTGGAAAGCTTGTGGTGGCTCTGTTTTCCTCAGGTGTGCCCACCAGCTGGACCACCCATTTGGTCTCTGCCTCATAACTCCCTTTTAAGTGGGACTTGCCCATTTTGTCACACTGGTTTCCTCCTCCCATCAGCTTCTACATTGTCCTACACTGGGATTTTACGTTCTTTTCCTTCTTCCTGTGTGTCCATTAGAGTCATATCCCTGTGACTGCCAGATGCCTACTGCAGGGAAGCTGCCAGAAGTGAGGCACAGGCCCCAAAGGCTTCTTTGAGGTGCCGTCATTGTGCAGCAGCAGTGTGCTGCGTCTGCAGCAGGTTGGTTACTTGGCTTTTTCTCCCCACTCAGGTGTCATTCTTCCTTCAGCAAGGCCTACAATTTGCTGGTTGATGTTAGCCATGCAGCAAATGGGCAGGAATGACAGGCATTCCAATGGAGGGAACTTTCCGGGATACGAGCAAAGCACAATTTCATCCACAGAATTTAAGCAATTCTTCTTGGTTTTAGTCAGAAGTGCTGCTGGGCAGAAGGGCACGTGGCCTTTGGTTTCCTCACATCCTGGCTCTTTCTCTGAGTCCAGCTTGGTACACAAGGTGTATGGGCTTGGTGCCTGTTTTGTGTTACTCTTGGATCCTTTCAGCTGTGGGTTACGGACTGCAAGGGGGTTTTGTGCTGCTTTGGGGCAGAGGAGAACTTTCTGGGCTATTCTTTTGCGTTAGCTGTAGAGAAGGTTTGGTTGCTATGCATGGATTCACCGACCAACCCACAGCAGCTGCTATTGTGATGTCAGCAGAGGGCTGCCACGTCACAGCCTTGTCAGCAGGAGGTTGTTCTGCTGCCTGCAAGGCCTCAGCGTCCAGAGCAGCTCTTGGCACGCTCGGTGCAGGAGGATCACCTCGACTGAGCTGTTCTCAGCTTACAGCGGGTGTTCTTCTGCTTCTGTATTTTCTTGCACAGTCCGTGGACTCGTGCAAGTGTCCTGTTTTTCCCTTTTTCCCTTGCACGGTCTCAAAACCTGTGCAAGTAGGGTTTTGTTTCCATTTTTGTTTCCCGGCCTACGGACTCGAGCAGCACTGCTCAAGCGATGGAGCGAGTCCGTAGAGCATTCAGCAGTGCCTTTTCATTGGCGGCTTCTCGGAAAGCTTTTCGTCGTTTGACTGGTAAATAGAAGATTTTTTCCTTGGGGCAGCGTGTTGGAAAAACAAGGGCATCAAGATGCCATAGGCTTGGTAAAGTTCCTGTCAACAGCTTCAGCTGAAAAGGGGTGTCTCTGGCCCAGCAGGGTGTAGGAACTTCCAAAATGCAGACTGGGAGAGCTTTGCAGGCATCCTTCTAAAAACTGTGCGCTTCTCTGCAGAACTGAGGAAGAGCATCTTTTTTCTGCATTCCCTCCTTAAAGGATGTGCCTGTCTAACTGGGCCCCTCTGTGTGCTACAAGAGCCACTGGCTTTGCGCTGAAGGGCAAAGTGCCGAGCAGTTTGTGTGTGCTCCTGAAGCCCGGAGCTGGGCCTGTGCTGTGTCCCAACAGCGCTGCAAGTGCTAAGAGGGGTTTGCTGGAAGCTTTTGTGGGCAATTGTTTACAGCAACCACGTGGGACATCCTGCATGCAATGTACAAAAAGAAAAAGCAAGTCCAGGAAAGAGAGGAGAAAAAAGCTGCTTTAGCTGTAGGCTGGACAATGAGCTCCCATGCAGGCACTGACTGCTAAGGAACAATTTGCATCTTCACGACCAAGTTCCTAGTTCCTTAGTGGCAAAGCCAAGCCAAAGGTAGACACAGCCTAGGGTACTGGTTTGCAGTCCTGCTTGCTGCGCTAAAGAAGTGTTGCTCCGGGAGGGATGTTGTGAAAGGAAAATGCTCTCTGCTTGGGTGGACTTGTTCTGTGGGATTCCTCAGCACAAACAGTTTTCTAAGAGTGCCTGGTTCATTTTCCCTTGCCCCCGGCAGGTTGCATCAGGCGTGGAAGGAGTGAACGGCAGGGTTCGGTGAGTGGGAAGGGCACCCTTGAAATTCCTGCTGTCTGAGGATTGTGGAGAAAGCTGTGGGCTTGGCCTGGCAGGCCGAAGGAAAGTCCACATCAAAGTCTGCATGAACATGACCAGAAGGATTCCATCAGTTTCCTCCTTTTCCACTGAAGAGCTTTGAACTAATGAAAGTCAAGCTTTGCAGACAGGAGGCTGCATGCTAATTATAGCCTAGCTAAAGTAGCTCCTTCAGAAGCATGTGCAATCCTGTCTAAACATTCGTCTCATTAGCCCACTTGAATTGAGTTTTAATGAGTGAGCATCCCACTTTTATCCAAATTCATGACTTCTCTTCAGGACATCTGGGGATAGAGCTCAGGAGAAGTCAGGTTCCAAATGACAGGCTCCTCCCTGTCCCTCATGCTGCTGCCTGTCTGCAGAGCAGCACCGCAGCAGCAGAACCTGCTCTGGCTCGCTCTCTTCCTCCAGAGGCTAAAGGGGAGGCAAAGGACAACAAAGGTGTTGTCAGTCCAGGGCCTGAGCATACTGCAGCAATCAGTGGCAGCTTTGGTTGGTTCAGTG
This sequence comes from Molothrus aeneus, assembly GCF_037042795.1. Lineage (NCBI taxonomy): Eukaryota > Metazoa > Chordata > Aves > Passeriformes > Icteridae > Molothrus > Molothrus aeneus. The sequence continues at coordinate 1,796,900 of NW_027099079.1, read as the reverse complement.
CAAAGCTTTGGTGCAGTGCAGGGCTGCAAGTTTCTGAGCAGGCAGCACTTGCCTGAGGATGCTGTGGGCTGGAGTCCTGCCATGACCTAGCTCTTCAGCCCAGCCACGGACCACCCACGCGAAATGGCATCTGAACTTTCACATGCAGGCATCATTGTCCTGGCATTCTCACAGGGACTGTGAACTTCCCTTGGTGTCAGATATGCGGTAGCATGATGTCCTTTAGGGCCACTGCTGTGAAAGGCAGCCCCTTTGTGCCCAGAGTCTGTGCAGGCTCCCTGCTGTCAGCAGAGAGAGAGGTCCCAAGGCACAGTTCACAGCCTTGTGGGGTGTGGAGGAGCCACTGTTGCCTGCAGGGACCTACCCCTCTCCACGCCCTAGCTAGGTAGCTACAGGCACTGCTTCGACTGCACCCTTAACTTGGACGTGACCCACGTTTGTTGAGAAGACTCCTGAGCAGCTCTGCGTGGCAGAGACAAGGTCTGTCTGTGAAGGGCTGGAATGCAGTTCCTATTGGCTGCTCTCTAAGGCCTGAAATCCTGAGGGGAAGCCACTTGAGCAGAGCAGAGCAGGGGAATGTTCCCTGCTTCTACTCAGACACTTCCAGAGCAACTCAAGGGTTACTTGGGACATAAACACCACAGAAATACCACATGAGCAGCCCCACACATGAGCTTTTGCCTTCAGGTGAGCTGTGTCACTGCTTGCTGCTTCTGCCAGCTCTCAGGAGCCAACTTGCCTGCTCCTTATTGCTTGTTTGTGCTTTTTCCCTGCCCATTCCTTGCAGGCCCCGCTAGGAGAGGTTCTTGCCAGTCAGGACTCCTCGGCCCAGGCAGGAAAGGCGGAGCGGCAGGAGAGCATGGATGCGGTGCGCGGCATCCAGGAATTCAGGTGTGTGTGTTAAGCTTTTTCGCTTTCTCTCAGCAAGGGTGGGCATTGCTGGGCTTTAGGAAGCCAAGTGTCAAAGAACAAATTTGGCTTTCTCATCCTTTGACTTGCTCAGCACAGACAGGGGAAGGCAGCCCAGGGCAGGTCTGGCTGCTGACCCAGCTAGAGCAGAGCTGCCTGCTGGGACTCACTTCTTAAACCTTGACAAAAAGCATTCTGAACTAGACCAGAGTAAAAAGCAAGGGAGGTTCAGGCTGGCCTTAAGGACAGCAAAGCATTGAACTGCAAAGGCAGTCATGCAGCAGAACAAGCGCCTCAGAGAGCTTGTGCAGATTCCACCCCTGGAAATTCAAAAGTCCCAGATGGACAGAGCCTTTAGCAGCCTGTCCAGGTGCTAACCCCAAGTGCTTGGAACTGAAGACTGGGCTAGATGCTTCCTAGGGTCTCTGCCAGCCTAAACCATCCTTTGATAATTGGATTGGAAAATCATACCCTCCTCCTCCCCAAGTTATAGCTTGCAGGCTCTTTCCTTATTTCACTAGTGAGAGCAATAGGAATGGTGGGAGTATTCATCTGGACTTCCCAAGCCAAAGAAAAGCTTTTGCAAGTCTGGTATCCACTGTAATGAGAAAGGAGCAGGCAGGAAGCTCTGTAATCAGCAGGCAGGAAGCTGTTATACTGAGAGTACCTGAGCTTTCTGGAAATGTTCTGTGGCTTCTGGAAGCTAGTTTGACTTCCTCAGTGGTGACTCTTTGACCAGCACGAACGACAGAGATGCTGGTCTAGGAAGGGAATTGCAGCATTCTCTGGAGGTGGAAGTAGAGGGCTGTTGGAAGCCCCTGAGACTGCCTTACGTGGGACATGGTATGTAGTCCTGCTCTTGCAAGGAGACCGTGTTGCAATTAAAGGCTTGTTTGTCTGTTTGCTTGTCGTAGATGGAAGGAGTTGGCTGCATTTGAGAGACAGTGCCACTCCTCACTAGAGACGGTGTCTGAAGTGGTGGCACAGACAGAGGAGGAATGGCAGCCTCAAAGGGATCTGCTGAAGGAAGCCGTTCCTCTGGTAGTGCCAAAGGTACCCTCCCCTTGTTCCTAGGCAGCACTTGTGGGAGAGGGATTTGTCCTGGCAAGACCCCCCCGAATGCTGCTTCTGGCAGCAAGCTGAGACAGAGACTGTGCTGTTGTTGTTGTTGTTCCTCTTGAAAAATGGTGCCCCCCCACTTCCAGGTTTGCCGCCCACAGCGGCCAGCCCGCAGGGGTCTGGAGAAGCTGCTCCAGGAGTTCTCTCGCCAAGGGCACACACTGTCCCAGGTGTGCAGAGAGAAGGCGGTGCTGGCGCAAGAGAATGCTGCCCTGGAAGCCCGACTGGCAGCCACAGAGCGGGACCTACGAGGCCTTTCAGAGCAGCTGGCAGAGGCCAGGTAAGGGCAGGGAGGAGACCCTGGGTGGGACATTATTGAAGGTCTGTAATTACAAAGGTGCTGGGCATGATGTCAGGATTTACAGCCTGCTGTGTGCTCTCCAGGTGGTTCTCACACAGAGTATAAAGGAGACACAAGCAAAGAGAAAAGGATACTGTCATCCGAATGGTTTTTTTTTCTGCCAGCTCAAGCACTCAAAGCACTTTTTGGGCACCTGCTTGGGACCCCTTGCACAGTCCTACACTTTGCACGAGTGCAAAGCAAGCCAACTTGGCAATGAATTGAATAGCAGGGAAACCGAGCAGATGTTTGCAGAAAACGGAAGTTTCCCTCCGGTTTTGCTTTCTCCTTGGGTGCAGCTGATAGTCGATTTTTCCACGACAAGCAGTTTGCCATGGGATTTTTGAAATTCAAGGCTCTTCCATGTGATTGTTGTGAGGAGGGTGCTGACGCTTCAGGTGAAGCTGGAGGGTCATGCTGAAAATCTTGAGAGCCTTCAGAGCTCACTCTTGTGAAGTATAGTGCCGGAGCAACATCGGCTTACAAACAGCAGCAGCAGCAGCAGCAGAAGGGAAAGGCCTTGTGACTTCTTGACATTGTCTGGGCATTCTTGATGAGCGCTGATTCTTGCCCACTTGTCCGCCCACCTGTGTAACCTGTCAAGGTCCCTTTGGCTGCTGCTTCTTCCTTTTTAAAGAGTGCCAAGATATTTGGGCACTGCTGGCTTAGTTAGCCAAAAATAAAGGTAGCGAGTGGTCTTGTTCATCAAATTCCAGTCATTTAAATGGCAGGAAACGGTCCCTACCCTGAGATAGTTCTTGTTCAGATAAAAACCTAGTTCTGCTTCCCTACTCATGCTGCTGAAAGCCGGAGGCTTCACTATATCGTTTGGTGAATTCCCTTAGTCCCTTTGACTCAGAGAGTGCCTGGCAAACAAAGTACCGATCCGTACACAATGAATGGCATGAAACATTGACGACTCAGCCAGGAGAGCACTGTTCTGTCCCCCTGCAGAGTGACTTGGAAGTGCTGATGTGCTCAGGGCTGTGAGCAGAGGCTGGGCTTTTGCTCCTTTGCAGATACATGGTGGGCACAGCCACGTGTCAGGCAACAGCAATTTGAGCTTTGGCTGCTGAGATCAAGCTCAGCTGGGCTAGGTCATGAGGGAAGGCTGCCCAGTCACCTGGAGGGGCCTGCTTTACTATGTGAAGTGGTAAAATAGTCCTGCTGTCTCTGAGTTTCCATGCAAGGCATTTTCCATACTAAGGTGTAGGGATCTTAAGGCACAGGTTACTGGAGAAACTATCCCTGTGTGCCAGGAACAATTGCTCTTCATCTTCACACCTTGTAGGTCAGAGAAGGAGAGCCTGCAAAGCAGCCTGCTGGAGGCTCAGCAGCACATATCGGAGCTGGAGATGGCCAGGAGCCGTGTGCAAGCCCAAGTGCGCACAGCCACGCAGGCCCAGGAGGCCATGCTCGGTGAGAGCCTCGTGCGCTTTGTTTCTGCTGATGGCCGGGCCTAGTGCAGTTGCTCCCAAGCCAGCTCAGTCCGCAAGGCTCCTGAGGAGTGAAGGAGCTGAGGGCAGGTCCCTCCTTGCCTGAAACTGAAAGGGCTTCACTTCAGCACATTCCTCTGCTTGTGGAGTCTCTGACTCTTGCCATGTGTCATGTTTGCAGAGGATGTGAGGGGCCTTCGTCGTGAGCTGCTGGCTCTAAGATCTCTCAGCCAGCAGCAAAGTGAACGCATGGCTCAACAGCTCTGCTGGGCAGAGGAGCAGTGCGGGAAGGCTCTAAGACTCTGGCAATCTGCTCAGCAAGTGGAAGAAAAAAAGCTCCTGCAAAAACTGGTAAGAAATAATACACACCTGAAGATTTCAGGCAACTTTGGAGGGCTGGCTTAGCAGAAGAGCAGCCTGAGTATGTGACATGGCCGCAAGCATCTGCTGTGGGCTATACCTTGCTGAGCCAGGCAGCAGGGGGCTTCAAGGGCTCATAGTCCAAGGTCTGTGAAGAGCCAGAGGATAATGCTGGGATAGTATATGCAGCCACAGGTTCAGGATGGGCATAACCTGGAGGCTGGTGGACCCACCACCCAAAGCATGGCAGCGAAGGGGCAGGATCTTCCCCACAGCCTCGTGCCATGCAGCAGACGGCTGCTGAGCTTGCTGCCAACTGCAGTGCCAGCAACTGGGTTCCTTGCTTTCTGTCCTTCCATGGTGGATGGACAGTTGTCTTCCCTTTGAGCCTGAAGCAGATGCAACAGGCCCCATGTTGCTGGTGTTTCAGCTGGTGGCCTGCCTAGTGACTGGGTCATCGAGGTGCTGGCCTCATCCTCTTCCTGCAGTCCATCTGCAGCTCTTCCTTGATCAAAGGGCAGAGGGACTTTGAGAACAGAGCCTCTGAGAAGAGGCAGAAATCCTGAGGAGAGAAGGGCCAGACAACAGGAAGCCAACAGAGCAGGGAAGAAAGGTGGCATCTCCTTCCTTCCACCTGCTGACACTCCCTCTAACTTTTGGGTTAGAACAGCATTGCTGGAGGGCACAAAGTCACTTCTAATGTGCACTTTTCAAGTGGGGAGGGGGGGGGTTGTTGGAGGGTTGAAGCTTCCATTTTTTTCTTTGGAGATCATTGCAGGGACTTCATCTGGAACTGTCTCTCCCCCTCATCAGGAGAGACAACTGGAACAACAGCATTTGGAGGCACTGGAGCAGCTGAAGGAACGGGCAAACTTCCTGGCTGAGGTACAGAGAGAGCAGGAGAAATGAAGCAGGAAATTGCCATCATGCAAGCTGAACAAGAAAAGATACCAAGCAGAGCCAGTCAAGAGGCACAGATTGTGGAAAGAGAGTTTGTGCGCTGTTTTGGACTCCTCTGCTCTCCCTATGGGCGCTGCTTCTCTGGACACTGTCTGTCTGGATGGGATTGTCTCTTAGCTGACCCTTCATGAAAATGAGAATGAGAACAAAATGCTTTTGGAAAGCGTGAGCACATTAGTCTTGCTTGCCGCACAAGCGGTGGGTGGGAAGTTTAAAGCTGTCTTCATTTGTGTGCAGGTCCTGCAGGAAGAGCAGCGTCAGAAGGCTGCTGTCCTAGACAGGGTGTACTGGCTGCAGAGAGAGCTAGACCAAAGGGAGCAGCTGAGGCAGGTGCTGAAGGAGGAGTGGGAGAATGGGCAGGTGAGCCTGACTAGCCAGCTAGCAGAGGGAAGGGCAGTGATGGGGCGTGAACTGGACATCTCAGGCAAGGGGAGGCAAGGACTACTGCAGGCACTGGGAGCACAGAGCCTGGCAGGTTCCAGCACTGAGCACCAGGAAGAAGAGCTAGGATGGAAGGGTTAGAGCTGGGTAGAGAAGCAGAAGCAAGTGCCTGAATAGAAGTGCTTTTGAGACTGGAAAAGAGGAAACCTGAGCATGATGGCAGGTGCCAGTAAGATTTCTCCTGATGGAATATCAAGGACAAGCTGCAGGCAGAACTGCAGGAAGCTCAGAGGAAGATGAAGGCAATGGAGAAGAGGCACCAAGAAGAAATGCAAAGGATGCACAAGGTCCTGCTGCAGTACAGGCTGGCTGACCAAAAGCAGGTGAGTGAAAGAGCAGGAGGCAGTGCACTCATGCAACAAGTGGTCTCTGCCCTTGTTGCCTTTCCCCTGCAGAGCAGCAGGTGGATGGGGAAATGTCTCTGAGCGCCATGCTCTGTGGTCTCCATGGCAGCTGGTCAGAAGGACACTTACTGGGCCACTGAATCTCAGTTGCTGCCCTGGGCAGCAGGGCTGGTGCCTTGGCCGGTGGGCCAGCAATCCTGTGCATGTATTTCTGCTGGCCTCTTAGAGCTTGCTTTGTTTTTTGAGGGGTTTGTTCAGGTGAGCATGGTGACCCACACAGATTCTGAACAAGTTGTCCCTGTCCATGGTGAATGCAGTCCGCAGAACGGGGTGAAATGTACAGTTGTTCTTTCCCTGTCACAGTCTCTCCTATGGCTAGCTGTGACAAGCTGTAGTCTCTGACTGCTCTTTGGGTTTGACTTGAGGAGGAAGAGTTGACAGCTCAGCTTGCAGCCTAACACCAGTGTTGTTCCTAAGGGCTTGCCTTTGAAATGCTGTGTCTGGGCCATCGCTGCCAGGCGCCCTTCTGACACAAACAAATTTCTTGTCCCAGAGGGACGCAGGATCTGCCGTCAAAGCTGCCGCAGCAGCAGCATCCTCTGAAGAAGCCTCCTGTCCGCAGCCTGAAAACCAGAGCATGAGCAGTTCGCCCCGCTCGAGCCAGGGGAGAGAGAAGCACTTCCTGAAGCTGCTGAGTACGTCCTGGCGATTTCTTGTGCAATCCAGCAGTGTATTATAGTGTGTGTGCCTCAGCATGAGCTGTAGCACGTTCCTCCTCACTCTGGTGTCAGACAGACATTTGCACTCCCTACAGAAGCCAGTGTTGTGCTTGGGGGCAGCCAGGGAGCACTCGGGGCGTTCCTTTTGCCTTTGAGGCAAAAGGTGGGAGTGGGTGGGCTTTGCCTGAGCTTCCCTGTGCAGTAAAGACAAAAGCTGGGATTGTGTCCCAAGCAGCAGTAGGCTGCAGCCTAGCCAATGACTCAGTGAAGGTGTGTGTGCTAGTCCAGCCAAACTGATGAGAACACTTGGCTTCCTAGATTCCCTTTAGACTCCTGACTGGTAACCAGTCATTGGAGACAAAATACTTCAGAGAAATTGCTTGGCTGTGCAGCTGGTTTAATGCTGGTGTTGTTTATATGACTGTTGGTACTTCTGTTATTCCTTCTGTGGTTTGGTTTGATAAGAATTCTACATTTTGGTTAGCCTGACCTCCTTGAAGAGAACATCAGGTGACAGCACAAGTAAGAGTGGAAGATGTCTTTTCAGTACCCCCTACAAGTTAAAAAGTTACATTCTTAGAACAATCTCAAGGTATCAGAGAGGAAGAACTGTTTTCAAAGTGCCCCTAAAGAAGAAAACCAGGACGCTTTTCTTACAATCCCTACTTGGTATTTTAGTTGTGTCCTTAGGAAGATGCATCCAAGAGACACATCTATGTGGCATGGTCAGATAAAACTGCCCTGCAAGCAATTCTCAGGAGGAAGCCTGCAGCTCCTCTGCTGCATGTTCCTCCAGTAGCAGGCACTTTGTCACTGCTAATGCCCAGCTGGTAAATATTCTTGGAACACTGAGCATTGGCTCAGTGTTCCAATCCCTGCACAGAGTCCTGCACTCTAGGAAAGCACACCAAGGCTTAGTGACTCTGCACTACAACTGAGTTGCTTCTTACAACTAGTAAGAGCTGCCAGTGCAGTGCTGTCAGAGAATAACCGGTCAGGTACAGAACAGAGCCCAGTTTACTCAGTGTCTGCCATCAGCTGCTGGGACAAAAGAGGGGTTGGATCGACTCCTCCAGGGGTCTGAATTCAAAGACAACCATGTTCTGGCTTGAGTTGGTCAGCTGTAGCAGCGGGCGGGGGGGGCGGTTTAGATGCTGGTTGCTGCTACCTATTTCCCAATAAGCATCTCCTGGAGAAAAGCCACTTGGGTAAACATTCAGGCAGGCAGTCAAGTCCACACACACCACACTCACCACAGCAAGCTCAGTGCACAGAGGCAGAGAGGCCTTTTATAAGGTCAGTTTCAGCGAGGTTTATTTGAGCACGCCCGAGGGGAACCAGAAGACAAAAGATAAGCCATGTCCTCTGCACAAGGTTTAAGTAGGGGCGGGTACGAGGGCGGTAGCAAGGGGGAGGGCAAAGGGAATGGGCTCTCAGGAAGAAGGGGCCGTCCACCAGGGGTATCACAACCAATGAGGAAACAGGGGAAGGAGAAACCAGGGAAAGTTGGGACCTATGGGGAAAGGAAGTGGGATGTATCGGTGTTATGCAAGAGTCCATGAGGAAGACTTTTCTGTCTGCCCAGGTAGGGTGGAACTCTATTGTAAGTATTCCTCCCTTCATGGGAGGGCTCTGGGGATTTCCCTGAGGGACAAGCAATCAGAGGATTCCACAGTCAACAGCTTGTAACACAGCTGGCTGGGGCTCTGGCTTCTTCACAGTGGCTGTCAGTGGCCATTCGTGGGCTTTGCCCAGCTTTTTGTCATACCTGCCCTGCCACTGACAGTGGTGTGACTGCAGAGGCTGCAGCCTTCCTTAGCTGTGAGGTTTCAGCTGCCTTCACCTGGACTCGTGAGAGGATCAGCATCTCATTTGTGCAGGCGTCTGTGTCACGGCAGCGCCTGAGGAGCGGCGCTCTCCTTGTGGCCCGTCTGGGCTGTGCCCTGTGGGAAGATGGGACCCGTGGGTGGTGTCCAAGGGGCCGAGTGCAGTGCTAGTGACAGCTGCTGCTAGTGACTGCTTCTGCTGCTAGTGACTGCTTCTGCTGCTAGTGACTGCTTCAGCCCAGGCTGAAGACAAGGCCTTGTAGCTCTTCACTACATGGGGAACGGGCAAAGTGGTCTTCAGAACTTAGCCTGCTCATAAATGAAAAGGGTTCTATTTCTTACAGCCATTGTTCTTGGATGTAGCACAGCATGAGCTGCTGTTCTCTAAAAATGTCAAGGCATTCTTTAGGCAAACTGCTGAGAAGTAGAGAAAATCCCCTCCTCTCCTGGAATTCACTTTGCAATATTCTTTCTGATCCGAAAACAAGAGGATGTTGATAAAAATTCATCCCAGGTGTTAGGGTGCATTTAATCCTTGGAAGTATGAAACCTTTTGTTGAATCTCACAAGAGAGTGTTTCTTGCCAAGAAAATGAAGGGTCCAGAGTTTTCAGCCCTCCTTCCCATTTGTCATCCCATAGATGACCACCACTTGCCTTGGTGTCCATTCTTTTCTGGTCTCTGTCTGTTCTGATGGTTTTTCCATGGGCTTAGTTTCCCTTCAAGGCAACCCTCCAAAGGAGTGTGGGAGAATCAGACTCTGTGCAGGCCAGAGCTGCCTGTCTTGCTGGGGCTGCTGTTGTTGTTGTTGTTCTTGTTGATGTTACTGTTAGCCAAGCGACCAGAAATTGCTCAGAGCCTCAGAGAGTGGAGCTGGGCTTCAGCTGTCCTGGAAGTCAGGATCTCTGTTTTGAAGTTTGCTTCTTGCAATTTGTTTCTTTCAGGGCATGTTGTGAGTGTGGGAGGTCCGGAAAAGAAGTACACGGGATGGAGACGTATTGGCAGTGGGTGAGTGCAGCCAGGCTTACTTCTACAGAGCCATGGGCCAGGAAGTTTGGTGGTGCAATATCCCATGGAAAGTCAGGCAAGCTGCAAGCATCTTCAGACCCTGGCTTTAGATTGTCCCTGTCTCAGTGCTGAGGCAGTACAAGGCTTCATCAAAGATTATGAATCTTTGGATGCTGACAGTGTCTTGGCTGCCTCAAGGAGCAGGACCTGGAAGCCCTCCTGTCCCTCCAAGATGTGCCACCAGATTGCCTGTTTTCCCATGAGACATGGTTTTGTATGTTTCCAAGTCATATGGCCACACTCATGAAAGAAGAAAAACCTGAGAGAGCCATTTCCCACCTGATAGCTGTCAGATAACAGCTCTCAGTAGCATTTCTTAGTCGTATTTTGCTGGATATTCAGTGGTCAGGAAAATAAGCAAGGCCGTGTGGTGTTGCCTGAGTTTGGCAGGTAGGATCACAAGAGAGGAGCGAGAAGGCCTGGCAGGACTGTGTGTTTCATTGGCTGGGCAGGCGTGCCACAGGCACAGACACGAGAAGGAAAAGGCAAAGAACAGCCCTGCATGCATAATCTAGTGTGTACGTTTGAGATTTGTAGCGGCCCATTTTTTTCCTGTTGGACCCAGCTTTTCTCTGGGACACTCTGCATGGCAGAGGGCTGCTGGGCTGCTGGGCCATTGGCTGAAGAGCAGACAAAGCCCAGTGTTTTAGAGGCACTGCAGGCAGCAGAGAGCTTCTGCCTGGGCTGCCTTTTGCTTCTGAGCACTGAACAACTTCTCTGTTTTTTTGCCTCTGCTCTGTTTCTAGGGGTTTTGGAAGTGTTTATAAGGCCTTCAACGCTGCCACAGGACAAGCGGTAAGTGCCCACGCGGATTTTGCAGCTCTTGAGTGCTTTCCCTTGGGATGTGATCTGTGGCCAGAGCTTTGGGCCGCCTATCTTTGCTGCAAAGGCTGTCCCGCAGAAGCAGCCTGTCTAGAGGCGGGCTGCAAAATGCATTTTGGACAGACTTTGTCCTTCCTACCCACCTGAATGAATGCAAGGATGGCAGTGGTGTCCTTCAGAGAAGGACATCCTAGCTTGGACTTACTGGATGAATCTGCATAGATTAGCTGATGGCAAGAGCATTCATTCCGGCCCAATTCCTCTTAAGGTTCAGACAGATATTTTGTTTTCCATCATGTGGTTTAGTTGGAAAATATCATGCAAGACCTAAAGAAGGAGAGATCTTGTGTGGAGCACAGTTTTGCCTTTCAGTCCTAGGGAACCTAGTTCACATACACGCACACACACAGAGATCAATATGAAGGAGTTGTTGAAGAGCCTTAAATAGTACAACCTTGTGTTGATCCTGTGTAGGTGACATTCCACTAGAGAGATGCTGTCTCTCTACCTACCGCACAGACATGGCAGTGTCTTGGAGAGTCCTGCTGCTCTTTGGGGCTAAAAGTTCAGAGTCCTGAATTCAGCTTTTTGGCTCTCAGCACATACATTCCATCTTCCTTAATAGTAAGGAATTAGATAACGAAGTTCCTTATCCACCTGCAGTGCTGGGCTCAGGAACTGCACTTGGAGGGAGGGGAGGTCTAGGAGGCGTCCAAAAGGCCTAAGCCCTTAGGTGCTTATAACCTGGGGCGCATCCACAGTGTACCACAGAAAGGGTTATTAATTTATAAACCCACTAAATAATTACAAGTCTAAGCCATGTGCAGGATTGTTCTTCGGAGTTGCAAGACCCAAACTGAAGAAGTTAGGATGTGCTAGGATTGTAACTTTACTTTGAGTCGCTTTGGAGTTCTTTTTTGGACAGCGTTTTCCCTGTCACATATGTGTGTGTTTACTCTGGCACACAATGGAAATGGCAGCCGTCTCTGAAAGGCTGGTCAAAGCCCCTAGAAATGCTAACGTATTGCCAGTGATTTCAATTTGTCTTCACAGGAGCAAAATTAGTTTTGGCTTCAAAACATGTGTAAGCGATAATAGTAGTGCTAAACAAAGTCTATTTGAGAAGTCTGTGGGTGCCGAGAGTGCTGTTAGCACTTTGTGGTTGATGGTTTAGAGTCCCTTTTGACCGAGGTGACAAGGCACCCAGGCCCGTGAGTTCACAGAGAAAGAGGCTCTGGTGATGTCTGTCCCTCACTGCTTTCAACGTCATCGTAGGTGGCCGTAAAGCAACTTAATCTCCAGCACCAGGGTTGTGAGGAAGTGGTAAAGGAAATCCTGGTCATGCGGGAACTTAGGAACCCCAACATTGTCACCTACTTTGAAAGGTAAGTAGTTCTGACAGAAAATGGATCTTTCAATTAACATCAATCCACTCCTGGATGAGGCATGGCAGGAGATTGCATTTTGTCCCCATCAGTGGTTCGTGGCATAAACAGCTTGAAGATTGATCTCAGAAACCTGGCTCTCTTACTAAGCCAGCAGCCTGTATGTTCACTGGCTGCACGTTTTGCTGGTTTGGGGCGTGGTTCTTTCCAAGGGTTGGAGGAGAAGTGCTGAGAAAGCATCCCAGAGATGATTTCCCTTGCACCATTCCCACTATTTTTCATTGCCTTGCATGCCAAAAGACTAGGCTAGGAGGCACATAATTTGCCAGGTTTGAAATTGTTTTTCCTGTTTGTACTTTCCTTTCTGCAAAGTTTCCCAAAGGGTGTTGGCAGTGCTGGACACCCACATGCCCTGAGTGAAAGCTGTGAAAACTGTGTCTCCTTGCTGCTGGAGTTAATGGTGCAGTTTGTGTATGAAGATGATGAAGCAGCTGCTGGGATGCGTCTGCTTCCAGATTGATCTTTGCCCTCACCAAACTGCCTTTTTCCCCTTCTTGCCACCTAAGCCATCTCGTTTTCCACGGGTGTGCCTTCCTCATTGAGGCAGCACAGATGACGGGGCACTGGATAGCCTGGGTGGAGTGTGTCTTCATTTGATTCCATCTTCATTTCCCAGTGACCTGGAAACAAAACTCAGCTGCAGTCTTTTCTTCCATACGGCAATTTAGCTGTGCACATTCAGCTCCACGCTGTTGCTTTCATCTTGCAGCTACCTTGTCAATGAGGCTGTCCTGCTGGTGTTGGAATATATGGATGGAGGCTCCTTAGCTGATGTAGTCAGCCTAAGAAGGATGGCTGTAGGACACATGGCAACAGTGTGTCGGGAGGTAAGGGGTCCTGCTTGTGCTTGGGATGGCTTGGACGGGCTCGTAGTTCGAAAGAGATGCTAAGTGAGCGATTCCATGTTCAGAGCATTCTTTCTGTGTTGCTCTCATGCTTCAGAGAAGAAGGGGCATCTGCACTGAACTGCCTGCCAGTGTCCCTGCCCTTACTGTAGTCTGTTCTTTACTCTGAGTTACCGTTGTTGAACTCCCTGTCTCTTTTTCATTTTTATTTTCTGTTCTGCCCTTTTCCTCTCCAAGCCTTTGCCCCAAACCTTTCTGCATTGCCTTCTTTGCCCGTAAGTGCAAAGGTGCTGGTGTGCGAGTTTTCAACCAGCGGCAAAGCCAAAGAGAGACTCACCTGTCACAGGTCTCCGCTTCAAAGGATGGCATAGCACCCAGCATGGTGCTTGCCGCTGAAAACTGACCAATGAGCTGCTTCCAGGTTCTGTCGAGGCAGACGTATAACCCTTGTCCTGCAGTCTCCCACCTGTCAGTGATCCCCTTGGTACCCAAGGCAGGGACTTTTTCTCTTTTGGCAAACCCTTCTTTGTCCTCCAGACAGGGAGAGAGCATCCGCTGCAGCAGCGGTCATTCTGACTGCCTTTGCAGGGGACAGTCTCCAGCAACGACTGACATTTCCCCGTCAATAGCTAATATGCCTCCTTTGGAAAGATCCTGCTCTCCGAGTCTTGCAGCAGCAAGCTCTTCCTCTTTCCTGCACTTGCTGCTCCTTTGAGATCTGTGAACCTTCAGGAGCAGCCTCCATTTGCGTCTGATGCAATCAGATCAGGCTGACTTTTGGCTTCCTGTTTCTTTTTTCTCTCGCAGTGCCTGCAAGGCTTGGCTTTCCTTCATGCCAACCAGGTGATCCACAGAGACATCAAAAGTGACAACATCCTTCTGGGCCGGGATGGCTCCGTCAAGTTGGGTGGGTATTCCTGGTCAGGCGCAGCGCTCCGGGGAGGCGGTGTGGGGCTGCTTGGGAGTGGCTGCCGGGTGCCCAGCAGTGGCGCTGGTGAGAGTGCAGGGAGCACTCTGCAAGCCCAGGGCGCAGCTGGAGGGTGCCGGGTGGTCTAGAGGGCAACAAGGTGCCAAGAGTAACTCTGGTTTCTGTGTGTGTTCCTTCCAAAAGGAGAGAGTTGCAATGTAAACATCAGGGGAATGAGGAAAAGCCATGGTGGGAGGGTTGTTAAGTGGACAATTGCCCATGTCCTTGGCTGCAGCCCTGAGGAAAGAGAGCCCAGCTGCTTTTCCAGCACGATTCAGCACTGCATTCTGGGACTTAGAGTGAAGAACCCTTTTCCTTGGTCTCCTACTTGAAGCAGTGCTTGTTTTTCTCCTCAGCTGATTTTGGCCTCTGTGCTCTGCTCAGCCCTGAGCAGAGTAAACGGAGGTCAATGGTCGGCACCACCTGCTGGATGGCACCCGAGGTGGTGAGAGGAGAGCCCTACGGCCCCAAAGTGGACACCTGGTCCCTTGGCATCGTGGGAATTGAAATGGCCAAAGGAGAGGCTCCTTATCTTCGGGAAACCAGTGACAGGGTAAGGTGCAAATACGCTCAGTTAGCTGTGTCCTTCTGGTCCCTGTCTATTAGACAAAATCCCATTCCCACAGCTTGAAGTGCTTCCAGCAAGGCCCACTTCTAAAACCGTCCCTGGGACTCACATCAGCTGTCAAGGCTAGACCTGGTGCAGCTTGGAATAGCTGGGGCTGCACTGGCACCTTTCTTCCTTTGGGAGAGAAGGCTCATGTCTAACCATCTGCTAAGGCAAGAAATTGCCACTGTAGACTGCAGCTTAAAAGATGGGGTCTAGGTGAGCACTGAAGGCTATGGAAGAATCACGTAGAGTCTCCTGTTTCCTTTCACTTCAGGCTAACTACCTGATAGGCAAGCAAGGGGTACCAAATCTGCACCAGCTCAGGCTACCCCGTGGCTTGTGTGAATTTCTGGGCTGCTGCCTGCAGATGGATGTGGACAGGCGAGGCTCTGCCAAGGAACTTCTGCAGGTACAAGGCAAAGGGGCTGCAGGCCAAACAGCTGTTCCCTGTCAGGGTTTGCTCCTCGGCCAAACTCCAGGCAATCAGATGGGCCCCCACATAGTAATCTCTGCTCTGCATGCTTTTCAAATGGAAACCAAGTAGGATCCAAGACTGCTTGAGGTTAGAAGGGATCTGTGAATGTCATCTACTCCAAAGCCACGGCCCCTGGCAAGGACATCTTCAAGTAGATCAGATTGCTCAGAGTGCCATCCAACCTTGAATGTTGCCAGGCTTGGGGCTTCTCCCAGCTCTCTTGGCAGGCTGGGCCAGTGTTCCAGCATTCTCCTCATAAACAGCTTCTTCCTTAGAGCCAATGTGAATTGAGTGTCTTTTAGCTTCAAACCGTTGCCCCTTGTCCTCTTGCAATTGGCCCTGCTAAAAGAGATGTCCCCATCTTTCTTGGAAGGCCCTACAGCTATGGAAAGGTCTCCATGGGGCTTCCTCTTCTAAACAAGCTAAACAAGGCTAAACAAGCACAACTCTCACTGCTGTCCCTTAGAGGAGAATTCCCACCTTCTGGTAATTTCTGTGGCCCTCTTTTGCTCTCGGCTGGTGTATTCAGGTTTACCTGGTAGCAAAGGAACCAAAGTATTGCAATGCCAGGGACGGGGTTTGAGGAACACAATGAAAACAATCCCTGCCAAGCGGTTTTAGATTGGTCTGTGGGAAGGCGGGGGCTGTGGGGGAGCTCACTGGGAGCATCTGAGGGCACCCAGCTTGTCCCTCCTGTCGCACTCTTAGAGGTTTCTGCCAGGCAAACGGGGACAGCTGTGCAGGATTTGTGCCAGCCCCATGTGCTGCCTGGCCCGGTCAAGTAGATGAGAATCGCTGTGGCTTTGCTGCCAGGTCTTGTGGCAGACAAGGAGCTGCTGACCGGGCCACTTCCTTGGCTGTGCCTGCTGTGAAGGAAGATGCCAGCCGGCACAGGATAGGGGGTGCATGCCGAGGCAGACGCTGCTCTTCCTGCAAGCCAGAGCTGAGCACATCTGTGCCCTGCTGCTTGTGTCCTTGCTCCTGGCTTGCTGCTGAAAACCTGCATGTCCAGCGGTTCTGAGAACAACATGTGGGATCAATAATTTTCAGAGCTCTTGGGAGTCTCTTGAGGAATGCCTTATGCCCCAGATCTCTCTTGGTCACTCAAATAGGCCATGTCTATAGCAAATAGGATCTTGAGTAGGTCTGTTGACTTTCCTAAAAAGAAAAAACCTTTGGACAGCAAGCAGCAATCCCACAGTGATATCAGGACCAAAATCCCAGCAAGTGACGCCACCTTGAGGAATGGACTAGTGCAGTTCTGGGCCATGTTTCCTGCAATAGCAGCATCCTGGACATGAAGGCAGATGTGCTGCTGGTGCCCTCAGTCCGATGTCTGTGTATTTCTGGGCACTAGAGGAATCCAGCCTGACCCTGTTCGGAACTCAGTTTGGAAAAGAATGGCTCCTTTTTCCTTTGTCTCTCTTAATTTGGTTTGTTTTGTTTCTTTTTCCCTTTGGGCAGCATCCATTTCTCCAATCAGCGGAGCCTCTCTTAAGCCTCTTCTGACAGGCTGATTGCTGTCATTCCTGCAGCAAGGAAATGCAGGAAGCAAAGGAGATGACAAGGACAACTTCAGCACTTGGAGAACAGAGCCTCTGAGAGCAGGTAGAAATCCTGAGGAGAGAGGGGCCAGGAAACAGGCAGCCATCAGAGCAGGAAAGCATGGTGGCATCTCCTTTTCTCCCAGCTGCTGACACTCCCTCTAACTTTTGGATTAGAACAGCATTGCTGGAGGGCACAAAGTCACTACTGATATGCACTTTTCAGTTGGGGGGTGGTGTGAGGCATGAAGCTTCCACTGATTCTTGGGGGAGATGGCTGGGACTTCATGTGGAAGTGTCTTTCTCCCCTCACCAGGAGCTGGAAGGGCAGCGTTTGGTGGCACAGCAGCTGCTGGCACAAGGGGCAAACCTCCTGGCAGAGGTAGAGAAGGAGCAGGAGAAAAGGCTGCTTGAGATGAAGCAAGAAGTTGCCACCATGCAAGCTGAACAAGAAGAGGTGCGAAGCAGAGCCAGTCAAAAGGCAAAGGCTGTGAAAAGAGAGCTTGTGTGTTGTTTTGGACTGCTCTGCGCTCCTTATGGGCACTGTTTCTCTGGACACTGTCTGTCTGGGTGGCATTGTCCCTTGGTAAACAGTGCTGGTGCCAAGAGGGCAAGGACCGGTCAGGTGAGAGGCTACCAGAGCGCAGGTTTGAGGAAGGCAGCAATGGTGTTGCAGGGCCAGAGAATGGGAAAGCCAGAGCTTTGTCTCAGAAGGTGGGAGGTCCCACAGGAAGCCCCCTGCAGAGCCAGGCTAGAGCTGTGGGAGTGGGCTGCCAGTCAGGCTGCTGAGGAGGTGCCTGAAGCTGCTGAGTACGTCCTGTGCATCCTTTGTCTGATCGAGCAGTGTACTGTGTGGGTGCCTCAGCATGAACTGTAGCACATGTTCCTCCTCACTTGGTGCTGGACAGACATTTGGACTCCCTACAGAAGCCATTGTGGTGCTTGGAAGCTGGCAGGGAGCACTCGGGGCGTTGCTTTTGCCTTTGAGGCAAAAGGTGGGAGTGGGTGGGCTTTGCCTGAGCTTCCCTGTGCAGTAAAGACAAAAGCTGGGATTGTGTCCCAAGCAGCAGAAGGCTGCAACCTAGCCAATGACTCAGTGGAGGTGTGTGTGCTAGTCCAGCCAAACTGATGAGAACACTTGGCTTCCTAGATTCCCTTTAGACTCCTGACTGGTAACCAGTCAT
Organism: Molothrus aeneus; assembly: GCF_037042795.1. Classification (NCBI taxonomy): domain Eukaryota; kingdom Metazoa; phylum Chordata; class Aves; order Passeriformes; family Icteridae; genus Molothrus; species Molothrus aeneus. The sequence goes on along the minus strand of NW_027099079.1, from coordinate 1,779,487 downwards.
TGGAGACAAAATACTTCAGAGAAATTGCTTGGCTGTGGGGCTGGTTTAATGCTGGTGTTGTCTCTATGACTGTTTGTACTTCTGTTATTCCCTCTGCAGGCTGCATGGGCCCCGCCATCTAAATCCCCACGTGTTGTGGTTTGTTTCTAGAATGTTCTGCTTCCCCCATGTTATGGTGTTAATGGTTCTGCCTTTGTTCCCCTCCCTTCCACAGTTACTTGTCAATCTCCCAACCCCTGGGAGATTGGGAATGGGATGGTGAAACGTGCAGGCTAGCTGGCCAGCCCGCCTTCAGCCAAAGGGATGTTGCCATGCAGGACTTCCACTCCGCAGGAGGAAGAGGCAACTTTCTAGTTAGTGGCAAATTTGGGTTTTTTGAGCCCCCGGAGGGACCAAGTGCACCCAAGGGATCCAGGAATAAGAGAGCCTCGAGGGTGGGGAAACACTGGGTTTTAAAGGGAGTGGGAGGTAGGGGTGGTAACAACACACTAAGAAATCAGAGTCTGGGGAAGGGTGATACATAGGTGACAGACATAAAGGGACAAACTGAGGGAGGGGCCCCGGCCCCTGAACCAATCACCTGACGCCCTGGCTAGAAGGTTCTAGAGATGGAGGCAGGAGTGCCAGGTGACTGGCAGGAAGCCGGGGGTGGGGAATTAAAATGATACATCGGTAACTGGGGCAACCGGGGAGGGCTTGGGAGATTGACAAGTAACTGTGGAAAAAGGCAGAACCATTAACACCATAACATGGGGGAGAGAGAACATTCTAGAAACAAACCACAACACCCACTCTAAGAGCTTTTCAAATGAAAACGAAGGAAACGTGCAGCGAAGCAATGGAGGAAGCGGAAGAGATGATCAGGACCACTTCAGGATTACTTTCTGCAATGGCAGCTTGGAGCTGGATTCACAATAATAGTCCTACACACCCTCAAGCCTGTTGGAAGATTCCCTTCCTTGTCAGCCAGGGAATAAGGCTCTACATTCACTTCTGAATTGGCCATTCTTTCTTAAAGATGGAAAGTCCTTCCTAAGGGCATTCTGGTGTGGTTTGGAATTGGGAACAGTCTCCGTTCCTTTATCAGCTCCAACCTACCCTGCCTTTGGAATGCTGCCCATTGGCCAGTTTTTGCCCAGCTGAGGACTTTGGGATGAGGAAGAATATGCAAATGCATTTCCAGCCAAAAGCCAGTGAAGAGCAGGGCAGCCTGTGAGAGACAGTCTGAAGTTCCCCTCATTTGCCTCATGACTGTCTCAAGGACCGACTTTGGGACCCTGAGGAGCCTGATTGGAATCCTGGTCTGCGGTGCTGGATAAAGGCCAGAAATCCTGAGGCCCCTGAGCAGAGTTCTGGCCTGCCAAGCAATTGTTCACAGCTGTGTCTACAGTGACTGCTTCCAGCAGGGCCTGCCAGGGGGCGAGGCGCCCCATGTGCTTGCACCTGCTTGGCGACAATAGCCCAGGAATTTTCCCACCTCTTGGCCCGGTTGGACTTTTCTGGGGTAACCTTTGGTGGTCCAAAGAAGACCCCTCATCTGCTTTTCAACCACCGTGACAGACAGACTGAGATGGAAGAAGCCTCTCTCTCAAGGACTGAGACATGAGAAGCTCCCCCCTCCCAAGGACTGAGACTGAAAGCCCCAACACGGGGGAGCTGTGTGGGGGAGCCGACCTGACCACAGCAAGATATTTGCCTGCAAGTGTGGCCATTGGACCAAGAAGACATTGGTCCTCGCCTACTGCTGAGAACATGGACTACCTGTTACATCTATTCTTTATTGGATCTTTGTCCCCCTCAGCGGTTTCAATAGACTTTCTTCCAGATCTGTTTTCCCCCCCTCAGCAATGGACTATAACAGAATCTTGAGTTAACCAGAACCTTTGAGAGCTTCCCAACATGACTTGGTGAACTCCATCAGCTGGATTACAAGGACTTTGTCTTTCTACGTTTGCTAGCTATATCCCCTCTCTCTCTCTCTCTCTCCTCTTTTGTCTTTTTCCTCTCCCTTAATCCCTCTATGGCATTTGCTGTGCTCATTCAATAAAGGTGCATTTGTTTGGATTAATACTGAAATCCCCACTGTGTTGTGTTTTGCACTCTGAGATCAGGAAAACGAACCATCACAGCTCCCTGCTCGCGTGAGCGGATCATGACACAGCCAGAACATCCTGTGCAGATCCAGGCTTTCAGCTGTGCCCACGGATGCTTTTGGTTCCTGTTCGGTGTAGCCGGCACGTCTCCCCTGTGACTGCTCCCGCCTCCCAGGTGGCCGTGGCTAATAGGTATGAGGCTCTGAGAGTGCACCGAAGAAGGCAGGCACGTCTGCTGGCAGTGCAGGAGAGCAGAGAGAAAGTGCCTGGCAGGACCCTGGCCAGCACCCGCTGTACCTGCTCTTTGTCAACAGTACAGGACTGGTGGGTGATGCTGCACTTGAGGTTGTCTGGGGCTCAGCAATGATGGAAAGTCTGTGTGCTTGAGTGGCTTTGTCCCTCTTACTGTGCCTTCTGTTGTCCCTGTGCTCCGCGATGTCTGCCCAGGGCTGTGTAGCTGCGTGGCACAGCTTAAGTGCAGGAGAGCCTCATTTGTTTGCCTTTTGAGATGGCTGCTTGTCATCGATGGAGAGAGACAGGAAGACTGACTCGGTGATCAGAATCCGATTTTCTTGTGGGATACAAGCATTTATATACTATTTTAGGGAGACTAGTACTGTGTACTACAATGATTAGGTTGAAGTCACTTACACGAACTTATGCATATAACAGCATCTCTTGCTTGCATTATTTAATAGGATTTTCTTTTTCTGGTAAACCTGTCTAATTAAATCTTCTTGCTATCTAGATCTAATTTTCAAAGTTCCGTTTGCTTTTGCCAAGGCATTTTATCTATCAATTCTCTTATCCTAATAAGGTCCAAAGTACTCTCTGTCTTGTGCACCCCAATATCATATCTCCCCCTTCTGTGTCAACCAAAACCACTCCTTTAATGGTCTTATTAATTAATCTCTGCACACATTGAAGCAAGCAAGGTATCATGATTAATATAATTATTATCAAAATTACCACATACATACCCATCCTAAAAAGAATCTTTTAGTTAAAAACTCCAGCCACTAAAATCTCAGGCTTGATCTTTATAAACTAAAAACATTCCTGCTGGCAGCTGCATTACTGGATTTAGAAAGTCTGCCAGAAGTGTAATTGTACTGAAAGTTTAATTCTTATAGATAGGGTGATAGGGAGAAGCATTTTTAGACTGATTCCTTCCCATGTATTTAAAATGAACACAAAAATCCAATTTCACAGAACCCAGGAATTCTAATCCTTGGGGTTCCACCAATGGTGGTTCATGAGGTTAAGGGATCCAATTTGATGTGATTTGATCTGCTTTCAAAAGAAAAAAAAAAATAGTGTAAAGTTCTGGAGGAGCTATATTCCCCCCTGGTTTTTTTTGCTTTTTAATAACATGTGTGTTTCTCATGATGAACATAAGAAGGTAACATCAAAGCAAAACAGTATGTAACATAACGATAAACTTTTACTAAGTAAAAATTAATCAGATAATAGATACAATTATAGCACATGAGAAATAGAATGGTGTTTTAAAACAATACATGATCAATTTCTTGAATATTGTACCATTACTTAGAGTCTGTAGTAATCGGCAAGCTTTATTTTTTTAAAGTGAGGGCTTGAAAAATCATTCTCGGGTAAGATTTCTAAGTTCATCTTAAACAGAGGTTTAGCTGTTCTACGTCTAAATTTGGTAAGCCAAAATGACTTGAATATAATTTTCGTGCAGAAAATTTTCTCTACTAGTTAAAGCTAGGACTTGGCTAGGGTCACGGCTTTTAACCAGAAGAGTCTTTTTAATATATTTTAGAAACCTCTTAGTAGTTAGAAAAATAATAGATGTCTTATAAATAGTTCTAGAACAATAAGTGAAGGTTTGAAAAGTAGCTGGTTTTCTCATTTATCGTTAGTTAAATAGTTAGTTAATGGTACCATAGACAAATAGCAAATGAAAAAAGGAATGTTGGTTATAAAAAGACAGCAAATTCACATCACAAAATCAACACCATAATCAGGGTTACCTAATATATCAGTAAAAATGGTCTTAAGAAATTGAGGTTCTATTTCCCTAGACATATATGACATTAAAGCAAAAAAGTAAAAGAAGGCAATAAATAACTCATAACTAATTACAGTCCTAATATGGAATTATTTCTCATTCTTCAGTATTACTTATAAAAAATAAAATAGCAAAAACTGTTCTTATTTCTAGAGCAAAATATCTTATCTTGTAATTTAAAGGAGTAAATTTTGACAAAAATTCATTCAGACTTTATGTCCTTCACTTGTTATAGCAAAGGAATTATGTCTTATAACTCAAACAGGTATACTTCAACAAAACTTAAAATCAACTTCACTAAAACTTAACCTTAATAAAGTATCTCTAAAAGAACTTAAAGTTAACATTGCTCAGACTAAACAAAACTCAATCTTAACAAGAATTAACTTATTTAAACTCTATTATTACAAAAATGTTACTGAAAATTTGTCATATCACGGTTAAACATCAAAGTAAACAACATGCAAGTAAACAACTGTACTGAAAGCTTTACAATAAAATTACCTTGTTAGAACTATGGAGTAAAAAGCAAGCACCTAAAAAAGCCGACAGTGGAATTAAATCTCAAAAAATTACTACAGATAAAGTTCAAGATTGGTCTTGAATGTGAGCTAAAGAATCTTGAATTTATGACTTATCTAATTACTCTCAGTGAACCATGCAGTTTTGCTATGTTATTAATAGGTAAAAAGACACCACCTCTATACCAACACTAGAATTGTTCTAGTAACAACCCTGTTAAAAATCACAGATCACAAGTTAGAAGGTAAATCTCAACACTGGCTGGTGCCAGGCAGGTGGGGCTGCACCCCCTGCAGCAGCTTTTAAAGACTGCTTGTAGGATTGATGTAAGTTTGGCTTCGTAAGAGTAATGGCAGATAAACATTGAAGGCTAAACTAAAAGAGATTTAGTTCTATTGTTCTGAGCAGAAAAAGCTGCCCATTTTTTAAAAGGTTGCAGAGTTCTCAAGTTAAAGCAATTGCTGCCAAGTGTGAGTTGTAGCTATTTCTTGTTAATAATTGCATGTTGTAATCTCCTGTTAACAGTTTCCTTTTTAATAGTGCCTCGAGCCAGCCCGCCGCTGCCCCGGCGGGGGCCCCACCTTTCGGCGTGGGCCCGCCCGTGCCGGGGGTGACCCCGGGGAGCGGGGGGGCGCTCCCGCCTCGGCGCGGGTCGCGGTCGTGCCGGGGGTACCGGCCCGGGTCGCCGTGTCCCGCGGGAGCAGCTGCTGGACGGCTCCCTTAGCCGAGCGTCGCCCTGCTGCTCCCTGGAAGAGGGCACCCAGACGCTGGAGGGGAAGGGACATCGAGTCGGCATTCAAATGACCTCATTTCCTGCATGCAACGGGATGGACCCCTCACGAAACAAAGCCAAAAACCCCTAAAACAACGAGCCAACACAAAATTGATGAATCAAAGTGATGACTAGACGTGAGGATAGAATCCAGTGTCCACCAAGGCCTTTTTACCCATCACCCTAATCTCAAAGATGTCAGCTACACACAAGACCTCAAATGTTGAAGTAAAAAGCAGCAGATTTCCTTATGTTGTCTTGAGGATGGAACTTCTAGCTCTAGTCTGCGGATCAGTGGACGAAGTTGCACTCTTCCTCCTTTTGTGAGTCGCTCCTGGGAACGCTAGTGTTATGAGCATGGACCCACCCAGAGGTTCTCCCCACCAGAGCTGATCAGTTTTAATAAAGGCATCAAGGAGGAGGAAGGTCCCCTGCCTGTGTTTATTTCAATACAGTACTAAACACTGTACCAAAAAATGATTAACAAATACATTGTTAAAAAAAAGGCAAGTAACTGGAAAACTGACCAGGGCTAGGTGTCCTTCAGGGCTTTAGATCTGTACGAACTGTGGCTTTTGATAGCTGGGCTGCTCCTTCCAATACTTGAAAGTGCCTGGGGCACTTCAGCTGGGGACCATTGTGGGGTTGTCGAGTGTCCCAAATGACTCGTGTACAAAATTGAAATGCATCAAAATTCTCCACTCTGTTAAAAAATATTTCCCCCACAAAACCAGGGACACAGACATCACAAAAAGTTTAACTGTGGCAATCAGGCCCTGTTATTTGCACCAAGTGTTGGTTTTCCAGGCTTTCGCTCCTTCCATCCACGCCGGAGAGTCCCCGAGTCGTTAATCGCCGCTCATTGGGCTATTGGCTGCTTCAGATAACAGTCACACCGGCTCCTGTATCAATGAGTCCTGTTAGGAGTGTCTCTGCCTTTCAGAGTCCCATTGCATTGGCATGTTGGACGCTCAGAGGTAATATTTTGTGTCCATAAAATCTGTGGCACCCCTGTGGAACTGAACCCCTCCTCCCTTTATTCATCTATCAGGGGTGCAGGCAGGGGTGCTGCAGGAAAGGCTATAAGTTGAGCTATATTGCTCCCGGCCGGGACTACACAGGGCGGATGGGGGGTCCAAGCCATGATCTTTATTTCCCCAAGGGAATCAGAGTCTATAGCTCCAGGGAGAACAAACAACCCTGTTATCCAGGTGGAAGATCTGCCTATAATCAAAGCATGCATATTCTGTCCTGGCGGTCCGAAAACTCCTGTGGGAAGCAAATGGACAGATGAATCAAGCAATGTTACTGTGTCGGAGGTTGCCGGGTCCATTCCTGCGCTGCCTGGGGTGGCTGGTTGTAAGTCAGCGACAATTGCTCGGCGGGCGAGGGCAGGGCCGATTGGAAGTTCATGGTTGCTCCCAGCTGCTGCGTCGGCTGCGGAATTTGCATCCTCGTGCATCGCCGTCCTGTGCTGCGAGAGAAGTTTCCCTGCAAAGGCTGGCCATTGTGGTGGAACTTGGAGCGACATATATTAGCAAAGCGAGGGCCTTTCCAGCAGCAAGGGCATACACCCGGAGCTTTAGGTTTTTGCGTTTTTGGCAGTTTCTCCAGATTTGCCCATATCCCTCGCAGCCAAAACAAGCCACCTGTTTCCCAGGGGTTAGTTTCACGGTGGCAAAAGCGTTCGCTATGCCTTGCCCCACGGCTTGATATGTGACATCTGTGGTGTGTTTTAATGTCCCCAAGCGGTGGCACGCTTGTATCATTTGGAGTAAAGTGGGTTCAGGTTCAGGGGGTAAAGATTTTAAAAGCTGCTTACAGTCCAGGTTGGTGTTCTCGACGGCCAGTTTGAGGAGTATAATCTCCCTGGCTTGCTCGCTATTGATTTGTCTCTCCAATGTTTGTGTCAATTTGTCCACAAACTGCAAGTAAGGCTCTTGCGGACCTTGTTTGATATTCATGAAGGACTGTTGCGTAGTTTTGGCATCAGGAACCTTTAGGAATGCCAGGTGAGCTGCCCTAATATCCTGTAGGGCTTCTCTCAGTAAGGTGCCTTGGCCATTAGGCTTGGTATGCGCCCCCTCCCCCACAAAGTGGTCAATAGTTAAGGCAGCCAGGGCTTGGTTTGCATGTCATGCATACATTGCAATTAAATTTTCCAGCCCTTTTTTCCATTGTGGCATAAATATAGCATATTGTGTTGGTGTGAGCAACAGATTTGCCAAAAAACTTACCATCGTGAGGAGTCATGAGGTGAGTAGTAAAGCTTGCTCTTAATAAATTACTAAAGTAGGGGGACCCCAGTCCATATTCCTGCGCAGCGGTACGTATGGCGCAGTTCCTTAACTTCCGAGTGATCTAGAGGCTCTCATTGTGGATTTTCCCCCTTCAGGCCGAATTGCACAAGGGCCACAAAGATTTCTGCAGTAGTGTCAAGGTCTCTGTCCTTAAGGGCTTTCCTTTTTATCTGTAACCAATTGTTACACGTATCCAAAGGGAGTAAGCTCGCATCTTTTTCAGGGCCAGGGTTGAAAGAGTCCAGCTCCCCTTCACTGCTAGAGTCAGTGTCTGCTGCATAAGCCATAAGTGTGCGGCGGCTCTGGGATGGCTGGCAGTGTGGCGGTGGGACTGGGGGTGGCGACCGGGCTCTATCCCTGGCACTCGCTGGGGAGGGCATGCAGACGGGAGATGGAGAGTGGGACCTGGGCAGGTTTCAATCCGGCTGGGGCCGTCTCAGGGTAGCCTCACAGGCTGTAGCCTCACAGTCTTCCCCGCAGCCTCCCACTTTTTTTAATTGCGCCCATGACTGCCTTCCAAGCAGGAAGCATTCGGAGCTCTGGCTCGTGGCCAGGCAGTGTAGCGAGGTCATAGAGCTTTACTCCGACCTTGTCCCGGAAGCGGAGACTAAATACAGAAGAAGGGGTAGCGTCGGGGACCATGTGTGACACCCATCATAAAATGACTTAAGGTCGTGCTTTGGGATGGGGGAGCGACGCCTGCCCAGAAGGGCAAGCACGGTTTCATAGACGTCTCTCTCTTTGAACATTTCCTTTCCCATTCCTTTAGTTCCCCTGGCTCACCTGTCAAAGCGCAGCAGACAGGGATTGCAGGCCCAAACGCGGTTCTCTAACCGTCACCATCAGTTCCAGGGGCTCGCCGACTCCCCGCCTGTCAGGCAGATTCATTTCCTCACACAGGGCACCAATTGTCGGCGATGGAGATAGACAGGGAGACTGACTCGGTGATCAGAATCCGATTTTCTTGTGGGATACGAGCACTTATATACTATTTTAGGGAGACTAGTAATGTATACTACAATGATTAGGTTGAAATCACATACACAAACTTATTCATGTAACACCACCTCGTGCTTACGTTGTTTAATAGGATTTTCTTTTTCTGGTAAACCTGTCTAATTAAATCTTCTTGCTATCTAGATCTAATTTTCAAAGTTCCGTTTGCTTTTGCCAAGGCATTTTATCTATCAATTCTCCTATGCTAATAAGGTCCAAAGTACTCTCTGTCTCATGCACCCCAATATTCCACTGCAGCTTTGGACTGTTCCAAAGGGGTCTACTTGGCGTTTGTCATCTGCAGGCCATTGCAGAGCAGTGGGCCACAGGCTGCTGCCAGAGCTCCAACACAACACAAGTGTGGCAGCCCAAGAATCAGTGCACGGATCTTCCGGATGTTCGGAGACATTCAGTTGCCAGAGAAACAGCAAGCAGGACCAGAGGAGCTTTGCATCTCCCTGCCACAAAACGAGGTCAGCCTGCAAATGGAGTCAGAGCAAAGGTAAGCATGTACTCACATTCTAAAGAAGGAACTGCAGCCTACAAGAGTCCTGGAAATTTATTCTCTTTGCTTCTTTTGCCCCCTAAATCTCATTGAAGAAGTTAGGCTTTTCAGAACCAGCTAGGATGCCACCTAGAAGAAGCAGACTTGCTTTCAGTCAAAGCTTTTGAGACCAAAAGTCTGGTTTGCTTGGGTTTTCCTTGGATGCCACTTGGGTTGGCGCATTTTCTGAGTTCCCCTGGGATGCCTTGAGCACTGCCTTATGGGCTGGGAGGACATTTTCTGCTGCTTTATGAATGAGGAGAACTTCCCAGGCTTTTCTTTCGCATTAGCTGTACAGAAGGTTGCCTTGCTGGGCACAAGAAAGCCACAGAGCAGCTGCTATTGTGAGGTCAAGGGAGCGGTGCAACAGTGCTGTCAGCCCAGCGTTGTCCCAGTGCGCGCAAGGCCTGGTCATCCAGAGCAGCTCTTCCGCTCGCTCCCTGCAGGAGGATCCTCGTGCGCAAGGAGTTCTCAGCGGATGGCCTGCACCCCGAGAGGAGTCTTGGCTTTCCCTTGGGTGGCATTCAGCGTGCAAACCCACGCAGCACTGCCAAAATGATCAGGCAAGTCTGTGCCATGGTTTGCACTGTCTTTTCTGTTGTCTATTCCGGCTACTACCTGACCCAGCTGACTCGTAAGTAAAGGTTTCTCCTGGGGCTGGCATCGCCCAGCTTTTGCTTCACTCTGCTCTTGATGCCGCACTAGTGACCCAGTTTATTTGGGAACAAAATGGCCATGAAGATGCCACCGCTTTGGTCAATGTCCTGCCAGCAGCATCAGCTATAAAGGGGGCATCTGTACTGGGTGGCAGGTGCAGAGTATTTGCAGTGCAACCTGCAGCGGTTGCCTTCCCTCCCCGGGAGAGTGCGTGGCAGCGGAGTCCGTCATTTCCTCAGCTTGCTGCTTCAAGCAAGACGAACTGCAAATTGCAGACTCTGAGGAGAGATTTGTAGAAGTACTTCTACCAACTCAGTGGTTCTCTCCAGGAGTGAAGGAAAGCGCCTTTTGCTCCAACATTGCCCCTTAGAGGCCTTGGCTGCGTGACTTGACCCTTTGATGCTGTGCCAAGACTGTGATTCCCTTGGCGATGCAGCACAAACTCCAATGCATGGAGGGTTTGCTGCTGAGCCCAGCAGCTGTTCCTGGGCTGCTTCAGCAGGGAGCTGCCGCAGCCCAGGGGCCCTTTATGGAAGCTTTGCTGGGCTATCATCTTCAGCCAACGAATGGGAATTAGGGCATGCCATTTAAAAGAATAGAGATCTAAAATGCAGGAAAGAGAAGAGGAAAATGCTGCTTGAGCTGTTGGGCACAACAGGAGCTCCAACTTTGAAGAGCAACGGGCATTTCCACCACCGTGTTTCTATTTCTCTCTTGGCAAAAGAGGCCCAAATGTAGACAGAGCCTACTATAGCGCCCTTGTGGTTCTCTTGCTTGCTGTGGGAAAGAGCTGTTGCTCCTGGAGGCACGTTGGCAAAGTGGCTCTGTGTTGGGACTGCCTCGTGCTGTGAAAGTCGCCAGCACGGGCACTTTTCTAAGGGCCTCTGGTAACTTTTGCCTTGCTCGCTGCAGGTCACCTGACACGTGGGTGGAGACAAGCCAGTCCTTTGGTGAGTGGCAAAGGAAGCTGAGAGGTTGCTGGCGTGTGAGAATTGTGCAGCAATTCTGCCAGCTTGGCCTGTTGCAGTTGAGTGTGGAGTGCCAGCGTGGGAGGCTGAAAGAAAGGCCAACTGCCCGGTGGCATCAGCAGTAGCAAAGGGAGCCCTGGCTGTTTGCTGATTTTCCGGTGAAGAGCCTTTCAAGAGACGAAAGGCAAACGGGACGGCTCCAAGGCGTCTTTCTGCTTGTAGCCAGCAGGGAAGCTCAAATGCACAGCAAGATGGAGTAGCACCTCATGCAGCCATCTTCCTCGAGTTTTTGCGACTCAGAGTCCCACGTGTATCAAAGTCTATGATTTCCCCTACTTCTGGGTCCTTTCCCAGCTCAATAGAAAGCAGCTCCTAAGGGATTGGCTTTTGTCCATCTCTCACTTCTGTCTGTCTGCAGGGCTCAACAGCTGGCTCAGCCGCTCCTCCAGCTGCCTCTGTCATTGAGGAAGAGGCTGAAGAGGAGCAAAGGAACATCAAGCCTCCAGCTGCTGTCCCTCCACAGCCTGAACACGCAGAGCCGGTAAGTGGCAGCTGAGCTTGGCACTGCCTTTGGTGCAGGGCCAGGCTTCCCGTTTTGGAGCAGCCCTTGTTGCTCGTGGCTGAAGATGCTGGGGGCGGTGTGCCTGCCATGACGTAGTGCTGCTTGAGGAGGGCCTAAGAAGTGCTGGCCAGTGGGTTCTGAAGTTTGACATTTAAGCTGGGATGCTGAGAGGGCCCGAGAATGTCTCTTGGGATCAGACAAGAGGCAGCATTCCATGATTCCCAGCGTAGGAGTCAGCCCCTTGTGCCCACTGTCAGTGCAGGCTGCCCGTGGTCGGTAAGCAGACGGAGCGGCCCAGAGACGCAGTTGACAGCCTTGCAGGGGATCACACTGGGCCCTGGAAGGGACCTGCCCTCTCCTAATGGACTAATTAGCTTCAGGCTGTGCTTCACTTCCAGCCGGTCAAAGCAGAGTTTGGAGAGGAGAATCCTCGTCAGCCCTGCGTTGTGAAAGGCGGGTGGGTCTGGGCGGGGCTGGAAGGTGGCTCCAAAGGGCCGCTCCCTAAAGGCTGTCATAGAGAGGGGAAATCCGTGAAACAGATCAGAGAAGGGACACGCTGCGGGCTTCTGAGTGGACCGTTGCATGCAAGCTGCAGGGTGATTTCATTGCCCAGGAAAAGACAGGAGGAGGAAAGCAACAAGGCTCTAGGGCCATGCTCTGATCTCTTGCTGGATCTTGGCAGCCTCAGTGATACCTTGTTGCCAGTGTCTAGCAGAAAAGCTGCAATCGTGGAGCATGGAAGTGTCCCTGAGGGGCTGGATCCAAGTAGCCTTTGGGCTTTTCCCAAAGTTGCCTTTGAGAAGGGGACATGGGAAACGCCCTAGCTGGAGAGGCCCGGCGGTGCCTGACAGCACCTTCCCAAGGTCTTGCTTTTGCCGTGCGTTCCACAGGGCATCTGTGCCAGCCACCCTTCTGACGGGCCATCCTTTCTTGTCCCAGCTCAAGACGGGCTCTGCAATTCAACCTGGTGCCGCTGGACCAGCATGGCCTGCAGCAGCCAGCTCGCCCCCCGCTGCTGGCACTTCCTGCAGCAGCGCAGCCCAGCAGCTCGAGATGAGGGAGGAGCAGGGCCTGAAGACACTGAGTACGTCTCGTACATTTCTTGTCTGCCAGAGCAGTGTGTTGTGTGCGTGTCTGGGTGTAGGCTGCGCCAGAAGTTGCCCCTCGGTCTCAAAGGCACTTAGGCCCCTCTGCAGAAGCTGTTGTTGTGCTTTGAGGCAGTGCGGCAGCGCTCAGGGAGCTCCTGCTGCCTATGAGAGCGGCTGGGCCTGGCTTGGCTCTGCCTAGGCTGCCTACTGTGCCAAAGACAAAAGCTGAGCATTTTCTGCTTCAGCAGAAGGCTGGCACCAAGCAAGTGACTAGGCCCCAGGGAGCTCTTCTGACCCCAGCCGTTTTCTGGCTATCCTTCTTTCTCCTACTCTGGATCAGACATTTTGTGCCCCTGGCAGTGGACCTGCCAGTGATTCTGGACACTTGGATCCCAAGTGCTCTGGGGATGCCCGGAGGCAGACGAGGAGACCAGGACGTCGGTGCAGAGGCCGGGTCTGGTGCTGAGTGCAGAAGGCGGCTGGTCAGGGACAGCCCAGGAGCTGATCCTGCAGCTGCTGCTCCAGCGCTGCTCCACCAGCGTTCCAGCAAGGGCCGCAGGAGCAGGAGACAACGACAGTTGCTATGGGCACAGCCCAACATTCCATCTAGAACCCCAGGGGAGCCATGGGACAGAAAGAGGCATGGGCCGCCTCTGACCCTTGTACTTCTTCTGCTGCAAGTTTGCTCTGAGAAGCTTCCCATGGGGCCTTTTCTCCTCAGTCGTCTGATGAGACGGGCAAAAGCAGTGCAGGGACAGCCCTGGGTCTTCCCGGTGCTTCTCTGCAAGGTGCCTCTAGCTGAACGTGCACAGGAGCCTGCCTCTGTGCAAGGGCCCAGACCTCATCTCCTGCCCTGGAGAACCAGAAGGGCTCCTCCCACTGGCTCTCCTCCAGCTCTGAGAGGAGCTGGAATTTGCAAGTTGTCCAGCGCAGAGCCAACTCCAGAGCTTCCTCTCAAAGTGGAGCCATTCATCCTGCCCCCTTTCTCAAGTCTCCTTTTGCTGCCCAATAATGTCACTGCATGTTTTCCCTCCTTTGGGCCTCTGAGCTGGTCTCTCACCTCATCACTCCTCCCTTGAAACTTGGAGAAACAGGATGTTTTTCAGGGCAACTGATGGGGACACACACACACACACACAGGGACAGCACACGGGCATTTCTCTAGCAAACATTCGTGCAGAATTTCTATAGCCCTCTTCCAGCTCCCTTGGAGAAGCTCGGTGTTTGTCCCCAAAAGACTCTGCCATTCCTCTAAGAAAGCAACACTAACAGAATTCCCTTTCCACACTGCTGGCCTTCACATTGGTTTTAATGCCTAGATCCCAGATATGACAAAACCCAGGCAGCTTTGCTGCTTTCCTGCCTGTCGTTAAGGAAAAGCAAATCTTGCTTCAGTCCCAATCTTGCTTCCTTCCCAGCCTGCACGTTAGCCACTGGCCAGCAAACTGAGGGGGCAGCTGGAACAAGTCCCACTGCAAGGCAGATACTTTGTAGGCTCCAAAGCCCAGCTGCACCGCCTCCATCAGACAAGGGCAAGCTTCCCTCGGCTTCCCAGAAGCAGCCTGGCAATTGCCCCCTCCCTCGCCCCCTCTCCACCCTCCACAGCCCCTGCCACCAAAGCCTTGCTAGGCAGGGCCATTTGCTGGCCTCGAAGAAAGAGTGCCTTTGATTCTTCTTTGGCGCAAGTGCCCGAGCTGTGAGAAGTCAGAGGATAATGATCACACCTGCTCTGCTTTAGCTAAGGAGATTGCTGGAGGCCCAGAGCGGGACACTGGTCCTTTCGAGAGAAACTGAAACTGAACTAGCCATGCCTTTGTGGCGCATGCGGATAGGAATTGGATAGAATCGGAGGGCTTAGAAACGTCCTCCAAGGTGGTCAGCTCCATCAGTCCCCCAAAATGAAACAAAGTTATGTTACTGGGCTCCAAAAAGGACTAAAGCCGCTGCTTTTATGCCAGAAAATATGGTGAGACCAGACCACTCATCTAGATCCAATTCCGTGAATTAAACAAAGCCTCCCTTTCCACTCCCAGCTGAGATGTTGAGGAATCAAAGGCAGACGCCCCAGCCTTATTTCACTGGCAGTAAAGGAGACACACCTCAGTAAGTCCTGCCAGCTGAGCAAGGGGCTGGGCCCGGGGAAGGTGGCGCCTGCCCAGATTCTTCTCTCAGGGCAAGTGCCGTCTTTGCAACACCAGGCAAATGGAACAAACATTGCCGGAGTGTTTTCATACAGACAGAAAGACAAAATGGAACAAACTTTGGTTTAATGATAAAGACCCATTGGCTCTCAACAAAGGCAAAAATGACAAAAGGCAGAGCATAGACAACACCCAACCTTTGAAATTTATTGATAAATCTAATAAAACTAATGAATCTTAAATAATACTAATGGATCTTAACGACTAAATTGAGGAGATTCCTATCATGTCAACTAACTAAGTAGAAGATTAAACTACCCTAAAAGCTTAAAAAACAGTCCTCTTCCTATCTAGTCCTATTGATACCTAACTCTTGCTAGCCCTGGACAACCTGCAGGGTTGTCTAATTTCAAAGTCTTTTCTTCTTGGCGAGAGGCTCTGCTTCCTTCCGAGGCCGATGTCTTCTCCTGTGGTTGTTCCTTTCCTTCACGGTTTCAAACACCCTGCAAGATAGGAAACAAACCATCCATTGCTCACTTTAGTACACACCATGAAACCAAGTGCCGAGATCTCCGTTTGAGTAGGAATTTCTGTCTTTTCGGGCAGTGGCACATTTGTGAATTGATCAGCACCATGAGTCTGATCGTTCTACTTTCAATGCCTTGAAATGTCTTCCTCCTTTTGCTGCATCCTCTTTTGAATTTGATCAGCAGCATCAAACCAAGCTTTGATGGATCTATTCCTACTTGTATGAACTGTGTCTTGTTGGGGCACGGGAAAGGTTTCATTGTGAAGGCTGGGTTTTACCTAAGCTCTTTGGGTTTGAGGTGGGTGTTAAGCTTGACCACGGCTGCCGGGGGCGATGCTGCAAGTGCCCCCAGCTTCCCCTGCGGTGCCTTTGAAAAGGGTCAGCCCGTTTTAGTCCAAAGGCGCAGCTTTGAGCAGAAAGAGGAGGAACTTACGCACCGTTTGCACTGCCCGCAGGGAAAGGGGCCTCCCGCCGAGCGGGGCGGCTGGCGCGCTTGGCAGCAGGGACACTCGGCGCTGCGAGCCCTCTTGCGGCTTCTCTTCCCTGTCTCCCCGTTCTCCTTTCTGGGAGGGCTTTTCCTCCTCTTTGCTTTGCCCACACTCTGGAAATCAAAGAGTCCTTATCAATGCTTCCTTCCTCTCACAAAGCTGGAAACCAGAGCATCCAGCACAAAAATCTATCGGCTTAAGCAAATCCTTCCAGACCCTCAAGAGCTGAGAAAACGGCTGCCTTTGCCAATGGGCTGCGGCGGGCTGCCAACCCAGAGCTTGGAGGAAAATACTCCTCTTTTCTACAGGCCAGAGGGGTGGGATAAATACCTGCCTACTTAGAGCTCTACATTTCTTATTTCTACCTTTCTGCCTAACATCTATTTCTCTCTGCTTTTCCTCCACAAATGTCTAGGCAATGGCATTTAAATTCAGTCCAATTAGGGTAGACACATGGTTAGCCATTTTCTAGTACCCAAAATAATCTCCCTCCCTGTCTCTCTCTCTCTCTCTCTCTCACATGATGTGAAGCAAATTGCTCTTTGCCGGTAAGGAAAGTTTTAGGGGAGCCACGGCACCGGCAGCTCCTTCTTGGGGAGTATGCTGCGATGCTAGAAAAACTCCCTGAAAATCTGCAGCATATCCACAAAGGCAGCCTGGATTGCTGATGTCAGCAAGCAGTGGGGAATTAAGGGTCTGATTGGAGTCAGCGAGGGTGCCAGCCCTTGAGAAGCCCATCTGTAGAGAGTCAAAGCCCATTTTGGTGGCGCTGCTGCTTCCTTGGGTCAAAGTTAGGCTCCAGAATTGCATACTTCAGGGCAGCAGCACAAGGAAGCCCCGGGCAGCATCTGCTGTGCCTTTCCCAGCGCATGGGACGATGTGATCCTGGCAAAGGGGCGTCTGGCATGGCTCGCCAGCAGCTTTCTCCCCTTCTGCCAGTTTCTCGACCTTCCTGGCACGTCTCGATTTTCTTGCCCCTCACCTGAGCCAGAGTTGTGGCAAGTTTATGCTCCTTTTTCCAGGAGTAGTAGTACTCCACACACTGTGCCACGGTCTTAGTCTGGATCTGTTGTGAAGAGAAAAAGAAGGAGTCGAAAATGGTGTCGGGTGCACTGGGGAAAAAGTAGAATATGGAGTGAACTAGGAAGGAAAAGCATGAAGTAAATGGAGTAGGGTGTAAAATGAAATCAACATGGGGAAAGAGAGGCATCATGCAATGTCTTAAACCGTGTATTCTGCTAGGTGGTAATACACGCAATGCACAGATCAACAACAAATCCATCTAGCACAGTTCTTCTTTCCCCGCTTCCCTCCAGTTATGCCAGCACACCGTCTTGTGGAAGCAGCAGCAGACCTGTGCGACAAGTCTGACAGAAGAAAGCTTCATCTTCCAAAAGAGCTTGGAGAAAAGGGCTGGAGAGGCAGGATCATCCTTTTGACACAGGCTTTTGATGTCCCCTTTTGTTACTTCTTGAAGATACTTGGTACTTGAGAAGAGAGAGACTGAAGCCCAGTGCTTGTTCCCAGAAATAACCAAGCTTTCCTCCTGACGATCTGCTCGGGTAAAGAATGTCCCGTGGCTTTACCTGCTTCTGGATGAGATGAAAATCCTTGCCGTAGGTGTGGAAAGCCTTTTGGAAGGACTCCTTCTCCTCAGGTGTCCATCTATCAGAGCCTGGCAAGAAAAAGCAGCGGGTAGTAAACGCATCCCTTGATCCACACCAAGTAGATCCCACTGGCTGCCGAAAGAAAATGGTGGCAGGCCGTCATTCACGTGTGTGTACGTGTCTGCTCCCTCAGAAGGTCATGAAGACAAGAGCAGGCATTGCCCGGGGAGAAGGATTGGAAAAGAAGTAAAGCTGAAGGACTAGATGCTGGTGCTTCCCCACCCGCAGAGGAGACAAGACCTTGTGCTGGTGTTAAGCACAATTGCTTTAAGCAGAAACCCTTGCCACAACAATGAAGGGGACGGCAGCATCTGTCAGGGACGCAAGAAGCTCTGCTTTGCTTACCTGCGTAATGATAATCAGCCATGGGGTGGCCTTGAGGTGTTGCAGGCCCCTCTGAGAGCAGCATCTCCAGAGCCTCCTGCAAGATCAAGAGGGAAAAGGCTTTAGCCGCCCCACCACATTAAAAATGAGCCAAAAAATCACAGGTGCTGCCTTGCAGCTACTTTGCCTCTCCAGACATTCAAGCGACTGTATCCCATGTGGGTGAAACACTGTCATTTGCTCCAAGTCCCTGGTTTTTGCTGCCCAACCCTTTGATCCTGGTCCCCGAGAGTGGCCTTTTGCTCACCAACCTAAGGATTTTGCTGCTCCTGCAGCCAGAATGGCCTCAGCTGACTGAGGCTTCTGGGAATTTCCCCTCCAAATGTCTTAGAGAAGCCAGCTCTCCAGGCCATTTACAAGGCAGCAGGACCTTCCGCCGCCGCCGCCGCCTCCAGGAGGGAGATTCTCCCTGCTGGAGCCCTTTGGGCTCAGCCCTGACGCAGCTGGAGGAGACACAGCAGGCAGCAAGTGCTCTGCTCCCTGTTAAGACCCTTCTTCAAAGAGCAGCCAGGAAAGGCTGTCCCAGTGCCCGGGCCCTCTGCATTCCCTGTGCCCTCTTCTCTGCGCCCAAACAGCCGCTTCTTACCGGAACGCTGCCGCGTGCCCGGTGCAGGCAGTGCAGGGCGCGCTCCAGGTTAGCTGCTGCCCCGGGAATGCCACGGGAGCTGGCCATGTCCAACAGTTCTCTTACTGCAAGCACAACAAAAAACCCACCGAAAGTCAGCCTTGAGGCCAGCAAGGGCAAAGACTGCCATGCAAGGCAGAAGGAAAGGCTGGGAGCTAAAGACAGCAGCTTGGAGAGTATGAAAAGGAGAGCAAAGCCAGGGCCAGCTGAACCAAGGGCCCACGCAGTGCTGGCTCTCCCTCCAAAGCAGCTTCTGTAAGAAGAAGTGGGGGCCAATCTGCGCTCTTCCAGTGGCAGACGGCCCTGACCAATTTGGAGAGCAAGGTGCTTGCTCTTGCTCCTTGCCTCTAACACTTCTACATGGGAAGATGGGCGAGACAAGGAGAGAAGCAGAGCCTGCAAAAGGCTGCCTTTTTACGCAAAAGGAGCCTTTTAAAGACCCAAGTAGCTCAGGGGTGGAAGAAAAGCTTGAAGCAAAGCTACCTCTGTCAGGTTTTTCCATGTCAGAGTCATCCTCCCCCCAGGGCTTCCAGACCAGGGTTGCAGGCTCTTCATCCTCACTTGGTGCTCTGCTCTGCAGCTCTGGCAGCTCAGCCTGAAAGTCGCTGCCAACATTGATGTGTCTAAAGGAAGAAGGAGGTGGAGGTGAGAAAGGCAAGTGGTCAAGAGAGCCTTCCTGTGCATCCACAGGCTTGAACCAACGCCACCCTGACTCTGAAAGAGCAGTTCTCCTCCTCGCCATTCTTCCAGTTTGCTGTCCTTTAACCCTATGCCAAAACTCACGGCTGAATCTGGGCTCTTGCTTTCCTTTTCATTGTGCCTCTCCTTTCCACCTGAAAGAGATCAAAGCAATGCTCCAGTTAAAAATCCTTCCTTCTCATCCTCATCATTGCAAAGCCCGAGCTCCTGTGTCCCAGCTCCTTTCTCTTTGCCGCCTTTTTGACATGGAATGTCCTAGGGAGGACCCTCTAGCAGTCAGCAGCTTCCTCAGGAGGGCAAGCACAAGGCCATGCACTACTCTCTTCACTCCCGGGGCCACTGAGAAGAGCCAAGACAATGGCAGGGGAGATGTGCCAGTGCAGGCTTAGGTTGGATAGAAGGAAAAGGTTCTTCAGCCAGAGGCTGCTTGGGCACTGCAACAGCCTCCCCAGGGAAGGGGGCACAGCACCAAGCCTGACTGAGCTCCAAAAGTGTTTGGACACTGCTCTTGGGCACAGGCTGTGATTGTTGAGGCTGCCCTGGGCAGGCCCTGGACTTGGGCTCAGTGATCTTTGAGAATCCCTTCCAAGCCAGGAAATTCTGTGCTACTGTGATTGTGCTCTTGAGGAGATGGCATTTGACGGCCGCCCCTGAGCATGAGGTAGAACCAGCCCTACGTGCACTGGAAAAAGAATCTAGAAAGATATTAAAATAGCATGGATCTATAAGCCATGGAACTACGTCAGTATATAAGAATTGCTGATCCCAGATGGTTTTTGAAGTTGAAAGCCTGTGTTTGAGGAGAAGCCCAGTCAAATGCTTCTATGCCCTGAAGGACAGGGATGCCAGAGGAGAAGTGCCATCATTCTGGTGTTTGAAGCTTTGGAGCGGGTGTGAGCAGAGTCAGGGCATAAGGGGATTTGTTGACACTGAAGCCCTGAAGTGCTCAGCCACAAACAATTTGTTTTGGGGTCAGCACAAGATAGTTTGAGGACTGAAATGGGTGCCAAGAACTTTTAATCAGGTCATCCGTGGACGAGGATCTGCAACTGCACTGGGACACCTCTCTAGGTCCTCTATGGAAAGGTCTGTGTTTCCCCTGGAGGCAACATGATTCCTTCAGAAGCTGCAGCCTGCTTTCACGTGGAAGCTCGTCTAGGGAAAGTGAGCACGCAGCCTGTGTGTCGTGCTTGGTGGGAGAGGCAGCTGGAGCCTCCTGCCCCTGTGCTAGTGCTTTGAGGGCAAACGGGGATTTTCTTACCTTGGACGGTTCCCAAGTGCTCTGGGGATGCCCGGAGGCAGACGAGGAGACCAGGACGTCGGTGCAGAGGCCGGGTCTGGCGCTGAGTGCAGAAGGCGGCTGGTCAGGGACAGCCCAGGAGCTGATCCTGCAGCTGCTGCTCCAGCGCTGCTCTACCAGCGTTCCAGCAAGGGCCGCAGGAGCAGGAGACAACGACAGTTGCTATGGGCACAGCCCAACATTCCATCTAGAACCCCAGGGGAGCCATGGGACAGAAAGAGGCATGGGCCGCCTCTGGCCCTTGTACTTCTTCTGCTGCAAGTTTGCTCTGAGAAGCTTCCCATGGGGCCTTTTCTCCTCAGTCGTCTGATGAGACGGGCAAAAGCAGTGCAGGGACAGCCCTGGGTCTTCCCGGTGCTTCTCTGCAAGGTGCCTCCAGCTGAACGTGCACAGGAGCCTGCCTCTGTGCAAGGGCCCAGACCTCATCTCCTGCCCTGGAGAACCAGAAGGGCTCCTCCCACTGGCTCTCCTCCAGCTCTGAGAGGAGCTGGAATTTGCAAGTTGTCCAGCGCAGAGCCAACTCCAGAGCTTCCTCTCAAAGTGGAGCCATTCATCCTGCCCCCTTTCTCAAGTCTCCTTTTGCTGCCCAATAATGTCACTGCATGTTTTCCCTCCTTTGGGCCTCTGAGCTGGTCTCTCACCTCATCACTCCTCCCTTGAAACTTGGAGAAACAGGATGTTTTTCAGGGCAACTGATGGGGACACACACACACACACACAGGGACAGCACACGGGCATTTCTCTAGCAAACATTCATGCAGAATTTCTATAGCCCTCTTCCAGCTCCCTTGGAGAAGCTCGGTGTTTGTCCCCAAAAGACTCTGCCATTCCTCTAAGAAAGCAACACTAACAGAATTCCCTTTCCACACTGCTGGCCTTCACATTGGTTTTAATGCCTAGATCCCAGATATGACAAAACCCAGGCAGCTTTGCTGCTTTCCTGCCTGTCGTTAAGGAAAAGCAAATCTTGCTTCAGTCCCAATCTTGCTTCCTTCCCAGCCTGCACGTTAGCCACTGGCCAGCAAACTGAGGGGGCAGCTGGAACAAGTCCCACTGCAAGGCAGATACTTTGTAGGCTCCAAAGCCCAGCTGCACCGCCTCCATCAGACAAGGGCAAGCTTCCCTCGGCTTCCCAGAAGCAGCCTGGCAATTGCCCCCTCCCTCGCCCCCTCTCCACCCTCCACAGCCCCTGCCACCAAAGCCTTGCTAGGCAGGGCCATTTGCTGGCCTCGAAGAAAGAGTGCCTTTGATTCTTCTTTGGCGCAAGTGCCCGAGCTGTGAGAAGTCAGAGGATAATGATCACACCCGCTCTGCTTTAGCTAAGGAGATTGCTGGAGGCCCAGAGCGGGACACTGGTCCTTTCGAGAGAAACTGAAACTGAACTAGCCATGCCTTTGTGGCGCATGCGGATAGGAATTGGATAGAATCGGAGGGCTTAGAAACGTCCTCCAAGGTGGTCAGCTTCATCAGTCCCCCAAAATGAAACAAAGTTATGTTACTGGGCTCCAAAAAGGACTAAAGCCGCTGCTTTTATGCCAGAAAATATGGTGAGACCAGACCACTCATCTAGATCCAATTCCATGAATTAAACAAAGCCTCCCTTTCCACTCCCAGCTGAGATGTTGAGGAATCAAAGGCAGACGCCCCAGCCTTATTTCACTGGCAGTAAAGGAGACACACCTCAGTAAGTCCTGCCAGCTGAGCAAGGGGCTGGGCCCGGGGAAGGTGGCGCCTGCCCAGATTCTTCTCTCAGGGCAAGTGCCGTCTTTGCAACACCAGGCAAATGGAACAAACATTGCCGGAGTGTTTTCATACAGACAGAAAGACAAAATGGAACAAACTTTGGTTTAATGATAAAGACCCATTGGCTCTCAACAAAGGCAAAAATGACAAAAGGCAGAGCATAGACAACACCCAACCTTTGAAATTTATTGATAAATCTAATAAAACTAATGAATCTTAAATAATACTAATGGATCTTAACGACTAAATTGAGGAGATTCCTATCATGTCAACTAACTAAGTAGAAGATTAAACTACCCTAAAAGCTTAAAAAACAGTCCTCTTCCTATCTAGTCCTATTGATACCTAACTCTTGCTAGCCCTGGACAACCTGCAGGGTTGTCTAATTTCAAAGTCTTTTCTTCTTGGCGAGAGGCTCTGCTTCCTTCCGAGGCCGATGTCTTCTCCTGTGGTTGTTCCTTTCCTTCACGGTTTCAAACACCCTGCAAGATAGGAAACAAACCATCCATTGCTCACTTTAGTACACACCATGAAACCAAGTGCCGAGATCTCCGTTTGAGTAGGAATTTCTGTCTTTTCGAGCAGTGGCACATTTGTGAATTGATCAGCACCATGAGTCTGATCGTTCTACTTTCAATGCCTTGAAATGTCTTCCTCCTTTTGCTGCATCCTCTTTTGAATTTGATCAGCAGCATCAAACCAAGCTTTGATGGATCTATTCCTACTTGTATGAACTGTGTCTTGTTGGGGCACGGCAAGGTTTCATTGTGAAGGCTGGGTTTTACCTAAGCTCTTTGGGTTTGAGGTGGGTGTTAAGCTTGACCACGGCTGCCGGGGGCGATGCTGCAAGAGCCCCCAGCTTCCCCTGCGGTGCCTTTGAAAAGGGTCAGCCTGTTTTAGTCCAAAGGCGCAGCTTTGAGCAGAAAGAGGAGGAACTTACGCACCGTTTGCACTGCCCGCAGGGAAAGGGGCCTCCCGCCGAGCGGGGCGGCTGGCGCGCTTGGCAGCAGGGACACTCGGCGCTGCGAGCCCTCTTGCGGCTTCTCTTCCCTGTCTCCCCGTTCTCCTTTCTGGGAGGGCTTTTCCTCCTCTTTGCTTTGCCCACACTCTGGAAATCAAAGAGTCCTTATCAATGCTTCCTTCCTCTCACAAAGCTGGAAACCAGAGCATCCAGCACAAAAATCTATCGGCTTAAGCAAATCCTTCCAGACCCTCAAGAGCTGAGAAAACGGCTGCCTTTGCCAATGGGCTGCGGCGGGCTGCCAACCCAGAGCTTGGAGGAAAATACTCCTCTTTTCTACAGGCCAAAGGGGTGGGATAAATACCTGCCTATTTAGAGCTCTACATTTCTTATTTCTACCTTTCTGCCTAACATCTATTTCTCTCTGCTTTTCCTCCACAAATGTCTAGGCAATGGCATTTAAATTCAGTCCAATTAGGGTAGACACATGGTCAGCCATTTTCTAGTACCCAAAATAATCTCCCTCCCTGTCTCTCTCTCTCTCTCTCTCTCACATGATGTGAAGCAAATTGCTCTTTGCCGGTAAGGAAAGTTTTAGGGGAGCCACGGCACCGGCAGCTCCTTCTTGGGGAGTATGCTGCGATGCTAGAAAAACTCCCTGAAAATCTGCAGCATATCCACAAAGGCAGCCTGGATTGCTGATGTCAGCAAGCAGTGGGGAATTAAGGGTCTGATTGGAGTCAGCGAGGGTGCCAGCCCTTGAGAAGCCCATCTGTAGAGAGTCAAAGCCCATTTTGGTGGCGCTGCTGCTTCCTTGGGTCAAAGTTAGGCTCCAGAATGGCATACTTCAGGGCAGCAGCACAAGGAAGCCCCGGGCAGCATCTGCTGTGCCTTTCCCAGCGCATGGGACGATGTGATCCTGGCAAAGGGGCGTCTGGCATGGCTCGCCAGCAGCTTTCTCCCCTTCTGCCAGTTTCTCGACCTTCCTGGCACGTCTCGATTTTCTTGCCCCTCACCTGAGCAAGAGTGCTGGCAAGTTTATGCTCCTTTTTCCAGGAGTAGTAGTACTCCACACACTGTGCCACGGTCTTAGTCTGGATCTGTTGTGAAGAGAAAAAGAAGGAGTCGAAAATGGTGTCGGGTGCACTGGGGAAAAAGTAGAATATGGAGTGAACTAGGAAGGAAAAGCATGAAGTAAATGGAGCAGGGTGTAAAATGAAATCAGCATGGGGAAAGAGAGGCATCATGCAATGTCTTAAACCGTGTATTCTGCTAGGTGGTAATACACGCAATGCACAGATCAACAACAAATCCATCTAGCACAGTTCTTCTTTCCCCGCTTCACTCCAGTTATGCCAGCACATAGCTTTATCTTTGTGAAGGCATGCCAGGCAGAGAATACTAGAAGCTGTCATCAACATCCTGCTAGAGCAGAGTCCTAAAGGAAATGTCACAAAAAGTAGCAGAATAGGAGAAAAAGAAAATCCTGCTAGAATTGTGTGGGAACATAGGACATCTCTCTAGCTGTCCAGAATGGCCAAGACCCTTGCCAGGAGGCTCAGAAGCCCTGGCACGGAGCCCAAAACACCTGTAGTTTTGATTATGACCCATGGAGCAAATTTAGAACCCTATATGAAGATCAGCAAGCCACAACACTTTAGGTAAAGTAATAGTGAAGTTATCACAGAGTGGAAAAGTAGAATTTGGGGTTTCTAGAATGGGAGTTCAGGAGGCAAGATGGAGGGATCTGGGTGAGTCCAGCCTTTCTCCTTCTTCTTCTTGGCCTCCATCTTCTGCTGTGATGTTGGCACTTTTAGATTGGTTTAGAGTAGAAGCTCACTGTCAACATAGGTGATAAGTATTAGAAAGTGATTGTAAACATTATATATGTAGTTTTTAGTATAAAAACATAACACCACCCTGGGGGCAGGCAGTGTGCCTAGAACTGTCCTGCTGGACAGAGCTCAGCAGAGTAAGAGAAAATTTTTTATAGATAAGACACAATAAACAACCTTGAGACCAAGAACTGAAAAGCTCCGACTCATTCTTCAAGCACTCAAGCTGAGGAAAGAGACTTTTAACATTTCTCAAAGTCACGGTGACCAGCAAAAGATCCTGAAAGAATTGTACAACAGCAGTTGTATGATAACTTAAAGCTGAATTTGTTTATTGGTTGACTTTTAACTAATGTGGTCATTTATGCTGCACTAAGGCAGCAACATTCCCTAAACCAGTATTTGAATGAATATGTTGTTGCAATGGAGCTGACTTTTAAATTTTTATGTATCCAAATGGACACCATTACATTGCCTAATAAACAGAATTTTGAGCAAGAACAATTTGTTCTAAAATGACAAGGACAAAACATCTTTGTGTTTCAAAGTCGTATGTAATTTACATCACATTTTAAACAAAATTGTTCTTCCACTGGTGCAACCTAAGTAAGCTCACAGAGTTCATCAGTACAATACTCAATCTTCATTCCACGTCAGTTAAAAGTTATTACAACAGAATTAAGATCGTTTCTTCAAACATGCTATGGAATCAATAGTCTACGAATTGCAAATACTGCCTGATTATCTAAGTACTTCCATTTTTAATGCATAATTTAATGTGCATACTATATATATATATAATAGTATTAATAATGATGATTTTATATATATAAATATATATATATTTATATATATATATATATATATATAAAATCATCATTACTATTACTATTACTATTATTCTCCTCCACTTGTAAGGCCACAGGAAAGGAACAGTAATTTATCCCAACACATATAAGAAATTTGCAGAGAACTAGATTGAAGTCATACCTCTTGGAGTAACCCTCTTTTTACCCTTTGATTTTGATAAAGGCTGGCTGTGCACATGATACAATGAGGAGCTTGCCTCTTCAGAAAGGTGAATTTTCTTCCCTTTTTTACAGTATCATGGTTGCACCTTAAATCTGTGTGGAAGCCTAGGGGCCTACCATTGGAACTTTAACCTCAGGGCAAAGATGACCAAGGTCAAAGAGAGATACTTCTCAGAATGCAATAGTCTCGTCCATGGGCATTTGCAGGCTCATGCTGATGCAGCAGGTTTTGTTGGTATCACCCAGTTCAACTGCCATTTTTTCCTTCTATGTACACACCCTAGAATGTTCTCCCCTCACTTGTCACCTATTGGTCCTGG
Source organism: Molothrus aeneus (assembly GCF_037042795.1). Classification (NCBI taxonomy): domain Eukaryota; kingdom Metazoa; phylum Chordata; class Aves; order Passeriformes; family Icteridae; genus Molothrus; species Molothrus aeneus. The sequence continues at coordinate 1,753,224 of NW_027099079.1, read as the reverse complement.
CTTACTGTGTTGCTCCACGCCTTATTCCTCCCATCTAAAACCCTGTGTCCTCGGCCCCATTTTGTCTCTGTCCCTAGACCCTCTTCAGTGCAATAAACAATGTCTGGAGTTCAACACAAAGACCCGTCTCTTGCCTCATTCGTCAGCAGTTTAAGCAAGCGTGCTCTGGGCTCTGGGAGTGCAGCTCACTCACAGAGGCTAGTTGCAGACATGCCGCAACAAATCTGTGTATAACTCCAAATCTCAATCATTTCTTCTTGAGATCTTGCTCCCAGGACACATTTTTCTTTTCCTTTCTGTGGGGAAACTTCTCACACATTTATTGGATGCTGGTTGCTCTGCATGTATGTCTACACTGCTGCCTTTATAACCTTTTGGAAATTATCAGAGCTAGTAGGATTCACCCAGCAGCAGGAGCTGATGCAGCCTGGGAACGTGCTGATTTACAGAGGCTTCTGGCTTCCCAGGTGAAGCCAAGGCAAGCCCTGCTGCTGCTGCTGCTGCTGCTGCTGCTGCTGCTGCTGCTGCTGCTGCTGCTGCTGCTGCTGCTGCTGCTGTGCCAGAAAGCCCCGGCTGAGCAGGGATGGCACCACTGTGCCTTGGGCTGTTTCTCCTTCCAGAGCTGGGCGGTGCTTTTGAGGCAGTAATGACAGCTGGTGGGAGAAGGAAGGGGCCTTTTCCTGCACCAGAACTTATGGATGCACTAGGGCCACCTTCAGGGAGACTGTCGGCCCCCAGCAAGTAAAGCAGAGGGACACAGCTGGAAAACGCTTCCTTTGGAGCCTTCCTGTCTCTTGGAAAAGAAAGGAGACACGTGACAGGAGGAGCAGCAGGGGCCGGTCCCTCCTCCTTGCCTGCAGTGAGGGGCGGCTGCCGCTGGGCGGCGCCATGAAAAGGGAGCGCCCCTGCGCGGGGCGGGCGGGGCGGGGCAGCCGCCAGGGGGCGCCCGGGGCGGGCCGGGGCCCCTCTGTGAGGGAGGAGAGCCTCGGGCAGCTGCGCAGCCACCGACGGGACTGTCCGTCCGCAAGGCACAGCGCCAGGGCAAAGCTTCGCTTCAGCGCACGCTGACCGGCAAGGGAACCTTCCCATGGAGTGCAGGATTTAGCTGTTTTCATTCCCAGTCCTGTGCTGAGCTAGCAGGCCACAAAGCCTCCTCAAGCACAGGTGCCTCCTCTCCAGGCTTCCTGCACTTCCTTTGCTGACAGGGTCCACTCAGGCACCCTGGGAGCAGGCTCAGCTGATGTTACAAAGCAATGCTGTCCAAAAAGAAAAAAAGGCAAAAGCCAAACCAGAAGGGAACTATTAGTTCCCAGGCTGAATTCCTCACAGGCGGAGGCAGGATTCCTCTGCTTCCTCAGAAAGATGCAGAAACAGGACACGAGGACACTGTGCCCCTTACCTTCATGTCCAGGACCTTGCTATTGCAGGCCAGCATAGCTCACAATGCTATTCACCCCTTTAGCCAGGTGTCTTCAGCTTGTTGGGGTTTTCCCCTGAGAGCAGCCTGAGAATGCTGCTTGCTCTCCCAAGGCTTTGTTCCTGCCAGGAAACCCCACAGACTCACTTAGCTTCCTTCTTTCTATCACAAGGCCCAGGTGAGCTGCCAAGAGGATGAGCAGTGTAAGCCATTCCTCAGCAAATGCCAATCCCTGTAAGAAATGCTGATTCCAGTGGGATTTCCAAGTGTTGTTCTCAAGAGCACTGAAGTTCAGGGTTTCAGCAAGCAGCTTGGCTCTTGCGGTTTGTTTTGAGGATCCCTGCGGAGTCCTTGGGGGCCCCCTTAGCTTTATGTTGGCTGGTAGCAGGCAGGCAGGCAAGGAGACTCCACAAGGCTTCTGAGTATGATAATTATAGGAGGGTTTATTGGGGGTGCCACCCCAGGAGCAGCATGGTTTCTGAGGGAGAAGAGAGGGAGGGTGAGAAAGGGAGAAATGGGCCAAGAGACAGTCTGGTCTCCCTTGCACATCTTAACAGCGAGATTCAAAGTAGGTGAGGAATAAAACTCGGGTCAGTGGGATTACAGATACATGATACTTCAGGGGAGGGTCACAGGCTTGGAATAAACGGAACATTTTCAAGGGGTGAAACAGCATACCATTTAACTAAAATGAAACAGCACAGTCTGTCTCCACTGTGCTGGCAGAAAGCACTTTTGCTAAGACATAGGATGTAGAAAGTAGAGGAAAAAATTGGTTGGAAACTCTTGGGGTTGGGGGTAGGCTGCTAGAGCTTTCTGTTGCTTTCCTTAGAGGAAATAGGGGCGTTTTGTGAATGGTGGGCAGAAAACGGTATGCAGGCACTGGGGACTGATTTGTAAGCAGTGCATGTTTGAAACTATTCCCTGATGTCTAGCCTGGAGGAAATGGAGGTGACCCAGCAACATTTTAAAGATTGGGGATTATGACACCAGTGAGGCGCAAATGTGGTGTCTGTGGATCCAAAGGGGTTCCTCATCTAATCAGACATTTCTTGAGAATTGTCCTGACTTTCAGTCTGACACACAGAGGGAATCTGCATCAGGACAATATGCAGCCTCCCACACGTCACATGTGGTGCCTGACCAGCTGCTCTCTCCGCTACACTTGCTGGGCTCATGCCAGTGGTGGTCCTGGGGCTGGGAAACACCTGGACTTGTGTAGAGCCCATCCAAAATGCTACCATGGCTGCAAAAGCAGGCAAAGAGCAAAAGCCCAGATCTTTCTCCATTCTTTTTAGTTTTTAACTAAGAAAGAAAATCACAAGTGGTTTTCCAGGCACTTGCTGCTAATGATGAAGCAATTATTTTTAGGAGGGAGACAAAAACTGGTTTCAAAGGCAGAGGAGAGGAGGGGGAAGGAAGCTTCCGAACTTTGGAAAGCTTGTGGTGGCTCTGTTTTCCTCAGGTGTGCCCACCAGCTGGACCACCCATTTGGTCTCTGCCTCATAACTCCCTTTTAAGTGGGACTTGCCCATTTTGTCACACTGGTTTCCTCCTCCCATCAGCTTCTACATTGTCCTACACTGGGATTTTACGTTCTTTTCCTTCTTCCTGTGTGTCCATTAGAGTCATATCCCTGTGACTGCCAGATGCCTACTGCAGGGAAGCTGCCAGAAGTGAGGCACAGGCCCCAAAGGCTTCTTTGAGGTGCCGTCATTGTGCAGCAGCAGTGTGCTGCGTCTGCAGCAGGTTGGTTACTTGGCTTTTTCTCCCCACTCAGGTGTCATTCTTCCTTCAGCAAGGCCTACAATTTGCTGGTTGATGTTAGCCATGCAGCAAACGGGCAGGAATGACAGGCATTCCAATGGAGGGAACTTTCCGGGATACGAGCAAAGCACAATTTCATCCACAGAATTTAAGCAATTCTTCTTGGTTTTAGTCAGAAGTGCTGCTGGGCAGAAGGGCACGTGGCCTTTGGTTTCCTCACATCCTGGCTCTTTCTCTGAGTCCAGCTTGGTACACAAGGTGTATGGGCTTGGTGCCTGTTTTGTGTTACTCTTGGATCCTTTCAGCTGTGGGTTACGGACTGCAAGGGGGTTTTGTGCTGCTTTGGGGCAGAGGAGAACTTTCTGGGCTATTCTTTTGCGTTAGCTGTAGAGAAGGTTTGGTTGCTATGCATGGATTCACCGACCAACCCACAGCAGCTGCTATTGTGATGTCAGCAGAGGGCTGCCACGTCACAGCCTTGTCAGCAGGAGGTTGTTCTGCTGCCTGCAAGGCCTCAGCGTCCAGAGCAGCTCTTGGCACGCTCGGTGCAGGAGGATCACCTCGACTGAGCTGTTCTCAGCTTACAGCGGGTGTTCTTCTGCTTCTGTATTTTCTTGCACAGTCCGTGGACTCGTGCAAGTGTCCTGTTTTTCCCTTTTTCCCTTGCACGGTCTCAAAACCTGTGCAAGTAGGGTTTTGTTTCCATTTTTGTTTCCCGGCCTACGGACTCGAGCAGCACTGCTCAAGCGATGGAGCGAGTCCGTAGAGCATTCAGCAGTGCCTTTTCATTGGCGGCTTCTCGGAAAGCTTTTCGTCGTTTGACTGGTAAATAGAAGATTTTTTCCTTGGGGCAGCGTGTTGGAAAAACAAGGGCATCAAGATGCCATAGGCTTGGTAAAGTTCCTGTCAACAGCTTCAGCTGAAAAGGGGTGTCTCTGGCCCAGCAGGGTGTAGGAACTTCCAAAATGCAGACTGGGAGAGCTTTGCAGGCATCCTTCTAAAAACTGTGCACTTCTCTGCAGAACTGAGGAAGAGCATCTTTTTTCTGCATTCCCTCCTTAAAGGATGTGCCTGTCTAACTGGGCCCCTCTGTGTGCTACAAGAGCCACTGGCTTTGCGCTGAAGGGCAAAGTGCCGAGCAGTTTGTGTGTGCTCCTGAAGCCCGGAGCTGGGCCTGTGCTGTGTCCCAACAGCGCTGCAAGTGCTAAGAGGGGTTTGCTGGAAGCTTTTGTGGGCAATTGTTTACAGCAACCACGTGGGACATCCTGCATGCAATGTACAAAAAGAAAAAGCAAGTCCAGGAAAGAGAGGAGAAAAAAGCTGCTTTAGCTGTAGGCTGGACAATGAGCTCCCATGCAGGCACTGACTGCTAAGGAACAATTTGCATCTTCACGACCAAGTTCCTAGTTCCTTAGTGGCAAAGCCAAGCCAAAGGTAGACACAGCCTAGGGTACTGGTTTGCAGTCCTGCTTGCTGCGCTAAAGAAGTGTTGCTCCGGGAGGGATGTTGTGAAAGGAAAATGCTCTCTGCTTGGGTGGACTTGTTCTGTGGGATTCCTCAGCACAAACAGTTTTCTAAGAGTGCCTGGTTCATTTTCCCTTGCCCCCGGCAGGTTGCATCAGGCGTGGAAGGAGTGAACGGCAGGGTTCGGTGAGTGGGAAGGGCACCCTTGAAATTCCTGCTGTCTGAGGATTGTGGAGAAAGCTGTGGGCTTGGCCTGGCAGGCCGAAGGAAAGTCCACATCAAAGTCTGCATGAACATGACCAGAAGGATTCCATCAGTTTCCTCCTTTTCCACTGAAGAGCTTTGAACTAATGAAAGTCAAGCTTTGCAGACAGGAGGCTGCATGCTAATTATAGCCTAGCTAAAGTAGCTCCTTCAGAAGCATGTGCAATCCTGTCTAAACATTCGTCTCATTAGCCCACTTGAATTGAGTTTTAATGAGTGAGCATCCCACTTTTATCCAAATTCATGACTTCTCTTCAGGACATCTGGGGATAGAGCTCAGGAGAAGTCAGGTTCCAAATGACAGGCTCCTCCCTGTCCCTCATGCTGCTGCCTGTCTGCAGAGCAGCACCGCAGCAGCAGAACCTGCTCTGGCTCGCTCTCTTCCTCCAGAGGCTAAAGGGGAGGCAAAGGACAACAAAGGTGTTGTCAGTCCAGGGCCTGAGCATACTGCAGCAATCAGTGGCAGCTTTGGTTGGTTCAGTGCAAAGCTTTGGTGCAGTGCAGGGCTGCAAGTTTCTGAGCAGGCAGCACTTGCCTGAGGATGCTGTGGGCTGGAGTCCTGCCATGACCTAGCTCTTCAGCCCAGCCACGGACCACCCACGCGAAATGGCATCTGAACTTTCACATGCAGGCATCATTGTCCTGGCATTCTCACAGGGACTGTGAACTTCCCTTGGTGTCAGATATGCGGTAGCATGATGTCCTTTAGGGCCACTGCTGTGAAAGGCAGCCCCTTTGTGCCCAGAGTCTGTGCAGGCTCCCTGCTGTCAGCAGAGAGAGAGGTCCCAAGGCACAGTTCACAGCCTTGTGGGGTGTGGAGGAGCCACTGTTGCCTGCAGGGACCTACCCCTCTCCACGCCCTAGCTAGGTAGCTACAGGCACTGCTTCGACTGCACCCTTAACTTGGACGTGACCCACGTTTGTTGAGAAGACTCCTGAGCAGCTCTGCGTGGCAGAGACAAGGTCTGTCTGTGAAGGGCTGGAATGCAGTTCCTATTGGCTGCTCTCTAAGGCCTGAAATCCTGAGGGGAAGCCACTTGAGCAGAGCAGAGCAGGGGAATGTTCCCTGCTTCTACTCAGACACTTCCAGAGCAACTCAAGGGTTACTTGGGACATAAACACCACAGAAATACCACATGAGCAGCCCCACACATGAGCTTTTGCCTTCAGGTGAGCTGTGTCACTGCTTGCTGCTTCTGCCAGCTCTCAGGAGCCAACTTGCCTGCTCCTTATTGCTTGTTTGTGCTTTTTCCCTGCCCATTCCTTGCAGGCCCCGCTAGGAGAGGTTCTTGCCAGTCAGGACTCCTCGGCCCAGGCAGGAAAGGCGGAGCGGCAGGAGAGCACGGATGCGGTGCGCGGCATCCAGGAATTCAGGTGTGTGTGTTAAGCTTTTTCGCTTTCTCTCAGCAAGGGTGGGCATTGCTGGGCTTTAGGAAGCCAAGTGTCAAAGAACAAATTTGGCTTTCTCATCCTTTGACTTGCTCAGCACAGACAGGGGAAGGCAGCCCAGGGCAGGTCTGGCTGCTGACCCAGCTAGAGCAGAGCTGCCTGCTGGGACTCACTTCTTAAACCTTGACAAAAAGCATTCTGAACTAGACCAGAGTAAAAAGCAAGGGAGGTTCAGGCTGGCCTTAAGGACAGCAAAGCATTGAACTGCAAAGGCAGTCATGCAGCAGAACAAGCGCCTCAGAGAGCTTGTGCAGATTCCACCCCTGGAAATTCAAAAGTCCCAGATGGACAGAGCCTTTAGCAGCCTGTCCAGGTGCTAACCCCAAGTGCTTGGAACTGAAGACTGGGCTAGATGCTTCCTAGGGTCTCTGCCAGCCTAAACCATCCTTTGATAATTGGATTGGAAAATCATACCCTCCTCCTCCCCAAGTTATAGCTTGCAGGCTCTTTCCTTATTTCACTAGTGAGAGCAATAGGAATGGTGGGAGTATTCATCTGGACTTCCCAAGCCAAAGAAAAGCTTTTGCAAGTCTGGTATCCACTGTAATGAGAAAGGAGCAGGCAGGAAGCTCTGTAATAAGCAGGCAGGAAGCTGTTATACTGAGAGTACCTGAGCTTTCTGGAAATGTTCTGTGGCTTCTGGAAGCTAGTTTGACTTCCTCAGTGGTGACTCTTTGACCAGCACGAACGACAGAGATGCTGGTCTAGGAAGGGAATTGCAGCATTCTCTGGAGGTGGAAGTAGAGGGCTGTTGGAAGCCCCTGAGACTGCCTTACGTGGGACATGGTATGTAGTCCTGCTCTTGCAAGGAGACCGTGTTGCAATTAAAGGCTTGTTTGTCTGTTTGCTTGTCGTAGATGGAAGGAGTTGGCTGCATTTGAGAGACAGTGCCACTCCTCACTAGAGACGGTGTCTGAAGTGGTGGCACAGACAGAGGAGGAATGGCAGCCTCAAAGGGATCTGCTGAAGGAAGCCGTTCCTCTGGTAGTGCCAAAGGTACCCTCCCCTTGTTCCTAGGCAGCACTTGTGGGAGAGGGATTTGTCCTGGCAAGACCCCCCCGAATGCTGCTTCTGGCAGCAAGCTGAGACAGAGACTGTGCTGTTGTTGTTGTTGTTCCTCTTGAAAAATGGTGCCCCCCCACTTCCAGGTTTGCCGCCCACAGCGGCCAGCCCGCAGGGGTCTGGAGAAGCTGCTCCAGGAGTTCTCTCGCCAAGGGCACACACTGTCCCAGGTGTGCAGAGAGAAGGCGGTGCTGGCGCAAGAGAATGCTGCCCTGGAAGCCCGACTGGCAGCCACAGAGCGGGACCTACGAGGCCTTTCAGAGCAGCTGGCAGAGGCCAGGTAAGGGCAGGGAGGAGACCCTGGGTGGGACATTATTGAAGGTCTGTAATTACAAAGGTGCTGGGCATGATGTCAGGATTTACAGCCTGCTGTGTGCTCTCCAGGTGGTTCTCACACAGAGTATAAAGGAGACACAAGCAAAGAGAAAAGGATACTGTCATCCGAATGGTTTTTTTTTCTGCCAGCTCAAGCACTCAAAGCACTTTTTGGGCACCTGCTTGGGACCCCTTGCACAGTCCTACACTTTGCACGAGTGCAAAGCAAGCCAACTTGGCAATGAATTGAATAGCAGGGAAACCGAGCAGATGTTTGCAGAAAACGGAAGTTTCCCTCCGGTTTTGCTTTCTCCTTGGGTGCAGCTGATAGTCGATTTTTCCACGACAAGCAGTTTGCCATGGGATTTTTGAAATTCAAGGCTCTTCCATGTGATTGTTGTGAGGAGGGTGCTGACGCTTCAGGTGAAGCTGGAGGGTCATGCTGAAAATCTTGAGAGCCTTCAGAGCTCACTCTTGTGAAGTATAGTGCCGGAGCAACATCGGCTTACAAACAGCAGCAGCAGCAGCAGCAGAAGGGAAAGGCCTTGTGACTTCTTGACATTGTCTGGGCATTCTTGATGAGCGCTGATTCTTGCCCACTTGTCCGCCCACCTGTGTAACCTGTCAAGGTCCCTTTGGCTGCTGCTTCTTCCTTTTTAAAGAGTGCCAAGATATTTGGGCACTGCTGGCTTAGTTAGCCAAAAATAAAGGTAGCGAGTGGTCTTGTTCATCAAATTCCAGTCATTTAAATGGCAGGAAACGGTCCCTACCCTGAGATAGTTCTTGTTCAGATAAAAACCTAGTTCTGCTTCCCTACTCATGCTGCTGAAAGCCGGAGGCTTCACTATATCGTTTGGTGAATTCCCTTAGTCCCTTTGACTCAGAGAGTGCCTGGCAAACAAAGTACCGATCCGTACACAATGAATGGCATGAAACATTGACGACTCAGCCGGGAGAGCACTGTTCTGTCCCCCTGCAGAGTGACTTGGAAGTGCTGATGTGCTCAGGGCTGTGAGCAGAGGCTGGGCTTTTGCTCCTTTGCAGATACATGGTGGGCACAGCCACGTGTCAGGCAACAGCAATTTGAGCTTTGGCTGCTGAGATCAAGCTCAGCTGGGCTAGGTCATGAGGGAAGGCTGCCCAGTCACCTGGAGGGGCCTGCTTTACTATGTGAAGTGGTAAAATAGTCCTGCTGTCTCTGAGTTTCCATGCAAGGCATTTTCCATACTAAGGTGTAGGGATCTTAAGGCACAGGTTACTGGAGAAACTATCCCTGTGTGCCAGGAACAATTGCTCTTCATCTTCACACCTTGTAGGTCAGAGAAGGAGAGCCTGAAAAGCAGCCTGCTGGAGGCTCAGCAGCACATATCGGAGCTGGAGATGGCCAGGAGCCGTGTGCAAGCCCAAGTGCGCACAGCCACGCAGGCCCAGGAGGCCATGCTCGGTGAGAGCCTCGTGCGCTTTGTTTCTGCTGATGGCCGGGCCTAGTGCAGTTGCTCCCAAGCCAGCTCAGTCCGCAAGGCTCCTGAGGAGTGAAGGAGCTGAGGGCAGGTCCCTCCTTGCCTGAAACTGAAAGGGCTTCACTTCAGCACATTCCTCTGCTTGTGGAGTCTCTGACTCTTGCCATGTGTCATGTTTGCAGAGGATGTGAGGGGCCTTCGTCGTGAGCTGCTGGCTCTAAGATCTCTCAGCCAGCAGCAAAGTGAACGCATGGCTCAACAGCTCTGCTGGGCAGAGGAGCAGTGCGGGAAGGCTCTAAGACTCTGGCAATCTGCTCAGCAAGTGGAAGAAAAAAAGCTCCTGCAAAAACTGGTAAGAAACAATACACACCTGAAGATTTCAGGCAACTTTGGAGGGCTGGCTTAGCAGAAGAGCAGCCTGAGTATGTGACATGGCGGCAAGCATCTGCTGTGGGCTATACCTTGCTGAGCCAGGCAGCAGGGGGCTTCAAGGGCTCATAGTCCAAGGTCTGTGAAGAGCCAGAGGATAATGCTGGGATAGTATATGCAGCCACAGGTTCAGGATGGGCATAACCTGGAGGCTGGTGGACCCACCACCCAAAGCATGGCAGCGAAGGGGCAGGATCTTCCCCACAGCCTCGTGCCATGCAGCAGACGGCTGCTGAGCTTGCTGCCAACTGCAGTGCCAGCAACTGGGTTCCTTGCTTTCTGTCCTTCCATGGTGGATGGACAGTTGTCTTCCCTTTGAGCCTGAAGCAGATGCAACAGGCCCCATGTTGCTGGTGTTTCAGCTGGTGGCCTGCCTAGTGACTGGGTCATCGAGGTGCTGGCCTCATCCTCTTCCTGCAGTCCATCTGCAGCTCTTCCTTGATCAAAGGGCAGAGGGACTTTGAGAACAGAGCCTCTGAGAAGAGGCAGAAATCCTGAGGAGAGAAGGGCCAGACAACAGGAAGCCAACAGAGCAGGGAAGAAAGGTGGCATCTCCTTCCTTCCACCTGCTGACACTCCCTCTAACTTTTGGGTTAGAACAGCATTGCTGGAGGGCACAAAGTCACTTCTAATGTGCACTTTTCAAGTGGGGAGGGGGGGGGTTGTTGGAGGGTTGAAGCTTCCATTTTTTTCTTTGGAGATCATTGCAGGGACTTCATCTGGAACTGTCTCTCCCCCTCATCAGGAGAGACAACTGGAACAACAGCATTTGGAGGCACTGGAGCAGCTGAAGGAACGGGCAAACTTCCTGGCTGAGGTACAGAGAGAGCAGGAGAAATGAAGCAGGAAATTGCCATCATGCAAGCTGAACAAGAAAAGATACCAAGCAGAGCCAGTCAAGAGGCACAGATTGTGGAAAGAGAGTTTGTGCGCTGTTTTGGACTCCTCTGCTCTCCCTATGGGCGCTGCTTCTCTGGACACTGTCTGTCTGGATGGGATTGTCTCTTAGCTGACCCTTCATGAAAATGAGAATGAGAACAAAATGCTTTTGGAAAGCGTGAGCACATTAGTCTTGCTTGCCGCACAAGCGGTGGGTGGGAAGTTTAAAGCTGTCTTCATTTGTGTGCAGGTCCTGCAGGAAGAGCAGCGTCAGAAGGCTGCTGTCCTAGACAGGGTGTACTGGCTGCAGAGAGAGCTAGACCAAAGGGAGCAGCTGAGGCAGGTGCTGAAGGAGGAGTGGGAGAATGGGCAGGTGAGCCTGACTAGCCAGCTAGCAGAGGGAAGGGCAGTGATGGGGCGTGAACTGGACATCTCAGGCAAGGGGAGGCAAGGACTACTGCAGGCACTGGGAGCACAGAGCCTGGCAGGTTCCAGCACTGAGCACCAGGAAGAAGAGCTAGGATGGAAGGGTTAGAGCTGGGTAGAGAAGCAGAAGCAAGTGCCTGAATAGAAGTGCTTTTGAGACTGGAAAAGAGGAAACCTGAGCATGATGGCAGGTGCCAGTAAGATTTCTCCTGATGGAATATCAAGGACAAGCTGCAGGCAGAACTGCAGGAAGCTCAGAGGAAGATGAAGGCAATGGAGAAGAGGCACCAAGAAGAAATGCAAAGGATGCACAAGGTCCTGCTGCAGTACAGGCTGGCTGACCAAAAGCAGGTGAGTGAAAGAGCAGGAGGCAGTGCACTCATGCAACAAGTGGTCTCTGCCCTTGTTGCCTTTCCCCTGCAGAGCAGCAGGTGGATGGGGAAATGTCTCTGAGCGCCATGCTCTGTGGTCTCCATGGCAGCTGGTCAGAAGGACACTTACTGGGCCACTGAATCTCAGTTGCTGCCCTGGGCAGCAGGGCTGGTGCCTTGGCCGGTGGGCCAGCAATCCTGTGCATGTATTTCTGCTGGCCTCTTAGAGCTTGCTTTGTTTTTTGAGGGGTTTGTTCAGGTGAGCATGGTGACCCACACAGATTCTGAACAAGTTGTCCCTGTCCATGGTGAATGCAGTCCGCAGAACGGGGTGAAATGTACAGTTGTTCTTTCCCTGTCACAGTCTCTCCTATGGCTAGCTGTGACAAGCTGTAGTCTCTGACTGCTCTTTGGGTTTGACTTGAGGAGGAAGAGTTGACAGCTCAGCTTGCAGCCTAACACCAGTGTTGTTCCTAAGGGCTTGCCTTTGAAATGCTGTGTCTGGGCCATCGCTGCCAGGCGCCCTTCTGACACAAACAAATTTCTTGTCCCAGAGGGACGCAGGATCTGCCGTCAAAGCTGCCGCAGCAGCAGCATCCTCTGAAGAAGCCTCCTGTCCGCAGCCTGAAAACCAGAGCATGAGCAGTTCGCCCCGCTCGAGCCAGGGGAGAGAGAAGCACTTCCTGAAGCTGCTGAGTACGTCCTGGCGATTTCTTGTGCAATCCAGCAGTGTATTATAGTGTGTGTGCCTCAGCATGAGCTGTAGCACGTTCCTCCTCACTCTGGTGTCAGACAGACATTTGCACTCCCTACAGAAGCCAGTGTTGTGCTTGGGGGCAGCCAGGGAGCACTCGGGGCGTTCCTTTTGCCTTTGAGGCAAAAGGTGGGAGTGGGTGGGCTTTGCCTGAGCTTCCCTGTGCAGTAAAGACAAAAGCTGGGATTGTGTCCCAAGCAGCAGTAGGCTGCAGCCTAGCCAATGACTCAGTGAAGGTGTGTGTGCTAGTCCAGCCAAACTGATGAGAACACTTGGCTTCCTAGATTCCCTTTAGACTCCTGACTGGTAACCAGTCATTGGAGACAAAATACTTCAGAGAAATTGCTTGGCTGTGCAGCTGGTTTAATGCTGGTGTTGTTTATATGACTGTTGGTACTTCTGTTATTCCTTCTGTGGTTTGGTTTGATAAGAATTCTACATTTTGGTTAGCCTGACCTCCTTGAAGAGAACATCAGGTGACAGCACAAGTAAGAGTGGAAGATGTCTTTTCAGTACCCCCTACAAGTTAAAAAGTTACATTCTTAGAACAATCTCAAGGTATCAGAGAGGAAGAACTGTTTTCAAAGTGCCCCTAAAGAAGAAAACCAGGACGCTTTTCTTACAATCCCTACTTGGTATTTTAGTTGTGTCCTTAGGAAGATGCATCCAAGAGACACATCTATGTGGCATGGTCAGATAAAACTGCCCTGCAAGCAATTCTCAGGAGGAAGCCTGCAGCTCCTCTGCTGCATGTTCCTCCAGTAGCAGGCACTTTGTCACTGCTAATGCCCAGCTGGTAAATATTCTTGGAACACTGAGCATTGGCTCAGTGTTCCAATCCCTGCACAGAGTCCTGCACTCTAGGAAAGCACACCAAGGCTTAGTGACTCTGCACTACAACTGAGTTGCTTCTTACAACTAGTAAGAGCTGCCAGTGCAGTGCTGTCAGAGAATAACCGGTCAGGTACAGAACAGAGCCCAGTTTACTCAGTGTCTGCCATCAGCTGCTGGGACAAAAGAGGGGTTGGATCGACTCCTCCAGGGGTCTGAATTCAAAGACAACCATGTTCTGGCTTGAGTTGGTCAGCTGTAGCAGCGGGCGGGGGGGGCGGTTTAGATGCTGGTTGCTGCTACCTATTTCCCAATAAGCATCTCCTGGAGAAAAGCCACTTGGGTAAACATTCAGGCAGGCAGTCAAGTCCACACACACCACACTCACCACAGCAAGCTCAGTGCACAGAGGCAGAGAGGCCTTTTATAAGGTCAGTTTCAGCGAGGTTTATTTGAGCACGCCCGAGGGGAACCAGAAGACAAAAGATAAGCCATGTCCTCTGCACAAGGTTTAAGTAGGGGCGGGTACGAGGGCGGTAGCAAGGGGGAGGGCAAAGGGAATGGGCTCTCAGGAAGAAGGGGCCGTCCACCAGGGGTATCACAACCAATGAGGAAACAGGGGAAGGAGAAACCAGGGAAAGTTGGGACCTATGGGGAAAGGAAGTGGGATGTATCGGTGTTATGCAAGAGTCCATGAGGAAGACTTTTCTGTCTGCCCAGGTAGGGTGGAACTCTATTGTAAGTATTCCTCCCTTCATGGGAGGGCTCTGGGGATTTCCCTGAGGGACAAGCAATCAGAGGATTCCACAGTCAACAGCTTGTAACACAGCTGGCTGGGGCTCTGGCTTCTTCACAGTGGCTGTCAGTGGCCATTCGTGGGCTTTGCCCAGCTTTTTGTCATACCTGCCCTGCCACTGACAGTGGTGTGACTGCAGAGGCTGCAGCCTTCCTTAGCTGTGAGGTTTCAGCTGCCTTCACCTGGACTCGTGAGAGGATCAGCATCTCATTTGTGCAGGCGTCTGTGTCACGGCAGCGCCTGAGGAGCGGCGCTCTCCTTGTGGCCCGTCTGGGCTGTGCCCTGTGGGAAGATGGGACCCGTGGGTGGTGTCCAAGGGGCCGAGTGCAGTGCTAGTGACAGCTGCTGCTAGTGACTGCTTCTGCTGCTAGTGACTGCTTCTGCTGCTAGTGACTGCTTCAGCCCAGGCTGAAGACAAGGCCTTGTAGCTCTTCACTACATGGGGAACGGGCAAAGTGGTCTTCAGAACTTAGCCTGCTCATAAATGAAAAGGGTTCTATTTCTTACAGCCATTGTTCTTGGATGTAGCACAGCATGAGCTGCTGTTCTCTAAAAATGTCAAGGCATTCTTTAGGCAAACTGCTGAGAAGTAGAGAAAATCCCCTCCTCTCCTGGAATTCACTTTGCAATATTCTTTCTGATCCGAAAACAAGAGGATGTTGATAAAAATTCATCCCAGGTGTTAGGGTGCATTTAATCCTTGGAAGTATGAAACCTTTTGTTGAATCTCACAAGAGAGTGTTTCTTGCCAAGAAAATGAAGGGTCCAGAGTTTTCAGCCCTCCTTCCCATTTGTCATCCCATAGATGACCACCACTTGCCTTGGTGTCCATTCTTTTCTGGTCTCTGTCTGTTCTGATGGTTTTTCCATGGGCTTAGTTTCCCTTCAAGGCAACCCTCCAAAGGAGTGTGGGAGAATCAGACTCTGTGCAGGCCAGAGCTGCCTGTCTTGCTGGGGCTGCTGTTGTTGTTGTTGTTCTTGTTGATGTTACTGTTAGCCAAGCGACCAGAAATTGCTCAGAGCCTCAGAGAGTGGAGCTGGGCTTCAGCTGTCCTGGAAGTCAGGATCTCTGTTTTGAAGTTTGCTTCTTGCAATTTGTTTCTTTCAGGGCATGTTGTGAGTGTGGGAGGTCCGGAAAAGAAGTACACGGGATGGAGACGTATTGGCAGTGGGTGAGTGCAGCCAGGCTTACTTCTACAGAGCCATGGGCCAGGAAGTTTGGTGGTGCAATATCCCATGGAAAGTCAGGCAAGCTGCAAGCATCTTCAGACCCTGGCTTTAGATTGTCCCTGTCTCAGTGCTGAGGCAGTACAAGGCTTCATCAAAGATTATGAATCTTTGGATGCTGACAGTGTCTTGGCTGCCTCAAGGAGCAGGACCTGGAAGCCCTCCTGTCCCTCCAAGATGTGCCACCAGATTGCCTGTTTTCCCATGAGACATGGTTTTGTATGTTTCCAAGTCATATGGCCACACTCATGAAAGAAGAAAAACCTGAGAGAGCCATTTCCCACCTGATAGCTGTCAGATAACAGCTCTCAGTAGCATTTCTTAGTCGTATTTTGCTGGATATTCAGTGGTCAGGAAAATAAGCAAGGCCGTGTGGTGTTGCCTGAGTTTGGCAGGTAGGATCACAAGAGAGGAGCGAGAAGGCCTGGCAGGACTGTGTGTTTCATTGGCTGGGCAGGCGTGCCACAGGCACAGACACGAGAAGGAAAAGGCAAAGAACAGCCCTGCATGCATAATCTAGTGTGTACGTTTGAGATTTGTAGCGGCCCATTTTTTTCCTGTTGGACCCAGCTTTTCTCTGGGACACTCTGCATGGCAGAGGGCTGCTGGGCTGCTGGGCCATTGGCTGAAGAGCAGACAAAGCCCAGTGTTTTAGAGGCACTGCAGGCAGCAGAGAGCTTCTGCCTGGGCTGCCTTTTGCTTCTGAGCACTGAACAACTTCTCTGTTTTTTTGCCTCTGCTCTGTTTCTAGGGGTTTTGGAAGTGTTTATAAGGCCTTCAACGCTGCCACAGGACAAGCGGTAAGTGCCCACGCGGATTTTGCAGCTCTTGAGTGCTTTCCCTTGGGATGTGATCTGTGGCCAGAGCTTTGGGCCGCCTATCTTTGCTGCAAAGGCTGTCCCGCAGAAGCAGCCTGTCTAGAGGCGGGCTGCAAAATGCATTTTGGACAGACTTTGTCCTTCCTACCCACCTGAATGAATGCAAGGATGGCAGTGGTGTCCTTCAGAGAAGGACATCCTAGCTTGGACTTACTGGATGAATCTGCATAGATTAGCTGATGGCAAGAGCATTCATTCCGGCCCAATTCCTCTTAAGGTTCAGACAGATATTTTGTTTTCCATCATGTGGTTTAGTTGGAAAATATCATGCAAGACCTAAAGAAGGAGAGATCTTGTGTGGAGCACAGTTTTGCCTTTCAGTCCTAGGGAACCTAGTTCACATACACGCACACACACAGAGATCAATATGAAGGAGTTGTTGAAGAGCCTTAAATAGTACAACCTTGTGTTGATCCTGTGTAGGTGACATTCCACTAGAGAGATGCTGTCTCTCTACCTACCGCACAGACATGGCAGTGTCTTGGAGAGTCCTGCTGCTCTTTGGGGCTAAAAGTTCAGAGTCCTGAATTCAGCTTTTTGGCTCTCAGCACATACATTCCATCTTCCTTAATAGTAAGGAATTAGATAACGAAGTTCCTTATCCACCTGCAGTGCTGGGCTCAGGAACTGCACTTGGAGGGAGGGGAGGTCTAGGAGGCGTCCAAAAGGCCTAAGCCCTTAGGTGCTTATAACCTGGGGCGCATCCACAGTGTACCACAGAAAGGGTTATTAATTTATAAACCCACTAAATAATTACAAGTCTAAGCCATGTGCAGGATTGTTCTTCGGAGTTGCAAGACCCAAACTGAAGAAGTTAGGATGTGCTAGGATTGTAACTTTACTTTGAGTCGCTTTGGAGTTCTTTTTTGGACAGCGTTTTCCCTGTCACATATGTGTGTGTTTACTCTGGCACACAATGGAAATGGCAGCCGTCTCTGAAAGGCTGGTCAAAGCCCCTAGAAATGCTAACGTATTGCCAGTGATTTCAATTTGTCTTCACAGGAGCAAAATTAGTTTTGGCTTCAAAACATGTGTAAGCGATAATAGTAGTGCTAAACAAAGTCTATTTGAGAAGTCTGTGGGTGCCGAGAGTGCTGTTAGCACTTTGTGGTTGATGGTTTAGAGTCCCTTTTGACCGAGGTGACAAGGCACCCAGGCCCGTGAGTTCACAGAGAAAGAGGCTCTGGTGATGTCTGTCCCTCACTGCTTTCAACGTCATCGTAGGTGGCCGTAAAGCAACTTAATCTCCAGCACCAGGGTTGTGAGGAAGTGGTAAAGGAAATCCTGGTCATGCGGGAACTTAGGAACCCCAACATTGTCACCTACTTTGAAAGGTAAGTAGTTCTGACAGAAAATGGATCTTTCAATTAACATCAATCCACTCCTGGATGAGGCATGGCAGGAGATTGCATTTTGTCCCCATCAGTGGTTCGTGGCATAAACAGCTTGAAGATTGATCTCAGAAACCTGGCTCTCTTACTAAGCCAGCAGCCTGTATGTTCACTGGCTGCACGTTTTGCTGGTTTGGGGCGTGGTTCTTTCCAAGGGTTGGAGGAGAAGTGCTGAGAAAGCATCCCAGAGATGATTTCCCTTGCACCATTCCCACTATTTTTCATTGCCTTGCATGCCAAAAGACTAGGCTAGGAGGCACATAATTTGCCAGGTTTGAAATTGTTTTTCCTGTTTGTACTTTCCTTTCTGCAAAGTTTCCCAAAGGGTGTTGGCAGTGCTGGACACCCACATGCCCTGAGTGAAAGCTGTGAAAACTGTGTCTCCTTGCTGCTGGAGTTAATGGTGCAGTTTGTGTATGAAGATGATGAAGCAGCTGCTGGGATGCGTCTGCTTCCAGATTGATCTTTGCCCTCACCAAACTGCCTTTTTCCCCTTCTTGCCACCTAAGCCATCTCGTTTTCCACGGGTGTGCCTTCCTCATTGAGGCAGCACAGATGACGGGGCACTGGATAGCCTGGGTGGAGTGTGTCTTCATTTGATTCCATCTTCATTTCCCAGTGACCTGGAAACAAAACTCAGCTGCAGTCTTTTCTTCCATACGGCAATTTAGCTGTGCACATTCAGCTCCACGCTGTTGCTTTCATCTTGCAGCTACCTTGTCAATGAGGCTGTCCTGCTGGTGTTGGAATATATGGATGGAGGCTCCTTAGCTGATGTAGTCAGCCTAAGAAGGATGGCTGTAGGACACATGGCAACAGTGTGTCGGGAGGTAAGGGGTCCTGCTTGTGCTTGGGATGGCTTGGACGGGCTCGTAGTTCGAAAGAGATGCTAAGTGAGCGATTCCATGTTCAGAGCATTCTTTCTGTGTTGCTCTCATGCTTCAGAGAAGAAGGGGCATCTGCACTGAACTGCCTGCCAGTGTCCCTGCCCTTACTGTAGTCTGTTCTTTACTCTGAGTTACCGTTGTTGAACTCCCTGTCTCTTTTTCATTTTTATTTTCTGTTCTGCCCTTTTCCTCTCCAAGCCTTTGCCCCAAACCTTTCTGCATTGCCTTCTTTGCCCGTAAGTGCAAAGGTGCTGGTGTGCGAGTTTTCAACCAGCGGCAAAGCCAAAGAGAGACTCACCTGTCACAGGTCTCCGCTTCAAAGGATGGCATAGCACCCAGCATGGTGCTTGCCGCTGAAAACTGACCAATGAGCTGCTTCCAGGTTCTGTCGAGGCAGACGTATAACCCTTGTCCTGCAGTCTCCCACCTGTCAGTGATCCCCTTGGTACCCAAGGCAGGGACTTTTTCTCTTTTGGCAAACCCTTCTTTGTCCTCCAGACAGGGAGAGAGCATCCGCTGCAGCAGCGGTCATTCTGACTGCCTTTGCAGGGGACAGTCTCCAGCAACGACTGACATTTCCCCGTCAATAGCTAATATGCCTCCTTTGGAAAGATCCTGCTCTCCGAGTCTTGCAGCAGCAAGCTCTTCCTCTTTCCTGCACTTGCTGCTCCTTTGAGATCTGTGAACCTTCAGGAGCAGCCTCCATTTGCGTCTGATGCAATCAGATCAGGCTGACTTTTGGCTTCCTGTTTCTTTTTTCTCTCGCAGTGCCTGCAAGGCTTGGCTTTCCTTCATGCCAACCAGGTGATCCACAGAGACATCAAAAGTGACAACATCCTTCTGGGCCGGGATGGCTCCATCAAGTTGGGTGGGTATTCCTGGTCAGGCGCAGCGCTCCGGGGAGGCGGTGTGGGGCTGCTTGGGAGTGGCTGCCGGGTGCCCAGCAGTGGCGCTGGTGAGAGTGCAGGGAGCACTCTGCAAGCCCAGGGCGCAGCTGGAGGGTGCCGGGTGGTCTAGAGGGCAACAAGGTGCCAAGAGTAACTCTGGTTTCTGTGTGTGTTCCTTCCAAAAGGAGAGAGTTGCAATGTAAACATCAGGGGAATGAGGAAAAGCCATGGTGGGAGGGTTGTTAAGTGGACAATTGCCCATGTCCTTGGCTGCAGCCCTGAGGAAAGAGAGCCCAGCTGCTTTTCCAGCACGATTCAGCACTGCATTCTGGGACTTAGAGTGAAGAACCCTTTTCCTTGGTCTCCTACTTGAAGCAGTGCTTGTTTTTCTCCTCAGCTGATTTTGGCCTCTGTGCTCTGCTCAGCCCTGAGCAGAGTAAACGGAGGTCAATGGTCGGCACCACCTGCTGGATGGCACCCGAGGTGGTGAGAGGAGAGCCCTACGGCCCCAAAGTGGACACCTGGTCCCTTGGCATCGTGGGAATTGAAATGGCCAAAGGAGAGGCTCCTTATCTTCGGGAAACCAGTGACAGGGTAAGGTGCAAATACGCTCAGTTAGCTGTGTCCTTCTGGTCCCTGTCTATTAGACAAAATCCCATTCCCACAGCTTGAAGTGCTTCCAGCAAGGCCCACTTCTAAAACCGTCCCTGGGACTCACATCAGCTGTCAAGGCTAGACCTGGTGCAGCTTGGAATAGCTGGGGCTGCACTGGCACCTTTCTTCCTTTGGGAGAGAAGGCTCATGTCTAACCATCTGCTAAGGCAAGAAATTGCCACTGTAGACTGCAGCTTAAAAGATGGGGTCTAGGTGAGCACTGAAGGCTATGGAAGAATCACGTAGAGTCTCCTGTTTCCTTTCACTTCAGGCTAACTACCTGATAGGCAAGCAAGGGGTACCAAATCTGCACCAGCTCAGGCTACCCCGTGGCTTGTGTGAATTTCTGGGCTGCTGCCTGCAGATGGATGTGGACAGGCGAGGCTCTGCCAAGGAACTTCTGCAGGTACAAGGCAAAGGGGCTGCAGGCCAAACAGCTGTTCCCTGTCAGGGTTTGCTCCTCGGCCAAACTCCAGGCAATCAGATGGGCCCCCACATAGTAATCTCTGCTCTGCATGCTTTTCAAATGGAAACCAAGTAGGATCCAAGACTGCTTGAGGTTAGAAGGGATCTGTGAATGTCATCTACTCCAAAGCCACGGCCCCTGGCAAGGACATCTTCAAGTAGATCAGATTGCTCAGAGTGCCATCCAACCTTGAATGTTGCCAGGCTTGGGGCTTCTCCCAGCTCTCTTGGCAGGCTGGGCCAGTGTTCCAGCATTCTCCTCATAAACAGCTTCTTCCTTAGAGCCAATGTGAATTGAGTGTCTTTTAGCTTCAAACCGTTGCCCCTTGTCCTCTTGCAATTGGCCCTGCTAAAAGAGATGTCCCCATCTTTCTTGGAAGGCCCTACAGCTATGGAAAGGTCTCCATGGGGCTTCCTCTTCTAAACAAGCTAAACAAGGCTAAACAAGCACAACTCTCACTGCTGTCCCTTAGAGGAGAATTCCCACCTTCTGGTAATTTCTGTGGCCCTCTTTTGCTCTCGGCTGGTGTATTCAGGTTTACCTGGTAGCAAAGGAACCAAAGTATTGCAATGCCAGGGACGGGGTTTGAGGAACACAATGAAAACAATCCCTGCCAAGCGGTTTTAGATTGGTCTGTGGGAAGGCGGGGGCTGTGGGGGAGCTCACTGGGAGCATCTGAGGGCACCCAGCTTGTCCCTCCTGTCGCACTCTTAGAGGTTTCTGCCAGGCAAACGGGGACAGCTGTGCAGGATTTGTGCCAGCCCCATGTGCTGCCTGGCCCGGTCAAGTAGATGAGAATCGCTGTGGCTTTGCTGCCAGGTCTTGTGGCAGACAAGGAGCTGCTGACCGGGCCACTTCCTTGGCTGTGCCTGCTGTGAAGGAAGATGCCAGCCGGCACAGGATAGGGGGTGCATGCCGAGGCAGACGCTGCTCTTCCTGCAAGCCAGAGCTGAGCACATCTGTGCCCTGCTGCTTGTGTCCTTGCTCCTGGCTTGCTGCTGAAAACCTGCATGTCCAGCGGTTCTGAGAACAACATGTGGGATCAATAATTTTCAGAGCTCTTGGGAGTCTCTTGAGGAATGCCTTATGCCCCAGATCTCTCTTGGTCACTCAAATAGGCCATGTCTATAGCAAATAGGATCTTGAGTAGGTCTGTTGACTTTCCTAAAAAGAAAAAACCTTTGGACAGCAAGCAGCAATCCCACAGTGATATCAGGACCAAAATCCCAGCAAGTGACGCCACCTTGAGGAATGGACTAGTGCAGTTCTGGGCCATGTTTCCTGCAATAGCAGCATCCTGGACATGAAGGCAGATGTGCTGCTGGTGCCCTCAGTCCGATGTCTGTGTATTTCTGGGCACTAGAGGAATCCAGCCTGACCCTGTTCGGAACTCAGTTTGGAAAAGAATGGCTCCTTTTTCCTTTGTCTCTCTTAATTTGGTTTGTTTTGTTTCTTTTTCCCTTTGGGCAGCATCCATTTCTCCAATCAGCGGAGCCTCTCTTAAGCCTCTTCTGACAGGCTGATTGCTGTCATTCCTGCAGCAAGGAAATGCAGGAAGCAAAGGAGATGACAAGGACAACTTCAGCACTTGGAGAACAGAGCCTCTGAGAGCAGGTAGAAATCCTGAGGAGAGAGGGGCCAGGAAACAGGCAGCCATCAGAGCAGGAAAGCATGGTGGCATCTCCTTTTCTCCCAGCTGCTGACACTCCCTCTAACTTTTGGATTAGAACAGCATTGCTGGAGGGCACAAAGTCACTACTGATATGCACTTTTCAGTTGGGGGGTGGTGTGAGGCATGAAGCTTCCACTGATTCTTGGGGGAGATGGCTGGGACTTCATGTGGAAGTGTCTTTCTCCCCTCACCAGGAGCTGGAAGGGCAGCGTTTGGTGGCACAGCAGCTGCTGGCACAAGGGGCAAACCTCCTGGCAGAGGTAGAGAAGGAGCAGGAGAAAAGGCTGCTTGAGATGAAGCAAGAAGTTGCCACCATGCAAGCTGAACAAGAAGAGGTGCGAAGCAGAGCCAGTCAAAAGGCAAAGGCTGTGAAAAGAGAGCTTGTGTGTTGTTTTGGACTGCTCTGCGCTCCTTATGGGCACTGTTTCTCTGGACACTGTCTGTCTGGGTGGCATTGTCCCTTGGTAAACAGTGCTGGTGCCAAGAGGGCAAGGACCGGTCAGGTGAGAGGCTACCAGAGCGCAGGTTTGAGGAAGGCAGCAATGGTGTTGCAGGGCCAGAGAATGGGAAAGCCAGAGCTTTGTCTCAGAAGGTGGGAGGTCCCACAGGAAGCCCCCTGCAGAGCCAGGCTAGAGCTGTGGGAGTGGGCTGCCAGTCAGGCTGCTGAGGAGGTGCCTGAAGCTGCTGAGTACGTCCTGTGCATCCTTTGTCTGATCGAGCAGTGTACTGTGTGGGTGCCTCAGCATGAACTGTAGCACATGTTCCTCCTCACTTGGTGCTGGACAGACATTTGGACTCCCTACAGAAGCCATTGTGGTGCTTGGAAGCTGGCAGGGAGCACTCGGGGCGTTGCTTTTGCCTTTGAGGCAAAAGGTGGGAGTGGGTGGGCTTTGCCTGAGCTTCCCTGTGCAGTAAAGACAAAAGCTGGGATTGTTTTGCAAGCAGCAGAAGGCTGCAACCTAGCCAATGACTCAGTGGAGGTGTGTGTGCTAGTCCAGCCAAACTGATGAGAACACTTGGCTTCCTAGATTCCCTTTAGACTCCTGACTGGTAACCAGTCATTGGAGACAAAATACTTCAGAGAAATTGCTTGGCTGTGGGGCTGGTTTAATGCTGGTGTTGTCTCTATGACTGTTTGTACTTCTGTTATTCCCTCTGCAGGCTGCATGGGCCCCGCCATCTAAATCCCCACGTGTTGTGGTTTGTTTCTAGAATGTTCTGCTTCCCCCATGTTATGGTGTTAATGGTTCTGCCTTTGTTCCCCTCCCTTCCACAGTTACTTGTCAATCTCCCAACCCCTGGGAGATTGGGAATGGGATGGTGAAACGTGCAGGCTAGCTGGCCAGCCCGCCTTCAGCCAAAGGGATGTTGCCATGCAGGACTTCCACTCCGCAGGAGGAAGAGGCAACTTTCTAGTTAGTGGCAAATTTGGGTTTTTTGAGCCCCCGGAGGGACCAAGTGCACCCAAGGGATCCAGGAATAAGAGAGCCTCGAGGGTGGGGAAACACTGGGTTTTAAAGGGAGTGGGAGGTAGGGGTGGTAACAACACACTAAGAAATCAGAGTCTGGGGAAGGGTGATACATAGGTGACAGACATAAAGGGACAAACTGAGGGAGGGGCCCCGGCCCCTGAACCAATCACCTGACGCCCTGGCTAGAAGGTTCTAGAGATGGAGGCAGGAGTGCCAGGTGACTGGCAGGAAGCCGGGGGTGGGGAATTAAAATGATACATCGGTAACTGGGGCAACTGGGGAGGGGTTGGGAGATTGACAAGTAACTGTGGAAAAAGGCAGAACCATTAACACCATAACATGGGGGAGAGAGAACATTCTAGAAACAAACCACAACACCCACTCTAAGAGCTTTTCAAATGAAAACGAAGGAAACGTGCAGCGAAGCAATGGAGGAAGCAGAAGAGATGATCAGGACCACTTCAAGATTACTTTCTGCAATGGCAGCTTGGAGCTGGATTCACAATAATAGTCCTACACACCCTCAAGCCTGTTGGAAGATTCCCTTCCTTGTCAGCCAGGGAATAAGGCTCTACATTCACTTCTGAATTGGCCATTCTTTCTTAAAGATGGAAAGTCCTTCCTAAGGGCATTCTGGTGTGGTTTGGAATTGGGAACAGTCTCCGTTCCTTTATCAGCTCCAACCTACCCTGCCTTTGGAATGCTGCCCATTGGCCAGTTTTTGCCCAGCCGAGGACTTTGGGATGAGGAAGAATATGCAAATGCATTTCCAGCCAAAAGCCAGTGAAGAGCAGGGCAGCCTGTGAGAGACAGTCTGAAGTTCCCCTCATTTGCCTCATGACTGTCTCAAGGACCGACTTTGGGACCCTGAGGAGCCTGATTGGAATCCTGGTCTGCGGTGCTGGATAAAGGCCAGAAATCCTGAGGCCCCTGAGCAGAGTTCTGGCCTGCCAAGCAATTGTTCACAGCTGTGTCTACAGTGACTGCTTCCAGCAGGGCCTGCCAGGGGGCGAGGCGCCCCATGTGCTTGCACCTGCTTGGCGACAATAGCCCAGGAATTTTCCCACCTCTTGGCCCGGTTGGACTTTTCTGGGGTAACCTTTGGTGGTCCAAAGAAGACCCCTCATCTGCTTTTCAACCACCGTGACAGACAGACTGAGATGGAAGAAGCCTCTCTCTCAAGGACTGAGACATGAGAAGCTCCCCCCTCCCAAGGACTGAGACTGAAAGCCCCAACACGGGGGAGCTGTGTGGGGGAGCCGACCTGACCACAGCAAGATATTTGCCTGCAAGTGTGGCCATTGGACCAAGAAGACATTGGTCCTCGCCTACTGCTGAGAACATGGACTACCTGTTACATCTATTCTTTATTGGATCTTTGTCCCCCTCAGCGGTTTCAATAGACTTTCTTCCAGATCTGTTTTCCCCCCCTCAGCAATGGACTATAACAGAATCTTGAGTTAACCAGAACCTTTGAGAGCTTCCCAACATGACTTGGTGAACTCCATCAGCTGGATTACAAGGACTTTGTCTTTCTACGTTTGCTAGCTATATCCCCTCTCTCTCTCTCTCTCTCCTCTTTTGTCTTTTTCCTCTCCCTTAATCCCTCTATGGCATTTGCTGTGCTCATTCAATAAAGGTGCATTTGTTTGGATTAATACTGAAATCCCCACTGTGTTGTGTTTTGCACTCTGAGATCAGGAAAACGAACCATCACAGCTCCCTGCTCGCGTGAGCGGATCATGACACAGCCAGAACATCCTGTGCAGATCCAGGCTTTCAGCTGTGCCCACGGATGCTTTTGGTTCCTGCTCGGTGTAGCCGGCACGTCTCCCCTGTGACTGCTCCCGCCTCCCAGGTGGCCGTGGCTAATAGGTATGAGGCTCTGAGAGTGCACCGAAGAAGGCAGGCACGTCTGCTGGCAGTGCAGGAGAGCAGAGAGAAAGTGCCTGGCAGGACCCTGGCCAGCACCCGCTGTACCTGCTCTTTGTCAACAGTACAGGACTGGTGGGTGATGCTGCACTTGAGGTTGTCTGGGGCTCAGCAATGATGGAAAGTCTGTGTGCTTGAGTGGCTTTGTCCCTCTTACTGTGCCTTCTGTTGTCCCTGTGCTCCGCGATGTCTGCCCAGGGCTGTGTAGCTGCGTGGCACAGCTTAAGTGCAGGAGAGCCTCATTTGTTTGCCTTTTGAGATGGCTGCTTGTCATCGATGGAGAGAGACAGGAAGACTGACTCGGTGATCAGAATCCGATTTTCTTGTGGGATACAAGCATTTATATACTATTTTAGGGAGACTAGTACTGTGTACTACAATGATTAGGTTGAAGTCACTTACACGAACTTATGCATATAACAGCATCTCTTGCTTGCATTATTTAATAGGATTTTCTTTTTCTGGTAAACCTGTCTAATTAAATCTTCTTGCTATCTAGATCTAATTTTCAAAGTTCCGTTTGCTTTTGCCAAGGCATTTTATCTATCAATTCTCTTATCCTAATAAGGTCCAAAGTACTCTCTGTCTTGTGCACCCCAATATCATATCTCCCCCTTCTGTGTCAACCAAAACCACTCCTTTAATGGTCTTATTAATTAATCTCTGCACACATTGAAGCAAGCAAGGTATCATGATTAATATAATTATTATCAAAATTACCACATACATACCCATCCTAAAAAGAATCTTTTAGTTAAAAACTCCAGCCACTAAAATCTCAGGCTTGATCTTTATAAACTAAAAACATTCCTGCTGGCAGCTGCATTACTGGATTTAGAAAGTCTGCCAGAAGTGTAATTGTACTGAAAGTTTAATTCTTATAGATAGGGTGATAGGGAGAAGCATTTTTAGACTGATTCCTTCCCATGTATTTAAAATGAACACAAAAATCCAATTTCACAGAACCCAGGAATTCTAATCCTTGGGGTTCCACCAATGGTGGTTCATGAGGTTAAGGGATCCAATTTGATGTGATTTGATCTGCTTTCAAAAGAAAAAAAAAAATAGTGTAAAGTTCTGGAGGAGCTATATTCCCCCCTGGTTTTTTTTGCTTTTTAATAACATGTGTGTTTCTCATGATGAACATAAGAAGGTAACATCAAAGCAAAACAGTATGTAACATAACGATAAACTTTTACTAAGTAAAAATTAATCAGATAATAGATACAATTATAGCACATGAGAAATAGAATGGTGTTTTAAAACAATACATGATCAATTTCTTGAATATTGTACCATTACTTAGAGTCTGTAGTAATCGGCAAGCTTTATTTTTTTAAAGTGAGGGCTTGAAAAATCATTCTCGGGTAAAATTTCTAAGTTCATCTTAAACGGAGGTTTAGCTGTTCTACGTCTAAATTTGGTAAGCCAAAATGACTTGAATATAATTTTCGTGCAGAAAATTTTCTCTACTAGTTAAAGCTAGGACTTGGCTAGGGTCACGGCTTTTAACCGGAAGAGTCTTTTTAATATATTTTAGAAACCTCTTAGTAGTTAGAAAAATAATAGATGTCTTATAAATAGTTCTAGAACAATAAGTGAAGGTTTGAAAAGTAGCTGGTTTTCTCATTTATCGTTAGTTAAATAGTTAGTTAATGGTACCATAGACAAATAGCAAATGAAAAAAGGAATGTTGGTTATAAAAAGACAGCAAATTCACATCACAAAATCAACACCATAATCAGGGTTACCTAATATATCAGTAAAAATGGTCTTAAGAAATTGAGGTTCTATTTCCCTAGACATATATGACATTAAAGCAAAAAAGTAAAAGAAGGCAATAAATAACTCATAACTAATTACAGTCCTAATATGGAATTATTTCTCATTCTTCAGTATTACTTATAAAAAATAAAATAGCAAAAACTGTTCTTATTTCTAGAGCAAAATATCTTATCTTGTAATTTAAAGGAGTAAATTTTGACAAAAATTCATTCAGACTTTATGTCCTTCACTTGTTATAGCAAAGGAATTATGTCTTATAACTCAAACAGGTATACTTCAACAAAACTTAAAATCAACTTCACTAAAACTTAACCTTAATAAAGTATCTCTAAAAGAACTTAAAGTTAACATTGCTCAGACTAAACAAAACTCAATCTTAACAAGAATTAACTTATTTAAACTCTATTATTACAAAAATGTTACTGAAAATTTGTCATATCACGGTTAAACATCAAAGTAAACAACATGCAAGTAAACAACTGTACTGAAAGCTTTACAATAAAATTACCTTGTTAGAACTATGGAGTAAAAAGCAAGCACCTAAAAAAGCCGACAGTGGAATTAAATCTCAAAAAATTACTACAGATAAAGTTCAAGATTGGTCTTGAATGTGAGCTAAAGAATCTTGAATTTATGACTTATCTAATTACTCTCAGTGAACCATGCAGTTTTGCTATGTTATTAATAGGTAAAAAGACACCACCTCTATACCAACACTAGAATTGTTCTAGTAACAACCCTGTTAAAAATCACAGATCACAAGTTAGAAGGTAAATCTCAACACTGGCTGGTGCCAGGCAGGTGGGGCTGCACCCCCTGCAGCAGCTTTTAAAGACTGCTTGTAGGATTGATGTAAGTTTGGCTTCGTAAGAGTAATGGCAGATAAACATTGAAGGCTAAACTAAAAGAGATTTAGTTCTATTGTTCTGAGCAGAAAAAGCTGCCCATTTTTTAAAAGGTTGCAGAGTTCTCAAGTTAAAGCAATTGCTGCCAAGTGTGAGTTGTAGCTATTTCTTGTTAATAATTGCATGTTGTAATCTCCTGTTAACAGTTTCCTTTTTAATAGTGCCTCGAGCCAGCCCGCCGCTGCCCCGGCGGGGGCCCCACCTTTCGGCGTGGGCCCGCCCGTGCCGGGGGTGACCCCGGGGAGCGGGGGGGCGCTCCCGCCTCGGCGCGGGTCGCGGTCGTGCCGGGGGTACCGGCCCGGGTCGCCGTGTCCCGCGGGAGCAGCTGCTGGACGGCTCCCTTAGCCGAGCGTCGCCCTGCTGCTCCCTGGAAGAGGGCACCCAGACGCTGGAGGGGAAGGGACATCGAGTCGGCATGCAAATGACCTCATTTCCTGCATGCAACGGGATGGACCCCTCACGAAACAAAGCCAAAAACCCCTAAAACAACGAGCCAACACAAAATTGACGAATCAAAGTGATGACTAGACGTGAGGACAGAATCCAGTATCCACCAAGGCCTTTTTACCCATCACCCTGATCTCAAAGATGTCAGCTACACACAAGACCTCAAATGTTGAAGTAAAAAGCAGCAGATTTCCTTATGTTGTCTTGAGGATGGAACTTCTAGCTCTAGTCTGCGGATCAGTGGACGAAGTTGCACTCTTCCTCCTTTTGTGAGTCGCTCCTGGGAACGCTAGTGTTATGAGCATGGACCCACCCAGAGGTTCTCCCCACCAGAGCTGATCAGTTTTAATAAAGGCATCAAGGAGGAGGAAGGTCCCCTGCCTGTGTTTATTTCAATACAGTACTAAACAGCTGTACCAAAAAATGATTAACAAATACATTGTTAAAAAAAAGGCAAGTAACTGGAAAACTGACCAGGGCTAGGTGTCCTTCAGGGCTTTAGATCTGTACGAACTGTGGCTTTTGATAGCTGGGCTGCTCCTTCCAATACTTGAAAGTGCCTGGGGCACTTCAGCTGGGGACCATTGTGGGGGTGTCGAGTGTCCCAAATGACTCGTGTACAAAATTGAAATGCATCAAAATTCTCCACTCTGTTAAAAAATATTTCCCCCACAAAACCAGGGACACAGACATCACAAAAAGTTTACCTGTGGCAATCAGGCCCTGTTATTTGCACCAAGTGTTGGTTTTCCAGGCTTTCGCTCCTTCCATCCACGCCGGAGAGTCCCCGAGTCGTTAATCGCCGCTCATTGGGCTATTGGCTGCTTCAGATAACAGTCACACCGGCTCCTGTATCAATGAGTCCTGTTAGGAGTGTCTCTGCCTTTCAGAGTCCCATTGCATTGGCATGTTGGACGCTCAGAGGTAATATTTTGTGTCCATAAAATCTGTGGCACCCCTGTGGAACTGAACCCCTCCTCCCTTTATTCATCTATCAGGGGTGCAGGCAGGGGTGCTGCAGGAAAGGCTATAAGTTGAGCTATATTGCTCCCGGCCGGGACTACACAGGGTGGATGGGGGGTCCAAGCCATGATCTTTATTTCCCCAAGGGAATCAGAGTCTATAGCTCCAGGGAGAACAAACAACCCTGTTATCCAGGTGGAAGATCTGCCTATAATCAAAGCATGCATATTCTGTCCTGGCGGTCCGAAAACTCCTGTGGGAAGCAAATGGACAGATGAATCAAGCAATGTTACTGTGTCGGAGGTTGCCGGGTCCATTCCTGCGCTGCCTGGGGTGGCTGGTTGTAAGTCAGCGACAATTGCTCGGCGGGCGAGGGCAGGGCCGATTGGAAGTTCATGGTTGCTCCCAGCTGCTGCGTCGGCTGCGGAATTTGCATCCTCGCGCATCGCCGTCCCGTGCTGCGAGAGAAGTTTCCCTGCAAAGGCTGGCCATTGTGGTGGAACTTGGAGCGACATATATTAGCAAAGCGAGGGCCTTTCCAGCAGCAAGGGCATACACCCGGAGCTTTAGGTTTTTGCGTTTTTGGCAGTTTCTCCAGATTTGCCCATATCTCTCGCAGCCAAAACAAGCCACCTGTTTCCCAGGGGTTAGTTTCACGGTGGCAAAAGCGTTCGCTATGCCTTGCCCCACGGCTTGATATGTGACTGCTGTGGTGTGTTTTAATGTCCCCAAGCGGTGGCACACTTGTATCATTTGGAGTAAAGTGGGTTCAGGTTCAGGGGGTAAAGATTTTAAAAGCTGCTTACAGTCCAGGTTGGTGTTCTCGACGGCCAGTTTGAGGAGTCTAATCTCCCTGGCTTGCTCGCTATTGATTTGTCTCTCCAATGTTTGTGTCAATTTGTCCACAAACTGCAAGTAAGGCTCTTGCGGACCTTGTTTGATATTCATGAAGGACTGTTGCGTAGTTTTGGCATCAGGTGTCGGGTTCGGCTGTCTGTCTCTGCCCCGACACGGGTAGTGTGGTTCTTGGGTGGCACGCGTTTTAAAGGACGAGTCTGGACTCTTCAGCTTTTCGGTCTTCAGGTTGTTTATTATTTCTTATCTACAAAATTTTCTGTCTGCCCAACAGAGGTCTGATCTGCAAGCAGTCACAGGCACTCTCTGACCACCCACGGGGCGGTCATGTCTTTTTATACTAATATCTACGTACACAATATTTACCTTTATTTCCCAATGCTTTTCACCCATGTTGGCAAGTGCACCTTCACCATAAACCAATCCCCAAATGCCAACATCACCACAGGAGATGGAGGACAAGAAGAAGGAAGAAGAAGGACAAGACACGCCCTGATCCCTCCATCTTGTCTCCATAACCCCCCTGTACCCAAAAACCTTAAAATCTATATTTCACTTTCTAAATGTGTCTATTTTACACCTTTTACTCTAGAGTGATTCTCTTGTCCTCAAACTCTTGTTATTTCTGTGGATGGATCAAAATCAAGCCACCAGACACTCTTGGCAACATTCCAGGATTTTCGAGACCCCCAAGGGTTCTCCTGGCATCTCTGAACATCAGGAATGATGTGCTGAGATCCCACAATCAGGAACCTTTAGGAATGCCAGGTGAGCTGCCCTAATATCCTGTAGGGCTTCTCTCAGTAAGGTGCCTTGGCCATTAGGCTTGGTATGCGCCCCCTCCCCCACAAGGTGGTCAATAGTTAAGGCAGCCAGGGCTTGGTTTGCATGTCATGCATACATTGCAATTAAATTTTCCAGCCCTTTTTTCCATTGTGGCATAAATATAGCATATTGTGTTGGTGTGAGCAACAGATTTGCCAAAAAACTTACCATCGTGAGGAGTCATGAGGTGAGTAGTAAAGCTTGCTCTTAATAAATTACTAAAGTAGGGGGACCCCAGTCCATATTCCTGCGCAGCGGTACGTATGGCGCAGTTCCTTAACTTCCGAGTGATCTAGAGGCTCTCATTGTGGATTTTCCCCCTTCAGGCCGAATTGCACAAGGGCCACAAAGATTTCTGCAGTAGTGTCAAGGTCTCTGTCCTTAAGGGCTTTCCTTTTTATCTGTAACCAATTGTTACACGTATCCAAAGGGAGTAAGCTCGCATCTTTTTCAGGGCCAGGGTTGAAAGAGTCCAGCTCCCCTTCACTGCTAGAGTCAGTGTCTGCTGCATAAGCCATAAGTGTGCGGCGGCTCTGGGATGGCTGGCAGTGTGGCGGTGGGACTGGGGGTGGCGACCGGGCTCTATCCCTGGCACTCGCTGGGGAGGGCATGCAGACGGGAGATGGAGAGTGGGACCTGGGCAGGTTTCAATCCGGCTGGGGCCGTCTCAGGGTAGCCTCACAGGCTGTAGCCTCACAGTCTTCCCCGCAGCCTCCCACTTTTTTTAATTGCGCCCATGACTGCCTTCCAAGCAGGAAGCATTCGGAGCTCTGGCTCGTGGCCAGGCAGTGTAGCGAGGTCATAGAGCTTTACTCCGACCTTGTCCCGGAAGCGGAGACTAAATACAGAAGAAGGGGTAGCGTCGGGGACCATGTGTGACACCCATCATAAAATGACTTAAGGTCGTGCTTTGGGATGGGGGAGCGACGCCTGCCCAGAAGGGCAAGCACGGTTTCATAGACGTCTCTCTCTTTGAACATTTCCTTTCCCATTCCTTTAGTTCCCCTGGCTCACCTGTCAAAGCGCAGCAGACAGGGATTGCAGGCCCAAACGCGGTTCTCTAACCGTCACCATCAGTTCCAGGGGCTCGCCGACTCCCCGCCTGTCAGGCAGATTCATTTCCTCACACAGGGCACCAATTGTCGGCGATGGAGATAGACAGGGAGACTGACTCGGTGATCAGAATCCGATTTTCTTGTGGGATACGAGCACTTATATACTATTTTAGGGAGACTAGTAATGTATACTACAATGATTAGGTTGAAATCACATACACAAACTTATTCATGTAACACCACCTCGTGCTTACGTTGTTTAATAGGATTTTCTTTTTCTGGTAAACCTGTCTAATTAAATCTTCTTGCTATCTAGATCTAATTTTCAAAGTTCCGTTTGCTTTTGCCAAGGCATTTTATCTATCAATTCTCCTATGCTAATAAGGTCCAAAGTACTCTCTGTCTCATGCACCCCAATATTCCACTGCAGCTTTGGACTGTTCCAAAGGGGTCTACTTCGCGTTTGTCATCTGCAGGCCATTGCAGAGCAGTGGGCCACAGGCTGCTGCCAGAGCTCCAACACAACACAAGTGTGGCAGCCCAAGAATCAGTGCACGGATCTTCCGGATGTTCGGAGACATTCAGTTGCCAGAGAAACAGCAAGCAGGACCAGAGGAGCTTTGCATCTCCACAAAACGAGGTCAGCCTGCAAATGGAGTCAGAGCAAAGGTAAGCATGTACCCGCATTCTAAAGAAGGAACTGCAGCCTACAAGAGTCCTGGAAATTTATTCTCTTTGCTTCTTTTGCCCCCCAAATCTCATTGAAGAAGTTAGGCTTTTCAGAACCAGCTAGGATGCCACCTAGAAGAAGCAGACTTGCTTTCAGTCAAAGCTTTTGAGACCAAAAGTCTGGTTTGCTTGGGTTTTCCTTGGATGCCACTTGGGTTGGCGCATTTTCTGAGTTCCCCTGGGATGCCTTGAGCACTGCCTTATGGGCTGGGAGGACATTTTCTGCTGCTTTATGAATGAGGAGAACTTCCCAGGCTTTTCTTTCGCATTAGCTGTACAGAAGGTTGCCTTGCTGGGCACAAGAAAGCCACAGAGCAGCTGCTATTGTGAGGTCAAGGGAGCGGTGCAACAGTGCTGTCAGCCCAGCGTTGTCCCAGTGCGCACAAGGCCTGGTCATCCAGAGCAGCTCTTCCGCTCGCTCCCTGCAGGAGGATCCTCGTGCACAAGGAGTTCTCAGCGGATGGCCTGCACCCCGAGAGGAGTCTTGGCTTTCCCTTGGGTGGCATTCAGCGTGCAAACCCACGCAGCACTGCCAAAATGATCAGGCAAGTCTGTGCCATGGTTTGCACTGTCTTTTCTGTTGTCTATTCCGGCTACTACCTGACCCAGCTGACTCGTAAGTAAAGGTTTCTCCTGGGGCTGGCATCGCCCAGCTTTTGCTTCACTCTGCTCTTGATGCCGCACTAGTGACCCAGTTTATTTGGGAACAAAATGGCCACGAAGATGCCACCGCTTTGGTCAATGTCCTGCCAGCAGCATCAGCTAAAAAGGGGGCATCTGTACTGGGTGGCAGGTGCAGAGTATTTGCAGTGCAACCTGCAGCGGTTGCCTTCCCTCCCCGGGAGAGTGCGTGGCAGCGGAGTCCGTCATTTCCTCAGCTTGCTGCTTCAAGCAAGACGAACTGCAAATTGCAGACTCTGAGGAGAGATTTGTAGAAGTACTTCTACCAACTCAGTGGTTCTCTCCAGGAGTGAAGGAAAGCGCCTTTTGCTCCAACATTGCCCCTTAGAGGCCTTGGCTGCGTGACTTGACCCTTTGATGCTGTGCCAAGACTGCGATTCCCTTGGCGATGCAGCACAAACTCCAATGAATGGAGGGTTTGCTGCTGAGCCCAGCAGCTGTTCCTGGGCTGCTTCAGCAGGGAGCTGCCGCAGCCCAGGGGCCCTTTATGGAAGCTTTGCTGGGCTATCATCTTCAGCCAACGAATGGGAATTAGGGCATGCCATTTAAAAGAATAGAGATCTAAAATGCAGGAAAGAGAAGAGGAAAATGCTGCTTGAGCTGTTGGGCACAACAGGAGCTCCAACTTTTGAAGAGCAACGGGCATTTCCACCACCGTGTTTCTATTTCTCTCTTGGCAAAAGAGGCCCAAATGTAGACAGAGCCTACTATAGCGCCCTTGTGGTTCTCTTGCTTGCTGTGGGAAAGAGCTGTTGCTCCTGGAGGCACGTTGGCAAAGTGGCTCTGTGTTGGGACTGCCTCGTGCTGTGAAAGTCGCCAGCACGGGCACTTTTCTAAGGGCCTCTGGTAACTTTTGCCTTGCTCGCTGCAGGTCACCTGACACGTGGGTGGAGACAAGCCAGTCCTTTGGTGAGTGGCAAAGGAAGCTGAGAGGTTGCTGGCGTGTGAGAATTGTGCAGCAATTCTGCCAGCTTGGCCTGTTGCAGTTGAGTGTGGAGTGCCAGCGTGGGAGGCTGAAAGAAAGGCCAACTGCCCGGTGGCATCAGCAGTAGCAAAGGGAGCCCTGGCTGTTTGCTGATTTTCCGGTGAAGAGCCTTTCAAGAGACAAAAGGCAAACGGGACGGCTCCAAGGCGTCTTTCTGCTTGTAGCCAGCAGGGAAGCTCAAATGCACAGCAAGATGGAGTAGCACCTCATGCAGCCATCTTCCTCGAGTTTTTGCGACTCAGAGTCCCACGTGTATCAAAGTCTATGATTTCCCCTACTTCTGGGTCCTTTCCCAGCTCAATAGAAAGCAGCTCCTAAGGGATTGGCTTTTGTCCATCTCTCACTTCTGTCTGTCTGCAGGGCTCAACAGCTGGCTCAGCCGCTCCTCCAGCTGCCTCTGTCATTGAGGAAGAGGCTGAAGAGGAGCAAAGGAACATCAAGCCTCCAGCTGCTGTCCCTCCACAGCCTGAACACGCAGAGCCGGTAAGTGGCAGCTGAGCTTGGCACTGCCTTTGGTGCAGGGCCAGGCTTCCCGTTTTGGAGCAGCCCTTGTTGCTCGGGGCTGAAGATGCTGGGGGCGGTGTGCCTGCCATGACGTAGTGCTGCTTGAGGAGGGCCTAAGAAGTGCTGGCCAGTGGGTTCTGAAGTTTGACATTTAAGCTGGGATGCTGAGAGGGCCCGAGAATGTCTCTTGGGATCAGACAAGAGGCAGCATTCCATGATTCCCAGCGTAGGAGTCAGCCCCTTGTGCCCACTGTCAGTGCAGGCTGCCCGTGGTCGGTAAGCAGACGGAGCGGCCCAGAGACACAACTGACAGCCTTGCAGGGGATCACACTGGGCCCTGGAAGGGACCTGCCCTCTCCTAATGGACTAATTAGCTTCAGGCTGTGCTTCACTTCCAGCCGGTCAAAGCAGAGTTTGGAGAGGAGAATCCTCGTCAGCCCTGCGTTGT
Organism: Molothrus aeneus; assembly: GCF_037042795.1. Classification (NCBI taxonomy): domain Eukaryota; kingdom Metazoa; phylum Chordata; class Aves; order Passeriformes; family Icteridae; genus Molothrus; species Molothrus aeneus. The sequence continues at coordinate 1,717,892 of NW_027099079.1, read as the reverse complement.
GAAAGGCGGGTGGGTCTGGGCGGGGCTGGAAGGTGGCTCCAAAGGGCCGCTCCCTAAAGGCTGTCATAGAGAGGGGAAATCCGTGAAACAGATCAGAGAAGGGACACACTGCGGGCTTCTGAGTGGACCGTTGCATGCAAGCTGCAGGGTGATTTCATTGCCCAGGAAAAGACAGGAGGAGGAAAGCAACAAGGCTCTGGGGCCATGCTCTGATCTCTTGCTGGATCTTGGCAGCCTCAGTGATACCTTGTTGCCAGTGTCTAGCAGAAAAGCTGCAATCGTGGAGCATGGAAGTGTCCCTGAGGGGCTGGATCCAAGTAGCCTTTGGGCTTTTCCCAAAGTTGCCTTTGAGAAGGGGACATGGGAAACGCCCTAGCTGGAGAGGCCCGGCGGTGGCTGACAGCACCTTGCCAAGGCCTTGCTTTTGCCGTGCGTTCCACAGGGCATCTGTGCCAGCCACCCTTCTGACGGGCAATCCTTTCTTGTCCCAGCTCAAGACGGGCTCTGCAATTCAACCTGGTGCCGCTGGACCAGCATGGCCTGCAGCAGCCAGCTCGCCCCCTGCTGCTGGCACTTCCTGCAGCAGCGCAGCCCAGCAGCTCGAGATGAGGGAGGAGCAGGGCCTGAAGACACTGAGTACGTCCCGTGCATTTCTTGTCTGCCAGAGCAGTGTGTTGTGTGCGTGTCTGGGTGTAGGCTGCGCCAGAAGTTGCCCCTCGGACTCAAAGGCACTTAGGCCCCTCTGCAGAAGCTGTTGTTGTGCTTTGAGGCAGTGCGGCAGCGCTCAGGGAGTTCCTGCTGCCTATGAGAGCGGCTGGGCCTGGCTTGGCTCTGCCTAGGCTGCCTACTGTGCCAAAGACAAAAGCTGAGCATTTTCTGCTTCAGCAGAAGGCTGGCACCAAGCAAGTGACTAGGCCCCAGGGAGCTCTTCTGACCCCAGCCGTTTTCTGGCTATCCTTCTTACTCCTACTCTGGATCAGACACTTTGTGGCCCTGGCAGTGGACCTGCCAGTGATTCTGGACACTTGGATCCCAAGTGCTGTGGGGATGCCCGGAGGCAGACGAGGAGACCAGGATGTCGGTGCAGAGGCCGGGTCTGGCGCTGAGTGCAGAAGGCGGCTGGTAAGGGACAGCCCAGGAGCTGATCCTGCAGCTGCTGCTCCAGCGCTGCTCCACCAGCGTTCCAGCAAGGGCCGCAGGAGCAGGAGACAACGACAGTTGCTATGGGCACAGCCCAACATTCCATCTAGAACCCCAGGGGAGCCATGGGACAGAAAGAGGCATGGGCCGCCTCTGGCCCTTGTACTTCTTCTGCTGCAAGTTTGCTCTGAGAAGCTTCCCATGGGGCCTTTTCTCCTCAGTCGTCTGATGAGACGGGCAAAAGCAGTGCAGGGACAGCCCTGGGTCTTCCCGGTGCTTCTCTGCAAGGTGCCTCCAGCTGAACGTGCACAGGAGCCTGCCTCTGTGCAAGGGCCCAGACCTCATCTCCTGCCCTGGAGAACCAGAAGGGCTCCTCCCACTGGCTCTCCTCCAGCTCTGAGAGGAGCTGGAATTTGCAAGTTGTCCAGTGCAGAGCCAACTCCAGAGCTTCCTCTCAAAGTGGAGCCATTCATCCTGCCCCCTTTCTCAATTCTCCTTTTGCTGCCCAATAATGTCACTGCATGTTTTCCCTCCTTTGGGCCTCTGAGCTGGTCTCTCACCTCATCACTCCTCCCTTGAAACTTGGAGAAACAGGATGTTTTTCAGGGCAACTGATGGGGACACACACACACACACACAGGGACAGCACACGGGCATTTCTCTAGCAAACATTCATGCAGAATTTCTATAGCCCTCTTCCAGCTCCCTTGGAGAAGCTCGGTGTTTGTCCCCAAAAGACTCTGCCATTCCTCTAAGAAAGCAACACTAACAGAATTCCCTTTCCACACTGCTGGCCTTCACATTGGTTTTAACGCCTAGATCCCAGATATGACAAAACCCAGGCAGCTTTGCTGCTTTCCTGCCTGTCGTTAAGGAAAAGCAAATCTTGCTTCAGTCCCAATCTTGCTTCCTTCCCAGCCTGCACCTTACCCACTGGCCAGCAAACTGAGGGGGCAGCTGGAACAAGTCCCACTGCAAGGCAGATACTTTGTAGGCTCCAAAGCCCACCTGCACCGCCTCCATCAGACAAGGGCAAGCTTCCCTCGGCTTCCCAGAAGCAGCCTGGCAATTGCCCCCTCCCTCGCCCCCTCTCCACCCTCCACAGCCCCTGCCACCAAAGCCTTGCTAGGCAGGGCCATTTGCTGGCCTCGAAGAAAGAGTGCCTTTGATTCTTCTTTGGCGCAAGTGCCCGAGCTGTGAGAAGTCAGAGGATAATGATCACACCCGCTCTGCTTTAGCTAAGGAGATTGCTGGAGGTCCAGAGCGGGACACTGGTCCTTTCGAGAGAAACTGAAACTGAACTAGCCATGCCTTTGTGGCGCATGCGGATAGGAATTGGATAGAATCGGAGGGCTTAGAAACATCCTCCAAGGTGGTCAGCTCCATCAGTCCCCCAAAATGAAACAAAGTTATGTTACTGGGCTCCAAAAAGGACTAAAGCCGCTGCTTTTATGCCAGAAAATATGGTGAGACCAGACCACTCATCTAGATCCAATTCCGTGAATTAAACAAAGCCTCCCTTTCCACTCCCAGCTGAGATGTTGAGGAATCAAAGGCTGAAGCCCCAGCCTTATTTCACTGGCAGTAAAGGAGACACACCTCAGTAAGTCCTGCCAGCTGAGCAAGGGGCTGGGCCCGGGGGAGGTGGCGCCTGCCCAGATTCTTCTCTCAGGGCAAGTGCCGTCTTTGCAACACCAGGCAAATGGAACAAACATTGCCGGAGTGTTTTCATACAGACAAAATACAAAATGGAACAAACTTTGGTTTAATGATAAAGACCCATTGGCTCTCAACAAAGGCAAAATGACAAAAGGCAGAGCATAGACAACACCCAACCTTTGAAATTTATTGATAAATCTAATAAAACTATTGAATCTTGAATAATACTAATGGATCTTAACGACTAAATTGAGGAGATTCCTATCATGTCAACTAACTAAGTAGATGATTAAACTACCCTAAAAGCTTAAAAAACAGTCCTCTTCCTATCTAGTCCTATTGATACCTAACTCTTGCTAGCCCTGGACAACCTGCAGGGTTGTCTAATTTCAAAGTCTTGTCTTCTTGGCGAGAGGCTCTGCTTCCTTCCGAGGCCGATGTCTTCTCCTGTGGTTGTTCCTTTCCTTCACGGTTTCAAACACCCTGCAAGATAGGAAACAAACCATCCATTGCTCACTTTAGTACACACCATGAAACCAAGTGCCGAGATCTCCGTTTGAGTAGGAATTTCTGTCTTTTCGGGCAGTGGCACATTTGTGAATTGATCAGCACCATGAGTCTGATCGTTCTACTTTCAATGCCTTGAAATGTCTTCCTCCTTTTGCTGCATCCTCTTTTGAATTTGATCAGCAGCATCAAACCAAGCTTTGATGGATCTATTCCTACTTGTATGAACTGTGTCTTGTTGGGGCACGGCAAGGTTTCATTGTGAAGGCTGGGTTTTACCTAAGCTCTTTGGGTTTGAGGTGGGTGTTAAGCTTGACCACGGCTGCCGGGGGCGATGCTGCAAGTGCCCCCAGCTTCCCCTGCGGTGCCTTTGAAAAGGGTCAGCCCGTTTTAGTCCAAAGGCGCAGCTTTGAGCAGAAAGAGGAGGAACTTGCTCACCGTTTGCACTGCCCGCAGGGAAAGGGGCCTCCCGCCGAGCGGGGCGGCTGGCGCGCTTGGCAGCAGGGACACTCGGCGCTGCGAGCCCTCTTGCGGCTTCTCTTCCCTGTCTCCCCGTTCTCCTTTCTGGGAGGGCTTTTCCTCCTCTTTGCTTTGCCCACACTCTGGAAATCAAAGAGTCCTTATCAATGCTTCCTTCCTCTCACAAAGCTGGAAACCAGAGCATCCAGCACAAAAATCTATCAGCCTAAGCAAATCCTTCCAGACCCTCAAGAGCTGAGAAAACGGCTGCCTTTGCCAATGGGCTGCGGCGGGCTGCCAACCCAGAGCTTGGAGGAAAATACTCCTCTTTTCTACAGGCCAAAGGGGTGGGATAAATACCTGCCTATTTAGAGCTCTACATTTCTTATTTCTACCTTTCTGCCTAACATCTATTTCTCTCTGCTTTTCCTCCACAAATGTCTAGGCAATGGCATTTAAATTCAGTCCAATTAGGGTAGACACATGGTTAGCCATTTTCTAGTACCCAAAATAATCTCCCTCCCTGTCTCTCTCTCTCTCTCTCTCTCTCTCACATGATGTGAAGCAAATTGCTCTTTGCCGGTAAGGAAAGTTTTAGGGGAGCCACGGCACCGGCAGCTCCTTCTTGGGGAGTATGCTGCGATGCTAGAAAAACTCCCTGAAAATCTGCAGCATATCCACAAAGGCAGCCTGGATTGCTGATGTCAGCAAGCAGTGGGGAATTAAGGGTCTGATTGGAGTCAGCGAGGGTGCCAGCCCTTGAGAAACCCATCTGTAGAGAGTCAAAGCCCATTTTGGTGGCGCTGCTGCTTCCTTGGGTCAAAGTTAGGCTCCAGAATTGCGTACTTCAGGGCAGCAGCACAAGGAAGCCCCGGGCAGCATCTGCTGTGCCTTTCCCAGCGCATGGGACGATGTGATCCTGGCAAAGGGGCGTCTGGCATGGCTCGCCAGCAGCTTTCTCCCCTTCTGCCAGTTTCTCGACCTTCCTGGCACGTCTCGATTTTCTTGCCCCTCACCTGAGCAAGAGTGCTGGCAAGTTTATGCTCCTTTTTCCAGGAGTAGTAGTACTCCACACACTGTGCCACGGTCTTAGTCTGGATCTGTTGTGAAGAGAAAAAGAAGGAGTCGAAAATGGTGTCGGGTGCACTGGGGAAAAAGTAGAATATGGAGTGAACTAGGAAGGAAAAGCATGAAGTAAATGGAGTAGGGTGTAAAATGAAATCAACATGGGGAAAGAGAGGCATCATGCAATGTCTTAAACCGTGTATTCTGCTAGGTGGTAATACACGCAATGCACAGATCAACAACAAATCCATCTAGCACAGTTCTTCTTTCCCCGCTTCCCTCCAGTTATGCCAGCACACCGTCTTGTGGAAGCAGCAGCAGACCTGTGCGACAAGTCTGACAGAAGAAAGCTTCATCTTCCAAAAGAGCTTGGAGAAAAGGGCTGGAGAGGCAGGATCATCCTTTTGACACAGGCTTTTGATGTCCCCTTTTGTTACTTCTTGAAGATACTTGGTACTTGAGAAGAGAGAGACTGAAGCCCAGGGCTTGTTCCCAGAAATAACCAAGCTTTCCTCCTGACGATCTGCTCGGGTAAAGAATGTCCCGTGGCTTTACCTGCTTCTGGATGAGATGAAAATCCTTGCCGTAGGTGTGGAAAGCCTTTTGGAAGGACTCCTTCTCCTCAGGTGTCCATCTATCAGAGCCTGGCAAGAAAAAGCAGCGGGTAGTAAACGCATCCCTTGATCCACACCAAGTAGATCCCACTGGCTGCCGAAAGAAAATGGTGGCAGGCCGTCATTCACGTGTGTGTACGTGTCTGCTCCCTCAGAAGGTCATGAAGACAAGAGCAGGCATTGTCCGGGGAGAAGGATTGGAAAAGAAGTAAAGCTGAAGGACTAGATGCTGGTGCTTCCCCACCCGCAGAGGAGACAAGACCTTGTGCTGGTGTTAAGCACAATTGCTTTAAGCAGAAACCCTTGCCACAACAATGAAGGGGACGGCAGCATCTGTCAGGGACGCAAGAAGCTCTGCTTTGCTTACCTGCGTAATGATAATCAGCCATGGGGTGGCCTTGAGGTGTTGCAGGCCCCTCTGAGAGCAGCATCTCCAGAGCCTCCTGCAAGATCAAGAGGGAAAAGGCTTTAGCCGCCCCACCACATTAAAAATGAGCCAAAAAATCACAGGTGCTGCCTTGCAGCTACTTTGCCTCTCCAGACATTCAAGCGACTGTATCCCATGTGGGTGAAACACTGTCATTTGCTCCAAGTCCCTGGTTTTTGCTGCCCAACCCTTTGATCCTGGTCCCCGAGAGTGGCCTTTTGCTCACCAACCTAAGGATTTTGCTGCTCCTGCAGCCAGAATGGCCTCAGCTGACTGAGGCTTCTGGGAATTTCCCCTCCAAATGTCTTAGAGAACCCAGCTCTCCAGGCCATTTACAAGGCAGCAGGACCTTCCGCCGCCGCCGCCGCCTCCAGGAGGGAGATTCTCCCTGCTGGAGCCCTTTGGGCTCAGCCCTGACGCAGCTGGAGGAGACACAGCAGGCAGCAAGTGCTCTGCTCCCTGTTACGACCCTTCTTCAAAGAGCAGCCAGGAAAGGCTGTCCCAGTGCCCGGGCCCTCTGCATTCCCGTGCCCTCTTCTCTGCGCCCAAACAGCCGCTTCTTACCGTAACGCTGCCGCGTGCCCGGTGCAGGCAGTGCAGGGCGCGCTCCAGGTTAGCTGCTGCCCCGGGAATGCCACGGGAGCTGGCCATGTCCAACAGTTCTCTTACTGCAAGCACAACAAAAAACCCACCGAAAGTCAGCCTTGAGGCCAGCAAGGGCAAAGACTGCCATGCAAGGCAGAAGGAAAGGCTGGGAGCTAAAGACAGCAGCTTGGAGAGTATGAAAAGGAGAGCAAAGCCAGGGCCAGCTGAACCAAGGGCCCACGCAGTGCTGGCTCTCCCTCCCAAGCAGCTTCTGTAAGAAGAAGTGGGGGCCAATCTGCGCTCTTCCAGTGGCAGACGGCCCTGACCAATTTGGAGAGCAAGGTGCTTGCTCTTGCTCCTTGCCTCTAACACTTCTACATGGGAAGACGGGCGAGACAAGGAGAGAAGCAGAGCCTGCAAAAGGCTGCCTTTTTACGCAAAAGGAGCCTTTTAAAGACCCAAGTAGCTCAGGGGTGGAAGAAAAGCTTGAAGCAAAGCTACCTCTGTCAGGTTTTTCCATGTCAGAGTCATCCTCCCCCCAGGGCTTCCAGACCAGGGTTGCAGGCTCTTCATCCTCACTTGGTGCTCTGCTCTGCAGCTCTGGCAGCTCAGCCTGAAAGTCGCTGCCAACATTGATGTGTCTAAAGGAAGAAGGAGGTGGAGGTGAGAAAGGCAAGTGGTCAAGAGAGCCTTCCTGTGCACCCACAGGCTTGAACCAACGCCACCCTGACTCTGAAAGAGCAGTTCTCCTCCTCGCCATTCTTCCAGTTTGCTGTCCTTTAACCCTATGCCAAAACTCACGGCTGAATCTGGGCTCTTGCTTTCCTTTTCATTGTGCCTCTCCTTTCCACCTGAAAGAGATCAAAGCAATGCTCCAGTTAAAAATCCTTCCTTCTCATCCTCATCATTGCAAAGCCCGAGCTCCTGTGTCCCAGCTCCTTTCTCTTTGCCGCCTTTTTGACATGGAATGTCCTAGGGAGGACCCTCTAGCAGTCAGCAGCTTCCTCAGGAGGGCAAGCACAAGGCCATGCACTACTCTCTTCACTCCCGGGGCCACTGAGAAGAGCCAAGAGAATGGCAGGGGAGATGTGCCAGTGCAGGCTTAGGTTGGATAGAAGGAAAAGGTTCTTCAGCCAGAGGCTGCTTGGGCACTGCAACAGCCTCCCCAGGGAAGGGAGCACAGCACCAAGCCTGACTGAGCTCCAAAAGTGTTTGGACACTGCTCTTGGGCACAGGCTGTGATTGTTGAGGCTGCCCTGGGCAGGCCCTGGACATGGGCTCAGTGATCTTTGAGAATCCCTTCCAAGCCAGGAAATTCTGTGCTACTGTGATTGTGCTCTTGAGGAGATGGCATTTGACGGCCGCCCCTGAGCATGAGGTAGAACCAGCCCTACATGCACTGGAAAAAGAATCTATAAAGATATTAAAATAGCATGGATCTATAAGCCATGGAACTACGTAAGTATATAAGAATTGCTGATCCCACATGGTTTTTGAAGTTGAAAGCCTGTGTTTGAGGAGAAGCCCAGTCAAATGCTTCTATGCCCTGAAGGACAGGGATGCCAGAGGAGAAGTGCCATCATTCTGGTGTTTGAAGCTTTGGAGCGGGTGTGAGCAGAGTCAGGGCATAAGGGGATTTGTTGACACTGAAGCCCTGAAGTGCTCAGCCACAAACAATTTGTTTTGGGGTCAGCACAAGATAGTTTGAGGACTGAAATGGGTGCCAAGAACTTTTAATCAGGTCATCCGTGGACGAGGATCTGCAACTGCACTGGGACACCTCTCTAGGTCCTCTATGGAAAGGTCTGTGTTTCCCCTGGAGGCAACATGATTCCTTCAGAAGCTGCAGCCTGCTTTCACGTGGAAGCTCGTCTGGGGAAAGTGAGCACGCAGCCTGTGTGTCATGCTTGGTGGGAGAGGCAGCTGGAGCCTCCTGCCCCTGTGCTAGTGCTTTGAGGGCAAACGGGGATTTTCTTACCTTGGACGGTTCCCAAGTGCTGTGGGGATGCCCGGAGGCAGACGAGGAGACCAGGACGTCGGTGCCGAGGCCGGGTCTGGCGCTGAGTGCAGAAGGCGGCTGGTCAAGGACAGCCCAGGAGCTGATCCTGCAGCTGCTGCTCCAGCGCTGCTCCACCAGCGTTCCAGCAAGGGCCGCAGGAGCAGGAGACAACGACAGTTGCTATGGGCACAGCTCAACATTCCATCTAGAACCCCAGGGGAGCCATGGGACAGAAAGAGGCATGGGCCGCCTCTGGCCCTTGTACTTCTTCTGCTGCAAGTTTGCTCTGAGAAGCTTCCCATGGGGCCTTTTCTCCTCAGTCGTCTGATGAGACGGGCAAAAGCAGTGCAGGGACAGCCCTGGGTCTTCCCGGTGCTTCTCTGCAAGGTGCCTCCAGCTGAACGTGCACAGGAGCCTGCCTCTGTGCAAGGGCCCAGACCTCATCTCCTGCCCTGGAGAACCAGAAGGGCTCCTCCCACTGGCTCTCCTCCAGCTCTGAGAGGAGCTGGAATTTGCAAGTTGTCCAGCGCAGAGCCAACTCCAGAGCTTCCTCTCAAAGTGGAGCCATTCATCCTGCCCCCTTTCTCAAGTCTCCTTTTGCTGCCCAATAATGTCACTGCATGTTTTCCCTCCTTTGGGCCTCTGAGCTGGTCTCTCACCTCATCACTCCTCCCTTGAAACTTGGAGAAACAGGATGTTTTTCAGGGCAACTGATGGGGACACACACACACACACACAGGGACAGCACACGGGCATTTCTCTAGCAAACATTCATGCAGAATTTCTATAGCCCTCTTCCAGCTCCCTTGGAGAAGCTCGGTGTTTGTCCCCAAAAGACTCTGCCATTCCTCTAAGAAAGCAACACTAACAGAATTCCCTTTCCACACTGCTGGCCTTCACATTGGTTTTAACGCCTAGATCCCAGATATGACAAAACCCAGGCAGCTTTGCTGCTTTCCTGCCTGTCGTTAAGGAAAAGCAAATCTTGCTTCAGTCCCAATCTTGCTTCCTTCCCAGCCTGCACCTTACCCACTGGCCAGCAAACTGAGGGGGCAGCTGGAACAAGTCCCACTGCAAGGCAGATACTTTGTAGGCTCCAAAGCCCACCTGCACCGCCTCCATCAGACAAGGGCAAGCTTCCCTCGGCTTCCCAGAAGCAGCCTGGCAATTGCCCCCTCCCTCGCCCCCTCTCCACCCTCCACAGCCCCTGCCACCAAAGCCTTGCTAGGCAGGGCCATTTGCTGGCCTCGAAGAAAGAGTGCCTTTGATTCTTCTTTGGCGCAAGTGCCCGAGCTGTGAGAAGTCAGAGGATAATGATCACACCCGCTCTGCTTTAGCTAAGGAGATTGCTGGAGGTCCAGAGCGGGACACTGGTCCTTTCGAGAGAAACTGAAACTGAACTAGCCATGCCTTTGTGGCGCATGCGGATAGGAATTGGATAGAATCGGAGGGCTTAGAAACATCCTCCAAGGTGGTCAGCTCCATCAGTCCCCCAAAATGAAACAAAGTTATGTTACTGGGCTCCAAAAAGGACTAAAGCCGCTGCTTTTATGCCAGAAAATATGGTGAGACCAGACCACTCATCTAGATCCAATTCCGTGAATTAAACAAAGCCTCCCTTTCCACTCCCAGCTGAGATGTTGAGGAATCAAAGGCTGAAGCCCCAGCCTTATTTCTCTGGCAGTAAAGGAGACACACCTCAGTAAGTCCTGCCAGCTGAGCAAGGGGCTGGGCCCGGGGGAGGTGGCGCCTGCCCAGATTCTTCTCTCAGGGCAAGTGCCGTCTTTGCAACACCAGGCAAATGGAACAAACATTGCCGGAGTGTTTTCATACAGACAAAATACAAAATGGAACAAACTTTGGTTTAATGATAAAGACCCATTGGCTCTCAACAAAGGCAAAATGACAAAAGGCAGAGCATAGACAACACCCAACCTTTGAAATTTATTGATAAATCTAATAAAACTATTGAATCTTGAATAATACTAATGGATCTTAACGACTAAATTGAGGAGATTCCTATCATGTCAACTAACTAAGTAGAAGATTAAACTACCCTAAAAGCTTAAAAAACAGTCTTATTCCTATCTAGTCCTATTGATACCTAACTCTTGCTAGCCCTGGACAACCTGCAGGGTTGTCTAATTTCAAAGTCTTGTCTTCTTGGCGAGAGGCTCTGCTTCCTTCCGAGGCCGATGTCTTCTCCTGTGGTTGTTCCTTTCCTTCACGGTTTCAAACACCCTGCAAGATAGGAAACAAACCATCCATTGCTCACTTTAGTACACACCATGAAACCAAGTGCCGAGATCTCCGTTTGAGTAGGAATTTCTGTCTTTTCGGGCAGTGGCACATTTGTGAATTGATCAGCACCATGAGTCTGATCATTCTACTTTCAATGCCTTGAAATGTCTTCCTCCTTTTGCTGCATCCTCTTTTGAATTTGATCAGCAGCATCAAACCAAGCTTTGATGGATCTATTCCTACTTGTATGAACTGTGTCTTGTTGGGGCACGGCAAGGTTTCATTGTGAAGGCTGGGTTTTACCTAAGCTCTTTGGGTTTGAGGTGGGTGTTAAGCTTGACCACGGCTGCCGGGGGCGATGCTGCAAGTGCCCCCAGCTTCCCCTGCGGTGCCTTTGAAAAGGGTCAGCCGTTTTAGTCCAAAGGCGCAGCTTTGAGCAGAAAGAGGAGGAACTTGCTCACCATTTGCACTGCCCACAGGGAAAGGGGCCTCCCGCCGAGCGGGGCGGCTGGCGCGCTTGGCAGCAGGGACACTCGGCGCTGCGAGCCCTCTTGCGGCTTCTCTTCCCTGTCTCCCCGTTCTCCTTTCTGGGAGGGCTTTTCCTCCTCTTTGCTTTGCCCACACTCTGGAAATCAAAGAGTCCTTATCAATGCTTCCTTCCTCTCACAAAGCTGGAAACCAGAGCATCCAGCACAAAAATCTATCAGCCTAAGCAAATCCTTCCAGACCCTCAAGAGCTGAGAAAACGGCTGCCTTTGCCAATGGGCTGCGGCGGGCTGCCAACCCAGAGCTTGGAGGAAAATACTCCTCTTTTCTACAGGCCAAAGGGGTGGGATAAATACCTGCCTATTTAGAGCTCTACATTTCTTATTTCTACCTTTCTGCCTAACATCTATTTCTCTCTGCTTTTCCTCCACAAATGTCTAGGCAATGGCATTTAAATTCAGTCCAATTAGGGTAGACACATGGTTAGCCATTTTCTAGTACCCAAAATAATCTCCCTCCCTGTCTCTCTCTCTCTCTCTCTCTCTCACATGATGTGAAGCAAATTGCTCTTTGCCTGTAAGGAAAGTTTTAGGGGAGCCACGGCACCGGCAGCTCCTTCTTGGGGAGTATGCTGCGATGCTAGAAAAACTCCCTGAAAATCTGCAGCATATCCACAAAGGCAGCCTGGATTGCTGATGTCAGCAAGCAGTGGGGAATTAAGGGTCTGATTGGAGTCAGCGAGGGTGCCAGCCCTTGAGAAGCCCATCTGTAGAGAGTCAAAGCCCATTTTGGTGGCGCTGCTGCTTCCTTGGGTCAAAGTTAGGCTCCAGAATTGCATACTTCAGGGCAGCAGCACAAGGAAGCCCCGGGCAGCATCTGCTGTGCCTTTCCCAGCGCATGGGACGATGTGATCCTGGCAAAGGGGCGTCTGGCATGGCTCGCCAGCAGCTTTTCTCCCCTTCTGCCAGTTTCTCGACCTTCCTGGCACGTCTCGATTTTCTTGCCCCTCACCTGAGCAAGAGTGCTGGCAAGTTTATGCTCCTTTTTCCAGGAGTAGTAGTACTCCACACACTGTGCCACGGTCTTAGTCTGGATCTGTTGTGAAGAGAAAAAGAAGGAGTCAAAAATGGTGTCGGGTGCACTGGGGAAAAAGTAGAATATGGAGTGAACTAGGAAGGAAAAGCATGAAGTAAATGGAGCAGGGTGTAAAATGAAATCAACATGGGGAAAGAGAGGCATCATGCAATGTCTTAAACCGTGTATTCTGCTAGGTGGTAATACACGCAATGCACAGATCAACAACAAATCCATCTAGCACAGTTCTTCTTTCCCCGCTTCACTCCAGTTATGCCAGCACAGAGCTTTATCTTTGTGAAGGCATGCCAGGCAGAGAATACTAGAAGCTGTCATCAACATCCTGCTAGAGCAGAGTCCTAAAGGAAATGTCACAAAAAGTAGCAGAATAGGAGAAAAAGAAAATCCTGCTAGAATTGTGTGGGAACATAGGACATCTCTCTAGCTGTCCAGAATGGCCAAGACCCTTGCCAGGAGGCTCAGAAGCCCTGGCACGGAGCCCAAAACACCTGTAGTTTTGATTATGACCCATGGAGCAAATTTAGAACCCTATATGAAGATCAGCAAGCCACAACACTTTAGGTAAAGTAATAGTGAAGTTATCACAGAGTGGAAAAGTAGATTTTGGGGTTTCTAGAATGGGAGTTCAGGAGGCAAGATGGAGGGATCTGGGTGAGTCCAGCCTTTCTCCTTCTTCTTCTTGGCCTCCATCTTCTGCTGTGATGTTGGCACTTTTAGATTGGTTTAGAGTAGAAGCTCACTGTCAACATAGGTGATAAGTATTAGAAAGTGATTGTAAACATTATATATGTAGTTTTTAGTATAAAAACATAACACCACCCTGGGGGCAGGCAGTGTGCCTAGAACTGTCCTGCTGGACAGAGCTCAGCAGAGTAAGAGAAAATTTTTTATAGATAAGACGCAATAAACAACCTTGAGACCAAGAACTGAAAAGCTCCGACTCATTCTTCAAGCACTCAAGCTGAGGAAAGAGACTTTTAACATTTCTCAAAGTCACGGTGACCAGCAAAAGATCCTGAAAGAATTGTACAACAGCAGTTGTATGATAACTTAAAGCTGAATTTGTTTATTGGTTGACTTTTAACTAATGTGGTCATTTATGCTGCACTAAGGCAGCAACATTCCCTAAACCAGTATTTGAATGAATATGTTGTTGCAATGGAGCTGACTTTTAAATTTTTATGTATCCAAATGGACACCATTACATTGCCTAATAAACAGAATTTTGAGCAAGAACAATTTTGTTCTAAAATGACAAGGACAAAACATCTTTGTGTTTCAAAGTCGTATGTAATTTACATCACATTTTAAACAAAATTGTTCTTCCACTGGTGCAACCTAAGTAAGCTCACAGAGTTCATCAGTACAATACTCAATCTTCATTCCACGTCAGTTAAAAGTTATTACAACAGAATTAAGATCGTTTCTTCAAACATGCTATGGAATCAATAGTCTACGAATTGCAAATACTGCCTGATTATCTAAGTACTTCCATTTTTAATGCATAATTTAATGTGCATACTATATATATATATAATAGTATTAATAATGATGATTTTATATATATAAATATATATATATTTATATATATATATATATATATATATAAAATCATCATTACTATTACTATTACTATTATTCTCCTCCACTTGTAAGGCCACAGGAAAGGAACAGTAATTTATCCCAACACATATAAGAAATTTGCAGAGAACTAGATTGAAGTCATACCTCTTGGAGTAACCCTCTTTTTACCCTTTGATTTTGATAAAGGCTGGCTGTGCACATGATACAATGAGGAGCTTGCCTCTTCAGAAAGGTGAATTTTCTTCCCTTTTTTACAGTATCATGGTTGCACCTTAAATCTGTGTGGAAGCCTAGGGGCCTACCATTGGAACTTTAACCTCAGGGCAAAGATGACCAAGGTCAAAGAGAGATACTTCTCAGAATGCAATAGTCTCGTCCATGGGCATTTGCAGGCTCATGCTGATGCAGCAGGTTTTGTTGGTATCACCCAGTTCAACTGCCATTTTTTCCTTCTATGTACACACCCTAGAATGTTCTCCCCTCACTTGTCACCTATTGGTCCTGGCTTACTGTGTTGCTCCACGCCTTATTCCTCCCATCTAAAACCCTGTGTCCTCGGCCCCATTTTGTCTCTGTCCCTAGACCCTCTTCAGTGCAATAAACAATGTCTGGAGTTCAACACAAAGACCCGTCTCTTGCCTCATTCGTCAGCAGTTTAAGCAAGCGTGCTCTGGGCTCTGGGAGTGCAGCTCACTCACAGAGGCTAGTTGCAGACATGCCACAACAAATCTGTGTATAACTGCAAATCTCAATCATTTCTTCTTGAGATCTTGCTCCCAGGACACATTTTTCTTTTCCTTTCTGTGGGGAAACTTCTCACACATTTATTGGATGCTGGTTGCTCTGCATGTATGTCTACACTGCTGCCTTTATAACCTTTTGGAAATTATCAGAGCTAGTAGGATTCACCCAGCAGCAGGAGCTGATGCAGCCTGGGAACGTGCTGATTTACAGAGGCTTCTGGCTTCCCAGGTGAAGCCAAGGCAAGCCCTGCTGCTGCTGCTGCTGCTGCTGCTGCTGCTGCTGCTGCTGCTGCTGCTGCTGCTGCTGCTGTGCCAGAAAGCCCCGGCTGAGCAGGGATGGCACCACTGTGCCTTGGGCTGTTTCTCCTTCCAGAGCTGGGCGGTGCTTTTGAGGCAGTAATGACAGCTGGTGGGAGAAGGAAGGGGCCTTTTCCTGCACCAGAACTTATGGATGCACTAGGGCCACCTTCAGGGAGACTGTCGGCCCCCAGCAAGTAAAGCAGAGGGACACAGCTGGAAAACGCTTCCTTTGGAGCCTTCCTGTCTCTTGGAAAAGAAAGGAGACACGTGACAGGAGGAGCAGCAGGGGCCGGTC
Source organism: Molothrus aeneus (assembly GCF_037042795.1). NCBI lineage: Eukaryota > Metazoa > Chordata > Aves > Passeriformes > Icteridae > Molothrus > Molothrus aeneus. The sequence continues at coordinate 1,702,693 of NW_027099079.1, read as the reverse complement.
CCTCCTCCTTGCCTGCAGTGAGGGGCGGCTGCCGCTGGGCGGCGCCATGAAAAGGGAGCGCCCCTGCGCGGGGCGGGCGGGGTGGGGCAGCCGCCAGGGGGCGCCCGGGGCGGGCCGGGGCCCCTCTGTGAGGGAGGAGAGCCTCGGGCAGCTGCGCAGCCACCGACGGGACTGTCCGTCCGCAAGGCACAGCGCCAGGGCAAAGCTTCGCTTCAGCGCACGCTGACCGGCAAGGGAACCTTCCCATGGAGTGCAGGATTTAGCTGTTTTCATTCCCAGTCCTGTGCTGAGCTAGCAGGCCACAAAGCCTCCTCAAGCACAGGTGCCTCCTCTCCAGGCTTCCTGCACTTCCTTTGCTGACAGGGTCCACTCAGGCACCCTGGGAGCAGGCTCAGCTGATGTTACAAAGCAATGCTGTCCAAAAGAAAAAAAGGCAAAAGCCAAACCAGAAGGGAACTATTAGTTCCCAGGCTGAATTCCTCACAGGCGGAGGCAGGATTCCTCTGCTTCCTCAGAAAGATGCAGAAACAGGACACGAGGACACTGTGCCCCTTACCTTCATGTCCAGGACCTTGCTATTGCAGGCCAGCATAGCTCACAACGCTATTCACCCCTTTAGCCAGGTGTCTTCAGCTTGTTGGGGTTTTCCCCTGAGAGCAGCCTGAGAATGCTGCTTGCTCTCCCAAGGCTTTGTTCCTGCCAGGAAACCCCACAGACTCACTTAGCTTCCTTCTTTCTATCACAAGGCCCAGGTGAGCTGCCAAGAGGATGAGCAGTGTAAGCCATTCCTCAGCAAATGCCAATCCCTGTAAGAAATGCTGATTCCAGTGGGATTTCCAAGTGTTGTTCTCAAGAGCACTGAAGTTCAGGGTTTCAGCAAGCAGCTTGGCTCTTGCGGTTTGTTTTGAGGATCCCTGCGGAGTCCTTGGGGGCCCCCTTAGCTTTATGTTGGCTGGTAGCAGGCAGGCAGGCAAGGAGACTCCACAAGGCTTCTGAGTATGATAATTATAGGAGGGTTTATTGGGGGTGCCACCCCAGGAGCAGCATGGTTTCTGAGGGAGAAGAGAGGGAGGGTGAGAAAGGGAGAAATGGGCCAAGAGACAGTCTGGTCTCCCTTGCACATCTTAACAGCGAGATTCAAAGTAGGTGAGGAATAAAACTCGGGTCAGTGGGATTACAGATACATGATACTTCAGGGGAGGGTCACAGGCTTGGACTAAACGGAACATTTTCAAGGGGTGAAACAGCATACCATTTAACTAAAATGAAACAGCACAGTCTGTCTCCACTGTGCTGGCAGAAAGCACTTTTGCTAAGACATAGGATGTAGAAAGTAGAGGAAAAAATTGGTTGGAAACTCTTGGGGTGGGGGGCAGGCTGCTAGAGCTTTCTGTTGCTTTCCTTAGAGGAAATAGGGGCGTTTTGTGAATGGTGGGCAGAAAACGGTATGCAGGCACTGGGGACTGATTTGTAAGCAGTGCATGTTTGAAACTATTCCCTGATGTCTAGCCTGGAGGAAATGGAGGTGACCCAGCAACATTTTAAAGATTGGGGATTATGACACCAGTGAGGCGCAAATGTGGTGTCTGTGGATCCAAAGGGGTTCCTCATCTAATCAGACATTTCTTGAGAATTGTCCTGACTTTCAGTCTGACACACAGAGGGAATCTGCATCAGGACAATATGCAGCCTCCCACACGTCACATGTGGTGCCTGACCAGCTGCTCTCTCCGCTACACTTGCTGGGCTCATGCCAGTGGTGGTCCTGGGGCTGGGAAACACCTGGACTTGTGTAGAGCCCATCCAAAATGCTACCATGGCTGCAAAAGCAGGCAAAGAGCAAAAGCCCAGATCTTTCTCCATTCTTTTTAGTTTTTAACTAAGAAAGAAAATCACAAGTGGTTTTCCAGGCACTTGCTGCTAATGATGAAGCAATTATTTTTAGGAGGGAGACAAAAACTGGTTTCAAAGGCAGAGGAGAGGAGGGGGAAGGAAGCTTCCGAACTTTGGAAAGCTTGTGGTGGCTCTGTTTTCCTCAGGTGTGCCCACCAGCTGGACCACCCATTTGGTCTCTGCCTCATAACTCCCTTTTAAGTGGGACTTGCCCATTTTGTCACACTGGTTTCCTCCTCCCATCAGCTTCTACATTGTCCTACACTGGGATTTTACGTTCTTTTCCTTCTTCCTGTGTGTCCATTAGAGTCATATCCCTGTGACTGCCAGATGCCTACTGCAGGGAAGCTGCCAGAAGTGAGGCACAGGCCCCAAAGGCTTCTTTGAGGTGCCGTCATTGTGCAGCAGCAGTGTGCTGCGTCTGCAGCAGGTTGGTTACTTGGCTTTTTCTCCCCACTCAGGTGTCATTCTTCCTTCAGCAAGGCCTACAATTTGCTGGTTGATGTTAGCCATGCAGCAAACGGGCAGGAATGACAGGCATTCCAATGGAGGGAACTTTCCGGGATACGAGCAAAGCACAATTTCATCCACAGAATTTAAGCAATTCTTCTTGGTTTTAGTCAGAAGTGCTGCTGGGCAGAAGGGCACGTGGCCTTTGGTTTCCTCACATCCTGGCTCTTTCTCTGAGTCCAGCTTGGTACACAAGGTGTATGGGCTTGGTGCCTGTTTTGTGTTACTCTTGGATCGTTTCAGCTGTGGGTTACGGACTGCAAGGGGGTTTTGTGCTGCTTTGGGGCAGAGGAGAACTTTCTGGGCTATTCTTTTGCGTTAGCTGTAGAGAAGGTTTGGTTGCTATGCATGGATTCACCGACCAACCCACAGCAGCTGCTATTGTGATGTCAGCAGAGGGCTGCCACGTCACAGCCTTGTCAGCAGGAGGTTGTTCTGCTGCCTGCAAGGCCTCAGCGTCCAGAGCAGCTCTTGGCACGCTCGGTGCAGGAGGATCACCTCGACTGAGCTGTTCTCAGCTTACAGCGGGTGTTCTTCTGCTTCTGTATTTTCTTGCACAGTCCGTGGACTCGTGCAAGTGTCCTGTTTTTCCCTTTTTCCCTTGCACGGTCTCAAAACCTGTGCAAGTAGGGTTTTGTTTCCATTTTTGTTTCCCGGCCTACGGACTCGAGCAGCACTGCTCAAGCGATGGAGCGAGTCCGTAGAGCATTCAGCAGTGCCTTTTCATTGGCGGCTTCTCGGAAAGCTTTTCGTCGTTTGACTGGTAAATAGAAGATTTTTTCCTTGGGGCAGCGTGTTGGAAAAACAAGGGCATCAAGATGCCATAGGCTTGGTAAAGTTCCTGTCAACAGCTTCAGCTGAAAAGGGGTGTCTCTGGCCCAGCAGGGTGTAGGAACTTCCAAAATGCAGACTGGGAGAGCTTTGCAGGCATCCTTCTAAAAACTGTGCACTTCTCTGCAGAACTGAGGAAGAGCATCTTTTTTCTGCATTCCCTCCTTAAAGGATGTGCCTGTCTAACTGGGCCCCTCTGTGTGCTACAAGAGCCACTGGCTTTGCGCTGAAGGGCAAAGTGCCGAGCAGTTTGTGTGTGCTCCTGAAGCCCGGAGCTGGGCCTGTGCTGTGTCCCAACAGCGCTGCAAGTGCTAAGAGGGGTTTGCTGGAAGCTTTTGTGGGCAATTGTTTACAGCAACCACGTGGGACATCCTGCATGCAATGTACAAAAAGAAAAAGCAAGTCCAGGAAAGAGAGGAGAAAAAAGCTGCTTTAGCTGTAGGCTGGACAATGAGCTCCCATGCAGGCACTGACTGCTAAGGAACAATTTGCATCTTCACGACCAAGTTCCTAGTTCCTTAGTGGCAAAGCCGAGCCAAAGGTAGACACAGCCTAGGGTACTGGTTTGCAGTCCTGCTTGCTGCGCTAAAGAAGTGTTGCTCCGGGAGGGATGTTGTGAAAGGAAAATGCTCTCTGCTTGGGTGGACTTGTTCTGTGGGATTCCTCAGCACAAACAGTTTTCTAAGAGTGCCTGGTTCATTTTCCCTTGCCCCCGGCAGGTTGCATCAGGCGTGGAAGGAGTGAACGGCAGGGTTCGGTGAGTGGGAAGGGCACCCTTGAAATTCCTGCTGTCTGAGGATTGTGGAGAAAGCTGTGGGCTTGGCCTGGCAGGCCGAAGGAAAGTCCACATCAAAGTCTGCATGAACATGACCAGAAGGATTCCATCAGTTTCCTCCTTTTCCACTGAAGAGCTTTGAACTAATGAAAGTCAAGCTTTGCAGACAGGAGGCTGCATGCTAATTATAGCCTAGCTAAAGTAGCTCCTTCAGAAGCATGTGCAATCCTGTCTAAACATTCGTCTCATTAGCCCACTTGAATTGAGTTTTAATGAGTGAGCATCCCACTTTTATCCAAATTCATGACTTCTCTTCAGGACATCTGGGGATAGAGCTCAGGAGAAGTCAGGTTCCAAATGACAGGCTCCTCCCTGTCCCTCATGCTGCTGCCTGTCTGCAGAGCAGCACCGCAGCAGCAGAACCTGCTCTGGCTCGCTCTCTTCCTCCAGAGGCTAAAGGGGAGGCAAAGGACAACAAAGGTGTTGTCAGTCCAGGGCCTGAGCATACTGCAGCAATCAGTGGCAGCTTTGGTTGGTTCAGTGCAAAGCTTTGGTGCAGTGCAGGGCTGCAAGTTTCTGAGCAGGCAGCACTTGCCTGAGGATGCTGTGGGCTGGAGTCCTGCCATGACCTAGCTCTTCAGCCCAGCCACGGACCACCCACGCGAAATGGCATCTGAACTTTCACATGCAGGCATCATTGTCCTGGCATTCTCACAGGGACTGTGAACTTCCCTTGGTGTCAGATATGCGGTAGCATGATGTCCTTTAGGGCCACTGCTGTGAAAGGCAGCCCCTTTGTGCCCAGAGTCTGTGCAGGCTCCCTGCTGTCAGCAGAGAGAGAGGTCCCAAGGCACAGTTCACAGCCTTGTGGGGTGTGGAGGAGCCACTGTTGCCTGCAGGGACCTACCCCTCTCCACGCCCTAGCTAGGTAGCTACAGGCACTGCTTCGACTGCACCCTTAACTTGGACGTGACCCACGTTTGTTGAGAAGACTCCTGAGCAGCTCTGCGTGGCAGAGACAAGGTCTGTCTGTGAAGGGCTGGAATGCAGTTCCTATTGGCTGCTCTCTAAGGCCTGAAATCCTGAGGGGAAGCCACTTGAGCAGAGCAGAGCAGGGGAATGTTCCCTGCTTCTACTCAGACACTTCCAGAGCAACTCAAGGGTTACTTGGGACATAAACACCACAGAAATACCACATGAGCAGCCCCACACATGAGCTTTTGCCTTCAGGTGAGCTGTGTCACTGCTTGCTGCTTCTGCCAGCTCTCAGGAGCCAACTTGCCTGCTCCTTATTGCTTGTTTGTGCTTTTTCCCTGCCCATTCCTTGCAGGCCCCGCTAGGAGAGGTTCTTGCCAGTCAGGACTCCTCGGCCCAGGCAGGAAAGGCGGAGCGGCAGGAGAGCACGGATGCGGTGCGCGGCATCCAGGAATTCAGGTGTGTGTGTTAAGCTTTTTCGCTTTCTCTCAGCAAGGGTGGGCATTGCTGGGCTTTAGGAAGCCAAGTGTCAAAGAACAAATTTGGCTTTCTCATCCTTTGACTTGCTCAGCACAGACAGGGGAAGGCAGCCCAGGGCAGGTCTGGCTGCTGACCCAGCTAGAGCAGAGCTGCCTGCTGGGACTCACTTCTTAAACCTTGACAAAAAGCATTCTGAACTAGACCAGAGTAAAAAGCAAGGGAGGTTCAGGCTGGCCTTAAGGACAGCAAAGCATTGAACTGCAAAGGCAGTCATGCAGCAGAACAAGCGCCTCAGAGAGCTTGTGCAGATTCCACCCCTGGAAATTCAAAAGTCCCAGATGGACAGAGCCTTTAGCAGCCTGTCCAGGTGCTAACCCCAAGTGCTTGGAACTGAAGACTGGGCTAGATGCTTCCTAGGGTCTCTGCCAGCCTAAACCATCCTTTGATAATTGGATTGGGAAATCATACCCTCCTCCTCCCCAAGTTATAGCTTGCAGGCTCTTTCCTTATTTCACTAGTGAGAGCAATAGGAATGGTGGGAGTATTCATCTGGACTTCCCAAGCCAAAGAAAAGCTTTTGCAAGTCTGGTATCCACTGTAATGAGAAAGGAGCAGGCAGGAAGCTCTGTAATCAGCAGGCAGGAAGCTGTTATACTGAGAGTACCTGAGCTTTCTGGAAATGTTCTGTGGCTTCTGGAAGCTAGTTTGACTTCCTCAGTGGTGACTCTTTGACCAGCACGAACGACAGAGATGCTGGTCTAGGAAGGGAATTGCAGCATTCTCTGGAGGTGGAAGTAGAGGGCTGTTGGAAGCCCCTGAGACTGCCTTACGTGGGACATGGTATGTAGTCCTGCTCTTGCAAGGAGACCGTGTTGCAATTAAAGGCTTGTTTGTCTGTTTGCTTGTCGTAGATGGAAGGAGTTGGCTGCATTTGAGAGACAGTGCCACTCCTCACTAGAGACGGTGTCTGAAGTGGTGGCACAGACAGAGGAGGAATGGCAGCCTCAAAGGGATCTGCTGAAGGAAGCCGTTCCTCTGGTAGTGCCAAAGGTACGCTCCCCTTGTTCCTAGGCAGCACTTGTGGGAGAGGGATTTGTCCTGGCAAGACCCCCCCGAATGCTGCTTCTGGCAGCAAGCTGAGACAGAGACTGTGCTGTTGTTGTTGTTGTTCCTCTTGAAAAATGGTGCCCCCCCACTTCCAGGTTTGCCGCCCACAGCGGCCAGCCCGCAGGGGTCTGGAGAAGCTGCTCCAGGAGTTCTCTCGCCAAGGGCACACACTGTCCCAGGTGTGCAGAGACAAGGCGGTGCTGGCGCAAGAGAATGCTGCCCTGGAAGCCCGACTGGCAGCCACAGAGCGGGACCTACGAGGCCTTTCAGAGCAGCTGGCAGAGGCCAGGTAAGGGCAGGGAGGAGACCCTGGGTGGGACATTATTGAAGGTCTGTAATTACAAAGGTGCTGGGCATGATGTCAGGATTTACAGCCTGCTGTGTGCTCTCCCGATGGTTCTCACACAGAGTATAAAAGAGACACAAGCAAAGAGAAAAGGATACTGTCATCCGAATGTTTTTTTTTTCTGCCAGCTCAAGCACTCAAAGCACTTTTTGGGCACCTGCTTGGGACCCCTTGCACAGTCCTACACTTTGCACGAGAGCAAAGCAAGCCAACTTGGCAATGAATTGAATAGCAGGGAAACTGAGCAGATGTTTGCAGAAAACGGAAGTTTCCCTCCGGTTTTGCTTTCTCCTTGGGTGCAGCTGATAGTCGATTTTTCCACGACAAGCAGTTTGCCATGGGATTTTTGAAATTCAAGGCTCTTCCATGTGATTGTTGTGAGGAGGGTGCTGACGCTTCAGGTGAAGCTGGAGGGTCATGCTGAAAATCTTGAGAGCCTTCAGAGCTCACTCTTGTGAAGTATAGTGCCGGAGCAACATCGGCTTACAAACAGCAGCAGCAGCAGCAGCAGAAGGGAAAGGCCTTGTGACTTCTTGACATTGTCTGGGCATTCTTGATGAGCGCTGATTCTTGCCCACTTGTCCGCCCACCTGTGTAACCTGTCAAGGTCCCTTTGGCTGCTGCTTCTTCCTTTTTAAAGAGTGCCAAGATATTTGGGCACTGCTGGCTTAGTTAGCCAAAAATAAAGGTAGCGAGTGGTCTTGTTCATCAAATTCCAGTCATTTAAATGGCAGGAAACGGTCCCTACCCTGAGATAGTTCTTGTTCAGATAAAAACCTAGTTCTGCTTCCCTACTCATGCTGCTGAAAGCTGGAGGCTTCACTATATCGTTTGGTGAATTCCCTTAGTCCCTTTGACTCAGAGAGTGCCTGGCAAACAAAGTACCGATCCGTACACAATGAATGGCATGAAACATTGACGAGTCAGCCAGGAGAGCACTGTTCTGTCCCCCTGCAGAGTGACTTGGAAGTGCTGATGTGCTCAGGGCTGTGAGCAGAGGCTGGGCTTTTGCTCCTTTGCAGATACATGGTGGGCACAGCCACGTGTCAGGCAACAGCAATTTGAGCTTTGGCTGCTGAGATCAAGCTCAGCTGGGCTAGGTCATGAGGGAAGGCTGCCCAGTCACCTGGAGGGGCCTGCTTTACTATGTGAAGTGGTAAAATAGTCCTGCTGTCTCTGAGTTTCCATGCAAGGCATTTTCCATACTAAGGTGTAGGGATCTTAAGGCACAGGTTACTGGAGAAACTATCCCTGTGTGCCAGGAACAATTGCTCTTCATCTTCACACCTTGTAGGTCAGAGAAGGAGAGCCTGCAAAGCAGCCTGCTGGAGGCTCAGCAGCACATATCGGAGCTGGAGATGGCCAGGAGCCGTGTGCAAGCCCAAGTGCGCACAGCCACGCAGGCCCAGGAGGCCATGCTCGGTGAGAGCCTCGTGCGCTTTGTTTCTGCTGATGGCCGGGCCTAGTGCAGTTGCTCCCAAGCCAGCTCAGTCCGCAAGGCTCCTGAGGAGTGAAGGAGCTGAGGGCAGGTCCCTCCTTGCCTGAAACTGAAAGGGCTTCACTTCAGCACATTCCTCTGCTTGTGGAGTCTCTGACTCTTGCCATGTGTCATGTTTGCAGAGGATGTGAGGGGCCTTCGTCGTGAGCTGCTGGCTCTAAGATCTCTCAGCCAGCAGCAAAGTGAACGCATGGCTCAACAGCTCTGCTGGGCAGAGGAGCAGTGCGGGAAGGCTCTAAGACTCTGGCAATCTGCTCAGCAAGTGGAAGAAAAAAAGCTCCTGCAAAAACTGGTAAGAAACAATACACACCTGAAGATTTCAGGCAACTTTGGAGGGCTGGCTTAGCAGAAGAGCAGCCTGAGTATGTGACATGGCGGCAAGCATCTGCTGTGGGCTATACCTTGCTGAGCCAGGCAGCAGGGGGCTTCAAGGGCTCATAGTCCAAGGTCTGTGAAGAGCCAGAGGATAATGCTGGGATAGTATATGCAGCCACAGGTTCAGGATGGGCATAACCTGGAGGCTGGTGGACCCACCACCCAAAGCATGGCAGCGAAGGGGCAGGATCTTCCCCACAGCCTCGTGCCATGCAGCAGACGGCTGCTGAGCTTGCTGCCAACTGCAGTGCCAGCAACTGGGTTCCTTGCTTTCTGTCCTTCCATGGTGGATGGACAGTTGTCTTCCCTTTGAGCCTGAAGCAGATGCAACAGGCCCCATGTTGCTGGTGTTTCAGCTGGTGGCCTGCCTAGTGACTGGGTCATCGAGGTGCTGGCCTCATCCTCTTCCTGCAGTCCATCTGCAGCTCTTCCTTGATCAAAGGGCAGAGGGACTTTGAGAACAGAGCCTCTGAGAAGAGGCAGAAATCCTGAGGAGAGAAGGGCCAGACAACAGGAAGCCAACAGAGCAGGGAAGAAAGGTGGCATCTCCTTCCTTCCACCTGCTGACACTCCCTCTAACTTTTGGGTTAGAACAGCATTGCTGGAGGGCACAAAGTCACTTCTAATGTGCACTTTTCAAGTGGGGAGGGGGGGGGTTGTTGGAGGGTTGAAGCTTCCATTTTTTTCTTTGGAGATCATTGCAGGGACTTCATCTGGAACTGTCTCTCCCCCTCATCAGGAGAGACAACTGGAACAACAGCATTTGGAGGCACTGGAGCAGCTGAAGGAACGGGCAAACTTCCTGGCTGAGGTACAGAGAGAGCAGGAGAAATGAAGCAGGAAATTGCCATCATGCAAGCTGAACAAGAAAAGATACCAAGCAGAGCCAGTCAAGAGGCACAGATTGTGGAAAGAGAGCTTGTGCGCTGTTTTGGACTCCTCTGCTCTCCCTATGGGCGCTGCTTCTTTGGACACTGTCTGTCTGGATGGGATTGTCTCTTAGCTGACCCTTCATGAAAATGAGAATGAGAACAAAATGCTTTTGGAAAGCGTGAGCACATTAGTCTTGCTTGCCGCACAAGCGGTGGGTGGGAAGTTTAAAGCTGTCTTCATTTGTGTGCAGGTCCTGCAGGAAGAGCAGCGTCAGAAGGCTGCTGTCCTAGACAGGGTGTACTGGCTGCAGAGAGAGCTAGACCAAAGGGAGCAGCTGAGGCAGGTGCTGAAGGAGGAGTGGGAGAATGGGCAGGTGAGCCTGACTAGCCAGCTAGCAGAGGGAAGGGCAGTGATGGGGCATGAACTGGACATCTCAGGCAAGGGGAGGCAAGGACTACTGCAGGCACTGGGAGCACAGAGCCTGGCAGGTTCCAGCACTGAGCACCAGGAAGAAGAGCTAGGATGGAAGGGTTAGAGCTGGGTAGAGAAGCAGAAGCAAGTGCCTGAATAGAAGTGCTTTTGAGACTGGAAAAGAGGAAACCTGAGCATGATGGCAGGTGCCAGTAAGATTTCTCCTGATGGAATATCAAGGACAAGCTGCAGGCAGAACTGCAGGAAGCTCAGAGGAAGATGAAGGCAATGGAGAAGAGGCACCAAGAAGAAATGCAAAGGATGCACAAGGTCCTGCTGCAGTACAGGCTGGCTGACCAAAAGCAGGTGAGTGAAAGAGCAGGAGGCAGTGCACTCATGCAACAAGTGGTCTCTGCCCTTGTTGCCTTTCCCCTGCAGAGCAGCAGGTGGATGGGGAAATGTCTCTGAGCGCCATGCTCTGTGGTCTCCATGGCAGCTGGTCAGAAGGACACTTACTGGGCCACTGAATCTCAGTTGCTGCCCTGGGCAGCAGGGCTGGTGCCTTGGCCGGTGGGCCAGCAATCCTGTGCATGTATTTCTGCTGGCCTCTTAGAGCTTGCTTTGTTTTTTGAGGGGTTTGTTCAGGTGAGCATGGTGACCCACACAGATTCTGAACAAGTTGTCCCTGTCCATGGTGAATGCAGTCCGCAGAACGGGGTGAAATGTACAGTTGTTCTTTCCCTGTCACAGTCTCTCCTATGGCTGGCTGTGACAAGCTGTAGTCTCTGACTGCTCTTTGGGTTTGACTTGAGGAGGAAGAGTTGACAGCTCAGCTTGCAGCCTAACACCAGTGTTGTTCCTAAGGGCTTGCCTTTGAAATGCTGTGTCTGGGCCATCGCTGCCAGGCGCCCTTCTGACACAAACAAATTTCTTGTCCCAGAGGGACGCAGGATCTGCCGTCAAAGCTGCCGCAGCAGCAGCATCCTCTGAAGAAGCCTCCTGTCCGCAGCCTGAAAACCAGAGCATGAGCAGTTCGCCCCGCTCGAGCCAGGAGAGAGAGAAGCACTTCCTGAAGCTGCTGAGTACGTCCTGGCGATTTCTTGTGCAATCCAGCAGTGTATTATAGTGTGTGTGCCTCAGCATGAGCTGTAGCACGTTCCTCCTCACTCTGGTGTCAGACAGACATTTGCACTCCCTACAGAAGCCAGTGTTGTGCTTGGGGGCAGCCAGGGAGCACTCGGGGCGTTCCTTTTGCCTTTGAGGCAAAAGGTGGGAGTGGGTGGGCTTTGCCTGAGCTTCCCTGTGCAGTAAAGACAAAAGCTGGGATTGTGTCCCAAGCAGCAGTAGGCTGCAGCCTAGCCAATGACTCAGTGAAGGTGTGTGTGCTAGTCCAGCCAAACTGATGAGAACACTTGGCTTCCTAGATTCCCTTTAGACTCCTGACTGGTAACCAGTCATTGGAGACAAAATACTTCAGAGAAATTGCTTGGCTGTGCAGCTGGTTTAATGCTGGTGTTGTTTATATGACTGTTGGTACTTCTGTTATTCCTTCTGTGGTTTGGTTTGATAAGAATTCTACATTTTGGTTAGCCTGACCTCCTTGAAGAGAACATCAGGTGACAGCACAAGTAAGAGTGGAAGATGTCTTTTCAGTACCCCCTACAAGTTAAAAAGTTACATTCTTAGAACAATCTCAAGGTATCAGAGAGGAAGAACTGTTTTCAAAGTGCCCCTAAAGAAGAAAACCAGGACGCTTTTCTTACAATCCCTACTTGGTATTTTAGTTGTGTCCTTAGGAAGATGCATCCAAGAGACACATCTATGTGGCATGGTCAGATAAAACTGCCCTGCAAGCAATTCTCAGGAGGAAGCCTGCAGCTCCTCTGCTGCATGTTCCTCCAGTAGCAGGCACTTTGTCACTGCTAATGCCCAGCTGGTAAATATTCTTGGAACACTGAGCATTGGCTCAGTGTTCCAATCCCTGCACAGAGTCCTGCACTCTAGGAAAGCACACCAAGGCTTAGTGACTCTGCACTACAACTGAGTTGCTTCTTACAACTAGTAAGAGCTGCCAGTGCAGTGCTGTCAGAGAATAACCGGTCAGGTACAGAACAGAGCCCAGTTTACTCAGTGTCTGCCATCAGCTGCTGGGACAAAAGAGGGGTTGGATCGACTCCCAGGGGTCTGAATTCAAAGACAACCATGTTCTGGCTTGAGTTGGTCAGCTGTAGCAGCGGGCGGGGGGGGCGGTTTAGATGCTGGTTGCTGCTACCTATTTCCCAATAAGCATCTCCTGGAGAAAAGCCACTTGGGTAAACATTCAGGCAGGCAGTCAAGTCCACACACACCACACTCACCACAGCAAGCTCAGTGCACAGAGGCAGAGAGGCCTTTTATAAGGTCAGTTTCAGCGAGGTTTATTTGAGCACGCCCGAGGGGAACCAGAAGACAAAAGATAAGCCATGTCCTCTGCACAAGGTTTAAGTAGGGGCGGGTACGAGGGCGGTAGCAAGGGGGAGGGCAAAGGGAATGGGCTCTCAGGAAGAAGGGGCCGTCCACCAGGGGTATCACAACCATTGAGGAAACAGGGGAAGGAGAAACCAGGGAAAGTTGGGACCTATGGGGAAAGGAAGTGGGATGTATCGGTGTTATGCAAGAGTCCATGAGGAAGACTTTTCTGTCTGCCCAGGTAGGGTGGAACTCTATTGTAAGTATTCCTCCCTTCATGGGAGGGCTCTGGGGATTTCCCTGAGGGACAAGCAATCAGAGGATTCCACAGTCAACAGCTTGTAACACAGCTGGCTGGGGCTCTGGCTTCTTCACAGTGGCTGTCAGTGGCCATTCGTGGGCTTTGCCCAGCTTTTTGTCATACCTGCCCTGCCACTGACAGTGGTGTGACTGCAGAGGCTGCAGCCTTCCTTAGCTGTGAGGTTTCAGCTGCCTTCACCTGGACTCGTGAGAGGATCAGCATCTCATTTGTGCAGGCGTCTGTGTCACGGCAGCGCCTGAGGAGCGGCGCTCTCCTTGTGGCCCGTCTGGGCTGTGCCCTGTGGGAAGATGGGACCCGTGGGTGGTGTCCAAGGGGCCGAGTGCAGTGCTAGTGACAGCTGCTGCTAGTGACTGCTTCTGCTGCTAGTGACTGCTTCTGCTGCTAGTGACTGCTTCAGCCCAGGCTGAAGACAAGGCCTTGTAGCTCTTCACTACATGGGGAACGGGCAAAGTGGTCTTCAGAACTTAGCCTGCTCATAAATGAAAAGGGTTCTATTTCTTACAGCCATTGTTCTTGGATGTAGCACAGCATGAGCTGCTGTTCTCTAAAAATGTCAAGGCATTCTTTAGGCAAACTGCTGAGAAGTAGAGAAAATCCCCTCCTCTCCTGGAATTCACTTTGCAATATTCTTTCTGATCCGAAAACAAGAGGATGTTGATAAAAATTCATCCCAGGTGTTAGGGTGCATTTAATCCTTGGAAGTATGAAACCTTTTGTTGAATCTCACAAGAGAGTGTTTCTTGCCAAGAAAATGAAGGGTCCAGAGTTTTCAGCCCTCCTTCCCATTTGTCATCCCATAGATGACCACCACTTGCCTTGGTGTCCATTCTTTTCTGGTCTCTGTCTGTTCTGATGGTTTTTCCATGGGCTTAGTTTCCCTTCAAGGCAACCCTCCAAAGGAGTGTGGGAGAATCAGACTCTGTGCAGGCCAGAGCTGCCTGTCTTGCTGGGGCTGCTGTTGTTGTTGTTGTTCTTGTTGATGTTACTGTTAGCCAAGCGACCAGAAATTGCTCAGAGCCTCAGAGAGTGGAGCTGGGCTTCAGCTGTCCTGGAAGTCAGGATCTCTGTTTTGAAGTTTGCTTCTTGCAATTTGTTTCTTTCAGGGCATGTTGTGAGTGTGGGAGGTCCGGAAAAGAAGTACACGGGATGGAGACGTATTGGCAGTGGGTGAGTGCAGCCAGGCTTACTTCTACAGAGCCATGGGCCAGGAAGTTTGGTGGTGCAATATCCCATGGAAAGTCAGGCAAGCTGCAAGCATCTTCAGACCCTGGCTTTAGATTGTCCCTGTCTCAGTGCTGAGGCAGTACAAGGCTTCATCAAAGATTATGAATCTTTGGATGCTGACAGTGTCTTGGCTGCCTCAAGGAGCAGGACCTGGAAGCCCTCCTGTCCCTCCAAGATGTGCCACCAGATTGCCTGTTTTCCCATGAGACATGGTTTTGTATGATTCCAAGTAATATGGCCACACTCATGAAAGAAGAAAAACCTGAGAGAGCCGTTTCCCACCTGATAGCTGTCAGATAACAGCTCTCAGTAGCATTTCTTAGTCGTATTTTGCTGGATATTCAGTGGTCAGGAAAATAAGCAAGGCCGTGTGGTGTTGCCTGAGTTTGGCAGGTAGGATCACAAGAGAGGAGCGAGAAGGCCTGGCAGGACTGTGTGTTTCATTGGCTGGGCAGGCGTGCCACAGGCACAGACACGAGAAGGAAAAGGCAAAGAACAGCCCTGCATGCATAATCTAGTGTGTACGTTTGAGATTTGTAGCGGCCCATTTTTTTCCTGTTGGACCCAGCTTTTCTCTGGGACACTCTGCATGGCAGAGGGCTGCTGGGCTGCTGGGCCATTGGCTGAAGAGCAGACAAAGCCCAGTGTTTTAGAGGCACTGCAGGCAGCAGAGAGCTTCTGCCTGGGCTGCCTTTTGCTTCTGAGCACTGAACAACTTCTCTGGTTTTTTGCCTCTGCTCTGTTTCTAGGGGTTTTGGAAGTGTTTATAAGGCCTTCAACGCTGCCACAGGACAAGCGGTAAGTGCCCACGCGGATTTTGCAGCTCTTGAGTGCTTTCCCTTGGGATGTGATCTGTGGCCAGAGCTTTGGGCCGCCTATCTTTGCTGCAAAGGCTGTCCCGCAGAAGCAGCCTGTCTAGAGGCGGGCTGCAAAATGCATTTTGGACAGACTTTGTCCTTCCTACCCACCTGAATGAATGCAAGGATGGCAGTGGTGTCCTTCAGAGAAGGACATCCTAGCTTGGACTTACTGGATGAATCTGCATAGATTAGCTGATGGCAAGAGCATTCATTCCGGCCCAATTCCTCTTAAGGTTCAGACAGATATTTTGTTTTCCATCATGTGGTTTAGTTGGAAAATATCATGCAAGACCTAAAGAAGGAGAGATCTTGTGTGGAGCACAGTTTTGCCTTTCAGTCCTAGGGAACCTAGTTCACATACACGCACACACACAGAGATCAATATGAAGGAGTTGTTGAAGAGCCTTAAATAGTACAACCTTGTGTTGATCCTGTGTAGGTGACATTCCACTAGAGAGATGCTGTCTGTACCACACAGACATGGCAGTGTCTTGGAGAGTCCTGCTGCTCTTTGGGGCTAAAAGTTCAGAGTCCTGAATTCAGCTTTTTGGCTCTCAGCACATACATTCCATCTTCCTTAATAGTAAGGAATTAGATAACGAAGTTCCTTATCCACCTGCAGTGCTGGGCTCAGGAACTGCACTTGGAGGGAGGGGAGGTCTAGGAGGCGTCCAAAAGGCCTAAGCACTTAGGTGCTTTTAACCTGGGGCGCATCCACAGTGTACCACAGAAAGGGCTATTAATTTATAAACCCACTAAATAATTACAAGTCTAAGCCATGTGCAAGATTGTTCTTCGGAGTTGCAAGACCCAAACTGAAGAAGTTAGGATGTGCTAGGATTGTAACTTTACTTTGAGTCGCTTTGGAGTTCTTTTTTGGACAGCGTTTTCCCTGTCACATATGTGTGTGTTTACTCTGGCACACAATGGAAATGGCAGCCGTCTCTGAAAGGCTGGTCAAAGCCCCTAGAAATGCTAACGTATTGCCAGTGATTTCAATTTGTCTTCACAGGAGCAAAATTATTTTTGGCTTCAAAACATGTGTAAGTGATAATAGTAGTGCTAAACAAAGTCTATTTGAGAAGTCTGTGGGTGCAGAGAGTGCTGTTAGCACTTTGTGGTTGATGGTTTAGAGTCCCTTTTGACCGAGGTGACAAGGCACCCAGGCCCGTGAGTTCACAGAGAAAGAGGCTCTGGTGATGTCTGTCCCTCACTGCTTTCAACATCATCGTAGGTGGCCGTAAAGCAACTTAATCTCCAGCACCAGGGTTGTGAGGAAGTGGTAAAGGAAATCCTGGTCATGCGGGAACTTAGGAACCCCAACATTGTCACCTACTTTGAAAGGTAAGTAGTTCTGACAGAAAATGGATCTTTCAATTAACATCAATCCACTCCTGGATGAGGCATGGCAGGAGATTGCATTTTGTCCCCATCAGTGGTTCGTGGCATAAACAGCTTGAAGATTGATCTCAGAAACCTGGCTCTCTTACTAAGCCAGCAGCCTGTATGTTCACTGGCTGCACGTTTTGCTGGTTTGGGGCGTGGTTCTTTCCAAGGGTTGGAGGAGAAGTGCTGAGAAAGCATCCCAGAGATGATTTCCCTTGCACCATTCCCACTATTTTTCATTGCCTTGCATGCCAAAAGACTAGGCTAGGAGGCACATAATTTGCCAGGTTTGAAATTGTTTTTCCTGTTTGTACTTTCCTTTCTGCAAAGTTTCCCAAAGGGTGTTGGCAGTGCTGGACACCCACATGCCCTGAGTGAAAGCTGTGAAAACTGTGTCTCCTTGCTGCTGGAGTTAATGGTGCAGTTTGTGTATGAAGATGATGAAGCAGCTGCTGGGATGCGTCTGCTTCCAGATTGATCTTTGCCCTCACCAAACTGCCTTTTTCCCCTTCTTGCCACCTAAGCCATCTCGTTTTCCACGGGTGTGCCTTCCTCATTGAGGCAGCACAGATGACGGGGCACTGGATAGCCTGGGTGGAGTGTGTCTTCATTTGATTCCACCTTCATTTCCCAGTGACCTGGAAACAAAACTCAGCTGCAGTCTTTTCTTCCATACGGCAATTTAGCTGTGCACATTCAGCTCCACGCTGTTGCTTTCATCTTGCAGCTACCTTGTCAATGAGGCTGTCCTGCTGGTGTTGGAATATATGGATGGAGGCTCCTTAGCTGATGTAGTCAGCCTAAGAAGGATGGCTGTAGGACACATGGCAACAGTGTGTCGGGAGGTAAGGGGTCCTGCTTGTGCTTGGGATGGCTTGGACGGGCTCGTAGTTCGAAAGAGATGCTAAGTGAGCGATTCCATGTTCAGAGCATTCTTTCTGTGTTGCTCTCATGCTTCAGAGAAGAAGGGGCATCTGCACTGAACTGCCTGCCAGTGTCCCTGCCCTTACTGTAGTCTGTTCTTTACTCTGAGTTACCGTTGTTGAACTCCCTGTCTCTTTTTCATTTTTATTTTCTGTTCTGCCCTTTTCCTCTCCAAGCCTTTGCCCCAAACCTTTCTGCATTGCCTTCTTTGCCCGTAAGTGCAAAGGTGCTGGTGTGCGAGTTTTCAACCAGCGGCAAAGCCAAAGAGAGACTCACCTGTCACAGGTCTCCGCTTCAAAGGATGGCATAGCACCTAGCATGGTGCTTGCCGCTGAAAACTGACCAATGAGCTGCTTCCAGGTTCTGTCGAGGCAGACGTATAACCCTTGTCCTGCAGTCTCCCACCTGTCAGTGATCCCCTTGGTACCCAAGGCAGGGACTTTTTCTCTTTTGGCAAACCCTTCTTTGTCCTCCAGACAGGGAGAGAGCATCCGCTGCAGCAGTGGTCATTCTGACTGCCTTTGCAGGGGACAGTCTCCAGCAACGACTGACATTTCCCCGTCAATAGCTAATATGCCTCCTTTGGAAAGATCCTGCTCTCCGAGTCTTGCAGCAGCAAGCTCTTCCTCTTTCCTGCACTCGCTGCTCCTTTGAGATCTGTGAACCTTCAGGAGCAGCCTCCATTTGCGTCTGATGCAATCAGATCAGGCTGACTTTTGGCTTCCTGTTTCTTTTTTCTCTCGCAGTGCCTGCAAGGCTTGGCTTTCCTTCATGCCAACCAGGTGATCCACAGAGACATCAAAAGTGACAACATCCTTCTGGGCCGGGATGGCTCCGTCAAGTTGGGTGGGTATTCCTGGTCAGGCGCAGCGCTCCGGGGAGGCGGTGTGGGGCTGCTTGGGAGTGGCTGCCGGGTGCCCAGCAGTGGCGCTGGTGAGAGTGCAGGGAGCACTCTGCAAGCCCAGGGCGCAGCTGGAGGGTGCCGGGTGGTCTAGAGGGCAACAAGGTGCCAAGAGTAACTCTGATTTCTGTGTGTGTTCCTTCCAAAAGGAGAGAGTTGCAATGTAAACATCAGGGGAATGAGGAAAAGCCATGGTGGGAGGGTTGTTAAGTGGACAATTGCCCATGTCCTTGGCTGCAGCCCTGAGGAAAGAGAGCCCAGCTGCTTTTCCAGCACGATTCAGCACTGCATTCTGGGACTTAGAGTGAAGAACTCTTTTCCTTGGTCTCCTACTTGAAGCAGTGTTTGTTTTTCTCCTCAGCTGATTTTGGCCTCTGTGCTCTGCTCAGCCCTGAGCAGAGTAAACGGAGGTCAATGGTCGGCACCACCTGCTGGATGGCACCCGAGGTGGTGAGAGGAGAGCCCTACGGCCCCAAAGTGGACACCTGGTCCCTTGGCATCGTGGGAATTGAAATGGCCAAAGGAGAGGCTCCTTATCTTCGGGAAACCAGTGACAGGGTAAGGTGCAAATACGCTCAGTTAGCTGTGTCCTTCTGGTCCCTGTCTATTAGACAAAATCCCATTCCCACAGCTTGAAGTGCTTCCAGCAAGGCCCACTTCTAAAACCGTCCCTGGGACTCACATCAGCTGTCAAGGCTAGACCTGGTGCAGCTTGGAATAGCTGGGGCTGCACTGGCACCTTTCTTCCTTTGGGAGAGAAGGCTCATGTCTAACCGTCTGCTAAGGCAAGAAATTGCCACTGTAGACTGCAGCTTAAAAGATGGGGTCTAGGTGAGCACTGAAGGCTATGGAAGAATCACGTAGAGTCTCCTGTTTCCTTTCACTTCAGGCTAACTACCTGATAGGCAAGCAAGGGGTACCAAATCTGCACCAGCTCAGGCTACCCCGTGGCTTGTGTGAATTTCTGGGCTGCTGCCTGCAGATGGATGTGGACAGGCGAGGCTCTGCCAAGGAACTTCTGCAGGTACAAGGCAAAGGGGCTGCAGGCCAAACAGCCGTTCCCTGTCAGGGTTTGCTCCTCGGCCAAACTCCAGGCAATCAGATGGGCCCCCACATAGTAATCTCTGCTCTGCATGCTTTTCAAATGGAAACCAAGTAGGATCCAAGACTGCTTGAGGTTAGAAGGGATCTGTGAATGTCATCTACTCCAAAGCCACGGCCCCTGGCAAGGACATCTTCAAGTAGATCAGATTGCTCAGAGTGCCATCCAACCTTGAATGTTGCCAGGCTTGGGGCTTCTCCCAGCTCTCTTGGCAGGCTGGGCCAGTGTTCCAGCATTCTCCTCATAAACAGCTTCTTCCTTAGAGCCAATGTGAATTGAGTGTCTTTTAGCTTCAAACCGTTGCCCCTTGTCCTCTTGCAATTGGCCCTGCTAAAAGAGATGTCCCCATCTTTCTTGGAAGGCCCTACAGCTATGGAAAGGTCTCCATGGGGCTTCCTCTTCTAAACAAGCTAAACAAGGCTAAACAAGCACAACTCTCACTGCTGTTCCTTAGAGGAGAATTCCCACCTTCTGGTAATTTCTGTGGCCCTCTTTTGCTCTCGGCTGGTGTATTCAGGTTTACCTGGTAGCAAAGGAACCGAAGTATTGCAATGCCAGGGACGGGGTTTGAGGAACACAATGAAAGCAATCCCTGCCAAGCGGTTTTAGATTGGTCTGTGGGAAGGCGGGGGCTGTGGGGGAGCTCACTGGGAGCATCTGAGGGCACCCAGCTTGTCCCTCCTGTCGCACTCTTAGAGGTTTCTGCCAGGCAAACGGGGACAGCTGTGCAGGATTTGTGCCAGCCCCATGTGCTGCCTGGCCCAGTCAAGTAGATGAGAATCGCTGTGGCTTTGCTGCCAGGTCTTGTGGCAGACAAGGAGCTGCTGACCGGGCCACTTCCTTGGCTGTGCCTGCTGTGAAGGAAGACGCCAGCCGGCACAGGATAGGGGGTGCATGCCGAGGCAGACGCTGCTCTTCCTGCAAGCCAGAGCTGAGCACATCTGTGCCCTGCTGCTTGTGTCCTTGCTCCTGGCTTGCTGCTGAAAACCTGCATGTCCAGCGGTTCTGAGAACAACATGTGGGATCAATAATTTTCAGAGCTCTTGGGAGTCTCTTGCGGAATGCCTTATGCCCCAGATCTCTCTTGGTCACTCAAATAGGCCATGTCTATAGCAAATAGGATCTTGAGTAGGTCTGTTGACTTTCCTAAAAAGAAAAAACCTTTGGACAGCAAGCAGCAATCCCACAGTGATATCAGGACCAAAATCCCAGCAAGTGACGCCACCTTGAGGAATGGACTAGTGCAGTTCTGGGCCATGTTTCCTGCAATAGCAGCATCCTGGACATGAAGGCAGATGTGCTGCTGGTGCCCTCAGTCCGATGTCTGTGTATTTCTGGGCACTAGAGGAATCCAGCCTGACCCTGTTTGGAACTCAGTTTGGAAAAGAATGGCTCCTTTTCCCTTTGTCTCTTTTAATTTGGTTTGTTTTGTTTCTTTTTCCCTTTGGGCAGCATCCATTTCTCCAATCAGCGGAGCCTCTCTTAAGCCTCTTCTGACAGGCTGATTGCTGTCATTCCTGCAGCAAGGAAATGCAGGAAGCAAAGGAGATGACAAGGACAACTTCAGCACTTGGAGAACAGAGCCTCTGAGAGCAGGTAGAAATCCTGAGGAGAGAGGGGCCAGGAAACAGGCAGCCATCAGAGCAGGAAAGCATGGTGGCATCTCCTTTTCTCCCAGCTGCTGACACTCCCTCTAACTTTTGGATTAGAACAGCATTGCTGGAGGGCACAAAGTCACTACTGATATGCACTTTTCAGTTGGGGGGTGGTGTGAGGCATGAAGCTTCCACTGATTCTTGGGGGAGATGGCTGGGACTTCATGTGGAAGTGTCTTTCTCCCCTCACCAGGAGGTGGAAGGGCAGCGTTTGGTGGCACAGCAGCTGCTGGCACAAGGGGCAAACCTCCTGGCAGAGGTAGAGAAGGAGCAGGAGAAAAGGCTGCTTGAGATGAACCAAGAAGTTGCCACCATGCAAGCTGAACAAGAAGAGGTGCGAAGCAGAGCCAGTCAAAAGGCAAAGGCTGTGAAAAGAGAGCTTGTGTGTTGTTTTGGACTGCTCTGCGCTCCTTATGGGCACTGTTTCTCTGGACACTGTCTGTCTGGGTGGCATTGTCCCTTGGTAAACAGTGCTGGTGCCAAGAGGGCAAGGACCGGTCAGGTGAGAGGCTACCAGAGCACAGGTTTGAGGAAGGCAGCAATGGCGTTGCAGGGCCAGAGAAGGAAAGCCAGAGCTTTGTCTCAGAAGGTGGGAGGTCCCACAGGAAGCCCCCTGCAGAGCCAGGCTAGAGCTGTGGGAGTGGGCTGCCAGTCAGGCTGCTGAGGAGGTGCCTGAAGCTGCTGAGTACGTCCTGTGCATCCTTTGTCTGATCGAGCAGTGTACTGTGTGGGTGCCTCAGCATGAACTGTAGCACATGTTCCTCCTCACTTGGTGCTGGACAGACATTTGGACTCCCTACAGAAGCCATTGTGGTGCTTGGAAGCTGGCAGGGAGCACTCGGGGCGTTGCTTTTGCCATTGAGGCAAAAGGTGGGAGTGGGTGGGCTTTGCCTGAGCTTCCCTGTGCAGTAAAGACAAAAGCTGGGATTGTTTTGCAAGCAGCAGAAGGCTGCAGCCTAGCCAATGACTCAGTGGAGGTGTGTGTGCTAGTCCAGCCAAACTGATGAGAACACTTGGCTTCCTAGATTCCTTTTAGACTCCTGACTGGTAATCAGTCATTGGAGACAAAATACTTCAGAGAAATTGCTTGGCTGTGGGGCTGGTTTAATGCTGGTGTTGTCTCTATGACTGTTTGTACTTCTGTTATTCCCTCTGCAGGCTGCATGGGCCCCGCCATCTAAATCCCCACGTGTTGTGGTTTGTTTCTAGAATGTTCTGCTTCCCCCATGTTATGGTGTTAATGGTTCTGCCTTTGTTCCCCTCCCTTCCACAGTTACTTGTCAATCTCCCAACCCCTGGGAGATTGGGAATGGGATGGTGAAACGTGCAGGCTAGCTGGCCAGCCCGCCTTCAGCCAAAGGGATGTTGCCGTGCAGGACTTCCACTCCGCAGGAGGAAGAGGCAACTCTCTAGTTAGTGGCAAATTTGGGTTTTTTGAGCCCCCGGAGGGACCAAGTGCACCCAAGGGATCCAGGAATAAGAGAGCCTCGAGGGTGGGGAAACACTGGGTTTTAAAGGGAGTTGGGAGGTAGGGGTGGTAACAACACATGAAGAAATCAGAGTCTGGGGAAGGGTGATACATAGGTGACAGACATAAAGGGACAAACTGAGGGAGGGGCCCTCAGTTTGTAACTGAGGGAGGGGCCCCGGCCCCTGAACCAATCACCTGACGCCCTGGCTAGAAGGTTCTAGAGATGGAGGCAGGAGTGCCAGGTGACTGGCAGGCAGCCGGGGGTGGGGAATTAAAATGATACATCGGTAACTGGGGCAACTGGGGAGGGGTTGGGAGATTGACAAGTAACTGTGGAAAAAGGCAGAACCATTAACACCATAACATGGGGGAGAGAGAACATTCTAGAAACAAACCACAACACCCACTCTAAGAGCTTTTC
The DNA here is from genome assembly GCF_037042795.1 of Molothrus aeneus. NCBI lineage: Eukaryota > Metazoa > Chordata > Aves > Passeriformes > Icteridae > Molothrus > Molothrus aeneus. The sequence continues at coordinate 1,679,905 of NW_027099079.1, read as the reverse complement.
AAATGAAAACGAAGGAAACGTGCAGCGAAGCAATGGAGGAAGCGGAAGAGATGATCAGGACCACTTCAAGATTACTTTCTGCAATGGCAGCTTGGAGCTGGACTCACAATAATAGTCCTACACACCCTCAAGCCTGTTGGAAGATTCCCTTCCTTGTCAGCCAGGGAATAAGGCTCTACATTCACTTCTGAATTGGCCATTCTTTCTTAAAGGTGGAAAGTCCTTCCTAAGGGCATTCTGGTGTGGTTTGGAATTGGGAACAGTCTCCGTTCCTTTATCAGCTCCAACCTACCCTGCCTTTGGAATGCTGCCCATTGGCCAGTTTTTGCCCAGCCGAGGACTTTGGGATGAGGAAGAATATGCAAATGCATTTCCAGCCAAAAGCCAGTGAAGAGCAGGGCAGCCTGTGAGAGACAGTCTGAAGTTCCCCTCATTTGCCTCATGACTGTCTCAAGGACCGACTTTGGGACCCTGAGGAGCCTGATTGGAATCCTGGTCTGCGGTGCTGGATAAAGGCCAGAAATCCTGAGGCCCCTGAGCAGAGTTCTGGCCTGCCAAGCAATTGTTCACAGCTGTGTCTACAGTGACTGCTTCCAGCAGGGCCTGCCAGGGGGCGAGGCGCCCCATGTGCTTGCACCTGCTTGGCGACAATAGCCCAGGAATTTTCCCACCTCTTGGCCCGGTTGGACTTTTCTGGGGTAACCTTTGGTGGTCCAAAGAAGACCCCTCATCTGCTTTTCAACCACCGTGACAGACAGACTGAGATGGAAGAAGCCTCTCTCTCAAGGACTGAGACATGAGAAGCTCCCCCCTCCCAAGGACTGAGACTGAAAGCCCCAACACGGGGGAGCTGTGTGGGGGAGCCGACCTGACCACAGCAAGATATTTGCCTGCAAGTGTGGCCATTGGACCAAGAAGACATTGGTCCTCGCCTACTGCTGAGAACATGGACTACCTGTTACATCTATTCTTTATTGGATCTTTGTCCCCCTCAGCGGTTTCAATAGACTTTCTTCCAGATCTGTTTTCCCCCCCTCAGCAATGGACTATAACAGAATCTTGAGTTAACCAGAACCTTTGAGAGCTTCCCAACATGACTTGGTGAACTCCATCAGCTGGATTACAAGGACTTTGTCTTTCTACGTTTGCTAGCTATATCCCCTCTCTCTCTCTCTCTCCTCTTTTGTCTTTTTCCTCTCCCTTAATCCCTCTATGGCATTTGCTGTGCTCATTCAATAAAGGTGCATTTGTTTGGATTAATACTGAAATCCCCACTGTGTTGTGTTTTGCACTCTGAGATCAGGAAAACGAACCATCACAGCTCCCTGCTCGCGTGAGCGGATCATGACACAGCCAGAACATCCTGTGCAGATCCAGGCTTTCAGCTGTGCCCATGGATGCTTTTGGTTCCTGCTCGGTGTAGCCGGCACGTCTCCCCTGTGACTGCTCCTGCCTCCCAGGTGGCCGTGGCTAATAGGTATGAGGCTCTGAGAGTGCACCGAAGAAGGCAGGCACGTCTGCTGGCAGTGCAGGAGAGCAGAGAGAAAGTGCCTGGCAGGACCCTGGCCAGCACCCGCTGTACCTGCTCTTTGTCAACAGTACAGGACTGGTGGGTGATGCTGCACTTGAGGTTGTCTGGGGCTCAGCAATGATGGAAAGTCTGTGTGCTTGAGTGGCTTTGTCCCTCTTACTGTGCCTTCTGTTGTCCCTGTGCTCCGCGATGTCTGCCCAGGGCTGTGTAGCTGCGTGGCACAGCTTAAGTGCAGGAGAGCCTCATTTGTTTGCCTTTTGAGATGGCTGCTTGTCATCGATGGAGAGAGACAGGAAGACTGACTCGGTGATCAGAATCCGATTTTCTTGTGGGATACAAGCATTTATATACTATTTTAGGGAGACTAGTACTGTGTACTACAATGATTAGGTTGAAGTCACTTACACGAACTTATGCATATAACAGCATCTCTTGCTTGCATTATTTAATAGGATTTTCTTTTTCTGGTAAACCTGTCTAATTAAATCTTCTTGCTATCTAGATCTAATTTTCAAAGTTCCGTTTGCTTTTGCCAAGGCATTTTATCTATCAATTCTCTTATCCTAATAAGGTCCAAAGTACTCTCTGTCTTGTGCACCCCAATATCATATCTCCCCCTTCTGTGTCAACCAAAACCACTCCTTTAATGGTCTTATTAATTAATCTCTGCACACATTGAAGCAAGCAAGGTATCATGATTAATATAATTATTATCAAAATTACCACATACATACCCATCCTAAAAAGAATCTTTTAGTTAAAAACTCCAGCCACTAAAATCTCAGGCTTGATCTTTATAAACTAAAAACATTCCTGCTGGCAGCTGCATTACTGGATTTAGAAAGTCTGCCAGAAGTGTAATTGTACTGAAAGTTTAATTCTTATAGATAGGGTGATAGGGAGAAGCATTTTTAGACTGATTCCTTCCCATGTATTTAAAATGAACACAAAAATCCAATTTCACAGAACCCAGGAATTCTAATCCTTGGGGTTCCACCAATGGTGGTTCATGAGGTTAAGGGATCCAATTTGATGTGATTTGATCTGCTTTCAAAAGAAAAAAAAAATAGTGTAAAGTTCTGGAGGAGCTATATTCCCCCCTGGTTTTTTTTGCTTTTTAATAACATGTGTGTTTCTCATGATGAACATAAGAAGGTAACATCAAAGCAAAACAGTATGTAACATAACGATAAACTTTTACTAAGTAAAAATTAATCAGATAATAGATACAATTATAGCACATGAGAAATAGAATGGTGTTTTAAAACAATACATGATCAATTTCTTGAATATTGTACCATTACTTAGAGTCTGTAGTAATCGGCAAGCTTTATTTTTTTAAAGTGAGGGCTTGAAAAATCATTCTCGGGTAAAATTTCTAAGTTCATCTTAAACGGAGGTTTAGCTGTTCTACGTCTAAATTTGGTAAGCCAAAATGACTTGAATATAATTTTCGTGCAGAAAATTTTCTCTACTAGTTAAAGCTAGGACTTGGCTAGGGTCACGGCTTTTAACCGGAAGAGTCTTTTTAATATATTTTAGAAACCTCTTAGTAGTTAGAAAAATAATAGATGTCTTATAAATAGTTCTAGAACAATAAGTGAAGGTTTGAAAAGTAGCTGGTTTTCTCATTTATCGTTAGTTAAATAGTTAGTTAATGGTACCATAGACAAATAGCAAATGAAAAAAGGAATGTTGGTTATAAAAAGACAGCAAATTCACATCACAAAATCAACACCATAATCAGGGTTACCTAATATATCAGTAAAAATGGTCTTAAGAAATTGAGGTTCTATTTCCCTAGACATATATGACATTAAAGCAAAAAAGTAAAAGAAGGCAATAAATAACTCATAACTAATTACAGTCCTAATATGGAATTATTTCTCATTCTTCAGTATTACTTATAAAAAATAAAATAGCAAAAACTGTTCTTATTTCTAGAGCAAAATATCTTATCTTGTAATTTAAAGGAGTAAATTTTGACAGAAATTCATTCAGACTTTATGTCCTTCACTTGTTATAGCAAAGGAATTATGTCTTATAACTCAAACAGGTATACTTCAACAAAACTTAAAATCAACTTCACTAAAACTTAACCTTAATAAAGTATCTCTAAAAGAACTTAAAGTTAACATTGCTCAGACTAAACAAAACTCAATCTTAACAAGAATTAACTTATTTAAACTCTATTATTACAAAAATGTTACTGAAAATTTGTCATATCACGGTTAAACATCAAAGTAAACAACATGCAAGTAAACAACTGTACTGAAAGCTTTACAATAAAATTACCTTGTTAGAACTATGGAGTAAAAAGCAAGCACCTAAAAAAGCCGACAGTGGAATTAAATCTCAAAAAATTACTACAGATAAAGTTCAAGATTGGTCTTGAATGTGAGCTAAAGAATCTTGAATTTATGACTTATCTAATTACTCTCAGTGAACCATGCAGTTTTGCTATGTTATTAATAGGTAAAAAGACAGCACCTCTATACCAACACTAGAATTGTTCTAGTAACAACCCTGTTAAAAATCACAGATCACAAGTTAGAAGGTAAATCTCAACACTGGCTGGTGCCAGGCAGGTGGGGCTGCACCCCCTGCAGCAGCTTTTAAAGACTGCTTGTAGGATTGATGTAAGTTTGGCTTCGTAAGAGTAATGGCAGATAAACATTGAAGGCTAAACTAAAAGAGATTTAGTTCTATTGTTCTGAGCAGAAAAAGCTGCCCATTTTTTAAAAGGTTGCAGAGTTCTCAAGTTAAAGCAATTGCTGCCAAGTGTGAGTTGTAGCTATTTCTTGTTAATAATTGCATGTTGTAATCTCCTGTTAACAGTTTCCTTTTTAATAGTGCCTCGAGCCAGCCCGCCGCTGCCCCGGCGGGGGCCCCACCTTTCGGCGTGGGCCCGCCCGTGCCGGGGGTGACCCCGGGGAGCGGGGGGGCGCTCCCGCCTCGGCGCGGGTCGCGGTCGTGCCGGGGTACCGGCCCGGGTCGCCGTGTCCCGCGGGAGCAGCTGCTGGACGGCTCCCTTAGCCGAGCGTCGCCCTGCTGCTCCCTGGAAGAGGGCACCCAGACGCTGGAGGGGAAGGGACATCGAGTCGGCATTCAAATGACCTCATTTCCTGCATGCAACGGGATGGACCCCTCACGAAACAAAGCCAAAAACCCCTAAAACAACGAGCCAACACAAAATTGACGAATCAAAGTGATGACTAGACGTGAGGACAGAATCCAGTATCCACCAAGGCCTTTTTACCCATCACCCTGATCTCAAAGATGTCAGCTACACACAAGACCTCAAATGTTGAAGTAAAAAGCAGCAGATTTCCTTATGTTGTCTTGAGGATGGAACTTCTAGCTCTAGTCTGCGGATCAGTGGACGAAGTTGCACTCTTCCTCCTTTTGTGAGTCGCTCCTGGGAACACTAGTGTTATGAGCATGGACCCACCCAGAGGTTCTCCCCACCAGAGCTGATCAGTTTTAATAAAGGCATCAAGGAGGAGGAAGGTCCCCTGCCTGTGTTTATTTCAATACAGTACTAAACAGCTGTACCAAAAAATGATTAACAAATACATTGTTAAAAAAAAGGCAAGTAACTGGAAAACTGACCAGGGCTAGGTGTCCTTCAGGGCTTTAGATCTGTACGAACTGTGGCTTTTGATAGCTGGGCTGCTCCTTCCAATACTTGAAAGTGCCTGGGGCACTTCAGCTGGGGACCATTGTGGGGGTGTCGAGTGTCCCAAATGACTCGTGTACAAAATTGAAATGCATCAAAATTCTCCACTCTGTTAAAAAATATTTCCCCCACAAAACCAGGGACACAGACATCACAAAAAGTTTACCTGTGGCAATCAGGCCCTGTTATTTGCACCAAGTGTTGGTTTTCCAGGCTTTCGCTCCTTCCATCCACGCCGGAGAGTCCCCGAGTCGTTAATCGCCGCTCATTGGGCTATTGGCTGCTTCAGATAACAGTCACACCGGCTCCTGTATCAATGAGTCCTGTTAGGAGTGTCTCTGCCTTTCAGAGTCCCATTGCATTGGCATGTTGGACGCTCAGAGGTAATATTTTGTGTCCATAAAATCTGTGGCACCCCTGTGGAACTGAACCCCTCCTCCCTTTATTCATCTATCAGGGGTGCAGGCAGGGGTGCTGCAGGAAAGACTATAAGTTGAGCTATATTGCTCCCGGCCGGGACTACACAGGGCGGATGGGGGGTCCAAGCCATGATCTTTATTTCCCCAAGGGAATCAGAGTCTATAGCTCCAGGGAGAACAAACAACCCTGTTATCCAGGTGGAAGATCTGCCTATAATCAAAGCATGCATATTCTGTCCTGGCGGTCCGAAAACTCCTGTGGGAAGCAAATGGACAGATGAATCAAGCAATGTTACTGTGTCGGAGGTTGCCGGGTCCATTCCTGCGCTGCCTGGGGTGGCTGGTTGTAAGTCAGCGACAATTGCTCGGCGGGCGAGGGCAGGGCCGATTGGAAGTTCATGGTTGCTCCCAGCTGCTGCGTCGGCTGCGGAATTTGCATCCTCGCGCATCGCCGTCCCGTGCTGCGAGAGAAGTTTCCCTGCAAAGGCTGGCCATTGTGGTGGAACTTGGAGCGACATATATTAGCAAAGCGAGGGCCTTTCCAGCAGCAAGGGCATACACCCGGAGCTTTAGGTTTTTGCGTTTTTGGCAGTTTCTCCAGATTTGCCCATATCTCTCGCAGCCAAAACAAGCCACCTGTTTCCCAGGGGTTAGTTTCACGGTGGCAAAAGCGTTCGCTATGCCTTGCCCCACGGCTTGATATGTGACTGCTGTGGTGTGTTTTAATGTCCCCAAGCGGTGGCACACTTGTATCATTTGGAGTAAAGTGGGTTCAGGTTCAGGGGGTAAAGATTTTAAAAGCTGCTTACAGTCCAGGTTGGTGTTCTCGACGGCCAGTTTGAGGAGTCTAATCTCCCTGGCTTGCTCGCTATTGATTTGTCTCTCCAATGTTTGTGTCAATTTGTCCACAAACTGCAAGTAAGGCTCTTGCGGACCTTGTTTGATATTCATGAAGGACTGTTGCGTAGTTTTGGCATCAGGTGTCGGGTTCGGCTGTCTGTCTCTGCCCCGACACGGGTAGTGTGGTTCTTGGGTGGCACGCGTTTTAAAGGACGAGTCTGGACTCTTCAGCTTTTCGGTCTTCAGGTTGTTTATTATTTCTTATCTACAAAATTTTCTGTCTGCCCAACAGAGGTCTGATCTGCAAGCAGTCACAGGCACTCTCTGACCACCCACGGGGCGGTCATGTCTTTTTATACTAATATCTACGTACACAATATTTACCTTTATTTCCCAATGCTTTTCACCCATGTTGGCAAGTGCTCCTTCACCATAAACCAATCCCCAAATGCCAACATCACCACAGGAGATGGAGGACAAGAAGAAGGAAGAAGAAGGACAAGACACGCCCTGATCCCTCCATCTTGTCTCCATAACCCCCCTGTACCCAAAAACCTTAAAATCTATATTTCACTTTCTAAATGTGTCTATTTTACACCTTTTACTCTAGAGTGATTCTCTTGTCCTCAAACTCTTGTTATTTCTGTGGATGGATCAAAATCAAGCCACCAGACACTCTTGGCAACATTCCAGGATTTTCGAGACCCCCAAGGGTTCTCCTGGCATCTCTGAACATCAGGAATGATGTGCTAAGATCCCACAATCAGGAACCTTTAGGAATGCCAGGTGAGCTGCCCTAATATCCTGTAGGGCTTCTCTCAGTAAGGTGCCTTGGCCATTAGGCTTGGTATGCGCCCCCTCCCCCACAAGGTGGTCAATAGTTAAGGCAGCCAGGGCTTGGTTTGCATGCCATGCATACATTGCAATTAAATTTTCCAGCCCTTTTTTCCATTGTGGCATAAATATAGCATATTGTGTTGGTGTGAGCAACAGATTTGCCAAAAACTTACCATCGTGAGGAGTCATGAGGTGAGTAGTAAAGCTTGCTCTTAATAAATTACTAAAGTAGGGGGACCCCAGTCCATATTCCTGCGCAGCGGTACGTATGGCGCAGTTCCTTAACTTCCGAGTGATCTAGGGGCTCCCATTGTGGATTTTCCCCCTTCAGGCCGAATTGCACAAGGGCCACAAAGATTTCTGCAGTAGTGTCAAGGCTCTGTCCTTAAGGGCTTTCCTTTTTATCTGTAACCAATTGTTACACGTATCCAAAGGGAGTAAGCTCGCATCTTTTTCAGGGCCAGGGTTGAAAGAGTCCAGCTCCCCTTCACTGCTAGAGTCAGTGTCTGCTGCATAAGCCATAAGTGTGCGGCGGCTCTGGGATGGCTGGCAGTGTGGCGGTGGGACTGGGGGTGGCGACCGGGCTCTATCCCTGGCACTCGCTGGGGAGGGCGTGCGGATGGGGGATGGAGAGTGGGACCTGGGCAGGTTTCAATCCGGCTGGGGCTGTCTCAGGGTAGCCTCACAGGCTGTAGCCTCACAGTCTTCCCCGCACCCTCCCACTTTTTTAATTGCGCCCATGACTGCCTTCCAAGCAGGAAGCATTCGGAGCTCTGGCTCGTGGCCAGCCAGTGTCGCGAGGTCATAGAGCTTTACTCCGACCTTGTCCCGGAAGCGGAGACTAAATACAGAAGAAGGAGTAGCGTCGGGGACCATGTGTGACACCCATCATAAAATGACTTAAGGTCGTGCTTTGGGATGGGGGAGCCACGCCTGTCCAGAAGGGCAAGCACGGTTTCATAGACGTCTCTCTCTTTGAACATTTCCTTTCCCATTCCTTTAGTTCCCCTGGCTCACCTGTCAAAGCGCAGCAGACAGGGATTGCAGGCCCAAACGCGGTTCTCTAACCGTCACCATCAGTTCCAGGGGCTCGCCGACTCCCCGCCTGTCAGGCAGATTCATTTCCTCACACAGGGCACCAATTGTTGGCGATGGAGATAGACAGGGAGACTGACTCGGTGATCAGAATCCAATTTTCTTGTGGGATATGAGCACTTATATACTATTTTAGGGAGACTAGTAATGTATACTACAATGATTAGGTTGAAATCACATACACAAACTTATTCATGTAACACCACCTCGTGCTTACGTTGTTTAATAGGATTTTCTTTTTCTGGTAAACCTGTCTAATTAAATCTTCTTGCTATCTAGATCTAATTTTCAAAGTTCCGTTTGCTTTTGCCAAGGCATTTTATCTATCAATTCTCCTATGCTAATAAGGTCCAAAGTACTCTCTGTCTCATGCACCCCAATATTCCACTGCAGCTTTGGACTGTTCCAAAGGGGTCTACTTGGCGTTTGTCATCTGCAGGCCATTGCAGAGCAGTGGGCCACAGGCTGCTGCCAGAGCTCCAACACAACACAAGTGTGGCAGCCCAAGAATCAGTGCACGGATCTTCCGGATGTTCGGAGACATTCAGTTGCCAGAGAAACAGCAAGCAGGACCAGAGGAGCTTTGCATCTCCCTGCCACAAAACGAGGTCAGCCTGCAAATGGAGTCAGAGCAAAGGTAAGCATGTACCTGCATTCTAAAGAAGGAACTGCAGCCTACAAGAGTCCTGGAAATTTATTCTCTTTGCTTCTTTTGCCCCCTAAATCTCATTGAAGAAGTTAGGCTTTTCAGAACCAGCTAGGATGCCACCTAGAAGAAGCAGACTTGCTTTCAGTCAAAGCTTTTGAGACCAAAAGTCTGGTTTGCTTGGGTTTTCCTTGGATGCCACTTGGGTTGGCGCATTTTCTGAGTTCCCCTGGGATGCCTTGAGCACTGCCTTATGGGCTGGGAGGACATTTTCTGCTGCTTTATGAATGAGGAGAACTTCCCAGGCTTTTCTTTCGCATTAGCTGTACAGAAGGTTGCCTTGCTGGGCACAAGAAAGCCACAGAGCAGCTGCTATTGTGAGGTCAAGGGAGCGGTGCAACAGTGCTGTCAGCCCAGCGTTGTCCCAGTGCGCGCAAGGCCTGGTCATCCAGAGCAGCTCTTCCGCTCGCTCCCTGCAGGAGGATCCTCGTGCGCAAGGAGTTCTCAGCGGATGGCCTGCACCCCGAGAGGAGTCTTGGCTTTCCCTTGGGTGGCATTCAGCGTGCAAACCCACGCAGCACTGCCAAAATGATCAGGCAAGTCTGTGCCATGGTTTGCACTGTCTTTTCTGTTGTCTATTCCGGCTACTACCTGACCCAGCTGACTCGTAAGTAAAGGTTTCTCCTGGGGCTGGCATCGCCCAGCTTTTGCTTCACTCTGCTCTTGATGCCGCACTAGTGACCCAGTTTATTTGGGAACAAAATGGCCATGAAGATGCCACCGCTTTGGTCAATGTCCTGCCAGCAGCATCAGCTAAAAAGGGGGCATCTGTACTGGGTGGCAGGTGCAGAGTATTTGCAGTGCAACCTGCAGCGGTTGCCTTCCCTCCCCGGGAGAGTGCGTGGCAGCGGAGTCCGTCATTTCCTCAGCTTGCTGCTTCAAGCAAGACGAACTGCAAATTGCAGACTCTGAGGAGAGATTTGTAGAAGTACTTCTACCAACTCAGTGGTTCTCTCCAGGAGTGAAGGAAAGCGCCTTTTGCTCCAACATTGCCCCTTAGAGGCCTTGGCTGCGTGACTTGACCCTTTGATGCTGTGCCAAGACTGCGATTCCCTTGGCGATGCAGCACAAACTCCAATGCATGGAGGGTTTGCTGCTGAGCCCAGCAGCTGTTCCTGGGCTGCTTCAGCAGGGAGCTGCCGCAGTCCAGGGGCCCTTTATAGAAGCTTTGCTGGGCTATCATCTTCAGCCAACGAATGGGAATTAGGGCATGCCATTTAAAAGAATAGAAATCTAAAATGCGGGAAAGAGAAGAGGAAAATGCTGCTTGAGCTGTTGGGCACAACAGGAGCTCCAACTTTTGAAGAGCAACGGGCATTTCCACCACCGTGTTTCTATTTCTCTCTTGGCAAAAGAGGCCCAAATGTAGACAGAGCCTACTATAGCGCCCTTGTGGTTCTCTTGCTTGCTGTGGGAAAGAGCTGTTGCTCCTGGAGGCACGTTGGCAAAGTGGCTCTGTGTTGGGACTGCCTCGTGCTGTGAAAGTCGCCAGCACGGGCACTTTTCTAAGGGCCTCTGGTAACTTTTGCCTTGCTCGCTGCAGGTCACCTGACACGTGGGTGGAGACAAGCCAGTCCTTTGGTGAGTGGCAAAGGAAGCTGAGAGGTTGCTGGCGTGTGAGAATTGTGCAGCAATTCTGCCAGCTTGGCCTGTTGCAGTTGAGTGTGGAGTGCCAGCGTGGGAGGCTGAAAGAAAGGCCAACTGCCCGGTGGCATCAGCAGTAGCAAAGGGAGCCCTGGCTGTTTGCTGATTTTCCAGTGAAGAGCCTTTCAAGAGACGAAAGGCAAACGGGACGGCTCCAAGGCGTCTTTCTGCTTGTAGCCAGCAGGGAAGCTCAAATGCACAGCAAGATGGAGTAGCACCTCATGCAGCCATCTTCCTCGAGTTTTCGCGACTCAGAGTCCCACGTGTATCAAAGTCTATGATTTCCCCTACTTCTGGGTCCTTTCCCAGCTCAATAGAAAGCAGCTCCTAAGGGATTGGCTTTTGTCCATCTCTCACTTCTGTCTGTCTGCAGGGCTCAACAGCTGGCTCAGCAGCTCCTCCAGCTGCCTCTGTCATTGAGGAAGAGGCTGAAGAGGAGCAAAGGAACATCAAGCCTCCAGCTGCTGTCCCTCCACAGCCTGAACACGCAGAGCCGGTAAGTGGCAGCTGAGCTTGGCACTGCCTTTGGTGCAGGGCCAGGCTTCCCGTTTTGGAGCAGCCCTTGTTGCTCGGGGCTGAAGATGCTGGGGGCGGTGTGCCTGCCATGACGTAGTGCTGCTTGAGGAGGGCCTAAGAAGTGCTGGCCAGTGGGTTCTGAAGTTTGACATTTAAGCTGGGATGCTGAGAGGGCCCGAGAATGTCTCTTGGGATCAGACAAGAGGCAGCATTCCATGATTCCCAGCGTAGGAGTCAGCCCCTTGTGCCCACTGTCAGTGCAGGCTGCCCGTGGTCGGTAAGCAGACGGAGCGGCCCAGAGACGCAGCTGACAGCCTTGCAGGGGATCACACTGGGCCCTGGAAGGGACCTGCCCTCTCCTAATGGACTAATTAGCTTCAGGCTGTGCTTCACTTCCAGCCGGTCAAAGCAGAGTTTGGAGAGGAGAATCCTCGTCAGCCCTGCGTTGTGAAAGGCGGGTGGGTCTGGGCGGGGCTGGAAGGTGGCTCCAAAGGGCCGCTCCCTAAAGGCTGTCATAGAGAGGGGAAATCCGTGAAACAGATCAGAGAAGGGACACGCTGCGGGCTTCTGAGTGGACCGTTGCATGCAAGCTGCAGGGTGATTTCATTGCCCAGGAAAAGACAGGAGGAGGAAAGCAACAAGGCTCTGGGCCATGCTCTGATCTCTTGCTGGATCTTGGCAGCCTCAGTGATACCTTGTTGCCAGTGTCTAGCAGAAAAGCTGCAATCGTGGAGCATGGAAGTGTCCCTGAGGGGCTGGATCCAAGTAGCCTTTGGGCTTTTCCCAAAGTTGCCTTTGAGAAGGGGACATGGGAAACGGCCTAGCTGGAGAGGCCCGGCGGTGGCTGACAGCACCTTGCCAAGGCCTTGCTTTTGCCGTGCGTTCCACAGGGCATCTGTGCCAGCCACCCTTCTGATGGGCAATCCTTTCTTGTCCCAGCTCAAGACGGGCTCTGCAATTCAACCTGGTGCCGCTGGACCAGCATGGCCTGCAGCAGCCAGCTCGCCCCCCGCTGCTGGCACTTCCTGCAGCAGCGCAGCCCAGCAGCTCGAGATGAGGGAGGAGCAGGGCCTGAAGACACTGAGTACGTCCCGTGCATTTCTTGTCTGCCAGAGCAGTGTGTTGTGTGCGTGTCTGGGTGTAGGCTGCGCCAGAAGTTGCCCCTCGGACTCAAAGGCACTTAGGCCCCTCTGCAGAAGCTGTTGTTGTGCTTTGAGGCAGTGCGGCAGCGCTCAGGGAGTTCCTGCTGCCTATGAGAGTGGCTGGCCCTGGCTTGGCTCTGCCTAGGCTGCCTACTGTGCCAAAGACAAAAGCTGAGCATTTTCTGCTTCAGCAGAAGGCTGGCACCAAGCAAGTGACTAGGCCCCAGGGAGCTCTTCTGACCCCAGCCGTTTTCTGGCTATCCTTCTTACTCCTACTCTGGATCAGACACTTTGTGGCCCTGGCAGTGGACCTGCCAGTGATTCTGGACACTTGGATCCCAAGTGCTCTGGGGATGCCCGGAGGCAGACGAGGAGACCAGGACGTCGGTGCAGAGGCCGGGTCTGGCGCTGAGTGCAGAAGGCGGCTGGTCAGGGACAGCCCAGGAGCTGATCCTGCAGCTGCTGCTCCAGCGCTGCTCCACCAGCGTTCCAGTAAGGGCCGCAGGAGCAGGAGACAACGACAGTTGCTATGGGCACAGCCCAACATTCCATCTAGAACCCCAGGGGAGCCATGGGACAGAAAGAGGCATGGGCCGCCTCTGGCCCTTGTACTTCTTCTGCTGCAAGTTTGCTCTGAGACGCTTCCCATGGGGCCTTTTCTCCTCAGTCATCTGATGAGACGGGCAAAAGCAGTGCAGGGACAGCCCTGGGTCTTCCCGGTGCTTCTCTGCAAGGTGCCTCCAGCTGAACGTGCACAGGAGCCTGCCTCTGTGCAAGGGCCCAGACCTCATCTCCTGCCCTGGAGAACCAGAAGGGCTCCTCCCACTGGCTCTCCTCCAGCTCTGAGAGGAGCTGGAATTTGCAAGTTGTCCAGCGCAGAGCCAACTCCAGAGCTTCCTCTCAAAGTGGAGCCATTCATCCTGCCCCCTTTCTCAATTCTCCTTTTGCTGCCCAATAATGTCACTGCATGTTTTCCCTCCTTTGGGCCTCTGAGCTGGTCTCTCACCTCATCACTCCTCCCTTGAAACTTGGAGAAACAGGATGTTTTTCAGGGCAACTGATGGGGACACACACACACACACAGGGAAAGCACACGGGCATTTCTCTAGCAAACATTCATGCAGAATTTCTATAGCCCTCTTCCAGCTCCCTTGGAGAAGCTCGGTGTTTGTCCCCAAAAGACTCTGCCATTCCTCTAAGAAAGCAACACTAACAGAATTCCCTTTCCACACTGCTGGCCTTCACATTGGTTTTAATGCCTAGATCCCAGATATGACAAAACCCAGGCAGCTTTGCTGCTTTCCTGCCTGTCGTTAAGGAAAAGCAAATCTTGCTTCAGTCCCAATCTTGCTTCCTTCCCAGCCTGCACGTTACCCACTGGCCAGCAAACTGAGGGGGCAGCTGGAACAAGTCCCACTGCAAGGCAGATACTTTGTAGCATCCAAAGCCCACCTGCACCGCCTCCATCAGACAAGGGCAAGCTTCCCTCGGCTTCCCAGAAGCAGCCTGGCAATTGCCCCCTCCCTCGCCCCCTCTCCACCCTCCACAGCCTCTGCCACCAAAGCCTTGCTAGGCAGGGCCATTTGCTGGCCTCGAAGAAAGAGTGCCTTTGATTCTTCTTTGGCGCAAGTGCCCGAGCTGTGAGAAGTCAGAGGATAATGATCACACCCGCTCTGCTTTAGCTAAGGAGATTGCTGGAGGCCCAGAGCGGGACACTGGTCCTTTCGAGAGAAACTGAAACTGAACTAGCCATGCCTTTGTGGCGCATGCCGATAGGAATTGGATAGAATCGGAGGGCTTAGAAACGTCCTCCAAGGTGGTCAGCTCCATCAGTCCCCCAAAATGAAACAAAGTTATGTTGCTGGGCTCCAAAAAGGACTAAAGCCGCTGCTTTTATGCCAGAAAATATGGTGAGACCAGACCACTCATCTAGATCCAATTCCGTGAATTAAACAAAGCCTCCCTTTCCACTCCCAGCTGAGATGTTGAGGAATCAAAGGCTGAAGCCCCAGCCTTATTTCACTGGCAGTAAAGGAGACACACCTCAGTAAGTCCTGCCAGCTGAGCAAGGGGCTGGGCCCGGGGGAGGTGGCGCCTGCCCAGATTCTTCTCTCAGGGCAAGTGCCGTCTTTGCAACACCAGGCAAATGGAACAAACATTGCCAGAGTGTTTTCATACAGACAGAAAGACAAAATGGAACAAACTTTGGTTTAATGATAAAGACCCATTGGCTCTCAACAAAGGCAAAAATGACAAAAGGCAGAGCATAGACAACACCCAACCTTTGAAATTTATTGATAAATCTAATAAAACTATTGAATCTTGAATAATACTAATGGATCTTAACGACTAAATTGAGGAGATTCCTATCATGTCAACTAACTAAGTAGAAGATTAAACTACCCTAAAAGCTTAAAAACAGTCTTATTCCTATCTAGTCCTATTGATACCTAACTCTTGCTAGCCCTGGACAACCTGCAGGGTTGTCTAATTTGGTCTTTTCTTCTTGGCGAGAGGCTCTGCTGCCTTCCGAGGCCGATGTCTTCTCCTGTGGTTGTTCCTTTCCTTCACGGTTTCAAACACCCTGCAAGATAGGAAACAAACCATCCATTGCTCACTTTAGTACACACCATGAAACCAAGTGCCGAGATCTCCGTTTGAGTAGGAATTTCTGTCTTTTCGGGCAGTGGCACATTTGTGAATTGATCAGCACCATGAGTCTGATGGTTCTACTTTCAATGCCTTGAAATGTCTTCCTCCTTTTGCTGCATCCTCTTTTGAATTTGATCAGCAGCATCAAACCAAGCTTTGATGGATCTATTCCTACTTGTATGAACTGTGTCTTGTTGGGGCACGGCAAGGTTTCATTGTGAAGGCTGGGTTTTACCTAAGCTCTTTGGGTTTGAGGTGGGTGTTAAGCTTGACCACGGCTGCCGGGGGCGATGCTGCAAGTGCCCCCAGCTTCCCCTGCGGTGCCTTTGAAAAGGGTCAGCCTGTTTTAGTCCAAAGGCGCAGCTTTGAGCAGAAAGAGGAGGAACTTCCGCACCGTTTGCACTGCCCGCAGGGAAAGGGGCCTCCCGCCGAGCGGGGCGGCTGGCGCGCTTGGCAGCAGGGACACTCGGCGCTGCGAGCCCTCTTGCGGCTTCTCTTCCCTGTCTCCCCGTTCTCCTTTCTGGGAGGGCTTTTCCTCCTCTTTGCTTTGCCCACACTCTGGAAATCAAAGAGTCCTTATCAATGCTTCCTTCCTCTCACAAAGCTGGAAATCAGAGCATCCAGCACAAAAATCTATCGGCTTAAGCAAATCCTTCCAGACCCTCAAGAGCTGAGAAAACGGCTGCCTTTGCCAATGGGCTGCGGCGGGCTGCCAACCCAGAGCTTGGAGGAAAATACTCCTCTTTTCTACAGGCCAAAGGGGTGGGATAAATACCTGCCTATTTAGAGCTCTACATTTCTTATTTCTACCTTTCTGCCTAACATCTATTTCTCTCTGCTTTTCCTCCACAAATGTCTAGGCAATGGCATTTAAATTCAGTCCAATTAGGGTAGACACATGGTTAGCCATTTTCTAGTCCCCAAAATAATCTCCCTCCCTGTCTCTCTCTCTCTCTCTCTCTCACATGATGTGAAGCAAATTGCTCTTTGCCGGTAAGGAAAGTTTTAGGGGAGCCACGGCACCGGCAGCTCCTTTTTGGGGAGTATGCTGCGATGCTAGAAAAACTCCCTGAAAATCTGCAGCATATCCACAAAGGCAGCCTGGATTGCTGATGTCAGCAAGCAGTGGGGAATTAAGGGTCTGATTGGAGTCAGCGAGGGTGCCAGCCCTTGAGAAGCCCATCTGTAGAGAGTCAAAGCCCATTTTGGTGGCGCTGCTGCTTCCTTGGGTCAAAGTTAGGCTCCAGAATTGCATACTTCAGGGCAGCAGCACAAGGAAGCCCCGGGCAGCATCTGCTGTGCCTTTCCCAGCGCATGGGACGATGTGATCCTGGCAAAGGGGCGTCTGGCATGGCTCGCCAGCAGCTTTTCTCCCCTTCTGCCAGTTTCTCGACCTTCCTGGCACGTCTCGATTTTCTTGCCCCTCACCTGAGCCAGAGTGCTGGCAAGTTTATGCTCCTTTTTCCAGGAGTAGTAGTACTCCACACACTGTGCCACGGTCTTAGTCTGGATCTGTTGTGAAGAGAAAAAGAAGGAGTCGAAAATGGTGTCGGGTGCACTGGGGAAAAAGTAGAATATGGAGTGAACTAGGAAGGAAAAGCATGAAGTAAATGGAGTAGGGTGTAAAATGAAATCAACATGGGGAAAGAGAGGCATCATGCAATGTCTTAAACCGTGTATTCTGCTAGGTGGTAATACACGCAATGCACAGATCAACAACAAATCCATCTAGCACAGTTCTTCTTTCCCCGCTTCCCTCCAGTTATGCCAGCACACCGTCTTGTGGAAGCAGCAGCAGACCTGTGCGACAAGTCTGACAGAAGAAAGCTTCGTCTTCCAAAAGAGCTTGGAGAAAAGGGCTGGAGAGGCAGGATCATCCTTTTGACACAGGCTTTTGATGTCCCCTTTTGTTACTTCTTGAAGATACTTGGTACTTGAGAAGAGAGAGACTGAAGCCCAGTGCTTGTTCCCAGAAATAACCAAGCTTTCCTCCTGACGATCTGCTCGGGTAAAGAATGTCCCGTGGCTTTACCTGCTTCTGGATGAGATGAAAATCCTTGCCGTAGGTGTGGAAAGCCTTTTGGAAGGACTCCTTCTCCTCAGGTGTCCATCTATCAGAGCCTGGCAAGAAAAAGCAGCGGGTAGTAAACGCATCCCTTGATCCACACCAAGTAGATCCCACTGGCTGCCGAAAGAAAATGGTGGCAGGCCGTCATTCACATGTGTGTACGTGTCTGCTCCCTCAGAAGGTCATGAAGACAAGAGCAGGCATTGCCCGGGGAGAAGGATTGGAAAAGAAGTAAAGCTGAAGGACTAGATGCTGGTGCTTCCCCACCCGCAGAGGAGACAAGACCTTGTGCTGGTGTTAAGCACAATTGCTTTAAGCAGAAACCCTTGCCACAACAATGAAGGGGACGGCAGCATCTGTCAGGGACGCAAGAAGCTCTGCTTTGCTTACCTGTGTAATGATAATCAGCCATGGGGTGGCCTTGAGGTGTTGCAGGCCCCTCTGAGAGCAGCATCTCCAGAGCCTCCTGCAAGATCAAGAGGGAAAAGGCTTTAGCCGCCCCACCACATTAAAAATGAGCCAAAAAATCACAGGTGCTGCCTTGCAGCTACTTAGCCTCTCCAGACATTCAAGCGACTGTATCCCATGTGGGTGAAACACTGTCATTTGCTCCAAGTCCCTGGTTTTTGCTGCCCAACCCTTTGATCCTGGTCCCCGAGAGTGGCCTTTTGCTCACCAACCTAAGGATTTTGCTGCTCCTGCAGCCAGAATGGCCTCAGCTGACTGAGGCTTCTGGGAATTTCCCCTCCAAATGTCTTAGAGAAGCCAGCTCTCCAGGCCATTTACAAGGCAGCAGGACCTTCCGCCGCCACCGCCGCCTCCAGGAGGGAGATTCTCCCTGCTGGAGCCCTTTGGCCTCAGCCCTGACGCAGCTGGAGGAGACACAGCAGGCAGCAAGTGCTCTGCTCCCTGTTAAGACCCTTCTTCAAAGAGCAGCCAGGAAAGGCTGTCCCAGTGCCCGGGCCCTCTGCATTCCCTGTGCCCTCTTCTCTGCGCCCAAACAGCCGCTTCTTACCGGAACGCTGCTGCGTGCCCGGTGCAGGCAGTGCAGGGCGCGCTCCAGGTTAGCTGCTGCCCCGGGAATGCCACGGGAGCTGGCCATGTCCAACAGTTCTCTTACTGCAAGCACAACAAAAAACCCACCGAAAGTCAGCCTTGAGGCCAGCAAGGGCAAAGACTGCCATGCAAGGCAGAAGGAAAGGCTGGGAGCTAAAGACAGCAGCTTGGAGAGTATGAAAAGGAGAGCAAAGCCAGGGCCAGCTGAACCAAGGGCCCACGCAGTGCTGGCTCTCCCTCCAAAGCAGCTTCTGTAAGAAGAAGTGGGGGCCAATCTGCGCTCTTCCAGTGGCAGACGGCCCTGACCAATTTGGAGAGCAAGGTGCTTGCTCTTGCTCCTTGCCTCTAACACTTCTACATGGGAAGATGGGCGAGACAAGGAGAGAAGCAGAGCCTGCAAAAGGCTGCCTTTTTACGCAAAAGGAGCCTTTTAAAGACCCAAGTAGCTCAGGGGTGGAAGAAAAGCTTGAAGCAAAGCTACCTCTGTCAGGTTTTTCCATGTCAGAGTCATCCTCCCCCCAGGGCTTCCAGACCAGGGTTGCAGGCTCTTCATCCTCACTTGGTGCTCTGCTCTGCAGCTCTGGCAGCTCAGCCTGAAAGTCGCTGCCAACATTGATGTGTCTAAAGGAAGAAGGAGGTGGAGGTGAGAAAGGCAAGTGGTCAAGAGAGCCTTCCTGTGCATCCACAGGCTTGAACCAACGCCACCCTGACTCTGAAAGAGCAGTTCTCCTCCTCGCCATTCTTCCAGTTTGCTGTCCTTTAACCCTATGCCAAAACTCACGGCTGAATCTGGGCTCTTGCTTTCCTTTTCATTGTGCCTCTCCTTTCCACCTGAAAGAGATCAAAGCAATGCTCCAGTTAAAAATCCTTCCTTCTCATCCTCATCATTGCAAAGCCCGAGCTCCTGTGTCCCAGCTCCTTTCTCTTTGCCGCCTTTTTGACATGGAATGTCCTAGGGAGGACCCTCTAGCAGTCAGCAGCTTCCTCAGGAGGGCAAGCACAAGGCCATGCACTACTCTCTTCACTCCCGGGGCCACTGAGAAGAGCCAAGACAATGGCAGGGGAGATGTGCCAGTGCAGGCTTAGGTTGGATAGAAGGAAAAGGTTCTTCAGCCAGAGGCTGCTTGGGCACTGCAACAGCCTCCCCAGGGAAGGGGGCACAGCACCAAGCCTGACTGAGCTCCAAAAGTGTTTGGACACTGCTCTTGGGCACAGGCTGTGATTGTTGAGGCTGCCCTGGGCAGGCCCTGGACTTGGGCTCAGTGATCTTTGAGAATCCCTTCCAAGCCAGGAAATTCTGTGCTACTGTGATTGTGCTCTTGAGGAGATGGCATTTGACGGCCGCCCCTGAGCATGAGGTAGAACCAGCCCTACGTGCACTGGAAAAAGAATCTAGAAAGATATTAAAATAGCATGGATCTATAAGCCATGGAACTACGTCAGTATATAAGAATTGCTGATCCCAGATGGTTTTTGAAGTTGAAGGCCTGTGTTTGAGGAGAAGCCCAGTCAAATGCTTCTATGCCCTGAAGGACAGGGATGCCAGAGGAGAAGTGCCATCATTCTGGTGTTTGAAGCTTTGGAGCGGGTGTGAGCAGAGTCAGGGCATAAGGGGATTTGTTGACACTGAAGCCCTGAAGTGCTCAGCCACAAACAATTTGTTTTGGGGTCAGCACAAGATAGTTTGAGGACTGAAATGGGTGCCAAGAACTTTTAATCAGGTCATCCGTGGACGAGGATCTGCAACTGCACTGGGACACCTCTCTAGGTCCTCTATGGAAAGGTCTGTGTTTCCCCTGGAGGCAACATGATTCCTTCAGAAGCTGCAGCCTGCTTTCACGTGGAAGCTCGTCTGGGAAAAGTGAGCACGCAGCCTGTGTGTCGTGCTTGGTGGGAGAGGCAGCTGGAGCCTCCTGCCCCTGTGCTAGTGCTTTGAGGGCAAACGGGGATTTTCTTACCTTGGACGGTTCCCAAGTGCTCTGGGGATGCCCGGAGGCAGACGAGGAGACCAGGACGTCGGTGCAGAGGCCGGGTCTGGCGCTGAGTGCAGAAGGCGGCTGGTCAGGGACAGCCCAGGAGCTGATCCTGCAGCTGCTGCTCCAGCGCTGCTCCACCAGCGTTCCAGCAAGGGCCGCAGGAGCAGGAGACAACGACAGTTGCTATGGGCACAGCCCAACATTCCATCTAGAACCCCAGGGGAGCCATGGGACAGAAAGAGGCATGGGCCGCCTCTGGCCCTTGTACTTCTTCTGCTGCAAGTTTGCTCTGAGACGCTTCCCATGGGGCCTTTTCTCCTCAGTCGTCTGATGAGACGGGCAAAAGCAGTGCAGGGACAGCCCTGGGTCTTCCCGGTGCTTCTCTGCAAGGTGCCTCCAGCTGAACGTGCACAGGAGCCTGCCTCTGTGCAAGGGCCCAGACCTCATCTCCTGCCCTGGAGAACCAGAAGGGCTCCTCCCACTGGCTCTCCTCCAGCTCTGAGAGGAGCTGGAATTTGCAAGTTGTCCAGCGCAGAGCCAACTCCAGAGCTTCCTCTCAAAGTGGAGCCATTCATCCTGCCCCCTTTCTCAAGTCTCCTTTTGCTGCCCAATAATGTCACTGCATGTTTTCCCTCCTTTGGGGCTCTGAGCTGGTCTCTCACCTCATCACTCCTCCCTTGAAACTTGGAGAAACAGGATGTTTTTCAGGGCAACTGATGGGGACACACACACACACACAGGGACAGCACACGGGCATTTCTCTAGCAAACATTCATGCAGAATTTCTATAGCCCTCTTCCAGCTCCCTTGGAGAAGCTCGGTGTTTGTCCCCAAAAGACTCTGCCATTCCTCTAAGAAAGCAACACTAACAGAATTCCCTTTCCACACTGCTGGCCTTCACATTGGTTTTAATGCCTAGATCCCAGATATGACAAAACCCAGGCAGCTTTGCTGCTTTCCTGCCTGTCGTTAAGGAAAAGCAAATCTTGCTTCAGTCCCAATCTTGCTTCCTTCCCAGCCTGCACGTTACCCACTGGCCAGCAAACTGAGGGGGCAGCTGGAACAAGTCCCACTGCAAGGCAGATACTTTGTAGGCTCCAAAGCCCACCTGCACCGCCTCCATCAGACAAGGGCAAGCTTCCCTCAGCTTCCCAGAAGCAGCCTGGCAATTGCCCCCTCCCTCGCCCCCTCTCCACCCTCCACAGCCCCTGCCACCAAAGCCTTGCTAGGCAGGGCCATTTGCTGGCCTCGAAGAAAGAGTGCCTTTGATTCTTCTTTGGCGCAAGTGCCCGAGCTGTGAGAAGTCAGAGGATAATGATCACACCCGCTCTGCTTTAGCTAAGGAGATTGCTGGAGGCCCAGAGCGGGACACTGGTCCTTTCGAGAGAAACTGAAACTGAACTAGCCATGCCTTTGTGGCGCATGCCGATAGGAATTGGATAGAATCGGAGGGCTTAGAAACGTCCTCCAAGGTGGTCAGCTCCATCAGTCCCCCAAAATGAAACAAAGTTATGTTGCTGGGCTCCAAAAAGGACTAAAGCCGCTGCTTTTATGCCAGAAAATATGGTGAGACCAGACCACTCATCTAGATCCAATTCCGTGAATTAAACAAAGCCTCCCTTTCCACTCCCAGCTGAGATGTTGAGGAATCAAAGGCAGACGCCCCAGCCTTATTTCACTGGCAGTAAAGGAGACACACCTCAGTAAGTCCTGCCAGCTGAGCAAGGGGCTGGGCCTGGGGGAGGTGGCGCCTGCCCAGATTCTTCTCTCAGGGCAAGTGCCGTCTTTGCAACACCAGGCAAATGGAACAAACATTGCTGGAGTGTTTTCATACAGACAGAAAGACAAAATGGAACAAACTTTGGTTTAATGATAAAGACCCATTGGCTCTCAACAAAGGCAAAAATGACAAAAGGCAGAGCATAGACAACACCCAACCTTTGAAATTTATTGATAAATCTAATAAAACTAATGAATCTTGAATAATACTAATGGATCTTAACGACTAAATTGAGGAGATTCCTATCATGTGTCAACTAACTAAGTAGAAGATTAAACTACCCTAAAAGCTTAAAAAACAGTCCTATTCCTATCTAGTCCTATTGATACCTAACTCTTGCTAGCCCTGGACAACCTGCAGGGTTGTCTAATTTCAAAGTCTTTTCTTCTTGGCGAGAGGCTCTGCTGCCTTCCGAGGCCGATGTCTTCTCCTGTGGTTGTTCCTTTACTTCACGGTTTCAAACACCATGCAAGATAGGAAACAAACCATCCATTGCTCACTTTAGTACACACCATGAAACCAAGTGCCGAGATCTCCGTTTGAGTAGGAATTTCTGTCTTTTCGGGCAGTGGCACATTTGTGAATTGATCAGCACCATGAGTCTGATGGTTCTACTTTCAATGCCTTGAAATGTCTTCCTCCTTTTGCTGCATCCTCTTTTGAATTTGATCAGCAGCATCAAACCAAGCTTTGATGGATCTATTCCTACTTGTATGAACTGTGTCTTGTTGGGGCACGGCAAGGTTTCATTGTGAAGGCTGGGTTTTACCTAAGCTCTTTGGGTTTGAGGTGGGTGTTAAGCTTGACCACGGCTGCCGGGGGCGATGCTGCAAGTGCCCCCAGCTTCCCCTGCGGTGCCTTTGAAAAGGGTCAGCCTGTTTTAGTCCAAAGGCGCAGCTTTGAGCAGAAAGAGGAGGAACTTACGCACCGTTTGCACTGCCCGCAGGGAAAGGGGCCTCCCGCCGAGCGGGGCGGCTGGCGCGCTTGGCAGCAGGGACACTCGGTGCTGCGAGCCCTCTTGCGGCTTCTCTTCCCTGTCTCCCCGTTCTCCTTTCTGGGAGGGCTTTTCCTCCTCTTTGCTTTGCCCACACTCTGGAAATCAAAGAGTCCTTATCAATGCTTCCTTCCTCTCACAAAGCTGGAAATCAGAGCATCCAGCACAAAAATCTATCGGCTTAAGCAAATCCTTCCAGACCCTCAAGAGCTGAGAAAACGGCTGCCTTTGCCAATGGGCTGTGGCGGGCTGCCAACCCAGAGCTTGGAGGAAAATACTCCTCTTTTCTACAGGCCAAAGGGGTGGGATAAATACCTGCCTATTTAGAGCTCTACATTTCTTATTTCTACCTTTCTGCCTAACATCTATTTCTCTCTGCTTTTCCTCCACAAATGTCTAGGCAATGGCATTTAAATTCAGTCCAATTAGGGTAGACACATGGTTAGCCATTTTCTAGTACCCAAAATAATCTCCCTCCCTGTCTCTCTCTCTCTCTCTCTCTCACATGATGTGAAGCAAATTGCTCTTTGCCGGTAAGGAAAGTTTTAGGGGAGCCACGGCACCGGCAGCTCCTTCTTGGGGAGTATGCTGCGATGCTAGAAAAACTCCCTGAAAATCTGCAGCATATCCACAAAGGCAGCCTGGATTGCTGATGTCAGCAAGCAGTGGGGAATTAAGGGTCTGATTGGAGTCAGCGAGGGTGCCAGCCCTTGAGAAGCCCATCTGTAGAGAGTCAAAGCCCATTTTGGTGGCGCTGC
This sequence comes from Molothrus aeneus, assembly GCF_037042795.1. Lineage (NCBI taxonomy): Eukaryota > Metazoa > Chordata > Aves > Passeriformes > Icteridae > Molothrus > Molothrus aeneus. The sequence goes on along the minus strand of NW_027099079.1, from coordinate 1,656,212 downwards.
TGCTTCCTTGGGTCAAAGTTAGGCTCCAGAATTGCATACTTCAGGGCAGCAGCACAAGGAAGCCCCGGGCAGCATCTGCTGTGCCTTTCCCAGTGCATGGGACGATGTGATCCTGGCAAAGGGGCATCTGGCATGGCTCGCCAGCAGCTTTTCTCCCCTTCTGCCAGTTTCTCGACCTTCCTGGCACGTCTCGATTTTCTTGCCCCTCACCTGAGCAAGAGTGCTGGCAAGTTTATGCTCCTTTTTCCAGGAGTAGTAGTACTCCACACACTGTGCCACGGTCTTAGTCTGGATCTGTTGTGAAGAGAAAAAGAAGGAGTCAAAAATGGTGTCGGGTGCACTGGGGAAAAAGTAGAATATGGAGTGAACTAGGAAGGAAAAGCATGAAGTAAATGGAGTAGGGTGTAAAATGAAATCAACATGGGGAAAGAGAGGCATCATGCAATGTCTTAAACCGTGTATTCTGCTAGGTGGTAATACACGCAATGCACAGATCAACAACAAATCCATCTAGCACAGTTCTTCTTTCCCCGCTTCCCTCCAGTTATGCCAGCACACCGTCTTGTGGAAGCAGCAGCAGACCTGTGCGACAAGTCTGACAGAAGAAAGCTTTGTCTTCCAAAAGAGCTTGGAGAAAAGGGCTGGAGAGGCAGGATCATCCTTTTGACACAGGCTTTTGATGTCCCCTTTTGTTACTTCTTGAAGATACTTGGTACTTGAGAAGAGAGAGACTGAAGCCCAGTGCTTGTTCCCAGAAATAACCAAGCTTTCCTCCTGACGATCTGCTCGGGTAAAGAATGTCCCGTGGCTTTACCTGCTTCTGGATGAGATGAAAATCCTTGCCGTAGGTGTGGAAAGCCTTTTGGAAGGACTCCTTCTCCTCAGGTGTCCATCTATCAGAGCCTGGCAAGAAAAAGCAGCGGGTAGTAAACGCATCCCTTGATCCACACCAAGTAGATCCCACTGGCTGCCGAAAGAAAATGGTGGCAGGCCGTCATTCACATGTGTGTACGTGTCTGCTCCCTCAGAAGGTCATGAAGACAAGAGCAGGCATTGCCCGGGGAGAAGGATTGGAAAACAAGTAAAGCTGAAGGACTAGATGCTGGTGCTTCCCCACCCGCAGAGGAGACAAGACCTTGTGCTGGTGTTAAGCACAATTGCTTTAAGCAGAAACCCTTGCCACAACAATGAAGGGGACGGCAGCATCTGTCAGGGACGCAAGAAGCTCTGCTTTGCTTACCTGTGTAATGATAATCAGCCATGGGGTGGCCTTGAGGTGTTGCAGGCCCCTCTGAGAGCAGCATCTCCAGAGCCTCCTGCAAGATCAAGAGGGAAAAGGCTTTAGCCGCCCCACCACATTAAAAATGAGCCAAAAAATCACAGGTGCTGCCTTGCAGCTACTTAGCCTCTCCAGACATTCAAGCGACTGTATCCCATGTGGGTGAAACACTGTCATTTGCTCCAAGTCCCTGGTTTTTGCTGCCCAACCCTTTGATCCTGGTCCCCGAGAGTGGCCTTTTGCTCACCAACCTAAGGATTTTGCTGCTCCTGCAGCCAGAATGGCCTCAGCTGACTGAGGCTTCTGGGAATTTCCCCTCCAAATGTCTTAGAGAAGCCAGCTCTCCAGGCCATTTACAAGGCAGCAGGACCTTCCGCCGCCACCGCCGCCTCCAGGAGGGAGATTCTCCCTGCTGGAGCCCTTTGGCCTCAGCCCTGACGCAGCTGGAGGAGACACAGCAGGCAGCAAGTGCTCTGCTCCCTGTTAAGACCCTTCTTCAAAGAGCAGCCAGGAAAGGCTGTCCCAGTGCCCGGGCCCTCTGCATTCCCTGTGCCCTCTTCTCTGCGCCCAAACAGCCGCTTCTTACCGGAACGCTGCCGCGTGCCCGGTGCAGGCAGTGCAGGGCGCGCTCCAGGTTAGCTGCTGCCCCGGGAATGCCACGGGAGCTGGCCATGTCCAACAGTTCTCTTACTGCAAGCACAACAAAAAACCCACCGAAAGTCAGCCTTGAGGCCAGCAAGGGCAAAGACTGCCATGCAAGGCAGAAGGAAAGGCTGGGAGCTAAAGACAGCAGCTTGGAGAGTATGAAAAGGAGAGCAAAGCCAGGGCCAGCTGAACCAAGGGCCCACGCAGTGCTGGCTCTCCCTCCAAAGCAGCTTCTGTAAGAAGAAGTGGGGGCCAATCTGCGCTCTTCCAGTGGCAGACGGCCCTGACCAATTTGGAGAGCAAGGTGCTTGCTCTTGCTCCTTGCCTCTAACACTTCTACATGGGAAGATGGGCGAGACAAGGAGAGAAGCAGAGCCTGCAAAAGGCTGCCTTTTTACGCAAAAGGAGCCTTTTAAAGACCCAAGTAGCTCAGGGGTGGAAGAAAAGCTTGAAGCAAAGCTACCTCTGTCAGGTTTTTCCATGTCAGAGTCATCCTCCCCCCAGGGCTTCCAGACCAGGGTTGCAGGCTCTTCATCCTCACTTGGTGCTCTGCTCTGCAGCTCTGGCAGCTCAGCCTGAAAGTCGCTGCCAACATTGATGTGTCTAAAGGAAGAAGGAGGTGGAGGTGAGAAAGGCAAGTGGTCAAGAGAGCCTTCCTGTGCATCCACAGGCTTGAACCAACGCCACCCTGACTCTGAAAGAGCAGTTCTCCTCCTCGCCATTCTTCCAGTTTGCTGTCCTTTAACCCTATGCCAAAACTCACGGCTGAATCTGGGCTCTTGCTTTCCTTTTCATTGTGCCTCTCCTTTCCACCTGAAAGAGATCAAAGCAATGCTCCAGTTAAAAATCCTTCCTTCTCATCCTCATCATTGCAAAGCCCGAGCTCCTGTGTCCCAGCTCCTTTCTCTTTGCCGCCTTTTTGACATGGAATGTCCTAGGGAGGACCCTCTAGCAGTCAGCAGCTTCCTCAGGAGGGCAAGCACAAGGCCATGCACTACTCTCTTCACTCCCGGGGCCACTGAGAACAGCCAAGACAATGGCAGGGGAGATGTGCCAGTGCAGGCTTAGGTTGGATAGAAGGAAAAGGTTCTTCAGCCAGAGGCTGCTTGGGCACTGCAACAGCCTCCCCAGGGAAGGGGGCACAGCACCAAGCCTGACTGAGCTCCAAAAGTGTTTGGACACTGCTCTTGGGCACAGGCTGTGATTGTTGAGGCTGCCCTGGGCAGGCCCTGGACTTGGGCTCAGTGATCTTTGAGAATCCCTTCCAAGCCAAGAAATTCTGTGCTACTGTGATTGTGCTCTTGAGGAGATGGCATTTGACGGCCGCCCCTGAGCATGAGGTAGAACCAGCCCTACGTGCACTGGAAAAAGAATCTAGAAAGATATTAAAATAGCATGGATCTATAAGCCATGGAACTACGTCAGTATATAAGAATTGCTGATCCCAGATGGTTTTTGAAGTTGAAGGCCTGTGTTTGAGGAGAAGCCCAGTCAAATGCTTCTATGCCCTGAAGGACAGGGATGCCAGAGGAGAAGTGCCATCATTCTGGTGTTTGAAGCTTTGGAGCGGGTGTGAGCAGAGTCAGGGCATAAGGGGATTTGTTGACACTGAAGCCCTGAAGTGCTCAGCCACAAACAATTTGTTTTGGGGTCAGCACAAGATAGTTTGAGGACTGAAATGGGTGCCAAGAACTTTTAATCAGGTCATCCGTGGACGAGGATCTGCAACTGCACTGGGACACCTCTCTAGGTCCTCTATGGAAAGGTCTGTGTTTCCCCTGGAGGCAACATGATTCCTTCAGAAGCTGCAGCCTGCTTTCACGTGGAAGCTCGTCTGGGAAAAGTGAGCACGCAGCCTGTGTGTCGTGCTTGGTGGGAGAGGCAGCTGGAGCCTCCTGCCCCTGTGCTAGTGCTTTGAGGGCAAACGGGGATTTTCTTACCTTGGACGGTTCCCAAGTGCTCTGGGGATGCCCGGAGGCAGACGAGGAGACCAGGACGTCGGTGCAGAGGCCGGGTCTGGCGCTGAGTGCAGAAGGCGGCTGGTCAGGGACAGCCCAGGAGCTGATCCTGCAGCTGCTGCTCCAGCGCTGCTCCACCAGCGTTCCAGCAAGGGCCGCAGGAGCAGGAGACAACGACAGTTGCTATGGGCACAGCCCAACATTCCATCTAGAACCCCAGGGGAGCCATGGGACAGAAAGAGGCATGGGCCGCCTCTGGCCCTTGTACTTCTTCTGCTGCAAGTTTGCTCTGAGACGCTTCCCATGGGGCCTTTTCTCCTCAGTCGTCTGATGAGACGGGCAAAAGCAGTGCAGGGACAGCCCTGGGTCTTCCCGGTGCTTCTCTGCAAGGTGCCTCCAGCTGAACGTGCACAGGAGCCTGCCTCTGTGCAAGGGCCCAGACCTCATCTCCTGCCCTGGAGAACCAGAAGGGCTCCTCCCACTGGCTCTCCTCCAGCTCTGAGAGGAGCTGGAATTTGCAAGTTGTCCAGCGCAGAGCCAACTCCAGAGCTTCCTCTCAAAGTGGAGCCATTCATCCTGCCCCCTTTCTCAAGTCTCCTTTTGCTGCCCAATAATGTCACTGCATGTTTTCCCTCCTTTGGGCCTCTGAGCTGGTCTCTCACCTCATCACTCCTCCCTTGAAACTTGGAGAAACAGGATGTTTTTCAGGGCAACTGATGGGGACACACACACACACACAGGGACAGCACACGGGCATTTCTCTAGCAAACATTCATGCAGAATTTCTATAGCCCTCTTCCAGCTCCCTTGGAGAAGCTCGGTGTTTGTCCCCAAAAGACTCTGCCATTCCTCTAAGAAAGCAACACTAACAGAATTCCCTTTCCACACTGCTGGCCTTCACATTGGTTTTAATGCCTAGATCCCAGATATGACAAAACCCAGGCAGCTTTGCTGCTTTCCTGCCTGTCGTTAAGGAAAAGCAAATCTTGCTTCAGTCCCAATCTTGCTTCCTTCCCAGCCTGCACGTTACCCACTGGCCAGCAAACTGAGGGGGCAGCTGGAACAAGTCCCACTGCAAGGCAGATACTTTGTAGGCTCCAAAGCCCACCTGCACCGCCTCCATCAGACAAGGGCAAGCTTCCCTCAGCTTCCCAGAAGCAGCCTGGCAATTGCCCCCTCCCTCGCCCCCTCTCCACCCTCCACAGCCCCTGCCACCAAAGCCTTGCTAGGCAGGGCCATTTGCTGGCCTCGAAGAAAGAGTGCCTTTGATTCTTCTTTGGCGCAAGTGCCCGAGCTGTGAGAAGTCAGAGGATAATGATCACACCCGCTCTGCTTTAGCTAAGGAGATTGCTGGAGGCCCAGAGCGGGACACTGGTCCTTTCGAGAGAAACTGAAACTGAACTAGCCATGCCTTTGTGGCGCATGCCGATAGGAATTGGATAGAATCGGAGGGCTTAGAAACGTCCTCCAAGGTGGTCAGCTCCATCAGTCCCCCAAAATGAAACAAAGTTATGTTGCTGGGCTCCAAAAAGGACTAAAGCCGCTGCTTTTATGCCAGAAAATATGGTGAGACCAGACCACTCATCTAGATCCAATTCCGTGAATTAAACAAAGCCTCCCTTTCCACTCCCAGCTGAGATGTTGAGGAATCAAAGGCAGACGCCCCAGCCTTATTTCACTGGCAGTAAAGGAGACACACCTCAGTAAGTCCTGCCAGCTGAGCAAGGGGCTGGGCCTGGGGGAGGTGGCGCCTGCCCAGATTCTTCTCTCAGGGCAAGTGCCGTCTTTGCAACACCAGGCAAATGGAACAAACATTGCTGGAGTGTTTTCATACAGACAGAAAGACAAAATGGAACAAACTTTGGTTTAATGATAAAGACCCATTGGCTCTCAACAAAGGCAAAAATGACAAAAGGCAGAGCATAGACAACACCCAACCTTTGAAATTTATTGATAAATCTAATAAAACTAATGAATCTTGAATAATACTAATGGATCTTAACGACTAAATTGAGGAGATTCCTATCATGTGTCAACTAACTAAGTAGAAGATTAAACTACCCTAAAAGCTTAAAAAACAGTCCTATTCCTATCTAGTCCTATTGATACCTAACTCTTGCTAGCCCTGGACAACCTGCAGGGTTGTCTAATTTCAAAGTCTTTTCTTCTTGGCGAGAGGCTCTGCTGCCTTCCGAGGCCGATGTCTTCTCCTGTGGTTGTTCCTTTACTTCACGGTTTCAAACACCATGCAAGATAGGAAACAAACCATCCATTGCTCACTTTAGTACACACCATGAAACCAAGTGCCGAGATCTCCGTTTGAGTAGGAATTTCTGTCTTTTCGGGCAGTGGCACATTTGTGAATTGATCAGCACCATGAGTCTGATGGTTCTACTTTCAATGCCTTGAAATGTCTTCCTCCTTTTGCTGCATCCTCTTTTGAATTTGATCAGCAGCATCAAACCAAGCTTTGATGGATCTATTCCTACTTGTATGAACTGTGTCTTGTTGGGGCACGGCAAGGTTTCATTGTGAAGGCTGGGTTTTACCTAAGCTCTTTGGGTTTGAGGTGGGTGTTAAGCTTGACCACGGCTGCCGGGGGCGATGCTGCAAGTGCCCCCAGCTTCCCCTGCGGTGCCTTTGAAAAGGGTCAGCCTGTTTTAGTCCAAAGGCGCAGCTTTGAGCAGAAAGAGGAGGAACTTACGCACCGTTTGCACTGCCCGCAGGGAAAGGGGCCTCCCGCCGAGCGGGGCGGCTGGCGCGCTTGGCAGCAGGGACACTCGGTGCTGCGAGCCCTCTTGCGGCTTCTCTTCCCTGTCTCCCCGTTCTCCTTTCTGGGAGGGCTTTTCCTCCTCTTTGCTTTGCCCACACTCTGGAAATCAAAGAGTCCTTATCAATGCTTCCTTCCTCTCACAAAGCTGGAAATCAGAGCATCCAGCACAAAAATCTATCGGCTTAAGCAAATCCTTCCAGACCCTCAAGAGCTGAGAAAACGGCTGCCTTTGCCAATGGGCTGTGGCGGGCTGCCAACCCAGAGCTTGGAGGAAAATACTCCTCTTTTCTACAGGCCAAAGGGGTGGGATAAATACCTGCCTATTTAGAGCTCTACATTTCTTATTTCTACCTTTCTGCCTAACATCTATTTCTCTCTGCTTTTCCTCCACAAATGTCTAGGCAATGGCATTTAAATTCAGTCCAATTAGGGTAGACACATGGTTAGCCATTTTCTAGTACCCAAAATAATCTCCCTCCCTGTCTCTCTCTCTCTCTCTCTCTCACATGATGTGAAGCAAATTGCTCTTTGCCGGTAAGGAAAGTTTTAGGGGAGCCACGGCACCGGCAGCTCCTTCTTGGGGAGTATGCTGCGATGCTAGAAAAACTCCCTGAAAATCTGCAGCATATCCACAAAGGCAGCCTGGATTGCTGATGTCAGCAAGCAGTGGGGAATTAAGGGTCTGATTGGAGTCAGCGAGGGTGCCAGCCCTTGAGAAGCCCATCTGTAGAGAGTCAAAGCCCATTTTGGTGGCGCTGCTGCTTCCTTGGGTCAAAGTTAGGCTCCAGAATTGCATACTTCAGGGCAGCAGCACAAGGAAGCCCCGGGCAGCATCTGCTGTGCCTTTCCCAGTGCATGGGACGATGTGATCCTGGCAAAGGGGCATCTGGCATGGCTCGCCAGCAGCTTTTCTCCCCTTCTGCCAGTTTCTCGACCTTCCTGGCACGTCTCGATTTTCTTGCCCCTCACCTGAGCAAGAGTGCTGGCAAGTTTATGCTCCTTTTTCCAGGAGTAGTAGTACTCCACACACTGTGCCACGGTCTTAGTCTGGATCTGTTGTGAAGAGAAAAAGAAGGAGTCAAAAATGGTGTCGGGTGCACTGGGGAAAAAGTAGAATATGGAGTGAACTAGGAAGGAAAAGCATGAAGTAAATGGAGTAGGGTGTAAAATGAAATCAACATGGGGAAAGAGAGGCATCATGCAATGTCTTAAACCGTGTATTCTGCTAGGTGGTAATACACGCAATGCACAGATCAACAACAAATCCATCTAGCACAGTTCTTCTTTCCCCGCTTCCCTCCAGTTATGCCAGCACACCGTCTTGTGGAAGCAGCAGCAGACCTGTGCGACAAGTCTGACAGAAGAAAGCTTTGTCTTCCAAAAGAGCTTGGAGAAAAGGGCTGGAGAGGCAGGATCATCCTTTTGACACAGGCTTTTGATGTCCCCTTTTGTTACTTCTTGAAGATACTTGGTACTTGAGAAGAGAGAGACTGAAGCCCAGTGCTTGTTCCCAGAAATAACCAAGCTTTCCTCCTGACGATCTGCTCGGGTAAAGAATGTCCCGTGGCTTTACCTGCTTCTGGATGAGATGAAAATCCTTGCCGTAGGTGTGGAAAGCCTTTTGGAAGGACTCCTTCTCCTCAGGTGTCCATCTATCAGAGCCTGGCAAGAAAAAGCAGCGGGTAGTAAACGCATCCCTTGATCCACACCAAGTAGATCCCACTGGCTGCCGAAAGAAAATGGTGGCAGGCCGTCATTCACATGTGTGTACGTGTCTGCTCCCTCAGAAGGTCATGAAGACAAGAGCAGGCATTGCCCGGGGAGAAGGATTGGAAAAGAAGTAAAGCTGAAGGACTAGATGCTGGTGCTTCCCCACCCGCAGAGGAGACAAGACCTTGTGCTGGTGTTAAGCACAATTGCTTTAAGCAGAAACCCTTGCCACAACAATGAAGGGGACGGCAGCATCTGTCAGGGACGCAAGAAGCTCTGCTTTGCTTACCTGTGTAATGATAATCAGCCATGGGGTGGCCTTGAGGTGTTGCAGGCCCCTCTGAGAGCAGCATCTCCAGAGCCTCCTGCAAGATCAAGAGGGAAAAGGCTTTAGCCGCCCCACCACATTAAAAATGAGCCAAAAAATCACAGGTGCTGCCTTGCAGCTACTTAGCCTCTCCAGACATTCAAGCGACTGTATCCCATGTGGGTGAAACACTGTCATTTGCTCCAAGTCCCTGGTTTTTGCTGCCCAACCCTTTGATCCTGGTCCCCGAGAGTGGCCTTTTGCTCACCAACCTAAGGATTTTGCTGCTCCTGCAGCCAGAATGGCCTCAGCTGACTGAGGCTTCTGGGAATTTCCCCTCCAAATGTCTTAGAGAAGCCAGCTCTCCAGGCCATTTACAAGGCAGCAGGACCTTCCGCCGCCACCGCCGCCTCCAGGAGGGAGATTCTCCCTGCTGGAGCCCTTTGGCCTCAGCCCTGACGCAGCTGGAGGAGACACAGCAGGCAGCAAGTGCTCTGCTCCCTGTTAAGACCCTTCTTCAAAGAGCAGCCAGGAAAGGCTGTCCCAGTGCCCGGGCCCTCTGCATTCCCTGTGCCCTCTTCTCTGCGCCCAAACAGCCGCTTCTTACCGGAACGCTGCCGCGTGCCCGGTGCAGGCAGTGCAGGGCGCGCTCCAGGTTAGCTGCTGCCCCGGGAATGCCACGGGAGCTGGCCATGTCCAACAGTTCTCTTACTGCAAGCACAACAAAAAACCCACCGAAAGTCAGCCTTGAGGCCAGCAAGGGCAAAGACTGCCATGCAAGGCAGAAGGAAAGGCTGGGAGCTAAAGACAGCAGCTTGGAGAGTATGAAAAGGAGAGCAAAGCCAGGGCCAGCTGAACCAAGGGCCCACGCAGTGCTGGCTCTCCCTCCAAAGCAGCTTCTGGAAGAAGAAGTGGGGGCCAATCTGCGCTCTTCCAGTGGCAGACGGCCCTGACCAATTTGGAGAGCAAGGTGCTTGCTCTTGCTCCTTGCCTCTAACACTTCTACATGGGAAGATGGGCGAGACAAGGAGAGAAGCAGAGCCTGCAAAAGGCTGCCTTTTTACGCAAAAGGAGCCTTTTAAAGACCCAAGTAGCTCAGGGGTGGAAGAAAAGCTTGAAGCAAAGCTACCTCTGTCAGGTTTTTCCATGTCAGAGTCATCCTCCCCCCAGGGCTTCCAGACCAGGGTTGCAGGCTCTTCATCCTCACTTGGTGCTCTGCTCTGCAGCTCTGGCAGCTCAGCCTGAAAGTCGCTGCCAACATTGATGTGTCTAAAGGAAGAAGGAGGTGGAGGTGAGAAAGGCAAGTGGTCAAGAGAGCCTTCCTGTGCATCCACAGGCTTGAACCAATGCCACCCTGACTCTGAAAGAGCAGTTCTCCTCCTCGCCATTCTTCCAGTTTGCTGTCCTTTAACCCTATGCCAAAACTCACGGCTGAATCTGGGCTCTTGCTTTCCTTTTCATTGTGCCTCTCCTTTCCACCTGAAAGAGATCAAAGCAATGCTCCAGTTAAAAATCCTTCCTTCTCATCCTCATCATTGCAAAGCCCGAGCTCCTGTGTCCCAGCTCCTTTCTCTTTGCCGCCTTTTTGACATGGAATGTCCTAGGGAGGACCCTCTAGCAGTCAGCAGCTTCCTCAGGAGGGCAAGCACAAGGCCATGCACTACTCTCTTCACTCCCGGGGCCACTGAGAAGAGCCAAGACAATGGCAGGGGAGATGTGCCAGTGCAGGCTTAGGTTGGATAGAAGGAAAAGGTTCTTCAGCCAGAGGCTGCTTGGGCACTGCAACAGCCTCCCCAGGGAAGGGGGCACAGCACCAAGCCTGACTGAGCTCCAAAAGTGTTTGGACACTGCTCTTGGGCACAGGCTGTGATTGTTGAGGCTGCCCTGGGCAGGCCCTGGACTTGGGCTCAGTGATCTTTGAGAATCCCTTCCAAGCCAAGAAATTCTGTGCTACTGTGATTGTGCTCTTGAGGAGATGGCATTTGACGGCCGCCCCTGAGCATGAGGTAGAACCAGCCCTACGTGCACTGGAAAAAGAATCTAGAAAGATATTAAAATAGCATGGATCTATAAGCCATGGAACTACGTCAGTATATAAGAATTGCTGATCCCAGATGGTTTTTGAAGTTGAAAGCCTGTGTTTGAGGAGAAGCCCAGTCAAATGCTTCTATGCCCTGAACGACAGGGATGCCAGAGGAGAAGTGCCATCATTCTGGTGTTTGAAGCTTTGGAGCGGGTGTGAGCAGAGTCAGGGCATAAGGGGATTTGTTGACACTGAAGCCCTGAAGTGCTCAGCCACAAACAATTTGTTTTGGGGTCAGCACAAGATAGTTTGAGGACTGAAATGGGTGCCAAGAACTTTTAATCAGGTCATCCGTGGACGAGGATCTGCAACTGCACTGGGACACCTCTCTAGGTCCTCTATGGAAAGGTCTGTGTTTCCCCTGGAGGCAACATGATTCCTTCAGAAGCTGCAGCCTGCTTTCACGTGGAAGCTCGTCTGGGGAAAGTGAGCACGCAGCCTGTGTGTCGTGCTTGGTGGGAGAGGCAGCTGGAGCCTCCTGCCCCTGTGCTAGTGCTTTGAGGGCAAACGGGGATTTTCTTACCTTGGACGGTTCCCAAGTGCTCTGGGGATGCCCGGAGGCAGACGAGGAGACCAGGACGTCGGTGCAGAGGCCGGGTCTGGCGCTGAGTGCAGAAGGCGGCTGGTCAGGGACAGCCCAGGAGCTGATCCTGCAGCTGCTGCTCCAGCACTGCTCCACCAGCGTTCCAGCAAGGGCCGCAGGAGCAGGAGACAACGACAGTTGCTATGGGCACAGCCCAACATTCCATCTAGAACCCCAGGGGAGCCATGGGACAGAAAGAGGCATGGGCCGCCTCTGGCCCTTGTACTTCTTCTGCTGCAAGTTTGCTCTGAGACGCTTCCCATGGGGCCTTTTCTCCTCAGTCGTCTGATGAGACGGGCAAAAGCAGTGCAGGGACAGCCCTGGGTCTTCCCGGTGCTTCTCTGCAAGGTGCCTCCAGCTGAACGTGCACAGGAGCCTGCCTCTGTGCAAGGGCCCAGACCTCATCTCCTGCCCTGGAGAACCAGAAGGGCTCCTCCCACTGGCTCTCCTCCAGCTCTGAGAGGAGCTGGAATTTGCAAGTTGTCCAGCGCAGAGCCAACTCCAGAGCTTCCTCTCAAAGTGGAGCCATTCATCCTGCCCCCTTTCTCAAGTCTCCTTTTGCTGCCCAATAATGTCACTGCATGTTTTCCCTCCTTTGGGCCTCTGAGCTGGTCTCTCACCTCATCACTCCTCCCTTGAAACTTGGAGAAACAGGATGTTTTTCAGGGCAACTGATGGGGACACACACACACACACAGGGACAGCACACGGGCATTTCTCTAGCAAACATTCATGCAGAATTTCTATAGCCCTCTTCCAGCTCCCTTGGAGAAGCTCGGTGTTTGTCCCCAAAAGACTCTGCCATTCCTCTAAGAAAGCAACACTAACAGAATTCCCTTTCCACACTGCTGGCCTTCACATTGGTTTTAATGCCTAGATCCCAGATATGACAAAACCCAGGCAGCTTTGCTGCTTTCCTGCCTGTCGTTAAGGAAAAGCAAATCTTGCTTCAGTCCCAATCTTGCTTCCTTCCCAGCCTGCACGTTACCCACTGGCCAGCAAACTGAGGGGGCAGCTGGAACAAGTCCCACTGCAAGGCAGATACTTTGTAGCATCCAAAGCCCACCTGCACCGCCTCCATCAGACAAGGGCAAGCTTCCCTCGGCTTCCCAGAAGCAGCCTGGCAATTGCCCCCTCCCTCGCCCCCTCTCCACCCTCCACAGCCCCTGCCACCAAAGCCTTGCTAGGCAGGGCCATTTGCTGGCCTCGAAGAAAGAGTGCCTTTGATTCTTCTTTGGCGCAAGTGCCCGAGCTGTGAGAAGTCAGAGGATAATGATCACACCCGCTCTGCTTTAGCTAAGGAGATTGCTGGAGGCCCAGAGCAGGACACTGGTCCTTTCGAGAGAAACTGAAACTGAACTAGCCATGCCTTTGTGGCGCATGCCGATAGGAATTGGATAGAATCGGAGGGCTTAGAAACGTCCTCCAAGGTGGTCAGCTCCATCAGTCCCCCAAAATGAAACAAAGTTATGTTGCTGGGCTCCAAAAAGGACTAAAGCCGCTGCTTTTATGCCAGAAAATATGGTGAGACCAGACCACTCATCTAGATCCAATTCCGTGAATTAAACAAAGCCTCCCTTTCCACTCCCAGCTGAGATGTTGAGGAATCAAAGGCAGACGCCCCAGCCTTATTTCACTGGCAGTAAAGGAGACACACCTCAGTAAGTCCTGCCAGCTGAGCAAGGGGCTGGGCCCGGGGGAGGTGGCGCCTGCCCAGATTCTTCTCTCAGGGCAAGTGCCGTCTTTGCAACACCAGGCAAATGGAACAAACATTGCCGGAGTGTTTTCATACAGACAGAAAGACAAAATGGAACAAACTTTGGTTTAATGATAAAGACCCATTGGCTCTCAACAAAGGCAAAAATGACAAAAGGCAGAGCATAGACAACACCCAACCTTTGAAATTTATTGATAAATCTAATAAAACTAATGAATCTTGAATAATACTAATGGATCTTAACGACTAAATTGAGGAGATTCCTATCATGTGTCAACTAACTAAGTAGAAGATTAAACTACCCTAAAAGCTTAAAAAACAGTCCTATTCCTATCTAGTCCTATTGATACCTAACTCTTGCTAGCCCTGGACAACCTGCAGGGTTGTCTAATTTCAAAGTCTTTTCTTCTTGGCGAGAGGCTCTGCTGCCTTCCGAGGCCGATGTCTTCTCCTGTGGTTGTTCCTTTACTTCACGGTTTCAAACACCATGCAAGATAGGAAACAAACCATCCATTGCTCACTTTAGTACACACCATGAAACCAAGTGCCGAGATCTCCGTTTGAGTAGGAATTTCTGTCTTTTCGGGCAGTGGCACATTTGTGAATTGATCAGCACCATGAGTCTGATGGTTCTACTTTCAATGCCTTGAAATGTCTTCCTCCTTTTGCTGCATCCTCTTTTGAATTTGATCAGCAGCATCAAACCAAGCTTTGATGGATCTATTCCTACTTGTATGAACTGTGTCTTGTTGGGGCACGGCAAGGTTTCATTGTGAAGGCTGGGTTTTACCTAAGCTCTTTGGGTTTGAGGTGGGTGTTAAGCTTGACCACGGCTGCCGGGGGCGATGCTGCAAGTGCCCCCAGCTTCCCCTGCGGTGCCTTTGAAAAGGGTCAGCCTGTTTTAGTCCAAAGGCGCAGCTTTGAGCAGAAAGAGGAGGAACTTACGCACCGTTTGCACTGCCCGCAGGGAAAGGGGCCTCCCGCCGAGCGGGGCGGCTGGCGCGCTTGGCAGCAGGGACACTCGGCGCTGCGAGCCCTCTTGCGGCTTCTCTTCCCTGTCTCCCCGTTCTCCTTTCTGGGAGGGCTTTTCCTCCTCTTTGCTTTGCCCACACTCTGGAAATCAAAGAGTCCTTATCAATGCTTCCTTCCTCTCACAAAGCTGGAAATCAGAGCATCCAGCACAAAAATCTATCGGCTTAAGCAAATCCTTCCAGACCCTCAAGAGCTGAGAAAACGGCTGCCTTTGCCAATGGGCTGTGGCGGGCTGCCAACCCAGAGCTTGGAGGAAAATACTCCTCTTTTCTACAGGCCAAAGGGGTGGGATAAATACCTGCCTATTTAGAGCTCTACATTTCTTATTTCTACCTTTCTGCCTAACATCTATTTCTCTCTGCTTTTCCTCCACAAATGTCTAGGCAATGGCATTTAAATTCAGTCCAATTAGGGTAGACACATGGTTAGCCATTTTCTAGTACCCAAAATAATCTCCCTCCCTGTCTCTCTCTCTCTCTCTCTCTCACATGATGTGAAGCAAATTGCTCTTTGCCGGTAAGGAAAGTTTTAGGGGAGCCACGGCACCGGCAGCTCCTTCTTGGGGAGTATGCTGCGATGCTAGAAAAACTCCCTGAAAATCTGCAGCATATCCACAAAGGCAGCCTGGATTGCTGATGTCAGCAAGCAGTGGGGAATTAAGGGTCTGATTGGAGTCAGCGAGGGTGCCAGCCCTTGAGAAGCCCATCTGTAGAGAGTCAAAGCCCATTTTGGTGGCGCTGCTGCTTCCTTGGGTCAAAGTTAGGCTCCAGAATTGCATACTTCAGGGCAGCAGCACAAGGAAGCCCCGGGCAGCATCTGCTGTGCCTTTCCCAGTGCATGGGACGATGTGATCCTGGCAAAGGGGCATCTGGCATGGCTCGCCAGCAGCTTTTCTCCCCTTCTGCCAGTTTCTCGACCTTCCTGGCACGTCTCGATTTTCTTGCCCCTCACCTGAGCAAGAGTGCTGGCAAGTTTATGCTCCTTTTTCCAGGAGTAGTAGTACTCCACACACTGTGCCACGGTCTTAGTCTGGATCTGTTGTGAAGAGAAAAAGAAGGAGTCAAAAATGGTGTCGGGTGCACTGGGGAAAAAGTAGAATATGGAGTGAACTAGGAAGGAAAAGCATGAAGTAAATGGAGTAGGGTGTAAAATGAAATCAACATGGGGAAAGAGAGGCATCATGCAATGTCTTAAACCGTGTATTCTGCTAGGTGGTAATACACGCAATGCACAGATCAACAACAAATCCATCTAGCACAGTTCTTCTTTCCCCGCTTCCCTCCAGTTATGCCAGCACACCGTCTTGTGGAAGCAGCAGCAGACCTGTGCGACAAGTCTGACAGAAGAAAGCTTTGTCTTCCAAAAGAGCTTGGAGAAAAGGGCTGGAGAGGCAGGATCATCCTTTTGACACAGGCTTTTGATGTCCCCTTTTGTTACTTCTTGAAGATACTTGGTACTTGAGAAGAGAGAGACTGAAGCCCAGTGCTTGTTCCCAGAAATAACCAAGCTTTCCTCCTGACGATCTGCTCGGGTAAAGAATGTCCCGTGGCTTTACCTGCTTCTGGATGAGATGAAAATCCTTGCCGTAGGTGTGGAAAGCCTTTTGGAAGGACTCCTTCTCCTCAGGTGTCCATCTATCAGAGCCTGGCAAGAAAAAGCAGTGGGTAGTAAACGCATCCCTTGATCCACACCAAGTAGATCCCACTGGCTGCCGAAAGAAAATGGTGGCAGGCCGTCATTCACATGTGTGTACGTGTCTGCTCCCTCAGAAGGTCATGAAGACAAGAGCAGGCATTGCCCGGGGAGAAGGATTGGAAAACAAGTAAAGCTGAAGGACTAGATGCTGGTGCTTCCCCACCCGCAGAGGAGACAAGACCTTGTGCTGGTGTTAAGCACAATTGCTTTAAGCAGAAACCCTTGCCACAACAATGAAGGGGACGGCAGCATCTGTCAGGGACGCAAGAAGCTCTGCTTTGCTTACCTGTGTAATGATAATCAGCCATGGGGTGGCCTTGAGGTGTTGCAGGCCCCTCTGAGAGCAGCATCTCCAGAGCCTCCTGCAAGATCAAGAGGGAAAAGGCTTTAGCCGCCCCACCACATTAAAAATGAGCCAAAAAATCACAGGTGCTGCCTTGCAGCTACTTAGCCTCTCCAGACATTCAAGCGACTGTATCCCATGTGGGTGAAACACTGTCATTTGCTCCAAGTCCCTGGTTTTTGCTGCCCAACCCTTTGATCCTGGTCCCCGAGAGTGGCCTTTTGCTCACCAACCTAAGGATTTTGCTGCTCCTGCAGCCAGAATGGCCTCAGCTGACTGAGGCTTCTGGGAATTTCCCCTCCAAATGTCTTAGAGAAGCCAGCTCTCCAGGCCATTTACAAGGCAGCAGGACCTTCCGCCGCCGCCGCCGCTGCCTCCAGGAGGGAGATTCTCCCTGCTGGAGCCCTTTGGGCTCAGCCCTGACGCAGCTGGAGGAGACACAGCAGGCAGCAAGTGCTCTGCTCCCTGTTAAGACCCTTCTTCAAAGAGCAGCCAGGAAAGGCTGTCCCAGTGCCCGGGCCCTCTGCATTCCCTGTGCCCTCTTCTCTGCGCCCAAACAGCCGCTTCTTACCGGAACGCTGCCGCGTGCCCGGTGCAGGCAGTGCAGGGCGCGCTCCAGGTTAGCTGCTGCCCCGGGAATGCCACGGGAGCTGGCCATGTCCAACAGTTCTCTTACTGCAAGCACAACAAAAAACCCACCGAAAGTCAGCCTTGAGGCCAGCAAGGGCAAAGACTGCCATGCAAGGCAGAAGGAAAGGCTGGGAGCTAAAGACAGCAGCTTGGAGAGTATGAAAAGGAGAGCAAAGCCAGGGCCAGCTGAACCAAGGGCCCACGCAGTGCTGGCTCTCCCTCCAAAGCAGCTTCTGTAAGAAGAAGTGGGGGCCAATCTGCGCTCTTCCAGTGGCAGACGGCCCTGACCAATTTGGAGAGCAAGGTGCTTGCTCTTGCTCCTTGCCTCTAACACTTCTACATGGGAAGATGGGCGAGACAAGGAGAGAAGCAGAGCCTGCAAAAGGCTGCCTTTTTACGCAAAAGGAGCCTTTTAAAGACCCAAGTAGCTCAGGGGTGGAAGAAAAGCTTGAAGCAAAGCTACCTCTGTCAGGTTTTTCCATGTCAGAGTCATCCTCCCCCCAGGGCTTCCAGACCAGGGTTGCAGGCTCTTCATCCTCACTTGGTGCTCTGCTCTGCAGCTCTGGCAGCTCAGCCTGAAAGTCGCTGCCAACATTGATGTGTCTAAAGGAAGAAGGAGGTGGAGGTGAGAAAGGCAAGTGGTCAAGAGAGCCTTCCTGTGCATCCACAGGCTTGAACCAACGCCACCCTGACTCTGAAAGAGCAGTTCTCCTCCTCGCCATTCTTCCAGTTTGCTGTCCTTTAACCCTATGCCAAAACTCACGGCTGAATCTGGGCTCTTGCTTTCCTTTTCATTGTGCCTCTCCTTTCCACCTGAAAGAGATCAAAGCAATGCTCCAGTTAAAAATCCTTCCTTCTCATCCTCATCATTGCAAAGCCCGAGCTCCTGTGTCCCAGCTCCTTTCTCTTTGCCGCCTTTTTGACATGGAATGTCCTAGGGAGGACCCTCTAGCAGTCAGCAGCTTCCTCAGGAGGGCAAGCACAAGGCCATGCACTACTCTCTTCACTCCCGGGGCCACTGAGAAGAGCCAAGACAATGGCAGGGGAGATGTGCCAGTGCAGGCTTAGGTTGGATAGAAGGAAAAGGTTCTTCAGCCAGAGGCTGCTTGGGCACTGCAACAGCCTCCCCAGGGAAGGGGGCACAGCACCAAGCCTGACTGAGCTCCAAAAGTGTTTGGACACTGCTCTTGGGCACAGGCTGTGATTGTTGAGGCTGCCCTGGGCAGGCCCTGGACTTGGGCTCAGTGATCTTTGAGAATCCCTTCCAAGCCAAGAAATTCTGTGCTACTGTGATTGTGCTCTTGAGGAGATGGCATTTGACGGCCGCCCCTGAGCATGAGGTAGAACCAGCCCTACGTGCACTGGAAAAAGAATCTAGAAAGATATTAAAATAGCATGGATCTATAAGCCATGGAACTACGTCAGTATATAAGAATTGCTGATCCCAGATGGTTTTTGAAGTTGAAAGCCTGTGTTTGAGGAGAAGCCCAGTCAAATGCTTCTATGCCCTGAACGACAGGGATGCCAGAGGAGAAGTGCCATCATTCTGGTGTTTGAAGCTTTGGAGCGGGTGTGAGCAGAGTCAGGGCATAAGGGGATTTGTTGACACTGAAGCCCTGAAGTGCTCAGCCACAAACAATTTGTTTTGGGGTCAGCACAAGATAGTTTGAGGACTGAAATGGGTGCCAAGAACTTTTAATCAGGTCATCCGTGGACGAGGATCTGCAACTGCACTGGGACACCTCTCTAGGTCCTCTATGGAAAGGTCTGTGTTTCCCCTGGAGGCAACATGATTCCTTCAGAAGCTGCAGCCTGCTTTCACGTGGAAGCTCGTCTGGGGAAAGTGAGCACGCAGCCTGTGTGTCGTGCTTGGTGGGAGAGGCAGCTGGAGCCTCCTGCCCCTGTGCTAGTGCTTTGAGGGCAAACGGGGATTTTCTTACCTTGGACGGTTCCCAAGTGCTCTGGGGATGCCCGGAGGCAGACGAGGAGACCAGGACGTCGGTGCAGAGGCCGGGTCTGGCGCTGAGTGCAGAAGGCGGCTGGTCAGGGACAGCCCAGGAGCTGATCCTGCAGCTGCTGCTCCAGCACTGCTCCACCAGCGTTCCAGCAAGGGCCGCAGGAGCAGGAGACAACGACAGTTGCTATGGGCACAGCCCAACATTCCATCTAGAACCCCAGGGGAGCCATGGGACAGAAAGAGGCATGGGCCGCCTCTGGCCCTTGTACTTCTTCTGCTGCAAGTTTGCTCTGAGACGCTTCCCATGGGGCCTTTTCTCCTCAGTCGTCTGATGAGACGGGCAAAAGCAGTGCAGGGACAGCCCTGGGTCTTCCCGGTGCTTCTCTGCAAGGTGCCTCCAGCTGAACGTGCACAGGAGCCTGCCTCTGTGCAAGGGCCCAGACCTCATCTCCTGCCCTGGAGAACCAGAAGGGCTCCTCCCACTGGCTCTCCTCCAGCTCTGAGAGGAGCTGGAATTTGCAAGTTGTCCAGCGCAGAGCCAACTCCAGAGCTTCCTCTCAAAGTGGAGCCATTCATCCTGCCCCCTTTCTCAAGTCTCCTTTTGCTGCCCAATAATGTCACTGCATGTTTTCCCTCCTTTGGGCCTCTGAGCTGGTCTCTCACCTCATCACTCCTCCCTTGAAACTTGGAGAAACAGGATGTTTTTCAGGGCAACTGATGGGGACACACACACACACACAGGGACAGCACACGGGCATTTCTCTAGCAAACATTCATGCAGAATTTCTATAGCCCTCTTCCAGCTCCCTTGGAGAAGCTCGGTGTTTGTCCCCAAAAGACTCTGCCATTCCTCTAAGAAAGCAACACTAACAGAATTCCCTTTCCACACTGCTGGCCTTCACATTGGTTTTAATGCCTAGATCCCAGATATGACAAAACCCAGGCAGCTTTGCTGCTTTCCTGCCTGTCGTTAAGGAAAAGCAAATCTTGCTTCAGTCCCAATCTTGCTTCCTTCCCAGCCTGCACGTTACCCACTGGCCAGCAAACTGAGGGGGCAGCTGGAACAAGTCCCACTGCAAGGCAGATACTTTGTAGCATCCAAAGCCCACCTGCACCGCCTCCATCAGACAAGGGCAAGCTTCCCTCGGCTTCCCAGAAGCAGCCTGGCAATTGCCCCCTCCCTCGCCCCCTCTCCACCCTCCACAGCCCCTGCCACCAAAGCCTTGCTAGGCAGGGCCATTTGCTGGCCTCGAAGAAAGAGTGCCTTTGATTCTTCTTTGGCGCAAGTGCCCGAGCTGTGAGAAGTCAGAGGATAATGATCACACCCGCTCTGCTTTAGCTAAGGAGATTGCTGGAGGCCCAGAGCAGGACACTGGTCCTTTCGAGAGAAACTGAAACTGAACTAGCTATGCCTTTGTGGCGCATGCCGATAGGAATTGGATAGAATCGGAGGGCTTAGAAACGTCCTCCAAGGTGGTCAGCTCCATCAGTCCCCCAAAATGAAACAAAGTTATGTTGCTGGGCTCCAAAAAGGACTAAAGCCGCTGCTTTTATGCCAGAAAATATGGTGAGACCAGACCACTCATCTAGATCCAATTCCGTGAATTAAACAAAGCCTCCCTTTCCACTCCCAGCTGAGATGTTGAGGAATCAAAGGCAGACGCCCCAGCCTTATTTCACTGGCAGTAAAGGAGACACACCTCAGTAAGTCCTGCCAGCTGAGCAAGGGGCTGGGCCCGGGGGAGGTGGCGCCTGCCCAGATTCTTCTCTCAGGCCAAGTGCCGTCTTTGCAACACCAGGCAAATGGAACAAACATTGCCGGAGTGTTTTCATACAGACAGAAAGACAAAATGGAACAAACTTTGGTTTAATGATAAAGACCCATTGGCTCTCAACAAAGGCAAAAATGACAAAAGGCAGAGCATAGACAACACCCAACCTTTGAAATTTATTGATAAATCTAATAAAACTAATGAATCTTGAATAATACTAATGGATCTTAACGACTAAATTGAGGAGATTCCTATCATGTGTCAACTAACTAAGTAGAAGATTAAACTACCCTAAAAGCTTAAAAAACAGTCCTATTCCTATCTAGTCCTATTGATACCTAACTCTTGCTAGCCCTGGACAACCTGCAGGGTTGTCTAATTTCAAAGTCTTTTCTTCTTGGCGAGAGGCTCTGCTGCCTTCCGAGGCCGATGTCTTCTCCTGTGGTTGTTCCTTTACTTCACGGTTTCAAACACCATGCAAGATAGGAAACAAACCATCCATTGCTCACTTTAGTACACACCATGAAACCAAGTGCCGAGATCTCCGTTTGAGTAGGAATTTCTGTCTTTTCGGGCAGTGGCACATTTGTGAATTGATCAGCACCATGAGTCTGATGGTTCTACTTTCAATGCCTTGAAATGTCTTCCTCCTTTTGCTGCATCCTCTTTTGAATTTGATCAGCAGCATCAAACCAAGCTTTGATGGATCTATTCCTACTTGTATGAACTGTGTCTTGTTGGGGCACGGCAAGGTTTCATTGTGAAGGCTGGGTTTTACCTAAGCTCTTTGGGTTTGAGGTGGGTGTTAAGCTTGACCACGGCTGCCGGGGGCGATGCTGCAAGTGCCCCCAGCTTCCCCTGCGGTGCCTTTGAAAAGGGTCAGCCTGTTTTAGTCCAAAGGCGCAGCTTTGAGCAGAAAGAGGAGGAACTTACGCACCGTTTGCACTGCCCGCAGGGAAAGGGGCCTCCCGCCGAGCGGGGCGGCTGGCGCGCTTGGCAGCAGGGACACTCGGCGCTGCGAGCCCTCTTGCGGCTTCTCTTCCCTGTCTCCCCGTTCTCCTTTCTGGGAGGGCTTTTCCTCCTCTTTGCTTTGCCCACACTCTGGAAATCAAAGAGTCCTTATCAATGCTTCCTTCCTCTCACAAAGCTGGAAATCAGAGCATCCAGCACAAAAATCTATCGGCTTAAGCAAATCCTTCCAGACCCTCAAGAGCTGAGAAAACGGCTGCCTTTGCCAATGGGCTGTGGCGGGCTGCCAACCCAGAGCTTGGAGGAAAATACTCCTCTTTTCTACAGGCCAAAGGGGTGGGATAAATACCTGCCTATTTAGAGCTCTACATTTCTTATTTCTACCTTTCTGCCTAACATCTATTTCTCTCTGCTTTTCCTCCACAAATGTCTAGGCAATGGCATTTAAATTCAGTCCAATTAGGGTAGACACATGGTTAGCCATTTTCTAGTACCCAAAATAATCTCCCTCCCTGTCTCTCTCTCTCTCTCTCTCTCACATGATGTGAAGCAAATTGCTCTTTGCCGGTAAGGAAAGTTTTAGGGGAGCCACGGCACCGGCAGCTCCTTCTTGGGGAGTATGCTGCGATGCTAGAAAAACTCCCTGAAAATCTGCAGCATATCCACAAAGGCAGCCTGGATTGCTGATGTCAGCAAGCAGTGGGGAATTAAGGGTCTGATTGGAGTCAGCGAGGGTGCCAGCCCTTGAGAAGCCCATCTGTAGAGAGTCAAAGCCCATTTTGGTGGCGCTGCTGCTTCCTTGGGTCAAAGTTAGGCTCCAGAATTGCATACTTCAGGGCAGCAGCACAAGGAAGCCCCGGGCAGCATCTGCTGTGCCTTTCCCAGTGCATGGGACGATGTGATCCTGGCAAAGGGGCATCTGGCATGGCTCGCCAGCAGCTTTTCTCCCCTTCTGCCAGTTTCTCGACCTTCCTGGCACGTCTCGATTTTCTTGCCCCTCACCTGAGCAAGAGTGCTGGCAAGTTTATGCTCCTTTTTCCAGGAGTAGTAGTACTCCACACACTGTGCCACGGTCTTAGTCTGGATCTGTTGTGAAGAGAAAAAGAAGGAGTCAAAAATGGTGTCGGGTGCACTGGGGAAAAAGTAGAATATGGAGTGAACTAGGAAGGAAAAGCATGAAGTAAATGGAGTAGGGTGTAAAATGAAATCAACATGGGGAAAGAGAGGCATCATGCAATGTCTTAAACCGTGTATTCTGCTAGGTGGTAATACACGCAATGCACAGATCAACAACAAATCCATCTAGCACAGTTCTTCTTTCCCCGCTTCCCTCCAGTTATGCCAGCACACCGTCTTGTGGAAGCAGCAGCAGACCTGTGCGACAAGTCTGACAGAAGAAAGCTTTGTCTTCCAAAAGAGCTTGGAGAAAAGGGCTGGAGAGGCAGGATCATCCTTTTGACACAGGCTTTTGATGTCCCCTTTTGTTACTTCTTGAAGATACTTGGTACTTGAGAAGAGAGAGACTGAAGCCCAGTGCTTGTTCCCAGAAATAACCAAGCTTTCCTCCTGACGATCTGCTCGGGTAAAGAATGTCCCGTGGCTTTACCTGCTTCTGGATGAGATGAAAATCCTTGCCGTAGGTGTGGAAAGCCTTTTGGAAGGACTCCTTCTCCTCAGGTGTCCATCTATCAGAGCCTGGCAAGAAAAAGCAGTGGGTAGTAAACGCATCCCTTGATCCACACCAAGTAGATCCCACTGGCTGCCGAAAGAAAATGGTGGCAGGCCGTCATTCACATGTGTGTACGTGTCTGCTCCCTCAGAAGGTCATGAAGACAAGAGCAGGCATTGCCCGGGGAGAAGGATTGGAAAACAAGTAAAGCTGAAGGACTAGATGCTGGTGCTTCCCCACCCGCAGAGGAGACAAGACCTTGTGCTGGTGTTAAGCACAATTGCTTTAAGCAGAAACCCTTGCCACAACAATGAAGGGGACGGCAGCATCTGTCAGGGACGCAAGAAGCTCTGCTTTGCTTACCTGTGTAATGATAATCAGCCATGGGGTGGCCTTGAGGTGTTGCAGGCCCCTCTGAGAGCAGCATCTCCAGAGCCTCCTGCAAGATCAAGAGGGAAAAGGCTTTAGCCGCCCCACCACATTAAAAATGAGCCAAAAAATCACAGGTGCTGCCTTGCAGCTACTTAGCCTCTCCAGACATTCAAGCGACTGTATCCCATGTGGGTGAAACACTGTCATTTGCTCCAAGTCCCTGGTTTTTGCTGCCCAACCCTTTGATCCTGGTCCCCGAGAGTGGCCTTTTGCTCACCAACCTAAGGATTTTGCTGCTCCTGCAGCCAGAATGGCCTCAGCTGACTGAGGCTTCTGGGAATTTCCCCTCCAAATGTCTTAGAGAAGCCAGCTCTCCAGGCCATTTACAAGGCAGCAGGACCTTCCGCCGCCGCCGCCGCTGCCTCCAGGAGGGAGATTCTCCCTGCTGGAGCCCTTTGGGCTCAGCCCTGACGCAGCTGGAGGAGACACAGCAGGCAGCAAGTGCTCTGCTCCCTGTTAAGACCCTTCTTCAAAGAGCAGCCAGGAAAGGCTGTCCCAGTGCCCGGGCCCTCTGCATTCCCTGTGCCCTCTTCTCTGCGCCCAAACAGCCGCTTCTTACCGGAACGCTGCCGCGTGCCCGGTGCAGGCAGTGCAGGGCGCGCTCCAGGTTAGCTGCTGCCCCGGGAATGCCACGGGAGCTGGCCATGTCCAACAGTTCTCTTACTGCAAGCACAACAAAAAACCCACCGAAAGTCAGCCTTGAGGCCAGCAAGGGCAAAGACTGCCATGCAAGGCAGAAGGAAAGGCTGGGAGCTAAAGACAGCAGCTTGGAGAGTATGAAAAGGAGAGCAAAGCCAGGGCCAGCTGAACCAAGGGCCCACGCAGTGCTGGCTCTCCCTCCAAAGCAGCTTCTGTAAGAAGAAGTGGGGGCCAATCTGCGCTCTTCCAGTGGCAGACGGCCCTGACCAATTTGGAGAGCAAGGTGCTTGCTCTTGCTCCTTGCCTCTAACACTTCTACATGGGAAGATGGGCGAGACAAGGAGAGAAGCAGAGCCTGCAAAAGGCTGCCTTTTTACGCAAAAGGAGCCTTTTAAAGACCCAAGTAGCTCAGGGGTGGAAGAAAAGCTTGAAGCAAAGCTACCTCTGTCAGGTTTTTCCATGTCAGAGTCATCCTCCCCCCAGGGCTTCCAGACCAGGGTTGCAGGCTCTTCATCCTCACTTGGTGCTCTGCTCTGCAGCTCTGGCAGCTCAGCCTGAAAGTCGCTGCCAACATTGATGTGTCTAAAGGAAGAAGGAGGTGGAGGTGAGAAAGGCAAGTGGTCAAGAGAGCCTTCCTGTGCATCCACAGGCTTGAACCAACGCCACCCTGACTCTGAAAGAGCAGTTCTCCTCCTCGCCATTCTTCCAGTTTGCTGTCCTTTAACCCTATGCCAAAACTCACGGCTGAATCTGGGCTCTTGCTTTCCTTTTCATTGTGCCTCTCCTTTCCACCTGAAAGAGATCAAAGCAATGCTCCAGTTAAAAATCCTTCCTTCTCATCCTCATCATTGCAAAGCCCGAGCTCCTGTGTCCCAGCTCCTTTCTCTTTGCCGCCTTTTTGACATGGAATGTCCTAGGGAGGACCCTCTAGCAGTCAGCAGCTTCCTCAGGAGGGCAAGCACAAGGCCATGCACTACTCTCTTCACTCCCGGGGCCACTGAGAAGAGCCAAGACAATGGCAGGGGAGATGTGCCAGTGCAGGCTTAGGTTGGATAGAAGGAAAAGGTTCTTCAGCCAGAGGCTGCTTGGGCACTGCAACAGCCTCCCCAGGGAAGGGGGCACAGCACCAAGCCTGACTGAGCTCCAAAAGTGTTTGGACACTGCTCTTGGGCACAGGCTGTGATTGTTGAGGCTGCCCTGGGCAGGCCCTGGACTTGGGCTCAGTGATCTTTGAGAATCCCTTCCAAGCCAAGAAATTCTGTGCTACTGTGATTGTGCTCTTGAGGAGATGGCATTTGACGGCCGCCCCTGAGCATGAGGTAGAACCAGCCCTACGTGCACTGGAAAAAGAATCTAGAAAGATATTAAAATAGCATGGATCTATAAGCCATGGAACTACGTCAGTATATAAGAATTGCTGATCCCAGATGGTTTTTGAAGTTGAAAGCCTGTGTTTGAGGAGAAGCCCAGTCAAATGCTTCTATGCCCTGAACGACAGGGATGCCAGAGGAGAAGTGCCATCATTCTGGTGTTTGAAGCTTTGGAGCGGGTGTGAGCAGAGTCAGGGCATAAGGGGATTTGTTGACACTGAAGCCCTGAAGTGCTCAGCCACAAACAATTTGTTTTGGGGTCAGCACAAGATAGTTTGAGGACTGAAATGGGTGCCAAGAACTTTTAATCAGGTCATCCGTGGACGAGGATCTGCAACTGCACTGGGACACCTCTCTAGGTCCTCTATGGAAAGGTCTGTGTTTCCCCTGGAGGCAACATGATTCCTTCAGAAGCTGCAGCCTGCTTTCACGTGGAAGCTCGTCTGGGGAAAGTGAGCACGCAGCCTGTGTGTCGTGCTTGGTGGGAGAGGCAGCTGGAGCCTCCTGCCCCTGTGCTAGTGCTTTGAGGGCAAACGGGGATTTTCTTACCTTGGACGGTTCCCAAGTGCTCTGGGGATGCCCGGAGGCAGACGAGGAGACCAGGACGTCGGTGCAGAGGCCGGGTCTGGCGCTGAGTGCAGAAGGCGGCTGGTCAGGGACAGCCCAGGAGCTGATCCTGCAGCTGCTGCTCCAGCACTGCTCCACCAGCGTTCCAGCAAGGGCCGCAGGAGCAGGAGACAACGACAGTTGCTATGGGCACAGCCCAACATTCCATCTAGAACCCCAGGGGAGCCATGGGACAGAAAGAGGCATGGGCCGCCTCTGGCCCTTGTACTTCTTCTGCTGCAAGTTTGCTCTGAGACGCTTCCCATGGGGCCTTTTCTCCTCAGTCGTCTGATGAGACGGGCAAAAGCAGTGCAGGGACAGCCCTGGGTCTTCCCGGTGCTTCTCTGCAAGGTGCCTCCAGCTGAACGTGCACAGGAGCCTGCCTCTGTGCAAGGGCCCAGACCTCATCTCCTGCCCTGGAGAACCAGAAGGGCTCCTCCCACTGGCTCTCCTCCAGCTCTGAGAGGAGCTGGAATTTGCAAGTTGTCCAGCGCAGAGCCAACTCCAGAGCTTCCTCTCAAAGTGGAGCCATTCATCCTGCCCCCTTTCTCAAGTCTCCTTTTGCTGCCCAATAATGTCACTGCATGTTTTCCCTCCTTTGGGCCTCTGAGCTGGTCTCTCACCTCATCACTCCTCCCTTGAAACTTGGAGAAACAGGATGTTTTTCAGGGCAACTGATGGGGACACACACACACACACAGGGACAGCACACGGGCATTTCTCTAGCAAACATTCATGCAGAATTTCTATAGCCCTCTTCCAGCTCCCTTGGAGAAGCTCGGTGTTTGTCCCCAAAAGACTCTGCCATTCCTCTAAGAAAGCAACACTAACAGAATTCCCTTTCCACACTGCTGGCCTTCACATTGGTTTTAATGCCTAGATCCCAGATATGACAAAACCCAGGCAGCTTTGCTGCTTTCCTGCCTGTCGTTAAGGAAAAGCAAATCTTGCTTCAGTCCCAATCTTGCTTCCTTCCCAGCCTGCACGTTACCCACTGGCCAGCAAACTGAGGGGGCAGCTGGAACAAGTCCCACTGCAAGGCAGATACTTTGTAGCATCCAAAGCCCACCTGCACCGCCTCCATCAGACAAGGGCAAGCTTCCCTCGGCTTCCCAGAAGCAGCCTGGCAATTGCCCCCTCCCTCGCCCCCTCTCCACCCTCCACAGCCCCTGCCACCAAAGCCTTGCTAGGCAGGGCCATTTGCTGGCCTCGAAGAAAGAGTGCCTTTGATTCTTCT
Organism: Molothrus aeneus; assembly: GCF_037042795.1. NCBI lineage: Eukaryota > Metazoa > Chordata > Aves > Passeriformes > Icteridae > Molothrus > Molothrus aeneus. The sequence continues at coordinate 1,628,806 of NW_027099079.1, read as the reverse complement.
TTGGCGCAAGTGCCCGAGCTGTGAGAAGTCAGAGGATAATGATCACACCCGCTCTGCTTTAGCTAAGGAGATTGCTGGAGGCCCAGAGCAGGACACTGGTCCTTTCGAGAGAAACTGAAACTGAACTAGCTATGCCTTTGTGGCGCATGCCGATAGGAATTGGATAGAATCGGAGGGCTTAGAAACGTCCTCCAAGGTGGTCAGCTCCATCAGTCCCCCAAAATGAAACAAAGTTATGTTGCTGGGCTCCAAAAAGGACTAAAGCCGCTGCTTTTATGCCAGAAAATATGGTGAGACCAGACCACTCATCTAGATCCAATTCCGTGAATTAAACAAAGCCTCCCTTTCCACTCCCAGCTGAGATGTTGAGGAATCAAAGGCAGACGCCCCAGCCTTATTTCACTGGCAGTAAAGGAGACACACCTCAGTAAGTCCTGCCAGCTGAGCAAGGGGCTGGGCCCGGGGGAGGTGGCGCCTGCCCAGATTCTTCTCTCAGGCCAAGTGCCGTCTTTGCAACACCAGGCAAATGGAACAAACATTGCCGGAGTGTTTTCATACAGACAGAAAGACAAAATGGAACAAACTTTGGTTTAATGATAAAGACCCATTGGCTCTCAACAAAGGCAAAAATGACAAAAGGCAGAGCATAGACAACACCCAACCTTTGAAATTTATTGATAAATCTAATAAAACTAATGAATCTTGAATAATACTAATGGATCTTAACGACTAAATTGAGGAGATTCCTATCATGTGTCAACTAACTAAGTAGAAGATTAAACTACCCTAAAAGCTTAAAAAACAGTCCTATTCCTATCTAGTCCTATTGATACCTAACTCTTGCTAGCCCTGGACAACCTGCAGGGTTGTCTAATTTCAAAGTCTTTTCTTCTTGGCGAGAGGCTCTGCTGCCTTCCGAGGCCGATGTCTTCTCCTGTGGTTGTTCCTTTACTTCACGGTTTCAAACACCATGCAAGATAGGAAACAAACCATCCATTGCTCACTTTAGTACACACCATGAAACCAAGTGCCGAGATCTCCGTTTGAGTAGGAATTTCTGTCTTTTCGGGCAGTGGCACATTTGTGAATTGATCAGCACCATGAGTCTGATGGTTCTACTTTCAATGCCTTGAAATGTCTTCCTCCTTTTGCTGCATCCTCTTTTGAATTTGATCAGCAGCATCAAACCAAGCTTTGATGGATCTATTCCTACTTGTATGAACTGTGTCTTGTTGGGGCACGGCAAGGTTTCATTGTGAAGGCTGGGTTTTACCTAAGCTCTTTGGGTTTGAGGTGGGTGTTAAGCTTGACCACGGCTGCCGGGGGCGATGCTGCAAGTGCCCCCAGCTTCCCCTGCGGTGCCTTTGAAAAGGGTCAGCCTGTTTTAGTCCAAAGGCGCAGCTTTGAGCAGAAAGAGGAGGAACTTACGCACCGTTTGCACTGCCCGCAGGGAAAGGGGCCTCCCGCCGAGCGGGGCGGCTGGCGCGCTTGGCAGCAGGGACACTCGGCGCTGCGAGCCCTCTTGCGGCTTCTCTTCCCTGTCTCCCCGTTCTCCTTTCTGGGAGGGCTTTTCCTCCTCTTTGCTTTGCCCACACTCTGGAAATCAAAGAGTCCTTATCAATGCTTCCTTCCTCTCACAAAGCTGGAAATCAGAGCATCCAGCACAAAAATCTATCGGCCTAAGCAAATCCTTCCAGACCCTCAAGAGCTGAGAAAACGGCTGCCTTTGCCAATGGGCTGCGGCGGGCTGCCAACCCAGAGCTTGGAGGAAAATACTCCTCTTTTCTACAGGCCAAAGGGGTGGGATAAATACCTGCCTATTTAGAGCTCTACATTTCTTATTTCTACCTTTCTGCCTAACATCTATTTCTCTCTGCTTTTCCTCCACAAATGTCTAGGCAATGGCATTTAAATTCAGTCCAATTAGGGTAGACACATGGTTAGCCATTTTCTAGTACCCAAAATAATCTCCCTCCCTGTCTCTCTCTCTCTCTCTCTCTCTCACATGATGTGAAGCAAATTGCTCTTTGCCGGTAAGGAAAGTTTTAGGGGAGCCACGGCACCGGCAGCTCCTTCTTGGGGAGTATGCTGCGATGCTAGAAAAACTCCCTGAAAATCTGCAGCATATCCACAAAGGCAGCCTGGATTGCTGATGTCAGCAAGCAGTGGGGAATTAAGGGTCTGATTGGAGTCAGCGAGGGTGCCAGCCCTTGAGAAGCCCATCTGTAGAGAGTCAAAGCCCATTTTGGTGGCGCTGCTGCTTCCTTGGGTCAAAGTTAGGCTCCAGAATTGCATACTTCAGGGCAGCAGCACAAGGAAGCCCCAGGCAGCATCTGCTGTGCCTTTCCCAGTGCATGGGACGATGTGATCCTGGCAAAGGGGCATCTGGCATGGCTCGCCAGCAGCTTTTCTCCCCTTCTGCCAGTTTCTCGACCTTCCTGGCACGTCTCGATTTTCTTGCCCCTCACCTGAGCAAGAGTGCTGGCAAGTTTATGCTCCTTTTTCCAGGAGTAGTAGTACTCCACACACTGTGCCACGGTCTTAGTCTGGATCTGTTGTGAAGAGAAAAAGAAGGAGTCGAAAATGGTGTCGGGTGCACTGGGGAAAAAGTAGAATATGGAGTGAACTAGGAAGGAAAAGCATGAAGTAAATGGAGTAGGGTGTAAAATGAAATCAACATGGGGAAAGAGAGGCATCATGCAATGTCTTAAACCGTGTATTCTGCTAGGTGGTAATACACGCAATGCACAGATCAACAACAAATCCATCTAGCACAGTTCTTCTTTCCCCGCTTCCCTCCAGTTATGCCAGCACACCGTCTTGTGGAAGCAGCAGCAGACCTGTGCGACAAGTCTGACAGAAGAAAGCTTCATCTTCCAAAAGAGCTTGGAGAAAAGGGCTGGAGAGGCAGGATCATCCTTTTGACACAGGCTTTTGATGTCCCCTTTTGTTACTTCTTGAAGATACTTGGTACTTGAGAAGAGAGAGACTGAAGCCCAGGGCTTGTTCCCAGAAATAACCAAGCTTTCCTCCTGACGATCTGCTCGGGTAAAGAATGTCCCGTGGCTTTACCTGCTTCTGGATGAGATGAAAATCCTTGCCGTAGGTGTGGAAAGCCTTTTGGAAGGACTCCTTCTCCTCAGGTGTCCATCTATCAGAGCCTGGCAAGAAAAAGCAGCGGGTAGTAAACGCATCCCTTGATCCACACCAAGTAGATCCCACTGGCTGCCGAAAGAAAATGGTGGCAGGCCGTCATTCACATGTGTGTACGTGTCTGCTCCCTCAGAAGGTCATGAAGACAAGAGCAGGCATTGCCCGGGGAGAAGGATTGGAAAACAAGTAAAGCTGAAGGACTAGATGCTGGTGCTTCCCCACCCGCAGAGGAGACAAGACCTTGTGCTGGTGTTAAGCACAATTGCTTTAAGCAGAAACCCTTGCCACAACAATGAAGGGGACGGCAGCATCTGTCAGGGACGCAAGAAGCTCTGCTTTGCTTACCTGTGTAATGATAATCAGCCATGGGGTGTAGTAAACCCCATAGATTTAGGAAAAGCACCATGGAGGATATGAACAATAGGAATGCTGAAACAGCAAAAGAAAATTCCTGTTTTCTTGTCCTCCACCCCTTAACCTACCTCTGTTACCCTATAAGGCAATGTCATGTTAACCCCTTACCCATTGGTCAAGCTTAGATCCTTTCCAACCCTATAAAAGAAGCATACTGTACCCCATTAGGGGAGAAAGAAGAAGAGCAGAGACCCTTCACGGACCTCCCCAAATAAAGCCATCTTCGTGGAACAGCCTGCGCCTTCTCCTTCTCCTCTCTCTCCGTCTGCTGCAGCCTCAAGCCCAGGGCACCACTACCTAGCAAGCAGAGCTGAAATCCTGAGAGCTTGCAATCACTATAGAGCTGATAATCACCATGCTTGCTAGATGGTAGCCCTGCGGTCTTGGCATGAGCGAGCGAGCTTCGGGCACCCGGTCCCTACCCAGGGACTGAGCTCCTGAGCCCTAGTGCTCTGCATTATGATAAGGCCAAATAAGAGGCTTTATTAAAGTGGCGTCCCAACTACTTCGGATTTGGACCCCCCCAGAGGCGATATCCGTCGGTTGAGCAACGAAGCCCCCCTGGGGTTTTCTGTGATTGCCTGTTCGGGAAGCCGCTCCTTCTGTGAAGGGACTTTTCTTTTTAGAAAATCCTTTCCCCAGGAGGGTCAGTTCGACACTCAAAACTTACATCTGAACGAGAGAAAGTTCCGAGGAGAACTGACGCAGCAGACCCCTTCCACAGATCTTGGACCCCAGGAACTGTAAGTATTAGCTAATATTGCGCGCATAACTTTGGGGCTCTAAAACTTTTTTTTTGGGTTTTTTTTCTTTTTTTTCACGTTTTTTCTGCTGGAAGGGCTAACCATTAACATGGGTAAAATTTTTAGTACTTTAAAACTAAGTAAAACCGAGAGAGAGATATATTCAACTATTTTAGAAATCTTATCTGCTAACAACTTCTCCTTTTCTAAAGGCAAGCTCTCAAAAACTAATCTTAAAAAATTTGTAACTTGGATTATTTCGCAATACCCTGATACTGATAAGAAAGCAGTCATTGAAAATTCGTTTTGGGATATGATCGGGAACACAATATATATCTCCCAAACAAACCAGGATTTCTCTGTAACTAACTATTTGCCTTTATTCCATATAATAACTAAAACCGTTGAAAGATTTAACAGAGAAAAAATCTTGCAGGGCTTAACAGATACTTCCTCTTCAAATAGTAACAAGATCGATAAGGACTCAGAGGAATGTCACTTGCATATCTCACACCACCCCTTCGGTCCTAAAGTCCCTCTCGCCTCCGCTACTCCTAAAGCAGGGGTTACGCTGCCCACCCCAGTTCCCCCCCCCACATCCTCCACCCCTGCGGGACCTGCGCTGCCCAACTCCGCAAATCCTGTCTTATCTGTAACTCCACACATCCCCCCTACCCCTGGCTCGGCTTCCTCCTTGCTTCCGGTCCCGGGGGTCCCTTTTCCTGCCTCTGCCGCCCCCTCCACCCCTGCGTCGGCTCTTCCCCCCGCTGCTGCGTACCCCCCCACCCCCGCGCTGTTGTCCCCCACCATCCCTCCCGCCGCCGCGCCCGCCGCCCCCGCTCCCCTCGTCCCGGCTCCTACCGGCCCGGCCCCTCCCGAGGGCTCCCCGAGCCACACCCCCGCCGCTCCCGAGCCCGTGTCCATCCCCGCCCCCTCCCCCTGCTCCCTGCCTGCCACAGCAGGGACACCTCACACAAGCACAGTCCCAGACACCCCCCACGGTGCTACCCCCCCCACCCGGTCCTGTGCGTGCTGTGCTGCCATCCCAGCTCCAGTGGCACCTCCCCCCGGCCAGGTCATGCCATGTCTCCCCCCCCAGCCATTGAAACCTTTGAAAAACGCTTCTAAACGAAAAAAGCGCAAGTCACGGATAGCAACCCTCCCTCAGTCCTCCTCAGAGGACCAGAGCTCTTGCAGTGAATCTGATTCTGATACGATCCACACGGATCCATGGGCTCGTATTAAAGTAGAAGCGACAAAGGCTGGAGACTGGGAGCTGGCACAGAAGGTTAATGCTTTCCCAGTAGAATATAAGCAAGGACGGAATGGTGGCGAGTCCGCTATAAAGACGTGGAAAGCTAACTCCAATAAGGAACTAGTGCAATTAAGAAATATAGCCAAAGAACATGGGCGAAGCTCACATATTTTTAGAAATTTCTTAGAAGCCATGTTCTCAGCACATGTCTTACTTCCCCACGATGTAAAAAATATTTCACACTGCCTCCTGTCCCCAGCAGAATATTTGTTATGGGACAGGCATTGGAAAAGACATTTAAAAACGTTATCAGATTCATATTCTGCGGATGCTAATAAGACGAATTTTACAGTAGCCCAACTAGCTGGTGAAGGTGACTTACAGAAACCAGCAGACCAATTGGAAACCTTGAATAAAGAGGCACTGCAGGACATCGCTCTTGCAGCAAAAACCTCTTTACTTCTCATGCATGATGAGTCAATGCCAACAATGCATTTTTCTGCTATTAAACAAGGGACTGATGAAAGTTTTATCAAATTTGTGGACAGACTTAGAGATGCTTTGGAGAAACAGATCGAGAGCACAGAGGCAAAGAAGGAACTTTTATGTAAACTTGCCTTGTGTAACTCTAACGAAAAATGCAAAGCCATTTTGAGGTCTCTACCCATGGATACAGACCCCACCATAGAGCAAATGCTGGAATGCTGTACACGTCACACGTCCACGGACGATACAGTGGCCCAAGCAGTTGCTAAAGGTATTGCTGAAGGAGTTTCTGGTGCATATGCAGTAATAGCTTCTAAAGACCAAGCTAAATGCTATCACTGTGGGGATCTTGGACATTACATAAAGGACTGCCCAGAGAGATCACACCCCCGATACCACCGTAACAATTACCAAAGACCCCAGAATCAGCAGCGCTACCAGCAGCATTCGGGAAACTTCTTGCGCCGCCCGGTCGAGCCCCGGGCGCTGACAACAAATCAAAGGTCACCCAGACCCAACCCCGCACCAGCCCAGGATGTTCCGGACCACAAGAAGAGGATCCAACCCACGGGGCAACCCAGATGGGAACCCGCCGTCAACTGGTAACTGCTTTGTCCATTGACTTTTGAAGCCATTCATTATATTGAACAATAAGTTTTTTTTTTGAGAAATAAAAGAATTAAAAGACACTTAAAGGTATATCAAGGGAATCGCAGAAGTTAATAAATAACCTAAAATACACTATTAGGAAGAGCTTTGATCAGATATTTGGATAAGTTAATAAATAACCTAAAATACACTGTTAGGGAGCCCTAACTTTGATCATATATCTAGATAAGTTAACCAAAAAACACACACAGAAGAAACTTTGGAATCAGAATATTTGAAGAGGAAACATTGGAATTAGAATATTTGAAGAGAAAAGCAGAAATGGAAGCCAATAAGTTAAAGTGACCTGCCAAGCCATAGAATCAAGCCAACTACAACAATAACTTCTGCCAAGCCATGGAAAGACATGCCAAGAATAACAGGAAACTGCCCAAATTAGGAAAAGCTTAAAATTTAACTAAGGAAGACCAAGAATTCTTGGAAGACTCCGACTGTACTCCTGCCTACCTATGAATATGCATGTAATAATGATGTAATCCTTTTTCAAAATTGTATAAAAACCTGCTTTTGCTGTACACAATTGGGAAATCCATTTAGTGATTTCTCCAACGCGTTGCCAATAAATACCTCCTGCCTATAGACCTCAAATCCAGTCTCTGGGCAGCTTATTCTCGCCTTTTGGGGCAAAATTCGGCATCATTTTTGGCGACCGCGGCAGGACAGAAAAGGGTCCGTCCGAGCCTTGACTCGGGGGACCGGGACCTCTTCAGGGCCCCTGACGGAATTCTGTCAGAAGAGACCCCCATCCCCCAGCCAACGCGCATCGGTGGACAAGGACTTTCTGCATCTCCTGCTCCAAATTAAGAGGTATTTATCTTTGCTTATAGGTTTTATGGTAAAGCGCTTTAATGGGAAACGAGGGTCAGACATGACCGCTCGAAGGGATTCCGGGGGACGCCCTGGTAAAAATATCCCAGCTGGGTTAGAGTCCCGGTAATAGAAACGCAGGTTAGAGTCCTGCTGGTAATAGAAACGCAGGTTAGAGTCCTGCTGGAAGGAATATTTGTTTTTCATTTATCTTGGTATTTCTGGGTTCTTCATATTGTGTGGGAAACTGTTTTAATATTGTGTTTAATGTTATATTTACTGTGAATTAAGGGTCAAGAACTTTTGGGTTCTTCTTGTTGTGTGGGAAACTGTTTTAATATTGTGTTTAATGTTATATTTACTGTGAATTAATTGCTCTCTGAGACCGGGAGAGAGGTCGGTCAGTTTGTGGCGTTCTATGTGTCTGTTGCAAATTTTACAGGAGATATTTTCGGTCAGTTTGTGGTGTTCTATGTGTCTGTTGCAAATTTTACAGGAGACATTTTCGGTCAGTTTGTGGTGTTCTATGTGTCTGTTGCAAATTTTATAGGAGACATTTTCGGTCAGTTTGTGGTGTTCTAAGTGTCTGTTGTAAATCTTACAGGAGACATTTTCGGTCAGTTTGTGGTGTTCTATGTGTCTGTTGCAAATCTTACAGGAGACATTTTGTCACTCTATGTAATCTTGTAGATAAAGGTGTGTGGGTATGGATGAGAGTGAATGAGACGCAGCATCGCTGCGAAGCGAGAGGGAGTCCCGCTCCGCAGTTCCTGTTCTTCGCGAGAAGCCAGGTCGGAAACGGACGAAGCGATTGGAAATTGTGTGTGTGGAGTGTTGCAATAAATTGGCAAACAGTACTTGTGGGAAAGGGATTGATCCGGTTAAACAGTAAATACAGCCACAGGGAATAGTAATGGGAGGTCAACAGAGTAAGGACGTAAATATGAAAACCCCCTTAGGATGTATCCTAAAGCACTGGAAGGACTTGGGAGGGATTCCGGGGGGAAACATAAGTAAAAAGACACTCCTTAAATATTGCACACAGTGGTGGCCATTGTATAAGTTAGATGACGATGAGAAATGGCCACCGGAGGGAACAACTAATTATAACACTATCTTACAACTGATGCTTTTCCTTCGTCGACTTAATAAATGGGACGAAGTGATGTATGCTGATATGTTCTTTACCTTAAGAAATAAACCGGAGTGGCAAAAAGAGTGCGGGGTAAACGTAGCACCTCAAGACCCCCTAGTACTAGCCCTGGAAAAAGATAAGAAAGGCTTAAAGCCTAAAGAACGTTGCTGTGATGCATGTAGCATTGGGCAACAATGTCTTAAGTTAACAAGAAGGGACAGTGGGAAGGAGAGCGAAATAAGCCTGTGGGAATACCATCCATTCGCCCCAGGACGGGAAGGGCCTCTTCCCAGGCCAAAAGAGGAACAAGGGGATCCTAGCCCATTAAAGGAACTGGAACGATGGTGGAAATCTAAGTTTGGGCACAGCCCTCAGAAGCTCGACAACAGTTGGGAGGGGGGTGGCCCATTAAAATCGGGGACTAACAAGGGGGAAAGCAGCCCACGGGGACTGGACAGTCCACAGGGGTCGGGGAGCTACAGGGATGTTGGCAGCCCACCCAGACTAGAAGTTGAGAGGGAAGGGGGCAGCCCACATGGGGAAGAGAGCCGAGGGGAGACACGCAGCCTGCCCGAACTAAGTCCATGTGGGGATGGTGGCACACCTGGGAATGGAAGTTTAAGGAAATCAGGTACCTGTAGAATGGAAACCAGCACACCGAGGACTGGAGACAAAGGTGACTCACGGGGGGGCGACGTCTCTAAGTTGAAATATAGTGAAAAGAATGACAATGAGACATGCGAAAGGGGGGTGGAGAACGACTCACAGAAGCTGAATATAGTAATTCGTATAGAGGACAAGAGGGATGGAAGGGGAACAGAAGATGAGGAGGACGGTAGCCCGGAACAGGATAGGCACCGGCAGATGCGGGAAGAAAGGCGACAGATGCAGAGTGAGAGGTGGTTGGAAGATCCCGGGGAGGGGATTGGTCACTCGTATTATACCAGATCTGTGGCACGGAGGGAAGCAGAGCAAAGAGAGGAGGGGAACCATACGATAGCTCCTCTCCGACAACTTATGCCAATGGTAGGGGAGAGGACTAGAATAAAGGTGCCGTTCTCAACGAGTGATCTGAACAATTGGAGGGATGAGGCAAGGAACTTCAGGAGGAATCCAGAGGGAGTAGCGAAGAGGTTTGAATTAATGGCAAAGAATTTGGATATTGATTGGGAAGATATAGAGGTGATGCTGTCAGAGTTGACAGATACAGAAAGGGAACTCGTATTGGAAACCGGAAAACGACATGCTCAAGTGTTATCGGGGAGACTAGAAGATAATTTCCCCAGCAGTAAACCAGAATGGGACCCGGGCAATGAAGAGCATTATCGGAGGCTGGTGCAGTATAGAAAACTGATAGCGATGGGCTTGCGTAATGCGATCCCTAAGGCTATCAATTGGTCGATGCTATATGACATCAGGCAGGGAAAAGATGAGACCCCATCAGAGTTTTTGGATAGACTTCGGGCAGCCATGAGACAATACACACCCCTGGACCCAGCAACGGAAGAAGGTAAACAACACCTGTTGGGATTAATGATGGGACAAAGTAACCCGGACATTAGGAAGAGATTACAAAAGCTTGAGCATCCAGCAAACAAAAACCTGGAGGCGTTGCTGAATGAGGCGTGGAAAGTGTATAATAATAGAGAAATAGAGGAAAAGAAAAAGGAAGATAAGAGGCTTGGTCGAATAGTGGCTGCAGCAATAACAGCTCAAAATACAAACCATTTGGGACCTAATACCAGGGGTAGGGGAAGGGGCTACCCAGTGGGAGGAGGAGGGAGGTTCCAACCCCACCCAGCTAGAATAGGGCCAAACCAGTGTGCCTATTGCTTCCAAACGGGACACTGGAAACGTGAGTGCCCTCAACTAAGATCAATGGACACTACTGCTATCGCACATCAGGGCAGTGAATGAGGGGGACCGGTGGGCCGTACCCTAGCAGACCCACTGGTTAAAATGGAGCTAGGGGAAGGTAAAAAGGAATTGGATTTTTTGATTGATACAGGAGCAACATTTTCGGTTTTAAATCAAGAATTGGTACCTAAGAGTGATGAATTTGTACAAGTTGTGGGAGCAACAGGCCAACCAGAAAAAGCTTACTTTTTGAGACCTATCAAATACAAAATTGGGAAACAAATGGGGATTCACCAGTTTCTGTATTTGCCAAATTCACCAAAGCCTCTATTAGGAAGAGACTTACTGGAGAACTTGGGAGCCGTAATAAAATTCAACAAAGACAAATTAGAATTTCAAGTAAGGGAAGAGCAACTGATTACAGCCCTAAGCCTAACAATCAGTTGTATAGAACCGAAGCCTGAAAGTCACAATATTGAGCGTATCCTGAGTGAAACATATCCATTAGTATGGGCTACTGATATACCTGGGAAATCACAACAAGCAACACCTATCATTATTGAACTTATACCTGGAGCGAGGCCGGTAAGTAGGAAACAATACCCACTGAGGTTAGAAGATAGAAAGGGAATTGAGCCCATAATCACAAGGTTTTTAGAATTGGGGTTATTGATAGAATGTGAATCGGATTTTAACACCCCAATCCTGCCAGTAAAGAAACCTAATGGAACTTATAGATTGGTCCAAGACCTGAGGGCAGTAAATGAAATAACCAAGACACTACATCCAGTAGTTGCTAACCCTTACACACTCTTAACTAAATTAAAAGATAATTTGACATGGTTCACTGTGTTAGATTTAAAAGACGCATTCTTCTGCCTTCCTTTAGCTCCAGAGAGCCAAAAGATCTTTGCATTTGAATGGGAATCTGTAGATAGGGGAAGAAAAACCCAACTTACCTGGACGGTGTTGCCACAAGGGTACAAAAACAGCCCTACAATTTTTGGGAATCAACTAGCCAAAGAACTAGAACAATGGGAAAGGCCGCTGGGAGATGGTACTCTTTTGCAATATGTAGATGACCTCCTAATAGCAACAGAAACAGAAGAAGAATGCATTGAATGGACTATTTCCCTGTTAAACTTTCTGGGTTTAAATGGATATCGAGTTTCTCAACAGAAAGCACAGCTGGTACAAGAAGAAGTGGTGTATCTGGGATATGAAGTTTCCAGAGGACAGCGATCCCTGGGAGCAGCCAGGAAAGAAGCCATCTGCCAAATGCCTAGACCAGAGACGGTAAGAGATTTGCGTGCCTTCCTGGGGATGACCGGTTGGTGTCGGCTATGGATCTATCAATACGGGATACTCGCCAAACCACTCTATGACTTACTAAAGGAAAGTAAGGGTGTTCTAGTTTGGACTCCCGAGGCAAAGGGAGCCTATAAGAGACTGAAACAGGAACTCATGAGAGCACCAGCCTTGGGTCTTCCAGACGTGACAAAACCATTCTGGCTGTTTTCTCATGAGCGACAAGGAATGGCCCTAGGAGTCCTAGCACAACAGTTAGGACCACACAAAAGGGCTGTGGCCTACTTCTCCAAACAGTTGGATGAAGTGAGTAAAGGATGGCCTGGCTGTCTAAGAGCAGTAGCCGCAGTGATAATCAACATTGAAGAAGCCAGAAAGCTCACTCTGGGCCAGAAAATGACTGTGTTAGTAGCTCACACTGTATCTGCTGTGTTAGAGCAGAAAGGAAATCACTGGCTGTCACCTTCCAGATTCCTAAAGTACCAAGCTATCTTGGCTGAGTCAGATGATGTTACTATCCAGGTAACTAACGTTGTGAACCCAGCTTCATTCCTAGAAGGGAAGACTTCAGCAGAACCCATCGAGCACGATTGCCTGGAAACAATCGAAGCCGTTTACTCCAGTCGCCCGGATCTCAAAGAAGAGCCATTCGAAGATGCAGATGACTGGTTCTCGGATGGTAGCAGCTTCGTAAAACAAGGAGTAAGAATGGCTGGTTATGCAGTAACTACCACAGAAGAGGTAATCGAGTCAAACCCTTTGCCTGCAGGGACCTCAGCCCAGAAGGCAGAATTGATAGCTCTGACTCGAGCTCTGGAATTGGCAGAGAACATGCGAATAAATATTTGGACAGACTCTAAATATGCCTTTTCTGTTGTGCACGCTCATGGAGCCATCTGGAAAGAAAGAGGACTGTTGACTACTCAAGGGAAAACAGTCAAACATGCAGAGGAAATCCTACGATTGCTAGAAGCAGTCCAACTCCCAGCACAAGTGGCCATAATGCATTGTAAAGGACACCTAAAAGGTAACACTACTCCAGAAGTTGGGAATAGAAAGGCAGATGCAGAAGCTAAATTAGCTGCTGCAAGGACCGGAGAGGTAAATATAACAGCTCTAATACCAGGAGAGCTGGATGTAAACCTCCAACCAAATTATCAGGAATCAGATCATAGATGGATTCAAAGGAATAAAGGTAAATTGTTAGACAGTGGATGGGCACAATTGGAGACAGGACAGTTGATAATACCAGGGAACCTAATGTGGCAGATTGTAAAGACGGAGCATGAAAAGGCCCATTGGGGTCTAGATCCACTTTACCAATATTTGCAAGCCAGGATAGCAGGACCGAAATTATTTACTACTGTAAAGCACGTTACATCCCAGTGCGAGCGGTGTCTGAAAAACAACCCAAATACGGGAACCAAGGTACACCAAGGAGCTATAAATCGAGGTAAATTCCCAGGTGAAGTATGGCAAATTGATTTTTCTGAACTCCCAAGAAAAGGGGGGTTTCGGTATTTGTTGGTATTAACTGATACATTTTCTGGGTGGCCTGAAGCATTCCCTTGTAGGACAAATAAGGAAAGGGAAGTAACTAAAGTACTGTTGAATGAAATTATTCCACGGTTTGGGGTACCGAAGAGCATTTCTTCGGATAGGGGTACACATTTCTGTGCAAAAGTGGTGAGAGCAATAAGCAAAGCATTACAAATCAAATGGCAATTACACACGCCTTACCGTCCACAGGCCAGTGGGCAAGTGGAAAAGATGAATCATCTCATCAAACAGCAAATTGCCAAAATATGCCAGGAGACTAATTTGCAGTGGTATCAAGCTTTGCCTATTGCTCTGCTTAGGCTGAGAGTCAAACCAAGATCAAAAGAAAAGTTAAGCCCATTTGAAATTTTGTATGGTAGACCTTATGCTATGCAAATTGTAAATGGGGACGCTATAGACCAAATCGGTAACCAGTACACTTATGATTATGTAATTACGGTGGGGAAACAGTTCGATAAGAATGCTGCTGTGGTGATAGAGCACCAACCTAAACAACCTGATTGCAAACTGCATCCGTTTAATCCCGGTGATTGGGTGTATGTTAAGAATCTTTTAGGAAAACCCCTACAAGAGAAGTGGGAGGGACCTTTCCAAGTGCTGCTGACTACCTTCACCGCGGTTCGGATCAAGGAGCGACCCACGTGGATTCATTACTCTCGGGTCAAGAAGGCTCCGGAGAATAAACAAGAGGAACAGACATCATGATCCTGACTCCACCTCAGACCTTCACAACCTTGATCATTGGACTCTCGATAAGTATAGTTCTTTCCCAAGACTCTGCCCCAATAGACCCATGGTCTAATGCACACCAGTGTATCCACCCGGAGATGGAAACGGAACCAAAGGGATCCTATTTTGAGGTTTATGCCTTACAAGGGAGACCTAATCCAAATTGGGTGTCGAGAACTTGACCTAGTAGAAGGAAAAACAAGGCGGCTAGTATTAACAATTCATCCCTTGATGGCAGCCTCTGAACATAACCTAATTACTTTTAGTCCAGTGAAAATGGGCAAGCCCACCGCCTGGATTCAGCAAAAGGGCCCAATTTCATGTCAGTGGAGTGACTTCAGGGAAGATCCACCCGGATCACAACCCCGAGACTCAGTAATTTATACAGAAGATTCGCTTGGGGAACTACATCCTCAAAACATAACCCTTGACCTTCACCCTCTTCTCTTTTCTGCAGGAAAGATTGTAGCATCTAGTGGTCCTGAGGAAGGGAAAGCACAGTGCGAGATGGCATTTAGATTGGATCAGTCGATGACCTTCACATGTGAAAGAGAGTTGAAAATGCTGGAAGTGGGTTCTGGCTTCCCTAAGCGTGCTGTTGGATATAAGGTGGCATTACCAGAGGACGTGATCCCATTGTACCCAGGTCTAGACTTGCCCCAAGAAACCACTCCACTGGTGGAATGTATAGCAGTACATAACCTAACCTTTATAGGGCCTCAGGTGATACGAAAATCCAATGAACAAAAATTATTGTTAGACCCCACTTATTCCCTGAAAAAGGTCCAGATGAACATTCACACCGATATTACATATTTGCAGAAGGATTGCCAACCATTTATACAGCAAAGCCTTAAGGGATGGAATGCATGGTTAGCAACAAGATCTCATCACAGAAGAGCACAAAGAGATATAAGTGGGTGGATTGGCACCGGATTTGGTATATTAAACACGATAGATCAAGAGGTGTTAGTAAACAAATTGAGTACTGTCACGTCGAACTTGGGGAAGCTTAAAATGCCTCTCAGTTCATCCATGATCACATTAGCAGAAACACAATCACTAGTAGTAAAATTGCTAACCATGGTAGCAAACAACACTGCAGAGGATTTCGCAAAGTTTGCTGACTATACGGGGGAACTTAGCAAAGAAGTTGCACTAGCTATCCAATGCCCTCAGACGCAACAATGGGTACAATCAGTAGCGGCAGGAATAATGAGAGAAGGAACATCAGGTATATTACCTCAAGAGATAAGAGAAACAATATTAAAGGACAATCATACTACACAATTTGAAAAGGACCACCAAGCCTGGTGGCAATTAGTAAATTTCACTTATGAGCCTCAACAAGAACACATTGAAGCCTATGTCCTCACCATTAGTGCAGCAGAGGAAAGAGCTATCTTTCCTATCCTCACTCTTGGGACAATACATCAAAATGTCATTGTCAGGCCAATAGACCATAATGTCTGGGCCAGTTATGATAATACCAAAAATAGGTGGCAATCGGTTAGCACAGAAGCATGCATTCCTAGAGGACAATTAGGCTATGTCTGCGAAAACGCTGTAGTAGAAGCAGAAGATTTATGCTTAGATGCTGAAAATAGTGTATGTACATTTGAAATGCTTCCGCATAATAAAACACAATCACAAGTTTACTATATAGGGAATGGGTGCGCTTGCGTAAGGACAGCTTGTGACAACGTCACTATAGATAATTGCCAAATGGAGACTAACAATACTAACTTCTGTGTATGCAACTTCACCAAGATAGTAGGTTGTGATTTTCATTATACTGTCCCAATAACTACTCAACAGCTAATTAACGCAGATTTTAACCTATATCAAGAGATACCGAAATTACAAATAGGGATGGACGTCAAAGTTCTTAAAGCAATGCTCGCACATCCTAAAGTAAAGAAATTGGTGCAAAAGGTGAATCAAACAACTAAACGAATGGTATGGCAGGTAGAACATAATTCAGAAAAAATAAAGAATGTCCTGACCGAAGTGGAACAAGTAGGCCAGCATCATTGGTGGGATATCTTTACAGGATACTCCCCAACAGCTACACAAGTCTTCAACTACCTGGTACACCCAATGCTAATAGTAATTGTAATTCTGTTACTATTAACTCTCACAAATATTTGTATGTGGTGGAGACTAAGAATCATAATGAGAAGGACCCAAATGATTTGGGCTATGGTACGAGCGTATCAGCGCCCTATAGGATTTGACGAAAGAATTCGTAAGTTATAAGAAAAGGGGGGAATGAAGCCATTCATTATATTGAACAATAAGTTTTTTTTTTGAGAAATAAAAGAATTAAAAGACACTTAAAAGTATATCAAGGGAATCGCAGAAGTTAATAAATAACCTAAAATACACTATTAGGAAGAGCTTTGATCAGATATTTGGATAAGTTAATAAATAACCTAAAATACACTGTTAGGGAGCCCTAACTTTGATCATATATCTAGATAAGTTAACCAAAAAACACACACAGAAGAAACTTTGGAATCAGAATATTTGAAGAGGAAACATTGGAATTAGAATATTTGAAGAGAAAAGCAGAAATGGAAGCCAATAAGTTAAAGTGACCTGCCAAGCCATAGAATCAAGCCAACTACAACAATAACTTCTGCCAAGCCATGGAAAGACATGCCAAGAATAACAGGAAACTGCCCAAATTAGGAAAAGCTTAAAATTTAACTAAGGAAGACCAAGAATTCTTGGAAGACTCCGACTGTACTCCTGCCTACCTATGAATATGCATGTAATAATGATGTAATCCTTTTTCAAAATTGTATAAAAACCTGCTTTTGCTGTACACAATTGGGAAATCCATTTAGTGATTTCTCCAACGCGTTGCCAATAAATACCTCCTGCCTATAGACCTCAAATCCAGTCTCTG
Source organism: Molothrus aeneus (assembly GCF_037042795.1). Lineage (NCBI taxonomy): Eukaryota > Metazoa > Chordata > Aves > Passeriformes > Icteridae > Molothrus > Molothrus aeneus. The sequence goes on along the minus strand of NW_027099079.1, from coordinate 1,611,776 downwards.
GGCAGCTTATTCTCGCCTTTTGGGGCAAAATTCGGCATCATTTTAATAATGAGAATGTTCACCGTGTTCCCACTGGCAAATATGGGCCAAAAGGTGGTCCTTCGCATATTTTAATTATAGGTGACTCTCTTAATAGCCCAAAGGAGATCTTCGTTGTTCCAGAAGTGCTGACAGTGCAGCCAGGACAAGAGATTCTCGTCCAGGTATACTGCATAGACTCACCATTTTTTCTTTCAAAGGGAACCCCAATAGCACAAGCCTTTTTACTCCCAAAGGATCACAGGGAACAGATTCCTCTCAACCCTACAGCTATGTGGGCACAATTTGTGGGACCATCCAAGCCTACTATCGAGTGCGGCCTCACCTGCAAAGGCGAGAAGACCACCTGCCAGGGATGCTGGACACCGGTGCTGATGTGACCATCATCGCCCGCTCAGAATGGCCAGCACACTGGGATCTACAACCTGTTGCAGGCATGATTTCAGGGATTGGTGGAGCCACAGTGTCCATGAGAAGCAAGAACAACATCCTTGTGGAAGGGCCTGAAGGCAAGCTGGCAACCATTCGTCCATTTGTGGTAAGGGCCCCCATCACCCTTTGGGGCAGAGACGTTCTATCCCAGTGGGGAGCTTCCCTACGTATTCCCACTCAGGATTTCTAATTGGGGTCACTGAAGTAAGCGCGCTGCCAGAAACACCTCGTCTCACCTGGAAAAGTCACAAGCCACTCTGGATTGAACAGTGGCCCCTTAATAAAGCCAAACTGCGCGCCCTAAACACCCTTGTGGAAGAACAGCTCGCAAAAGGCCACATAGTGGAGTCCAACAGCCCTTGGAACACTCCAGTCTTCGTTCTACCAAAGCCTGGGACAAACAGGTGGAGGCTCCTCCACGACCTTCGCAGAATCAACGAGGTCATCGAGGACATGGGCCCCCTCCAGCCTGGCCTGCCCTCCCCATCGATGCTGCCTAGAGACTGGACACTTGCTATCATAGACATTAAGGACTGTTTCTTCAGCATTCCTCTGCACCCTGAGGATGCTCCACGGTTTGCTTTTTCCGTTCCCTCTCTTAACAAGGAGGCCCCGCTCAAAAGATATCATTGGCGTTATCTTCCTCAAGGACTAAAAAACAGCCCCACTATTTGCCAGTGGTACGTGGCTCACATCCTGTCTCCCATTCGGAAATCATTCCCCGATGCTATCATCCATCACTACATGGATGACATCCTGGTGTGTGCTTCAGACAAAGCTTACTTGGACAATACAGTTAAAAAGACTATTGAAACCATAGAAAAGGCAGGAATGGAGATTCGTGAGGATAAAATCCAGTACACCAAGCCATGGACTTACCTTGGAGTCCAGATCCGGGAAAGGACCATCGTACCTCAGCAGCTCACCATAAATGACGACCCAAAAACCCTCAGGGACTTACACAGCCTGTGTGGATCCATCAACTGGGTACGTCCACTGCTAGGAATTACAACAGAGGACCTTGCTCCCTTGTTCAACCTTCTTCGCGGACCTAAGGACCTGGACTCTCCCTGCACTCTCACAGAAGAAGCCAGAGGTGCCATCACTAAAGTCCAGGAAGCCCTGTCTTCATGCAAAGCCCATCGCTTCGAGCCCAGTCTGCCTTTCAAGTTCATCATCCTGGGAAAAGCACCTCGATTCCATGGACTGATATTCCAATGGGACTCACAGCTTCGAGACCCTTTGTTGATACTGGAATGGATCTTTACAAATAGCCAGCCCACAAAGACACTTACCACCTACCAGGAGGTCATAGCACATTTAATAAAAAAGGCAAGGACTCGCCTTCGATCTCTTTCAGGTTGTGAGTTCGAATGCATATACTTACCAATAACTCTTACAGACTTTGAGGATTTGATCCAGACCAATGAAAGCCTCCAGTTTGCCCTGGATAGCTACACGGGCCAAATTTCAGTTAAGATCCCAAAACACAAACTCTTTAACCCTGATGTAACCTTCCATTTGATTCCAAAACAAATCCAAAGTAGAAAACCTCTCAAGGCTCTAACACTCTTTACAGATGGCTCAGGGTCTTCCCACAAGTCGGTGGTTACATGGAGAGACCCCCAAACACAAGATTGGCACTCTGACATACAAATAGTGGAGGGATCTCCACAGATCGCAGAATTAGCAGCTGTTGTCAGAGCCTTTGAAAAGTTTGAAAACGAGCCTTTCAATCTGGTTACAGATTCAGCTTATGTCGCTGGGATAGCGATGAGAGCAGAACATGCTCTTCTCAAAGAGGTCTCTAATCCAAAGTTGTACCAACTGCTCTCTAAATTAATATACCTAATCTCCCACAGAAAGCAACCTTACCATATAATGCATGTGAGGTCACACACAGACCTCCCAGGTTTTGTCGCAGAAGGCAACAGAAAAGCGGATGCATTAGCAATGGCAGCAGAAACTGCTAATGTTCCTAACATCTTTGCCCAGGCAAAGTTGTCACACGCGTTTTTTCATCAAAATATACCTGCCCTTATGAGAATGTTTAAGCTCTCAAAGGATCAGGCAAAGGCTATCGTGGCTACGTGTCCGAACTGTCAGAACTATCAGATACCATCCATGGGGATGGGAGTCAATCCCCGAGGTCTGAATAGCTGCCAGCTGTGGCAGACAGATGTAACTCACTTCGCACCTTTTGGAAGATCAAAATACGTGCATGTATCGGTCGACACGTTTTCAGGAGCAGTATTTGCATCATCACATGCAGGAGAAAATACCATGCACACAATAAAACACTTTCTCCTCGCTTTTGCCGCCCTGGGTGTACCAAAAGAGATTAAAACAGATAATGGACCAGCCTACACTTCCCGCAAGTTAAAGGAGTTCTTCAGTGAATGGGGAATAGCACACAAGACCGGCATACCTGTAAACCCCACGGGACAATCCATCGTGGAAAGGACACATCAAACCCTCAAAAGAGTCCTTGATCAACAAAACAGAGACATGAGAATCACATCTCCAGTGGAAAGACTTTGCAAGGCTCTCTACGTCATCAACTTCCTGAACTGTACAGCATCAGAGCCTGACCCACCAATACTTCGCCACTTTGCAAATACCACCCAAGCAAAGCTCACTGAGAAACCACCTGTGCTCGTGAAGGACCCTGAAACACACCAAATTTCTGGGCCTCACCAGTTGATTACCTGGGGTAGAGGATATGCGTGCGTGCTACTACCATCCGGTCCGAGGTGGTATCCCGGAAAAAACATAAAGCCATACCTAGGCACTGAGAACACTACTCCTGCAAACGGGGACAAGAACGCTCCTGAGGCAAACACAAGACCACCTCAAAACCAAACCAGCTCTGCCTGGAGACGAAGACGTCGCCGAATACCCACAAACACAAGAACAGACCACCCCATTACAAGACAGCAGACAAAACTGAAAAGCTAAACAACAGTCTGCTGCATCAGACCATAGATAGCCTTAACACAAAAGTGTTCTCTGAACTATATGTTGTCACACTGGGTTTTTTTTGTATTTAAAGAAAGAAAAAAGAAAAAAAAAAAAAAAGAAACACCGTTATTCCCCCTCCCTAATCTTTTAAAACCCCTTAACCCTCTACCCACTCCTCCTCCCATAGTGTAGCTTAGAAATTAAAAGAAAAAGGGGGGGAGGAGGGGAACAAGAAAAGAACAAGGCAGAAAACCCTCTCATCATAAAGATAACAAATTCTGCTTATATTCCCTATCAGAAGCCCTATTCCTGCCCAAAGATGAAAAATATCTCCATTGCTGCTGTCCTCATTGCTGCCTGGATGTTCTTCACCGTACCGCGTGCCTTCGGCTGGATTAGCCCACAGCCTAGCCATAATGTTTGGGTAACCTTAGCAAAAACATTAAAACAGGACAACATGTGCTTGTCCATGGGAAGCATTGATAACCCACTTTCCACATGTCTAGTAGGAATTCCCTTTGTAGCAGATGACTGGCCTGTCTATAACTCAGAGATTCTCCGCACCACAGGTAAGAGACCCAATGTGGTTGATACTTGGGACGAGTGGACAAAAATTCTGCCAGATGCTCGAGAGGAACCCCAAGAATTAGATCTGTTGGGGTCCTCCAAGGCCACATACTGCGTCAAATTTTACTTTAGACGTCCAAAAAACAATTGGCCAGAAATTGACCAGAACAAAAACACATATCGAAAAGAGATATCACCAATTAACAAAGCCTATAACTCTCACGATTGGTGCAATTACACGGCTCATGTGATTTCTGTGTCCTCTCTCCATCCCAAAGTATTACCCAAGGGAATGTTTCTCATCTGTGGTGACAGAGTATGGGCTGGGATCCCCTCCCGACTCCAGGGAGGTCCCTGTACCCTTGGAAAACTTTCTACCCTTACACCAAACATCACCCTGTTACATAATTGGAAAAAAGAAAGCGAATCAAAACGACAAAAAAGGTCCTATACTGAATTTGATGAAAATTGTGATCCTAAATTATACGATTGGAACAAACCAAAAAAGATTGCTGTCTCCCTGTTTTTACCCTGGGTAGCTGCAGCTAAAGCCCTCGGTGAAATCAATCACCTTGGGTGCTGGCTCAGTAAACAAGCTAACGCTACATCTGCAGCCTTGAGTGATCTCTTAAAGGAAGAAGAAACCACAAGACATGCTTCGCTCCAAAATCGAGCAGCAATCGACTTCTTGCTGCTTGCCCATGGGCATGGCTGTGAAGACTTCGAAGGGATGTGCTGCTTCAACCTCTCTTCACGCTCGGAATCCATCCATGCGAACATCCAGAAACTGAAAGATCTCGTGAAGGACTTGAAAGTAGAAAGAATCCCAGACTGGGTCAATGAACTTTTTGGGCAATGGGGATTAACAGGATGGGCTGCATCCTTGATTAAGGGAATGTTGTTGATTCTCCTTGTAGTTGTTATTGTGTTAGCTATGTTCTCGTGCCTTGTTCACTGTTTCAAAAGAACTATAGTGAATGCCTTTTTTGTAAAAACAGAAAGTGGAGTTGTAGTAAACCCCATAGATTTAGGAAAAGCACCATGGAGGATATGAACAATAGGAATGCTGAAACAGCAAAAGAAAATTCCTGTTTTCTTGTCCTCCACCCCTTAACCTACCTCTGTAACCCTATAAGGCAATGTCATGTTAACCCCTTACCCATTGGTCAAGCTTAGATCCTTTCCAACCCTATAAAAGAAGCATACTGTACCCCATTAGGGGAGAAAGAAGAAGAGCAGAGACCCTTCACGGACCTCCCCAAATAAAGCCATCTTCGTGGAACAGCCTGCGCCTTCTCCTTCTCCTCTCTCTCCGTCTGCTGCAGCCTCAAGCCCAGGGCACCACTACCTAGCAAGCAGAGCTGAAATCCTGAGAGCTTGCAATCACTATAGAGCTGATAATCACCATGCTTGCTAGATGGTAGCCCTGCGGTCTTGGCATGAGCGAGCGAGCTTCGGGCACCCGGTCCCTACCCAGGGACTGAGCTCCTGAGCCCTAGTGCTCTGCATTATGATAAGGCCAAATAAGAGGCTTTATTAATGGGGTGGACTTGAGGTGTTGCAGGCCCCTCTGAGAGCAGCATCTCCAGAGCCTCCTGCAAGATCAAGAGGGAAAAGGCTTTAGCCGCCCCACCACATTAAAAATGAGCCAAAAAATCACAGGTGCTGCCTTGCAGCTACTTTGCCTCTCCAGACATTCAAGCGACTGTATCCCATGTGGGTGAAACACTGTCATTTGCTCCAAGTCCCTGGTTTTTGCTGCCCAACCCTTTGATCCTGGTCCCCGAGAGTGGCCTTTTGCTCACCAACCTAAGGATTTTGCTGCTCCTGCAGCCAGAATGGCCTCAGCTGACTGAGGCTTCTGGGAATTTCCCCTCCAAATGTCTTAGAGAAGCCAGCTCTCCAGGCCATTTACAAGGTAGCAGGACCTTCCGCCGCCACCGCCGCCTCCAGGAGGGAGATTCTCCCTGCTGGAGCCCTTTGGCCTCAGCCCTGACGCAGCTGGAGGAGACACAGCAGGCAGCAAGTGCTCTGCTCCCTGTTAAGACCCTTCTTCAAAGAGCAGCCAGGAAAGGCTGTCCCAGTGCCCGGGCCCTCTGCATTCCCTGTGCCCTCTTCTCTGCGCCCAAACAGCCGCTTCTTACCGGAACGCTGCCGCGTGCCCGGTGCAGGCAGTGCAGGGCGCGCTCCAGGTTAGCTGCTGCCCCGGGAATGCCACGGGAGCTGGCCATGTCCAACAGTTCTCTTACTGCAAGCACAACAAAAAACCCACCGAAAGTCAGCCTTGAGGCCAGCAAGGGCAAAGACTGCCATGCAAGGCAGAAGGAAAGGCTGGGAGCTAAAGACAGCAGCTTGGAGAGTATGAAAAGGAGAGCAAAGCCAGGGCCAGCTGAACCAAGGGCCCACGCAGTGCTGGCTCTCCCTCCAAAGCAGCTTCTGTAAGAAGAAGTGGGGGCCAATCTGCGCTCTTCCAGTGGCAGACGGCCCTGACCAATTTGGAGAGCAAGGTGCTTGCTCTTGCTCCTTGCCTCTAACACTTCTACATGGGAAGATGGGCGAGACAAGGAGAGCCTGCAAAAGGCTGCCTTTTTACGCAAAAGGAGCCTTTTAAAGACCCAAGTAGCTCAGGGGTGGAAGAAAAGCTTGAAGCAAAGCTACCTCTGTCAGGTTTTTCCATGTCAGAGTCATCCTCCCCCCAGGGCTTCCAGACCAGGGTTGCAGGCTCTTCATCCTCACTTGGTGCTCTGCTCTGCAGCTCTGGCAGCTCAGCCTGAAAGTCGCTGCCAACATTGATGTGTCTAAAGGAAGAAGGAGGTGGAGGTGAGAAAGGCAAGTGGTCAAGAGAGCCTTCCTGTGCACCCACAGGCTTGAACCAATGCCACCCTGACTCTGAAAGAGCAGTTCTCCTCCTCGCCATTCCTCCAGTTTGCTGTCCTTTAACCCTATGCCAAAACTCACGGCTGAATCTGGGCTCTTGCTTTCCTTTTCATTGTGCCTCTCCTTTCCACCTGAAAGAGATCAAAGCAATGCTCCAGTTAAAAATCCTTCCTTCTCATCCTCATCATTGCAAAGCCCGAGCTCCTGTGTCCCAGCTCCTTTCTCATTGCTGTCATTGCCGCCTTTTTGACATGGAATGTCCTAGGGAGGACCCTCTAGCAGTCAGCAGCTTCCTCAGGAGGGCAAGCAGAAGGCCATGCACTACTCTCTTCACTCCCGGGGCCACTGAGAAGAGCTCAGAGAATGGCAGGGGAGATGTGCCAGTGCAGGCTTAGGTTGGATAGAAGGAAAAAGTTCTTCAGCCAGAGGCTGCTTGGGCACTGCAACAGCCTCCCCAGGGAAGGGGGCACAGCACCAAGCCTGACTGAGCTCCAAAAGTGTTTGGACACTGCTCTTGGGCACAGGCCGTGATTGTTGAGGCTGCCCTGGGCAGGCCCTGGACTTGGGCTCAGTGATCTTTGAGAATCCCTTCCAAGCCAGGAAATTCTGTGCTACTGTGATTGTGCTCTTGAGGAGATGGCATTTGACGGCCGCCCCTGAGCATGAGGTAGAACCAGCCCTACGTGCACTGGAAAAAGAATCTAGAAAGATATTAAAATAGCATGGATCTATAAGCCATGGAACTACGTCAGTATATAAGAATTGCTGATCCCAGATGGTTTTTGAAGTTGAAAGCCTGTGTTTGAGGAGAAGCCCAGTCAAATGCTTCTATGCCCTGAACGACAGGGATGCCAGAGGAGAAGTGCCATCATTCTGGTGTTTGAAGCTTTGGAGCGGGTGTGAGCAGAGTCAGGGCATAAGGGGATTTGTTGACATTGAAGCCCTGAAGTGCTCAGCCACAAACAATTTGTTTTGGGGTCAGCACAAGATAGTTTGAGGACGGAAATGGGTGCCAAGAACTTTTAATCAGGTCATCCGTGGACGAGGATCTGCAGCTGCACTGGGACACCTCTCTAGGTCCTCTATGGAAAGGTCTGTGTTTCCCCTGGAGGCAACATGATTCCTTCAGAAGCTGCAGCCTGCTTTCACGTGGAAGCTCGTCTGGGGAAAGTGAGCACGCAGCCTGTGTCGTGCTTGGTGGGAGAGGCAGCTGGAGCCTCCTGCCCCTGCGCTAGTGCTTTGAGGGCAAACGGGGATTTTCTTACCTTGGACGGTTCCCAAGTGCTCTGGGGATGCCCGGAGGCAGACGAGGAGACCAGGACGTCGGTGCAGAGGCCGGGTCTGGCGCTGAGTGCAGAAGGCGGCTGGTCAGGGACAGCCCAGGAGCTGATCCTGCAGCTGCTGCTCCAGCGCTGCTCCACCAGCGTTCCAGCAAGGGCCGCAGGAGCAGGAGACAACGACAGTTGCTATGGGCACAGCCCAACATTCCATCTAGAACCCCAGGGGAGCCATGGGACAGAAAGAGGCATGGGCCGCCTCTGGCCCTTGTACTTCTTCTGCTGCAAGTTTGCTCTGAGAAGCTTCCCAGTGGGCCTTTTCTCCTCAGTCGTCTGATGAGACGGGCAAAAGCAGTGCAGGGACAGCCCTGGGTCTTCCCGGTGCTTCTCTGCAAGGTGCCTCCAGCTGAACGTGCACAGGAGCCTGCCTCTGTGCAAGGGCCCAGACCTCATCTCCTGCCCTGGAGAACCAGAAGGGCTCCTCCCACTGGCTCTCCTCCAGCTCTGAGAGGAGCTGGAATTTGCAAGTTGTCCAGCGCAGAGCCAACTCCAGAGCTTCCTCTCAAAGTGGAGCCATTCATCCTGCCCCCTTTCTCAATTCTCCTTTTGCTGCCCAATAATGTCACTGCATGTTTTCCCTCCTTTGGGCCTCTGAGCTGGTCTCTCACCTCATCACTCCTCCCTTGAAACTTGGAGAAACAGGATGTTTTTCAGGGCAACTGATGGGGACACACACACACACACACAGGGACAGCACACGGGCATTTCTCTAGCAAACATTCATGCAGAATTTCTATAGCCCTCTTCCAGCTCCCTTGGAGAAGCTCGGTGTTTGTCCCCAAAAGACTCTGCCATTCCTCTAAGAAAGCAACACTAACAGAATTCCCTTTCCACACTGCTGGCCTTCACATTGGTTTTAATGCCTAGATCCCAGATATGACAAAACCCAGGCAGCTTTGCTGCTTTCCTGCCTGTCGTTAAGGAAAAGCAAATCTTGCTTCAGTCCCAGTCTTGCTTCCTTCCCAGCCTGCACGTTACCCACTGGCCAGCAAACTGAGGGGGCAGCTGGAACAAGTCCCACTGCAAGGCAGATACTTTGTAGCATTCAAAGCCCACCTGCACCGCCTCCATCAGACAAGGGCAAGCTTCCCTCGGCTTCCCAGAAGCAGCCTGGCAATTGCCCCCTCCCTCGCCCCCTCTCCACCCTCCACAGCCTCTGCCACCAAAGCCTTGCTAGGCAGGGCCATTTGCTGGCCTCGAAGAAAGAGTGCCTTTGATTCTTCTTTGGCGCAAGTGCCCGAGCTGTGAGAAGTCAGAGGATAATGATCACACCCGCTCTGCTTTAGCTAAGGAGATTGCTGGAGGCCCAGAGCGGGACACTGGTCCTTTCGAGAGAAACCGAAACTGAATTAGCCATGCCTTTGTGACGCATGCGGATAGGAATTGGATAGAATCGGAGGGCTTAGAAACATCCTCCAAGGTGGTCAGCTTCATCAATCCCCCAAAATGAAACAAAGTTATGTTGCTGGGCTCCAAAAAGGACTAAAGCCGCTGCTTTTATGCCAGAAAATATGGTGAGACCAGACCACTCATCTAGATCCAATTCCGTGAATTAAACAAAGCCTCCCTTTCCACTCCCAGCTGAGATGTTGAGGAATCAAAGGCAGACGCCCCAGCCTTATTTCACTGGCAGTAAAGGAGACACACCTCAGTAAGTCCTGCCAGCTGAGCAAGGGGCTGGGCCCGGGGGAGGTGGCGCCTGCCCAGATTCTTCTCTCAGGGCAAGTGCCGTCTTTGCAACACCAGGCAAATGGAACAAACATTGCCGGAGTGTTTTCATACAGACAGAAAGACAAAATGGAACAAACTTTGGTTTAATGATAAAGACCCATTGGCTCTCAACAAAGGCAAAAATGACAAAAGGCAGAGCATAGACAACACCCAACCTTTGAAATTTATTGATAAATCTAATAAAACTAATGAATCTTAAATAATACTAATGGATCTTAACGACTAAATTGAGGAGATTCCTATCATGTCAACTAACTAAGTAGAAGATTAAACTACCCTAAAAGCTTAAAAAACAGTCCTATTCCTATCTAGTCCTATTGATACCTAACTCTTGCTAGCCCTGGACAACCTGCAGGGTTGTCTAATTTCAAAGTCTTTTCTTCTTGGCGAGAGGCTCTGCTGCCTTCCGAGGCCGATGTCTTCTCCTGTGGTTGTTCCTTTCCTTCACGGTTTCAAACACCCTGCAAGATAGGAAACAAACCATCCATTGCTCACTTTAGTACACACCATGAAACCAAGTGCCGAGATCTCCGTTTGAGTAGGAATTTCTGTCTTTTTGGGCAGTGGCACATTTGTGAATTGATCAGCACCATGAGTCTGATGGTTCTACTTTCAATGCCTTGAAATGTCTTCCTCCTTTTGCTGCATCCTCTTTTGAATTTGATCAGCAGCATCAAACCAAGCTTTGATGGATCTATTCCTACTTGTATGAACTGTGTCTTGTTGGGGCACGGCAAGGTTTCATTGTGAAGGCTGGGTTTTACCTAAGCTCTTTGGGTTTGAGGTGGGTGTTAAGCTTGACCACGGCTGCCGGGGGCGATGCTGCAAGTGCCCCCAGCTTCCCCTGCGGTGCCTTTGAAAAGGGTCAGCCCGTTTTAGTCCAAAGGCGCAGCTTTGAGCAGAAAGAGGAGGAACTTACGCACCGTTTGCACTGCCCGCAGGGAAAGGGGCCTCCCGCCGAGCGGGGCGGCTGGCGTGCTTGGCAGCAGGGACACTCGGCGCTGCGAGCCCTCTTGCGGCTTCTCTTCCCTGTCTCCCCGTTCTCCTTTCTGGGAGGGCTTTTCCTCCTCTTTGCTTTGCCCACACTCTGGAAATCAAAGAGTCCTTATCAATGCTTCCTTCCTCTCACAAAGCTGGAAACCAGAGCATCCAGCACAAAAATCTATCGGCTTAAGCAAATCCTTCCAGACCCTCAAGAGCTGAGAAAACGGCTGCCTTTGCCAATGGGCTGCGGCGGGCTGCCAACCCAGAGCTTGGAGGAAAATACTCCTCTTTTCTACAGGCCAAAGGGGTGGGATAAATACCTGCCTATTTAGAGCTCTACATTTCTTATTTCTACCTTTCTGCCTAACATCTATTTCTCTCTGCTTTTCCTCCACAAATGTCTAGGCAATGGCATTTAAATTCAGTCCAATTAGGGTAGACACATGGTCAGCCATTTTCTAGTCCCCAAAATAATCTCCCTCCCTGTCTCTCTCTCTCTCTCTCTCTCACATGATGTGAAGCAAATTGCTCTTTGCCGGTAAGGAAAGTTTTAGGGGAGCCACGGCACCGGCAGCTCCTTCTTGGGGAGTATGCTGCGATGCTAGAAAAACTCCCTGAAAATCTGCAGCATATCCACAAAGGCAGCCTGGATTGCTGATGTCAGCAAGCAGTGGAGAATTAAGGGTCTGATTGGAGTCAGCGAGGGTGCCAGCCCTTGAGAAGCCCATCTGTAGAGAGTCAAAGCCCATTTTGGTGGCGCTGCTGCTTCCTTGGGTCAAAGTTAGGCTCCAGAATTGCATACTTCAGGGCAGCAGCACAAGGAAGCCCCGGGCAGCATCTGCTGTGCCTTTCCCAGCGCATGGGACGATGTGATCCTGGCAAAGGGGCGTCTGGCATGGCTCGCCAGCAGCTTTTCTCCCCTTCTGCCAGTTTCTCGACCTTCCTGGCACGTCTCGATTTTCTTGCCCCTCACCTGAGCCAGAGTGCTGGCAAGTTTATGCTCCTTTTTCCAGGAGTAGTAGTACTCCACACACTGTGCCACGGTCTTAGTCTGGATCTGTTGTGAAGAGAAAAAGAAGGAGTCGAAAATGGTGTCGGGTGCACTGGGGAAAAAGTAGAATATGGAGTGAACTAGGAAGGAAAAGCATGAAGTAAATGGAGCAGGGTGTAAAATGAAATCAACATGGGGAAAGAGAGGCATCATGCAATGTCTTAAACCGTGTATTCTGCTAGGTGGTAATACACGCAATGCACAGATCAACAACAAATCCATCTAGCACAGTTCTTCTTTCCCCGCTTCCCTCCAGTTATGCCAGCACACCGTCTTGTGGAAGCAGCAGCAGACCTGTGCGACAAGTCTGACAGAAGAAAGCTTCATCTTCCAAAAGAGCTTGGAGAAAAGGGCTGGAGAGGCAGGATCATCCTTTTGACACAGGCTTTTGATGTCCCCTTTTGTTACTTCTTGAAGATACTTGGTACTTGAGAAGAGAGAGACTGAAGCCCAGGGCTTGTTCCCAGAAATAACCAAGCTTTCCTCCTGACGATCTGCTCGGGTAAAGAATGTCCCGTGGCTTTACCTGCTTCTGGATGAGATGAAAATCCTTGCCGTAGGTGTGGAAAGCCTTTTGGAAGGACTCCTTCTCCTCAGGTGTCCATCTATCAGAGCCTGGCAAGAAAAAGCAGCGGGTAGTAAACGCATCCCTTGATCCACACCAAGTAGATCCCACTGGCTGCCGAAAGAAAATGGTGGCAGGCCGTCATTCACGTGTGTGTACGTGTCTGCTCCCTCAGAAGGTCATGAAGACAAGAGCAGGCATTGCCCGGGGAGAAGGATTGGAAAAGAAGTAAAGCTGAAGGACTAGATGCTGGTGCTTCCCCACCCGCAGAGGAGACAAGACCTTGTGCTGGTGTTAAGCACAATTGCTTTAAGCAGAAACCCTTGCCACAACAATGAAGGGGACGGCAGCATCTGTCAGGGACGCAAGAAGCTCTGCTTTGCTTACCTGTGTAATGATAATCAGCCATGGGGTGGCCTTGAGGTGTTGCAGGCCCCTCTGAGAGCAGCATCTCCAGAGCCTCCTGCAAGATCAAGAGGGAAGAGGCTTTAGCCGCCCCACCACATTAAAAATGAGCCAAAAAATCACAGGTGCTGCCTTGCAGCTACTTTGCCTCTCCAGACATTCAAGCGACTGTATCCCATGTGGGTGAAACACTGTCATTTGCTCCAAGTCCCTGGTTTTTGCTGCCCAACCCTTTGATCCTGGTCCCCGAGAGTGGCCTTTTGCTCACCAACCTAAGGATTTTGCTGCTCCTGCAGCCAGAATGGCCTCAGCTGACTGAGGCTTCTGGGAATTTCCCCTCCAAATGTCTTAGAGAAGCCAGCTCTCCAGGCCATTTACAAGGCAGCAGGACCTTCCGCCGCCACCGCCGCCTCCAGGAGGGAGATTCTCCCTGCTGGAGCCCTTTGGCCTCAGCCCTGACGCAGCTGGAGGAGACACAGCAGGCAGCAAGTGCTCTGCTCCCTGTTAAGACCCTTCTTCAAAGAGCAGCCAGGAAAGGCTGTCCCAGTGCCCGGGCCCTCTGCATTCCCTGTGCCCTCTTCTCTGCGCCCAAACAGCCGCTTCTTACCGGAACGCTGCCGCGTGCCCGGTGCAGGCAGTGCAGGGCGCGCTCCAGGTTAGCTGCTGCCCCGGGAATGCCACGGGAGCTGGCCATGTCCAACAGTTCTCTTACTGCAAGCACAACAAAAAACCCACCGAAAGTCAGCCTTGAGGCCAGCAAGGGCAAAGACTGCCATGCAAGGCAGAAGGAAAGGCTGGGAGCTAAAGACAGCAGCTTGGAGAGTATGAAAAGGAGAGCAAAGCCAGGGCCAGCTGAACCAAGGGCCCACGCAGTGCTGGCTCTCCCTCCAAAGCAGCTTCTGTAAGAAGAAGTGGGGGCCAATCTGCGCTCTTCCAGTGGCAGACGGCCCTGACCAATTTGGAGAGCAAGGTGCTTGCTCTTGCTCCTTGCCTCTAACACTTCTACATGGGAAGATGGGCGAGACAAGGAGAGCCTGCAAAAGGCTGCCTTTTTACGCAAAAGGAGCCTTTTAAAGACCCAAGTAGCTCTGGGGTGGAAGAAAAGCTTGAAGCAAAGCTACCTCTGTCAGGTTTTTCCATGTCAGAGTCATCCTCCCCCCAGGGCTTCCAGACCAGGGTTGCAGGCTCTTCATCCTCACTTGGTGCTCTGCTCTGCAGCTCTGGCAGCTCAGCCTGAAAGTCGCTGCCAACATTGATGTGTCTAAAGGAAGAAGGAGGTGGAGGTGAGAAAGGCAAGTGGTCAAGAGAGCCTTCCTGTGCACCCACAGGCTTGAACCAATGCCACCCTGACTCTGAAAGAGCAGTTCTCCTCCTCGCCATTCCTCCAGTTTGCTGTCCTTTAACCCTATGCCAAAACTCACGGCTGAATCTGGGCTCTTGCTTTCCTTTTCATTGTGCCTCTCCTTTCCACCTGAAAGAGATCAAAGCAATGCTCCAGTTAAAAATCCTTCCTTCTCATCCTCATCATTGCAAAGCCCGAGCTCCTGTGTCCCAGCTCCTTTCTCATTGCTGTCATTGCCGCCTTTTTGACATGGAATGTCCTAGGCAGGACCCTCTAGCAGTCAGCAGCTTCCTCAGGAGGGCAAGCAGAAGGCCATGCACTACTCTCTTCACTCCCGGGGCCACTGAGAAGAGCTCAGAGAATGGCAGGGGAGATGTGCCAGTGCAGGCTTAGGTTGGATAGAAGGAAAAGGTTCTTCAGCCAGAGGCTGCTTGGGCACTGCAACAGCCTCCCCAGGGAAGGGGGCACAGCACCAAGCCTGACTGAGCTCCAAAAGTGTTTGGACACTGCTCTTGGGCACAGGCCGTGATTGTTGAGGCTGCCCTGGGCAGGCCCTGGACTTGGGCTCAGTGATCTTTGAGAATCCCTTCCAAGCCAGGAAATTCTGTGCTACTGTGATTGTGCTCTTGAGGAGATGGCATTTGACGGCCGCCCCTGAGCATGAGGTAGAACCAGCCCTACGTGCACTGGAAAAAGAATCTAGAAAGATATTAAAATAGCATGGATCTATAAGCCATGGAACTACGTCAGTATATAAGAATTGCTGATCCCAGATGGTTTTTGAAGTTGAAAGCCTGTGTTTGAGGAGAAGCCCAGTCAAATGCTTCTATGCCCTGAACGACAGGGATGCCAGAGGAGAAGTGCCATCATTCTGGTGTTTGAAGCTTTGGAGCGGGTGTGAGCAGAGTCAGGGCATAAGGGGATTTGTTGACATTGAAGCCCTGAAGTGCTCAGCCACAAACAATTTGTTTTGGGGTCAGCACAAGATAGTTTGAGGACGGAAATGGGTGCCAAGAACTTTTAATCAGGTCATCCGTGGACGAGGATCTGCAGCTGCACTGGGACACCTCTCTAGGTCCTCTATGGAAAGGTCTGTGTTTCCCCTGGAGGCAACATGATTCCTTCAGAAGCTGCAGCCTGCTTTCACGTGGAAGCTCGTCTGGGGAAAGTGAGCACGCAGCCTGTGTCGTGCTTGGTGGGAGAGGCAGCTGGAGCCTCCTGCCCCTGCGCTAGTGCTTTGAGGGCAAACGGGGATTTTCTTACCTTGGACGGTTCCCAAGTGCTCTGGGGATGCCCGGAGGCAGACGAGGAGACCAGGACGTCGGTGCAGAGGCCGGGTCTGGCGCTGAGTGCAGAAGGCGGCTGGTCAGGGACAGCCCAGGAGCTGATCCTGCAGCTGCTGCTCCAGCGCTGCTCCACCAGCGTTCCAGCAAGGGCCGCAGGAGCAGGAGACAACGACAGTTGCTATGGGCACAGCCCAACATTCCATCTAGAACCCCAGGGGAGCCATGGGACAGAAAGAGGCATGGGCCGCCTCTGGCCCTTGTACTTCTTCTGCTGCAAGTTTGCTCTGAGAAGCTTCCCATGGGGCCTTTTCTCCTCAGTCGTCTGATGAGACGGGCAAAAGCAGTGCAGGGACAGCCCTGGGTCTTCCCGGTGCTTCTCTGCAAGGTGCCTCCAGCTGAACGTGCACAGGAGCCTGCCTCTGTGCAAGGGCCCAGACCTCATCTCCTGCCCTGGAGAACCAGAAGGGCTCCTCCCACTGGCTCTCCTCCAGCTCTGAGAGGAGCTGGAATTTGCAAGTTGTCCAGCGCAGAGCCAACTCCAGAGCTTCCTCTCAAAGTGGAGCCATTCATCCTGCCCCCTTTCTCAAGTCTCCTTTTGCTGCCCAATAATGTCACTGCATGTTTTCCCTCCTTTGGGCCTCTGAGCTGGTCTCTCACCTCATCACTCCTCCCTTGAAACTTGGAGAAACAGGATGTTTTTCAGGGCAACTGATGGGGACACACACACACACACACAGGGACAGCACACGGGCATTTCTCTAGCAAACATTCATGCAGAATTTCTATAGCCCTCTTCCAGCTCCCTTGGAGAAGCTCGGTGTTTGTCCCCAAAAGACTCTGCCATTCCTCTAAGAAAGCAACACTAACAGAATTCCCTTTCCACACTGCTGGCCTTCACATTGGTTTTAATGCCTAGATCCCAGATATGACAAAACCCAGGCAGCTTTGCTGCTTTCCTGCCTGTCGTTAAGGAAAAGCAAATCTTGCTTCAGTCCCAGTCTTGCTTCCTTCCCAGCCTGCACGTTACCCACTGGCCAGCAAACTGAGGGGGCAGCTGGAACAAGTCCCACCGCAAGGCAGATACTTTGTAGCATTCAAAGCCCACCTGCACCGCCTCCATCAGACAAGGGCAAGCTTCCCTCGGCTTCCCAGAAGCAGCCTGGCAATTGCCCCCTCCCTCGCCCCCTCTCCACCCTCCACAGCCTCTGCCACCAAAGCCTTGCTAGGCAGGGCCATTTGCTGGCCTCGAAGAAAGAGTGCCTTTGATTCTTCTTTGGCGCAAGTGCCCGAGCTGTGAGAAGTCAGAGGATAATGATCACACCCGCTCTGCTTTAGCTAAGGAGATTGCTGGAGGCCCAGAGCGGGACACTGGTCCTTTCGAGAGAAACTGAAACTGAATTAGCCATGCCTTTGTGACGCATGCGGATAGGAATTGGATAGAATCGGAGGGCTTAGAAACATCCTCCAAGGTGGTCAGCTTCATCAGTCCCCCAAAATGAAACAAAGTTATGTTGCTGGGCTCCAAAAAGGACTAAAGCCGCTGCTTTTATGCCAGAAAATATGGTGAGACCAGACCACTCATCTAGATCCAATTCCGTGAATTAAACAAAGCCTCCCTTTCCACTCCCAGCTGAGATGTTGAGGAATCAAAGGCAGACGCCCCAGCCTTATTTCACTGGCAGTAAAGGAGACACACCTCAGTAAGTCCTGCCAGCTGAGCAAGGGGCTGGGCCCGGGGGAGGTGGCGCCTGCCCAGATTCTTCTCTCAGGGCAAGTGCCGTCTTTGCAACACCAGGCAAATGGAACAAACATTGCCGGAGTGTTTTCATACAGACAGAAAGACAAAATGGAACAAACTTTGGTTTAATGATAAAGACCCATTGGCTCTCAACAAAGGCAAAAATGACAAAAGGCAGAGCATAGACAACACCCAACCTTTGAAATTTATTGATAAATCTAATAAAACTAATGAATCTTAAATAATACTAATGGATCTTAACGACTAAATTGAGGAGATTCCTATCATGTCAACTAACTAAGTAGAAGATTAAACTACCCTAAAAGCTTAAAAAACAGTCCTATTCCTATCTAGTCCTATTGATACCTAACTCTTGCTAGCCCTGGACAACCTGCAGGGTTGTCTAATTTCAAAGTCTTTTCTTCTTGGCGAGAGGCTCTGCTGCCTTCCGAGGCCGATGTCTTCTCCTGTGGTTGTTCCTTTCCTTCACGGTTTCAAACACCCTGCAAGATAGGAAACAAACCATCCATTGCTCACTTTAGTACACACCATGAAACCAAGTGCCGAGATCTCCGTTTGAGTAGGAATTTCTGTCTTTTTGGGCAGTGGCACATTTGTGAATTGATCAGCACCATGAGTCTGATGGTTCTACTTTCAATGCCTTGAAATGTCTTCCTCCTTTTGCTGCATCCTCTTTTGAATTTGATCAGCAGCATCAAACCAAGCTTTGATGGATCTATTCCTACTTGTATGAACTGTGTCTTGTTGGGGCACGGCAAGGTTTCATTGTGAAGGCTGGGTTTTACCTAAGCTCTTTGGGTTTGAGGTGGGTGTTAAGCTTGACCACGGCTGCCGGGGGCGATGCTGCAAGTGCCCCCAGCTTCCCCTGCGGTGCCTTTGAAAAGGGTCAGCCCGTTTTAGTCCAAAGGCGCAGCTTTGAGCAGAAAGAGGAGGAACTTACGCACCGTTTGCACTGCCCGCAGGGAAAGGGGCCTCCCGCCGAGCGGGGCGGCTGGCGCGCTTGGCAGCAGGGACACTCGGCGCTGCGAGCCCTCTTGCGGCTTCTCTTCCCTGTCTCCCCGTTCTCCTTTCTGGGAGGGCTTTTCCTCCTCTTTGCTTTGCCCACACTCTGGAAATCAAAGAGTCCTTATCAATGCTTCCTTCCTCTCACAAAGCTGGAAACCAGAGCATCCAGCACAAAAATCTATCGGCTTAAGCAAATCCTTCCAGACCCTCAAGAGCTGAGAAAACGGCTGCCTTTGCCAATGGGCTGCGGCGGGCTGCCAACCCAGAGCTTGGAGGAAAATACTCCTCTTTTCTACAGGCCAAAGGGGTGGGATAAATACCTGCCTATTTAGAGCTCTACATTTCTTATTTCTACCTTTCTGCCTAACATCTATTTCTCTCTGCTTTTCCTCCACAAATGTCTAGGCAATGGCATTTAAATTCAGTCCAATTAGGGTAGACACATGGTCAGCCATTTTCTAGTCCCCAAAATAATCTCCCTCCCTGTCTCTCTCTCTCTCTCTCTCTCACATGATGTGAAGCAAATTGCTCTTTGCCGGTAAGGAAAGTTTTAGGGGAGCCACGGCACCGGCAGCTCCTTCTTGGGGAGTATGCTGCGATGCTAGAAAAACTCCCTGAAAATCTGCAGCATATCCACAAAGGCAGCCTGGATTGCTGATGTCAGCAAGCAGTGGAGAATTAAGGGTCTGATTGGAGTCAGCGAGGGTGCCAGCCCTTGAGAAGCCCATCTGTAGAGAGTCAAAGCCCATTTTGGTGGCGCTGCTGCTTCCTTGGGTCAAAGTTAGGCTCCAGAATTGCATACTTCAGGGCAGCAGCACAAGGAAGCCCCGGGCAGCATCTGCTGTGCCTTTCCCAGCGCATGGGACGATGTGATCCTGGCAAAGGGGCGTCTGGCATGGCTCGCCAGCAGCTTTTCTCCCCTTCTGCCAGTTTCTCGACCTTCCTGGCACGTCTCGATTTTCTTGCCCCTCACCTGAGCCAGAGTGCTGGCAAGTTTATGCTCCTTTTTCCAGGAGTAGTAGTACTCCACACACTGTGCCACGGTCTTAGTCTGGATCTGTTGTGAAGAGAAAAAGAAGGAGTCGAAAATGGTGTCGGGTGCACTGGGGAAAAAGTAGAATATGGAGTGAACTAGGAAGGAAAAGCATGAAGTAAATGGAGCAGGGTGTAAAATGAAATCAACATGGGGAAAGAGAGGCATCATGCAATGTCTTAAACCGTGTATTCTGCTAGGTGGTAATACACGCAATGCACAGATCAACAACAAATCCATCTAGCACAGTTCTTCTTTCCCCGCTTCCCTCCAGTTATGCCAGCACACCGTCTTGTGGAAGCAGCAGCAGACCTGTGCGACAAGTCTGACAGAAGAAAGCTTCATCTTCCAAAAGAGCTTGGAGAAAAGGGCTGGAGAGGCAGGATCATCCTTTTGACACAGGCTTTTGATGTCCCCTTTTGTTACTTCTTGAAGATACTTGGTACTTGAGAAGAGAGAGACTGAAGCCCAGGGCTTGTTCCCAGAAATAACCAAGCTTTCCTCCTGACGATCTGCTCGGGTAAAGAATGTCCCGTGGCTTTACCTGCTTCTGGATGAGATGAAAATCCTTGCCGTAGGTGTGGAAAGCCTTTTGGAAGGACTCCTTCTCCTCAGGTGTCCATCTATCAGAGCCTGGCAAGAAAAAGCAGCGGGTAGTAAACGCATCCCTTGATCCACACCAAGTAGATCCCACTGGCTGCCGAAAGAAAATGGTGGCAGGCCGTCATTCACGTGTGTGTACGTGTCTGCTCCCTCAGAAGGTCATGAAGACAAGAGCAGGCATTGCCCGGGGAGAAGGATTGGAAAAGAAGTAAAGCTGAAGGACTAGATGCTGGTGCTTCCCCACCCGCAGAGGAGACAAGACCTTGTGCTGGTGTTAAGCACAATTGCTTTAAGCAGAAACCCTTGCCACAACAATGAAGGGGACGGCAGCATCTGTCAGGGACGCAAGAAGCTCTGCTTTGCTTACCTGTGTAATGATAATCAGCCATGGGGTGGCCTTGAGGTGTTGCAGGCCCCTCTGAGAGCAGCATCTCCAGAGCCTCCTGCAAGATCAAGAGGGAAGAGGCTTTAGCCGCCCCACCACATTAAAAATGAGCCAAAAAATCACAGGTGCTGCCTTGCAGCTACTTTGCCTCTCCAGACATTCAAGCGACTGTATCCCATGTGGGTGAAACACTGTCATTTGCTCCAAGTCCCTGGTTTTTGCTGCCCAACCCTTTGATCCTGGTCCCCGAGAGTGGCCTTTTGCTCACCAACCTAAGGATTTTGCTGCTCCTGCAGCCAGAATGGCCTCAGCTGACTGAGGCTTCTGGGAATTTCCCCTCCAAATGTCTTAGAGAAGCCAGCTCTCCAGGCCATTTACAAGGCAGCAGGACCTTCCGCCGCCACCGCCGCCTCCAGGAGGGAGATTCTCCCTGCTGGAGCCCTTTGGCCTCAGCCCTGACGCAGCTGGAGGAGACACAGCAGGCAGCAAGTGCTCTGCTCCCTGTTAAGACCCTTCTTCAAAGAGCAGCCAGGAAAGGCTGTCCCAGTGCCCGGGCCCTCTGCATTCCCTGTGCCCTCTTCTCTGCGCCCAAACAGCCGCTTCTTACCGGAACGCTGCCGCGTGCCCGGTGCAGGCAGTGCAGGGCGCGCTCCAGGTTAGCTGCTGCCCCGGGAATGCCACGGGAGCTGGCCATGTCCAACAGTTCTCTTACTGCAAGCACAACAAAAAACCCACCGAAAGTCAGCCTTGAGGCCAGCAAGGGCAAAGACTGCCATGCAAGGCAGAAGGAAAGGCTGGGAGCTAAAGACAGCAGCTTGGAGAGTATGAAAAGGAGAGCAAAGCCAGGGCCAGCTGAACCAAGGGCCCACGCAGTGCTGGCTCTCCCTCCAAAGCAGCTTCTGTAAGAAGAAGTGGGGGCCAATCTGCGCTCTTCCAGTGGCAGACGGCCCTGACCAATTTGGAGAGCAAGGTGCTTGCTCTTGCTCCTTGCCTCTAACACTTCTACATGGGAAGATGGGCGAGACAAGGAGAGCCTGCAAAAGGCTGCCTTTTTACGCAAAAGGAGCCTTTTAAAGACCCAAGTAGCTCTGGGGTGGAAGAAAAGCTTGAAGCAAAGCTACCTCTGTCAGGTTTTTCCATGTCAGAGTCATCCTCCCCCCAGGGCTTCCAGACCAGGGTTGCAGGCTCTTCATCCTCACTTGGTGCTCTGCTCTGCAGCTCTGGCAGCTCAGCCTGAAAGTCGCTGCCAACATTGATGTGTCTAAAGGAAGAAGGAGGTGGAGGTGAGAAAGGCAAGTGGTCAAGAGAGCCTTCCTGTGCACCCACAGGCTTGAACCAATGCCACCCTGACTCTGAAAGAGCAGTTCTCCTCCTCGCCATTCCTCCAGTTTGCTGTCCTTTAACCCTATGCCAAAACTCACGGCTGAATCTGGGCTCTTGCTTTCCTTTTCATTGTGCCTCTCCTTTCCACCTGAAAGAGATCAAAGCAATGCTCCAGTTAAAAATCCTTCCTTCTCATCCTCATCATTGCAAAGCCCGAGCTCCTGTGTCCCAGCTCCTTTCTCATTGCTGTCATTGCCGCCTTTTTGACATGGAATGTCCTAGGCAGGACCCTCTAGCAGTCAGCAGCTTCCTCAGGAGGGCAAGCAGAAGGCCATGCACTACTCTCTTCACTCCCGGGGCCACTGAGAAGAGCTCAGAGAATGGCAGGGGAGATGTGCCAGTGCAGGCTTAGGTTGGATAGAAGGAAAAGGTTCTTCAGCCAGAGGCTGCTTGGGCACTGCAACAGCCTCCCCAGGGAAGGGGGCACAGCACCAAGCCTGACTGAGCTCCAAAAGTGTTTGGACACTGCTCTTGGGCACAGGCCGTGATTGTTGAGGCTGCCCTGGGCAGGCCCTGGACTTGGGCTCAGTGATCTTTGAGAATCCCTTCCAAGCCAGGAAATTCTGTGCTACTGTGATTGTGCTCTTGAGGAGATGGCATTTGACGGCCGCCCCTGAGCATGAGGTAGAACCAGCCCTACGTGCACTGGAAAAAGAATCTAGAAAGATATTAAAATAGCATGGATCTATAAGCCATGGAACTACGTCAGTATATAAGAATTGCTGATCCCAGATGGTTTTTGAAGTTGAAAGCCTGTGTTTGAGGAGAAGCCCAGTCAAATGCTTCTATGCCCTGAACGACAGGGATGCCAGAGGAGAAGTGCCATCATTCTGGTGTTTGAAGCTTTGGAGCGGGTGTGAGCAGAGTCAGGGCATAAGGGGATTTGTTGACATTGAAGCCCTGAAGTGCTCAGCCACAAACAATTTGTTTTGGGGTCAGCACAAGATAGTTTGAGGACGGAAATGGGTGCCAAGAACTTTTAATCAGGTCATCCGTGGACGAGGATCTGCAGCTGCACTGGGACACCTCTCTAGGTCCTCTATGGAAAGGTCTGTGTTTCCCCTGGAGGCAACATGATTCCTTCAGAAGCTGCAGCCTGCTTTCACGTGGAAGCTCGTCTGGGGAAAGTGAGCACGCAGCCTGTGTCGTGCTTGGTGGGAGAGGCAGCTGGAGCCTCCTGCCCCTGCGCTAGTGCTTTGAGGGCAAACGGGGATTTTCTTACCTTGGACGGTTCCCAAGTGCTCTGGGGATGCCCGGAGGCAGACGAGGAGACCAGGACGTCGGTGCAGAGGCCGGGTCTGGCGCTGAGTGCAGAAGGCGGCTGGTCAGGGACAGCCCAGGAGCTGATCCTGCAGCTGCTGCTCCAGCGCTGCTCCACCAGCGTTCCAGCAAGGGCCGCAGGAGCAGGAGACAACGACAGTTGCTATGGGCACAGCCCAACATTCCATCTAGAACCCCAGGGGAGCCATGGGACAGAAAGAGGCATGGGCCGCCTCTGGCCCTTGTACTTCTTCTGCTGCAAGTTTGCTCTGAGAAGCTTCCCATGGGGCCTTTTCTCCTCAGTCGTCTGATGAGACGGGCAAAAGCAGTGCAGGGACAGCCCTGGGTCTTCCCGGTGCTTCTCTGCAAGGTGCCTCCAGCTGAACGTGCACAGGAGCCTGCCTCTGTGCAAGGGCCCAGACCTCATCTCCTGCCCTGGAGAACCAGAAGGGCTCCTCCCACTGGCTCTCCTCCAGCTCTGAGAGGAACTGGAATTTGCAAGTTGTCCAGCGCAGAGCCAACTCCAGAGCTTCCTCTCAAAGTGGAGCCATTCATCCTGCCCCCTTTCTCAAGTCTCCTTTTGCTGCCCAATAATGTCACTGCATGTTTTCCCTCCTTTGGGCCTCTGAGCTGGTCTCTCACCTCATCACTCCTCCCTTGAAACTTGGAGAAACAGGATGTTTTTCAGGGCAACTGATGGGGACACACACACACACACACAGGGACAGCACACGGGCATTTCTCTAGCAAACATTCATGCAGAATTTCTATAGCCCTCTTCCAGCTCCCTTGGAGAAGCTCGGTGTTTGTCCCCAAAAGACTCTGCCATTCCTCTAAGAAAGCAACACTAACAGAATTCCCTTTCCACACTGCTGGCCTTCACATTGGTTTTAATGCCTAGATCCCAGATATGACAAAACCCAGGCAGCTTTGCTGCTTTCCTGCCTGTCGTTAAGGAAAAGCAAATCTTGCTTCAGTCCCAGTCTTGCTTCCTTCCCAGCCTGCACGTTACCCACTGGCCAGCAAACTGAGGGGGCAGCTGGAACAAGTCCCACCGCAAGGCAGATACTTTGTAGCATTCAAAGCCCACCTGCACCGCCTCCATCAGACAAGGGCAAGCTTCCCTCGGCTTCCCAGAAGCAGCCTGGCAATTGCCCCCTCCCTCGCCCCCTCTCCACCCTCCACAGCCTCTGCCACCAAAGCCTTGCTAGGCAGGGCCATTTGCTGGCCTCGAAGAAAGAGTGCCTTTGATTCTTCTTTGGCGCAAGTGCCCGAGCTGTGAGAAGTCAGAGGATAATGATCACACCCGCTCTGCTTTAGCTAAGGAGATTGCTGGAGGCCCAGAGCGGGACACTGGTCCTTTCGAGAGAAACTGAAACTGAATTAGCCATGCCTTTGTGACGCATGCGGATAGGAATTGGATAGAATCGGAGGGCTTAGAAACATCCTCCAAGGTGGTCAGCTTCATCAGTCCCCCAAAATGAAACAAAGTTATGTTGCTGGGCTCCAAAAAGGACTAAAGCCGCTGCTTTTATGCCAGAAAATATGGTGAGACCAGACCACTCATCTAGATCCAATTCCGTGAATTAAACAAAGCCTCCCTTTCCACTCCCAGCTGAGATGTTGAGGAATCAAAGGCAGACGCCCCAGCCTTATTTCACTGGCAGTAAAGGAGACACACCTCAGTAAGTCCTGCCAGCTGAGCAAGGGGCTGGGCCCGGGGGAGGTGGCGCCTGCCCAGATTCTTCTCTCAGGGCAAGTGCCGTCTTTGCAACAC
This sequence comes from Molothrus aeneus, assembly GCF_037042795.1. Lineage (NCBI taxonomy): Eukaryota > Metazoa > Chordata > Aves > Passeriformes > Icteridae > Molothrus > Molothrus aeneus. The sequence continues at coordinate 1,586,994 of NW_027099079.1, read as the reverse complement.
CAGGCAAATGGAACAAACATTGCCGGAGTGTTTTCATACAGACAGAAAGACAAAATGGAACAAACTTTGGTTTAATGATAAAGACCCATTGGCTCTCAACAAAGGCAAAAATGACAAAAGGCAGAGCATAGACAACACCCAACCTTTGAAATTTATTGATAAATCTAATAAAACTAATGAATCTTAAATAATACTAATGGATCTTAACGACTAAATTGAGGAGATTCCTATCATGTCAACTAACTAAGTAGAAGATTAAACTACCCTAAAAGCTTAAAAAACAGTCCTATTCCTATCTAGTCCTATTGATACCTAACTCTTGCTAGCCCTGGACAACCTGCAGGGTTGTCTAATTTCAAAGTCTTTTCTTCTTGGCGAGAGGCTCTGCTGCCTTCCGAGGCCGATGTCTTCTCCTGTGGTTGTTCCTTTCCTTCACGGTTTCAAACACCCTGCAAGATAGGAAACAAACCATCCATTGCTCACTTTAGTACACACCATGAAACCAAGTGCCGAGATCTCCGTTTGAGTAGGAATTTCTGTCTTTTTGGGCAGTGGCACATTTGTGAATTGATCAGCACCATGAGTCTGATCGTTCTACTTTCAATGCCTTGAAATGTCTTCCTCCTTTTGCTGCATCCTCTTTTGAATATGACCAGCAGCATCAAACCAAGCTTTGATGGATCTATTCCTACTTGTATGAACTGTGTCTTGTTGGGGCACGGCAAGGTTTCATTGTGAAGGCTGGGTTTTACCTAAGCTCTTTGGGTTTGAGGTGGGTGTTAAGCTTGACCACGGCTGCCGGGGGCGATGCTGCAAGTGCCCCCAGCTTCCCCTGCGGTGCCTTTGAAAAGGGTCAGCCCGTTTTAGTCCAAAGGCGCAGCTTTGAGCAGAAAGAGGAGGAACTTACGCACCGTTTGCACTGCCCGCAGGGAAAGGGGCCTCCCGCCGAGCGGGGCGGCTGGCGCGCTTGGCAGCAGGGACACTCGGCGCTGCGAGCCCTCTTGCGGCTTCTCTTCCCTGTCTCCCCGTTCTCCTTTCTGGGAGGGCTTTTCCTCCTCTTTGCTTTGCCCACACTCTGGAAATCAAAGAGTCCTTATCAATGCTTCCTTCCTCTCACAAAGCTGGAAACCAGAGCATCCAGCACAAAAATCTATCGGCTTAAGCAAATCCTTCCAGACCCTCAAGAGCTGAGAAAACGGCTGCCTTTGCCAATGGGCTGCGGCGGGCTGCCAACCCAGAGCTTGGAGGAAAATACTCCTCTTTTCTACAGGCCAAAGGGGTGGGATAAATACCTGCCTATTTAGAGCTCTACATTTCTTATTTCTACCTTTCTGCCTAACATCTATTTCTCTCTGCTTTTCCTCCACAAATGTCTAGGCAATGGCATTTAAATTCAGTCCAATTAGGGTAGACACATGGTCAGCCATTTTCTAGTCCCCAAAATAATCTCCCTCCCTGTCTCTCTCTCTCTCTCTCTCTCACATGATGTGAAGCAAATTGCTCTTTGCCGGTAAGGAAAGTTTTAGGGGAGCCACGGCACCGGCAGCTCCTTCTTGGGGAGTATGCTGTGATGCTAGAAAAACTCCCTGAAAATCTGCAGCATATCCACAAAGGCAGCCTGGATTGCTGATGTCAGCAAGCAGTGGAGAATTAAGGGTCTGATTGGAGTCAGCGAGGGTGCCAGCCCTTGAGAAGCCCATCTGTAGAGAGTCAAAGCCCATTTTGGTGGCGCTGCTGCTTCCTTGGGTCAAAGTTAGGCTCCAGAATTGCATACTTCAGGGCAGCAGCACAAGGAAGCCCCGGGCAGCATCTGCTGTGCCTTTCCCAGCGCATGGGACGATGTGATCCTGGCAAAGGGGCGTCTGGCATGGCTCGCCAGCAGCTTTTCTCCCCTTCTGCCAGTTTCTCGACCTTCCTGGCACGTCTCGATTTTCTTGCCCCTCACCTGAGCCAGAGTGCTGGCAAGTTTATGCTCCTTTTTCCAGGAGTAGTAGTACTCCACACACTGTGCCACGGTCTTAGTCTGGATCTGTTGTGAAGAGAAAAAGAAGGAGTCGAAAATGGTGTCGGGTGCACTGGGGAAAAAGTAGAATATGGAGTGAACTAGGAAGGAAAAGCATGAAGTAAATGGAGCAGGGTGTAAAATGAAATCAACATGGGGAAAGAGAGGCATCATGCAATGTCTTAAACCGTGTATTCTGCTAGGTGGTAATACACGCAATGCACAGATCAACAACAAATCCATCTAGCACAGTTCTTCTTTCCCCGCTTCACTCCAGTTATGCCAGCACACCGTCTTGTGGAAGCAGCAGCAGACCTGTGCGACAAGTCTGACAGAAGAAAGCTTCATCTTCCAAAAGAGCTTGGAGAAAAGGGCTGGAGAGGCAGGATCATCCTTTTGACACAGGCTTTTGATGTCCCCTTTTGTTACTTCTTGAAGATACTTGGTACTTGAGAAGAGAGAGACTGAAGGCCAGTGCTTGTTCCCAGAAATAACCAAGCTTTCCTCCTGACGATCTGCTCGGGTAAAGAATGTCCCGTGGCTTTACCTGCTTCCGGATGAGATGAAAATCCTTGCTGTAGGTGTGGAAAGCCTTTTGGAAGGACTCCTTCTCCTCAGGTGTCCATCTATCAGAGCCTGGCAAGAAAAAGCAGCGGGTAGTAAACGCATCCCTTGATCCACACCAAGTAGATCCCACTGGCTGCCGAAAGAAAATGGTGGCAGGCCGTCATTCACGTGTGTGTACGTGTCTGCTCCCTCAGAAGGTCATGAAGACAAGAGCAGGCATTGCCCGGGGAGAAGGATTGGAAAAGAAGTAAAGCTGAAGGACTAGATGCTGGTGCTTCCCCACCCGCAGAGGAGACAAGACCTTGTGCTGGTGTTAAGCACAATTGCTTTAAGCAGAAACCCTTGCCACAACAATGAAGGGGACGGCAGCATCTGTCAGGGACGCAAGAAGCTCTGCTTTGCTTACCTGCGTAATGATAATCAGCCATGGGGTGGCCTTGAGGTGTTGCAGGCCCCTCTGAGAGCAGCATCTCCAGAGCCTCCTGCAAGATCAAGAGGGAAGAGGCTTTAGCCGCCCCACCACATTAAAAATGAGCCAAAAAATCACAGGTGCTGCCTTGCAGCTACTTTGCCTCTCCAGACATTCAAGCGACTGTATCCCATGTGGGTGAAACACTGTCATTTGCTCCAAGTCCCTGGTTTTTGCTGCCCAACCCTTTGATCCTGGTCCCCGAGAGTGGCCTTTTGCTCACCAACCTAAGGATTTTGCTGCTCCTGCAGCCAGAATGGCCTCAGCTGACTGAGGCTTCTGGGAATTTCCCCTCCAAATGTCTTAGAGAACCCAGCTCTCCAGGCCATTTACAAGGCAGCAGGACCTTCCGCCGCCGCCGCCGCCTCCAGGAGGGAGATTCTCCCTGCTGGAGCCCTTTGGCCTCAGCCCTGACGCAGCTGGAGGAGACACAGCAGGCAGCAAGTGCTCTGCTCCCTGTTAAGACCCTTCTTCAAAGAGCAGCCAGGAAAGGCTGTCCCAGTGCCCGGGCCCTCTGCATTCCCTGTGCCCTCTTCTCTGCGCCCAAACAGCCGCTTCTTACCGGAACGCTGCCGCGTGCCCGGTGCAGGCAGTGCAGGGCGCGCTCCAGGTTAGCTGCTGCCCCGGGAATGCCACGGGAGCTGGCCATGTCCAACAGTTCTCTTACTGCAAGCACAACAAAAAACCCACCGAAAGTCAGCCTTGAGGCCAGCAAGGGCAAAGACTGCCATGCAAGGCAGAAGGAAAGGCTGGGAGCTAAAGACAGCAGCTTGGAGAGTATGAAAAGGAGAGCAAAGCCAGGGCCAGCTGAACCAAGGGCCCACGCAGTGCTGGCTCTCCCTCCAAAGCAGCTTCTGTAAGAAGAAGTGGGGGCCAATCTGCGCTCTTCCAGTGGCAGACGGCCCTGACCAATTTGGAGAGCAAGGTGCTTGCTCTTGCTCCTTGCCTCTAACACTTCTACATGGGAAGATGGGCGAGACAAGGAGAGCCTGCAAAAGGCTGCCTTTTTACGCAAAAGGAGCCTTTTAAAGACCCAAGTAGCTCTGGGGTGGAAGAAAAGCTTGAAGCAAAGCTACCTCTGTCAGGCTTTTCCATGTCAGAGTCATCCTCCCCCCAGGGCTTCCAGACCAGGGTTGCAGGCTCTTCATCCTCACTTGGTGCTCTGCTCTGCAGCTCTGGCAGCTCAGCCTGAAAGTCGCTGCCAACATTGATGTGTCTAAAGGAAGAAGGAGGTGGAGGTGAGAAAGGCAAGTGGTCAAGAGAGCCTTCCTGTGCACCCACAGGCTTGAACCAATGCCACCCTGACTCTGAAAGAGCAGTTCTCCTCCTCGCCATTCCTCCAGTTTGCTGTCCTTTAACCCTATGCCAAAACTCACGGCTGAATCTGGGCTCTTGCTTTCCTTTTCATTGTGCCTCTCCTTTCCACCTGAAAGAGATCAAAGCAATGCTCCAGTTAAAAATCCTTCCTTCTCATCCTCATCATTGCAAAGCCCGAGCTCCTGTGTCCCAGCTCCTTTCTCATTGCTGTCATTGCCGCCTTTTTGACATGGAATGTCCTAGGCAGGACCCTCTAGCAGTCAGCAGCTTCCTCAGGAGGGCAAGCAGAAGGCCATGCACTACTCTCTTCACTCCCGGGGCCACTGAGAAGAGCTCAGAGAATGGCAGGGGAGATGTGCCAGTGCAGGCTTAGGTTGGATAGAAGGAAAAGGTTCTTCAGCCAGAGGCTGCTTGGGCACTGCAACAGCCTCCCCAGGGAAGGGGGCACAGCACCAAGCCTGACTGAGCTCCAAAAGTGTTTGGACACTGCTCTTGGGCACAGGCCGTGATTGTTGAGGCTGCCCTGGGCAGGCCCTGGACTTGGGCTCAGTGATCTTTGAGAATCCCTTCCAAGCCAGGAAATTCTGTGCTACTGTGATTGTGCTCTTGAGGAGATGGCATTTGACGGCCGCCCCTGAGCATGAGGTAGAACCAGCCCTACGTGCACTGGAAAAAGAATCTAGAAAGATATTAAAATAGCATGGATCTATAAGCCATGGAACTACGTCAGTATATAAGAATTGCTGATCCCAGATGGTTTTTGAAGTTGAAAGCCTGTGTTTGAGGAGAAGCCCAGTCAAATGCTTCTATGCCCTGAACGACAGGGATGCCAGAGGAGAAGTGCCATCATTCTGGTGTTTGAAGCTTTGGAGCGGGTGTGAGCAGAGTCAGGGCATAAGGGGATTTGTTGACATTGAAGCCCTGAAGTGCTCAGCCACAAACAATTTGTTTTGGGGTCAGCACAAGATAGTTTGAGGACGGAAATGGGTGCCAAGAACTTTTAATCAGGTCATCCGTGGACGAGGATCTGCAGCTGCACTGGGACACCTCTCTAGGTCCTCTATGGAAAGGTCTGTGTTTCCCCTGGAGGCAACATGATTCCTTCAGAAGCTGCAGCCTGCTTTCACGTGGAAGCTCGTCTGGGGAAAGTGAGCACGCAGCCTGTGTCGTGCTTGGTGGGAGAGGCAGCTGGAGCCTCCTGCCCCTGCGCTAGTGCTTTGAGGGCAAACGGGGATTTTCTTACCTTGGACGGTTCCCAAGTGCTCTGGGGATGCCCAGAGGCAGACGAGGAGACCAGGACGTCGGTGCAGAGGCCGGGTCTGGCGCTGAGTGCAGAAGGCGGCTGGTCAGGGACAGCCCAGGAGCTGATCCTGCAGCTGCTGCTCCAGCGCTGCTCCACCAGCGTTCCAGCAAGGGCCGCAGGAGCAGGAGACAACGACAGTTGCTATGGGCACAGCCCAACATTCCATCTAGAACCCCAGGGGAGCCATGGGACAGAAAGAGGCATGGGCCGCCTCTGGCCCTTGTACTTCTTCTGCTGCAAGTTTGCTCTGAGACGCTTCCCATGGGGCCTTTTCTCCTCAGTCGTCTGATGAGACGGGCAAAAGCAGTGCAGGGACAGCCCTGGGTCTTCCCGGTGCTTCTCTGCAAGGTGCCTCCAGCTGAACGTGCACAGGAGCCTGCCTCTGTGCAAGGGCCCAGACCTCATCTCCTGCCCTGGAGAACCAGAAGGGCTCCTCCCACTGGCTCTCCTCCAGCTCTGAGAGGAGCTGGAATTTGCAAGTTGTCCAGCGCAGAGCCAACTCCAGAGCTTCCTCTCAAAGTGGAGCCATTCATCCTGCCCCCTTTCTCAAGTCTCCTTTTGCTGCCCAATAATGTCACTGCATGTTTTCCCTCCTTTGGGCCTCTGAGCTGGTCTCTCACCTCATCACTCCTCCCTTGAAACTTGGAGAAACAGGATGTTTTTCAGGGCAACTGATGGGGACACACACACACACACACAGGGACAGCACACGGGCATTTCTCTAGCAAACATTCATGCAGAATTTCTATAGCCCTCTTCCAGCTCCCTTGGAGAAGCTCGGTGTTTGTCCCCAAAAGACTCTGCCATTCCTCTAAGAAAGCAACACTAACAGAATTCCCTTTCCACACTGCTGGCCTTCACATTGGTTTTAATGCCTAGATCCCAGATATGACAAAACCCAGGCAGCTTTGCTGCTTTCCTGCCTGTCGTTAAGGAAAAGCAAATCTTGCTTCAGTCCCAGTCTTGCTTCCTTCCCAGCCTGCACGTTACCCACTGGCCAGCAAACTGAGGGGGCAGCTGGAACAAGTCCCACCGCAAGGCAGATACTTTGTAGCATTCAAAGCCCACCTGCACCGCCTCCATCAGACAAGGGCAAGCTTCCCTCGGCTTCCCAGAAGCAGCCTGGCAATTGCCCCCTCCCTCGCCCCCTCTCCACCCTCCACAGCCTCTGCCACCAAAGCCTTGCTAGGCAGGGCCATTTGCTGGCCTCGAAGAAAGAGTGCCTTTGATTCTTCTTTGGCGCAAGTGCCCGAGCTGTGAGAAGTCAGAGGATAATGATCACACCCGCTCTGCTTTAGCTAAGGAGATTGCTGGAGGCCCAGAGCGGGACACTGGTCCTTTCGAGAGAAACTGAAACTGAATTAGCCATGCCTTTGTGACGCATGCGGATAGGAATTGGATAGAATCGGAGGGCTTAGAAACATCCTCCAAGGTGGTCAGCTTCATCAGTCCCCCAAAATGAAACAAAGTTATGTTGCTGGGCTCCAAAAAGGACTAAAGCCGCTGCTTTTATGCCAGAAAATATGGTGAGACCAGACCACTCATCTAGATCCAATTCCGTGAATTAAACAAAGCCTCCCTTTCCACTCCCAGCTGAGATGTTGAGGAATCAAAGGCAGACGCCCCAGCCTTATTTCACTGGCAGTAAAGGAGACACACCTCAGTAAGTCCTGCCAGCTGAGCAAGGGGCTGGGCCCGGGGGAGGTGGCGCCTGCCCAGATTCTTCTCTCAGGGCAAGTGCCGTCTTTGCAACACCAGGCAAATGGAACAAACATTGCCGGAGTGTTTTCATACAGACAGAAAGACAAAATGGAACAAACTTTGGTTTAATGATAAAGACCCATTGGCTCTCAACAAAGGCAAAAATGACAAAAGGCAGAGCATAGACAACACCCAACCTTTGAAATTTATTGATAAATCTAATAAAACTATTGAATCTTGAATAATACTAATGGATCTTAACGACTAAATTGAGGAGATTCCTATCATGTCAACTAACTAAGTAGAAGATTAAACTACCCTAAAAGCTTAAAAAACAGTCCTCTTCCTATCTAGTCCTATTGATACCTAACTCTTGCTAGCCCTGGACAACCTGCAGGGTTGTCTAATTTCAAAGTCTTTTCTTCTTGGCGAGAGGCTCTGCTTCCTTCCGAGGCCGATGTCTTCTCCTGTGGTTGTTCCTTTCCTTCACGGTTTCAAACACCCTGCAAGATAGGAAACAAACCATCCATTGCTCACTTTAGTACACACCATGAAACCAAGTGCCGAGATCTCCGTTTGAGTAGGAATTTCTGTCTTTTTGGGCAGTGGCACATTTGTGAATTGATCAGCACCATGAGTCTGATCGTTCTACTTTCAATGCCTTGAAATGTCTTCCTCCTTTTGCTGCATCCTCTTTTGAATATGACCAGCAGCATCAAACCAAGCTTTGATGGATCTATTCCTACTTGTATGAACTGTGTCTTGTTGGGGCACGGCAAGGTTTCATTGTGAAGGCTGGGTTTTACCTAAGCTCTTTGGGTTTGAGGTGGGTGTTAAGCTTGACCACGGCTGCCGGGGGCGATGCTGCAAGTGCCCCCAGCTTCCCCTGCGGTGCCTTTGAAAAGGGTCAGCCCGTTTTAGTCCAAAGGCGCAGCTTTGAGCAGAAAGAGGAGGAACTTACGCACCGTTTGCACTGCCCGCAGGGAAAGGGGCCTCCCGCCGAGCGGGGCGGCTGGCGCGCTTGGCAGCAGGGACACTCGGCGCTGCGAGCCCTCTTGCGGCTTCTCTTCCCTGTCTCCCCGTTCTCCTTTCTGGGAGGGCTTTTCCTCCTCTTTGCTTTGCCCACACTCTGGAAATCAAAGAGTCCTTATCAATGCTTCCTTCCTCTCACAAAGCTGGAAACCAGAGCATGCAGCACAAAAATCTATCGGCTTAAGCAAATCCTTCCAGACCCTCAAGAGCTGAGAAAACGGCTGCCTTTGCCAATGGGCTGCGGCGGGCTGCCAACCCAGAGCTTGGAGGAAAATACTCCTCTTTTCTACAGGCCAAAGGGGTGGGATAAATACCTGCCTATTTAGAGCTCTACATTTCTTATTTCTACCTTTCTGCCTAACATCTATTTCTCTCTGCTTTTCCTCCACAAATGTCTAGGCAATGGCATTTAAATTCAGTCCAATTAGGGTAGACACATGGTCAGCCATTTTCTAGTCCCCAAAATAATCTCCCTCCCTGTCTCTCTCTCTCTCTCTCTCTCACATGATGTGAAGCAAATTGCTCTTTGCCGGTAAGGAAAGTTTTAGGGGAGCCACGGCACCGGCAGCTCCTTCTTGGGGAGTATGCTGCGATGCTAGAAAAACTCCCTGAAAATCTGCAGCATATCCACAAAGGCAGCCTGGATTGCTGATGTCAGCAAGCAGTGGAGAATTAAGGGTCTGATTGGAGTCAGCGAGGGTGCCAGCCCTTGAGAAGCCCATCTGTAGAGAGTCAAAGCCCATTTTGGTGGCGCTGCTGCTTCCTTGGGTCAAAGTTAGGCTCCAGAATTGCATACTTCAGGGCAGCAGCACAAGGAAGCCCCGGGCAGCATCTGCTGTGCCTTTCCCAGCGCATGGGACGATGTGATCCTGGCAAAGGGGCGTCTGGCATGGCTCGCCAGCAGCTTTTCTCCCCTTCTGCCAGTTTCTCGACCTTCCTGGCACGTCTCGATTTTCTTGCCCCTCACCTGAGCCAGAGTGCTGGCAAGTTTATGCTCCTTTTTCCAGGAGTAGTAGTACTCCACACACTGTGCCACGGTCTTAGTCTGGATCTGTTGTGAAGAGAAAAAGAAGGAGTCGAAAATGGTGTCGGGTGCACTGGGGAAAAAGTAGAATATGGAGTGAACTAGGAAGGAAAAGCATGAAGTAAATGGAGCAGGGTGTAAAATGAAATCAACATGGGGAAAGAGAGGCATCATGCAATGTCTTAAACCGTGTATTCTGCTAGGTGGTAATACACGCAATGCACAGATCAACAACAAATCCATCTAGCACAGTTCTTCTTTCCCCGCTTCCCTCCAGTTATGCCAGCACACCGTCTTGTGGAAGCAGCAGCAGACCTGTGCGACAAGTCTGACAGAAGAAAGCTTCATCTTCCAAAAGAGCTTGGAGAAAAGGGCTGGAGAGGCCGGATCATCCTTTTGACACAGGCTTTTGATGTCCCCTTTTGTTACTTCTTGAAGATACTTGGTACTTGAGAAGAGAGAGACTGAAGCCCAGGGCTTGTTCCCAGAAATAACCAAGCTTTCCTCCTGACGATCTGCTCGGGTAAAGAATGTCCCGTGGCTTTACCTGCTTCTGGATGAGATGAAAATCCTTGCCGTAGGTGTGGAAAGCCTTTTGGAAGGACTCCTTCTCCTCAGGTGTCCATCTATCAGAGCCTGGCAAGAAAAAGCAGCGGGTAGTAAACGCATCCCTTGATCCACACCAAGTAGATCCCACTGGCTGCCGAAAGAAAATGGTGGCAGGCCGTCATTCACGTGTGTGTACGTGTCTGCTCCCTCAGAAGGTCATGAAGACAAGAGCAGGCATTGCCCGGGGAGAAGGATTGGAAAACAAGTAAAGCTGAAGGACTAGATGCTGGTGCTTCCCCACCTGCAGAGGAGACAAGACCTTGTGCTGGTGTTAAGCACAATTGCTTTAAGCAGAAACCCTTGCCACAACAATGAAGGGGACGGCAGCATCTGTCAGGGACGCAAGAAGCTCTGCTTTGCTTACCTGCGTAATGATAATCAGCCATGGGGTGGCCTTGAGGTGTTGCAGGCCCCTCTGAGAGCAGCATCTCCAGAGCCTCCTGCAAGATCAAGAGGGAAAAGGCTTTAGCCGCCCCACCACATTAAAAATGAGCCAAAAAATCACAGGTGCTGCCTTGCAGCTACTTTGCCTCTCCAGACATTCAAGCGACTGTATCCCATGTGGGTGAAACACTGTCATTTGCTCCAAGTCCCTGGTTTTTGCTGCCCAACCCTTTGATCCTGGTCCCCGAGAGTGGCCTTTTGCTCACCAACCTAAGGATTTTGCTGCTCCTGCAGCCAGAATGGCCTCAGCTGACTGAGGCTTCTGGGAATTTCCCCTCCAAATGTCTTAGAGAAGCCAGCTCTCCAGGCCATTTACAAGGCAGCAGGACCTTCCGCCGCCGCCGCCGCCTCCAGGAGGGAGATTCTCCCTGCTGGAGCCCTTTGGCCTCAGCCCTGACGCAGCTGGAGGAGACACAGCAGGCAGCAAGTGCTCTGCTCCCTGTTAAGACCCTTCTTCAAAGAGCAGCCAGGAAAGGCTGTCCCAGTGCCCGGGCCCTCTGCATTCCCTGTGCCCTCTTCTCTGCGCCCAAACAGCCGCTTCTTACCGGAACGCTGCCGCGTGCCCGGTGCAGGCAGTGCGGGGCGCGCTCCAGGTTAGCTGCTGCCCCGGGAATGCCACGGGAGCTGGCCATGTCCAACAGTTCTCTTACTGCAAGCACAACAAAAAACCCACCGAAAGTCAGCCTTGAGGCCAGCAAGGGCAAAGACTGCCATGCAAGGCAGAAGGAAAGGCTGGGAGCTAAAGACAGCAGCTTGGAGAGTATGAAAAGGAGAGCAAAGCCAGGGCCAGCTGAACCAAGGGCCCACGCAGTGCTGGCTCTCCCTCCAAAGCAGCTTCTGTAAGAAGAAGTGGGGGCCAATCTGCGCTCTTCCAGTGGCAGACGGCCCTGACCAATTTGGAGAGCAAGGTGCTTGCTCTTGCTCCTTGCCTCTAACACTTCTACATGGGAAGATGGGCGAGACAAGGAGAGCCTGCAAAAGGCTGCCTTTTTACGCAAAAGGAGCCTTTTAAAGACCCAAGTAGCTCAGGGGTGGAAGAAAAGCTTGAAGCAAAGCTACCTCTGTCAGGTTTTTCCATGTCAGAGTCATCCTCCCCCCAGGGCTTCCAGACCAGGGTTGCAGGCTCTTCATCCTCACTTGGTGCTCTGCTCTGCAGCTCTGGCAGCTCAGCCTGAAAGTCGCTGCCAACATTGATGTGTCTAAAGGAAGAAGGAGGTGGAGGTGAGAAAGGCAAGTGGTCAAGAGAGCCTTCCTGTGCATCCACAGGCTTGAACCAACGCCACCCTGACTCTGAAAGAGCAGTTCTCCTCCTCGCCATTCTTCCAGTTTGCTGTCCTTTAACCCTATGCCAAAACTCACGGCTGAATCTGGGCTCTTGCTTTCCTTTTCATTGTGCCTCTCCTTTCCACCTGAAAGAGATCAAAGCAATGCTCCAGTTAAAAATCCTTCCTTCTCATCCTCATCATTGCAAAGCCCGAGCTCCTGTGTCCCAGCTCCTTTCTCTTTGCCGCCTTTTTGACATGGAATGTCCTAGGGAGGACCCTCTAGCAGTCAGCAGCTTCCTCAGGAGGGCAAGCACAAGGCCATGCACTACTCTCTTCACTCCCGGGGCCACTGAGAAGAGCCAAGACAATGGCAGGGGAGATGTGCCAGTGCAGGCTTAGGTTGGATAGAAGGAAAAGGTTCTTCAGCCAGAGGCTGCTTGGGCACTGCAACAGCCTCCCCAGGGAAGGGAGCACAGCACCAAGCCTGACTGAGCTCCAAAAGTGTTTGGACACTGCTCTTGGGCACAGGCTGTGATTGTTGAGGCTGCCCTGGGCAGGCCCTGGACTTGGGCTCAGTGATCTTTGAGAATCCCTTCCAAGCCAGGAAATTCTGTGCTACTGTGATTGTGCTCTTGAGGAGATGGCATTTGACGGCCGCCCCTGAGCATGAGGTAGAACCAGCCCTACGTGCACTGGAAAAAGAATCTATAAAGATATTAAAATAGCATGGATCTATAGGCCATGGAACTACGTCAGTATATAAGAATTGCTGATCCCAGATGGTTTTTGAAGTTGAAAGCCTGTGTTTGAGGAGAAGCCCAGTCAAATGCTTCTATGCCCTGAACGACAGGGATGCCAGAGGAGAAGTGCCATCATTCTGGTGTTTGAAGCTTTGGAGCGGGTGTGAGCAGAGTCAGGGCATAAGGGGATTTGTTGACACTGAAGCCCTGAAGTGCTCAGCCACAAACAATTTGTTTTGGGGTCAGCACAAGATAGTTTGAGGACTGAAATGGGTGCCAAGAACTTTTAATCAGGTCATCCGTGGACGAGGATCTGCAACTGCACTGGGACACCTCTCTAGGTCCTCTATGGAAAGGTCTGTGTTTCCCCTGGAGGCAACATGATTCCTTCAGAAGCTGCAGCCTGCTTTCACGTGGAAGCTCGTCTGGGGAAAGTGAGCACGCAGCCTGTGTGTCGTGCTTGGTGGGAGAGGCAGCTGGAGCCTCCTGCCCCTGTGCTAGTGCTTTGAGGGCAAACGGGGATTTTCTTACCTTGGACGGTTCCCAAGTGCTCTGGGGATGCCCGGAGGCAGACGAGGAGACCAGGACGTCGGTGCAGAGGCCGGGTCTGGCGCTGAGTGCAGAAGGCGGCTGGTCAGGGACAGCCCAGGAGCTGATCCTGCAGCTGCTGCTCCAGCGCTGCTCCACCAGCGTTCCAGCAAGGGCCGCAGGAGCAGGAGACAACGACAGTTGCTATGGGCACAGCCCAACATTCCATCTAGAACCCCAGGGGAGCCATGGGACAGAAAGAGGCATGGGCCGCCTCTGGCCCTTGTACTTCTTCTGCTGCAAGTTTGCTCTGAGACGCTTCCCATGGGGCCTTTTCTCCTCAGTCGTCTGATGAGACAGGCAAAAGCAGTGCAGGGACAGCCCTGGGTCTTCCCGGTGCTTCTCTGCAAGGTGCCTCCAGCTGAACGTGCACAGGAGCCTGCCTCTGTGCAAGGGCCCAGACCTCATCTCCTGCCCTGGAGAACCAGAAGGGCTCCTCCCACTGGCTCTCCTCCAGCTCTGAGAGGAGCTGGAATTTGCAAGTTGTCCAGCGCAGAGCCAACTCCAGAGCTTCCTCTCAAAGTGGAGCCATTCATCCTGCCCCCTTTCTCAAGTCTCCTTTTGCTGCCCAATAATGTCACTGCATGTTTTCCCTCCTTTGGGCCTCTGAGCTGGTCTCTCACCTCATCACTCCTCCCTTGAAACTTGGAGAAACAGGATGTTTTTCAGGGCAACTGATGGGGACACACACACACACACAGGGACAGCACACGGGCATTTCTCTAGCAAACATTCATGCAGAATTTCTATAGCCCTCTTCCAGCTCCCTTGGAGAAACTCGGTGTTTGTCCCCAAAAGACTCTGCCATTCCTCTAAGAAAGCAACACTAACAGAATTCCCTTTCCACACTGCTGGCCTTCACATTGGTTTTAATGCCTAGATCCCAGATATGACAAAACCCAGGCAGCTTTGCTGCTTTCCTGCCTGTCGTTAAGGAAAAGCAAATCTTGCTTCAGTCCCAATCTTGCTTCCTTCCCAGCCTGCACGTTAGCCACTGGCCAGCAAACTGAGGGGGCAGCTGGAACAAGTCCCACTGCAAGGCAGATACTTTGTAGCATCCAAAGCCCACCTGCACCGCCTCCATCAGACAAGGGCAAGCTTCCCTCGGCTTCCCAGAAGCAGCCTGGCAATTGCCCCCTCCCTCGCCCCCTCTCCACCCTCCACAGCCCCTGCCACCAAAGCCTTGCTAGGCAGGGCCATTTGCTGGCCTCGAAGAAAGAGTGCCTTTGATTCTTCTTTGGCGCAAGTGCCCGAGCTGTGAGAAGTCAGAGGATAATGATCACACCCGCTCTGCTTTAGCTAAGGAGATTGCTGGAGGCCCAGAGCGGGACACTGGTCCTTTCGAGAGAAACTGAAACTGAACTAGCCATGCCTTTGTGGCGCATGCCGATAGGAATTGGATAGAATCGGAGGGCTTAGAAACGTCCTCCAAGGTGGTCAGCTCCATCAGTCCCCCAAAATGAAACAAAGTTATGTTACTGGGCTCCAAAAAGGACTAAAGCCGCTGCTTTTATGCCAGAAAATATGGTGAGACCAGACCACTCATCTAGATCCAATTCCGTGAATTAAACAAAGCCTCCCTTTCCACTCCCAGCTGAGATGTTGAGGAATCAAAGGCAGACGCCCCAGCCTTATTTCACTGGCAGTAAAGGAGACACACCTCAGTAAGTCCTGCCAGCTGAGCAAGGGGCTGGGCCCGGGGAAGGTGGCGCCTGCCCAGATTCTTCTCTCAGGGCAAGTGCCGTCTTTGCAACACCAGGCAAATGGAACAAACATTGCCAGAGTGTTTTCATACAGACAAAAAGACAAAATGGAACAAACTTTGGTTTAATGATAAAGACCCATTGGCTCTCAACAAAGGCAAAATGACAAAAGGCAGAGCATAGACAACACCCAACCTTTGAAATTTATTGATAAATCTAATAAAACTATTGAATCTTGAATAATACTAATGGATCTTAACGACTAAATTGAGGAGATTCCTATCATGTCAACTAACTAAGTAGAAGATTAAACTACCCTAAAAGCTTAAAAAACAGTCCTCTTCCTATCTAGTCCTATTGATACCTAACTCTTGCTAGCCCTGGACAACCTGCAGGGTTGTCTAATTTCAAAGTCTTTTCTTCTTGGCGAGAGGCTCTGCTGCCTTCCGAGGCCGATGTCTTCTCCTGTGGTTGTTCCTTTCCTTCACGGTTTCAAACACCCTGCAAGATAGGAAACAAACCATCCATTGCTCACTTTAGTACACACCATGAAACCAAGTGCCGAGATCTCCGTTTGAGTAGGAATTTCTGTCTTTTTGGGCAGTGGCACATTTGTGAATTGATCAGCACCATGAGTCTGATCGTTCTACTTTCAATGCCTTGAAATGTCTTCCTCCTTTTGCTGCATCCTCTTTTGAATATGACCAGCAGCATCAAACCAAGCTTTGATGGATCTATTCCTACTTGTATGAACTGTGTCTTGTTGGGGCACGGCAAGGTTTCATTGTGAAGGCTGGGTTTTACCTAAGCTCTTTGGGTTTGAGGTGGGTGTTAAGCTTGACCACGGCTGCCGGGGGCGATGCTGCAAGTGCCCCCAGCTTCCCCTGCGGTGCCTTTGAAAAGGGTCAGCCCGTTTTAGTCCAAAGGCGCAGCTTTGAGCAGAAAGAGGAGGAACTTACGCACCGTTTGCACTGCCCGCAGGGAAAGGGGCCTCCCGCCGAGCGGGGCGGCTGGCGCGCTTGGCAGCAGGGACACTCGGCGCTGCGAGCCCTCTTGCGGCTTCTCTTCCCTGTCTCCCCGTTCTCCTTTCTGGGAGGGCTTTTCCTCCTCTTTGCTTTGCCCACACTCTGGAAATCAAAGAGTCCTTATCAATGCTTCCTTCCTCTCACAAAGCTGGAAACCAGAGCATGCAGCACAAAAATCTATCGGCTTAAGCAAATCCTTCCAGACCCTCAAGAGCTGAGAAAACGGCTGCCTTTGCCAATGGGCTGCGGCGGGCTGCCAACCCAGAGCTTGGAGGAAAATACTCCTCTTTTCTACAGGCCAAAGGGGTGGGATAAATACCTGCCTATTTAGAGCTCTACATTTCTTATTTCTACCTTTCTGCCTAACATCTATTTCTCTCTGCTTTTCCTCCACAAATGTCTAGGCAATGGCATTTAAATTCAGTCCAATTAGGGTAGACACATGGTCAGCCATTTTCTAGTCCCCAAAATAATCTCCCTCCCTGTCTCTCTCTCTCTCTCTCTCTCACATGATGTGAAGCAAATTGCTCTTTGCCGGTAAGGAAAGTTTTAGGGGAGCCACGGCACCGGCAGCTCCTTCTTGGGGAGTATGCTGCGATGCTAGAAAAACTCCCTGAAAATCTGCAGCATATCCACAAAGGCAGCCTGGATTGCTGATGTCAGCAAGCAGTGGAGAATTAAGGGTCTGATTGGAGTCAGCGAGGGTGCCAGCCCTTGAGAAGCCCATCTGTAGAGAGTCAAAGCCCATTTTGGTGGCGCTGCTGCTTCCTTGGGTCAAAGTTAGGCTCCAGAATTGCATACTTCAGGGCAGCAGCACAAGGAAGCCCCGGGCAGCATCTGCTGTGCCTTTCCCAGCGCATGGGACGATGTGATCCTGGCAAAGGGGCGTCTGGCATGGCTCGCCAGCAGCTTTTCTCCCCTTCTGCCAGTTTCTCGACCTTCCTGGCACGTCTCGATTTTCTTGCCCCTCACCTGAGCCAGAGTGCTGGCAAGTTTATGCTCCTTTTTCCAGGAGTAGTAGTACTCCACACACTGTGCCACGGTCTTAGTCTGGATCTGTTGTGAAGAGAAAAAGAAGGAGTCGAAAATGGTGTCGGGTGCACTGGGGAAAAAGTAGAATATGGAGTGAACTAGGAAGGAAAAGCATGAAGTAAATGGAGCAGGGTGTAAAATGAAATCAACATGGGGAAAGAGAGGCATCATGCAATGTCTTAAACCGTGTATTCTGCTAGGTGGTAATACACGCAATGCACAGATCAACAACAAATCCATCTAGCACAGTTCTTCTTTCCCCGCTTCACTCCAGTTATGCCAGCACACCGTCTTGTGGAAGCAGCAGCAGACCTGTGCGACAAGTCTGACAGAAGAAAGCTTCATCTTCCAAAAGAGCTTGGAGAAAAGGGCTGGAGAGGCAGGATCATCCTTTTGACACAGGCTTTTGATGTCCCCTTTTGTTACTTCTTGAAGATACTTGGTACTTGAGAAGAGAGAGACTGAAGCCCAGGGCTTGTTCCCAGAAATAACCAAGCTTTCCTCCTGACGATCTGCTCGGGTAAAGAATGTCCCGTGGCTTTACCTGCTTCTGGATGAGATGAAAATCCTTGCCGTAGGTGTGGAAAGCCTTTTGGAAGGACTCCTTCTCCTCAGGTGTCCATCTATCAGAGCCTGGCAAGAAAAAGCAGCGGGTAGTAAACGCATCCCTTGATCCACACCAAGTAGATCCCACTGGCTGCCGAAAGAAAATGGTGGCAGGCCGTCATTCACGTGTGTGTACGTGTCTGCTCCCTCAGAAGGTCATGAAGACAAGAGCAGGCATTGCCCGGGGAGAAGGATTGGAAAACAAGTAAAGCTGAAGGACTAGATGCTGGTGCTTCCCCACCTGCAGAGGAGACAAGACCTTGTGCTGGTGTTAAGCACAATTGCTTTAAGCAGAAACCCTTGCCACAACAATGAAGGGGACGGCAGCATCTGTCAGGGACGCAAGAAGCTCTGCTTTGCTTACCTGCGTAATGATAATCAGCCATGGGGTGGCCTTGAGGTGTTGCAGGCCCCTCTGAGAGCAGCATCTCCAGAGCCTCCTGCAAGATCAAGAGGGAAGAGGCTTTAGCCGCCCCACCACATTAAAAATGAGCCAAAAAATCACAGGTGCTGCCTTGCAGCTACTTTGCCTCTCCAGACATTCAAGCGACTGTATCCCATGTGGGTGAAACACTGTCATTTGCTCCAAGTCCCTGGTTTTTGCTGCCCAACCCTTTGATCCTGGTCCCCGAGAGTGGCCTTTTGCTCACCAACCTAAGGATTTTGCTGCTCCTGCAGCCAGAATGGCCTCAGCTGACTGAGGCTTCTGGGAATTTCCCCTCCAAATGTCTTAGAGAAGCCAGCTCTCCAGGCCATTTACAAGGCAGCAGGACCTTCCGCCGCCGCCGCCGCCTCCAGGAGGGAGATTCTCCCTGCTGGAGCCCTTTGGGCTCAGCCCTGACGCAGCTGGAGGAGACACAGCAGGCAGCAAGTGCTCTGCTCCCTGTTAAGACCCTTCTTCAAAGAGCAGCCAGGAAAGGCTGTCCCAGTGCCCGGGCCCTCTGCATTCCCTGTGCCCTCTTCTCTGCGCCCAAACAGCCGCTTCTTACCGGAACGCTGCCGCGTGCCCGGTGCAGGCAGTGCAGGGCGCGCTCCAGGTTAGCTGCTGCCCCGGGAATGCCACGGGAGCTGGCCATGTCCAACAGTTCTCTTACTGCAAGCACAACAAAAAACCCACCGAAAGTCAGCCTTGAGGCCAGCAAGGGCAAAGACTGCCATGCAAGGCAGAAGGAAAGGCTGGGAGCTAAAGACAGCAGCTTGGAGAGTATGAAAAGGAGAGCAAAGCCAGGGCCAGCTGAACCAAGGGCCCACGCAGTGCTGGCTCTCCCTCCAAAGCAGCTTCTGTAAGAAGAAGTGGGGGCCAATCTCCGCTCTTCCAGTGGCAGACGGCCCTGACCAATTTGGAGAGCAAGGTGCTTGCTCTTGCTCCTTGCCTCTAACACTTCTACATGGGAAGATGGGCGAGACAAGGAGAGCCTGCAAAAGGCTGCCTTTTTACGCAAAAGGAGCCTTTTAAAGACCCAAGTAGCTCAGGGGTGGAAGAAAAGCTTGAAGCAAAGCTACCTCTGTCAGGCTTTTCCATGTCAGAGTCATCCTCCCCCCAGGGCTTCCAGACCAGGGTTGCAGGCTCTTCATCCTCACTTGGTGCTCTGCTCTGCAGCTCTGGCAGCTCAGCCTGAAAGTCGCTGCCAACATTGATGTGTCTAAAGGAAGAAGGAGGTGGAGGTGAGAAAGGCAAGTGGTCAAGAGAGCCTTCCTGTGCATCCACAGGCTTGAACCAACGCCACCCTGACTCTGAAAGAGCAGTTCTCCTCCTCGCCATTCCTCCAGTTTGCTGTCCTTTAACCCTATGCCAAAACTCACGGCTGAATCTGGGCTCTTGCTTTCCTTTTCATTGTGCCTCTCCTTTCCACCTGAAAGAAATCAAAGCAATGCTCCAGTTAAAAATCCTTCCTTCTCATCCTCATCATTGCAAAGCCCGAGCTCCTGTGTCCCAGCTCCTTTCTCTTTGCCGCCTTTTTGACATGGAATGTCCTAGGGAGGACCCTCTAGCAGTCAGCAGCTTCCTCAGGAGGGCAAGCAGAAGGCCATGCACTACTCTCTTCACTCCCGGGGCCACTGAGAAGAGCCAAGACAATGGCAGGGGAGATGTGCCAGTGCAGGCTTAGGTTGGATAGAAGGAAAAGGTTCTTCAGCCAGAGGCTGCTTGGGCACTGCAACAGCCTCCCCAGGGAAGGGGGCACAGCACCAAGCCTGACTGAGCTCCAAAAGTGTTTGGACACTGCTCTTGGGCACAGGCTGTGATTGTTGAGGCTGCCCTGGGCAGGCCCTGGACTTGGGCTCAGTGATCTTTGAGAATCCCTTCCAAGCCAGGAAATTCTGTGCTACTGTGATTGTGCTCTTGAGGAGATGGCATTTGACGGCCGCCCCTGAGCATGAGGTAGAACCAGCCCTACGTGCACTGGAAAAAGAATCTAGAAAGATATTAAAATAGCATGGATCTATAAGCCATGGAACTACGTCAGTATATAAGAATTGCTGATCCCAGATGGTTTTTGAAGTTGAAAGCCTGTGTTTGAGGAGAAGCCCAGTCAAATGCTTCTATGCCCTGAAGGACAGGGATGCCAGAGGAGAAGTGCCATCATTCTGGTGTTTGAAGCTTTGGAGCGGGTGTGAGCAGAGTCAGGGCATAAGGGGATTTGTTGACACTGAAGCCCTGAAGTGCTCAGCCACAAACAATTTGTTTTGGGGTCAGCACAAGATAGTTTGAGGACGGAAATGGGTGCCAAGAACTTTTAATCAGGTCATCCGTGGACGAGGATCTGCAGCTGCACTGGGACACCTCTCTAGGTCCTCTATGGAAAGGTCTGTGTTTCCCCTGGAGGCAACATGATTCCTTCAGAAGCTGCAGCCTGCTTTCACGTGGAAGCTCGTCTGGGGAAAGTGAGCACGCAGCCTGTGTCGTGCTTGGTGGGAGAGGCAGCTGGAGCCTCCTGCCCCTGCGCTAGTGCTTTGAGGGCAAACGGGGATTTTCTTACCTTGGACGGTTCCCAAGTGCTCTGGGGATGCCCGGAGGCAGACGAGGAGACCAGGACGTCGGTGCAGAGGCCGGGTCTGGCGCTGAGTGCAGAAGGCGGCTGGTCAGGGACAGCCCAGGAGCTGATCCTGCAGCTGCTGCTCCAGCGCTGCTCCACCAGCGTTCCAGCAAGGGCCGCAGGAGCAGGAGACAACGACAGTTGCTATGGGCACAGCCCAACATTCCATCTAGAACCCCAGGGGAGCCATGGGACAGAAAGAGGCATGGGCCGCCTCTGGCCCTTGTACTTCTTCTGCTGCAAGTTTGCTCTGAGAAGCTTCCCATGGGGCCTTTTCTCCTCAGTCGTCTGATGAGACGGGCAAAAGCAGTGCAGGGACAGCCCTGGGTCTTCCCGGTGCTTCTCTGCAAGGTGCCTCCAGCTGAACGTGCACAGGAGCCTGCCTCTGTGCAAGGGCCCAGACCTCATCTCCTGCCCTGGAGAACCAGAAGGGCTCCTCCCACTGGCTCTCCTCCAGCTCTGAGAGGAGCTGGAATTTGCAAGTTGTCCAGCGCAGAGCCAACTCCAGAGCTTCCTCTCAAAGTGGAGCCATTCATCCTGCCCCCTTTCTCAAGTCTCCTTTTGCTGCCCAATAATGTCACTGCATGTTTTCCCTCCTTTGGGCCTCTGAGCTGGTCTCTCACCTCATCACTCCTCCCTTGAAACTTGGAGAAACAGGATGTTTTTCAGGGCAACTGATGGGGACACACACACACACACACAGGGACAGCACACGGGCATTTCTCTAGCAAACATTCATGCAGAATTTCTATAGCCCTCTTCCAGCTCCCTTGGAGAAGCTCGGTGTTTGTCCCCAAAAGACTCTGCCATTCCTCTAAGAAAGCAACACTAACAGAATTCCCTTTCCACACTGCTGGCCTTCACATTGGTTTTAATGCCTAGATCCCAGATATGACAAAACCCAGGCAGCTTTGCTGCTTTCCTGCCTGTCGTTAAGGAAAAGCAAATCTTGCTTCAGTCCCAGTCTTGCTTCCTTCCCAGCCTGCACGTTACCCACTGGCCAGCAAACTGAGGGGGCAGCTGGAACAAGTCCCACCGCAAGGCAGATACTTTGTAGGCTCCAAAGCCCACCTGCACCGCCTCCATCAGACAAGGGCAAGCTTCCCTCGGCTTCCCAGAAGCAGCCTGGCAATTGCCCCCTCCCTCGCCCCCTCTCCACCCTCCACAGCCTCTGCCACCAAAGCCTTGCTAGGCAGGGCCATTTGCTGGCCTCGAAGAAAGAGTGCCTTTGATTCTTCTTTGGCGCAAGTGCCCGAGCTGTGAGAAGTCAGAGGATAATGATCACACCCGCTCTGCTTTAGCTAAGGAGATTGCTGGAGGCCCAGAGCGGGACACTGGTCTTTTCGAGAGAAACTGAAACTGAATTAGCCATGCCTTTGTGACGCATGCGGATAGGAATTGGATAGAATCGGAGGGCTTAGAAACATCCTCCAAGGTGGTCAGCTCCATCAGTCCCCCAAAATGAAACAAAGTTATGTTGCTGGGCTCCAAAAAGGACTAAAGCCGCTGCTTTTATGCCAGAAAATATGGTGAGACCAGACCACTCATCTAGATCCAATTCCGTGAATTAAACAAAGCCTCCCTTTCCACTCCCAGCTGAGATGTTGAGGAATCAAAGGCAGACGCCCCAGCCTTATTTCACTGGCAGTAAAGGAGACACACCTCAGTAAGTCCTGCCAGCTGAGCAAGGGGCTGGGCCCGGGGGAGGTGGCGCCTGCCCAGATTCTTCTCTCAGGGCAAGTGCCGTCTTTGCAACACCAGGCAAATGGAACAAACATTGCCGGAGTGTTTTCATACAGACAGAAAGACAAAATGGAACAAACTTTGGTTTAATGATAAAGACCCATTGGCTCTCAACAAAGGCAAAAATGACAAAAGGCAGAGCATAGACAACACCCAACCTTTGAAATTTATTGATAAATCTAATAAAACTAATGAATCTTAAATAATACTAATGGATCTTAACGACTAAATTGAGGAGATTCCTATCATGTCAACTAACTAAGTAGAAGATTAAACTACCCTAAAAGCTTAAAAAACAGTCCTCTTCCTATCTAGTCCTATTGATACCTAACTCTTGCTAGCCCTGGACAACCTGCAGGGTTGTCTAATTTCAAAGTCTTTTCTTCTTGGCGAGAGGCTCTGCTGCCTTCCGAGGCCGATGTCTTCTCCTGTGGTTGTTCCTTTCCTTCACGGTTTCAAACACCCTGCAAGATAGGAAACAAACCATCCATTGCTCACTTTAGTACACACCATGAAACCAAGTGCCGAGATCTCCGTTTGAGTAGGAATTTCTGTCTTTTCGGCCAGTGGCACATTTGTGAATTGATCAGCACCATGAGTCTGATCGTTCTACTTTCAATGCCTTGAAATGTCTTCCTCCTTTTGCTGCATCCTCTTTTGAATTTGATCAGCAGCATCAAACCAAGCTTTGATGGATCTATTCCTACTTGTATGAACTGTGTCTTGTTGGGGCACGGCAAGGTTTCATTGTGAAGGCTGGGTTTTACCTAAGCTCTTTGGGTTTGAGGTGGGTGTTAAGCTTGACCACGGCTGCCGGGGGCGATGCTGCAAGTGCCCCCAGCTTCCCCTGCGGTGCCTTTGAAAAGGGTCAGCCCGTTTTAGTCCAAAGGCGCAGCTTTGAGCAGAAAGAGGAGGAACTTACGCACCGTTTGCACTGCCCGCAGGGAAAGGGGCCTCCCGCCGAGCGGGGCGGCTGGCGCGCTTGGCAGCAGGGACACTCGGCGCTGCGAGCCCTCTTGCGGCTTCTCTTCCCTGTCTCCCCGTTCTCCTTTCTGGGAGGGCTTTTCCTCCTCTTTGCTTTGCCCACACTCTGGAAATCAAAGAGTCCTTATCAATGCTTCCTTCCTCTCACAAAGCTGGAAATCAGAGCATCCAGCACAAAAATCTATCGGCTTAAGCAAATCCTTCCAGACCCTCAAGAGCTGAGAAAACGGCTGCCTTTGCCAATGGGCTGCGGCGGGCTGCCAACCCAGAGCTTGGAGGAAAATACTCCTCTTTTCTACAGGCCAAAGGGGTGGGATAAATACCTGCCTATTTAGAGCTCTACATTTCTTATTTCTACCTTTCTGCCTAACATCTATTTCTCTCTGCTTTTCCTCCACAAATGTCTAGGCAATGGCATTTAAATTCAGTCCAATTAGGGTAGACACATGGTTAGCCATTTTCTAGTCCCCAAAATAATCTCCCTCCCTGTCTCTCTCTCTCTCTCTCTCTCACATGATGTGAAGCAAATTGCTCTTTGCCGGTAAGGAAAGTTTTAGGGGAGCCACGGCACCGGCAGCTCCTTCTTGGGGAGTATGCTGCGATGCTAGAAAAACTCCCTGAAAATCTGCAGCATATCCACAAAGGCAGCCTGGATTGCTGATGTCAGCAAGCAGTGGGGAATTAAGGGTCTGATTGGAGTCAGCGAGGGTGCCAGCCCTTGAGAAGCCCATCTGTAGAGAGTCAAAGCCCATTTTGGTGGCGCTGCTGCTTCCTTGGGTCAAAGTTAGGCTCCAGAATTGCATACTTCAGGGCAGCAGCACAAGGAAGCCCCGGGCAGCATCTGCTGTGCCTTTCCCAGCGCATGGGACGATGTGATCCTGGCAAAGGGGCGTCTGGCATGGCTCGCCAGCAGCTTTTCTCCCCTTCTGCCAGTTTCTCGACCTTCCTGGCAATTTTTTGTCTCGATTTTCTTGCCCCTCACCTGAGCCAGAGTGCTGGCAAGTTTATGCTCCTTTTTCCAGGAGTAGTAGTACTCCACACACTGTGCCACGGTCTTAGTCTGGATCTGTTGTGAAGAGAAAAAGAAGGAGTCGAAAATGGTGTCGGGTGCACTGGGGAAAAAGTAGAATATGGAGTGAACTAGGAAGGAAAAGCATGAAGTAAATGGAGTAGGGTGTAAAATGAAATCAACATGGGGAAAGAGAGGCATCATGCAATGTCTTAAACCGTGTATTCTGCTAGGTGGTAATACACGCAATGCACAGATCAACAACAAATCCATCTAGCACAGTTCTTCTTTCCCCGCTTCCCTCCAGTTATGCCAGCACACCATCTTGTGGAAGCAGCAGCAGACCTGTGCGACAAGTCTGACAGAAGAAAGCTTCATCTTCCAAAAGAGCTTGGAGAAAAGGGCTGGAGAGGCCGGATCATCCTTTTGACACAGGCTTTTGATGTCCCCTTTTGTTACTTCTTGAAGATACTTGGTACTTGAGAAGAGAGAGACTGAAGCCCAGTGCTTGTTCCCAGAAATAACCAAGCTTTCCTCCTGACGATCTGCTCGGGTAAAGAATGTCCCGTGGCTTTACCTGCTTCTGGATGAGATGAAAATCCTTGCCGTAGGTGTGGAAAGCCTTTTGGAAGGACTCCTTCTCCTCAGGTGTCCATCTATCAGAGCCTGGCAAGAAAAAGCAGCGGGTAGTAAACGCATCCCTTGATCCACACCAAGTAGATCCCACTGGCTGCCGAAAGAAACTGGTGGCAGGCCGTCATTCACGTGTGTGTACGTGTCTGCTCCCTCAGAAGGTCATGAAGACAAGAGCAGGCATTGCCCGGGGAGAAGGATTGGAAAACAAGTAAAGCTGAAGGACTAGATGCTAGTGCTTCCCCACCTGCAGAGGAGACAAGACCTTGTGCTGGTGTTAAGCACAATTGCTTTAAGCAGAAACCCTTGCCACAACAATGAAGGGGACGGCAGCATCTGTCAGGGACGCAAGAAGCTCTGCTTTGCTTACCTGCGTAATGATAATCAGCCATGGGGTGGCCTTGAGGTGTTGCAGGCCCCTCTGAGAGCAGCATCTCCAGAGCCTCCTGCAAGATCAAGAGGGAAAAGGCTTTAGCCGCCCCACCACATTAAAAATGAGCCAAAAAATCACAGGTGCTGCCTTGCAGCTACTTTGCCTCTCCAGACATTCAAGCGACTGTATCCCATGTGGGTGAAACACTGTCATTTGCTCCAAGTCCCTGGTTTTTGCTGCCCAACCCTTTGATCCTGGTCCCCGAGAGTGGCCTTTTGCTCACCAACCTAAGGATTTTGCTGCTCCTGCAGCCAGAATGGCCTCAGCTGACTGAGGCTTCTGGGAATTTCCCCTCCAAATGTCTTAGAGAACCCAGCTCTCCAGGCCATTTACAAGGCAGCAGGACCTTCCGCCGCCGCCGCCGCCTCCAGGAGGGAGATTCTCCCTGCTGGAGCCCTTTGGCCTCAGCCCTGACGCAGCTGGAGGAGACACAGCAGGCAGCAAGTGCTCTGCTCCCTGTTAAGACCCTTCTTCAAAGAGCAGCCAGGAAAGGCTGTCCCAGTGCCCGGGCCCTCTGCATTCCCTGTGCCCTCTTCTCTGCGCCCAAACAGCCGCTTCTTACCGGAACGCTGCCGCGTGCCCGGTGCAGGCAGTGCAGGGCGCGCTCCAGGTTAGCTGCTGCCCCGGGAATGCCACGGGAGCTGGCCATGTCCAACAGTTCTCTTACTGCAAGCACAACAAAAAACCCACCGAAAGTCAGCCTTGAGGCCAGCAAGGGCAAAGACTGCCATGCAAGGCAGAAGGAAAGGCTAGGAGCTAAAGACAGCAGCTTGGAGAGTATGAAAAGGAGAGCAAAGCCAGGGCCAGCTGAACCAAGGGCCCACGCAGTGCTGGCTCTCCCTCCAAAGCAGCTTCTGTAAGAAGAAGTGGGGGCCAATCTGCGCTCTTCCAGTGGCAGACGGCCCTGACCAATTTGGAGAGCAAGGTGCTTGCTCTTGCTCCTTGCCTCTAACACTTCTACATGGGAAGATGGGCGAGACAAGGAGAGAAGCAGAGCCTGCAAAAGGCTGCCTTTTTACGCAAAAGGAGCCTTTTAAAGACCCAAGTAGCTCAGGGGTGGAAGAAAAGCTTGAAGCAAAGCTACCTCTGTCAGGTTTTTCCATGTCAGAGTCATCCTCCCCCCAGGGCTTCCAGACCAGGGTTGCAGGCTCTTCATCCTCACTTGGTGCTCTGCTCTGCAGCTCTGGCAGCTCAGCCTGAAAGTCGCTGCCAACATTGATGTGTCTAAAGGAAGAAGGAGGTGGAGGTGAGAAAGGCAAGTGGTCAAGAGAGCCTTCCTGTGCATCCACAGGCTTGAACCAACGCCACCCTGACTCTGAAAGAGCAGTTCTCCTCCTCGCCATTCTTCCAGTTTGCTGTCCTTTAACCCTATGCCAAAACTCACGGCTGAATCTGGGCTCTTGCTTTCCTTTTCATTGTGCCTCTCCTTTCCACCTGAAAGAGATCAAAGCAATGCTCCAGTTAAAAATCCTTCCTTCTCATCCTCATCATTGCAAAGCCCGAGCTCCTGTGTCCCAGCTCCTTTCTCTTTGCCGCCTTTTTGACATGGAATGTCCTAGGGAGGACCCTCTAGCAGTCAGCAGCTTCCTCAGGAGGGCAAGCACAAGGCCATGCACTACTCTCTTCACTCCCGGGGCCACTGAGAACAGCCAAGACAATGGCAGGGGAGATGTGCCAGTGCAGGCTTAGGTTGGATAGAAGGAAAAGGTTCTTCAGCCAGAGGCTGCTTGGGCACTGCAACAGCCTCCCCAGGGAAGGGAGCACAGCACCAAGCCTGACTGAGCTCCAAAAGTGTTTGGACACTGCTCTTGGGCACAGGCTGTGATTGTTGAGGCTGCCCTGGGCAGGCCCTGGACTTGGGCTCAGTGATCTTTGAGAATCCCTTCCAAGCCAGGAAATTCTGTGCTACTGTGATTGTGCTCTTGAGGAGATGGCATTTGACGGCCGCCCCTGAGCATGAGGTAGAACCAGCCCTACGTGCACTGGAAAAAGAATCTATAAAGATATTAAAATAGCATGGATCTATAAGCCATGGAACTACGTCAGTATATAAGAATTGCTGATCCCAGATGGTTTTTGAAGTTGAAAGCCTGTGTTTGAGGAGAAGCCCAGTCAAATGCTTCTATGCCCTGAACGACAGGGATGCCAGAGGAGAAGTGCCATCATTCTGGTGTTTGAAGCTTTGGAGCGGGTGTGAGCAGAGTCAGGGCATAAGGGGATTTGTTGACACTGAAGCCCTGAAGTGCTCAGCCACAAACAATTTGTTTTGGGGTCAGCACAAGATAGTTTGAGGACTGAAATGGGTGCCAAGAACTTTTAATCAGGTCATCCGTGGACGAGGATCTGCAACTGCACTGGGACACCTCTCTAGGTCCTCTATGGAAAGGTCTGTGTTTCCCCTGGAGGCAACATGATTCCTTCAGAAGCTGCAGCCTGCTTTCACGTGGAAGCTCGTCTGGGGAAAGTGAGCACGCAGCCTGTGTGTCGTGCTTGGTGGGAGAGGCAGCTGGAGCCTCCTGCCCCTGTGCTAGTGCTTTGAGGGCAAACGGGGATTTTCTTACCTTGGACGGTTCCCAAGTGCTCTGGGGATGCCCGGAGGCAGACGAGGAGACCAGGATGTCGGTGCAGAGGCCGGGTCTGGCGCTGAGTGCAGAAGGCGGCTGGTCAGGGACAGCCCAGGAGCTGATCCTGCAGCTGCTGCTCCAGCGCTGCTCTACCAGCGTTCCAGCAAGGGCCGCAGGAGCAGGAGACAACGACAGTTGCTATGGGCACAGCCCAACATTCCATCTAGAACCCCAGGGGAGCCATGGGACAGAAAGAGGCATGGGCCGCCTCTGGCCCTTGTACTTCTTCTGCTGCAAGTTTGCTCTGAGACGCTTCCCATGGGGCCTTTTCTCCTCAGTCGTCTGATGAGACGGGCAAAAGCAGTGCAGGGACAGCCCTGGGTCTTCCCGGTGCTTCTCTGCAAGGTGCCTCCAGCTGAACGTGCACAGGAGCCTGCCTCTGTGCAAGGGCCCAGACCTCATCTCCTGCCCTGGAGAACCAGAAGGGCTCCTCCCACTGGCTCTCCTCCAGCTCTGAGAGGAGCTGGAATTTGCAAGTTGTCCAGCGCAGAGCCAACTCCAGAGCTTCCTCTCAAAGTGGAGCCATTCATCCTGCCCCCTTTCTCAAGTCTCCTTTTGCTGCCCAATAATGTCACTGCATGTTTTCCCTCCTTTGGGCCTCTGAGCTGGTCTCTCACCTCATCACTCCTCCCTTGAAACTTGGAGAAACAGGATGTTTTTCAGGGCAACTGATGGGGACACACACACACACACAGGGACAGCACACGGGCATTTCTCTAGCAAACATTCATGCAGAATTTCTATAGCCCTCTTCCAGCTCCCTTGGAGAAGCTCGGTGTTTGTCCCCAAAAGACTCTGCCATTCCTCTAAGAAAGCAACACTAACAGAATTCCCTTTCCACACTGCTGGCCTTCACATTGGTTTTAATGCCTAGATCCCAGATATGACAAAACCCAGGCAGCTTTGCTGCTTTCCTGCCTGTCGTTAAGGAAAAGCAAATCTTGCTTCAGTCCCAATCTTGCTTCCTTCCCAGCCTGCACGTTACCCACTGGCCAGCAAACTGAGGGGGCAGCTGGAACAAGTCCCACTGCAAGGCAGATACTTTGTAGGCTCCAAAGCCCACCTGCACCGCCTCCATCAGACAAGGGCAAGCTTCCCTCGGCTTCCCAGAAGCAGCCTGGCAATTGCCCCCTCCCTCGCCCCCTCTCCACCCTCCACAGCCCCTGCCACCAAAGCCTTGCTAGGCAGGGCCATTTGCTGGCCTCGAAGAAAGAGTGCCTTTGATTCTTCTTTGGCGCAAGTGCCCGAGCTGTGAGAAGTCAGAGGATAATGATCACACCCGCTCTGCTTTAGCTAAGGAGATTGCTGGAGGCCCAGAGCGGGACACTGGTCCTTTCGAGAGAAACTGAAACTGAACTAGCCATGCCTTTGTGGCGCATGCCGATAGGAATTGGATAGAATCGGAGGGCTTAGAAACGTCCTCCAAGGTGGTCAGCTCCATCAGTCCCCCAAAATGAAACAAAGTTATGTTACTGGGCTCCAAAAAGGACTAAAGCCGCTGCTTTTATGCCAGAAAATATGGTGAGACCAGACCACTCATCTAGATCCAATTGTGTGAATTAAACAAAGCCTCCCTTTCCACTCCCAGCTGAGATGTTGAGGAATCAAAGGCAGACGCCCCAGCCTTATTTCACTGGCAGTAAAGGAGACACACCTCAGTAAGTCCTGCCAGCTGAGCAAGGGGCTGGGCCCGGGGAAGGTGGCGCCTGCCCAGATTCTTCTCTCAGGGCAAGTGCCGTCTTTGCAACACCAGGCAAATGGAACAAACATTGCCGGAGTGTTTTCATACAGACAAAAAGACAAAATGGAACAAACTTTGGTTTAATGATAAAGACCCATTGGCTCTCAACAAAGGCAAAATGACAAAAGGCAGAGCATAGACAACACCCAACCTTTGAAATTTATTGATGAATCTAATAAAACTAATGAATCTTGAATAATACTAATGGATCTTAACGACTAAATTGAGGAGATTCCTATCATGTCAACTAACTAAGTAGAAGATTAAACTACCCTAAAAGCTTAAAAAACAGTCCTCTTCCTATCTAGTCCTATTGATACCTAACTCTTGCTAGCCCTGGACAACCTGCAGGGTTGTCTAATTTCAAAGTCTTTTCTTCTTGGCGAGAGGCTCTGCTGCCTTCCGAGGCCGATGTCTTCTCCTGTGGTTGTTCCTTTCCTTCACGGTTTCAAACACCCTGCAAGATAGGAAACAAACCATCCATTGCTCACTTTAGTACACACCATGAAACCAAGTGCCGAGATCTCCGTTTGAGTAGGAATTTCTGTCTTTTTGGGCAGTGGCACATTTGTGAATTGATCAGCACCATGAGTCTGATGGTTCTACTTTCAATGCCTTGAAATGTCTTCCTCCTTTTGCTGCATCCTCTTTTGAATTTGATCAGCAGCATCAAACCAAGCTTTGATGGATCTATTCCTACTTGTATGAACTGTGTCTTGTTGGGGCACGGCAAGGTTTCATTGTGAAGGCTGGGTTTTACCTAAGCTCTTTGGGTTTGAGGTGGGTGTTAAGCTTGACCACGGCTGCCGGGGGCGATGCTGCAAGTGCCCCCAGCTTCCCCTGCGGTGCCTTTGAAAAGGGTCAGCCTGTTTTAGTCCAAAGGCGCAGCTTTGAGCAGAAAGAGGAGGAACTTACGCACCGTTTGCACTGCCCGCAGGGAAAGGGGCCTCCCGCTGAGCGGGGCGGCTGGCGCGCTTGGCAGCAGGGACACTCGGCGCTGCGAGCCCTCTTGCGGCTTCTCTTCCCTGTCTCCCCGTTCTCCTTTCTGGGAGGGCTTTTCCTCCTCTTTGCTTTGCCCACACTCTGGAAATCAAAGAGTCCTTATCAATGCTTCCTTCCTCTCACAAAGCTGGAAACCAGAGCATGCAGCACAAAAATCTATCGGCTTAAGCAAATCCTTCCAGACCCTCAAGAGCTGAGAAAACGGCTGCCTTTGCCAATGGGCTGCGGCGGGCTGCCAACCCAGAGCTTGGAGGAAAATACTCCTCTTTTCTACAGGCCAAAGGGGTGGGATAAATACCTGCCTACTTAGAGCTCTACATTTCTTATTTCTACCTTTCTGCCTAACATCTATTTCTCTCTGCTTTTCCTCCACAAATGTCTAGGCAATGGCATTTAAATTCAGTCCAATTAGGGTAGACACATGGTTAGCCATTTTCTAGTCCCCAAAATAATCTCCCTCCCTGTCTCTCTCTCTCTCTCTCTCTCACATGATGTGAAGCAAATTGCTCTTTGCCGGTAAGGAAAGTTTTAGGGGAGCCACGGCACCGGCAGCTCCTTCTTGGGGAGTATGCTGCGATGCTAGAAAAACTCCCTGAAAATCTGCAGCATATCCACAAAGGCAGCCTGGATTGCTGATGTCAGCAAGCAGTGGGGAATTAAGGGTCTGATTGGAGTCAGCGAGGGTGCCAGCCCTTGAGAAGCCCATCTGTAGAGAGTCAAAGCCCATTTTGGTGGCGCTGCTGCTTCCTTGGGTCAAAGTTAGGCTCCAGAATTGCATACTTCAGGGCAGCAGCACAAGGAAGCCCCGGGCAGCATCTGCTGTGCCTTTCCCAGCGCATGGGACGATGTGATCCTGG
The DNA here is from genome assembly GCF_037042795.1 of Molothrus aeneus. Classification (NCBI taxonomy): domain Eukaryota; kingdom Metazoa; phylum Chordata; class Aves; order Passeriformes; family Icteridae; genus Molothrus; species Molothrus aeneus. Next base: position 1,555,506 of record NW_027099079.1, on the reverse strand, counting down.
CAAAGGGGCGTCTGGCATGGCTCGCCAGCAGCTTTTCTCCCCTTCTGCCAGTTTCTCGACCTTCCTGGCACGTCTCGATTTTCTTGCCCCTCACCTGAGCCAGAGTGCTGGCAAGTTTATGCTCCTTTTTCCAGGAGTAGTAGTACTCCACACACTGTGCCACGGTCTTAGTCTGGATCTGTTGTGAAGAGAAAAAGAAGGAGTCGAAAATGGTGTCGGGTGCACTGGGGAAAAAGTAGAATATGGAGTGAACTAGGAAGGAAAAGCATGAAGTAAATGGAGTAGGGTGTAAAATGAAATCAACATGGGGAAAGAGAGGCATCATGCAATGTCTTAAACCGTGTATTCTGCTAGGTGGTAATACACGCAATGCACAGATCAACAACAAATCCATCTAGCACAGTTCTTCTTTCCCCGCTTCCCTCCAGTTATGCCAGCACACCGTCTTGTGGAAGCAGCAGCAGACCTGTGCGACAAGTCTGACAGAAGAAAGCTTCATCTTCCAAAAGAGCTTGGAGAAAAGGGCTGGAGAGGCAGATCATCCTTTTGATACAGGCTTTTGATGTCCCCTTTTGTTACTTCTTGAAGATACTTGGTACTTGAGAAGAGAGAGACTGAAGCCCAGTGCTTGTTCCCAGAAATAACCAAGCTTTCCTCCTGACGATCTGCTCGGGTAAAGAATGTCCCGTGGCTTTACCTGCTTCTGGATGAGATGAAAATCCTTGCCGTAGGTGTGGAAAGCCTTTTGGAAGGACTCCTTCTCCTCAGGTGTCCATCTATCAGAGCCTGGCAAGAAAAAGCAGCGGGTAGTAAACGCATCCCTTGATCCACACCAAGTAGATCCCACTGGCTGCCGAAAGAAAATGGTGGCAGGCCGTCATTCACGTGTGTGTACGTGTCTGCTCCCTCAGAAGGTCATGAAGACAAGAGCAGGCATTGCCCGGGGAGAAGGATTGGAAAAGAAGTAAAGCTGAAGGACTAGATGCTGGTGCTTCCCCACCCGCAGAGGAGACAAGACCTTGTGCTGGTGTTAAGCACAATTGCTTTAAGCAGAAACCCTTGCCACAACAATGAAGGGGACGGCAGCATCTGTCAGGGACGCAAGAAGCTCTGCTTTGCTTACCTGCGTAATGATAATCAGCCATGGGGTGGCCTTGAGGTGTTGCAGGCCCCTCTGAGAGCAGCATCTCCAGAGCCTCCTGCAAGATCAAGAGGGAAGAGGCTTTAGCCGCCCCACCACATTAAAAATGAGCCAAAAAATCACAGGTGCTGCCTTGCAGCTACTTTGCCTCTCCAGACATTCAAGCGACTGTATCCCATGTGGGTGAAACACTGTCATTTGCTCCAAGTCCCTGGTTTTTGCTGCCCAACCCTTTGATCCTGGTCCCCGAGAGTGGCCTTTTGCTCACCAACCTAAGGATTTTGCTGCTCCTGCAGCCAGAATGGCCTCAGCTGACTGAGGCTTCTGGGAATTTCCCCTCCAAATGTCTTAGAGAAGCCAGCTCTCCAGGCCATTTACAAGGCAGCAGGACCTTCCGCCGCCGCCGCCGCCTCCAGGAGGGAGATTCTCCCTGCTGGAGCCCTTTGGGCTCAGCCCTGACGCAGCTGGAGGAGACACAGCAGGCAGCAAGTGCTCTGCTCCCTGTTAAGACCCTTCTTCAAAGAGCAGCCAGGAAAGGCTGTCCCAGTGCCCGGGCCCTCTGCATTCCCTGTGCCCTCTTCTCTGCGCCCAAACAGCCGCTTCTTACCGGAACGCTGCCGCGTGCCCGGTGCAGGCAGTGCAGGGCGCGCTCCAGGTTAGCTGCTGCCCCGGGAATGCCACGGGAGCTGGCCATGTCCAACAGTTCTCTTACTGCAAGCACAACAAAAAACCCACCGAAAGTCAGCCTTGAGGCCAGCAAGGGCAAAGACTGCCATGCAAGGCAGAAGGAAAGGCTGGGAGCTAAAGACAGCAGCTTGGAGAGTATGAAAAGGAGAGCAAAGCCAGGGCCAGCTGAACCAAGGGCCCACGCAGTGCTGGCTCTCCCTCCAAAGCAGCTTCTGTAAGAAGAAGTGGGGGCCAATCTGCGCTCTTCCAGTGGCAGACGGCCCTGACCAATTTGGAGAGCAAGGTGCTTGCTCTTGCTCCTTGCCTCTAACACTTCTACATGGGAAGATGGGCGAGACAAGGAGAGAAGCAGAGCCTGCAAAAGGCTGCCTTTTTACGCAAAAGGAGCCTTTTAAAGACCCAAGTAGCTCAGGGGTGGAAGAAAAGCTTGAAGCAAAGCTACCTCTGTCAGGTTTTTCCATGTCAGAGTCATCCTCCCCCCAGGGCTTCCAGACCAGGGTTGCAGGCTCTTCATCCTCACTTGGTGCTCTGCTCTGCAGCTCTGGCAGCTCAGCCTGAAAGTCGCTGCCAACATTGATGTGTCTAAAGGAAGAAGGAGGTGGAGGTGAGAAAGGCAAGTGGTCAAGAGAGCCTTCCTGTGCATCCACAGGCTTGAACCAACGCCACCCTGACTCTGAAAGAGCAGTTCTCCTCCTCGCCATTCTTCCAGTTTGCTGTCCTTTAACCCTATGCCAAAACTCACGGCTGAATCTGGGCTCTTGCTTTCCTTTTCATTGTGCCTCTCCTTTCCACCTGAAAGAGATCAAAGCAATGCTCCAGTTAAAAATCCTTCCTTCTCATCCTCATCATTGCAAAGCCCGAGCTCCTGTGTCCCAGCTCCTTTCTCTTTGCCGCCTTTTTGACATGGAATGTCCTAGGGAGGACCCTCTAGCAGTCAGCAGCTTCCTCAGGAGGGCAAGCACAAGGCCATGCACTACTCTCTTCACTCCCGGGGCCACTGAGAACAGCCAAGACAATGGCAGGGGAGATGTGCCAGTGCAGGCTTAGGTTGGATAGAAGGAAAAGGTTCTTCAGCCAGAGGCTGCTTGGGCACTGCAACAGCCTCCCCAGGGAAGGGAGCACAGCACCAAGCCTGACTGAGCTCCAAAAGTGTTTGGACACTGCTCTTGGGCACAGGCTGTGATTGTTGAGGCTGCCCTGGGCAGGCCCTGGACTTGGGCTCAGTGATCTTTGAGAATCCCTTCCAAGCCAGGAAATTCTGTGCTACTGTGATTGTGCTCTTGAGGAGATGGCATTTGACGGCCGCCCCTGAGCATGAGGTAGAACCAGCCCTACGTGCACTGGAAAAAGAATCTAGAAAGATATTAAAATAGCATGGATCTATAAGCCATGGAACTACGTCAGTATATAAGAATTGCTGATCCCAGATGGTTTTTGAAGTTGAAAGCCTGTGTTTGAGGAGAAGCCCAGTCAAATGCTTCTATGCCCTGAACGACAGGGATGCCAGAGGAGAAGTGCCATCATTCTGGTGTTTGAAGCTTTGGAGCGGGTGTGAGCAGAGTCAGGGCATAAGGGGATTTGTTGACACTGAAGCCCTGAAGTGCTCAGCCACAAACAATTTGTTTTGGGGTCAGCACAAGATAGTTTGAGGACTGAAATGGGTGCCAAGAACTTTTAATCAGGTCATCCGTGGACGAGGATCTGCAACTGCACTGGGACACCTCTCTAGGTCCTCTATGGAAAGGTCTGTGTTTCCCCTGGAGGCAACATGATTCCTTCAGAAGCTGCAGCCTGCTTTCACGTGGAAGCTCGTCTGGGGAAAGTGAGCACGCAGCCTGTGTGTCGTGCTTGGTGGGAGAGGCAGCTGGAGCCTCCTGCCCCTGTGCTAGTGCTTTGAGGGCAAACGGGGATTTTCTTACCTTGGACGGTTCCCAAGTGCTCTGGGGATGCCCGGAGGCAGACGAGGAGACCAGGACGTCGGTGCAGAGGCCGGGTCTGGCGCTGAGTGCAGAAGGCGGCTGGTCAGGGACAGCCCAGGAGCTGATCCTGCAGCTGCTGCTCCAGCGCTGCTCTACCAGCGTTCCAGCAAGGGCCGCAGGAGCAGGAGACAACGACAGTTGCTATGGGCACAGCCCAACATTCCATCTAGAACCCCAGGGGAGCCATGGGACAGAAAGAGGCATGGGCCGCCTCTGGCCCTTGTACTTCTTCTGCTGCAAGTTTGCTCTGAGACGCTTCCCATGGGGCCTTTTCTCCTCAGTCGTCTGATGAGACAGGCAAAAGCAGTGCAGGGACAGCCCTGGGTCTTCCCGGTGCTTCTCTGCAAGGTGCCTCCAGCTGAACGTGCACAGGAGCCTGCCTCTGTGCAAGGGCCCAGACCTCATCTCCTGCCCTGGAGAACCAGAAGGGCTCCTCCCACTGGCTCTCCTCCAGCTCTGAGAGGAGCTGGAATTTGCAAGTTGTCCAGCGCAGAGCCAACTCCAGAGCTTCCTCTCAAAGTGGAGCCATTCATCCTGCCCCCTTTCTCAAGTCTCCTTTTGCTGCCCAATAATGTCACTGCATGTTTTCCCTCCTTTGGGCCTCTGAGCTGGTCTCTCACCTCATCACTCCTCCCTTGAAACTTGGAGAAACAGGATGTTTTTCAGGGCAACTGATGGGGACACACACACACACACACAGGGACAGCACACGGGCATTTCTCTAGCAAACATTCATGCAGAATTTCTATAGCCCTCTTCCAGCTCCCTTGGAGAAGCTCGGTGTTTGTCCCCAAAAGACTCTGCCATTCCTCTAAGAAAGCAACACTAACAGAATTCCCTTTCCACACTGCTGGCCTTCACATTGGTTTTAATGCCTAGATCCCAGATATGACAAAACCCAGGCAGCTTTGCTGCTTTCCTGCCTGTCGTTAAGGAAAAGCAAATCTTGCTTCAGTCCCAATCTTGCTTCCTTCCCAGCCTGCACGTTAGCCACTGGCCAGCAAACTGAGGGGGCAGCTGGAACAAGTCCCACTGCAAGGCAGATACTTTGTAGCATCCAAACCCCACCTGCACCGCCTCCATCAGACAAGGGCAAGCTTCCCTCGGCTTCCCAGAAGCAGCCTGGCAATTGCCCCCTCCCTCGCCCCCTCTCCACCCTCCACAGCCCCTGCCACCAAAGCCTTGCTAGGCAGGGCCATTTGCTGGCCTCGAAGAAAGAGTGCCTTTGATTCTTCTTTGGCGCAAGTGCCCGAGCTGTGAGAAGTCAGAGGATAATGATCACACCCGCTCTGCTTTAGCTAAGGAGATTGCTGGAGGCCCAGAGCGGGACACTGGTCCTTTCGAGAGAAACTGAAACTGAACTAGCCATGCCTTTGTGGCGCATGCCGATAGGAATTGGATAGAATCGGAGGGCTTAGAAACGTCCTCCAAGGTGGTCAGCTCCATCAGTCCCCCAAAATGAAACAAAGTTATGTTACTGGGCTCCAAAAAGGACTAAAGCCGCTGCTTTTATGCCAGAAAATATGGTGAGACCAGACCACTCATCTAGATCCAATTCCGTGAATTAAACAAAGCCTCCCTTTCCACTCCCAGCTGAGATGTTGAGGAATCAAAGGCAGACGCCCCAGCCTTATTTCACTGGCAGTAAAGGAGACACACCTCAGTAAGTCCTGCCAGCTGAGCAAGGGGCTGGGCCCGGGGAAGGTGGCGCCTGCCCAGATTCTTCTCTCAGGGCAAGTGCCGTCTTTGCAACACCAGGCAAATGGAACAAACATTGCCGGAGTGTTTTCATACAGACAGAAAGACAAAATGGAACAAACTTTGGTTTAATGATAAAGACCCATTGGCTCTCAACAAAGGCAAAAATGACAAAAGGCAGAGCATAGACAACACCCAACCTTTGAAATTTATTGATAAATCTAATAAAACTAATGAATCTTAAATAATACTAATGGATCTTAACGACTAAATTGAGGAGATTCCTATCATGTCAACTAACTAAGTAGAAGATTAAACTACCCTAAAAGCTTAAAAAACAGTCCTCTTCCTATCTAGTCCTATTGATACCTAACTCTTGCTAGCCCTGGACAACCTGCAGGGTTGTCTAATTTCAAAGTCTTTTCTTCTTGGCGAGAGGCTCTGCTGCCTTCCGAGGCCGATGTCTTCTCCTGTGGTTGTTCCTTTCCTTCACGGTTTCAAACACCCTGCAAGATAGGAAACAAACCATCCATTGCTCACTTTAGTACACACCATGAAACCAAGTGCCGAGATCTCCGTTTGAGTAGGAATTTCTGTCTTTTTGGGCAGTGGCACATTTGTGAATTGATCAGCACCATGAGTCTGATGGTTCTACTTTCAATGCCTTGAAATGTCTTCCTCCTTTTGCTGCATCCTCTTTTGAATTTGATCAGCAGCATCAAACCAAGCTTTGATGGATCTATTCCTACTTGTATGAACTGTGTCTTGTTGGGGCACGGCAAGGTTTCATTGTGAAGGCTGGGTTTTACCTAAGCTCTTTGGGTTTGAGGTGGGTGTTAAGCTTGACCACGGCTGCCGGGGGCGATGCTGCAAGTGCCCCCAGCTTCCCCTGCGGTGCCTTTGAAAAGGGTCAGCCTGTTTTAGTCCAAAGGCGCAGCTTTGAGCAGAAAGAGGAGGAACTTACGCACCGTTTGCACTGCCCGCAGGGAAAGGGGCCTCCCGCCGAGCGGGGCGGCTGGCGCGCTTGGCAGCAGGGACACTCGGCGCTGCGAGCCCTCTTGCGGCTTCTCTTCCCTGTCTCCCCGTTCTCCTTTCTGGGAGGGCTTTTCCTCCTCTTTGCTTTGCCCACACTCTGGAAATCAAAGAGTCCTTATCAATGCTTCCTTCCTCTCACAAAGCTGGAAACCAGAGCATGCAGCACAAAAATCTATCGGCTTAAGCAAATCCTTCCAGACCCTCAAGAGCTGAGAAAACGGCTGCCTTTGCCAATGGGCTGCGGCGGGCTGCCAACCCAGAGCTTGGAGGAAAATACTCCTCTTTTCTACAGGCCAAAGGGGTGGGATAAATACCTGCCTACTTAGAGCTCTACATTTCTTATTTCTACCTTTCTGCCTAACATCTATTTCTCTCTGCTTTTCCTCCACAAATGTCTAGGCAATGGCATTTAAATTCAGTCCAATTAGGGTAGACACATGGTTAGCCATTTTCTAGTACCCAAAATAATCTCCCTCCCTGTCTCTCTCTCTCTCTCTCTCTCACATGATGTGAAGCAAATTGCTCTTTGCCGGTAAGGAAAGTTTTAGGGGAGCCACGGCACCGGCAGCTCCTTCTTGGGGAGTATGCTGCGATGCTAGAAAAACTCCCTGAAAATCTGCAGCATATCCACAAAGGCAGCCTGGATTGCTGATGTCAGCAAGCAGTGGGGAATTAAGGGTCTGATTGGAGTCAGCGAGGGTGCCAGCCCTTGAGAAGCCCATCTGTAGAGAGTCAAAGCCCATTTTGGTGGCGCTGCTGCTTCCTTGGGTCAAAGTTAGGCTCCAGAATTGCATACTTCAGGGCAGCAGCACAAGGAAGCCCCGGGCAGCATCTGCTGTGCCTTTCCCAGCGCATGGGACGATGTGATCCTGGCAAAGGGGCGTCTGGCATGGCTCGCCAGCAGCTTTTCTCCCCTTCTGCCAGTTTCTCGACCTTCCTGGCACGTCTCGATTTTCTTGCCCCTCACCTGAGCAAGAGTGCTGGCAAGTTTATGCTCCTTTTTCCAGGAGTAGTAGTACTCCACACACTGTGCCACGGTCTTAGTCTGGATCTGTTGTGAAGAGAAAAAGAAGGAGTCGAAAATGGTGTCGGGTGCACTGGGGAAAAAGTAGAATATGGAGTGAACTAGGAAGGAAAAGCATGAAGTAAATGGAGTAGGGTGTAAAATGAAATCAACATGGGGAAAGAGAGGCATCATGCAATGTCTTAAACCGTGTATTCTGCTAGGTGGTAATACACGCAATGCACAGATCAACAACAAATCCATCTAGCACAGTTCTTCTTTCCCCGCTTCCCTCCAGTTATGCCAGCACACCGTCTTGTGGAAGCAGCAGCAGACCTGTGCGACAAGTCTGACAGAAGAAAGCTTCATCTTCCAAAAGAGCTTGGAGAAAAGGGCTGGAGAGGCCGGATCATCCTTTTGACACAGGCTTTTGATGTCCCCTTTTGTTACTTCTTGAAGATACTTGGTACTTGAGAAGAGAGAGACTGAAGCCCAGTGCTTGTTCCCAGAAATAACCAAGCTTTCCTCCTGACGATCTGCTCGGGTAAAGAATGTCCCGTGGCTTTACCTGCTTCTGGATGAGATGAAAATCCTTGCCGTAGGTGTGGAAAGCCTTTTGGAAGGACTCCTTCTCCTCAGGTGTCCATCTATCAGAGCCTGGCAAGAAAAAGCAGCGGGTAGTAAACGCATCCCTTGATCCACACCAAGTAGATCCCACTGGCTGCCGAAAGAAACTGGTGGCAGGCCGTCATTCACGTGTGTGTACGTGTCTGCTCCCTCAGAAGGTCATGAAGACAAGAGCAGGCATTGCCCGGGGAGAAGGATTGGAAAACAAGTAAAGCTGAAGGACTAGATGCTGGTGCTTCCCCACCTGCAGAGGAGACAAGACCTTGTGCTGGTGTTAAGCACAATTGCTTTAAGCAGAAACCCTTGCCACAACAATGAAGGGGACGGCAGCATCTGTCAGGGACGCAAGAAGCTCTGCTTTGCTTACCTGCGTAATGATAATCAGCCATGGGGTGGCCTTGAGGTGTTGCAGGCCCCTCTGAGAGCAGCATCTCCAGAGCCTCCTGCAAGATCAAGAGGGAAAAGGCTTTAGCCGCCCCACCACATTAAAAATGAGCCAAAAAATCACAGGTGCTGCCTTGCAGCTACTTTGCCTCTCCAGACATTCAAGCGACTGTATCCCATGTGGGTGAAACACTGTCATTTGCTCCAAGTCCCTGGTTTTTGCTGCCCAACCCTTTGATCCTGGTCCCCGAGAGTGGCCTTTTGCTCACCAACCTAAGGATTTTGCTGCTCCTGCAGCCAGAATGGCCTCAGCTGACTGAGGCTTCTGGGAATTTCCCCTCCAAATGTCTTAGAGAAGCCAGCTCTCCAGGCCATTTACAAGGCAGCAGGACCTTCCGCCACCGCCGCCGCCTCCAGGAGGGAGATTCTCCCTGCTGGAGCCCTTTGGGCTCAGCCCTGACGCAGCTGGAGGAGACACAGCAGGCAGCAAGTGCTCTGCTCCCTGTTAAGACCCTTCTTCAAAGAGCAGCCAGGAAAGGCTGTCCCAGTGCCCGGGCCCTCTGCATTCCCTGTGCCCTCTTCTCTGCGCCCAAACAGCCGCTTCTTACCGGAACGCTGCCGCGTGCCCAGTGCAGGCAGTGCAGGGCGCGCTCCAGGTTAGCTGCTGCCCCGGGAATGCCACGGGAGCTGGCCATGTCCAACAGTTCTCTTACTGCAAGCACAACAAAAAACCCACCGAAAGTCAGCCTTGAGGCCAGCAAGGGCAAAGACTGCCATGCAAGGCAGAAGGAAAGGCCGGGAGCTAAAGACAGCAGCTTGGAGAGTATGAAAAGGAGAGCAAAGCCAGGGCCAGCTGAACCAAGGGCCCACGCAGTGCTGGCTCTCCCTCCAAAGCAGCTTCTGTAAGAAGAAGTGGGGGCCAATCTGCGCTCTTCCAGTGGCAGACGGCCCTGACCAATTTGGAGAGCAAGGTGCTTGCTCTTGCTCCTTGCCTCTAACACTTCTACATGGGAAGATGGGCGAGACAAGGAGAGAAGCAGAGCCTGCAAAAGGCTGCCTTTTTACGCAAAAGGAGCCTTTTAAAGACCCAAGTAGCTCAGGGGTGGAAGAAAAGCTTGAAGCAAAGCTACCTCTGTCAGGTTTTTCCATGTCAGAGTCATCCTCCCCCCAGGGCTTCCAGACCAGGGTTGCAGGCTCTTCATCCTCACTTGGTGCTCTGCTCTGCAGCTCTGGCAGCTCAGCCTGAAAGTCGCTGCCAACATTGATGTGTCTAAAGGAAGAAGGAGGTGGAGGTGAGAAAGGCAAGTGGTCAAGAGAGCCTTCCTGTGCATCCACAGGCTTGAACCAACGCCACCCTGACTCTGAAAGAGCAGTTCTCCTCCTCGCCATTCTTCCAGTTTGCTGTCCTTTAACCCTATGCCAAAACTCACGGCTGAATCTGGGCTCTTGCTTTCCTTTTCATTGTGCCTCTCCTTTCCACCTGAAAGAGATCAAAGCAATGCTCCAGTTAAAAATCCTTCCTTCTCATCCTCATCATTGCAAAGCCCGAGCTCCTGTGTCCCAGCTCCTTTCTCTTTGCCGCCTTTTTGACATGGAATGTCCTAGGGAGGACCCTCTAGCAGTCAGCAGCTTCCTCAGGAGGGCAAGCACAAGGCCATGCACTACTCTCTTCACTCCCGGGGCCACTGAGAAGAGCCAAGACAATGGCAGGGGAGATGTGCCAGTGCAGGCTTAGGTTGGATAGAAGGAAAAGGTTCTTCAGCCAGAGGCTGCTTGGGCACTGCAACAGCCTCCCCAGGGAAGGGGGCACAGCACCAAGCCTGACTGAGCTCCAAAAGTGTTTGGACACTGCTCTTGGGCACAGGCTGTGATTGTTGAGGCTGCCCTGGGCAGGCCCTGGACTTGGGCTCAGTGATCTTTGAGAATCCCTTCCAAGCCAGGAAATTCTGTGCTACTGTGATTGTGCTCTTGAGGAGATGGCATTTGACGGCCGCCCCTGAGCATGAGGTAGAACCAGCCCTACGTGCACTGGAAAAAGAATCTAGAAAGATATTAAAATAGCATGGATCTATAAGCCATGGAACTACGTCAGTATATAAGAATTGCTGATCCCAGATGGTTTTTGAAGTTGAAAGCCTGTGTTTGAGGAGAAGCCCAGTCAAATGCTTCTATGCCCTGAAGGACAGGGATGCCAGAGGAGAAGTGCCATCATTCTGGTGTTTGAAGCTTTGGAGCGAGTGTGAGCAGAGTCAGGGCATAAGGGGATTTGTTGACACTGAAGCCCTGAAGTGCTCAGCCACAAACAATTTGTTTTGGGGTCAGCACAAGATAGTTTGAGGACTGAAATGGGTGCCAAGAACTTTTAATCAGGTCATCCGTGGACGAGGATCTGCAACTGCACTGGGACACCTCTCTAGGTCCTCTATGGAAAGGTCTGTGTTTCCCCTGGAGGCAACATGATTCCTTCAGAAGCTGCAGCCTGCTTTCACGTGGAAGCTCGTCTGGGGAAAGTGAGCACGCAGCCTGTGTGTCGTGCTTGGTGGGAGAGGCAGCTGGAGCCTCCTGCCCCTGTGCTAGTGCTTTGAGGGCAAACGGGGATTTTCTTACCTTGGACGGTTCCCAAGTGCTCTGGGGATGCCCGGAGGCAGACGAGGAGACCAGGACGTCGGTGCAGAGGCCGGGTCTGGCGCTGAGTGCAGAAGGCGGCTGGTCAGGGACAGCCCAGGAGCTGATCCTGCAGCTGCTGCTCCAGCGCTGCTCCACCAGCGTTCCAGCAAGGGCCGCAGGAGCAGGAGACAACGACAGTTGCTATGGGCACAGCCCAACATTCCATCTAGAACCCCAGGGGAGCCATGGGACAGAAAGAGGCATGGGCCGCCTCTGGCCCTTGTACTTCTTCTGCTGCAAGTTTGCTCTGAGAAGCTTCCCATGGGGCCTTTTCTCCTCAGTCGTCTGATGAGACGGGCAAAAGCAGTGCAGGGACAGCCCTGGGTCTTCCCGGTGCTTCTCTGCAAGGTGCCTCCAGCTGAACGTGCACAGGAGCCTGCCTCTGTGCAAGGGCCCAGACCTCATCTCCTGCCCTGGAGAACCAGAAGGGCTCCTCCCACTGGCTCTCCTCCAGCTCTGAGAGGAGCTGGAATTTGCAAGTTGTCCAGCGCAGAGCCAACTCCAGAGCTTCCTCTCAAAGTGGAGCCATTCATCCTGCCCCCTTTCTCAAGTCTCCTTTTGCTGCCCAATAATGTCACTGCATGTTTTCCCTCCTTTGGGCCTCTGAGCTGGTCTCTCACCTCATCACTCCTCCCTTGAAACTTGGAGAAACAGGATGTTTTTCAGGGCAACTGATGGGGACACACACACACACACAGGGACAGCACACGGGCATTTCTCTAGCAAACATTCATGCAGAATTTCTATAGCCCTCTTCCAGCTCCCTTGGAGAAGCTCGGTGTTTGTCCCCAAAAGACTCTGCCATTCCTCTAAGAAAGCAACACTAACAGAATTCCCTTTCCACACTGCTGGCCTTCACATTGGTTTTAATGCCTAGATCCCAGATATGACAAAACCCAGGCAGCTTTGCTGCTTTCCTGCCTGTCGTTAAGGAAAAGCAAATCTTGCTTCAGTCCCAATCTTGCTTCCTTCCCAGCCTGCACGTTAGCCACTGGCCAGCAAACTGAGGGGGCAGCTGGAACAAGTCCCACTGCAAGGCAGATACTTTGTAGCATCCAAAGCCCACCTGCACCGCCTCCATCAGACAAGGGCAAGCTTCCCTCAGCTTCCCAGAAGCAGCCTGGCAATTGCCCCCTCCCTCGCCCCCTCTCCACCCTCCACAGCCCCTGCCACCAAAGCCTTGCTAGGCAGGGCCATTTGCTGGCCTCGAAGAAAGAGTGCCTTTGATTCTTCTTTGGCGCAAGTGCCCGAGCTGTGAGAAGTCAGAGGATAATGATCACACCCGCTCTGCTTTAGCTAAGGAGATTGCTGGAGGCCCAGAGCGGGACACTGGTCCTTTCGAGAGAAACTGAAACTGAACTAGCCATGCCTTTGTGGCGCATGCCGATAGGAATTGGATAGAATCGGAGGGCTTAGAAACGTCCTCCAAGGTGGTCAGCTCCATCAGTCCCCCAAAATGAAACAAAGTTATGTTACTGGGCTCCAAAAAGGACTAAAGCCGCTGCTTTTATGCCAGAAAATATGGTGAGACCAGACCACTCATCTAGATCCAATTCCGTGAATTAAACAAAGCCTCCCTTTCCACTCCCAGCTGAGATGTTGAGGAATCAAAGGCAGACGCCCCAGCCTTATTTCACTGGCAGTAAAGGAGACACACCTCAGTAAGTCCTGCCAGCTGAGCAAGGGGCTGGGCCCGGGGAAGGTGGCGCCTGCCCAGATTCTTCTCTCAGGGCAAGTGCCGTCTTTGCAACACCAGGCAAATGGAACAAACATTGCCGGAGTGTTTTCATACAGACAGAAAGACAAAATGGAACAAACTTTGGTTTAATGATAAAGACCCATTGGCTCTCAACAAAGGCAAAAATGACAAAAGGCAGAGCATAGACAACACCCAACCTTTGAAATTTATTGATAAATCTAATAAAACTAATGAATCTTAAATAATACTAATGGATCTTAACGACTAAATTGAGGAGATTCCTATCATGTCAACTAACTAAGTAGAAGATTAAACTACCCTAAAAGCTTACAAAACAGTCCTATTCCTATCTAGTCCTATTGATACCTAACTCTTGCTAGCCCTGGACAACCTGCAGGGTTGTCTAATTTCAAAGTCTTTTCTTCTTGGCGAGAGGCTCTGCTGCCTTCCGAGGCCGATGTCTTCTCCTGTGGTTGTTCCTTTCCTTCACGGTTTCAAACACCCTGCAAGATAGGAAACAAACCATCCATTGCTCACTTTAGTACACACCATGAAACCAAGTGCCGAGATCTCCGTTTGAGTAGGAATTTCTGTCTTTTCGGGCAGTGGCACATTTGTGAATTGATCAGCACCATGAGTCTGATCGTTCTACTTTCAATGCCTTGAAATGTCTTCCTCCTTTTGCTGCATCCTCTTTTGAATTTGATCAGCAGCATCAAACCAAGCTTTGATGGATCTATTCCTACTTGTATGAACTGTGTCTTGTTGGGGCACGGCAAGGTTTCATTGTGAAGGCTGGGTTTTACCTAAGCTCTTTGGGTTTGAGGTGGGTGTTAAGCTTGACCACGGCTGCCGGGGGCGATGCTGCAAGTGCCCCCAGCTTCCCCTGCGGTGCCTTTGAAAAGGGTCAGCCCGTTTTAGTCCAAAGGCGCAGCTTTGAGCAGAAAGAGGAGGAACTTACGCACCGTTTGCACTGCCCGCAGGGAAAGGGGCCTCCCGCCGAGCGGGGCGGCTGGCGCGCTTGGCAGCAGGGACACTCGGCGCTGCGAGCCCTCTTGCGGCTTCTCTTCCCTGTCTCCCCGTTCTCCTTTCTGGGAGGGCTTTTCCTCCTCTTTGCTTTGCCCACACTCTGGAAATCAAAGAGTCCTTATCAATGCTTCCTTCCTCTCACAAAGCTGGAAACCAGAGCATCCAGCACAAAAATCTATCGGCTTAAGCAAATCCTTCCAGACCCTCAAGAGCTGAGAAAACGGCTGCCTTTGCCAATGGGCTGCGGCGGGCTGCCAACCCAGAGCTTGGAGGAAAATACTCCTCTTTTCTACAGGCCAAAGGGGTGGGATAAATACCTGCCTACTTAGAGCTCTACATTTCTTATTTCTACCTTTCTGCCTAACATCTATTTCTCTCTGCTTTTCCTCCACAAATGTCTAGGCAATGGCATTTAAATTCAGTCCAATTAGGGTAGACACATGGTTAGCCATTTTCTAGTACCCAAAATAATCTCCCTCCCTGTCTCTCTCTCTCTCTCTCTCTCACATGATGTGAAGCAAATTGCTCTTTGCCGGTAAGGAAAGTTTTAGGTGAGCCACGGCACCGGCAGCTCCTTCTTGGGGAGTATGCTGCGATGCTAGAAAAACTCCCTGAAAATCTGCAGCATATCCACAAAGGCAGCCTGGATTGCTGATGTCAGCAAGCAGTGGGGAATTAAGGGTCTGATTGGAGTCAGCGAGGGTGCCAGCCCTTGAGAAGCCCATCTGTAGAGAGTCAAAGCCCATTTTGGTGGCGCTGCTGCTTCCTTGGGTCAAAGTTAGGCTCCAGAATTGCATACTTCAGGGCAGCAGCACAAGGAAGCCCCGGGCAGCATCTGCTGTGCCTTTCCCAGCGCATGGGACGATGTGATCCTGGCAAAGGGGCGTCTGGCATGGCTCGCCAGCAGCTTTCTCCCCTTCTGCCAGTTTCTCGACCTTCCTGGCACGTCTCGATTTTCTTGCCCCTCACCTGAGCCAGAGTGCTGGCAAGTTTATGCTCCTTTTTCCAGGAGTAGTAGTACTCCACACACTGTGCCACGGTCTTATTCTGGATCTGTTGTGAAGAGAAAAAGAAGGAGTCGAAAATGGTGTCGGGTGCACTGGGGAAAAAGTAGAATATGGAGTGAACTAGGAAGGAAAAGCATGAAGTAAATGGAGTAGGGTGTAAAATGAAATCAACATGGGGAAAGAGAGGCATCATGCAATGTCTTAAACCGTGTATTCTGCTAGGTGGTAATACACGCAATGCACAGATCAACAACAAATCCATCTAGCACAGTTCTTCTTTCCCCGCTTCCCTCCAGTTATGCCAGCACACCGTCTTGTGGAAGCAGCAGCAGACCTGTGCGACAAGTCTGACAGAAGAAAGCTTCATCTTCCAAAAGAGCTTGGAGAAAAGGGCTGGAGAGGCAGGATCATCCTTTTGACACAGGCTTTTGATGTCCCCTTTTGTTACTTCTTGAAGATACTTGGTACTTGAGAAGAGAGAGACTGAAGCCCGGTGCTTGTTCCCAGAAATAACCAAGCTTTCCTCCTGACGATCTGCTCGGGTAAAGAATGTCACGTGGCTTTACCTGCTTCTGGATGAGATGAAAATCCTTGCCGTAGGTGTGGAAAGCCTTTTGGAAGGACTCCTTCTCCTCAGGTGTCCATCTATCAGAGCCTGGCAAGAAAAAGCAGCGGGTAGTAAACGCATCCCTTGATCCACACCAAGTAGATCCCACTGGCTGCCGAAAGAAACTGGTGGCAGGCCGTCATTCACGTGTGTGTACGTGTCTGCTCCCTCAGAAGGTCATGAAGACAAGAGCAGGCATTGCCCGGGGAGAAGGATTGGAAAAGAAGTAAAGCTGAAGGACTAGATGCTGGTGCTTCCCCACCCGCAGAGGAGACAAGACCTTGTGCTGGTGTTAAGCACAATTGCTTTAAGCAGAAACCCTTGCCACAACAATGAAGGGGACGGCAGCATCTGTCAGGGACGCAAGAAGCTCTGCTTTGCTTACCTGCGTAATGATAATCAGCCATGGGGTGGCCTTGAGGTGTTGCAGGCCCCTCTGAGAGCAGCATCTCCAGAGCCTCCTGCAAGATCAAGAGGGAAAAGGCTTTAGCCGCCCCACCACATTAAAAATGAGCCAAAAAATCACAGGTGCTGCCTTGCAGCTACTTTGCCTCTCCAGACATTCAAGCGACTGTATCCCATGTGGGTGAAACACTGTCATTTGCTCCAAGTCCCTGGTTTTTGCTGCCCAACCCTTTGATCCTGGTCCCCGAGAGTGGCCTTTTGCTCACCAACCTAAGGATTTTGCTGCTCCTGCAGCCAGAATGGCCTCAGCTGACTGAGGCTTCTGGGAATTTCCCCTCCAAATGTCTTAGAGAAGCCAGCTCTCCAGGCCATTTACAAGGCAGCAGGACCTTCCGCCGCCGCCGCCGCCTCCAGGAGGGAGATTCTCCCTGCTGGAGCCCTTTGGGCTCAGCCCTGACGCAGCTGGAGGAGACACAGCAGGCAGCAAGTGCTCTGCTCCCTGTTAAGACCCTTCTTCAAAGAGCAGCCAGGAAAGGCTGTCCCAGTGCCCGGGCCCTCTGCATTCCCTGTGCCCTCTTCTCTGCGCCCAAACAGCCGCTTCTTACCGGAACGCTGCCGCGTGCCCGGTGCAGGCAGTGCAGGGCGCGCTCCAGGTTAGCTGCTGCCCCGGGAATGCCACGGGAGCTGGCCATGTCCAACAGTTCTCTTACTGCAAGCACAACAAAAAACCCACCGAAAGTCAGCCTTGAGGCCAGCAAGGGCAAAGACTGCCATGCAAGGCAGAAGGAAAGGCTGGGAGCTAAAGACAGCAGCTTGGAGAGTATGAAAAGGAGAGCAAAGCCAGGGCCAGCTGAACCAAGGGCCCACGCAGTGCTGGCTCTCCCTCCAAAGCAGCTTCTGTAAGAAGAAGTGGGGGCCAATCTGCGCTCTTCCAGTGGCAGACGGCCCTGACCAATTTGGAGAGCAAGGTGCTTGCTCTTGCTCCTTGCCTCTAACACTTCTACATGGGAAGATGGGCGAGACAAGGAGAGAAGCAGAGCCTGCAAAAGGCTGCCTTTTTACGCAAAAGGAGCCTTTTAAAGACCCAAGTAGCTCAGGGGTGGAAGAAAAGCTTGAAGCAAAGCTACCTCTGTCAGGTTTTTCCATGTCAGAGTCATCCTCCCCCCAGGGCTTCCAGACCAGGGTTGCAGGCTCTTCATCCTCACTTGGTGCTCTGCTCTGCAGCTCTGGCAGCTCAGCCTGAAAGTCGCTGCCAACATTGATGTGTCTAAAGGAAGAAGGAGGTGGAGGTGAGAAAGGCAAGTGGTCAAGAGAGCCTTCCTGTGCATCCACAGGCTTGAACCAACGCCACCCTGACTCTGAAAGAGCAGTTCTCCTCCTCGCCATTCTTCCAGTTTGCTGTCCTTTAACCCTATGCCAAAACTCACGGCTGAATCTGGGCTCTTGCTTTCCTTTTCATTGTGCCTCTCCTTTCCACCTGAAAGAGATCAAAGCAATGCTCCAGTTAAAAATCCTTCCTTCTCATCCTCATCATTGCAAAGCCCGAGCTCCTGTGTCCCAGCTCCTTTCTCTTTGCCGCCTTTTTGACATGGAATGTCCTAGGGAGGACCCTCTAGCAGTCAGCAGCTTCCTCAGGAGGGCAAGCACAAGGCCATGCACTACTCTCTTCACTCCCGGGGCCACTGAGAAGAGCCAAGACAATGGCAGGGGAGATGTGCCAGTGCAGGCTTAGGTTGGATAGAAGGAAAAGGTTCTTCAGCCAGAGGCTGCTTGGGCACTGCAACAGCCTCCCCAGGGAAGGGGGCACAGCACCAAGCCTGACTGAGCTCCAAAAGTGTTTGGACACTGCTCTTGGGCACAGGCTGTGATTGTTGAGGCTGCCCTGGGCAGGCCCTGGACTTGGGCTCAGTGATCTTTGAGAATCCCTTCCAAGCCAGGAAATTCTGTGCTACTGTGATTGTGCTCTTGAGGAGATGGCATTTGACGGCCGCCCCTGAGCATGAGGTAGAACCAGCCCTACGTGCACTGGAAAAAGAATCTAGAAAGATATTAAAATAGCATGGATCTATAAGCCATGGAACTACGTCAGTATATAAGAATTGCTGATCCCAGATGGTTTTTGAAGTTGAAAGCCTGTGTTTGAGGAGAAGCCCAGTCAAATGCTTCTATGCCCTGAAGGACAGGGATGCCAGAGGAGAAGTGCCATCATTCTGGTGTTTGAAGCTTTGGAGCGAGTGTGAGCAGAGTCAGGGCATAAGGGGATTTGTTGACACTGAAGCCCTGAAGTGCTCAGCCACAAACAATTTGTTTTGGGGTCAGCACAAGATAGTTTGAGGACTGAAATGGGTGCCAAGAACTTTTAATCAGGTCATCCGTGGACGAGGATCTGCAACTGCACTGGGACACCTCTCTAGGTCCTCTATGGAAAGGTCTGTGTTTCCCCTGGAGGCAACATGATTCCTTCAGAAGCTGCAGCCTGCTTTCACGTGGAAGCTCGTCTGGGGAAAGTGAGCACGCAGCCTGTGTGTCGTGCTTGGTGGGAGAGGCAGCTGGAGCCTCCTGCCCCTGTGCTAGTGCTTTGAGGGCAAACGGGGATTTTCTTACCTTGGACGGTTCCCAAGTGCTCTGGGGATGCCCGGAGGCAGACGAGGAGACCAGGACGTCGGTGCAGAGGCCGGGTCTGGCGCTGAGTGCAGAAGGCGGCTGGTCAGGGACAGCCCAGGAGCTGATCCTGCAGCTGCTGCTCCAGCGCTGCTCCACCAGCGTTCCAGCAAGGGCCGCAGGAGCAGGAGACAACGACAGTTGCTATGGGCACAGCCCAACATTCCATCTAGAACCCCAGGGGAGCCATGGGACAGAAAGAGGCATGGGCCGCCTCTGGCCCTTGTACTTCTTCTGCTGCAAGTTTGCTCTGAGAAGCTTCCCATGGGGCCTTTTCTCCTCAGTCGTCTGATGAGACGGGCAAAAGCAGTGCAGGGACAGCCCTGGGTCTTCCCGGTGCTTCTCTGCAAGGTGCCTCCAGCTGAACGTGCACAGGAGCCTGCCTCTGTGCAAGGGCCCAGACCTCATCTCCTGCCCTGGAGAACCAGAAGGGCTCCTCCCACTGGCTCTCCTCCAGCTCTGAGAGGAGCTGGAATTTGCAAGTTGTCCAGCGCAGAGCCAACTCCAGAGCTTCCTCTCAAAGTGGAGCCATTCATCCTGCCCCCTTTCTCAAGTCTCCTTTTGCTGCCCAATAATGTCACTGCATGTTTTCCCTCCTTTGGGCCTCTGAGCTGGTCTCTCACCTCATCACTCCTCCCTTGAAACTTGGAGAAACAGGATGTTTTTCAGGGCAACTGATGGGGACACACACACACACACAGGGACAGCACACGGGCATTTCTCTAGCAAACATTCATGCAGAATTTCTATAGCCCTCTTCCAGCTCCCTTGGAGAAGCTCGGTGTTTGTCCCCAAAAGACTCTGCCATTCCTCTAAGAAAGCAACACTAACAGAATTCCCTTTCCACACTGCTGGCCTTCACATTGGTTTTAATGCCTAGATCCCAGATATGACAAAACCCAGGCAGCTTTGCTGCTTTCCTGCCTGTCGTTAAGGAAAAGCAAATCTTGCTTCAGTCCCAATCTTGCTTCCTTCCCAGCCTGCACGTTAGCCACTGGCCAGCAAACTGAGGGGGCAGCTGGAACAAGTCCCACTGCAAGGCAGATACTTTGTAGCATCCAAAGCCCACCTGCACCGCCTCCATCAGACAAGGGCAAGCTTCCCTCAGCTTCCCAGAAGCAGCCTGGCAATTGCCCCCTCCCTCGCCCCCTCTCCACCCTCCACAGCCCCTGCCACCAAAGCCTTGCTAGGCAGGGCCATTTGCTGGCCTCGAAGAAAGAGTGCCTTTGATTCTTCTTTGGCGCAAGTGCCCGAGCTGTGAGAAGTCAGAGGATAATGATCACACCCGCTCTGCTTTAGCTAAGGAGATTGCTGGAGGCCCAGAGCGGGACACTGGTCCTTTCGAGAGAAACTGAAACTGAACTAGCCATGCCTTTGTGGCGCATGCCGATAGGAATTGGATAGAATCGGAGGGCTTAGAAACGTCCTCCAAGGTGGTCAGCTCCATCAGTCCCCCAAAATGAAACAAAGTTATGTTACTGGGCTCCAAAAAGGACTAAAGCCGCTGCTTTTATGCCAGAAAATATGGTGAGACCAGACCACTCATCTAGATCCAATTCCGTGAATTAAACAAAGCCTCCCTTTCCACTCCCAGCTGAGATGTTGAGGAATCAAAGGCAGACGCCCCAGCCTTATTTCACTGGCAGTAAAGGAGACACACCTCAGTAAGTCCTGCCAGCTGAGCAAGGGGCTGGGCCCGGGGAAGGTGGCGCCTGCCCAGATTCTTCTCTCAGGGCAAGTGCCGTCTTTGCAACACCAGGCAAATGGAACAAACATTGCCGGAGTGTTTTCATACAGACAGAAAGACAAAATGGAACAAACTTTGGTTTAATGATAAAGACCCATTGGCTCTCAACAAAGGCAAAAATGACAAAAGGCAGAGCATAGACAACACCCAACCTTTGAAATTTATTGATAAATCTAATAAAACTAATGAATCTTAAATAATACTAATGGATCTTAACGACTAAATTGAGGAGATTCCTATCATGTCAACTAACTAAGTAGAAGATTAAACTACCCTAAAAGCTTACAAAACAGTCCTATTCCTATCTAGTCCTATTGATACCTAACTCTTGCTAGCCCTGGACAACCTGCAGGGTTGTCTAATTTCAAAGTCTTTTCTTCTTGGCGAGAGGCTCTGCTGCCTTCCGAGGCCGATGTCTTCTCCTGTGGTTGTTCCTTTCCTTCACGGTTTCAAACACCCTGCAAGATAGGAAACAAACCATCCATTGCTCACTTTAGTACACACCATGAAACCAAGTGCCGAGATCTCCGTTTGAGTAGGAATTTCTGTCTTTTCGGGCAGTGGCACATTTGTGAATTGATCAGCACCATGAGTCTGATCGTTCTACTTTCAATGCCTTGAAATGTCTTCCTCCTTTTGCTGCATCCTCTTTTGAATTTGATCAGCAGCATCAAACCAAGCTTTGATGGATCTATTCCTACTTGTATGAACTGTGTCTTGTTGGGGCACGGCAAGGTTTCATTGTGAAGGCTGGGTTTTACCTAAGCTCTTTGGGTTTGAGGTGGGTGTTAAGCTTGACCACGGCTGCCGGGGGCGATGCTGCAAGTGCCCCCAGCTTCCCCTGCGGTGCCTTTGAAAAGGGTCAGCCCGTTTTAGTCCAAAGGCGCAGCTTTGAGCAGAAAGAGGAGGAACTTACGCACCGTTTGCACTGCCCGCAGGGAAAGGGGCCTCCCGCCGAGCGGGGCGGCTGGCGCGCTTGGCAGCAGGGACACTCGGTGCTGCGAGCCCTCTTGCGGCTTCTCTTCCCTGTCTCCCCGTTCTCCTTTCTGGGAGGGCTTTTCCTCCTCTTTGCTTTGCCCACACTCTGGAAATCAAAGAGTCCTTATCAATGCTTCCTTCCTCTCACAAAGCTGGAAACCAGAGCATCCAGCACAAAAATCTATCGGCTTAAGCAAATCCTTCCAGACCCTCAAGAGCTGAGAAAACGGCTGCCTTTGCCAATGGGCTGCGGCGGGCTGCCAACCCAGAGCTTGGAGGAAAATACTCCTCTTTTCTACAGGCCAAAGGGGTGGGATAAATACCTGCCTACTTAGAGCTCTACATTTCTTATTTCTACCTTTCTGCCTAACATCTATTTCTCTCTGCTTTTCCTCCACAAATGTCTAGGCAATGGCATTTAAATTCAGTCCAATTAGGGTAGACACATGGTTAGCCATTTTCTAGTACCCAAAATAATCTCCCTCCCTGTCTCTCTCTCTCTCTCTCTCTCACATGATGTGAAGCAAATTGCTCTTTGCCGGTAAGGAAAGTTTTAGGTGAGCCACGGCACCGGCAGCTCCTTCTTGGGGAGTATGCTGCGATGCTAGAAAAACTCCCTGAAAATCTGCAGCATATCCACAAAGGCAGCCTGGATTGCTGATGTCAGCAAGCAGTGGGGAATTAAGGGTCTGATTGGAGTCAGCGAGGGTGCCAGCCCTTGAGAAGCCCATCTGTAGAGAGTCAAAGCCCATTTTGGTGGCGCTGCTGCTTCCTTGGGTCAAAGTTAGGCTCCAGAATTGCATACTTCAGGGCAGCAGCACAAGGAAGCCCCGGGCAGCATCTGCTGTGCCTTTCCCAGCGCATGGGACGATGTGATCCTGGCAAAGGGGCGTCTGGCATGGCTCGCCAGCAGCTTTCTCCCCTTCTGCCAGTTTCTCGACCTTCCTGGCACGTCTCGATTTTCTTGCCCCTCACCTGAGCCAGAGTGCTGGCAAGTTTATGCTCCTTTTTCCAGGAGTAGTAGTACTCCACACACTGTGCCACGGTCTTATTCTGGATCTGTTGTGAAGAGAAAAAGAAGGAGTCGAAAATGGTGTCGGGTGCACTGGGGAAAAAGTAGAATATGGAGTGAACTAGGAAGGAAAAGCATGAAGTAAATGGAGTAGGGTGTAAAATGAAATCAACATGGGGAAAGAGAGGCATCATGCAATGTCTTAAACCGTGTATTCTGCTAGGTGGTAATACACGCAATGCACAGATCAACAACAAATCCATCTAGCACAGTTCTTCTTTCCCCGCTTCCCTCCAGTTATGCCAGCACACCGTCTTGTGGAAGCAGCAGCAGACCTGTGCGACAAGTCTGACAGAAGAAAGCTTCATCTTCCAAAAGAGCTTGGAGAAAAGGGCTGGAGAGGCAGGATCATCCTTTTGACACAGGCTTTTGATGTCCCCTTTTGTTACTTCTTGAAGATACTTGGTACTTGAGAAGAGAGAGACTGAAGCCCGGTGCTTGTTCCCAGAAATAACCAAGCTTTCCTCCTGACGATCTGCTCGGGTAAAGAATGTCCCGTGGCTTTACCTGCTTCTGGATGAGATGAAAATCCTAGCCGTAGGTGTGGAAAGCCTTTTGGAAGGACTCCTTCTCCTCAGGTGTCCATCTATCAGAGCCTGGCAAGAAAAAGCAGCGGGTAGTAAACGCATCCCTTGATCCACACCAAGTAGATCCCACTGGCTGCCGAAAGAAACTGGTGGCAGGCCGTCATTCACGTGTGTGTACGTGTCTGCTCCCTCAGAAGGTCATGAAGACAAGAGCAGGCATTGCCCGGGGAGAAGGATTGGAAAAGAAGTAAAGCTGAAGGACTAGATGCTGGTGCTTCCCCACCCGCAGAGGAGACAAGACCTTGTGCTGGTGTTAAGCACAATTGCTTTAAGCAGAAACCCTTGCCACAACAATGAAGGGGACGGCAGCATCTGTCAGGGACGCAAGAAGCTCTGCTTTGCTTACCTGCGTAATGATAATCAGCCATGGGGTGGCCTTGAGGTGTTGCAGGCCCCTCTGAGAGCAGCATCTCCAGAGCCTCCTGCAAGATCAAGAGGGAAAAGGCTTTAGCCGCCCCACCACATTAAAAATGAGCCAAAAAATCACAGGTGCTGCCTTGCAGCTACTTTGCCTCTCCAGACATTCAAGCGACTGTATCCCATGTGGGTGAAACACTGTCATTTGCTCCAAGTCCCTGGTTTTTGCTGCCCAACCCTTTGATCCTGGTCCCCGAGAGTGGCCTTTTGCTCACCAACCTAAGGATTTTGCTGCTCCTGCAGCCAGAATGGCCTCAGCTGACTGAGGCTTCTGGGAATTTCCCCTCCAAATGTCTTAGAGAAGCCAGCTCTCCAGGCCATTTACAAGGCAGCAGGACCTTCCGCCGCCGCCGCCGCTGCCTCCAGGAGGGAGATTCTCCCTGCTGGAGCCCTTTGGGCTCAGCCCTGACGCAGCTGGAGGAGACACAGCAGGCAGCAAGTGCTCTGCTCCCTGTTAAGACCCTTCTTCAAAGAGCAGCCAGGAAAGGCTGTCCCAGTGCCCGGGCCCTCTGCATTCCCTGTGCCCTCTTCTCTGCGCCCAAACAGCCGCTTCTTACCGGAACGCTGCCGCGTGCCCGGTGCAGGCAGTGCAGGGCGCGCTCCAGGTTAGCTGCTGCCCCGGGAATGCCACGGGAGCTGGCCATGTCCAACAGTTCTCTTACTGCAAGCACAACAAAAAACCCACCGAAAGTCAGCCTTGAGGCCAGCAAGGGCAAAGACTGCCATGCAAGGCAGAAGGAAAGGCTGGGAGCTAAAGACAGCAGCTTGGAGAGTATGAAAAGGAGAGCAAAGCCAGGGCCAGCTGAACCAAGGGCCCACGCAGTGCTGGCTCTCCCTCCAAAGCAGCTTCTGTAAGAAGAAGTGGGGGCCAATCTGCGCTCTTCCAGTGGCAGACGGCCCTGACCAATTTGGAGAGCAAGGTGCTTGCTCTTGCTCCTTGCCTCTAACACTTCTACATGGGAAGATGGGCGAGACAAGGAGAGAAGCAGAGCCTGCAAAAGGCTGCCTTTTTACGCAAAAGGAGCCTTTTAAAGACCCAAGTAGCTCAGGGGTGGAAGAAAAGCTTGAAGCAAAGCTACCTCTGTCAGGTTTTTCCATGTCAGAGTCATCCTCCCCCCAGGGCTTCCAGACCAGGGTTGCAGGCTCTTCATCCTCACTTGGTGCTCTGCTCTGCAGCTCTGGCAGCTCAGCCTGAAAGTCGCTGCCAACATTGATGTGTCTAAAGGAAGAAGGAGGTGGAGGTGAGAAAGGCAAGTGGTCAAGAGAGCCTTCCTGTGCATCCACAGGCTTGAACCAACGCCACCCTGACTCTGAAAGAGCAGTTCTCCTCCTCGCCATTCTTCCAGTTTGCTGTCCTTTAACCCTATGCCAAAACTCACGGCTGAATCTGGGCTCTTGCTTTCCTTTTCATTGTGCCTCTCCTTTCCACCTGAAAGAGATCAAAGCAATGCTCCAGTTAAAAATCCTTCCTTCTCATCCTCATCATTGCAAAGCCCGAGCTCCTGTGTCCCAGCTCCTTTCTCTTTGCCGCCTTTTTGACATGGAATGTCCTAGGGAGGACCCTCTAGCAGTCAGCAGCTTCCTCAGGAGGGCAAGCACAAGGCCATGCACTACTCTCTTCACTCCCGGGGCCACTGAGAACAGCCAAGACAATGGCAGGGGAGATGTGCCAGTGCAGGCTTAGGTTGGATAGAAGGAAAAGGTTCTTCAGCCAGAGGCTGCTTGGGCACTGCAACAGCCTCCCCAGGGAAGGGAGCACAGGACCAAGCCTGACTGAGCTCCAAAAGTGTTTGGACACTGCTCTTGGGCACAGGCTGTGATTGTTGAGGCTGCCCTGGGCAGGCCCTGGACTTGGGCTCAGTGATCTTTGAGAATCCCTTCCAAGCCAGGAAATTCTGTGCTACTGTGATTGTGCTCTTGAGGAGATGGCATTTGACGGCCGCCCCTGAGCATGAGGTAGAACCAGCCCTACGTGCACTGGAAAAAGAATCTAGAAAGATATTAAAATAGCATGGATCTATAAGCCATGGAACTACGTCAGTATATAAGAATTGCTGATCCCAGATGGTTTTTGAAGTTGAAAGCCTGTGTTTGAGGAGAAGCCCAGTCAAATGCTTCTATGCCCTGAACGACAGGGATGCCAGAGGAGAAGTGCCATCATTCTGGTGTTTGAAGCTTTGGAGCGGGTGTGAGCAGAGTCAGGGCATAAGGGGATTTGTTGACACTGAAGCCCTGAAGTGCTCAGCCACAAACAATTTGTTTTGGGGTCAGCACAAGATAGTTTGAGGACTGAAATGGGTGCCAAGAACTTTTAATCAGGTCATCCGTGGACGAGGATCTGCAACTGCACTGGGACACCTCTCTAGGTCCTCTATGGAAAGGTCTGTGTTTCCCCTGGAGGCAACATGATTCCTTCAGAAGCTGCAGCCTGCTTTCACGTGGAAGCTCGTCTGGGGAAAGTGAGCACGCAGCCTGTGTGTCGTGCTTGGTGGGAGAGGCAGCTGGAGCCTCCTGCCCCTGTGCTAGTGCTTTGAGGGCAAACGGGGATTTTCTTACCTTGGACGGTTCCCAAGTGCTCTGGGGATGCCCGGAGGCAGACGAGGAGACCAGGATGTCGGTGCAGAGGCCGGGTCTGGCGCTGAGTGCAGAAGGCGGCTGGTCAGGGACAGCCCAGGAGCTGATCCTGCAGCTGCTGCTCCAGCGCTGCTCTACCAGCGTTCCAGCAAGGGCCGCAGGAGCAGGAGACAACGACAGTTGCTATGGGCACAGCCCAACATTCCATCTAGAACCCCAGGGGAGCCATGGGACAGAAAGAGGCATGGGCCGCCTCTGGCCCTTGTACTTCTTCTGCTGCAAGTTTGCTCTGAGACGCTTCCCATGGGGCCTTTTCTCCTCAGTCGTCTGATGAGACGGGCAAAAGCAGTGCAGGGACAGCCCTGGGTCTTCCCGGTGCTTCTCTGCAAGGTGCCTCCAGCTGAACGTGCACAGGAGCCTGCCTCTGTGCAAGGGCCCAGACCTCATCTCCTGCCCTGGAGAACCAGAAGGGCTCCTCCCACTGGCTCTCCTCCAGCTCTGAGAGGAGCTGGAATTTGCAAGTTGTCCAGCGCAGAGCCAACTCCAGAGCTTCCTCTCAAAGTGGAGCCATTCATCCTGCCCCCTTTCTCAAGTCTCCTTTTGCTGCCCAATAATGTCACTGCATGTTTTCCCTCCTTTGGGCCTCTGAGCTGGTCTCTCACCTCATCACTCCTCCCTTGAAACTTGGAGAAACAGGATGTTTTTCAGGGCAACTGATGGGGACACACACACACACACAGGGACAGCACACGGGCATTTCTCTAGCAAACATTCATGCAGAATTTCTATAGCCCTCTTCCAGCTCCCTTGGAGAAGCTCGGTGTTTGTCCCCAAAAGACTCTGCCATTCCTCTAAGAAAGCAACACTAACAGAATTCCCTTTCCACACTGCTGGCCTTCACATTGGTTTTAATGCCTAGATCCCAGATATGACAAAACCCAGGCAGCTTTGCTGCTTTCCTGCCTGTCGTTAAGGAAAAGCAAATCTTGCTTCAGTCCCAATCTTGCTTCCTTCCCAGCCTGCACGTTAGCCACTGGCCAGCAAACTGAGGGGGCAGCTGGAACAAGTCCCACTGCAAGGCAGATACTTTGTAGCATCCAAACCCCACCTGCACCGCCTCCATCAGACAAGGGCAAGCTTCCCTCGGCTTCCCAGAAGCAGCCTGGCAATTGCCCCCTCCCTCGCCCCCTCTCCACCCTCCACAGCCCCTGCCACCAAAGCCTTGCTAGGCAGGGCCATTTGCTGGCCTCGAAGAAAGAGTGCCTTTGATTCTTCTTTGGCGCAAGTGCCCGAGCTGTGAGAAGTCAGAGGATAATGATCACACCCGCTCTGCTTTAGCTAAGGAGATTGCTGGAGGCCCAGAGCGGGACACTGGTCCTTTCGAGAGAAACTGAAACTGAACTAGCCATGCCTTTGTGGCGCATGCCGATAGGAATTGGATAGAATCGGAGGGCTTAGAAACGTCCTCCAAGGTGGTCAGCTCCATCAGTCCCCCAAAATGAAACAAAGTTATGTTACTGGGCTCCAAAAAGGACTAAAGCCGCTGCTTTTATGCCAGAAAATATGGTGAGACCAGACCACTCATCTAGATCCAATTCCGTGAATTAAACAAAGCCTCCCTTTCCACTCCCAGCTGAGATGTTGAGGAATCAAAGGCAGACGCCCCAGCCTTATTTCACTGGCAGTAAAGGAGACACACCTCAGTAAGTCCTGCCAGCTGAGCAAGGGGCTGGGCCCGGGGAAGGTGGCGCCTGCCCAGATTCTTCTCTCAGGGCAAGTGCCGTCTTTGCAACACCAGGCAAATGGAACAAACATTGCCGGAGTGTTTTCATACAGACAGAAAGACAAAATGGAACAAACTTTGGTTTAATGATAAAGACCCATTGGCTCTCAACAAAGGCAAAAATGACAAAAGGCAGAGCATAGACAACACCCAACCTTTGAAATTTATTGATAAATCTAATAAAACTAATGAATCTTAAATAATACTAATGGATCTTAACGACTAAATTGAGGAGATTCCTATCATGTCAACTAACTAAGTAGAAGATTAAACTACCCTAAAAGCTTAAAAAACAGTCCTCTTCCTATCTAGTCCTATTGATACCTAACTCTTGCTAGCCCTGGACAACCTGCAGGGTTGTCTAATTTCAAAGTCTTTTCTTCTTGGCGAGAGGCTCTGCTGCCTTCCGAGGCCGATGTCTTCTCCTGTGGTTGTTCCTTTCCTTCACGGTTTCAAACACCCTGCAAGATAGGAAACAAACCATCCATTGCTCACTTTAGTACACACCATGAAACCAAGTGCCGAGATCTCCGTTTGAGTAGGAATTTCTGTCTTTTCGGGCAGTGGCACATTTGTGAATTGATCAGCACCATGAGTCTGATCGTTCTACTTTCAATGCCTTGAAATGTCTTCCTCCTTTTGCTGCATCCTCTTTTGAATTTGATCAGCAGCATCAAACCAAGCTTTGATGGATCTATTCCTACTTGTATGAACTGTGTCTTGTTGGGGCACGGCAAGGTTTCATTGTGAAGGCTGGGTTTTACCTAAGCTCTTTGGGTTTGAGGTGGGTGTTAAGCTTGACCACGGCTGCCGGGGGCGATGCTGCAAGTGCCCCCAGCTTCCCCTGCGGTGCCTTTGAAAAGGGTCAGCCCGTTTTAGTCCAAAGGCGCAGCTTTGAGCAGAAAGAGGAGGAACTTACGCACCGTTTGCACTGCCCGCAGGGAAAGGGGCCTCCCGCCGAGCGGGGCGGCTGGCGCGCTTGGCAGCAGGGACACTCGGTGCTGCGAGCCCTCTTGCGGCTTCTCTTCCCTGTCTCCCCGTTCTCCTTTCTGGGAGGGCTTTTCCTCCTCTTTGCTTTGCCCACACTCTGGAAATCAAAGAGTCCTTATCAATGCTTCCTTCCTCTCACAAAGCTGGAAACCAGAGCATCCAGCACAAAAATCTATCGGCTTAAGCAAATCCTTCCAGACCCTCAAGAGCTGAGAAAACGGCTGCCTTTGCCAATGGGCTGCGGCGGGCTGCCAACCCAGAGCTTGGAGGAAAATACTCCTCTTTTCTACAGGCCAAAGGGGTGGGATAAATACCTGCCTACTTAGAGCTCTACATTTCTTATTTCTACCTTTCTGCCTAACATCTATTTCTCTCTGCTTTTCCTCCACAAATGTCTAGGCAATGGCATTTAAATTCAGTCCAATTAGGGTAGACACATGGTTAGCCATTTTCTAGTACCCAAAATAATCTCCCTCCCTGTCTCTCTCTCTCTCTCTCTCTCACATGATGTGAAGCAAATTGCTCTTTGCCGGTAAGGAAAGTTTTAGGTGAGCCACGGCACCGGCAGCTCCTTCTTGGGGAGTATGCTGCGATGCTAGAAAAACTCCCTGAAAATCTGCAGCATATCCACAAAGGCAGCCTGGATTGCTGATGTCAGCAAGCAGTGGGGAATTAAGGGTCTGATTGGAGTCAGCGAGGGTGCCAGCCCTTGAGAAGCCCATCTGTAGAGAGTCAAAGCCCATTTTGGTGGCGCTGCTGCTTCCTTGGGTCAAAGTTAGGCTCCAGAATTGCATACTTCAGGGCAGCAGCACAAGGAAGCCCCGGGCAGCATCTGCTGTGCCTTTCCCAGCGCATGGGACGATGTGATCCTGGCAAAGGGGCGTCTGGCATGGCTCGCCAGCAGCTTTCTCCCCTTCTGCCAGTTTCTCGACCTTCCTGGCACGTCTCGATTTTCTTGCCCCTCACCTGAGCCAGAGTGCTGGCAAGTTTATGCTCCTTTTTCCAGGAGTAGTAGTACTCCACACACTGTGCCACGGTCTTAGTCTGGATCTGTTGTGAAGAGAAAAAGAAGGAGTCGAAAATGGTGTCGGGTGCACTGGGGAAAAAGTAGAATATGGAGTGAACTAGGAAGGAAAAGCATGAAGTAAATGGAGTAGGGTGTAAAATGAAATCAACATGGGGAAAGAGAGGCATCATGCAATGTCTTAAACCGTGTATTCTGCTAGGTGGTAATACACGCAATGCACAGATCAACAACAAATCCATCTAGCACAGTTCTTCTTTCCCCGCTTCCCTCCAGTTATGCCAGCACACCGTCTTGTGGAAGCAGCAGCAGACCTGTGCGACAAGTCTGACAGAAGAAAGCTTCATCTTCCAAAAGAGCTTGGAGAAAAGGGCTGGAGAGGCAGGATCATCCTTTTGACACAGGCTTTTGATGTCCCCTTTTGTTACTTCTTGAAGATACTTGGTACTTGAGAAGAGAGAGACTGAAGCCCGGTGCTTGTTCCCAGAAATAACCAAGCTTTCCTCCTGACGATCTGCTCGGGTAAAGAATGTCCCGTGGCTTTACCTGCTTCTGGATGAGATGAAAATCCTTGCCGTAGGTGTGGAAAGCCTTTTGGAAGGACTCCTTCTCCTCAGGTGTCCATCTATCAGAGCCTGGCAAGAAAAAGCAGCGGGTAGTAAACGCATCCCTTGATCCACACCAAGTAGATCCCACTGGCTGCCGAAAGAAACTGGTGGCAGGCCGTCATTCACGTGTGTGTACGTGTCTGCTCCCTCAGAAGGTCATGAAGACAAGAGCAGGCATTGCCCGGGGAGAAGGATTGGAAAAGAAGTAAAGCTGAAGGACTAGATGCTGGTGCTTCCCCACCCGCAGAGGAGACAAGACCTTGTGCTGGTGTTAAGCACAATTGCTTTAAGCAGAAACCCTTGCCACAACAATGAAGGGGACGGCAGCATCTGTCAGGGACGCAAGAAGCTCTGCTTTGCTTACCTGCGTAATGATAATCAGCCATGGGGTGGCCTTGAGGTGTTGCAGGCCCCTCTGAGAGCAGCATCTCCAGAGCCTCCTGCAAGATCAAGAGGGAAAAGGCTTTAGCCGCCCCACCACATTAAAAATGAGCCAAAAAATCACAGGTGCTGCCTTGCAGCTACTTTGCCTCTCCAGACATTCAAGCGACTGTATCCCATGTGGGTGAAACACTGTCATTTGCTCCAAGTCCCTGGTTTTTGCTGCCCAACCCTTTGATCCTGGTCCCCGAGAGTGGCCTTTTGCTCACCAACCTAAGGATTTTGCTGCTCCTGCAGCCAGAATGGCCTCAGCTGACTGAGGCTTCTGGGAATTTCCCCTCCAAATGTCTTAGAGAAGCCAGCTCTCCAGGCCATTTACAAGGCAGCAGGACCTTCCGCCGCCGCCGCCGCCTCCAGGAGGGAGATTCTCCCTGCTGGAGCCCTTTGGGCTCAGCCCTGACGCAGCTGGAGGAGACACAGCAGGCAGCAAGTGCTCTGCTCCCTGTTAAGACCCTTCTTCAAAGAGCAGCCAGGAAAGGCTGTCCCAGTGCCCGGGCCCTCTGCATTCCCTGTGCCCTCTTCTCTGCGCCCAAACAGCCGCTTCTTACCGGAACGCTGCCGCGTGCCCGGTGCAGGCAGTGCAGGGCGCGCTCCAGGTTAGCTGCTGCCCCGGGAATGCCACGGGAGCTGGCCATGTCCAACAGTTCTCTTACTGCAAGCACAACAAAAAACCCACCGAAAGTCAGCCTTGAGGCCAGCAAGGGCAAAGACTGCCATGCAAGGCAGAAGGAAAGGCTGGGAGCTAAAGACAGCAGCTTGGAGAGTATGAAAAGGAGAGCAAAGCCAGGGCCAGCTGAACCAAGGGCCCACGCAGTGCTGGCTCTCCCTCCAAAGCAGCTTCTGTAAGAAGAAGTGGGGGCCAATCTGCGCTCTTCCAGTGGCAGACGGCCCTGACCAATTTGGAGAGCAAGGTGCTTGCTCTTGCTCCTTGCCTCTAACACTTCTACATGGGAAGATGGGCGAGACAAGGAGAGAAGCAGAGCCTGCAAAAGGCTGCCTTTTTACGCAAAAGGAGCCTTTTAAAGACCCAAGTAGCTCAGGGGTGGAAGAAAAGCTTGAAGCAAAGCTACCTCTGTCAGGTTTTTCCATGTCAGAGTCATCCTCCCCCCAGGGCTTCCAGACCAGGGTTGCAGGCTCTTCATCCTCACTTGGTGCTCTGCTCTGCAGCTCTGGCAGCTCAGCCTGAAAGTCGCTGCCAACATTGATGTGTCTAAAGGAAGAAGGAGGTGGAGGTGAGAAAGGCAAGTGGTCAAGAGAGCCTTCCTGTGCATCCACAGGCTTGAACCAACGCCACCCTGACTCTGAAAGAGCAGTTCTCCTCCTCGCCATTCTTCCAGTTTGCTGTCCTTTAACCCTATGCCAAAACTCACGGCTGAATCTGGGCTCTTGCTTTCCTTTTCATTGTGCCTCTCCTTTCCACCTGAAAGAGATCAAAGCAATGCTCCAGTTAAAAATCCTTCCTTCTCATCCTCATCATTGCAAAGCCCGAGCTCCTGTGTCCCAGCTCCTTTCTCTTTGCCGCCTTTTTGACATGGAATGTCCTAGGGAGGACCCTCTAGCAGTCAGCAGCTTCCTCAGGAGGGCAAGCACAAGGCCATGCACTACTCTCTTCACTCCCGGGGCCACTGAGAACAGCCAAGACAATGGCAGGGGAGATGTGCCAGTGCAGGCTTAGGTTGGATAGAAGGAAAAGGTTCTTCAGCCAGAGGCTGCTTGGGCACTGCAACAGCCTCCCCAGGGAAGGGAGCACAGCACCAAGCCTGACTGAGCTCCAAAAGTGTTTGGACACTGCTCTTGGGCACAGGCTGTGATTGTTGAGGCTGCCCTGGGCAGGCCCTGGACTTGGGCTCAGTGATCTTTGAGAATCCCTTCCAAGCCAGGAAATTCTGTGCTACTGTGATTGTGCTCTTGAGGAGATGGCATTTGACGGCCGCCCCTGAGCATGAGGTAGAACCAGCCCTACGTGCACTGGAAAAAGAATCTAGAAAGATATTAAAATAGCATGGATCTATAAGCCATGGAACTACGTCAGTATATAAGAATTGCTGATCCCAGATGGTTTTTGAAGTTGAAAGCCTGTGTTTGAGGAGAAGCCCAGTCAAATGCTTCTATGCCCTGAACGACAGGGATGCCAGAGGAGAAGTGCCATCATTCTGGTGTTTGAAGCTTTGGAGCGGGTGTGAGCAGAGTCAGGGCATAAGGGGATTTGTTGACACTGAAGCCCTGAAGTGCTCAGCCACAAACAATTTGTTTTGGGGTCAGCACAAGATAGTTTGAGGACTGAAATGGGTGCCAAGAACTTTTAATCAGGTCATCCGTGGACGAGGATCTGCAACTGCACTGGGACACCTCTCTAGGTCCTCTATGGAAAGGTCTGTGTTTCCCCTGGAGGCAACATGATTCCTTCAGAAGCTGCAGCCTGCTTTCACGTGGAAGCTCGTCTGGGGAAAGTGAGCACGCAGCCTGTGTGTCGTGCTTGGTGGGAGAGGCAGCTGGAGCCTCCTGCCCCTGTGCTAGTGCTTTGAGGGCAAACGGGGATTTTCTTACCTTGGACGGTTCCCAAGTGCTCTGGGGATGCCCGGAGGCAGACGAGGAGACCAGGACGTCGGTGCAGAGGCCGGGTCTGGCGCTGAGTGCAGAAGGCGGCTGGTCAGGGACAGCCCAGGAGCTGATCCTGCAGCTGCTGCTCCAGCGCTGCTCTACCAGCGTTCCAGCAAGGGCCGCAGGAGCAGGAGACAACGACAGTTGCTATGGGCACAGCCCAACATTCCATCTAGAACCCCAGGGGAGCCATGGGACAGAAAGAGGCATGGGCCGCCTCTGGCCCTTGTACTTCTTCTGCTGCAAGTTTGCTCTGAGACGCTTCCCATGGGGCCTTTTCTCCTCAGTCGTCTGATGAGACGGGCAAAAGCAGTGCAGGGACAGCCCTGGGTCTTCCCGGTGCTTCTCTGCAAGGTGCCTCCAGCTGAACGTGCACAGGAGCCTGCCTCTGTGCAAGGGCCCAGACCTCATCTCCTGCCCTGGAGAACCAGAAGGGCTCCTCCCACTGGCTCTCCTCCAGCTCTGAGAGGAGCTGGAATTTGCAAGTTGTCCAGCGCAGAGCCAACTCCAGAGCTTCCTCTCAAAGTGGAGCCATTCATCCTGCCCCCTTTCTCAAGTCTCCTTTTGCTGCCCAATAATGTCACTGCATGTTTTCCCTCCTTTGGGCCTCTGAGCTGGTCTCTCACCTCATCACTCCTCCCTTGAAACTTGGAGAAACAGGATGTTTTTCAGGGCAACTGATGGGGACACACACACACACACAGGGACAGCACACGGGCATTTCTCTAGCAAACATTCATGCAGAATTTCTATAGCCCTCTTCCAGCTCCCTTGGAGAAGCTCGGTGTTTGTCCCCAAAAGACTCTGCCATTCCTCTAAGAAAGCAACACTAACAGAATTCCCTTTCCACACTGCTGGCCTTCACATTGGTTTTAATGCCTAGATCCCAGATATGACAAAACCCAGGCAGCTTTGCTGCTTTCCTGCCTGTCGTTAAGGAAAAGCAAATCTTGCTTCAGTCCCAATCTTGCTTCCTTCCCAGCCTGCACGTTAGCCACTGGCCAGCAAACTGAGGGGGCAGCTGGAACAAGTCCCACTGCAAGGCAGATACTTTGTAGCATCCAAACCCCACCTGCACCGCCTCCATCAGACAAGGGCAAGCTTCCCTCGGCTTCCCAGAAGCAGCCTGGCAATTGCCCCCTCCCTCGCCCCCTCTCCACCCTCCACAGCCCCTGCCACCAAAGCCTTGCTAGGCAGGGCCATTTGCTGGCCTCGAAGAAAGAGTGCCTTTGATTCTTCTTTGGCGCAAGTGCCCGAGCTGTGAGAAGTCAGAGGATAATGATCACACCCGCTCTGCTTTAGCTAAGGAGATTGCTGGAGGCCCAGAGCGGGACACTGGTCCTTTCGAGAGAAACTGAAACTGAACTAGCCATGCCTTTGTGGCGCATGCCGATAGGAATTGGATAGAATCGGAGGGCTTAGAAACGTCCTCCAAGGTGGTCAGCTCCATCAGTCCCCCAAAATGAAACAAAGTTATGTTACTGGGCTCCAAAAAGGACTAAAGCCGCTGCTTTTATGCCAGAAAATATGGTGAGACCAGACCACTCATCTAGATCCAATTCCGTGAATTAAACAAAGCCTCCCTTTCCACTCCCAGCTGAGATGTTGAGGAATCAAAGGCAGACGCCCCAGCCTTATTTCACTGGCAGTAAAGGAGACACACCTCAGTAAGTCCTGCCAGCTGAGCAAGGGGCTGGGCCCGGGGAAGGTGGCGCCTGCCCAGATTCTTCTCTCAGGGCAAGTGCCGTCTTTGCAACACCAGGCAAATGGAACAAACATTGCCGGAGTGTTTTCATACAGACAGAAAGACAAAATGGAACAAACTTTGGTTTAATGATAAAGACCCATTGGCTCTCAACAAAGGCAAAAATGACAAAAGGCAGAGCATAGACAACACCCAACCTTTGAAATTTATTGATAAATCTAATAAAACTAATGAATCTTAAATAATACTAATGGATCTTAACGACTAAATTGAGGAGATTCCTATCATGTCAACTAACTAAGTAGAAGATTAAACTACCCTAAAAGCTTAAAAAACAGTCCTCTTCCTATCTAGTCCTATTGATACCTAACTCTTGCTAGCCCTGGACAACCTGCAGGGTTGTCTAATTTCAAAGTCTTTTCTTCTTGGCGAGAGGCTCTGCTGCCTTCCGAGGCCGATGTCTTCTCCTGTGGTTGTTCCTTTCCTTCACGGTTTCAAACACCCTGCAAGATAGGAAACAAACCATCCATTGCTCACTTTAGTACACACCA
Source organism: Molothrus aeneus (assembly GCF_037042795.1). Classification (NCBI taxonomy): domain Eukaryota; kingdom Metazoa; phylum Chordata; class Aves; order Passeriformes; family Icteridae; genus Molothrus; species Molothrus aeneus. The sequence goes on along the minus strand of NW_027099079.1, from coordinate 1,519,799 downwards.
TGAAACCAAGTGCCGAGATCTCCGTTTGAGTAGGAATTTCTGTCTTTTCGGGCAGTGGCACATTTGTGAATTGATCAGCACCATGAGTCTGATCGTTCTACTTTCAATGCCTTGAAATGTCTTCCTCCTTTTGCTGCATCCTCTTTTGAATTTGATCAGCAGCATCAAACCAAGCTTTGATGGATCTATTCCTACTTGTATGAACTGTGTCTTGTTGGGGCACGGCAAGGTTTCATTGTGAAGGCTGGGTTTTACCTAAGCTCTTTGGGTTTGAGGTGGGTGTTAAGCTTGACCACGGCTGCCGGGGGCGATGCTGCAAGTGCCCCCAGCTTCCCCTGCGGTGCCTTTGAAAAGGGTCAGCCCGTTTTAGTCCAAAGGCGCAGCTTTGAGCAGAAAGAGGAGGAACTTACGCACCGTTTGCACTGCCCGCAGGGAAAGGGGCCTCCCGCCGAGCGGGGCGGCTGGCGCGCTTGGCAGCAGGGACACTCGGTGCTGCGAGCCCTCTTGCGGCTTCTCTTCCCTGTCTCCCCGTTCTCCTTTCTGGGAGGGCTTTTCCTCCTCTTTGCTTTGCCCACACTCTGGAAATCAAAGAGTCCTTATCAATGCTTCCTTCCTCTCACAAAGCTGGAAACCAGAGCATCCAGCACAAAAATCTATCGGCTTAAGCAAATCCTTCCAGACCCTCAAGAGCTGAGAAAACGGCTGCCTTTGCCAATGGGCTGCGGCGGGCTGCCAACCCAGAGCTTGGAGGAAAATACTCCTCTTTTCTACAGGCCAAAGGGGTGGGATAAATACCTGCCTACTTAGAGCTCTACATTTCTTATTTCTACCTTTCTGCCTAACATCTATTTCTCTCTGCTTTTCCTCCACAAATGTCTAGGCAATGGCATTTAAATTCAGTCCAATTAGGGTAGACACATGGTTAGCCATTTTCTAGTACCCAAAATAATCTCCCTCCCTGTCTCTCTCTCTCTCTCTCTCTCACATGATGTGAAGCAAATTGCTCTTTGCCGGTAAGGAAAGTTTTAGGTGAGCCACGGCACCGGCAGCTCCTTCTTGGGGAGTATGCTGCGATGCTAGAAAAACTCCCTGAAAATCTGCAGCATATCCACAAAGGCAGCCTGGATTGCTGATGTCAGCAAGCAGTGGGGAATTAAGGGTCTGATTGGAGTCAGCGAGGGTGCCAGCCCTTGAGAAGCCCATCTGTAGAGAGTCAAAGCCCATTTTGGTGGCGCTGCTGCTTCCTTGGGTCAAAGTTAGGCTCCAGAATTGCATACTTCAGGGCAGCAGCACAAGGAAGCCCCGGGCAGCATCTGCTGTGCCTTTCCCAGCGCATGGGACGATGTGATCCTGGCAAAGGGGCGTCTGGCATGGCTCGCCAGCAGCTTTCTCCCCTTCTGCCAGTTTCTCGACCTTCCTGGCACGTCTCGATTTTCTTGCCCCTCACCTGAGCCAGAGTGCTGGCAAGTTTATGCTCCTTTTTCCAGGAGTAGTATTACTCCACACACTGTGCCACGGTCTTATTCTGGATCTGTTGTGAAGAGAAAAAGAAGGAGTCGAAAATGGTGTCGGGTGCACTGGGGAAAAAGTAGAATATGGAGTGAACTAGGAAGGAAAAGCATGAAGTAAATGGAGTAGGGTGTAAAATGAAATCAACATGGGGAAAGAGAGGCATCATGCAATGTCTTAAACCGTGTATTCTGCTAGGTGGTAATACACGCAATGCACAGATCAACAACAAATCCATCTAGCACAGTTCTTCTTTCCCCGCTTCCCTCCAGTTATGCCAGCACACCGTCTTGTGGAAGCAGCAGCAGACCTGTGCGACAAGTCTGACAGAAGAAAGCTTCATCTTCCAAAAGAGCTTGGAGAAAAGGGCTGGAGAGGCAGGATCATCCTTTTGACACAGGCTTTTGATGTCCCCTTTTGTTACTTCTTGAAGATACTTGGTACTTGAGAAGAGAGAGACTGAAGCCCGGTGCTTGTTCCCAGAAATAACCAAGCTTTCCTCCTGACGATCTGCTCGGGTAAAGAATGTCCCGTGGCTTTACCTGCTTCTGGATGAGATGAAAATCCTTGCCGTAGGTGTGGAAAGCCTTTTGGAAGGACTCCTTCTCCTCAGGTGTCCATCTATCAGAGCCTGGCAAGAAAAAGCAGCGGGTAGTAAACGCATCCCTTGATCCACACCAAGTAGATCCCACTGGCTGCCGAAAGAAACTGGTGGCAGGCCGTCATTCACGTGTGTGTACGTGTCTGCTCCCTCAGAAGGTCATGAAGACAAGAGCAGGCATTGCCCGGGGAGAAGGATTGGAAAAGAAGTAAAGCTGAAGGACTAGATGCTGGTGCTTCCCCACCCGCAGAGGAGACAAGACCTTGTGCTGGTGTTAAGCACAATTGCTTTAAGCAGAAACCCTTGCCACAACAATGAAGGGGACGGCAGCATCTGTCAGGGACGCAAGAAGCTCTGCTTTGCTTACCTGCGTAATGATAATCAGCCATGGGGTGGCCTTGAGGTGTTGCAGGCCCCTCTGAGAGCAGCATCTCCAGAGCCTCCTGCAAGATCAAGAGGGAAAAGGCTTTAGCCGCCCCACCACATTAAAAATGAGCCAAAAAATCACAGGTGCTGCCTTGCAGCTACTTTGCCTCTCCAGACATTCAAGCGACTGTATCCCATGTGGGTGAAACACTGTCATTTGCTCCAAGTCCCTGGTTTTTGCTGCCCAACCCTTTGATCCTGGTCCCCGAGAGTGGCCTTTTGCTCACCAACCTAAGGATTTTGCTGCTCCTGCAGCCAGAATGGCCTCAGCTGACTGAGGCTTCTGGGAATTTCCCCTCCAAATGTCTTAGAGAAGCCAGCTCTCCAGGCCATTTACAAGGCAGCAGGACCTTCCGCCGCAGCCGCCGCCTCCAGGAGGGAGATTCTCCCTGCTGGAGCCCTTTGGGCTCAGCCCTGACGCAGCTGGAGGAGACACAGCAGGCAGCAAGTGCTCTGCTCCCTGTTAAGACCCTTCTTCAAAGAGCAGCCAGGAAAGGCTGTCCCAGTGCCCGGGCCCTCTGCATTCCCTGTGCCCTCTTCTCTGCGCCCAAACAGCCGCTTCTTACCGGAACGCTGCCGCGTGCCCGGTGCAGGCAGTGCAGGGCGCGCTCCAGGTTAGCTGCTGCCCCGGGAATGCCACGGGAGCTGGCCATGTCCAACAGTTCTCTTACTGCAAGCACAACAAAAAACCCACCGAAAGTCAGCCTTGAGGCCAGCAAGGGCAAAGACTGCCATGCAAGGCAGAAGGAAAGGCTGGGAGCTAAAGACAGCAGCTTGGAGAGTATGAAAAGGAGAGCAAAGCCAGGGCCAGCTGAACCAAGGGCCCACGCAGTGCTGGCTCTCCCTCCAAAGCAGCTTCTGTAAGAAGAAGTGGGGGCCAATCTGCGCTCTTCCAGTGGCAGACGGCCCTGACCAATTTGGAGAGCAAGGTGCTTGCTCTTGCTCCTTGCCTCTAACACTTCTACATGGGAAGATGGGCGAGACAAGGAGAGAAGCAGAGCCTGCAAAAGGCTGCCTTTTTACGCAAAAGGAGCCTTTTAAAGACCCAAGTAGCTCAGGGGTGGAAGAAAAGCTTGAAGCAAAGCTACCTCTGTCAGGTTTTTCCATGTCAGAGTCATCCTCCCCCCAGGGCTTCCAGACCAGGGTTGCAGGCTCTTCATCCTCACTTGGTGCTCTGCTCTGCAGCTCTGGCAGCTCAGCCTGAAAGTCGCTGCCAACATTGATGTGTCTAAAGGAAGAAGGAGGTGGAGGTGAGAAAGGCAAGTGGTCAAGAGAGCCTTCCTGTGCATCCACAGGCTTGAACCAACGCCACCCTGACTCTGAAAGAGCAGTTCTCCTCCTCGCCATTCTTCCAGTTTGCTGTCCTTTAACCCTATGCCAAAACTCACGGCTGAATCTGGGCTCTTGCTTTCCTTTTCATTGTGCCTCTCCTTTCCACCTGAAAGAGATCAAAGCAATGCTCCAGTTAAAAATCCTTCCTTCTCATCCTCATCATTGCAAAGCCCGAGCTCCTGTGTCCCAGCTCCTTTCTCTTTGCCGCCTTTTTGACATGGAATGTCCTAGGGAGGACCCTCTAGCAGTCAGCAGCTTCCTCAGGAGGGCAAGCACAAGGCCATGCACTACTCTCTTCACTCCCGGGGCCACTGAGAAGAGCCAAGAGAATGGCAGGGGAGATGTGCCAGTGCAGGCTTAGGTTGGATAGAAGGAAAAGGTTCTTCAGCCAGAGGCTGCTTGGGCACTGCAACAGCCTCCCCAGGGAAGGGAGCACAGCACCAAGCCTGACTGAGCTCCAAAAGTGTTTGGACACTGCTCTTGGGCACAGGCTGTGATTGTTGAGGCTGCCCTGGGCAGGCCCTGGACTTGGGCTCAGTGATCTTTGAGAATCCCTTCCAAGCCAGGAAATTCTGTGCTACTGTGATTGTGCTCTTGAGGAGATGGCATTTGACGGCCGCCCCTGAGCATGAGGTAGAACCAGCCCTACGTGCACTGGAAAAAGAATCTATAAAGATATTAAAATAGCATGGATCTATAAGCCATGGAACTACGTCAGTATATAAGAATTGCTGATCCCAGATGGTTTTTGAAGTTGAAAGCCTGTGTTTGAGGAGAAGCCCAGTCAAATGCTTCTATGCCCTGAACGACAGGGATGCCAGAGGAGAAGTGCCATCATTCTGGTGTTTGAAGCTTTGGAGCGGGTGTGAGCAGAGTCAGGGCATAAGGGGATTTGTTGACACTGAAGCCCTGAAGTGCTCAGCCACAAACAATTTGTTTTGGGGTCAGCACAAGATAGTTTGAGGACTGAAATGGGTGCCAAGAACTTTTAATCAGGTCATCCGTGGACGAGGATCTGCAACTGCACTGGGACACCTCTCTAGGTCCTCTATGGAAAGGTCTGTGTTTCCCCTGGAGGCAACATGATTCCTTCAGAAGCTGCAGCCTGCTTTCACGTGGAAGCTTGTCTGGGGAAAGTGAGCACGCAGCCTGTGTGTCGTGCTTGGTGGGAGAGGCAGCTGGAGCCTCCTGCCCCTGTGCTAGTGCTTTGAGGGCAAACGGGGATTTTCTTACCTTGGACGGTTCCCAAGTGCTCTGGGGATGCCCGGAGGCAGACGAGGAGACCAGGACGTCGGTGCAGAGGCCGGGTCTGGCGCTGAGTGCAGAAGGCGGCTGGTCAGGGACAGCCCAGGAGCTGATCCTGCAGCTGCTGCTCCAGCGCTGCTCTACCAGCGTTCCAGCAAGGGCCGCAGGAGCAGGAGACAACGACAGTTGCTATGGGCACAGCCCAACATTCCATCTAGAACCCCAGGGGAGCCATGGGACAGAAAGAGGCATGGGCCGCCTCTGGCCCTTGTACTTCTTCTGCTGCAAGTTTGCTCTGAGACGCTTCCCATGGGGCCTTTTCTCCTCAGTCGTCTGATGAGACGGGCAAAAGCAGTGCAGGGACAGCCCTGGGTCTTCCCGGTGCTTCTCTGCAAGGTGCCTCCAGCTGAACGTGCACAGGAGCCTGCCTCTGTGCAAGGGCCCAGACCTCATCTCCTGCCCTGGAGAACCAGAAGGGCTCCTCCCACTGGCTCTCCTCCAGCTCTGAGAGGAGCTGGAATTTGCAAGTTGTCCAGCGCAGAGCCAACTCCAGAGCTTCCTCTCAAAGTGGAGCCATTCATCCTGCCCCCTTTCTCAAGTCTCCTTTTGCTGCCCAATAATGTCACTGCATGTTTTCCCTCCTTTGGGCCTCTGAGCTGGTCTCTCACCTCATCACTCCTCCCTTGAAACTTGGAGAAACAGGATGTTTTTCAGGGCAACTGATGGGGACACACACACACACACAGGGACAGCACACGGGCATTTCTCTAGCAAACATTCATGCAGAATTTCTATAGCCCTCTTCCAGCTCCCTTGGAGAAGCTCGGTGTTTGTCCCCAAAAGACTCTGCCATTCCTCTAAGAAAGCAACACTAACAGAATTCCCTTTCCACACTGCTGGCCTTCACATTGGTTTTAATGCCTAGATCCCAGATATGACAAAACCCAGGCAGCTTTGCTGCTTTCCTGCCTGTCGTTAAGGAAAAGCAAATCTTGCTTCAGTCCCAATCTTGCTTCCTTCCCAGCCTGCACGTTAGCCACTGGCCAGCAAACTGAGGGGGCAGCTGGAACAAGTCCCACTGCAAGGCAGATACTTTGTAGCATCCAAAGCCCACCTGCACCGCCTCCATCAGACAAGGGCAAGCTTCCCTCGGCTTCCCAGAAGCAGCCTGGCAATTGCCCCCTCCCTCGCCCCCTCTCCACCCTCCACAGCCCCTGCCACCAAAGCCTTGCTAGGCAGGGCCATTTGCTGGCCTCGAAGAAAGAGTGCCTTTGATTCTTCTTTGGCGCAAGTGCCCGAGCTGTGAGAAGTCAGAGGATAATGATCACACCCGCTCTGCTTTAGCTAAGGAGATTGCTGGAGGCCCAGAGCGGGACACTGGTCCTTTCGAGAGAAACTGAAACTGAACTAGCCATGCCTTTGTGGCGCATGCCGATAGGAATTGGATAGAATCGGAGGGCTTAGAAACGTCCTCCAAGGTGGTCAGCTCCATCAGTCCCCCAAAATGAAACAAAGTTATGTTACTGGGCTCCAAAAAGGACTAAAGCCGCTGCTTTTATGCCAGAAAATATGGTGAGACCAGACCACTCATCTAGATCCAATTCCGTGAATTAAACAAAGCCTCCCTTTCCACTCCCAGCTGAGATGTTGAGGAATCAAAGGCAGACGCCCCAGCCTTATTTCACTGGCAGTAAAGGAGACACACCTCAGTAAGTCCTGCCAGCTGAGCAAGGGGCTGGGCCCGGGGAAGGTGGCGCCTGCCCAGATTCTTCTCTCAGGGCAAGTGCCGTCTTTGCAACACCAGGCAAATGGAACAAACATTGCCGGAGTGTTTTCATACAGACAGAAAGACAAAATGGAACAAACTTTGGTTTAATGATAAAGACCCATTGGCTCTCAACAAAGGCAAAAATGACAAAAGGCAGAGCATAGACAACACCCAACCTTTGAAATTTATTGATAAATCTAATAAAACTAATGAATCTTAAATAATACTAATGGATCTTAACGACTAAATTGAGGAGATTCCTATCATGTCAACTAACTAAGTAGAAGATTAAACTACCCTAAAAGCTTAAAAAACAGTCCTCTTCCTATCTAGTCCTATTGATACCTAACTCTTGCTAGCCCTGGACAACCTGCAGGGTTGTCTAATTTCAAAGTCTTTTCTTCTTGGCGAGAGGCTCTGCTGCCTTCCGAGGCCGATGTCTTCTCCTGTGGTTGTTCCTTTCCTTCACGGTTTCAAACACCCTGCAAGATAGGAAACAAACCATCCATTGCTCACTTTAGTACACACCATGAAACCAAGTGCCGAGATCTCCGTTTGAGTAGGAATTTCTGTCTTTTCGGCCAGTGGCACATTTGTGAATTGATCAGCACCATGAGTCTGATCGTTCTACTTTCAATGCCTTGAAATGTCTTCCTCCTTTTGCTGCATCCTCTTTTGAATTTGATCAGCAGCATCAAACCAAGCTTTGATGGATCTATTCCTACTTGTATGAACTGTGTCTTGTTGGGGCACGGCAAGGTTTCATTGTGAAGGCTGGGTTTTACCTAAGCTCTTTGGGTTTGAGGTGGGTGTTAAGCTTGACCACGGCTGCCGGGGGCGATGCTGCAAGTGCCCCCAGCTTCCCCTGCGGTGCCTTTGAAAAGGGTCAGCCTGTTTTAGTCCAAAGGCGCAGCTTTGAGCAGAAAGAGGAGGAACTTACGCACCGTTTGCACTGCCCGCAGGGAAAGGGGCCTCCCGCCGAGCGGGGCGGCTGGCGCGCTTGGCAGCAGGGACACTCAGCGCTGCGAGCCCTCTTGCGGCTTCTCTTCCCTGTCTCCCCGTTCTCCTTTCTGGGAGGGCTTTTCCTCCTCTTTGCTTTGCCCACACTCTGGAAATCAAAGAGTCCTTATCAATGCTTCCTTCCTCTCACAAAGCTGGAAACCAGAGCATGCAGCACAAAACTCTATCGGCTTAAGCAAATCCTTCCAGACCCTCAAGAGCTGAGAAAACGGCTGCCTTTGCCAATGGGCTGCGGCGGGCTGCCAACCCAGAGCTTGGAGGAAAATACTCCTCTTTTCTACAGGCCAAAGGGGTGGGATAAATACCTGCCTACTTAGAGCTCTACATTTCTTATTTCTACCTTTCTGCCTAACATCTATTTCTCTCTGCTTTTCCTCCACAAATGTCTAGGCAATGGCATTTAAATTCAGTCCAATTAGGGTAGACACATGGTTAGCCATTTTCTAGTACCCAAAATAATCTCCCTCCCTGTCTCTCTCTCTCTCTCTCTCTCACATGATGTGAAGCAAATTGCTCTTTGCCGGTAAGGAAAGTTTTAGGGGAGCCACGGCACCGGCAGCTCCTTCTTGGGGAGTATGCTGCGATGCTAGAAAAACTCCCTGAAAATCTGCAGCATATCCACAAAGGCAGCCTGGATTGCTGATGTCAGCAAGCAGTGGGGAATTAAGGGTCTGATTGGAGTCAGCGAGGGTGCCAGCCCTTGAGAAGCCCATCTGTAGAGAGTCAAAGCCCATTTTGGTGGCGCTGCTGCTTCCTTGGGTCAAAGTTAGGCTCCAGAATTGCATACTTCAGGGCAGCAGCACAAGGAAGCCCCGGGCAGCATCTGCTGTGCCTTTCCCAGCGCATGGGACGATGTGATCCTGGCAAAGGGGCGTCTGGCATGGCTCGCCAGCAGCTTTTCTCCCCTTCTGCCAGTTTCTCGACCTTCCTGGCACGTCTCGATTTTCTTGCCCCTCACCTGAGCAAGAGTGCTGGCAAGTTTATGCTCCTTTTTCCAGGAGTAGTAGTACTCCACACACTGTGCCACGGTCTTAGTCTGGATCTGTTGTGAAGAGAAAAAGAAGGAGTCGAAAATGGTGTCGGGTGCACTGGGGAAAAAGTAGAATATGGAGTGAACTAGGAAGGAAAAGCATGAAGTAAATGGAGTAGGGTGTAAAATGAAATCAACATGGGGAAAGAGAGGCATCATGCAATGTCTTAAACCGTGTATTCTGCTAGGTGGTAATACACGCAATGCACAGATCAACAACAAATCCATCTAGCACAGTTCTTCTTTCCCCGCTTCCCTCCAGTTATGCCAGCACACCGTCTTGTGGAAGCAGCAGCAGACCTGTGCGACAAGTCTGACAGAAGAAAGCTTCATCTTCCAAAAGAGCTTGGAGAAAAGGGCTGGAGAGGCCGGATCATCCTTTTGACACAGGCTTTTGATGTCCCCTTTTGTTACTTCTTGAAGATACTTGGTACTTGAGAAGAGAGAGACTGAAGCCCAGTGCTTGTTCCCAGAAATAACCAAGCTTTCCTCCTGACGATCTGCTCGGGTAAAGAATGTCCCGTGGCTTTACCTGCTTCTGGATGAGATGAAAATCCTTGCCGTAGGTGTGGAAAGCCTTTTGGAAGGACTCCTTCTCCTCAGGTGTCCATCTATCAGAGCCTGGCAAGAAAAAGCAGCGGGTAGTAAACGCATCCCTTGATCCACACCAAGTAGATCCCACTGGCTGCCGAAAGAAAATGGTGGCAGGCCGTCATTCACGTGTGTGTACGTGTCTGCTCCCTCAGAAGGTCATGAAGACAAGAGCAGGCATTGCCCGGGGAGAAGGATTGGAAAACAAGTAAAGCTGAAGGACTAGATGCTGGTGCTTCCCCACCTGCAGAGGAGACAAGACCTTGTGCTGGTGTTAAGCACAATTGCTTTAAGCAGAAACCCTTGCCACAACAATGAAGGGGACGGCAGCATCTGTCAGGGACGCAAGAAGCTCTGCTTTGCTTACCTGCGTAATGATAATCAGCCATGGGGTGGCCTTGAGGTGTTGCAGGCCCCTCTGAGAGCAGCATCTCCAGAGCCTCCTGCAAGATCAAGAGGGAAAAGGCTTTAGCCGCCCCACCACATTAAAAATGAGCCAAAAAATCACAGGTGCTGCCTTGCAGCTACTTTGCCTCTCCAGACATTCAAGCGACTGTATCCCATGTGGGTGAAACACTGTCATTTGCTCCAAGTCCCTGGTTTTTGCTGCCCAACCCTTTGATCCTGGTCCCCGAGAGTGGCCTTTTGCTCACCAACCTAAGGATTTTGCTGCTCCTGCAGCCAGAATGGCCTCAGCTGACTGAGGCTTCTGGGAATTTCCCCTCCAAATGTCTTAGAGAAGCCAGCTCTCCAGGCCATTTACAAGGCAGCAGGACCTTCCGCCGCCGCCGCCGCCTCCAGGAGGGAGATTCTCCCTGCTGGAGCCCTTTGGCCTCAGCCCTGACGCAGCTGGAGGAGACACAGCAGGCAGCAAGTGCTCTGCTCCCTGTTAAGACCCTTCTTCAAAGAGCAGCCAGGAAAGGCTGTCCCAGTGCCCGGGCCCTCTGCATTCCCTGTGCCCTCTTCTCTGCGCCCAAACAGCCGCTTCTTACCGGAACGCTGCCGCGTGCCCGGTGCAGGCAGTGCAGGGCGCGCTCCAGGTTAGCTGCTGCCCCGGGAATGCCACGGGAGCTGGCCATGTCCAACAGTTCTCTTACTGCAAGCACAACAAAAAACCCACCGAAAGTCAGCCTTGAGGCCAGCAAGGGCAAAGACTGCCATGCAAGGCAGAAGGAAAGGCTGGGAGCTAAAGACAGCAGCTTGGAGAGTATGAAAAGGAGAGCAAAGCCAGGGCCAGCTGAACCAAGGGCCCACGCAGTGCTGGCTCTCCCTCCAAAGCAGCTTCTGTAAGAAGAAGTGGGGGCCAATCTCCGCTCTTCCAGTGGCAGACGGCCCTGACCAATTTGGAGAGCAAGGTGCTTGCTCTTGCTCCTTGCCTCTAACACTTCTACATGGGAAGATGGGCGAGACAAGGAGAGAAGCAGAGCCTGCAAAAGGCTGCCTTTTTATGCAAAAGGAGCCTTTTAAAGACCCAAGTAGCTCAGGGGTGGAAGAAAAGCTTGAAGCAAAGCTACCTCTGTCAGGTTTTTCCATGTCAGAGTCATCCTCCCCCCAGGGCTTCCAGACCAGGGTTGCAGGCTCTTCATCCTCACTTGGTGCTCTGCTCTGCAGCTCTGGCAGCTCAGCCTGAAAGTCGCTGCCAACATTGATGTGTCTAAAGGAAGAAGGAGGTGGAGGTGAGAAAGGCAAGTGGTCAAGAGAGCCTTCCTGTGCATCCACAGGCTTGAACCAACGCCACCCTGACTCTGAAAGAGCAGTTCTCCTCCTCGCCATTCTTCCAGTTTGCTGTCCTTTAACCCTATGCCAAAACTCACGGCTGAATCTGGGCTCTTGCTTTCCTTTTCATTGTGCCTCTCCTTTCCACCTGAAAGAGATCAAAGCAATGCTCCAGTTAAAAATCCTTCCTTCTCATCCTCATCATTGCAAAGCCCGAGCTCCTGTGTCCCAGCTCCTTTCTCTTTGCCGCCTTTTTGACATGGAATGTCCTAGGGAGGACCCTCTAGCAGTCAGCAGCTTCCTCAGGAGGGCAAGCACAAGGCCATGCACTACTCTCTTCACTCCCGGGGCCACTGAGAACAGCCAAGACAATGGCAGGGGAGATGTGCCAGTGCAGGCTTAGGTTGGATAGAAGGAAAAGGTTCTTCAGCCAGAGGCTGCTTGGGCACTGCAACAGCCTCCCCAGGGAAGGGGGCACAGCACCAAGCCTGACTGAGCTCCAAAAGTGTTTGGACACTGCTCTTGGGCACAGGCTGTGATTGTTGAGGCTGCCCTGGGCAGGCCCTGGACTTGGGCTCAGTGATCTTTGAGAATCCCTTCCAAGCCAGGAAATTCTGTGCTACTGTGATTGTGCTCTTGAGGAGATGGCATTTGACGGCCGCCCCTGAGCATGAGGTAGAACCAGCCCTACGTGCACTGGAAAAAGAATCTAGAAAGATATTAAAATAGCATGGATCTATAAGCCATGGAACTACGTCAGTATATAAGAATTGCTGATCCCAGATGGTTTTTGAAGTTGAAAGCCTGTGTTTGAGGAGAAGCCCAGTCAAATGCTTCTATGCCCTGAACGACAGGGATGCCAGAGGAGAAGTGCCATCATTCTGGTGTTTGAAGCTTTGGAGCGAGTGTGAGCAGAGTCAGGGCATAAGGGGATTTGTTGACACTGAAGCCCTGAAGTGCTCAGCCACAAACAATTTGTTTTGGGGTCAGCACAAGATAGTTTGAGGACTGAAATGGGTGCCAAGAACTTTTAATCAGGTCATCCGTGGACGAGGATCTGCAACTGCACTGGGACACCTCTCTAGGTCCTCTATGGAAAGGTCTGTGTTTCCCCTGGAGGCAACATGATTCCTTCAGAAGCTGCAGCCTGCTTTCACGTGGAAGCTCGTCTGGGGAAAGTGAGCACGCAGCCTGTGTGTCGTGCTTGGTGGGAGAGGCAGCTGGAGCCTCCTGCCCCTGTGCTAGTGCTTTGAGGGCAAACGGGGATTTTCTTACCTTGGACGGTTCCCAAGTGCTCTGGGGATGCCCGGAGGCAGACGAGGAGACCAGGACGTCGGTGCAGAGGCCGGGTCTGGCGCTGAGTGCAGAAGGCGGCTGGTCAGGGACAGCCCAGGAGCTGATCCTGCAGCTGCTGCTCCAGCGCTGCTCCACCAGCGTTCCAGCAAGGGCCGCAGGAGCAGGAGACAACGACAGTTGCTATGGGCACAGCCCAACATTCCATCTAGAACCCCAGGGGAGCCATGGGACAGAAAGAGGCATGGGCCGCCTCTGGCCCTTGTACTTCTTCTGCTGCAAGTTTGCTCTGAGAAGCTTCCCATGGGGCCTTTTCTCCTCAGTCGTCTGATGAGACGGGCAAAAGCAGTGCAGGGACAGCCCTGGGTCTTCCCGGTGCTTCTCTGCAAGGTGCCTCCAGCTGAACGTGCACAGGAGCCTGCCTCTGTGCAAGGGCCCAGACCTCATCTCCTGCCCTGGAGAACCAGAAGGGCTCCTCCCACTGGCTCTCCTCCAGCTCTGAGAGGAGCTGGAATTTGCAAGTTGTCCAGCGCAGAGCCAACTCCAGAGCTTCCTCTCAAAGTGGAGCCATTCATCCTGCCCCCTTTCTCAAGTCTCCTTTTGCTGCCCAATAATGTCACTGCATGTTTTCCCTCCTTTGGGCCTCTGAGCTGGTCTCTCACCTCATCACTCCTCCCTTGAAACTTGGAGAAACAGGATGTTTTTCAGGGCAACTGATGGGGACACACACACACACACAGGGACAGCACACGGGCATTTCTCTAGCAAACATTCATGCAGAATTTCTATAGCCCTCTTCCAGCTCCCTTGGAGAAGCTCGGTGTTTGTCCCCAAAAGACTCTGCCATTCCTCTAAGAAAGCAACACTAACAGAATTCCCTTTCCACACTGCTGGCCTTCACATTGGTTTTAATGCCTAGATCCCAGATATGACAAAACCCAGGCAGCTTTGCTGCTTTCCTGCCTGTCGTTAAGGAAAAGCAAATCTTGCTTCAGTCCCAATCTTGCTTCCTTCCCAGCCTGCACGTTAGCCACTGGCCAGCAAACTGAGGGGGCAGCTGGAACAAGTCCCACTGCAAGGCAGATACTTTGTAGCATCCAAAGCCCACCTGCACCGCCTCCATCAGACAAGGGCAAGCTTCCCTCAGCTTCCCAGAAGCAGCCTGGCAATTGCCCCCTCCCTCGCCCCCTCTCCACCCTCCACAGCCCCTGCCACCAAAGCCTTGCTAGGCAGGGCCATTTGCTGGCCTCGAAGAAAGAGTGCCTTTGATTCTTCTTTGGCGCAAGTGCCCGAGCTGTGAGAAGTCAGAGGATAATGATCACACCCGCTCTGCTTTAGCTAAGGAGATTGCTGGAGGCCCAGAGCGGGACACTGGTCCTTTCGAGAGAAACTGAAACTGAACTAGCCATGCCTTTGTGGCGCATGCCGATAGGAATTGGATAGAATCGGAGGGCTTAGAAACGTCCTCCAAGGTGGTCAGCTCCATCAGTCCCCCAAAATGAAACAAAGTTATGTTACTGGGCTCCAAAAAGGACTAAAGCCGCTGCTTTTATGCCAGAAAATATGGTGAGACCAGACCACTCATCTAGATCCAATTCCGTGAATTAAACAAAGCCTCCCTTTCCACTCCCAGCTGAGATGTTGAGGAATCAAAGGCTGAAGCCCCAGCCTTATTTCACTGGCAGTAAAGGAGACACACCTCAGTAAGTCCTGCCAGCTGAGCAAGGGGCTGGGCCCGGGGAAGGTGGCGCCTGCCCAGATTCTTCTCTCAGGGCAAGTGCCGTCTTTGCAACACCAGGCAAATGGAACAAACATTGCCGGAGTGTTTTCATACAGACAGAAAGACAAAATGGAACAAACTTTGGTTTAATGATAAAGACCCATTGGCTCTCAACAAAGGCAAAAATGACAAAAGGCAGAGCATAGACAACACCCAACCTTTGAAATTTATTGATAAATCTAATAAAACTAATGAATCTTAAATAATACTAATGGATCTTAACGACTAAATTGAGGAGATTCCTATCATGTCAACTAACTAAGTAGAAGATTAAACTACCCTAAAAGCTTACAAAACAGTCCTATTCCTATCTAGTCCTATTGATACCTAACTCTTGCTAGCCCTGGACAACCTGCAGGGTTGTCTAATTTCAAAGTCTTTTCTTCTTGGCGAGAGGCTCTGCTGCCTTCCGAGGCCGATGTCTTCTCCTGTGGTTGTTCCTTTCCTTCACGGTTTCAAACACCCTGCAAGATAGGAAACAAACCATCCATTGCTCACTTTAGTACACACCATGAAACCAAGTGCCGAGATCTCCGTTTGAGTAGGAATTTCTGTCTTTTCGGGCAGTGGCACATTTGTGAATTGATCAGCACCATGAGTCTGATCGTTCTACTTTCAATGCCTTGAAATGTCTTCCTCCTTTTGCTGCATCCTCTTTTGAATTTGATCAGCAGCATCAAACCAAGCTTTGATGGATCTATTCCTACTTGTATGAACTGTGTCTTGTTGGGGCACGGCAAGGTTTCATTGTGAAGGCTGGGTTTTACCTAAGCTCTTTGGGTTTGAGGTGGGTGTTAAGCTTGACCACGGCTGCCGGGGGCGATGCTGCAAGTGCCCCCAGCTTCCCCTGCGGTGCCTTTGAAAAGGGTCAGCCCGTTTTAGTCCAAAGGCGCAGCTTTGAGCAGAAAGAGGAGGAACTTACGCACCGTTTGCACTGCCCGCAGGGAAAGGGGCCTCCCGCCGAGCGGGGCGGCTGGCGCGCTTGGCAGCAGGGACACTCGGTGCTGCGAGCCCTCTTGCGGCTTCTCTTCCCTGTCTCCCCGTTCTCCTTTCTGGGAGGGCTTTTCCTCCTCTTTGCTTTGCCCACACTCTGGAAATCAAAGAGTCCTTATCAATGCTTCCTTCCTCTCACAAAGCTGGAAACCAGAGCATCCAGCACAAAAATCTATCGGCTTAAGCAAATCCTTCCAGACCCTCAAGAGCTGAGAAAACGGCTGCCTTTGCCAATGGGCTGCGGCGGGCTGCCAACCCAGAGCTTGGAGGAAAATACTCCTCTTTTCTACAGGCCAAAGGGGTGGGATAAATACCTGCCTACTTAGAGCTCTACATTTCTTATTTCTACCTTTCTGCCTAACATCTATTTCTCTCTGCTTTTCCTCCACAAATGTCTAGGCAATGGCATTTAAATTCAGTCCAATTAGGGTAGACACATGGTTAGCCATTTTCTAGTACCCAAAATAATCTCCCTCCCTGTCTCTCTCTCTCTCTCTCTCTCACATGATGTGAAGCAAATTGCTCTTTGCCGGTAAGGAAAGTTTTAGGGGAGCCACGGCACCGGCAGCTCCTTCTTGGGGAGTATGCTGCGATGCTAGAAAAACTCCCTGAAAATCTGCAGCATATCCACAAAGGCAGCCTGGATTGCTGATGTCAGCAAGCAGTGGGGAATTAAGGGTCTGATTGGAGTCAGCGAGGGTGCCAGCCCTTGAGAAGCCCATCTGTAGAGAGTCAAAGCCCATTTTGGTGGCGCTGCTGCTTCCTTGGGTCAAAGTTAGGCTCCAGAATTGCATACTTCAGGGCAGCAGCACAAGGAAGCCCCGGGCAGCATCTGCTGTGCCTTTCCCAGCGCATGGGACGATGTGATCCTGGCAAAGGGGCGTCTGGCATGGCTCGCCAGCAGCTTTCTCCCCTTCTGCCAGTTTCTCGACCTTCCTGGCACGTCTCGATTTTCTTGCCCCTCACCTGAGCCAGAGTGCTGGCAAGTTTATGCTCCTTTTTCCAGGAGTAGTAGTACTCCACACACTGTGCCACGGTCTTATTCTGGATCTGTTGTGAAGAGAAAAAGAAGGAGTCGAAAATGGTGTCGGGTGCACTGGGGAAAAAGTAGAATATGGAGTGAACTAGGAAGGAAAAGCATGAAGTAAATGGAGTAGGGTGTAAAATGAAATCAACATGGGGAAAGAGAGGCATCATGCAATGTCTTAAACCGTGTATTCTGCTAGGTGGTAATACACGCAATGCACAGATCAACAACAAATCCATCTAGCACAGTTCTTCTTTCCCCGCTTCCCTCCAGTTATGCCAGCACACCGTCTTGTGGAAGCAGCAGCAGACCTGTGCGACAAGTCTGACAGAAGAAAGCTTCATCTTCCAAAAGAGCTTGGAGAAAAGGGCTGGAGAGGCAGGATCATCCTTTTGACACAGGCTTTTGATGTCCCCTTTTGTTACTTCTTGAAGATACTTGGTACTTGAGAAGAGAGAGACTGAAGCCCGGTGCTTGTTCCCAGAAATAACCAAGCTTTCCTCCTGACGATCTGCTCGGGTAAAGAATGTCCCGTGGCTTTACCTGCTTCTGGATGAGATGAAAATCCTTGCCGTAGGTGTGGAAAGCCTTTTGGAAGGACTCCTTCTCCTCAGGTGTCCATCTATCAGAGCCTGGCAAGAAAAAGCAGCGGGTAGTAAACGCATCCCTTGATCCACACCAAGTAGATCCCACTGGCTGCCGAAAGAAACTGGTGGCAGGCCGTCATTCACGTGTGTGTACGTGTCTGCTCCCTCAGAAGGTCATGAAGACAAGAGCAGGCATTGCCCGGGGAGAAGGATTGGAAAAGAAGTAAAGCTGAAGGACTAGATGCTGGTGCTTCCCCACCCGCAGAGGAGACAAGACCTTGTGCTGGTGTTAAGCACAATTGCTTTAAGCAGAAACCCTTGCCACAACAATGAAGGGGACGGCAGCATCTGTCAGGGACGCAAGAAGCTCTGCTTTGCTTACCTGCGTAATGATAATCAGCCATGGGGTGGCCTTGAGGTGTTGCAGGCCCCTCTGAGAGCAGCATCTCCAGAGCCTCCTGCAAGATCAAGAGGGAAAAGGCTTTAGCCGCCCCACCACATTAAAAATGAGCCAAAAAATCACAGGTGCTGCCTTGCAGCTACTTTGCCTCTCCAGACATTCAAGCGACTGTATCCCATGTGGGTGAAACACTGTCATTTGCTCCAAGTCCCTGGTTTTTGCTGCCCAACCCTTTGATCCTGGTCCCCGAGAGTGGCCTTTTGCTCACCAACCTAAGGATTTTGCTGCTCCTGCAGCCAGAATGGCCTCAGCTGACTGAGGCTTCTGGGAATTTCCCCTCCAAATGTCTTAGAGAAGCCAGCTCTCCAGGCCATTTACAAGGCAGCAGGACCTTCCGCCGCAGCCGCCGCCTCCAGGAGGGAGATTCTCCCTGCTGGAGCCCTTTGGGCTCAGCCCTGACGCAGCTGGAGGAGACACAGCAGGCAGCAAGTGCTCTGCTCCCTGTTAAGACCCTTCTTCAAAGAGCAGCCAGGAAAGGCTGTCCCAGTGCCCGGGCCCTCTGCATTCCCTGTGCCCTCTTCTCTGCGCCCAAACAGCCGCTTCTTACCGGAACGCTGCCGCGTGCCCGGTGCAGGCAGTGCAGGGCGCGCTCCAGGTTAGCTGCTGCCCCGGGAATGCCACGGGAGCTGGCCATGTCCAACAGTTCTCTTACTGCAAGCACAACAAAAAACCCACCGAAAGTCAGCCTTGAGGCCAGCAAGGGCAAAGACTGCCATGCAAGGCAGAAGGAAAGGCTGGGAGCTAAAGACAGCAGCTTGGAGAGTATGAAAAGGAGAGCAAAGCCAGGGCCAGCTGAACCAAGGGCCCACGCAGTGCTGGCTCTCCCTCCAAAGCAGCTTCTGTAAGAAGAAGTGGGGGCCAATCTGCGCTCTTCCAGTGGCAGACGGCCCTGACCAATTTGGAGAGCAAGGTGCTTGCTCTTGCTCCTTGCCTCTAACACTTCTACATGGGAAGATGGGCGAGACAAGGAGAGAAGCAGAGCCTGCAAAAGGCTGCCTTTTTACGCAAAAGGAGCCTTTTAAAGACCCAAGTAGCTCAGGGGTGGAAGAAAAGCTTGAAGCAAAGCTACCTCTGTCAGGTTTTTCCATGTCAGAGTCATCCTCCCCCCAGGGCTTCCAGACCAGGGTTGCAGGCTCTTCATCCTCACTTGGTGCTCTGCTCTGCAGCTCTGGCAGCTCAGCCTGAAAGTCGCTGCCAACATTGATGTGTCTAAAGGAAGAAGGAGGTGGAGGTGAGAAAGGCAAGTGGTCAAGAGAGCCTTCCTGTGCATCCACAGGCTTGAACCAACGCCACCCTGACTCTGAAAGAGCAGTTCTCCTCCTCGCCATTCTTCCAGTTTGCTGTCCTTTAACCCTATGCCAAAACTCACGGCTGAATCTGGGCTCTTGCTTTCCTTTTCATTGTGCCTCTCCTTTCCACCTGAAAGAGATCAAAGCAATGCTCCAGTTAAAAATCCTTCCTTCTCATCCTCATCATTGCAAAGCCCGAGCTCCTGTGTCCCAGCTCCTTTCTCTTTGCCGCCTTTTTGACATGGAATGTCCTAGGGAGGACCCTCTAGCAGTCAGCAGCTTCCTCAGGAGGGCAAGCACAAGGCCATGCACTACTCTCTTCACTCCCGGGGCCACTGAGAAGAGCCAAGAGAATGGCAGGGGAGATGTGCCAGTGCAGGCTTAGGTTGGATAGAAGGAAAAGGTTCTTCAGCCAGAGGCTGCTTGGGCACTGCAACAGCCTCCCCAGGGAAGGGGGCACAGCACCAAGCCTGACTGAGCTCCAAAAGTGTTTGGACACTGCTCTTGGGCACAGGCTGTGATTGTTGAGGCTGCCCTGGGCAGGCCCTGGACTTGGGCTCAGTGATCTTTGAGAATCCCTTCCAAGCCAGGAAATTCTGTGCTACTGTGATTGTGCTCTTGAGGAGATGGCATTTGACGGCCGCCCCTGAGCATGAGGTAGAACCAGCCCTACGTGCACTGGAAAAAGAATCTAGAAAGATATTAAAATAGCATGGATCTATAAGCCATGGAACTAGGTCAGTATATAAGAATTGCTGATCCCAGATGGTTTTTGAAGTTGAAAGCCTGTGTTTGAGGAGAAGCCCAGTCAAATGCTTCTATGCCCTGAACGACAGGGATGCCAGAGGAGAAGTGCCATCATTCTGGTGTTTGAAGCTTTGGAGCGAGTGTGAGCAGAGTCAGGGCATAAGGGGATTTGTTGACACTGAAGCCCTGAAGTGCTCAGCCACAAACAATTTGTTTTGGGGTCAGCACAAGATAGTTTGAGGACTGAAATGGGTGCCAAGAACTTTTAATCAGGTCATCCGTGGACGAGGATCTGCAACTGCACTGGGACACCTCTCTAGGTCCTCTATGGAAAGGTCTGTGTTTCCCCTGGAGGCAACATGATTCCTTCAGAAGCTGCAGCCTGCTTTCACGTGGAAGCTCGTCTGGGGAAAGTGAGCACGCAGCCTGTGTGTCGTGCTTGGTGGGAGAGGCAGCTGGAGCCTCCTGCCCCTGTGCTAGTGCTTTGAGGGCAAACGGGGATTTTCTTACCTTGGACGGTTCCCAAGTGCTCTGGGGATGCCCGGAGGCAGACGAGGAGACCAGGACGTCGGTGCAGAGGCCGGGTCTGGCGCTGAGTGCAGAAGGCGGCTGGTCAGGGACAGCCCAGGAGCTGATCCTGCAGCTGCTGCTCCAGCGCTGCTCCACCAGCGTTCCAGCAAGGGCCGCAGGAGCAGGAGACAACGACAGTTGCTATGGGCACAGCCCAACATTCCATCTAGAACCCCAGGGGAGCCATGGGACAGAAAGAGGCATGGGCCGCCTCTGGCCCTTGTACTTCTTCTGCTGCAAGTTTGCTCTGAGAAGCTTCCCATGGGGCCTTTTCTCCTCAGTCGTCTGATGAGACGGGCAAAAGCAGTGCAGGGACAGCCCTGGGTCTTCCCGGTGCTTCTCTGCAAGGTGCCTCCAGCTGAACGTGCACAGGAGCCTGCCTCTGTGCAAGGGCCCAGACCTCATCTCCTGCCCTGGAGAACCAGAAGGGCTCCTCCCACTGGCTCTCCTCCAGCTCTGAGAGGAGCTGGAATTTGCAAGTTGTCCAGCGCAGAGCCAACTCCAGAGCTTCCTCTCAAAGTGGAGCCATTCATCCTGCCCCCTTTCTCAAGTCTCCTTTTGCTGCCCAATAATGTCACTGCATGTTTTCCCTCCTTTGGGCCTCTGAGCTGGTCTCTCACCTCATCACTCCTCCCTTGAAACTTGGAGAAACAGGATGTTTTTCAGGGCAACTGATGGGGACACACACACACACACAGGGACAGCACACGGGCATTTCTCTAGCAAACATTCATGCAGAATTTCTATAGCCCTCTTCCAGCTCCCTTGGAGAAGCTCGGTGTTTGTCCCCAAAAGACTCTGCCATTCCTCTAAGAAAGCAACACTAACAGAATTCCCTTTCCACACTGCTGGCCTTCACATTGGTTTTAATGCCTAGATCCCAGATATGACAAAACCCAGGCAGCTTTGCTGCTTTCCTGCCTGTCGTTAAGGAAAAGCAAATCTTGCTTCAGTCCCAATCTTGCTTCCTTCCCAGCCTGCACGTTAGCCACTGGCCAGCAAACTGAGGGGGCAGCTGGAACAAGTCCCACTGCAAGGCAGATACTTTGTAGCATCCAAAGCCCACCTGCACCGCCTCCATCAGACAAGGGCAAGCTTCCCTCAGCTTCCCAGAAGCAGCCTGGCAATTGCCCCCTCCCTCGCCCCCTCTCCACCCTCCACAGCCCCTGCCACCAAAGCCTTGCTAGGCAGGGCCATTTGCTGGCCTCGAAGAAAGAGTGCCTTTGATTCTTCTTTGGCGCAAGTGCCCGAGCTGTGAGAAGTCAGAGGATAATGATCACACCCGCTCTGCTTTAGCTAAGGAGATTGCTGGAGGCCCAGAGCGGGACACTGGTCCTTTCGAGAGAAACTGAAACTGAACTAGCCATGCCTTTGTGGCGCATGCCGATAGGAATTGGATAGAATCGGAGGGCTTAGAAACGTCCTCCAAGGTGGTCAGCTCCATCAGTCCCCCAAAATGAAACAAAGTTATGTTACTGGGCTCCAAAAAGGACTAAAGCCGCTGCTTTTATGCCAGAAAATATGGTGAGACCAGACCACTCATCTAGATCCAATTCCGTGAATTAAACAAAGCCTCCCTTTCCACTCCCAGCTGAGATGTTGAGGAATCAAAGGCAGACGCCCCAGCCTTATTTCACTGGCAGTAAAGGAGACACACCTCAGTAAGTCCTGCCAGCTGAGCAAGGGGCTGGGCCCGGGGAAGGTGGCGCCTGCCCAGATTCTTCTCTCAGGGCAAGTGCCGTCTTTGCAACACCAGGCAAATGGAACAAACATTGCCGGAGTGTTTTCATACAGACAGAAAGACAAAATGGAACAAACTTTGGTTTAATGATAAAGACCCATTGGCTCTCAACAAAGGCAAAAATGACAAAAGGCAGAGCATAGACAACACCCAACCTTTGAAATTTATTGATAAATCTAATAAAACTAATGAATCTTAAATAATACTAATGGATCTTAACGACTAAATTGAGGAGATTCCTATCATGTCAACTAACTAAGTAGAAGATTAAACTACCCTAAAAGCTTACAAAACAGTCCTATTCCTATCTAGTCCTATTGATACCTAACTCTTGCTAGCCCTGGACAACCTGCAGGGTTGTCTAATTTCAAAGTCTTTTCTTCTTGGCGAGAGGCTCTGCTGCCTTCCGAGGCCGATGTCTTCTCCTGTGGTTGTTCCTTTCCTTCACGGTTTCAAACACCCTGCAAGATAGGAAACAAACCATCCATTGCTCACTTTAGTACACACCATGAAACCAAGTGCCGAGATCTCCGTTTGAGTAGGAATTTCTGTCTTTTCGGGCAGTGGCACATTTGTGAATTGATCAGCACCATGAGTCTGATCGTTCTACTTTCAATGCCTTGAAATGTCTTCCTCCTTTTGCTGCATCCTCTTTTGAATTTGATCAGCAGCATCAAACCAAGCTTTGATGGATCTATTCCTACTTGTATGAACTGTGTCTTGTTGGGGCACGGCAAGGTTTCATTGTGAAGGCTGGGTTTTACCTAAGCTCTTTGGGTTTGAGGTGGGTGTTAAGCTTGACCACGGCTGCCGGGGGCGATGCTGCAAGTGCCCCCAGCTTCCCCTGCGGTGCCTTTGAAAAGGGTCAGCCCGTTTTAGTCCAAAGGCGCAGCTTTGAGCAGAAAGAGGAGGAACTTACGCACCGTTTGCACTGCCCGCAGGGAAAGGGGCCTCCCGCCGAGCGGGGCGGCTGGCGCGCTTGGCAGCAGGGACACTCGGTGCTGCGAGCCCTCTTGCGGCTTCTCTTCCCTGTCTCCCCGTTCTCCTTTCTGGGAGGGCTTTTCCTCCTCTTTGCTTTGCCCACACTCTGGAAATCAAAGAGTCCTTATCAATGCTTCCTTCCTCTCACAAAGCTGGAAACCAGAGCATCCAGCACAAAAATCTATCGGCTTAAGCAAATCCTTCCAGACCCTCAAGAGCTGAGAAAACGGCTGCCTTTGCCAATGGGCTGCGGCGGGCTGCCAACCCAGAGCTTGGAGGAAAATACTCCTCTTTTCTACAGGCCAAAGGGGTGGGATAAATACCTGCCTACTTAGAGCTCTACATTTCTTATTTCTACCTTTCTGCCTAACATCTATTTCTCTCTGCTTTTCCTCCACAAATGTCTAGGCAATGGCATTTAAATTCAGTCCAATTAGGGTAGACACATGGTTAGCCATTTTCTAGTACCCAAAATAATCTCCCTCCCTGTCTCTCTCTCTCTCTCTCTCTCACATGATGTGAAGCAAATTGCTCTTTGCCGGTAAGGAAAGTTTTAGGGGAGCCACGGCACCGGCAGCTCCTTCTTGGGGAGTATGCTGCGATGCTAGAAAAACTCCCTGAAAATCTGCAGCATATCCACAAAGGCAGCCTGGATTGCTGATGTCAGCAAGCAGTGGGGAATTAAGGGTCTGATTGGAGTCAGCGAGGGTGCCAGCCCTTGAGAAGCCCATCTGTAGAGAGTCAAAGCCCATTTTGGTGGCGCTGCTGCTTCCTTGGGTCAAAGTTAGGCTCCAGAATTGCATACTTCAGGGCAGCAGCACAAGGAAGCCCCGGGCAGCATCTGCTGTGCCTTTCCCAGCGCATGGGACGATGTGATCCTGGCAAAGGGGCGTCTGGCATGGCTCGCCAGCAGCTTTCTCCCCTTCTGCCAGTTTCTCGACCTTCCTGGCACGTCTCGATTTTCTTGCCCCTCACCTGAGCCAGAGTGCTGGCAAGTTTATGCTCCTTTTTCCAGGAGTAGTAGTACTCCACACACTGTGCCACGGTCTTATTCTGGATCTGTTGTGAAGAGAAAAAGAAGGAGTCGAAAATGGTGTCGGGTGCACTGGGGAAAAAGTAGAATATGGAGTGAACTAGGAAGGAAAAGCATGAAGTAAATGGAGTAGGGTGTAAAATGAAATCAACATGGGGAAAGAGAGGCATCATGCAATGTCTTAAACCGTGTATTCTGCTAGGTGGTAATACACGCAATGCACAGATCAACAACAAATCCATCTAGCACAGTTCTTCTTTCCCCGCTTCCCTCCAGTTATGCCAGCACATAGCTTTATCTTTGTGAAGGCATGCCAGGCAGAGAATACTAGAAGCTGTCATCAACATCCTGCTAGAGCAGAGTCCTAAAGGAAATGTCACAAAAAGTAGCAGAATAGGAGAAAAAGAAAATCCTGCTAGAATTGTGTGGGAACATAGGACATCTCTCTAGCTGTCCAGAATGGCCAAGACCCTTGCCAGGAGGCTCAGAAGCCCTGGCACGGAGCCCAAAACACCTGTAGTTTTGATTATGACCCATGGAGCAAATTTAGAACCCTATATGAAGATCAGCAAGCCACAACACTTTAGGTAAAGTAATAGTGAAGTTATCACAGAGTGGAAAAGTAGAATTTGGGGTTTCTAGAATGGGAGTTCAGGAGGCAAGATGGAGGGATCTGGGTGAGTCCAGCCTTTCTCCTTCTTCTTCTTGGCCTCCATCTTCTGCTGTGATGTTGGCACTTTTAGATTGGTTTAGAGTAGAAGCTCACTGTCAACATAGGTGATAAGTATTAGAAAGTGATTGTAAACATTATATATGTAGTTTTTAGTATAAAAACATAACACCACCCTGGGGGCAGGCAGTGTGCCTAGAACTGTCCTGCTGGACAGAGCTCAGCAGAGTAAGAGAAAATTTTTTATAGATAAGACGCAATAAACAACCTTGAGACCAAGAACTGAAAAGCTCCGACTCATTCTTCAAGCACTCAAGCTGAGGAAAGAGACTTTTAACATTTCTCAAAGTCACGGTGACCAGCAAAAGATCCTGAAAGAATTGTACAACAGCAGTTGTATGATAACTTAAAGCTGAATTTGTTTATTGGTTGACTTTTAACTAATGTGGTCATTTATGCTGCACTAAGGCAGCAACATTCCCTAAACCAGTATTTGAATGAATATGTTGTTGCAATGGAGCTGACTTTTAAATTTTTATGTATCCAAATGGACACCATTACATTGCCTAATAAACAGAATTTTGAGCAAGAACAATTTTGTTCTAAAATGACAAGGACAAAACATCTTTGTGTTTCAAAGTCGTATGTAATTTACATCACATTTTAAACAAAATTGTTCTTCCACTGGTGCAACCTAAGTAAGCTCACAGAGTTCATCAGTACAATACTCAATCTTCATTCCACGTCAGTTAAAAGTTATTACAACAGAATTAAGATCGTTTCTTCAAACATGCTATGGAATCAATAGTCTACGAATTGCAAATACTGCCTGATTATCTAAGTACTTCCATTTTTAATGCATAATTTAATGTGCATACTATATATATATATAATAGTATTAATAATGATGATTTTATATATATAAATATATATATATTTATATATATATATATATATATAAAATCATCATTACTATTACTATTACTATTATTCTCCTCCACTTGTAAGGCCACAGGAAAGGAACAGTAATTTATCCCAACACATATAAGAAATTTGCAGAGAACTAGATTGAAGTCATACCTCTTGGAGTAACCCTCTTTTTACCCTTTGATTTTGATAAAGGCTGGCTGTGCACATGATACAATGAGGAGCTTGCCTCTTCAGAAAGGTGAATTTTCTTCCCTTTTTTACAGTATCATGGTTGCACCTTAAATCTGTGTGGAAGCCTAGGGGCCTACCATTGGAACTTTAACCTCAGGGCAAAGATGACCAAGGTCAAAGAGAGATACTTCTCAGAATGCAATAGTCTCGTCCATGGGCATTTGCAGGCTCATGCTGATGCAGCAGGTTTTGTTGGTATCACCCAGTTCAACTGCCATTTTTTCCTTCTATGTACACACCCTAGAATGTTCTCCCCTCACTTGTCACCTATTGGTCCTGGCTTACTGTGTTGCTCCACGCCTTATTCCTCCCATCTAAAACCCTGTGTCCTCGGCCCCATTTTGTCTCTGTCCCTAGACCCTCTTCAGTGCAATAAACAATGTCTGGAGTTCAACACAAAGACCCGTCTCTTGCCTCATTCGTCAGCAGTTTAAGCAAGCGTGCTCTGGGCTCTGGGAGTGCAGCTCACTCACAGAGGCTAGTTGCAGACATGCCACAACAAATCTGTGTATAACTGCAAATCTCAATCATTTCTTCTTGAGATCTTGCTCCCAGGACACATTTTTCTTTTCCTTTCTGTGGGGAAACTTCTCACACATTTCTTGGATGCTGGTTGCTCTGCATGTATGTCTACACTGCTGCCTTTATAACCTTTTGGAAATTATCAGAGCTAGTAGGATTCACCCAGCAGCAGGAGCTGATGCAGCCTGGGAACGTGCTGATTTACAGAGGCTTCTGGCTTCCCAGGTGAAGCCAAGGCAAGCCCTGCTGCTGCTGCTGCTGCTGCTGCTGTGCCAGAAAGCCCCGGCTGAGCAGGGATGGCACCACTGTGCCTTGGGCTGTTTCTCCTTCCAGAGCTGGGCGGTGCTTTTGAGGCAGTAATGACAGCTGGTGGGAGAAGGAAGGGGCCTTTTCCTGCACCAGAACTTATGGATGCACTAGGGCCACCTTCAGGGAGACTGTCGGCCCCCAGCAAGTAAAGCAGAGGGACACAGCTGGAAAACGCTTCCTTTGGAGCCTTCCTGTCTCTTGGAAAAGAAAGGAGACACGTGACAGGAGGAGCAGCAGGGGCCGGTCCCTCCTCCTTGCCTGCAGTGAGGGGCGGCTGCCGCTGGGCGGCGCCATGAAAAGGGAGCGCCCCTGCGCGGGGCGGGCGGGGCGGGGCAGCCGCCAGGGGGCGCCCGGGGCGGGCCGGGGCCCCTCTGTGAGGGAGGAGAGCCTCGGGCAGCTGCGCAGCCACCGACGGGACTGTCCGTCCGCAAGGCACAGCGCCAGGGCAAAGCTTCGCTTCAGCGCACGCTGACCGGCAAGGGAACCTTCCCATGGAGTGCAGGATTTAGCTGTTTTCATTCCCAGTCCTGTGCTGAGCTAGCAGGCCACAAAGCCTCCTCAAGCACAGGTGCCTCCTCTCCAGGCTTCCTGCACTTCCTTTGCTGACAGGGTCCACTCAGGCACCCTGGGAGCAGGCTCAGCTGATGTTACAAAGCAATGCTGTCCAAAAGAAAAAAAGGCAAAAGCCAAACCAGAAGGGAACTATTAGTTCCCAGGCTGAATTCCTCACAGGCGGAGGCAGGATTCCTCTGCTTCCTCAGAAAGATGCAGAAACAGGACACGAGGACACTGTGCCCCTTACCTTCATGTCCAGGACCTTGCTATTGCAGGCCAGCATAGCTCACAATGCTATTCACCCCTTTAGCCAGGTGTCTTCAGCTTGTTGGGGTTTTCCCCTGAGAGCAGCCTGAGAATGCTGCTTGCTCTCCCAAGGCTTTGTTCCTGCCAGGAAACCCCACAGACTCACTTAGCTTCCTTCTTTCTATCACAAGGCCCAGGTGAGCTGCCAAGAGGATGAGCAGTGTAAGCCATTCCTCAGCAAATGCCAATCCCTGTAAGAAATGCTGATTCCAGTGGGATTTCCAAGTGTTGTTCTCAAGAGCACTGAAGTTCAGGGTTTCAGCAAGCAGCTTGGCTCTTGCGGTTTGTTTTGAGGATCCCTGCGGAGTCCTTGGGGGCCCCCTTAGCTTTATGTTGGCTGGTAGCAGGCAGGCAGGCAAGGAGACTCCACAAGGCTTCTGAGTATGATAATTATAGGAGGGTTTATTGGGGGTGCCACCCCAGGAGCAGCATGGTTTCTGAGGGAGAAGAGAGGGAGGGTGAGAAAGGGAGAAATGGGCCAAGAGACAGTCTGGTCTCCCTTGCACATCTTAACAGCGAGATTCAAAGTAGGTGAGGAATAAAACTCGGGTCAGTGGGATTACAGATACATGATACTTCAGGGGAGGGTCACAGGCTTGGAATAAACGGAACATTTTCAAGGGGTGAAACAGCATACCATTTAACTAAAATGAAACAGCACAGTCTGTCTCCACTGTGCTGGCAGAAAGCACTTTTGCTAAGACATAGGATGTAGAAAGTAGAGGAAAAAATTGGTTGGAAACTCTTGGGGTGGGGGGCAGGCTGCTAGAGCTTTCTGTTGCTTTCCTTAGAGGAAATAGGGGCATTTTGTGAATGGTGGGCAGAAAACGGTATGCAGGCACTGGGGACTGATTTGTAAGCAGTGCATGTTTGAAACTATTCCCTGATGTCTAGCCTGGAGGAAATGGAGGTGACCCAGCAACATTTTAAAGATTGGGGATTATGACACCAGTGAGGCGCAAATGTGGTGTCTGTGGATCCAAAGGGGTTCCTCATCTAATCAGACATTTCTTGAGAATTGTCCTGACTTTCAGTCTGACACACAGAGGGAATCTGCATCAGGACAATATGCAGCCTCCCACACGTCACATGTGGTGCCTGACCAGCTGCTCTCTCCGCTACACTTGCTGGGCTCATGCCAGTGGTGGTCCTGGGGCTGGGAAACACCTGGACTTGTGTAGAGCCCATCCAAAATGCTACCATGGCTGCAAAAGCAGGCAAAGAGCAAAAGCCCAGATCTTTCTCCATTCTTTTTAGTTTTTAACTAAGAAAGAAAATCACAAGTGGTTTTCCAGGCACTTGCTGCTAATGATGAAGCAATTATTTTTAGGAGGGAGACAAAAACTGGTTTCAAAGGCAGAGGAGAGGAGGGGGAAGGAAGCTTCCGAACTTTGGAAAGCTTGTGGTGGCTCTGTTTTCCTCAGGTGTGCCCACCAGCTGGACCACCCATTTGGTCTCTGCCTCATAACTCCCTTTTAAGTGGGACTTGCCCATTTTGTCACACTGGTTTCCTCCTCCCATCAGCTTCTACATTGTCCTACATTGGGATTTTACGTTCTTTTCCTTCTTCCTGTGTGTCCATTAGAGTCATATCCCTGTGACTGCCAGATGCCTACTGCAGGGAAGCTGCCAGAAGTGAGGCACAGGCCCCAAAGGCTTCTTTGAGGTGCCGTCATTGTGCAGCAGCAGTGTGCTGCGTCTGCAGCAGGTTGGTTACTTGGCTTTTTCTCCCCACTCAGGTGTCATTCTTCCTTCAGCAAGGCCTACAATTTGCTGGTTGATGTTAGCCATGCAGCAAACGGGCAGGAATGACAGGCATTCCAATGGAGGGAACTTTCCGGGATACGAGCAAAGCACAATTTCATCCACAGAATTTAAGCAATTCTTCTTGGTTTTAGTCAGAAGTGCTGCTGGGCAGAAGGGCACGTGGCCTTTGGTTTCCTCACATCCTGGCTCTTTCTCTGAGTCCAGCTTGGTACACAAGGTGTATGGGCTTGGTGCCTGTTTTGTGTTACTCTTGGATCCTTTCAGCTGTGGGTTACGGACTGCAAGGGGGTTTTGTGCTGCTTTGGGGCAGAGGAGAACTTTCTGGGCTATTCTTTTGCGTTAGCTGTAGAGAAGGTTTGGTTGCTATGCATGGATTCACCGACCAACCCACAGCAGCTGCTATTGTGATGTCAGCAGAGGGCTGCCACGTCACAGCCTTGTCAGCAGGAGGTTGTTCTGCTGCCTGCAAGGCCTCAGCGTCCAGAGCAGCTCTTGGCACGCTCGGTGCAGGAGGATCACCTCGACTGAGCTGTTCTCAGCTTACAGCGGGTGTTCTTCTGCTTCTGTATTTTCTTGCACAGTCCGTGGACTCGTGCAAGTGTCCTGTTTTTCCCTTTTTCCCTTGCACGGTCTCAAAACCTGTGCAAGTAGGGTTTTGTTTCCATTTTTGTTTCCCGGCCTACGGACTCGAGCAGCACTGCTCAAGCGATGGAGCGAGTCCGTAGAGCATTCAGCAGTGCCTTTTCATTGGCAGCTTCTCGGAAAGCTTTTCGTCGTTTGACTGGTAAATAGAAGATTTTTTCCTTGGGGCAGCGTGTTGGAAAAACAAGGGCATCAAGATGCCATAGGCTTGGTAAAGTTCCTGTCAACAGCTTCAGCTGAAAAGGGGTGTCTCTGGCCCAGCAGGGTGTAGGAACTTCCAAAATGCAGACTGGGAGAGCTTTGCAGGCATCCTTCTAAAAACTGTGCACTTCTCTGCAGAACTGAGGAAGAGCATCTTTTTTCTGCATTCCCTCCTTAAAGGATGTGCCTGTCTAACTGGGCCCCTCTGTGTGCTACAAGAGCCACTGGCTTTGCGCTGAAGGGCAAAGTGCCGAGCAGTTTGTGTGTGCTCCTGAAGCCCGGAGCTGGGCCTGTGCTGTGTCCCAACAGCGCTGCAAGTGCTAAGAGGGGTTTGCTGGAAGCTTTTGTGGGCAATTGTTTACAGCAACCACGTGGGACATCCTGCATGCAATGTACAAAAAGAAAAAGCAAGTCCAGGAAAGAGAGGAGAAAAAAGCTGCTTTAGCTGTAGGCTGGACAATGAGCTCCCATGCAGGCACTGACTGCTAAGGAACAATTTGCATCTTCACGACCAAGTTCCTAGTTCCTTAGTGGCAAAGCCGAGCCAAAGGTAGACACAGCCTAGGGGTACTGGTTTGCAGTCCTGCTTGCTGCGCTAAAGAAGTGTTGCTCCGGGAGGGATGTTGTGAAAGGAAAATGCTCTCTGCTTGGGTGGACTTGTTCTGTGGGATTCCTCAGCACAAACAGTTTTCTAAGAGTGCCTGGTTCATTTTCCCTTGCCCCCGGCAGGTTGCATCAGGCGTGGAAGGAGTGAACGGCAGGGTTCGGTGAGTGGGAAGGGCACCCTTGAAATTCCTGCTGTCTGAGGATTGTGGAGAAAGCTGTGGGCTTGGCCTGGCAGGCCGAAGGAAAGTCCACATCAAAGTCTGCATGAACATGACCAGAAGGATTCCATCAGTTTCCTCCTTTTCCACTGAAGAGCTTTGAACTAATGAAAGTCAAGCTTTGCAGACAGGAGGCTGCATGCTAATTATAGCCTAGCTAAAGTAGCTCCTTCAGAAGCATGTGCAATCCTGTCTAAACATTCGTCTCATTAGCCCACTTGAATTGAGTTTTAATGAGTGAGCATCCCACTTTTATCCAAATTCATGACTTCTCTTCAGGACATCTGGGGATAGAGCTCAGGAGAAGTCAGGTTCCAAATGACAGGTTCCTCCCTGTCCCTCATGCTGCTGCCTGTCTGCAGAGCAGCACCGCAGCAGCAGAACCTGCTCTGGCTCGCTCTCTTCCTCCAGAGGCTAAAGGGGAGGCAAAGGACAACAAAGGTGTTGTCAGTCCAGGGCCTGAGCATACTGCAGCAATCAGTGGCAGCTTTGGTTGGTTCAGTGCAAAGCTTTGGTGCAGTGCAGGGCTGCAAGTTTCTGAGCAGGCAGCACTTGCCTGAGGATGCTGTGGGCTGGAGTCCTGCCATGACCTAGCTCTTCAGCCCAGCCACGGACCACCCACGCGAAATGGCATCTGAACTTTCACATGCAGGCATCATTGTCCTGGCATTCTCACAGGGACTGTGAACTTCCCTTGGTGTCAGATATGCGGTAGCATGATGTCCTTTAGGGCCACTGCTGTGAAAGGCAGCCCCTTTGTGCCCAGAGTCTGTGCAGGCTCCCTGCTGTCAGCAGAGAGGGAGGTCCCAAGGCACAGTTCACAGCCTTGTGGGGTGTGGAGGAGCCACTGTTGCCTGCAGGGACCTACCCCTCTCCACGCCCTAGCTAGGTAGCTACAGGCACTGCTTCGACTGCACCCTTAACTTGGACGTGACCCACGTTTGTTGAGAAGACTCCTGAGCAGCTCTGCGTGGCAGAGACAAGGTCTGTCTGTGAAGGGCTGGAATGCAGTTCCTATTGGCTGCTCTCTAAGGCCTGAAATCCTGAGGGGAAGCCACTTGAGCAGAGCAGAGCAGGGGAATGTTCCCTGCTTCTACTCAGACACTTCCAGAGCAACTCAAGGGTTACTTGGGACATAAACACCACAGAAATACCACATGAGCAGCCCCACACATGAGCTTTTGCCTTCAGGTGAGCTGTGTCACTGCTTGCTGCTTCTGCCAGCTCTCAGGAGCCAACTTGCCTGCTCCTTATTGCTTGTTTGTGCTTTTTCCCTGCCCATTCCTTGCAGGCCCCGCTAGGAGAGGTTCTTGCCAGTCAGGACTCCTCGGCCCAGGCAGGAAAGGCGGAGCGGCAGGAGAGCACGGATGCGGTGCGCGGCATCCAGGAATTCAGGTGTGTGTGTTAAGCTTTTTCGCTTTCTCTCAGCAAGGGTGGGCATTGCTGGGCTTTAGGAAGCCAAGTGTCAAAGAACAAATTTGGCTTTCTCATCCTTTGACTTGCTCAGCACAGACAGGGGAAGGCAGCCCAGGGCAGGTCTGGCTGCTGACCCAGCTAGAGCAGAGCTGCCTGCTGGGACTCACTTCTTAAACCTTGACAAAAAGCATTCTGAACTAGACCAGAGTAAAAAGCAAGGGAGGTTCAGGCTGGCCTTAAGGACAGCAAAGCATTGAACTGCAAAGGCAGTCATGCAGCAGAACAAGCGCCTCAGAGAGCTTGTGCAGATTCCACCCCTGGAAATTCAAAAGTCCCAGATGGACAGAGCCTTTAGCAGCCTGTCCAGGTGCTAACCCCAAGTGCTTGGAACTGAAGACTGGGCTAGATGCTTCCTAGGGTCTCTGCCAGCCTAAACCATCCTTTGATAATTGGATTGGGAAATCATACCCTCCTCCTCCCCAAGTTATAGCTTGCAGGCTCTTTCCTTATTTCACTAGTGAGAGCAATAGGAATGGTGGGAGTATTCATCTGGACTTCCCAAGCCAAAGAAAAGCTTTTGCAAGTCTGGTATCCACTGTAATGAGAAAGGAGCAGGCAGGAAGCTCTGTAATCAGCAGGCAGGAAGCTGTTATACTGAGAGTACCTGAGCTTTCTGGAAATGTTCTGTGGCTTCTGGAAGCTAGTTTGACTTCCTCAGTGGTGACTCTTTGACCAGCACGAACGACAGAGATGCTGGTCTAGGAAGGGAATTGCAGCATTCTCTGGAGGTGGAAGTAGAGGGCTGTTGGAAGCCCCTGAGACTGCCTTACGTGGGACATGGTATGTAGTCCTGCTCTTGCAAGGAGACCGTGTTGCAATTAAAGGCTTGTTTGTCTGTTTGCTTGTCGTAGATGGAAGGAGTTGGCTGCGTTTGAGAGACAGTGCCACTCCTCACTAGAGACGGTGTCTGAAGTGGTGGCACAGACAGAGGAGGAATGGCAGCCTCAAAGGGATCTGCTGAAGGAAGCCGTTCCTCTGGTAGTGCCAAAGGTACGCTCCCCTTGTTCCTAGGCAGCACTTGTGGGAGAGGGATTTGTCCTGGCAAGACCCCCCCGAATGCTGCTTCTGGCAGCAAGCTGAGACAGAGACTGTGCTGTTGTTGTTGTTGTTCCTCTTGAAAAATGGTGCCCCCCCACTTCCAGGTTTGCCGCCCACAGCGGCCAGCCCGCAGGGGTCTGGAGAAGCTGCTCCAGGAGTTCTCTCGCCAAGGGCACACACTGTCCCAGGTGTGCAGAGAGAAGGCGGTGCTGGCGCAAGAGAATGCTGCCCTGGAAGCCCGACTGGCAGCCACAGAGCGGGACCTACGAGGCCTTTCAGAGCAGCTGGCAGAGGCCAGGTAAGGGCAGGGAGGAGACCCTGGGTGGGACATTATTGAAGGTCTGTAATTACAAAGGTGCTGGGCATGATGTCAGGATTTACAGCCTGCTGTGTGCTCTCCCGATGGTTCTCACACAGAGTATAAAAGAGACACAAGCAAAGAGAAAAGGATACTGTCATCCGAATGGTTTTTTTTTCTGCCAGCTCAAGCACTCAAAGCACTTTTTGGGCACCTGCTTGGGACCCCTTGCACAGTCCTACACTTTGCACGAGAGCAAAGCAAGCCAACTTGGCAATGAATTGAATAGCGGGGAAACCGAGCAGATGTTTGCAGAAAACGGAAGTTTCCCTCCGGTTTTGCTTTCTCCTTGGGTGCAGCTGATAGTCGATTTTTCCACGACAAGCAGTTTGCCATGGGATTTTTGAAATTCAAGGCTCTTCCATGTGATTGTTGTGAGGAGGGTGCTGATGCTTCAGGTGAAGCTGGAGGGTCATGCTGAAAATCTTGAGAGCCTTCAGAGCTCACTCTTGTGAAGTATAGTGCCGGAGCAAGATCGGCTTACAAACAGCAGCAGCAGCAGCAGCAGAAGGGAAAGGCCTTGTGACTTCTTGACATTGTCTGGGCATTCTTGATGAGCGCTGATTCTTGCCCACTTGTCCGCCCACCTGTGTAACCTGTCAAGGTCCCTTTGGCTGCTGCTTCTTCCTTTTTAAAGAGTGCCAAGATATTTGGGCACTGCTGGCTTAGTTAGCCAAAAATAAAGGTAGCGAGTGGTCTTGTTCATCAAATTCCAGTCATTTAAATGGCAGGAAACGGTCCCTACCCTGAGATAGTTCTTGTTCAGATAAAAACCTAGTTCTGCTTCCCTACTCATGCTGCTGAAAGCCGGAGGCTTCACTATATCGTTTGGTGAATTCCCTTAGTCCCTTTGACTCAGAGAGTGCCTGGCAAACAAAGTACCGATCCGTACACAATGAATGGCATGAAACATTGACGAGTCAGCCAGGAGAGCACTGTTCTGTCCCCCTGCAGAGTGACTTGGAAGTGCTGATGAGCTCAGGGCTGTGAGCAGAGGCTGGGCTTTTGCTCCTTTGCAGATACATGGTGGGCACAGCCACGTGTCAGGCAACAGCAATTTGAGCTTTGGCTGCTGAGATCAAGCTCAGCTGGGCTAGGTCATGAGGGAAGGCTGCCCAGTCACCTGGAGGGGCCTGCTTTACTATGTGAAGTGGTAAAATAGTCCTGCTGTCTCTGAGTTTCCATGCAAGGCATTTTCCATACTAAGGTGTAGGGATCTTAAGGCACAGGTTACTGGAGAAACTATCCCTGTGTGCCAGGAACAATTGCTCTTCATCTTCACACCTTGTAGGTCAGAGAAGGAGAGCCTGCAAAGCAGCCTGCTGGAGGCTCAGCAGCACATATCGGAGCTGGAGATGGCCAGGAGCCGTGTGCAAGCCCAAGTGCGCACAGCCACGCAGGCCCAGGAGGCCATGCTCGGTGAGAGCCTCGTGCGCTTTGTTTCTGCTGATGGCCGGGCCTAGTGCAGTTGCTCCCAAGCCAGCTCAGTCCGCAAGGCTCCTGAGGAGTGAAGGAGCTGAGGGCAGGTCCCTCCTTGCCTGAAACTGAAAGGGCTTCACTTCAGCACATTCCTCTGCTTGTGGAGTCTCTGACTCTTGCCATGTGTCATGTTTGCAGAGGATGTGAGGGGCCTTCGTCGTGAGCTGCTGGCTCTAAGATCTCTCAGCCAGCAGCAAAGTGAACGCATGGCTCAACAGCTCTGCTGGGCAGAGGAGCAGTGCGGGAAGGCTCTAAGACTCTGGCAATCTGCTCAGCAAGTGGAAGAAAAAAAGCTCCTGCAAAAACTGGTAAGAAACAATACACACCTGAAGATTTCAGGCAACTTTGGAGGGCTGGCTTAGCAGAAGAGCAGCCTGAGTATGTGACATGGCCGCAAGCATCTGCTGTGGGCTATACCTTGCTGAGCCAGGCAGCAGGGGGCTTCAAGGGCTCATAGTCCAAGGTCTGTGAAGAGCCAGAGGATAATGCTGGGATAGTATATGCAGCCACAGGTTCAGGATGGGCATAACCTGGAGGCTGGTGGACCCACCACCCAAAGCATGGCAGCGAAGGGGCAGGATCTTCCCCACAGCCTCGTGCCATGCAGCAGACGGCTGCTGAGCTTGCTGCCAACTGCAGTGCCAGCAACTGGGTTCCTTGCTTTCTGTCCTTCCATGGTGGATGGACAGTTGTCTTCCCTTTGAGCCTGAAGCAGATGCAACAGGCCCCATGTTGCTGGTGTTTCAGCTGGTGGCCTGCCTAGTGACTGGGTCATCGAGGTGCTGGCCTCATCCTCTTCCTGCAGTCCATCTGCAGCTCTTCCTTGATCAAAGGGCAGAGGGACTTTGAGAACAGAGCCTCTGAGAAGAGGCAGAAATCCTGAGGAGAGAAGGGCCAGACAACAGGAAGCCAACAGAGCAGGGAAGAAAGGTGGCATCTCCTTCCTTCCACTTGCTGACACTCCCTCTAACTTTTGGGTTAGAACAGCATTGCTGGAGGGCACAAAGTCACTTCTAATGTGCACTTTTCAAGTGGGGAGGGGGGGGGTTGTTGGAGGGTTGAAGCTTCCATTTTTTTCTTTGGAGATCATTGCAGGGACTTCATCTGGAACTGTCTCTCCCCCTCATCAGGAGAGACAACTGGAACAACAGCATTTGGAGGCACTGGAGCAGCTGAAGGAACGGGCAAACTTCCTGGCTGAGGTACAGAGAGAGCAGGAGAAATGAAGCAGGAAATTGCCATCATGCAAGCTGAACAAGAAAAGATACCAAGCAGAGCCAGTCAAGAGGCACAGATTGTGGAAAGAGAGTTTGTGCGCTGTTTTGGACTCCTCTGCTCTCCCTATGGGCGCTGCTTCTCTGGACACTGTCTGTCTGGATGGGATTGTCTCTTAGCTGACCCTTCATGAAAATGAGAATGAGAACAAAATGCTTTTGGAAAGCGTGAGCACATTAGTCTTGCTTGCCGCACAAGCGGTGGGTGGGAAGTTTAAAGCTGTCTTCATTTGTGTGCAGGTCCTGCAGGAAGAGCAGCGTCAGAAGGCTGCTGTCCTAGACAGGGTGTACTGGCTGCAGAGAGAGCTAGACCAAAGGGAGCAGCTGAGGCAGGTGCTGAAGGAGGAGTGGGAGAATGGGCAGGTGAGCCTGACTAGCCAGCTAGCAGAGGGAAGGGCAGTGATGGGGCGTGAACTGGACATCTCAGGCAAGGGGAGGCAAGGACTACTGCAGGCACTGGGAGCACAGAGCCTGGCAGGTTCCAGCACTGAGCACCAGGAAGAAGAGCTAGGATGGAAGGGTTAGAGCTGGGTAGAGAAGCAGAAGCAAGTGCCTGAATAGAAGTGCTTTTGAGACTGGAAAAGAGGAAACCTGAGCATGATGGCAGGTGCCAGTAAGATTTCTCCTGATGGAATATCAAGGACAAGCTGCAGGCAGAACTGCAGGAAGCTCAGAGGAAGATGAAGGCAATGGAGAAGAGGCACCAAGAAGAAATGCAAAGGATGCACAAGGTCCTGCTGCAGTACAGGCTGGCTGACCAAAAGCAGGTGAGTGAAAGAGCAGGAGGCACTGCACTCATGCAACAAGTGGTCTCTGCCCTTGTTGCCTTTCCCCTGCAGAGCAGCAGGTGGATGGGGAAATGTCTCTGAGCGCCATGCTCTGTGGTCTCCATGGCAGCTGGTCAGAAGGACACTTACTGGGCCACTGAATCTCAGTTGCTGCCCTGGGCAGCAGGGCTGGTGCCTTGGCCGGTGGGCCAGCAATCCTGTGCATGTATTTCTGCTGGCCTCTTAGAGCTTGCTTTGTTTTTTGAGGGGTTTGTTCAGGTGAGCATGGTGACCCACACAGATTCTGAACAAGTTGTCCCTGTCCATGTTGAATGCAGTCCGCAGAACGGGGTGAAATGTACAGTTGTTCTTTCCCTGTCACAGTCTCTCCTATGGCTGGCTGTGACAAGCTGTAGTCTCTGACTGCTCTTTGGGTTTGACTTGAGGAGGAAGAGTTGACAGCTCAGCTTGCAGCCTAACACCAGTGTTGTTCCTAAGGGCTTGCCTTTGAAATGCTGTGTCTGGGCCATCGCTGCCAGGCGCCCTTCTGACACAAACAAATTTCTTGTCCCAGAGGGACGCAGGATCTGCCGTCAAAGCTGCCGCAGCAGCAGCATCCTCTGAAGAAGCCTCCTGTCCGCAGCCTGAAAACCAGAGCATGAGCAGTTCGCCCCGCTCGAGCCAGGAGAGAGAGAAGCACTTCCTGAAGCTGCTGAGTACGTCCTGGCAATTTCTTGTGCAATCCAGCAGTGTATTATAGTGTGTGTGCCTCAGCATGAGCTGTAGCACGTTCCTCCTCACTCTGGTGTCAGACAGACATTTGCACTCCCTACAGAAGCCAGTGTTGTGCTTGGGGGCAGCCAGGGAGCACTCGGGGCGTTCCTTTTGCCTTTGAGGCAAAAGGTGGGAGTGGGTGGGCTTTGCCTGAGCTTCCCTGTGCAGTAAAGACAAAAGCTGGGATTGTGTCCCAAGCAGCAGTAGGCTGCAGCCTAGCCAATGACTCAGTGAAGGTGTGTGTGCTAGTCCAGCCAAACTGATGAGAACACTTGGCTTCCTAGATTCCCTTTAGACTCCTGACTGGTAACCAGTCATTGGAGACAAAATACTTCAGAGAAATTGCTTGGCTGTGGGGCTGGTTTAATGCTGGTGTTGTTTATATGACTGTTGGTACTTCTGTTATTCCTTCTGTGGTTTGGTTTGATAAGAATTCTACATTTTGGTTAGCCTGACCTCCTTGAAGAGAACATCAGGTGACAGCACAAGTAAGAGTGGAAGATGTCTTTTCAGTACCCCCTACAAGTTAAAAAGTTACATTCTTAGAACAGTCTCAAGGTATCAGAGAGGAAGAACTGTTTTCAAAGTGCCCCTAAAGAAGAAAACCAGGACGCTTTTCTTACAATCCCTACTTGGTATTTTAGTTGTGTCCTTAGGAAGATGCATCCAAGAGACACATCTATGTGGCATGGTCAGATAAAACTGCCCTGCAAGCAATTCTCAGGAGGAAGCCTGCAGCTCCTCTGCTGCATGTTCCTCCAGTAGCAGGCACTTTGTCACTGCTAATGCCCAGCTGGTAAATATTCTTGGAACACTGAGCATTGGCTCAGTGTTCCAATCCCTGCACAGAGTCCTGCACTCTAGGAAAGCACACCAAGGCTTAGTGACTCTGCACTAC
Organism: Molothrus aeneus; assembly: GCF_037042795.1. NCBI lineage: Eukaryota > Metazoa > Chordata > Aves > Passeriformes > Icteridae > Molothrus > Molothrus aeneus. The sequence goes on along the minus strand of NW_027099079.1, from coordinate 1,481,039 downwards.
AACTGAGTTGCTTCTTACAACTAGTAAGAGCTGCCAGTGCAGTGCTGTCAGAGAATAACCGGTCAGGTACAGAACAGAGCCCAGTTTACTCAGTGTCTGCCATCAGCTGCTGGGACAAAAGAGGGGTTGGATCGACTCCTCCAGGGGTCTGAATTCAAAGACAACCATGTTCTGGCTTGAGTTGGTCAGCTGTAGCAGCGGGCGGGGGGGGCGGTTTAGATGCTGGTTGCTGCTACCTATTTCCCAATAAGCATCTCCTGGAGAAAAGCCACTTGGGTAAACATTCAGGCAGGCAGTCAAGTCCACACACACCACACTCACCACAGCAAGCTCAGTGCACAGAGGCAGAGAGGCCTTTTATAAGGTCAGTTTCAGCGAGGTTTATTTGAGCACGCCCGAGGGGAACCAGAAGACAAAAGATAAGCCATGTCCTCTGCACAAGGTTTAAGTAGGGGCGGGTACGAGGGCGGTAGCAAGGGGGAGGGCAAAGGGAATGGGCTCTCAGGAAGAAGGGGCCGTCCACCAGGGGTATCACAACCAATGAGGAAACAGGGGAAGGAGAAACCAGGGAAAGTTGGGACCTATGGGGAAAGGAAGTGGGATGTATCGGTGTTATGCAAGAGTCCATGAGGAAGACTTTTCTGTCTGCCCAGGTAGGGTGGAACTCTATTGTAAGTATTCCTCCCTTCATGGGAGGGCTCTGGGGATTTCCCTGAGGGACAAGCAATCAGAGGATTCCACAGTCAACAGCTTGTAACACAGCTGGCTGGGGCTCTGGCTTCTTCACAGTGGCTGTCAGTGGCCATTCGTGGGCTTTGCCCAGCTTTTTGTCATACCTGCCCTGCCACTGACAGTGGTGTGACTGCAGAGGCTGCAGCCTTCCTTAGCTGTGAGGTTTCAGCTGCCTTCACCTGGACTCGTGAGAGGATCAGCATCTCATTTGTGCAGGCGTCTGTGTCACGGCAGCGCCTGAGGAGCGGCGCTCTCCTTGTGGCCCGTCTGGGCTGTGCCCTGTGGGAAGATGGGACCCGTGGGTGGTGTCCAAGGGGCCGAGTGCAGTGCTAGTGACAGCTGCTGCTAGTGACTGCTTCTGCTGCTAGTGACTGCTTCAGCCCAGGCTGAAGACAAGGCCTTGTAGCTCTTCACTACATGGGGAACGGGCAAAGTGGTCTTCAGAACTTAGCCTGCTCATAAATGAAAAGGGTTCTATTTCTTACAGCCATTGTTCTTGGATGTAGCACAGCATGAGCTGCTGTTCTCTAAAAATGTCAAGGCATTCTTTAGGCAAACTGCTGAGAAGTAGAGAAAATCCCCTCCTCTCCTGGAATTCACTTTGCAATATTCTTTCTGATCCGAAAACAAGAGGATGTTGATAAAAATTCATCCCAGGTGTTAGGGTGCATTTAATCCTTGGAAGTATGAAACCTTTTGTTGAATCTCACAAGAGAGTGTTTCTTGCCAAGAAAATGAAGGGTCCAGAGTTTTCAGCCCTCCTTCCCATTTGTCATCCCATAGATGACCACCACTTGCCTTGGTGTCCATTCTTTTCTGGTCTCTGTCTGTTCTGATGGTTTTTCCATGGGCTTAGTTTCCCTTCAAGGCAACCCTCCAAAGGAGTGTGGGAGAATCAGACTCTGTGCAGGCCAGAGCTGCCTGTCTTGCTGGGGCTGCTGTTGTTGTTGTTGTTCTTGTTGATGTTACTGTTAGCCAAGCGACCAGAAATTGCTCAGAGCCCCAGAGAGTGGAGCTGGGCTTCAGCTGTCCTGGAAGTCAGGATCTCTGTTTTGAAGTTTGCTTCTTGCAATTTGTTTCTTTCAGGGCATGTTGTGAGTGTGGGAGGTCCGGAAAAGAAGTACACGGGATGGAGACGTATTGGCAGTGGGTGAGTGCAGCCAGGCTTACTTCTACAGAGCCATGGGCCAGGAAGTTTGGTGGTGCAATATCCCATGGAAAGTCAGGCAAGCTGCAAGCATCTTCAGACCCTGGCTTTAGATTGTCCCTGTCTCAGTGCTGAGGCAGTACAAGGCTTCATCAAAGATTATGAATCTTTGGATGCTGACAGTGTCTTGGCTGCCTCAAGGAGCAGGACCTGGAAGCCCTCCTGTCCCTCCAAGATGTGCCACCAGATTGCTTGTTTTCCCATGAGACATGGTTTTGTATGTTTCCAAGTAATATGGCCACACTCATGAAAGAAGAAAAACCTGAGAGAGCCATTTCCCACCTGATAGCTGTCAGATAACAGCTCTCAGTAGCATTTCTTAGTCGTATTTTGCTGGATATTCAGTGGTCAGGAAAATAAGCAAGGCCGTGTGGTGTTGCCTGAGTTTGGCAGGTAGGATCACAAGGAGCGAGAAGGCCTGGCAGGACTGTGTGTTTCATTGGCTGGGCAGGCGTGCCACAGGCACAGACACGAGAAGGAAAAGGCAAAGAACAGCCCTGCATGCATAATCTAGTGTGTATGTTTGAGATTTGTAGCGGCCCATTTTTTTCCTGTTGGACCCAGCTTTTCTCTGGGACACTCTGCATGGCAGAGGGCTGCTGGGCTGCTGGGCCATTGGCTGAAGAGCAGACAAAGCCCAGTGTTTTAGAGGCACTGCAGGCAGCAGAGAGCTTCTGCCTGGGCTGCCTTTTGCTTCTGAGCACTGAACAACTTCTCTGGTTTTTTGCCTCTGCTCTGTTTCTAGGGGTTTTGGAAGTGTTTATAAGGCCTTCAACGCTGCCACAGGACAAGCGGTAAGTGCCCACGCGGATTTTGCAGCTCTTGAGTGCTTTCCCTTGGGATGTGATCTGTGGCCAGAGCTTTGGGCCGCCTATCTTTGCTGCAAAGGCTGTCCCGCAGAAGCAGCCTGTCTAGAGGCAGGCTGCAAAATGCATTTTGGACAGACTTTGTCCTTCCTACCCACCTGAATGAATGCAAGGATGGCAGTGGTGTCCTTCAGAGAAGGACATCCTAGCTTGGACTTACTGGATGAATCTGCATAGATTAGCTGATGGCAAGAGCATTCATTCCGGCCCAATTCCTCTTAAGGTTCAGACAGATATTTTGTTTTCCATCATGTGGTTTAGTTGGAAAATATCATGCAAGACCTAAAGAAGGAGAGATCTTGTGTGGAGCACAGTTTTGCCTTTCAGTCCTAGGGAACCTAGTTCACATACACGCACACACACAGAGATCAATATGAAGGAGTTGTTGAAGAGCCTTAAATAGTACAACCTTGTGTTGATCCTGTGTAGGTGACATTCCACTAGAGAGATGCTGTCTCTCTACCTACCGCACAGACATGGCAGTGTCTTGGAGAGTCCTGCTGCTCTTTGGGGCTAAAAGTTCAGAGTCCTGAATTCAGCTTTTTGGCTCTCAGCACATACATTCCATCTTCCTTAATAGTAAGGAATTAGATAACGAAGTTCCTTATCCACCTGCAGTGCTGGGCTCAGGAACTGCACTTGGAGGGAGGGGAGGTCTAGGAGGCGTCCAAAAGGCCTAAGCCCTTAGGTGCTTATAACCTGGGGCGCATCCACAGTGTACCACAGAAAGGGTTATTAATTTATAAACCCACTAAATAATTACAAGTCTAAGCCATGTGCAGGATTGTTCTTCGGAGTTGCAAGACCCAAACTGAAGAAGTTAGGATGTGCTAGGATTGTAACTTTACTTTGAGTCGCTTTGGAGTTCTTTTTTGGACAGCGTTTTCCCTGTCACATATGTGTGTGTTTACTCTGGCACACAATGGAAATGGCAGCCGTCTCTGAAAGGCTGGTCAAAGCCCCTAGAAATGCTAACGTATTGCCAGTGATTTCAATTTGTCTTCACAGGAGCAAAATTATTTTTGGCTTCAAAACATGTGTAAGCGATAATAGTAGTGCTAAACAAAGTCTATTTGAGAAGTCTGTGGGTGCAGAGAGTGCTGTTAGCACTTTGTGGTTGATGGTTTAGAGTCCCTTTTGACCGAGGTGACAAGGCACCCAGGCCCGTGAGTTCACAGAGAAAGAGGCTCTGGTGATGTCTGTCCCTCACTGCTTTCAACGTCATCGTAGGTGGCCGTAAAGCAACTTAATCTCCAGCACCAGGGTTGTGAGGAAGTGGTAAAGGAAATCCTGGTCATGCGGGAACTTAGGAACCCCAACATTGTCACCTACTTTGAAAGGTAAGTAGTTCTGACAGAAAATCAGAAAATGGATCTTTCAATTAACATCAATCCACTCCTGGATGAGGCATGGCAGGAGATTGCATTTTGTCCCCATCAGTGGTTCGTGGCATAAACAGCTTGAAGATTGATCTCAGAAACCTGGCTCTCTTACTAAGCCAGCAGCCTGTATGTTCACTGGCTGCACGTTTTCCTGGTTTGGGGCGTGGTTTTTTCCAAGGGTTGGAGGAGAAGTGCTGAGAAAGCATCCCAGAGATGATTTCCCTTGCACCATTCCCACTATTTTTCATTGCCTTGCATGCCAAAAGACTAGGCTAGGAGGCACATAATTTGCCAGGTTTGAAATTGTTTTTCCTGTTTGTACTTTCCTTTCTGCAAAGTTTCCCAAAGCGTGTTGGCAGTGCTGGACACCCACATGCCCTGAGTGAAAGCTGTGAAAACTGTGTCTCCTTGCTGCTGGAGTTAATGGTGCAGTTTGTGTATGAAGATGATGAAGCAGCTGCTGGGATGCGTCTGCTTCCAGATTGATCTTTGCCCTCACCAAACTGCCTTTTTCCCCTTCTTGCCACCTAAGCCATCTCGTTTTCCACGGGTGTGCCTTCCTCATTGAGGCAGCACAGATGACGGGGCACTGGATAGCCTGGGTGGAGTGTGTCTTCATTTGATTCCATCTTCATTTCCCAGTGACCTGGAAACAAAACTCAGCTGCAGTCTTTTCTTCCATACGGCAATTTAGCTGTGCACATTCAGCTCCATGCTGTTGCTTTCATCTTGCAGCTACCTTGTCAATGAGGCTGTCCTGCTGGTGTTGGAATATATGGATGGAGGCTCCTTAGCTGATGTAGTCAGCCTAAGAAGGATGGCTGTAGGACACATGGCAACAGTGTGTCGGGAGGTAAGGGGTCCTGCTTGTGCTTGGGATGGCTTGGACGGGCTCGTAGTTCGAAAGAGATGCTAAGTGAGCGATTCCATGTTCAGAGCATTCTTTCTGTGTTGCTCTCATGCTTCAGAGAAGAAGGGGCATCTGCACTGAACTGCCTGCCAGTGTCCCTGCCCTTACTGTAGTCTGTTCTTTACTCTGAGTTACCGTTGTTGAACTCCCTGTCTCTTTTTCATTTTTATTTTCTGTTCTGCCCTTTTCCTCTCCAAGCCTTTGCCCCAAACCTTTCTGCATTGCCTTCTTTGCCCATAAGTGCAAAGGTGCTGGTGTGCGAGTTTTCAACCAGCGGCAAAGCCAAAGAGAGACTCACCTGTCACAGGTCTCCGCTTCAAAGGATGGCATAGCACCCAGCATGGTGCTTGCCGCTGAAAACTGACCAATGAGCTGCTTCCAGGTTCTGTCGAGGCAGACGTATAACCCTTGTCCTGCAGTCTCCCACCTGTCAGTGATCCCCTTGGTACCCAAGGCAGGGACTTTTTCTCTTTTGGCAAACCCTTGTTTGTCCTCCAGACAGGGATAGAGCATCCGCTGCAGCAGCGGTCATTCTGACTGCCTTTGCAGGGGACAGTCTCCAGCAACGACTGACATTTCCCCGTCAATAGCTAATATGCCTCCTTTGGAAAGATCCTGCTCTCCGAGTCTTGCAGCAGCAAGCTCTTCCTCTTTCCTGCACTTGCTGCTCCTTTGAGATCTGTGAACCTTCAGGAGCAGCCTCCATTTGCGTCTGATGCAATCAGATCAGGCTGACTTTTGGCTTCCTGTTTCTTTTTTCTCTCGCAGTGCCTGCAAGGCTTGGCTTTCCTTCATGCCAACCAGGTGATCCACAGAGACATCAAAAGTGACAACATCCTTCTGGGCCGGGATGGCTCCGTCAAGTTGGGTGGGTATTCCTGGTCAGGCGCAGCGCTCCGGGGAGGCGGTGTGGGGCTGCTTGGGAGTGGCTGCCGGGTGCCCAGCAGTGGCGCTGGTGAGAGTGCAGGGAGCACTCTGCAAGCCCAGGGCGCAGCTGGAGGGTGCCGGGTGGTCTAGAGGGCAACAAGGTGCCAAGAGTAACTCTGGTTTCTGTGTGTGTTCCTTCCAAAAGGAGAGAGTTGCAATGTAAACATCAGGGGAATGAGGAAAAGCCATGGTGGGAGGGTTGTTAAGTGGACAATTGCCCATGTCCTTGGCTGCAGCCCTGAGGAAAGAGAGCCCAGCTGCTTTTCCAGCACGATTCAGCACTGCATTCTGGGACTTAGAGTGAAGAACCCTTTTCCTTGGTCTCCTACTTGAAGCAGTGTTTGTTTTTCTCCTCAGCTGATTTTGGCCTCTGTGCTCTGCTCAGCCCTGAGCAGAGTAAACGGAGGTCAATGGTCGGCACCACCTGCTGGATGGCACCCGAGGTGGTGAGAGGAGAGCCCTACGGCCCCAAAGTGGACACCTGGTCCCTTGGCATCGTGGGAATTGAAATGGCCAAAGGAGAGGCTCCTTATCTTCGGGAAACCAGTGACAGGGTAAGGTGCAAATACGCTCAGTTAGCTGTGTCCTTCTGGTCCCTGTCTATTAGACAAAATCCCATTCCCACAGCTTGAAGTGCTTCCAGCAAGGCCCACTTCTAAAACCGTCCCTGGGACTCACATCAGCTGTCAAGGCTAGACCTGGTGCAGCTTGGAATAGCTGGGGCTGCACTGGCACCTTTCTTCCTTTGGGAGAGAAGGCTCATGTCTAACCATCTGCTAAGGCAAGAAATTGCCACTGTAGACTGCAGCTTAAAAGATGGGGTCTAGGTGAGCACTGAAGGCTATGGAAGAATCACGTAGAGTCTCCTGTTTCCTTTCACTTCAGGCTAACTACCTGATAGGCAAGCAAGGGGTACCAAATCTGCACCAGCTCAGGCTACCCCGTGGCTTGTGTGAATTTCTGGGCTGCTGCCTGCAGATGGATGTGGACAGGCGAGGCTCTGCCAAGGAACTTCTGCAGGTACAAGGCAAAGGGGCTGCAGGCCAAACAGCTGTTCCCTGTCAGGGTTTGCTCCTCGGCCAAACTCCAGGCAATCAGATGGGCCCCCACATAGTAATCTCTGCTCTGCATGCTTTTCAAATGGAAACCAAGTAGGATCCAAGACTGCTTGAGGTTAGAAGGGATCTGTGAATGTCATCTACTCCAAAGCCACGGCCCCTGGCAAGGACATCTTCAAGTAGATCAGATTGCTCAGAGTGCCATCCAGCCTTGAATGTTGCCAGGCTTGGGGCTTCTCCCAGCTCTCTTGGCAGGCTGGGCCAGTGTTCCAGCATTCTCCTCATAAACAGCTTCTTCCTTAGAGCCAATGTGAATTGAGTGTCTTTTAGCTTCAAACCGTTGCCCCTTGTCCTCTTGCAATTGGCCCTGCTAAAAGAGATGTCCCCATCTTTCTTGGAAGGCCCTACAGCTATGGAAAGGTCTCCATGGGGCTTCCTCTTCTAAACAAGCTAAACAAGGCTAAACAAGCACAACTCTCACTGCTGTTCCTTAGAGGAGAATTCCCACCTTCTGGTAATTTCTGTGGCCCTCTTTTGCTCTCGGCTGGTGTATTCAGGTTTACCTGGTAGCAAAGGAACCGAAGTATTGCAATGCCAGGGACGGGGTTTGAGGAACACAATGAAAACAATCCCTGCCAAGTGGTTTTAGATTGGTCTGTGGGAAGGCGGGGGCTGTGGGGGAGCTCACTGGGAGCATCTGAGGGCACCCAGCTTGTCCCTCCTGTCGCACTCTTAGAGGTTTCTGCCAGGCAAACGGGGACAGCTGTGCAGGATTTGTGCCAGCCCCATGTGCTGCCTGGCCCGGTCAAGTAGATGAGAATCGCTGTGGCTTTGCTGCCAGGTCTTGTGGCAGACAAGGAGCTGCTGACCGGGCCACTTCCTTGGCTGAGCCTGCTGTGAAGGAAGATGCCAGCCGGCACAGGATAGGGGGTGCATGCCGAGGCAGACGCTGCTCTTCCTGCAAGCCAGAGCTGAGCACATCTGTGCCCTGCTGCTTGTGTCCTTGCTCCTGGCTTGCTGCTGAAAACCTGCATGTCCAGCGGTTCTGAGAACAACATGTGGGATCAATAATTTTCAGAGCTCTTGGGAGTCTCTTGAGGAATGCCTTATGCCCCAGATCTCTCTTGGTCACTCAAATAGGCCATGTCTATAGCAAATAGGATCTTGAGTAGGTCTGTTGACTTTCCTAAAAAGAAAAAACCTTTGGACAGCAAGCAGCAATCCCACAGTGATATCAGGACCAAAATCCCAGCAAGTGACGCCACCTTGAGGAATGGACTAGTGCAGTTCTGGGCCATGTTTCCTGCAATAGCAGCATCCTGGACATGAAGGCAGATGTGCTGCTGGTGCCCTCAGTCTGATGTCTGTGTATTTCTGGGCACTAGAGGAATCCAGCCTGACCCTGTTAGGAACTCAGTTTGGAAAAGAATGGCTCCTTTTTCCTTTGTCTCTCTTAAATTGGTTTGTTTTGTTTCTTTTTCCCTTTGGGCAGCATCCATTTCTCCAATCAGCGGAGCCTCTCTTAAGCCTCTTCTGACAGGCTGATTGCTGTCATTCCTGCAGCAAGGAAATGCAGGAAGCAAAGGAGATGACAAGGACAACTTCAGCACTTGGAGAACAGAGCCTCTGAGAGCAGGTAGAAATCCTGAGGAGAGAGGGGCCAGGAAACAGGCAGCCATCAGAGCAGGAAAGCATGGTGGCATCTCCTTTTCTCCCAGCTGCTGACACTCCATCTAACTTTTGGATTAGAACAGCATTGCTGGAGGGCACAAAGTCACTACTGATATGCACTTTTCAGTTGGGGGGTGGTGTGAGGCATGAAGCTTCCACTGATTCTTGGGGGAGATGGCTGGGACTTCATGTGGAAGTGTCTTTCTCCCCTCACCAGGAGCTGGAAGGGCAGCGTTTGGCGGCACAGCAGCTGCTGGCACAAGGGGCAAACCTCCTGGCAGAGGTAGAGAAGGAGCAGGAGAAAAGGCTGCTTGAGATGAAGCAAGAAGTTGCCACCATGCAAGCTGAACAAGAAGAGGTGCGAAGCAGAGCCAGTCAAAAGGCAAAGGCTGTGAAAAGAGAGCTTGTGTGTTGTTTTGGACTGCTCTGCGCTCCTTATGGGCACTGTTTCTCTGGACACTGTCTGTCTGGGTGGCATTGTCCCTTGGTAAACAGTGCTGGTGCCAAGAGGGCAAGGACCGGTCAGGTGAGAGGCTACCAGAGCGCAGGTTTGAGGAAGGCAGCAATGGCGTTGCAGGGCCAGAGAATGGGAAAGCCAGAGCTTTGTCTCAGAAGGTGGGAGGTCCCACAGGAAGCCCCCTGCAGAGCCAGGCTAGAGCTGTGGGAGTGGGCTGCCAGTCAGGCTGCTGAGGAGGTGCCTGAAGCTGCTGAGTACGTCCTGTGCATCCTTTGTCTGATCGAGCAGTGTACTGTGTGGGTGCCTCAGCATGAACTGTAGCACATGTTCCTCCTCACTTGGTGCTGGACAGACATTTGGACTCCCTACAGAAGCCATTGTGGTGCTTGGAAGCTGGCAGGGAGCACTCGGGGCGTTCCTTTTGCCTTTGAGGCAAAAGGTGGGAGTGGGTGGGCTTTGCCTGAGCTTCCCTGTGCAGTAAAGACAAAAGCTGGGATTGTTTTGCAAGCAGCAGAAGGCTGCAACCTAGCCAATGACTCAGTGGAGGTGTGTGTGCTAGTCCAGCCAAACTGATGAGAACACTTGGCTTCCTAGATTCCCTTTAGACTCCTGACTGGTAACCAGTCATTGGAGACAAAATACTTCAGAGAAATTGCTTGGCTGTGGGGCTGGTTTAATGCTGGTGTTGTCTCTATGACTGTTTGTACTTCTGTTATTCCCTCTGCAGGCTGCATGGGCCCCGCCATCTAAATCCCCACGTGTTGTGGTTTGTTTCTAGAATGTTCTGCTTCCCCCATGTTATGGTGTTAATGGTTCTGCCTTTGTTCCCCTCCCTTCCACAGTTACTTGTCAATCTCCCAACCCCTGGGAGATTGGGAATGGGATGGTGAAACGTGCAGGCTAGCTGGCCAGCCCGCCTTCAGCCAAAGGGATGTTGCCATGCAGGACTTCCACTCCGCAGGAGGAAGAGGCAACTCTCTAGTTAGTGGCAAATTTGGGTTTTTTGAGCCCCCGGAGGGACCAAGTGCACCCAAGGGATCCAGGAATAAGAGAGCCTCGAGGGTGGGGAAACACTGGGTTTTAAAGGGAGTGGGAGGTAGGGGTGGTAACAACACACGAAGAAATCAGAGTCTGGGGAAGGGTGATACATAGGTGACAGACATAAAGGGACAAACTGAGGGAGGGGCCCCGGCCCCTGAACCAATCACCTGACGCCCTGGCTAGAAGGTTCTAGAGATGGAGGCAGGAGTGCCAGGTGACTGGCAGGCAGCCGGGGGTGGGGAATTAAAATGATACATCGGTAACTGGGGCAACTGGGGAGGGGTTGGGAGATTGACAAGTAACTGTGGAAAAAGGCAGAACCATTAACACCATAACATGGGGGAGAGAGAACATTCTAGAAACAAACCACAACACCCACTCTAAGAGCTTTTCAAATGAAAACGAAGGAAACGTGCAGCGAAGCAATGGAGGAAGCGGAAGAGATGATCAGGACCACTTCAGGATTACTTTCTGCAATGGCAGCTTGGAGCTGGATTCACAATAATAGTCCTACACACCCTCAAGCCTGTTGGAAGATTCCCTTCCTTGTCAGCCAGGGAATAAGGCTCTACATTCACTTCTGAATTGGCCATTCTTTCTTAAAGATGGAAAGTCCTTCCTAAGGGCATTCTGGTGTGGTTTGGAATTGGGAACAGTCTCCGTTCCTTTATCAGCTCCAACCTACCCTGCCTTTGGAATGCTGCCCATTGGCCAGTTTTTGCCCAGCTGAGGACTTTGGGATGAGGAAGAATATGCAAATGCATTTCCAGCCAAAAGCCAGTGAAGAGCAGGGCAGCCTGTGAGAGACAGTCTGAAGTTCCCCTCATTTGCCTCATGACTGTCTCAAGGACCGACTTTGGGACCCTGAGGAGCCTGATTGGAATCCTGGTCTGCGGTGCTGGATAAAGGCCAGAAATCCTGAGGCCCCTGAGCAGAGTTCTGGCCTGCCAAGCAATTGTTCACAGCTGTGTCTACAGTGACTGCTTCCAGCAGGGCCTGCCAGGGGGCGAGGCGCCCCATGTGCTTGCACCTGCTTGGCGACAATAGCCCAGGAATTTTCCCACCTCTTGGCCCGGTTGGACTTTTCTGGGGTAACCTTTGGTGGTCCAAAGAAGACCCCTCATCTGCTTTTCAACCACCGTGACAGACAGACTGAGATGGAAGAAGCCTCTCTCTCAAGGACTGAGACATGAGAAGCTCCCCCCTCCCAAGGACTGAGACTGAAAGCCCCAACACGGGGGAGCTGTGTGGGGGAGCCGACCTGACCACAGCAAGATATTTGCCTGCAAGTGTGGCCATTGGACCAAGAAGACATTGGTCCTCGCCTACTGCTGAGAACATGGACTACCTGTTACATCTATTCTTTATTGGATCTTTGTCCCCCTCAGCGGTTTCAATAGACTTTCTTCCAGATCTGTTTTCCCCCCCTCAGCAATGGACTATAACAGAATCTTGAGTTAACCAGAACCTTTGAGAGCTTCCCAACATGACTTGGTGAACTCCATCAGCTGGATTACAAGGACTTTGTCTTTCTACGTTTGCTAGCTATATCCCCTCTCTCTCTCTCTCTCTCTCTCTCCTCTTTTGTCTTTTTCCTCTCCCTTAATCCCTCTATGGCATTTGCTGTGCTAATTCAATAAAGGTGCATTTGTTTGGATTAATACTGAAATCCCCACTGTGTTGTGTTTTGCACTCTGAGATCAGGAAAACGAACCATCACAGCTCCCTGCTCGCGTGAGCGGATCATGACACAGCCAGAACATCCTGTGCAGATCCAGGCTTTCAGCTGTGCCCACGGATGCTTTTGGTTCCTGCTCGGTGTAGCCGGCACGTCTCCCCTGTGACTGCTCCCGCCTCCCAGGTGGCCGTGGCTAATAGGTATGAGGCTCTGAGAGTGCACCGAAGAAGGCAGGCACGTCTGCTGGCAGTGCAGGAGAGCAGAGAGAAAGTGCCTGGCAGGACCCTGGCCAGCACCCGCTGTACCTGCTCTTTGTCAACAGTACAGGACTGGTGGGTGATGCTGCACTTGAGGTTGTCTGGGGCTCAGCAATGATGGAAAGTCTGTGTGCTTGAGTGGCTTTGTCCCTCTTACTGTGCCTTCTGTTGTCCCTGTGCTCCGCGATGTCTGCCCAGGGCTGTGTAGCTGCGTGGCACAGCTTAAGTGCAGGAGAGCCTCATTTGTTTGCCTTTTGAGATGGCTGCTTGTCATCAATGGAGAGAGACAGGAAGACTGACTCGGTGATCAGAATCCGATTTTCTTGTGGGATACAAGCATTAATATACTATTTTAGGGAGACTAGTACTGTGTACTACAATGATTAGGTTGAAGTCACTTACACGAACTTATGCATATAACAGCATCTCTTGCTTGCATTATTTAATAGGATTTTCTTTTTCTGGTAAACCTGTCTAATTAAATCTTCTTGCTATCTAGATCTAATTTTCAAAGTTCCGTTTGCTTTTGCCAAGGCATTTTATCTATCAATTCTCTTATCCTAATAAGGTCCAAAGTACTCTCTGTCTTGTGCACCCCAATATCATATCTCCCCCTTCTGTGTCAACCAAAACCACTCCTTTAATGGTCTTATTAATTAATCTCTGCACACATTGAAGCAAGCAAGGTATCATGATTAATATAATTATTATCAAAATTACCACATACATACCCATCCTAAAAAGAATCTTTTAGTTAAAAACTCCAGCCACTAAAATCTCAGGCTTGATCTTTATAAACTAGAAACATTCCTGCTGGCAGCTGCATTACTGGATTTAGAAAGTCTGCCAGAAGTGTAATTGTACTGAAAGTTTAATTCTTATAGATAGGGTGATAGGGAGAAGCATTTTTAGACTGATTCCTTCCCATGTATTTAAAATGAACACAAAAATCCAATTTCACAGAACCCAGGAATTCTAATCCTTGGGGTTCCACCAATGGTGGTTCATGAGGTTAAGGGATCCAATTTGATGTGATTTGATCTGCTTTCAAAAAAAAAAAAAATAGTGTAAAGTTCTGGAGGAGCTATATTCCCCCGTTTTTTTTTGCTTTTTAATAACATGTGTGTTTCTCATGATGAACATAAGAAGGTAACATCAAAGCAAAACAGTATGTAACATAACGATAAACTTTTACTAAGTAAAAATTAATCAGATAATAGATACAATTATAGCACATGAGAAATAGAATGGTGTTTTAAAACAATACATGATCAATTTCTTGAATATTGTACCATTACTTAGAGTCTGTAGTAATCGGCAAGCTTTATTTTTTTAAAGTGAGGGCTTGAAAAATCATTCTCGGGTAAAATTTCTAAGTTCATCTTAAACGGAGGTTTAGCTGTTCTAGGTCTAAATTTGGTAAGCCAAAATGACTTGAATATAATTTTCGTGCAGAAAATTTTCTCTACTAGTTAAAGCTAGGACTTGGCTAGGGTCACGGCTTTTAACCGGAAGAGTCTTTTTAATATATTTTAGAAACCTCTTAGTAGTTAGAAAAATAATAGATGTCTTATAAATAGTTCTAGAACAATAAGTGAAGTTTTGAAAAGTAGCTGGTTTTCTCATTTATCGTTAGTTAAATAGTTAGTTAATGGTACCATAGACAAATAGCAAATGAAAAAAGGAATGTTGGTTATAAAAAGACAGCAAATTCACATCACAAAATCAACACCATAATCAGGGTTACCTAATATATCAGTAAAAATGGTCTTAAGAAATTGAGGTTCTATTTCCCTAGACATATATGACATTAAAGCAAAAAAGTAAAAGAAGGCAATAAATAACTCATAACTAATTACAGTCCTAATATGGAATTATTTCTCATTCTTCAGTATTACTTATAAAAAATAAAATAGCAAAAACTGTTCTTATTTCTAGAGCAAAATATCTTATCTTGTAATTTAAAGGAGTAAATTTTGACAAAAATTCATTCAGACTTTATGTCCTTCACTTGTTATAGCAAAGGAATTATGTCTTATAACTCAAACAGGTATACTTCAACAAAACTTAAAATCAACTTCACTAAAACTTAACCTTAATAAAGTATCTCTAAAAGAACTTAAAGTTAACATTGCTCAGACTAAACAAAACTCAATCTTAACAAGAATTAACTTATTTAAACTCTATTATTACAAAAATGTTACTGAAAATTTGTCATATCACGGTTAAACATCAAAGTAAACAACATGCAAGTAAACAACTGTACTGAAAGCTTTACAATAAAATTACCTTGTTAGAACTATGGAGTAAAAAGCAAGCACCTAAAAAAGCCGACAGTGGAATTAAATCTCAAAAAATTACTACAGATAAAGTTCAAGATTGGTCTTGAATGTGAGCTAAAGAATCTTGAATTTATGACTTATCTAATTACTCTCAGTGAACCATGCAGTTTTGCTATGTTATTAATAGGTAAAAAGACACCACCTCTATACCAACACTAGAATTGTTCTAGTAACAACCCTGTTAAAAATCACAGGTCACAAGTTAGAAGGTAAATCTCAACACTGGCTGGTGCCAGGCAGGTGGGGCTGCACCCCCTGCAGCAGCTTTTAAAGACTGCTTGTAGGATTGATGTAAGTTTGGCTTCGTAAGAGTAATGGCAGATAAACATTGAAGGCTAAACTAAAAGAGATTTAGTTCTATTGTTCTGAGCAGAAAAAGCTGCCCATTTTTTAAAAGGTTGCAGAGTTCTCAAGTTAAAGCAATTGCTGCCAAGTGTGAGTTGTAGCTATTTCTTGTTAATAATTGCATGTTGTAATCTCCTGTTAACAGTTTCCTTTTTAATAGTGCCTCGAGCCAGCCCGCCGCTGCCCCGGCGGGGGCCCCACCTTTCGGCGTGGGCCCGCCCGTGCCGGGGGTGACCCCGGGGAGCGGGGGGGCGCTCCCGCCTCGGCGCGGGTCGCGGTCGTGCCGGGGGTACCGGCCCGGGTCGCCGTGTCCCGCGGGAGCAGCTGCTGGACGGCTCCCTTAGCCGAGCGTCGCCCTGCTGCTCCCTGGAAGAGGGCACCCAGACGCTGGAGGGGAAGGGACATCGAGTCGGCATTCAAATGACCTCATTTCCTGCATGCAACGGGATGGACCCCTCACGAAACAAAGCCAAAAACCCCTAAAACAACGAGCCAACACAAAATTGACGAATCAAAGTGATGACTAGACGTGAGGATAGAATCCAGTGTCCACCAAGGCCTTTTTACCCATCACCCTAATCTCAAAGATGTCAGCTACACACAAGACCTCAAATGTTGAAGTAAAAAGCAGCAGATTTCCTTATGTTGTCTTGAGGATGGAACTTCTAGCTCTAGTCTGCGGATCAGTGGACGAAGTTGCACTCTTCCTCCTTTTGTGAGTCGCTCCTGGGAACGCTAGTGTTATGAGCATGGACCCACCCAGAGGTTCTCCCCACCAGAGCTGATCAGTTTTAATAAAGGCATCAAGGAGGAGGAAGGTCCCCTGCCTGTGTTTATTTCAATACAGTACAAATACATTGTTAAAAAAAAGGCAAGTAACTGGAAAACTGACCAGGGCTAGGTGTCCTTCAGGGCTTTAGATCTGTATGAACTGTGGCTTTTGATAGCTGGGCTGCTCCTTCCAATACTTGAAAGTGCCTGGGGCACTTCAGCTGGGGACCATTGTGGGGGTGTCGAGTGTCCCAAATGACTCGTGTACAAAATTGAAATGCATCAAAATTCTCCACTCTGTTAAAAAATATTTCCCCCACAAAACCAGGGACACAGACATCACAAAAAGTTTAACTGTGGCAATCAGGCCCTGTTATTTGCACCAAGTGTTGGTTTTCCAGGCTTTCGCTCCTTCCATCCACGCCGGAGAGTCCCCGAGTCGTTAATCGCCGCTCATTGGGCTATTGGCTGCTTCAGATAACAGTCACACCGGCTCCTGTATCAATGAGTCCTGTTAGGAGTGTCTCTGCCTTTCAGAGTCCCATTGCATTGGCATGTTGGACGCTCAGAGGTAATATTTTGTGTCCATAAAATCTGTGGCACCCCTGTGGAACTGAACCCCTCCTCCCTTTATTCATCTATCAGGGGTGCAGGCAGGGGTGCTGCAGGAAAGGCTATAAGTTGAGCTATATTGCTCCCGGCCGGGACTACACAGGGCGGATGGGGGGTCCAAGCCATGATCTTTATTTCCCCAAGGGAATCAGAGTCTATAGCTCCAGGGAGAACAAACAACCCTGTTATCCAGGTGGAAGATCTGCCTATAATCAAAGCATGCATATTCTGTCCTGGCGGTCCGAAAACTCCTGTGGGAAGCAAATGGACAGATGAATCAAGCAATGTTACTGTGTCGGAGGTTGCCGGGTCCATTCCTGCGCTGCCTGGGGTGGCTGGTTGTAAGTCAGCGACAATTGCTCGGCGGGCGAGGGCAGGGCCGATTGGAAGTTCATGGTTGCTCCCAGCTGCTGCGTCGGCTGCGGAATTTGCATCCTCGTGCATCGCCGTCCTGTGCTGCGAGAGAAGTTTCCCTGCAAAGGCTGGCCATTGTGGTGGAACTTGGAGCGACATATATTAGCAAAGCGAGGGCCTTTCCAGCAGCAAGGGCGTACACCCGGAGCTTTAGGTTTTTGCGTTTTTGGCAGTTTCTCCAGATTTGCCCATATCTCTCGCAGCCAAAACAAGCCACCTGTTTCCCAGGGGTTAGTTTCACGGTGGCAAAAGCGTTCGCTATGCCTTGCCCCACGGCTTGATATGTGACTGCTGTGGTGTGTTTTAATGTCCCCAAGCGGTGGCACGCTTGTATCATTTGCAGTAAAGTGGGTTCAGGTTCAGGGGGTAAAGATTTTAAAAGCTGCTTACAGTCCAGGTTGGTGTTCTCGACGGCCAGTTTGAGGAGTATAATCTCTCTGGCTTGCTCGCTATTGATTTGTCTCTCCAATGTTTGTGTCAATTTGTCCACAAACTGCAAGTAAGGCTCTTGCGGACCTTGTTTGATATTCATGAAGGACTGTTGCGTAGTTTTGGCATCAGGAACCTTTAGGAATGCCAGGTGAGCTGCCCTAATATCCTGTAGGGCTTCTCTCAGTAAGGTGCCTTGGCCATTAGGCTTGGTATGCGCCCCCTCCCCCACAAGGTGGTCAATAGTTAAGGCAGCCAGGGCTTGGTTTGCATGCCATGCATACATTGCAATTAAATTTTCCAGCCCTTTTTTCCATTGTGGCATAAATATAGCATATTGTGTTGGTGTGAGCAACAGATTTGCCAAAAAACTTACCATCGTGAGGAGTCATGAGGTGAGTAGTAAAGCTTGCTCTTAATAAATTACTGAAGTAGGGGGACCCCAGTCCATATTCCTGCGCAGCAGTACGTATGGCGCAGTTCCTTAACTTCCGAGTGATCTAGAGGCTCTCATTGTGGATTTTCCCCCTTCAGGCCAAATTGCACAAGGGCCACAAAGATTTCTGCAGTAGTGTCAAGGTCTCTGTCCTTAAGGGCTTTCCTTTTTATCTGTAACCAATTGTTACACGTATCCAAAGGGAGTAAGCTCGCATCTTTTTCAGGGCCAGGGTTGAAAGAGTCCAGCTCCCCTTCACTGCTAGAGTCAGTGTCTGCTGCATAAGCCATAAGTGTGCGGCGGCTCTGGGATGGCTGGCAGTGTGGCGGTGGGACTGGGGGTGGCGACCGGGCTCTATCCCTGGCACTCGCTGGGGAGGGCATGCAGACGGGAGATGGAGAGTGGGACCTGGGCAGGTTTCAATCCGGCTGGGGCCATCTCAGGGTAGCCTCACAGGCTGTAGCCTCACAGTCTTCCCCGCAGCCTCCCACTTTTTTTAATTGCGCCCATGACTGCCTTCCAAGCAGGAAGCATTCGGAGCTCTGGCTCGTGGCCAGGCAGTGTCGCGAGGTCATAGAGCTTTACTCCGACCTTGTCCCGGAAGCGGAGACTAAATACAGAAGAAGGGGTAGCGTCGGGGACCATGTGTGACACCCATCATAAAATGACTTAAGGTCGTGCTTTGGGATGGGGGAGCCACGCCTGCCCAGAAGGGCAAGCACGGTTTCATAGACGTCTCTCTCTTTGAACATTTCCTTTCCCATTCCTTTAGTTCCCCTGGCTCACCTGTCAAAGCGCAGCAGACAGGGATTGCAGGCCCAAACGCGGTTCTCTAACCGTCACCATCAGTTCCAGGGGCTCGCCGACTCCCCGCCTGTCAGGCAGATTCATTTCCTCACACAGGGCACCAATTGTCGGCGATGGAGATAGACAGGGAGACTGACTCGGTGATCAGAATCCGATTTTCTTGTGGGATACGAGCACTTATATACTATTTTAGGGAGACTAGTAATGTATACTACAATGATTAGGTTGAAATCACATACACAAACTTATTCATGTAACACCACCTCGTGCTTACGTTGTTTAATAGGATTTTCTTTTTCTGGTAAAGCTGTCTAATTAAATCTTCTTGCTATCTAGATCTAATTTTCAAAGTTCCGTTTGCTTTTGCCAAGGCATTTTATCTATCAATTCTCCTATGCTAATAAGGTCCAAAGTACTCTCTGTCTCATGCACCCCAATATTCCACTGCAGCTTTGGACTGTTCCAAAGGGGTCTACTTGGCGTTTGTCATCTGCAGGCCATTGCAGAGCAGTGGGCCACAGGCTGCTGCCAGAGCTCCAACACAACACAAGTGTGGCAGCCCAAGAATCAGTGCACGGATCTTCCGGATGTTCGGAGACATTCAGTTGCCAGAGAAACAGCAAGCAGGACCAGAGGAGCTTTGCATCTCCCTGCCACAAAACGAGGTCAGCCTGCAAATGGAGTCAGAGCAAAGGTAAGCATGTACCCACATTCTAAAGAAGGAACTGCAGCCTACAAGAGTCCTGGAAATTTATTCTCTTTGCTTCTTTTGCCCCCTAAATCTCATTGAAGAAGTTAGGCTTTTCAGAACCAGCTAGGATGCCACCTAGAAGAAGCAGACTTGCTTTCAGTCAAAGCTTTTGAGACCAAAAGTCTGGTTTGCTTGGGTTTTCCTTGGATGCCACTTGGGTTGGCGCATTTTCTGAGTTCCCCTGGGATGCCTTGAGCACTGCCTTATGGGCTGGGAGGACATTTTCTGCTGCTTTATGAATGAGGAGAACTTCCCAGGCTTTTCTTTCGCATTAGCTGTACAGAAGGTTGCCTTGCTGGGCACAAGAAAGCCACAGAGCAGCTGCTATTGTGAGGTCAAGGGAGCGGTGCAACAGTGCTGTCAGCCCAGCGTTGTCCCAGTGCGCGCAAGGCCTGGTCATCCAGAGCAGCTCTTCCGCTCGCTCCCTGCAGGAGGATCCTCGTGCGCAAGGAGTTCTCAGCGGATGGCCTGCACCCCGAGAGGAGTCTTGGCTTTCCCTTGGGTGGCATTCAGCGTGCAAACCCACGCAGCACTGCCAAAATGATCAGGCAAGTCTGTGCCATGGTTTGCACTGTCTTTTCTGTTGTCTATTCCGGCTACTACCTGACCCAGCTGACTCGTAAGTAAAGGTTTCTCCTGGGGCTGGCATCGCCCAGCTTTTGCTTCACTCTGCTCTTGATGCCGCACTAGTGACCCAGTTTATTTGGGAACAAAATGGCCATGAAGATGCCACCGCTTTGGTCAATGTCCTGCCAGCAGCATCAGCTAAAAAGGGGGCATCTGTACTGGGTGGCAGGTGCAGAGTATTTGCAGTGCAACCTGCAGCGGTTGCCTTCCCTCCCCGGGAGAGTGCGTGGCAGCGGAGTCCGTCATTTCCTCAGCTTGCTGCTTCAAGCAAGACGAACTGCAAATTGCAGACTCTGAGGAGAGATTTGTAGAAGTACTTCTACCAACTCAGTGGTTCTCTCCAGGAGTGAAGGAAAGCGCCTTTTGCTCCAACATTGCCCCTTAGAGGCCTTGGCTGCGTGACTTGACCCTTTGATGCTGTGCCAAGACTGCGATTCCCTTGGCGATGCAGCACAAACTCCAATGCATGGAGGGTTTGCTGCTGAGCCCAGCAGCTGTTCCTGGGCTGCTTCAGCAGGGAGCTGCCGCAGCCCAGGGGCCCTTTATGGAAGCTTTGCTGGGCTATCATCTTCAGCCAACGAATGGGAATTAGGGCATGCCATTTAAAAGAATAGAGATCTAAAATGCAGGAAAGAGAAGAGGAAAATGCTGCTTGAGCTGTTGGGCACAACAGGAGCTCCAACTTTTGAAGAGCAACGGGCATTTCCACCACCGTGTTTCTATTTCTCTCTTGGCAAAAGAGGCCCAAATGTAGACAGAGCCTACTATAGCGCCCTTGTGGTTCTCTTGCTTGCTGTGGGAAAGAGCTGTTGCTCCTGGAGGCACGTTGGCAAAGTGGCTCTGTTTTGGGACTGCCTCGTGCTGTGAAAGTCGCCAGCACGGGCACTTTTCTAAGGGCCTCTGGTAACTTTTGCCTTGCTCGCTGCAGGTCACCTGACACGTGGGTGGAGACAAGCCAGTCCTTTGGTGAGTGGCAAAGGAAGCTGAGAGGTTGCTGGCGTGTGAGAATTGTGCAGCAATTCTGCCAGCTTGGCCTGTTGCAGTTGAGTGTGGAGTGCCAGCGTGGGAGGCTGAAAGAAAGGCCAACTGCCCGGTGGCATCAGCAGTAGCAAAGGGAGCCCTGGCTGTTTGCTGATTTTCCGGTGAAGAGCCTTTCAAGAGACGAAAGGCAAACAGGACGGCTCCAAGGCGTCTTTCTGCTTGTAGCCAGCAGGGAAGCTCAAATGCACAGCAAGATGGAGTAGCACCTCATGCAGCCATCTTCCTCGAGTTTTTGCGACTCAGAGTCCCACGTGTATCAAAGTCTATGATTTCCCCTACTTCTGGGTCCTTTCCCAGCTCAATAGAAAGCAGCTCCTAAGGGATTGGCTTTTGCCCATCTCTCTCACTTCTGTCTGTCTGCAGGGCTCAACAGCTGGCTCAGCCGCTCCTCCAGCTGCCTCTGTCATTGAGGAAGAGGCTGAAGAGGAGCAAAGGAACATCAAGCCTCCAGCTGCTGTCCCTCCACAGCCTGAACACGCAGAGCCGGTAAGTGGCAGCTGAGCTTGGCACTGCCTTTGGTGCAGGGCCAGGCTTCCCGTTTTGGAGCAGCCCTTGTTGCTCGTGGCTGAAGATGCTGGGGGCGGTGTGCCTGCCATGACGTAGTGCTGCTTGAGGAGCGCCTAAGAAGTGCTGGCCAGTGGGTTCTGAAGTTTGACATTTAAGCTGGGATGCTGAGAGGGCCCGAGAATGTCTCTTGGGATCAGACAAGAGGCAGCATTCCATGATTCCCAGCGTAGGAGTCAGCCCCTTGTGCCCACTGTCAGTGCAGGCTGCCCGTGGTCGGTAAGCAGACGGAGCGGCCCAGAGACGCAGCTGACAGCCTTGCAGGGGATCACACTGGGCCCTGGAAGGGACCTGCCCTCTCCTAATGGACTAATTAGCTTCAGGCTGTGCTTCACTTCCAGCCGGTCAAAGCAGAGTTTGGAGAGGAGAATCCTCGTCAGCCCTGCGTTGTGAAAGGCGGGTGGGTCTGGGCGGGGCTGGAAGGTGGCTCCAAAGGGCCGCTCCCTAAAGGCTGTCATAGAGAGGGGAAATCCGTGAAACAGATCAGAGAAGGGACACGCTGCGGGCTTCTGAGTGGACCGTTGCATGCAAGCTGCAGGGTGATTTCATTGCCCAGGAAAAGACAGGAGGAGGAAAGCAACAAGGCTCTAGGGCCATGCTCTGATCTCTTGCTGGATCTTGGCAGCCTCAGTGATACCTTGTTGCCAGTGTCTAGCAGAAAAGCTGCAATCGTGGAGCAGCTTGGAAGTGTCCCTGAGGGGCTGGATCCAAGTAGCCTTTGGGCTTTTCCCAAAGTTGCCTTTGAGAAGGGGACATGGGAAACGCCCTAGCTGGAGAGGCCCGGCAGTGGCTGACAGCACCTTCCCAAGGCCTTGCTTTTGCCGTGCGTTCCACAGGGCATCTGTGCCAGCCACCCTTCTGACGGGCAATCCTTTCTTGTCCCAGCTCAAGACGGGCTCTGCAATTCAACCTGGTGCCGCTGGGCCAGCATGGCCTGCAGCAGCCAGCTCGCCCCCCGCTGCTGGCACTTCCTGCAGCAGCGCAGCCCAGCAGATCGAGATGAGGGAGGAGCAGGGCCTGAAGACACTGAGTACGTCTCGTACATTTCTTGTCTGCCAGAGCAGTGTGTTGTGTGCGTGTCTGGGTGTAGGCTGCGCCAGAAGTTGCCCCTCGGTCTCAAAGGCACTTAGGCCCCTCTGCAGAAGCTGTTGTTGTGCTTTGAGGCAGTGCGGCAGCGCTCAGGGAGTTCCTGCTGCCTGTGAGAGCGGCTGGGCCTGGCTTGGCTCTGCCTAGGCTGCCTACTGTGCCAAAGACAAAAGCTGAGCATTTTCTGCTTCAGCAGAAGGCTGGAACAAGCAAGTGACTAGGCCCCAGGGAGCTCTTCTGACGCCAGCCGTTTTCTGGCTATCCTTCTTACTCCTACTCTGGATCAGACATTTTGTGCCCCTGGCAGTGGACCTGCCACTGATTCTGGACACTTGGATCCCAAGTGCTCTGGGGATGCCCGGAGGCAGACGAGGAGACCAGGACGTCGGTGCAGAGGCCAGGTCTGGCGCTGAGTGCAGAAGGCGGCTGGTCAGGGACAGCCCAGGAGCTGATCCTGCAGCTGCTGCTCCAGCGCTGCTCCACCAGCGTTCCAGCAAGGGCCGCAGGAGCAGGAGACAACGACAGTTGCTATGGGCACAGCCCAACATTCCATCTAGAACCCCAGGGGAGCCATGGGACAGAAAGAGGCATGGGCCGCCTCTGGCCCTTGTACTTCTTCTGCTGCAAGTTTGCTCTGAGAAGCTTCCCATGGGGCCTTTTCTCCTCAGTCGTCTGATGAGACGGGCAAAAGCAGTGCAGGGACAGCCCTGGGTCTTCCCGGTGCTTCTCTGCAAGGTGTCTCCAGCTGAACGTGCACAGGAGCCTGCCTCTGTGCAAGGGCCCAGACCTCATCTCCTGCCCTGGAGAACCAGAAGGGCTCCTCCCACTGGCTCTCCTCCAGCTCTGAGAGGAGCTGGAATTTGCAAGTTGTCCAGCGCAGAGCCAACTCCAGAGCTTCCTCTCAAAGTGGAGCCATTCATCCTGCCCCCTTTCTCAAGTCTCCTTTTGCTGCCCAATAATGTCACTGCATGTTTTCCCTCCTTTGGGCCTCTGAGCTGGTCTCTCACCTCATCACTCCTCCCTTGAAACTTGGAGAAACAGGATGTTTTTCAGGGCAACTGATGGGGACACACACACACACACAGGGACAGCACACGGGCATTTCTCTAGCAAACATTCATGCAGAATTTCTATAGCCCTCTTCCAGCTCCCTTGGAGAAGCTCGGTGTTTGTCCCCAAAAGACTCTGCCATTCCTCTAAGAAAGCAACACTAACAGAATTCCCTTTCCACACTGCTGGCCTTCACATTGGTTTTAATGCCTAGATCCCAGATATGACAAAACCCAGGCAGCTTTGCTGCTTTCCTGCCTGTCGTTAAGGAAAAGCAAATCTTGCTTCTAGTCCCAGTCTTGCTTCCTTCCCAGCCTGCACGTTAGCCACTGGCCAGCAAACTGAGGGGGCAGCTGGAACAAGTCCCACTGCAAGGCAGATACTTTGTAGGCTCCAAAGCCCACCTGCACCGCCTCCATCAGACAAGGGCAAGCTTCCCTCGGCTTCCCAGAAGCAGCCTGGCAATTGCCCCCTCCCTCGCCCCCTCTCCACCCTCCACAGCCCCTGCCACCAAAGCCTTGCTAGGCAGGGCCATTTGCTGGCCTCGAAGAAAGAGTGCCTTTGATTCTTCTTTGGCGCAAGTGCCCGAGCTGTGAGAAGTCAGAGGATAATGATCACACCCGCTCTGCTTTAGCTAAGGAGATTGCTGGAGGCCCAGAGCGGGACACTGGTCCTTTCGAGAGAAACTGAAACTGAACTAGCCATGCCTTTGTGGCGCATGCCGATAGGAATTGGATAGAATCGGAGGGCTTAGAAACGTCCTCCAAGGTGGTCAGCTCCATCAGTCCCCCAAAATGAAACAAAGTTATGTTACTGGGCTCCAAAAAGGACTAAAGCCGCTGCTTTTATGCCAGAAAATATGGTGAGACCAGACCACTCATCTAGATCCAATTCCGTGAATTAAACAAAGCCTCCCTTTCCACTCCCAGCTGAGATGTTGAGGAATCAAAGGCAGACGCCCCAGCCTTATTTCACTGGCAGTAAAGGAGACACACCTCAGTAAGTCCTGCCAGCTGAGCAAGGGGCTGGGCCCGGGGAAGGTGGCGCCTGCCCAGATTCTTCTCTCAGGGCAAGTGCCGTCTTTGCAACACCAGGCAAATGGAACAAACATTGCCGGAGTGTTTTCATACAGACAGAAAGACAAAATGGAACAAACTTTGGTTTAATGATAAAGACCCATTGGCTCTCAACAAAGGCAAAAATGACAAAAGGCAGAGCATAGACAACACCCAACCTTTGAAATTTATTGATAAATCTAATAAAACTAATGAATCTTAAATAATACTAATGGATCTTAACGACTAAATTGAGGAGATTCCTATCATGTCAACTAACTAAGTAGAAGATTAAACTACCCTAAAAGCTTAAAAAACAGTCCTATTCCTATCTAGTCCTATTGATACCTAACTCTTGCTAGCCCTGGACAACCTGCAGGGTTGTCTAATTTCAAAGTCTTTTCTTCTTGGCGAGAGGCTCTGCTGCCTTCCGAGGCCGATGTCTTCTCCTGTGGTTGTTCCTTTCCTTCACGGTTTCAAACACCCTGCAAGATAGGAAACAAACCATCCATTGCTCACTTTAGTACACACCATGAAACCAAGTGCCGAGATCTCCGTTTGAGTAGGAATTTCTGTCTTTTTGGGCAGTGGCACATTTGTGAATTGATCAGCACCATGAGTCTGATCGTTCTACTTTCAATGCCTTGAAATGTCTTCCTCCTTTTGCTGCATCCTCTTTTGAATTTGATCAGCAGCATCAAACCAAGCTTTGATGGATCTATTCCTACTTGTATGAACTGTGTCTTGTTGGGGCACGGCAAGGTTTCATTGTGAAGGCTGGGTTTTACCTAAGCTCTTTGGGTTTGAGGTGGGTGTTAAGCTTGACCACGGCTGCCGGGGGCGATGCTGCAAGTGCCCCCAGCTTCCCCTGCGGTGCCTTTGAAAAGGGTCAGCCTGTTTTAGTCCAAAGGCGCAGCTTTGAGCAGAAAGAGGAGGAACTTACGCACCGTTTGCACTGCCCGCAGGGAAAGGGGCCTCCCGCCGAGCGGGGCGGCTGGCGCGCTTGGCAGCAGGGACACTCGGCGCTGCGAGCCCTCTTGCGGCTTCTCTTCCCTGTCTCCCCGTTCTCCTTTCTGGGAGGGCTTTTCCTGCTCTTTGCTTTGCCCACACTCTGGAAATCAAAGAGTCCTTATCAATGCTTCCTTCCTCTCACAAAGCTGGAAACCAGAGCATCCAGCACAAAAATCTATCGGCTTAAGCAAATCCTTCCAGACCCTCAAGAGCTGAGAAAACGGCTGCCTTTGCCAATGGGCTGCGGCGGGCTGCCAACCCAGAGCTTGGAGGAAAATACTCCTCTTTTCTACAGGCCAAAGGGGTGGGATAAATACCTGCCTATTTAGAGCTCTACATTTCTTATTTCTACCTTTCTGCCTAACATCTATTTCTCTCTGCTTTTCCTCCACAAATGTCTAGGCAATGGCATTTAAATTCAGTCCAATTAGGGTAGACACATGGTTAGCCATTTTCTAGTCCCCAAAATAATCTCCCTCCCTGTCTCTCTCTCTCTCTCTCTCTCACATGATGTGAAGCAAATTGCTCTTTGCCGGTAAGGAAAGTTTTAGGGGAGCCACGGCACCGGCAGCTCCTTCTTGGGGAGTATGCTGCGATGCTAGAAAAACTCCCTGAAAATCTGCAGCATATCCACAAAGGCAGCCTGGATTGCTGATGTCAGCAAGCAGTGGGGAATTAAGGGTCTGATTGGAGTCAGCGAGGGTGCCAGCCCTTGAGAAGCCCATCTGTAGAGAGTCAAAGCCCATTTTGGTGGCGCTGCTGCTTTCTTGGGTCAAAGTTAGGCTCCAGAATTGCATACTTCAGGGCAGCAGCACAAGGAAGCCCCGGGCAGCATCTGCTGTGCCTTTCCCAGCGCATGGGACGATGTGATCCTGGCAAAGGGGCGTCTGGCATGGCTCGCCAGCAGCTTTTCTCCCCTTCTGCCAGTTTCTCGACCTTCCTGGCACGTCTCGATTTTCTTGCCCCTCACCTGAGCAAGAGTGCTGGCAAGTTTATGCTCCTTTTTCCAGGAGTAGTAGTACTCCACACACTGTGCCACGGTCTTAGTCTGGATCTGTTGTGAAGAGAAAAAGAAGGAGTCGAAAATGGTGTCGGGTGCACTGGGGAAAAAGTAGAATATGGAGTGAACTAGGAAGGAAAAGCATGAAGTAAATGGAGTAGGGTGTAAAATGAAATCAACATGGGGAAAGAGAGGCATCATGCAATGTCTTAAACCGTGTATTCTGCTAGGTGGTAATACACGCAATGCACAGATCAACAACAAATCCATCTAGCACAGTTCTTCTTTCCCCGCTTCCCTCCAGTTATGCCAGCACACCGTCTTGTGGAAGCAGCAGCAGACCTGTGCGACAAGTCTGACAGAAGAAAGCTTCATCTTCCAAAAGAGCTTGGAGAAAAGGGCTGGAGAGGCAGGATCATCCTTTTGACACAGGCTTTTGATGATACTTGGTACTTGAGAAGAGAGAGACTGAAGCCTGGTGCTTGTTCCCAGAAATAACCAAGCTTTCCTCCTGACGATCTGCTCGGGTAAAGAATGTCCCGTGGCTTTACCTGCTTCTGGATGAGATGAAAATCCTTGCCGTAGGTGTGGAAAGCCTTTTGGAAGGACTCCTTCTCCTCAGGTGTCCATCTATCAGAGCCTGGCAAGAAAAAGCAGCGGGTAGTAAACGCATCCCTTGATCCACACCAAGTAGATCCCACTGGCTGCCGAAAGAAACTGGTGGCAGGCCGTCATTCACGTGTGTGTACGTGTCTGCTCCCTCAGAAGGTCATGAAGACAAGAGCAGGCATTGCCCGGGGAGAAGGATTGGAAAAGAAGTAAAGCTGAAGGACTAGATGCTGGTGCTTCCCCACCCGCAGAGGAGACAAGACCTTGTGCTGGTGTTAAGCACAATTGCTTTAAGCAGAAACCCTTGCCACAACAATGAAGGGGACGGCAGCATCTGTCAGGGACGCAAGAAGCTCTGCTTTGCTTACCTGCGTAATGATAATCAGCCATGGGGTGGCCTTGAGGTGTTGCAGGCCCCTCGGAGAGCAGCATCTCCAGAGCCTCCTGCAAGATCAAGAGGGAAAAGGCTTTAGCCGCCCCACCACATTAAAAATGAGCCAAAAAATCACAGGTGCTGCCTTGCAGCTACTTTGCCTCTCCAGACATTCAAGCGACTGTATCCCATGTGGGTGAAACACTGTCATTTGCTCCAAGTCCCTGGTTTTTGCTGCCCAACCCTTTGATCCTGGTCCCCGAGAGTGGCCTTTTGCTCACCAACCTAAGGATTTTGCTGCTCCTGCAGCCAGAATGGCCTCAGCTGACTGAGGCTTCTGGGAATTTCCCCTCCAAATGTCTTAGAGAAGCCAGCTCTCCAGGCCATTTACAAGGCAGCAGGACCTTCCGCCGCCGCCGCCGCCTCCAGGAGGGAGATTCTCCCTGCTGGAGCCCTTTGGGCTCAGCCCTGACGCAGCTGGAGGAGACACAGCAGGCAGCAAGTGCTCTGCTCCCTGTTAAGACCCTTCTTCAAAGAGCAGCCAGGAAAGGCTGTCCCAGTGCCCGGGCCCTCTGCATTCCCTGTGCCCTCTTCTCTGCGCCCAAACAGCCGCTTCTTACCGGAACGCTGCCGCGTGCCCGGTGCAGGCAGTGCAGGGCGCGCTCCAGGTTAGCTGCTGCCCCGGGAATGCCACGGGAGCTGGCCATGTCCAACAGTTCTCTTACTGCAAGCACAACAAAAAACCCACCGAAAGTCAGCCTTGAGGCCAGCAAGGGCAAAGACTGCCATGCAAGGCAGAAGGAAAGGCTGGGAGCTAAAGACAGCAGCTTGGAGAGTATGAAAAGGAGAGCAAAGCCAGGGCCAGCTGAACCAAGGGCCCACGCAGTGCTGGCTCTCCCTCCAAAGCAGCTTCTGTAAGAAGAAGTGGGGGCCAATCTGCGCTCTTCCAGTGGCAGACGGCCCTGACCAATTTGGAGAGCAAGGTGCTTGCTCTTGCTCCTTGCCTCTAACACTTCTACATGGGAAGATGGGCGAGACAAGGAGAGAAGCAGAGCCTGCAAAAGGCTGCCTTTTTACGCAAAAGGAGCCTTTTAAAGACCCAAGTAGCTCAGGGGTGGAAGAAAAGCTTGAAGCAAAGCTACCTCTGTCAGGCTTTTCCATGTCAGAGTCATCCTCCCCCCAGGGCTTCCAGACCAGGGTTGCAGGCTCTTCATCCTCACTTGGTGCTCTGCTCTGCAGCTCTGGCAGCTCAGCCTGAAAGTCGCTGCCAACATTGATGTGTCTAAAGGAAGAAGGAGGTGGAGGTGAGAAAGGCAAGTGGTCAAGAGAGCCTTCCTGTGCATCCACAGGCTTGAACCAACGCCACCCTGACTCTGAAAGAGCAGTTCTCCTCCTCGCCATTCTTCCAGTTTGCTGTCCTTTAACCCTATGCCAAAACTCACGGCTGAATCTGGGCTCTTGCTTTCCTTTTCATTGTGCCTCTCCTTTCCACCTGAAAGAGATCAAAGCAATGCTCCAGTTAAAAATCCTTCCTTCTCATCCTCATCATTGCAAAGCCCGAGCTCCTGTGTCCCAGCTCCTTTCTCTTTGCTGTCATTGTCGCCTTTTTGACATGGAATGTCCTAGGCAGGACCCTCTAGCAGTCAGCAGCTTCCTCAGGAGGGCAAGCACAAGGACATGCACTACTCTCTTCACTCCCGGGGCCACTGAGAAGAGCCAAGAGAATGGCAAGGTAGATGTGCCAGTGCAGGCTTAGGTTGGATAGAAGGAAAAGGTTCTTCAGCCAGAGGCTGCTTGGGCACTGCAACAGCCTCCCCAGGGAAGGGGGCACAGCACCAAGCCTGACTGAGCTCCAAAAGTGTTTGGACACTGCTCTTGGGCACAGGCTGTGATTGTTGAGGCTGCCCTGGGCAGGCCCTGGACTTGGGCTCAGTGATCTTTGAGAATCCCTTCCAAGCCAGGAAATTCTGTGCTACTGTGATTGTGCTCTTGAGGAGATGGCATTTGACGGCCGCCCCTGAGCATGAGGTAGAACCAGCCCTACGTGCACTGGAAAAAGAATCTAGAAAGATATTAAAATAGCATGGATCTATAAGCCATGGAACTAGGTCAGTATATAAGAATTGCTGATCCCAGATGGTTTTTGAAGTTGAAAGCCTGTGTTTGAGGAGAAGCCCAGTCAAATGCTTCTATGCCCTGAAGGACAGGGATGCCAGAGGAGAAGTGCCATCATTCTGGTGTTTGAAGCTTTGGAGCGGGTGTGAGCAGAGTCAGGGCATAAGGGGATTTGTTGACACTGAAGCCCTGAAGTGCTCAGCCACAAACAATTTGTTTTGGGGTCAGCACAAGATAGTTTGAGGACTGAAATGGGTGCCAAGAACTTTTAATCAGGTCATCCGTGGACGAGGATCTGCAACTGCACTGGGACACCTCTCTAGGTCCTCTATGGAAAGGTCTGTGTTTCCCCTGGAGGCAACATGATTCCTTCAGAAGCTGCAGCCTGCTTTCACGTGGAAGCTCGTCTGGGGAAAGTGAGCACGCAGCCTGTGTGTCGTGCTTGGTGGGAGAGGCAGCTGGAGCCTCCTGCCCCTGTGCTAGTGCTTTGAGGGCAAACGGGGATTTTCTTACCTTGGACGGTTCCCAAGTGCTCTGGGGACGCCCGGAGGCAGACGAGGAGACCAGGATGTCGGTGCCGAGGCCGGGTCTGGCGCTGAGTGCAGAAGGCGGCTGGTCAGGGACAGCCCAGGAGCTGATCCTGCAGCTGCTGCTCCAGCGCTGCTCCACCAGCGTTCCAGCAAGGGCCGCAGGAGCAGGAGACAACGACAGTTGCTATGGGCACAGCCCAACATTCCATCTAGAACCCCAGGGGAGCCATGGGACAGAAAGAGGCATGGGCCGCCTCTGGCCCTTGTACTTCTTCTGCTGCAAGTTTGCTCTGAGAAGCTTCCCATGGGGCCTTTTCTCCTCAGTCGTCTGATGAGACGGGCAAAAGCAGTGCAGGGACAGCCCTGGGTCTTCCCGGTGCTTCTCTGCAAGGTGCCTCCAGCTGAACGTGCACAGGAGCCTGCCTCTGTGCAAGGGCCCAGACCTCATCTCCTGCCCTGGAGAACCAGAAGGGCTCCTCCCACTGGCTCTCCTCCAGCTCTGAGAGGAGCTGGAATTTGCAAGTTGTCCAGCGCAGAGCCAACTCCAGAGCTTCCTCTCAAAGTGGAGCCATTCATCCTGCCCCCTTTCTCAATTCTCCTTTTGCGGCCCAATAATGTCACTGCATGTTTTCCCTCCTTTGGGCCTCTGAGCTGGTCTCTCACCTCATCACTCCTCCCTTGAAACTTGGAGAAACAGGATGTTTTTCAGGGCAACTGATGGGGACACACACACACACACAGGGACAGCACACGGGCATTTCTCTAGCAAACATTCATGCAGAATTTCTATAGCCCTCTTCCAGCTCCCTTGGAGAAGCTCGGTGTTTGTCCCCAAAAGACTCTGCCATTCCTCTAAGAAAGCAACACTAACAGAATTCCCTTTCCACACTGCTGGCCTTCACATTGGTTTTAATGCCTAGATCCCAGATATGACAAAACCCAGGCAGCTTTGCTGCTTTCCTGCCTGTCGTTAAGGAAAAGCAAATCTTGCTTCAGTCCCAATCTTGCTTCCTTCCCAGCCTGCACGTTAGCCACTGGCCAGCAAACTGAGGGGGCAGCTGGAACAAGTCCCACTGCAAGGCAGATACTTTGTAGGCTCCAAAGCCCACCTGCACCGCCTCCATCAGACAAGGGCAAGCTTCCCTCGGCTTCCCAGAAGCAGCCTGGCAATTGCCCCCTCCCTCGCCCCCTCTCCACCCTCCACAGCCCCTGCCACCAAAGCCTTGCTAGGCAGGGCCATTTGCTGGCCTCGAAGAAAGAGTGCCTTTGATTCTTCTTTGGCGCAAGTGCCCGAGCTGTGAGAAGTCAGAGGATAATGATCACACCCGCTCTGCTTTAGCTAAGGAGATTGCTGGAGGCCCAGAGCGGGACACTGGTCCTTTCGAGAGAAACTGAAACTGAACTAGCCATGCCTTTGTGGCGCATGCCGATAGGAATTGGATAGAATCGGAGGGCTTAGAAACGTCCTCCAAGGTGGTCAGCTCCATCAGTCCCCCAAAATGAAACAAAGTTATGTTACTGGGCTCCAAAAAGGACTAAAGCCGCTGCTTTTATGCCAGAAAATATGGTGAGACCAGACCACTCATCTAGATCCAATTCCGTGAATTAAACAAAGCCTCCCTTTCTACTCCCAGCTGAGATGTTGAGGAATCAAAGGCAGACGCCCCAGCCTTATTTCACTGGCAGTAAAGGAGACACACCTCAGTAAATCCTGCCAGCTGAGCAAGGGGCTGGGCCCGGGGAAGGTGGCGCCTGCCCAGATTCTTCTCTCAGGGCAAGTGCCGTCTTTGCAACACCAGGCAAATGGAACAAACATTGCCGGAGTGTTTTCATACAGACAGAAAGACAAAATGGAACAAACTTTGGTTTAATGATAAAGACCCATTGGCTCTCAACAAAGGCAAAAATGACAAAAGGCAGAGCATAGACAACACCCAACCTTTGAAATTTATTGATAAATCTAATAAAACTATTGAATCTTAAATAATACTAATGGATCTTAACGACTAAATTGAGGAGATTCCTATCATGTCAACTAACTAAGTAGAAGATTAAACTACCCTAAAAGCTTAAAAAACAGTCCTATTCCTATCTAGTCCTATTGATACCTAACTCTTGCTAGCCCTGGACAACCTGCAGGGTTGTCTAATTTCAAAGTCTTTTCTTCTTGGCGAGAGGCTCTGCTGCCTTCCGAGGCCGATGTCTTCTCCTGTGGTTGTTCCTTTCCTTCACGGTTTCAAACACTCTGCAAGATAGGAAACAAACCATCCATTGCTCACTTTAGTACACACCATGAAACCAAGTGCCGAGATCTCCGTTTGAGTAGGAATTTCTGTCTTTTTGGGCAGTGGCACATTTGTGAATTGATCAGCACCATGAGTCTGATCGTTCTACTTTCAATGCCTTGAAATGTCTTCCTCCTTTTGCTGCATCCTCTTTTGAATTTGATCAGCAGCATCAAACCAAGCTTTGATGGATCTATTCCTACTTGTATGAACTGTGTCTTGTTGGGGCACGGCAAGGTTTCATTGTGAAGGCTGGGTTTTACCTAAGCTCTTTGGGTTTGAGGTGGGTGTTAAGCTTGACCACGGCTGCCGGGGGCGATGCTGCAAGTGCCCCCAGCTTCCCCTGCGGTGCCTTTGAAAAGGGTCAGCCTGTTTTAGTCCAAAGGCGCAGCTTTGAGCAGAAAGAGGAGGAACTTACACACCGTTTGCACTGCCCGCAGGGAAAGGGGCCTCCCGCCGAGCGGGGCGGCTGGCGCGCTTGGCAGCAGGGACACTCGGCGCTGCGAGCCCTCTTGCGGCTTCTCTTCCCTGTCTCCCCGTTCTCCTTTCTGGGAGGGCTTTTCCTCCTCTTTGCTTTGCCCACACTCTGGAAATCAAAGAGTCCTTATCAATGCTTCCTTCCTCTCACAAAGCTGGAAATCAGAGCATCCAGCACAAAAATCTATCGGCCTAAGCAAATCCTTCCAGACCCTCAAGAGCTGAGAAAACGGCTGCCTTTGCCAATGGGCTGCGGCGGGCTGCCAACCCAGAGCTTGGAGGAAAATACTCCTCTTTTCTACAGGCCAAAGGGGTGGGATAAATACCTGCCTATTTAGAGCTCTACATTTCTTATTTCTACCTTTCTGCCTAACATCTATTTCTCTCTGCTTTTCCTCCACAAATGTCTAGGCAATGGCATTTAAATTCAGTCCAATTAGGGTAGACACATGGTTAGCCATTTTCTAGTACCCAAAATAATCTCCCTCCCTGTCTCTCTCTCTCTCTCTCTCTCTCACATGATGTGAAGCAAATTGCTCTTTGCCGGTAAGGAAAGTTTTAGGGGAGCCACGGCACCGGCAGCTCCTTCTTGGGGAGTATGCTGCGATGCTAGAAAAACTCCCTGAAAATCTGCAGCATATCCACAAAGGCAGCCTGGATTGCTGATGTCAGCAAGCAGTGGGGAATTAAGGGT
This sequence comes from Molothrus aeneus, assembly GCF_037042795.1. Classification (NCBI taxonomy): domain Eukaryota; kingdom Metazoa; phylum Chordata; class Aves; order Passeriformes; family Icteridae; genus Molothrus; species Molothrus aeneus. The sequence continues at coordinate 1,447,429 of NW_027099079.1, read as the reverse complement.
CTGATTGGAGTCAGCGAGGGTGCCAGCCCTTGAGAAGCCCATCTGTAGAGAGTCAAAGCCCATTTTGGTGGCGCTGCTGCTTCCTTGGGTCAAAGTTAGGCTCCAGAATTGCATACTTCAGGGCAGCAGCACAAGGAAGCCCCGGGCAGCATCTGCTGTGCCTTTCCCAGCGCATGGGACGATGTGATCCTGGCAAAGGGGCGTCTGGCATGGCTCGCCAGCAGCTTTTCTCCCCTTCTGCCAGTTTCTCGACCTTCCTGGCACGTCTCGATTTTCTTGCCCCTCACCTGAGCAAGAGTGCTGGCAAGTTTATGCTCCTTTTTCCAGGAGTAGTAGTACTCCACACACTGTGCCACGGTCTTAGTCTGGATCTGTTGTGAAGAGAAAAAGAAGGAGTCGAAAATGGTGTCGGGTGCACTGGGGAAAAAGTAGAATATGGAGTGAACTAGGAAGGAAAAGCATGAAGTAAATGGAGTAGGGTGTAAAATGAAATCAACATGGGGAAAGAGAGGCATCATGCAATGTCTTAAACCGTGTATTCTGCTAGGTGGTAATACACGCAATGCACAGATCAACAACAAATCCATCTAGCACAGTTCTTCTTTCCCCGCTTCCCTCCAGTTATGCCAGCACACCGTCTTGTGGAAGCAGCAGCAGACCTGTGCGACAAGTCTGACAGAAGAAAGCTTCATCTTCCAAAAGAGCTTGGAGAAAAGGGCTGGAGAGGCAGGATCATCCTTTTGACACAGGCTTTTGATGTCCCCTTTTGTTACTTCTTGAAGATACTTGGTACTTGAGAAGAGAGAGACTGAAGCCCGGTGCTTGTTCCCAGAAATAACCAAGCTTTCCTCCTGACGATCTGCTCGGGTAAAGAATGTCCCATGGCTTTACCTGCTTCTGGATGAGATGAAAATCCTTGCCGTAGGTGTGGAAAGCCTTTTGGAAGGACTCCTTCTCCTCAGGTGTCCATCTATCAGAGCCTGGCAAGAAAAAGCAGCGGGTAGTAAACGCATCCCTTGATCCACACCAAGTAGATCCCACTGGCTGCCGAAAGAAAATGGTGGCAGGCCGTCATTCACGTGTGTGTACGTGTCTGCTCCCTCAGAAGGTCATGAAGACAAGAGCAGGCATTGCCCGGGGAGAAGGATTGGAAAAGAAGTAAAGCTGAAGGACTAGATGCTGGTGCTTCCCCACCCGCAGAGGAGACAAGACCTTGTGCTGGTGTTAAGCACAATTGCTTTAAGCAGAAACCCTTGCCACAACAATGAAGGGGACGGCAGCATCTGTCAGGGACGCAAGAAGCTCTGCTTTGCTTACCTGCGTAATGATAATCAGCCATGGGGTGGCCTTGAGGTGTTGCAGGCCCCTCGGAGAGCAGCATCTCCAGAGCCTCCTGCAAGATCAAGAGGGAAAAGGCTTTAGCCGCCCCACCACATTAAAAATGAGCCAAAAAATCACAGGTGCTGCCTTGCAGCTACTTTGCCTCTCCAGACATTCAAGCGACTGTATCCCATGTGGGTGAAACACTGTCATTTGCTCCAAGTCCCTGGTTTTTGCTGCCCAACCCTTTGATCCTGGTCCCCGAGAGTGGCCTTTTGCTCACCAACCTAAGGATTTTGCTGCTCCTGCAGCCAGAATGGCCTCAGCTGACTGAGGCTTCTGGGAATTTCCCCTCCAAATGTCTTAGAGAAGCCAGCTCTCCAGGCCATTTACAAGGCAGCAGGACCTGCCGCCGCCGCCGCCGCTGCCTCCAGGAGGGAGATTCTCCCTGCTGGAGCCCTTTGGGCTCAGCCCTGACGCAGCTGGAGGAGACACAGCAGGCAGCAAGTGCTCTGCTCCCTGTTAAGACCCTTCTTCAAAGAGCAGCCAGGAAAGGCTGTCCCAGTGCCCGGGCCCTCTGCATTCCCTGTGCCCTCTTCTCTGCGCCCAAACAGCCGCTTCTTACCGGAACGCTGCCGCGTGCCCGGTGCAGGCAGTGCAGGGCGCGCTCCAGGTTAGCTGCTGCCCCGGGAATGCCACGGGAGCTGGCCATGTCCAACAGTTCTCTTACTGCAAGCACAACAAAAAACCCACCGAAAGTCAGCCTTGAGGCCAGCAAGGGCAAAGACTGCCATGCAAGGCAGAAGGAAAGGCCGGGAGCTAAAGACAGCAGCTTGGAGAGTATGAAAAGGAGAGCAAAGCCAGGGCCAGCTGAACCAAGGGCCCACGCAGTGCTGGCTCTCCCTCCAAAGCAGCTTCTGTAAGAAGAAGTGGGGGCCAATCTGCGCTCTTCCAGTGGCAGACGGCCCTGACCAATTTGGAGAGCAAGGTGCTTGCTCTTGCTCCTTGCCTCTAACACTTCTACATGGGAAGATGGGCGAGACAAGGAGAGAAGCAGAGCCTGCAAAAGGCTGCCTTTTTACGCAAAAGGAGCCTTTTAAAGACCCAAGTAGCTCAGGGGTGGAAGAAAAGCTTGAAGCAAAGCTACCTCTGTCAGGTTTTTCCATGTCAGAGTCATCCTCCCCCCAGGGCTTCCAGACCAGGGTTGCAGGCTCTTCATCCTCACTTGGTGCTCTGCTCTGCAGCTCTGGCAGCTCAGCCTGAAAGTCGCTGCCAACATTGATGTGTCTAAAGGAAGAAGGAGGTGGAGGTGAGAAAGGCAAGTGGTCAAGAGAGCCTTCCTGTGCATCCACAGGCTTGAACCAACGCCACCCTGACTCTGAAAGAGCAGTTCTCCTCCTCGCCATTCCTCCAGTTTGCTGTCCTTTAACCCTATGCCAAAACTCACGGCTGAATCTGGGCTCTTGCTTTCCTTTTCATTGTGCCTCTCCTTTCCACCTGAAAGAGATCAAAGCAATGCTCCAGTTAAAAATCCTTCCTTCTCATCCTCATCATTGCAAAGCCCGAGCTCCTGTGTCCCAGCTCCTTTCTCTTTGCCGCCTTTTTGACATGGAATGTCCTAGGGAGGACCCTCTAGCAGTCAGCAGCTTCCTCAGGAGGGCAAGCACAAGGCCATGCACTACTCTCTCCGGGGCCACTGAGAACAGCCAAGACAATGGCAGGGGAGATGTGCCAGTGCAGGCTTAGGTTGGATAGAAGGAAAAGGTTCTTCAGCCAGAGGCTGCTTGGGCACTGCAACAGCCTCCCCAGGGAAGGGGGCACAGCACCAAGCCTGACTGAGCTCCAAAAGTGTTTGGACACTGCTCTTGGGCACAGGCTGTGATTGTTGAGGCTGCCCTGGGCAGGCCCTGGACTTGGGCTCAGTGATCTTTGAGAATCCCTTCCAAGCCAGGAAATTCTGTGCTACTGTGATTGTGCTCTTGAGGAGATGGCATTTGACGGCCGCCCCTGAGCATGAGGTAGAACCAGCCCTACGTGCACTGGAAAAAGAATCTAGAAAGATATTAAAATAGCATGGATCTATAAGCCATGGAACTACGTCAGTATATAAGAATTGCTGATCCCAGATGGTTTTTGAAGTTGAAAGCCTGTGTTTGAGGAGAAGCCCAGTCAAATGCTTCTATGCCCTGAACGACAGGGATGCCAGAGGAGAAGTGCCATCATTCTGGTGTTTGAAGCTTTGGAGCGGGTGTGAGCAGAGTCAGGGCATAAGGGGATTTGTTGACACTGAAGCCCTGAAGTGCTCAGCCACAAACAATTTGTTTTGGGGTCAGCACAAGATAGTTTGAGGACTGAAATGGGTGCCAAGAACTTTTAATCAGGTCATCCGTGGACGAGGATCTGCAACTGCACTGGGACACCTCTCTAGGTCCTCTATGGAAAGGTCTGTGTTTCCCCTGGAGGCAACATGATTCCTTCAGAAGCTGCAGCCTGCTTTCACGTGGAAGCTCGTCTGGGGAAAGTGAGCACGCAGCCTGTGTGTCGTGCTTGGTGGGAGAGGCAGCTGGAGCCTCCTGCCCCTGTGCTAGTGCTTTGAGGGCAAACGGGGATTTTCTTACCTTGGACGGTTCCCAAGTGCTCTGGGGATGCCCGGAGGCAGACGAGGAGACCAGGACGTCGGTGCAGAGGCCGGGTCTGGCGCTGAGTGCAGAAGGCGGCTGGTCAGGGACAGCCCAGGAGCTGATCCTGCAGCTGCTGCTCCAGCGCTGCTCCACCAGCGTTCCAGCAAGGGCCGCAGGAGCAGGAGACAACGACAGTTGCTATGGGCACAGCCCAACATTCCATCTAGAACCCCAGGGGAGCCATGGGACAGAAAGAGGCATGGGCCGCCTCTGGCCCTTGTACTTCTTCTGCTGCAAGTTTGCTCTGAGACGCTTCCCATGGGGCCTTTTCTCCTCAGTCGTCTGATGAGACGGGCAAAAGCAGTGCAGGGACAGCCCTGGGTCTTCCCGGTGCTTCTCTGCAAGGTGCCTCCAGCTGAACGTGCACAGGAGCCTGCCTCTGTGCAAGGGCCCAGACCTCATCTCCTGCCCTGGAGAACCAGAAGGGCTCCTCCCACTGGCTCTCCTCCAGCTCTGAGAGGAGCTGGAATTTGCAAGTTGTCCAGCGCAGAGCCAACTCCAGAGCTTCCTCTCAAAGTGGAGCCATTCATCCTGCCCCCTTTCTCAATTCTCCTTTTGCTGCCCAATAATGTCACTGCATGTTTTCCCTCCTTTGGGCCTCTGAGCTGGTCTCTCACCTCATCACTCCTCCCTTGAAACTTGGAGAAACAGGATGTTTTTCAGGGCAACTGATGGGGACACACACACACACACAGGGACAGCACACGGGCATTTCTCTAGCAAACATTCATGCAGAATTTCTATAGCCCTCTTCCAGCTCCCTTGGAGAAGCTCGGTGTTTGTCCCCAAAAGACTCTGCCATTCCTCTAAGAAAGCAACACTAACAGAATTCCCTTTCCACACTGCTGGCCTTCACATTGGTTTTAATGCCTAGATCCCAGATATGACAAAACCCAGGCAGCTTTGCTGCTTTCCTGCCTGTCGTTAAGGAAAAGCAAATCTTGCTTCAGTCCCAATCTTGCTTCCTTCCCAGCCTGCACGTTAGCCACTGGCCAGCAAACTGAGGGGGCAGCTGGAACAAGTCCCACTGCAAGGCAGATACTTTGTAGCATCCAAAGCCCACCTGCACCGCCTCCATCAGACAAGGGCAAGCTTCCCTCGGCTTCCCAGAAGCAGCCTGGCAATTGCCCCCTCCCTCGCCCCCTCTCCACCCTCCACAGCCCCTGCCACCAAAGCCTTGCTAGGCAGGGCCATTTGCTGGCCTCGAAGAAAGAGTGCCTTTGATTCTTCTTTGGCGCAAGTGCCCGAGCTGTGAGAAGTCAGAGGATAATGATCACACCCGCTCTGCTTTAGCTAAGGAGATTGCTGGAGGCCCAGAGCGGGACACTGGTCCTTTCGAGAGAAACTGAAACTGAACTAGCCATGCCTTTGTGGCGCATGCCGATAGGAATTGGATAGAATCGGAGGGCTTAGAAACGTCCTCCAAGGTGGTCAGCTCCATCAGTCCCCCAAAATGAAACAAAGTTATGTTACTGGGCTCCAAAAAGGACTAAAGCCGCTGCTTTTATGCCAGAAAATATGGTGAGACCAGACCACTCATCTAGATCCAATTCCGTGAATTAAACAAAGCCTCCCTTTCCACTCCCAGCTGAGATGTTGAGGAATCAAAGGCAGACGCCCCAGCCTTATTTCACTGGCAGTAAAGGAGACACACCTCAGTAAATCCTGCCAGCTGAGCAAGGGGCTGGGCCCGGGGAAGGTGGCGCCTGCCCAGATTCTTCTCTCAGGGCAAGTGCCGTCTTTGCAACACCAGGCAAATGGAACAAACATTGCCGGAGTGTTTTCATACAGACAGAAAGACAAAATGGAACAAACTTTGGTTTAATGATAAAGACCCATTGGCTCTCAACAAAGGCAAAAATGACAAAAGGCAGAGCATAGACAACACCCAACCTTTGAAATTTATTGATAAATCTAATAAAACTATTGAATCTTAAATAATACTAATGAATCTTAACGACTAAATTGAGGAGATTCCTATCATGTCAACTAACTAAGTAGAAGATTAAACTACCCTAAAAGCTTAAAAAACAGTCCTATTCCTATCTAGTCCTATTGATACCTAACTCTTGCTAGCCCTGGACAACCTGCAGGGTTGTCTAATTTCAAAGTCTTTTCTTCTTGGCGAGAGGCTCTGCTGCCTTCCGAGGCCGATGTCTTCTCCTGTGGTTGTTCCTTTCCTTCACGGTTTCAAACACTCTGCAAGATAGGAAACAAACCATCCATTGCTCACTTTAGTACACACCATGAAACCAAGTGCCGAGATCTCCGTTTGAGTAGGAATTTCTGTCTTTTTGGGCAGTGGCACATTTGTGAATTGATCAGCACCATGAGTCTGATCGTTCTACTTTCAATGCCTTGAAATGTCTTCCTCCTTTTGCTGCATCCTCTTTTGAATTTGATCAGCAGCATCAAACCAAGCTTTGATGGATCTATTCCTACTTGTATGAACTGTGTCTTGTTGGGGCACGGCAAGGTTTCATTGTGAAGGCTGGGTTTTACCTAAGCTCTTTGGGTTTGAGGTGGGTGTTAAGCTTGACCACGGCTGCCGGGGGCGATGCTGCAAGTGCCCCCAGCTTCCCCTGCGGTGCCTTTGAAAAGGGTCAGCCTGTTTTAGTCCAAAGGCGCAGCTTTGAGCAGAAAGAGGAGGAACTTACGCACCGTTTGCACTGCCCGCAGGGAAAGGGGCCTCCCGCCGAGCGGGGCGGCTGGCGCGCTTGGCAGCAGGGACACTCGGCGCTGCGAGCCCTCTTGCGGCTTCTCTTCCCTGTCTCCCCGTTCTCCTTTCTGGGAGGGCTTTTCCTCCTCTTTGCTTTGCCCACACTCTGGAAATCAAAGAGTCCTTATCAATGCTTCCTTCCTCTCACAAAGCTGGAAACCAGAGCATCCAGAACAAAAATCTATCGGCTTAAGCAAATCCTTCCAGACCCTCAAGAGCTGAGAAAACGGCTGCCTTTGCCAATGGGCTGCGGCGGGCTGCCAACCCAGAGCTTGGAGGAAAATACTCCTCTTTTCTACAGGCCAAAGGGGTGGGATAAATACCTGCCTATTTAGAGCTCTACATTTCTTATTTCTACCTTTCTGCCTAACATCTATTTCTCTCTGCTTTTCCTCCACAAATGTCTAGGCAATGGCATTTAAATTCAGTCCAATTAGGGTAGACACATGGTTAGCCATTTTCTAGTACCCAAAATAATCTCCCTCCCTGTCTCTCTCTCTCTCTCTCTCTCACATGATGTGAAGCAAATTGCTCTTTGCCGGTAAGGAAAGTTTTAGGGGAGCCACGGCACCGGCAGCTCCTTCTTGGGGAGTATGCTGCGATGCTAGAAAAACTCCCTGAAAATCTGCAGCATATCCACAAAGGCAGCCTGGATTGCTGATGTCAGCAAGCAGTGGGGAATTAAGGGTCTGATTGGAGTCAGCGAGGGTGCCAGCCCTTGAGAAGCCCATCTGTAGAGAGTCAAAGCCCATTTTGGTGGCGCTGCTGCTTCCTTGGGTCAAAGTTAGGCTCCAGAATTGCATACTTCAGGGCAGCAGCACAAGGAAGCCCCGGGCAGCATCTGCTGTGCCTTTCCCAGCGCATGGGACGATGTGATCCTGGCAAAGGGGCGTCTGGCATGGCTCGCCAGCAGCTTTTCTCCCCTTCTGCCAGTTTCTCGACCTTCCTGGCACGTCTCGATTTTCTTGCCCCTCACCTGAGCAAGAGTGCTGGCAAGTTTATGCTCCTTTTTCCAGGAGTAGTAGTACTCCACACACTGTGCCACGGTCTTAGTCTGGATCTGTTGTGAAGAGAAAAAGAAGGAGTCGAAAATGGTGTCGGGTGCACTGGGGAAAAAGTAGAATATGGAGTGAACTAGGAAGGAAAAGCATGAAGTAAATGGAGTAGGGTGTAAAATGAAATCAACATGGGGAAAGAGAGGCATCATGCAATGTCTTAAACCGTGTATTCTGCTAGGTGGTAATACACGCAATGCACAGATCAACAACAAATCCATCTAGCACAGTTCTTCTTTCCCCGCTTCCCTCCAGTTATGCCAGCACACCGTCTTGTGGAAGCAGCAGCAGACCTGTGCGACAAGTCTGACAGAAGAAAGCTTCATCTTCCAAAAGAGCTTGGAGAAAAGGGCTGGAGAGGCAGGATCATCCTTTTGACACAGGCTTTTGATGTCCCCTTTTGTTACTTCTTGAAGATACTTGGTACTTGAGAAGAGAGAGACTGAAGCCCGGTGCTTGTTCCCAGAAATAACCAAGCTTTCCTCCTGACGATCTGCTCGGGTAAAGAATGTCCCATGGCTTTACCTGCTTCTGGATGAGATGAAAATCCTTGCCGTAGGTGTGGAAAGCCTTTTGGAAGGACTCCTTCTCCTCAGGTGTCCATCTATCAGAGCCTGGCAAGAAAAAGCAGCGGGTAGTAAACGCATCCCTTGATCCACACCAAGTAGATCCCACTGGCTGCCGAAAGAAAATGGTGGCAGGCCGTCATTCACATGTGTGTACGTGTCTGCTCCCTCAGAAAGTCATGAAGACAAGAGCAGGCATTGCCCGGGGAGAAGGATTGGAAAAGAAGTAAAGCTGAAGGACTAGATGCTGGTGCTTCCCCACCCGCAGAGGAGACAAGACCTTGTGCTGGTGTTAAGCACAATTGCTTTAAGCAGAAACCCTTGCCACAACAATGAAGGGGACGGCAGCATCTGTCAGGGACGCAAGAAGCTCTGCTTTGCTTACCTGCGTAATGATAATCAGCCATGGGGTGGCCTTGAGGTGTTGCAGGCCCCTCGGAGAGCAGCATCTCCAGAGCCTCCTGCAAGATCAAGAGGGAAAAGGCTTTAGCCGCCCCACCACATTAAAAATGAGCCAAAAAATCACAGGTGCTGCCTTGCAGCTACTTTGCCTCTCCAGACATTCAAGCGACTGTATCCCATGTGGGTGAAACACTGTCATTTGCTCCAAGTCCCTGGTTTTTGCTGCCCAACCCTTTGATCCTGGTCCCCGAGAGTGGCCTTTTGCTCACCAACCTAAGGATTTTGCTGCTCCTGCAGCCAGAATGGCCTCAGCTGACTGAGGCTTCTGGGAATTTCCCCTCCAAATGTCTTAGAGAAGCCAGCTCTCCAGGCCATTTACAAGGCAGCAGGACCTGCCGCCGCCGCCGCCGCTGCCTCCAGGAGGGAGATTCTCCCTGCTGGAGCCCTTTGGGCTCAGCCCTGACGCAGCTGGAGGAGACACAGCAGGCAGCAAGTGCTCTGCTCCCTGTTAAGACCCTTCTTCAAAGAGCAGCCAGGAAAGGCTGTCCCAGTGCCCGGGCCCTCTGCATTCCCTGTGCCCTCTTCTCTGCGCCCAAACAGCCGCTTCTTACCGGAACGCTGCCGCGTGCCCGGTGCAGGCAGTGCAGGGCGCGCTCCAGGTTAGCTGCTGCCCCGGGAATGCCACGGGAGCTGGCCATGTCCAACAGTTCTCTTACTGCAAGCACAACAAAAAACCCACCGAAAGTCAGCCTTGAGGCCAGCAAGGGCAAAGACTGCCATGCAAGGCAGAAGGAAAGGCCGGGAGCTAAAGACAGCAGCTTGGAGAGTATGAAAAGGAGAGCAAAGCCAGGGCCAGCTGAACCAAGGGCCCACGCAGTGCTGGCTCTCCCTCCAAAGCAGCTTCTGTAAGAAGAAGTGGGGGCCAATCTGCGCTCTTCCAGTGGCAGACGGCCCTGACCAATTTGGAGAGCAAGGTGCTTGCTCTTGCTCCTTGCCTCTAACACTTCTACATGGGAAGATGGGCGAGACAAGGAGAGAAGCAGAGCCTGCAAAAGGCTGCCTTTTTACGCAAAAGGAGCCTTTTAAAGACCCAAGTAGCTCAGGGGTGGAAGAAAAGCTTGAAGCAAAGCTACCTCTGTCAGGTTTTTCCATGTCAGAGTCATCCTCCCCCCAGGGCTTCCAGACCAGGGTTGCAGGCTCTTCATCCTCACTTGGTGCTCTGCTCTGCAGCTCTGGCAGCTCAGCCTGAAAGTCGCTGCCAACATTGATGTGTCTAAAGGAAGAAGGAGGTGGAGGTGAGAAAGGCAAGTGGTCAAGAGAGCCTTCCTGTGCATCCACAGGCTTGAACCAACGCCACCCTGACTCTGAAAGAGCAGTTCTCCTCCTCGCCATTCTTCCAGTTTGCTGTCCTTTAACCCTATGCCAAAACTCACGGCTGAATCTGGGCTCTTGCTTTCCTTTTCATTGTGCCTCTCCTTTCCACCTGAAAGAGATCAAAGCAATGCTCCAGTTAAAAATCCTTCCTTCTCATCCTCATCATTGCAAAGCCCGAGCTCCTGTGTCCCAGCTCCTTTCTCTTTGCCGCCTTTTTGACATGGAATGTCCTAGGGAGGACCCTCTAGCAGTCAGCAGCTTCCTCAGGAGGGCAAGCACAAGGCCATGCACTACTCTCTCCGGGGCCACTGAGAACAGCCAAGACAATGGCAGGGGAGATGTGCCAGTGCAGGCTTAGGTTGGATAGAAGGAAAAGGTTCTTCAGCCAGAGGCTGCTTGGGCACTGCAACAGCCTCCCCAGGGAAGGGGGCACAGCACCAAGCCTGACTGAGCTCCAAAAGTGTTTGGACACTGCTCTTGGGCACAGGCTGTGATTGTTGAGGCTGCCCTGGGCAGGCCCTGGACTTGGGCTCAGTGATCTTTGAGAATCCCTTCCAAGCCAGGAAATTCTGTGCTACTGTGATTGTGCTCTTGAGGAGATGGCATTTGACGGCCGCCCCTGAGCATGAGGTAGAACCAGCCCTACGTGCACTGGAAAAAGAATCTAGAAAGATATTAAAATAGCATGGATCTATAAGCCATGGAACTACGTCAGTATATAAGAATTGCTGATCCCAGATGGTTTTTGAAGTTGAAAGCCTGTGTTTGAGGAGAAGCCCAGTCAAATGCTTCTATGCCCTGAACGACAGGGATGCCAGAGGAGAAGTGCCATCATTCTGGTGTTTGAAGCTTTGGAGCGGGTGTGAGCAGAGTCAGGGCATAAGGGGATTTGTTGACACTGAAGCCCTGAAGTGCTCAGCCACAAACAATTTGTTTTGGGGTCAGCACAAGATAGTTTGAGGACTGAAATGGGTGCCAAGAACTTTTAATCAGGTCATCCGTGGACGAGGATCTGCAACTGCACTGGGACACCTCTCTAGGTCCTCTATGGAAAGGTCTGTGTTTCCCCTGGAGGCAACATGATTCCTTCAGAAGCTGCAGCCTGCTTTCACGTGGAAGCTCGTCTGGGGAAAGTGAGCACGCAGCCTGTGTGTCGTGCTTGGTGGGAGAGGCAGCTGGAGCCTCCTGCCCCTGTGCTAGTGCTTTGAGGGCAAACGGGGATTTTCTTACCTTGGACGGTTCCCAAGTGCTCTGGGGATGCCCGGAGGCAGACGAGGAGACCAGGACGTCGGTGCAGAGGCCGGGTCTGGCGCTGAGTGCAGAAGGCGGCTGGTCAGGGACAGCCCAGGAGCTGATCCTGCAGCTGCTGCTCCAGCGCTGCTCCACCAGCGTTCCAGCAAGGGCCGCAGGAGCAGGAGACAACGACAGTTGCTATGGGCACAGCCCAACATTCCATCTAGAACCCCAGGGGAGCCATGGGACAGAAAGAGGCATGGGCCGCCTCTGGCCCTTGTACTTCTTCTGCTGCAAGTTTGCTCTGAGACGCTTCCCATGGGGCCTTTTCTCCTCAGTCGTCTGATGAGACGGGCAAAAGCAGTGCAGGGACAGCCCTGGGTCTTCCCGGTGCTTCTCTGCAAGGTGCCTCCAGCTGAACGTGCACAGGAGCCTGCCTCTGTGCAAGGGCCCAGACCTCATCTCCTGCCCTGGAGAACCAGAAGGGCTCCTCCCACTGGCTCTCCTCCAGCTCTGAGAGGAGCTGGAATTTGCAAGTTGTCCAGCGCAGAGCCAACTCCAGAGCTTCCTCTCAAAGTGGAGCCATTCATCCTGCCCCCTTTCTCAAGTCTCCTTTTGCTGCCCAATAATGTCACTGCATGTTTTCCCTCCTTTGGGCCTCTGAGCTGGTCTCTCACCTCATCACTCCTCCCTTGAAACTTGGAGAAACAGGATGTTTTTCAGGGCAACTGATGGGGACACACACACACACACAGGGACAGCACACGGGCATTTCTCTAGCAAACATTCATGCAGAATTTCTATAGCCCTCTTCCAGCTCCCTTGGAGAAGCTCGGTGTTTGTCCCCAAAAGACTCTGCCATTCCTCTAAGAAAGCAACACTAACAGAATTCCCTTTCCACACTGCTGGCCTTCACATTGGTTTTAATGCCTAGATCCCAGATATGACAAAACCCAGGCAGCTTTGCTGCTTTCCTGCCTGTCGTTAAGGAAAAGCAAATCTTGCTTCAGTCCCAATCTTGCTTCCTTCCCAGCCTGCACGTTACCCACTGGCCAGCAAACTGAGGGGGCAGCTGGAACAAGTCCCACTGCAAGGCAGATACTTTGTAGCATCCAAAGCCCACCTGCACCGCCTCCATCAGACAAGGGCAAGCTTCCCTCGGCTTCCCAGAAGCAGCCTGGCAATTGCCCCCTCCCTCGCCCCCTCTCCACCCTCCACAGCCCCTGCCACCAAAGCCTTGCTAGGCAGGGCCATTTGCTGGCCTCGAAGAAAGAGTGCCTTTGATTCTTCTTTGGCGCAAGTGCCCGAGCTGTGAGAAGTCAGAGGATAATGATCACACCCGCTCTGCTTTAGCTAAGGAGATTGCTGGAGGCCCAGAGCGGGACACTGGTCCTTTCGAGAGAAACTGAAACTGAACTAGCCATGCCTTTGTGGCGCATGCCGATAGGAATTGGATAGAATCGGAGGGCTTAGAAACGTCCTCCAAGGTGGTCAGCTCCATCAGTCCCCCAAAATGAAACAAAGTTATGTTACTGGGCTCCAAAAAGGACTAAAGCCGCTGCTTTTATGCCAGAAAATATGGTGAGACCAGACCACTCATCTAGATCCAATTCCGTGAATTAAACAAAGCCTCCCTTTCCACTCCCAGCTGAGATGTTGAGGAATCAAAGGCAGACGCCCCAGCCTTATTTCACTGGCAGTAAAGGAGACACACCTCAGTAAATCCTGCCAGCTGAGCAAGGGGCTGGGCCCGGGGAAGGTGGCGCCTGCCCAGATTCTTCTCTCAGGGCAAGTGCCGTCTTTGCAACACCAGGCAAATGGAACAAACATTGCCGGAGTGTTTTCATACAGACAGAAAGACAAAATGGAACAAACTTTGGTTTAATGATAAAGACCCATTGGCTCTCAACAAAGGCAAAAATGACAAAAGGCAGAGCATAGACAACACCCAACCTTTGAAATTTATTGATAAATCTAATAAAACTATTGAATCTTAAATAATACTAATGAATCTTAACGACTAAATTGAGGAGATTCCTATCATGTCAACTAACTAAGTAGAAGATTAAACTACCCTAAAAGCTTAAAAAACAGTCCTATTCCTATCTAGTCCTATTGATACCTAACTCTTGCTAGCCCTGGACAACCTGCAGGGTTGTCTAATTTCAAAGTCTTTTCTTCTTGGCGAGAGGCTCTGCTGCCTTCCGAGGCCGATGTCTTCTCCTGTGGTTGTTCCTTTCCTTCACGGTTTCAAACACTCTGCAAGATAGGAAACAAACCATCCATTGCTCACTTTAGTACACACCATGAAACCAAGTGCCGAGATCTCCGTTTGAGTAGGAATTTCTGTCTTTTTGGGCAGTGGCACATTTGTGAATTGATCAGCACCATGAGTCTGATCGTTCTACTTTCAATGCCTTGAAATGTCTTCCTCCTTTTGCTGCATCCTCTTTTGAATTTGATCAGCAGCATCAAACCAAGCTTTGATGGATCTATTCCTACTTGTATGAACTGTGTCTTGTTGGGGCACGGCAAGGTTTCATTGTGAAGGCTGGGTTTTACCTAAGCTCTTTGGGTTTGAGGTGGGTGTTAAGCTTGACCACGGCTGCCGGGGGCGATGCTGCAAGTGCCCCCAGCTTCCCCTGCGGTGCCTTTGAAAAGGGTCAGCCTGTTTTAGTCCAAAGGCGCAGCTTTGAGCAGAAAGAGGAGGAACTTACGCACCGTTTGCACTGCCCGCAGGGAAAGGGGCCTCCCGCCGAGCGGGGCGGCTGGCGCGCTTGGCAGCAGGGACACTCGGCGCTGCGAGCCCTCTTGCGGCTTCTCTTCCCTGTCTCCCCGTTCTCCTTTCTGGGAGGGCTTTTCCTCCTCTTTGCTTTGCCCACACTCTGGAAATCAAAGAGTCCTTATCAATGCTTCCTTCCTCTCACAAAGCTGGAAACCAGAGCATCCAGAACAAAAATCTATCGGCTTAAGCAAATCCTTCCAGACCCTCAAGAGCTGAGAAAACGGCTGCCTTTGCCAATGGGCTGCGGCGGGCTGCCAACCCAGAGCTTGGAGGAAAATACTCCTCTTTTCTACAGGCCAAAGGGGTGGGATAAATACCTGCCTATTTAGAGCTCTACATTTCTTATTTCTACCTTTCTGCCTAACATCTATTTCTCTCTGCTTTTCCTCCACAAATGTCTAGGCAATGGCATTTAAATTCAGTCCAATTAGGGTAGACACATGGTTAGCCATTTTCTAGTACCCAAAATAATCTCCCTCCCTGTCTCTCTCTCTCTCTCTCTCTCACATGATGTGAAGCAAATTGCTCTTTGCCGGTAAGGAAAGTTTTAGGGGAGCCACGGCACCGGCAGCTCCTTCTTGGGGAGTATGCTGCGATGCTAGAAAAACTCCCTGAAAATCTGCAGCATATCCACAAAGGCAGCCTGGATTGCTGATGTCAGCAAGCAGTGGGGAATTAAGGGTCTGATTGGAGTCAGCGAGGGTGCCAGCCCTTGAGAAGCCCATCTGTAGAGAGTCAAAGCCCATTTTGGTGGCGCTGCTGCTTCCTTGGGTCAAAGTTAGGCTCCAGAATTGCATACTTCAGGGCAGCAGCACAAGGAAGCCCCGGGCAGCATCTGCTGTGCCTTTCCCAGCGCATGGGACGATGTGATCCTGGCAAAGGGGCGTCTGGCATGGCTCGCCAGCAGCTTTTCTCCCCTTCTGCCAGTTTCTCGACCTTCCTGGCACGTCTCGATTTTCTTGCCCCTCACCTGAGCAAGAGTGCTGGCAAGTTTATGCTCCTTTTTCCAGGAGTAGTAGTACTCCACACACTGTGCCACGGTCTTAGTCTGGATCTGTTGTGAAGAGAAAAAGAAGGAGTCGAAAATGGTGTCGGGTGCACTGGGGAAAAAGTAGAATATGGAGTGAACTAGGAAGGAAAAGCATGAAGTAAATGGAGTAGGGTGTAAAATGAAATCAACATGGGGAAAGAGAGGCATCATGCAATGTCTTAAACCGTGTATTCTGCTAGGTGGTAATACACGCAATGCACAGATCAACAACAAATCCATCTAGCACAGTTCTTCTTTCCCCGCTTCCCTCCAGTTATGCCAGCACACCGTCTTGTGGAAGCAGCAGCAGACCTGTGCGACAAGTCTGACAGAAGAAAGCTTCATCTTCCAAAAGAGCTTGGAGAAAAGGGCTGGAGAGGCAGGATCATCCTTTTGACACAGGCTTTTGATGTCCCCTTTTGTTACTTCTTGAAGATACTTGGTACTTGAGAAGAGAGAGACTGAAGCCCGGTGCTTGTTCCCAGAAATAACCAAGCTTTCCTCCTGACGATCTGCTCGGGTAAAGAATGTCCCGTGGCTTTACCTGCTTCTGGATGAGATGAAAATCCTTGCCGTAGGTGTGGAAAGCCTTTTGGAAGGACTCCTTCTCCTCAGGTGTCCATCTATCAGAGCCTGGCAAGAAAAAGCAGCGGGTAGTAAACGCATCCCTTGATCCACACCAAGTAGATCCCACTGGCTGCCGAAAGAAAATGGTGGCAGGCCGTCATTCACATGTGTGTACGTGTCTGCTCCCTCAGAAAGTCATGAAGACAAGAGCAGGCATTGCCCGGGGAGAAGGATTGGAAAAGAAGTAAAGCTGAAGGACTAGATGCTGGTGCTTCCCCACCCGCAGAGGAGACAAGACCTTGTGCTGGTGTTAAGCACAATTGCTTTAAGCAGAAACCCTTGCCACAACAATGAAGGGGACGGCAGCATCTGTCAGGGACGCAAGAAGCTCTGCTTTGCTTACCTGCGTAATGATAATCAGCCATGGGGTGGCCTTGAGGTGTTGCAGGCCCCTCGGAGAGCAGCATCTCCAGAGCCTCCTGCAAGATCAAGAGGGAAAAGGCTTTAGCCGCCCCACCACATTAAAAATGAGCCAAAAAATCACAGGTGCTGCCTTGCAGCTACTTTGCCTCTCCAGACATTCAAGCGACTGTATCCCATGTGGGTGAAACACTGTCATTTGCTCCAAGTCCCTGGTTTTTGCTGCCCAACCCTTTGATCCTGGTCCCCGAGAGTGGCCTTTTGCTCACCAACCTAAGGATTTTGCTGCTCCTGCAGCCAGAATGGCCTCAGCTGACTGAGGCTTCTGGGAATTTCCCCTCCAAATGTCTTAGAGAAGCCAGCTCTCCAGGCCATTTACAAGGCAGCAGGACCTGCCGCCGCCGCCGCCGCTGCCTCCAGGAGGGAGATTCTCCCTGCTGGAGCCCTTTGGGCTCAGCCCTGACGCAGCTGGAGGAGACACAGCAGGCAGCAAGTGCTCTGCTCCCTGTTAAGACCCTTCTTCAAAGAGCAGCCAGGAAAGGCTGTCCCAGTGCCCGGGCCCTCTGCATTCCCTGTGCCCTCTTCTCTGCGCCCAAACAGCCGCTTCTTACCGGAACGCTGCCGCGTGCCCGGTGCAGGCAGTGCAGGGCGCGCTCCAGGTTAGCTGCTGCCCCGGGAATGCCACGGGAGCTGGCCATGTCCAACAGTTCTCTTACTGCAAGCACAACAAAAAACCCACCGAAAGTCAGCCTTGAGGCCAGCAAGGGCAAAGACTGCCATGCAAGGCAGAAGGAAAGGCCGGGAGCTAAAGACAGCAGCTTGGAGAGTATGAAAAGGAGAGCAAAGCCAGGGCCAGCTGAACCAAGGGCCCACGCAGTGCTGGCTCTCCCTCCAAAGCAGCTTCTGTAAGAAGAAGTGGGGGCCAATCTGCGCTCTTCCAGTGGCAGACGGCCCTGACCAATTTGGAGAGCAAGGTGCTTGCTCTTGCTCCTTGCCTCTAACACTTCTACATGGGAAGATGGGCGAGACAAGGAGAGAAGCAGAGCCTGCAAAAGGCTGCCTTTTTACGCAAAAGGAGCCTTTTAAAGACCCAAGTAGCTCAGGGGTGGAAGAAAAGCTTGAAGCAAAGCTACCTCTGTCAGGTTTTTCCATGTCAGAGTCATCCTCCCCCCAGGGCTTCCAGACCAGGGTTGCAGGCTCTTCATCCTCACTTGGTGCTCTGCTCTGCAGCTCTGGCAGCTCAGCCTGAAAGTCGCTGCCAACATTGATGTGTCTAAAGGAAGAAGGAGGTGGAGGTGAGAAAGGCAAGTGGTCAAGAGAGCCTTCCTGTGCATCCACAGGCTTGAACCAACGCCACCCTGACTCTGAAAGAGCAGTTCTCCTCCTCGCCATTCTTCCAGTTTGCTGTCCTTTAACCCTATGCCAAAACTCACGGCTGAATCTGGGCTCTTGCTTTCCTTTTCATTGTGCCTCTCCTTTCCACCTGAAAGAGATCAAAGCAATGCTCCAGTTAAAAATCCTTCCTTCTCATCCTCATCATTGCAAAGCCCGAGCTCCTGTGTCCCAGCTCCTTTCTCTTTGCCGCCTTTTTGACATGGAATGTCCTAGGGAGGACCCTCTAGCAGTCAGCAGCTTCCTCAGGAGGGCAAGCACAAGGCCATGCACTACTCTCTCCGGGGCCACTGAGAACAGCCAAGACAATGGCAGGGGAGATGTGCCAGTGCAGGCTTAGGTTGGATAGAAGGAAAAGGTTCTTCAGCCAGAGGCTGCTTGGGCACTGCAACAGCCTCCCCAGGGAAGGGGGCACAGCACCAAGCCTGACTGAGCTCCAAAAGTGTTTGGACACTGCTCTTGGGCACAGGCTGTGATTGTTGAGGCTGCCCTGGGCAGGCCCTGGACTTGGGCTCAGTGATCTTTGAGAATCCCTTCCAAGCCAGGAAATTCTGTGCTACTGTGATTGTGCTCTTGAGGAGATGGCATTTGACGGCCGCCCCTGAGCATGAGGTAGAACCAGCCCTACGTGCACTGGAAAAAGAATCTAGAAAGATATTAAAATAGCATGGATCTATAAGCCATGGAACTACGTCAGTATATAAGAATTGCTGATCCCAGATGGTTTTTGAAGTTGAAAGCCTGTGTTTGAGGAGAAGCCCAGTCAAATGCTTCTATGCCCTGAACGACAGGGATGCCAGAGGAGAAGTGCCATCATTCTGGTGTTTGAAGCTTTGGAGCGGGTGTGAGCAGAGTCAGGGCATAAGGGGATTTGTTGACACTGAAGCCCTGAAGTGCTCAGCCACAAACAATTTGTTTTGGGGTCAGCACAAGATAGTTTGAGGACTGAAATGGGTGCCAAGAACTTTTAATCAGGTCATCCGTGGACGAGGATCTGCAACTGCACTGGGACACCTCTCTAGGTCCTCTATGGAAAGGTCTGTGTTTCCCCTGGAGGCAACATGATTCCTTCAGAAGCTGCAGCCTGCTTTCACGTGGAAGCTCGTCTGGGGAAAGTGAGCACGCAGCCTGTGTGTCGTGCTTGGTGGGAGAGGCAGCTGGAGCCTCCTGCCCCTGTGCTAGTGCTTTGAGGGCAAACGGGGATTTTCTTACCTTGGACGGTTCCCAAGTGCTCTGGGGATGCCCGGAGGCAGACGAGGAGACCAGGACGTCGGTGCAGAGGCCGGGTCTGGCGCTGAGTGCAGAAGGCGGCTGGTCAGGGACAGCCCAGGAGCTGATCCTGCAGCTGCTGCTCCAGCGCTGCTCCACCAGCGTTCCAGCAAGGGCCGCAGGAGCAGGAGACAACGACAGTTGCTATGGGCACAGCCCAACATTCCATCTAGAACCCCAGGGGAGCCATGGGACAGAAAGAGGCATGGGCCGCCTCTGGCCCTTGTACTTCTTCTGCTGCAAGTTTGCTCTGAGACGCTTCCCATGGGGCCTTTTCTCCTCAGTCGTCTGATGAGACGGGCAAAAGCAGTGCAGGGACAGCCCTGGGTCTTCCCGGTGCTTCTCTGCAAGGTGCCTCCAGCTGAACGTGCACAGGAGCCTGCCTCTGTGCAAGGGCCCAGACCTCATCTCCTGCCCTGGAGAACCAGAAGGGCTCCTCCCACTGGCTCTCCTCCAGCTCTGAGAGGAGCTGGAATTTGCAAGTTGTCCAGCGCAGAGCCAACTCCAGAGCTTCCTCTCAAAGTGGAGCCATTCATCCTGCCCCCTTTCTCAAGTCTCCTTTTGCTGCCCAATAATGTCACTGCATGTTTTCCCTCCTTTGGGCCTCTGAGCTGGTCTCTCACCTCATCACTCCTCCCTTGAAACTTGGAGAAACAGGATGTTTTTCAGGGCAACTGATGGGGACACACACACACACACAGGGACAGCACACGGGCATTTCTCTAGCAAACATTCATGCAGAATTTCTATAGCCCTCTTCCAGCTCCCTTGGAGAAGCTCGGTGTTTATCCCCAAAAGACTCTGCCATTCCTCTAAGAAAGCAACACTAACAGAATTCCCTTTCCACACTGCTGGCCTTCACATTGGTTTTAATGCCTAGATCCCAGATATGACAAAACCCAGGCAGCTTTGCTGCTTTCCTGCCTGTCGTTAAGGAAAAGCAAATCTTGCTTCAGTCCCAATCTTGCTTCCTTCCCAGCCTGCACGTTAGCCACTGGCCAGCAAACTGAGGGGGCAGCTGGAACAAGTCCCACTGCAAGGCAGATACTTTGTAGCATCCAAAGCCCACCTGCACCGCCTCCATCAGATAAGGGCAAGCTTCCCTCGGCTTCCCAGAAGCAGCCTGGCAATTGCCCCCTCCCTCGCCCCCTCTCCACCCTCCACAGCCCCTGCCACCAAAGCCTTGCTAGGCAGGGCCATTTGCTGGCCTCGAAGAAAGAGTGCCTTTGATTCTTCTTTGGCGCAAGTGCCCGAGCTGTGAGAAGTCAGAGGATAATGATCACACCCGCTCTGCTTTAGCTAAGGAGATTGCTGGAGGCCCAGAGCGGGACACTGGTCCTTTCGAGAGAAACTGAAACTGAACTAGCCATGCCTTTGTGGCGCATGCCGATAGGAATTGGATAGAATCGGAGGGCTTAGAAACGTCCTCCAAGGTGGTCAGCTCCATCAGTCCCCCAAAATGAAACAAAGTTATGTTACTGGGCTCCAAAAAGGACTAAAGCCGCTGCTTTTATGCCAGAAAATATGGTGAGACCAGACCACTCATCTAGATCCAATTCCGTGAATTAAACAAAGCCTCCCTTTCCACTCCCAGCTGAGATGTTGAGGAATCAAAGGCAGACGCCCCAGCCTTATTTCACTGGCAGTAAAGGAGACACACCTCAGTAAATCCTGCCAGCTGAGCAAGGGGCTGGGCCCGGGGAAGGTGGCGCCTGCCCAGATTCTTCTCTCAGGGCAAGTGCCGTCTTTGCAACACCAGGCAAATGGAACAAACATTGCCGGAGTGTTTTCATACAGACAGAAAGACAAAATGGAACAAACTTTGGTTTAATGATAAAGACCCATTGGCTCTCAACAAAGGCAAAAATGACAAAAGGCAGAGCATAGACAACACCCAACCTTTGAAATTTATTGATAAATCTAATAAAACTATTGAATCTTAAATAATACTAATGGATCTTAACGACTAAATTGAGGAGATTCCTATCATGTCAACTAACTAAGTAGAAGATTAAACTACCCTAAAAGCTTAAAAAACAGTCCTATTCCTATCTAGTCCTATTGATACCTAACTCTTGCTAGCCCTGGACAACCTGCAGGGTTGTCTAATTTCAAAGTCTTTTCTTCTTGGCGAGAGGCTCTGCTGCCTTCCGAGGCCGATGTCTTCTCCTGTGGTTGTTCCTTTCCTTCACGGTTTCAAACACTCTGCAAGATAGGAAACAAACCATCCATTGCTCACTTTAGTACACACCATGAAACCAAGTGCCGAGATCTCCGTTTGAGTAGGAATTTCTGTCTTTTTGGGCAGTGGCACATTTGTGAATTGATCAGCACCATGAGTCTGATCGTTCTACTTTCAATGCCTTGAAATGTCTTCCTCCTTTTGCTGCATCCTCTTTTGAATTTGATCAGCAGCATCAAACCAAGCTTTGATGGATCTATTCCTACTTGTATGAACTGTGTCTTGTTGGGGCACGGCAAGGTTTCATTGTGAAGGCTGGGTTTTACCTAAGCTCTTTGGGTTTGAGGTGGGTGTTAAGCTTGACCACGGCTGCCGGGGGCGATGCTGCAAGTGCCCCCAGCTTCCCCTGCGGTGCCTTTGAAAAGGGTCAGCCTGTTTTAGTCCAAAGGCGCAGCTTTGAGCAGAAAGAGGAGGAACTTACGCACCGTTTGCACTGCCCGCAGGGAAAGGGGCCTCCCGCCGAGCGGGGCGGCTGGCGCGCTTGGCAGCAGGGACACTCGGTGCTGCGAGCCCTCTTGCGGCTTCTCTTCCCTGTCTCCCCGTTCTCCTTTCTGGGAGGGCTTTTCCTCCTCTTTGCTTTGCCCACACTCTGGAAATCAAAGAGTCCTTATCAATGCTTCCTTCCTCTCACAAAGCTGGAAATCAGAGCATCCAGCACAAAAATCTATCGTCTAAGCAAATCCTTCCAGACCCTCAAGAGCTGAGAAAACGGCTGCCTTTGCCAATGGGCTGCGGCGGGCTGCCAACCCAGAGCTTGGAGGAAAATACTCCTCTTTTCTACAGGCCAAAGGGGTGGGATAAATACCTGCCTATTTAGAGCTCTACATTTCTTATTTCTACCTTTCTGCCTAACATCTATTTCTCTCTGCTTTTCCTCCACAAATGTCTAGGCAATGGCATTTAAATTCAGTCCAATTAGGGTAGACACATGGTTAGCCATTTTCTAGTACCCAAAATAATCTCCCTCCCTGTCTCTCTCTCTCTCTCTCTCTCACATGATGTGAAGCAAATTGCTCTTTGCCGGTAAGGAAAGTTTTAGGGGAGCCACGGCACCGGCAGCTCCTTCTTGGGGAGTATGCTGCGATGCTAGAAAAACTCCCTGAAAATCTGCAGCATATCCACAAAGGCAGCCTGGATTGCTGATGTCAGCAAGCAGTGGGGAATTAAGGGTCTGATTGGAGTCAGCGAGGGTGCCAGCCCTTGAGAAGCCCATCTGTAGAGAGTCAAAGCCCATTTTGGTGGCGCTGCTGCTTCCTTGGGTCAAAGTTAGGCTCCAGAATTGCATACTTCAGGGCAGCAGCACAAGGAAGCCCCGGGCAGCATCTGCTGTGCCTTTCCCAGCGCATGGGACGATGTGATCCTGGCAAAGGGGCGTCTGGCATGGCTCGCCAGCAGCTTTTCTCCCCTTCTGCCAGTTTCTCGACCTTCCTGGCACGTCTCGATTTTCTTGCCCCTCACCTGAGCAAGAGTGCTGGCAAGTTTATGCTCCTTTTTCCAGGAGTAGTAGTACTCCACACACTGTGCCACGGTCTTAGTCTGGATCTGTTGTGAAGAGAAAAAGAAGGAGTCGAAAATGGTGTCGGGTGCACTGGGGAAAAAGTAGAATATGGAGTGAACTAGGAAGGAAAAGCATGAAGTAAATGGAGTAGGGTGTAAAATGAAATCAACATGGGGAAAGAGAGGCATCATGCAATGTCTTAAACCGTGTATTCTGCTAGGTGGTAATACACGCAATGCACAGATCAACAACAAATCCATCTAGCACAGTTCTTCTTTCCCCGCTTCCCTCCAGTTATGCCAGCACACCGTCTTGTGGAAGCAGCAGCAGACCTGTGCGACAAGTCTGACAGAAGAAAGCTTCATCTTCCAAAAGAGCTTGGAGAAAAGGGCTGGAGAGGCAGGATCATCCTTTTGACACAGGCTTTTGATGTCCCCTTTTGTTACTTCTTGAAGATACTTGGTACTTGAGAAGAGAGAGACTGAAGCCCGGTGCTTGTTCCCAGAAATAACCAAGCTTTCCTCCTGACGATCTGCTCGGGTAAAGAATGTCCCGTGGCTTTACCTGCTTCTGGATGAGATGAAAATCCTTGCCGTAGGTGTGGAAAGCCTTTTGGAAGGACTCCTTCTCCTCAGGTGTCCATCTATCAGAGCCTGGCAAGAAAAAGCAGCGGGTAGTAAACGCATCCCTTGATCCACACCAAGTAGATCCCACTGGCTGCCGAAAGAAAATGGTGGCAGGCCGTCATTCACATGTGTGTACGTGTCTGCTCCCTCAGAAAGTCATGAAGACAAGAGCAGGCATTGCCCGGGGAGAAGGATTGGAAAAGAAGTAAAGCTGAAGGACTAGATGCTGGTGCTTCCCCACCCGCAGAGGAGACAAGACCTTGTGCTGGTGTTAAGCACAATTGCTTTAAGCAGAAACCCTTGCCACAACAATGAAGGGGACGGCAGCATCTGTCAGGGACGCAAGAAGCTCTGCTTTGCTTACCTGCGTAATGATAATCAGCCATGGGGTGGCCTTGAGGTGTTGCAGGCCCCTCTGAGAGCAGCATCTCCAGAGCCTCCTGCAAGATCAAGAGGGAAAAGGCTTTAGCCGCCCCACCACATTAAAAATGAGCCAAAAAATCACAGGTGCTGCCTTGCAGCTACTTTGCCTCTCCAGACATTCAAGCGACTGTATCCCATGTGGGTGAAACACTGTCATTTGCTCCAAGTCCCTGGTTTTTGCTGCCCAACCCTTTGATCCTGGTCCCCGAGAGTGGCCTTTTGCTCACCAACCTAAGGATTTTGCTGCTCCTGCAGCCAGAATGGCCTCAGCTGACTGAGGCTTCTGGGAATTTCCCCTCCAAATGTCTTAGAGAAGCCAGCTCTCCAGGCCATTTACAAGGCAGCAGGACCTGCCGCCGCCGCCGCCGCTGCCTCCAGGAGGGAGATTCTCCCTGCTGGAGCCCTTTGGGCTCAGCCCTGACGCAGCTGGAGGAGACACAGCAGGCAGCAAGTGCTCTGCTCCCTGTTAAGACCCTTCTTCAAAGAGCAGCCAGGAAAGGCTGTCCCAGTGCCCGGGCCCTCTGCATTCCCTGTGCCCTCTTCTCTGCGCCCAAACAGCCGCTTCTTACCGGAACGCTGCCGCGTGCCCGGTGCAGGCAGTGCAGGGCGCGCTCCAGGTTAGCTGCTGCCCCGGGAATGCCACGGGAGCTGGCCATGTCCAACAGTTCTCTTACTGCAAGCACAACAAAAAACCCACCGAAAGTCAGCCTTGAGGCCAGCAAGGGCAAAGACTGCCATGCAAGGCAGAAGGAAAGGCCGGGAGCTAAAGACAGCAGCTTGGAGAGTATGAAAAGGAGAGCAAAGCCAGGGCCAGCTGAACCAAGGGCCCACGCAGTGCTGGCTCTCCCTCCAAAGCAGCTTCTGTAAGAAGAAGTGGGGGCCAATCTGCGCTCTTCCAGTGGCAGACGGCCCTGACCAATTTGGAGAGCAAGGTGCTTGCTCTTGCTCCTTGCCTCTAACACTTCTACATGGGAAGATGGGCGAGACAAGGAGAGAAGCAGAGCCTGCAAAAGGCTGCCTTTTTACGCAAAAGGAGCCTTTTAAAGACCCAAGTAGCTCAGGGGTGGAAGAAAAGCTTGAAGCAAAGCTACCTCTGTCAGGTTTTTCCATGTCAGAGTCATCCTCCCCCCAGGGCTTCCAGACCAGGGTTGCAGGCTCTTCATCCTCACTTGGTGCTCTGCTCTGCAGCTCTGGCAGCTCAGCCTGAAAGTCGCTGCCAACATTGATGTGTCTAAAGGAAGAAGGAGGTGGAGGTGAGAAAGGCAAGTGGTCAAGAGAGCCTTCCTGTGCATCCACAGGCTTGAACCAACGCCACCCTGACTCTGAAAGAGCAGTTCTCCTCCTCGCCATTCTTCCAGTTTGCTGTCCTTTAACCCTATGCCAAAACTCACGGCTGAATCTGGGCTCTTGCTTTCCTTTTCATTGTGCCTCTCCTTTCCACCTGAAAGAGATCAAAGCAATGCTCCAGTTAAAAATCCTTCCTTCTCATCCTCATCATTGCAAAGCCCGAGCTCCTGTGTCCCAGCTCCTTTCTCTTTGCCGCCTTTTTGACATGGAATGTCCTAGGGAGGACCCTCTAGCAGTCAGCAGCTTCCTCAGGAGGGCAAGCACAAGGCCATGCACTACTCTCTCCGGGGCCACTGAGAAGAGCCAAGACAATGGCAGGGGAGATGTGCCAGTGCAGGCTTAGGTTGGATAGAAGGAAAAGGTTCTTCAGCCAGAGGCTGCTTGGGCACTGCAACAGCCTCCCCAGGGAAGGGGGCACAGCACCAAGCCTGACTGAGCTCCAAAAGTGTTTGGACACTGCTCTTGGGCACAGGCTGTGATTGTTGAGGCTGCCCTGGGCAGGCCCTGGACTTGGGCTCAGTGATCTTTGAGAATCCCTTCCAAGCCAGGAAATTCTGTGCTACTGTGATTGTGCTCTTGAGGAGATGGCATTTGACGGCCGCCCCTGAGCATGAGGTAGAACCAGCCCTACGTGCACTGGAAAAAGAATCTAGAAAGATATTAAAATAGCATGGATCTATAAGCCATGGAACTACGTCAGTATATAAGAATTGCTGATCCCAGATGGTTTTTGAAGTTGAAAGCCTGTGTTTGAGGAGAAGCCCAGTCAAATGCTTCTATGCCCTGAACGACAGGGATGCCAGAGGAGAAGTGCCATCATTCTGGTGTTTGAAGCTTTGGAGCGGGTGTGAGCAGAGTCAGGGCATAAGGGGATTTGTTGACACTGAAGCCCTGAAGTGCTCAGCCACAAACAATTTGTTTTGGGGTCAGCACAAGATAGTTTGAGGACTGAAATGGGTGCCAAGAACTTTTAATCAGGTCATCCGTGGACGAGGATCTGCAACTGCACTGGGACACCTCTCTAGGTCCTCTATGGAAAGGTCTGTGTTTCCCCTGGAGGCAACATGATTCCTTCAGAAGCTGCAGCCTGCTTTCACGTGGAAGCTCGTCTGGGGAAAGTGAGCACGCAGCCTGTGTGTCGTGCTTGGTGGGAGAGGCAGCTGGAGCCTCCTGCCCCTGTGCTAGTGCTTTGAGGGCAAACGGGGATTTTCTTACCTTGGACGGTTCCCAAGTGCTCTGGGGATGCCCGGAGGCAGACGAGGAGACCAGGACGTCGGTGCAGAGGCCGGGTCTGGCGCTGAGTGCAGAAGGCGGCTGGTCAGGGACAGCCCAGGAGCTGATCCTGCAGCTGCTGCTCCAGCGCTGCTCCACCAGCGTTCCAGCAAGGGCCGCAGGAGCAGGAGACAACGACAGTTGCTATGGGCACAGCCCAACATTCCATCTAGAACCCCAGGGGAGCCATGGGACAGAAAGAGGCATGGGCCGCCTCTGGCCCTTGTACTTCTTCTGCTGCAAGTTTGCTCTGAGACGCTTCCCATGGGGCCTTTTCTCCTCAGTCGTCTGATGAGACGGGCAAAAGCAGTGCAGGGACAGCCCTGGGTCTTCCCGGTGCTTCTCTGCAAGGTGCCTCCAGCTGAACGTGCACAGGAGCCTGCCTCTGTGCAAGGGCCCAGACCTCATCTCCTGCCCTGGAGAACCAGAAGGGCTCCTCCCACTGGCTCTCCTCCAGCTCTGAGAGGAGCTGGAATTTGCAAGTTGTCCAGCGCAGAGCCAACTCCAGAGCTTCCTCTCAAAGTGGAGCCATTCATCCTGCCCCCTTTCTCAAGTCTCCTTTTGCTGCCCAATAATGTCACTGCATGTTTTCCCTCCTTTGGGCCTCTGAGCTGGTCTCTCACCTCATCACTCCTCCCTTGAAACTTGGAGAAACAGGATGTTTTTCAGGGCAACTGATGGGGACACACACACACACACAGGGACAGCACACGGGCATTTCTCTAGCAAACATTCATGCAGAATTTCTATAGCCCTCTTCCAGCTCCCTTGGAGAAGCTCGGTGTTTGTCCCCAAAAGACTCTGCCATTCCTCTAAGAAAGAAACACTAACAGAATTCCCTTTCCACACTGCTGGCCTTCACATTGGTTTTAATGCCTAGATCCCAGATATGACAAAACCCAGGCAGCTTTGCTGCTTTCCTGCCTGTCGTTAAGGAAAAGCAAATCTTGCTTCAGTCCCAATCTTGCTTCCTTCCCAGCCTGCACGTTAGCCACTGGCCAGCAAACTGAGGGGGCAGCTGGAACAAGTCCCACTGCAAGGCAGATACTTTGTAGCATCCAAAGCCCACCTGCACCGCCTCCATCAGACAAGGGCAAGCTTCCCTCGGCTTCCCAGAAGCAGCCTGGCAATTGCCCCCTCCCTCGCCCCCTCTCCACCCTCCACAGCCCCTGCCACCAAAGCCTTGCTAGGCAGGGCCATTTGCTGGCCTCGAAGAAAGAGTGCCTTTGATTCTTCTTTGGCGCAAGTGCCCGAGCTGTGAGAAGTCAGAGGATAATGATCACACCCGCTCTGCTTTAGCTAAGGAGATTGCTGGAGGCCCAGAGCGGGACACTGGTCCTTTCGAGAGAAACTGAAACTGAACTAGCCATGCCTTTGTGGCGCATGCCGATAGGAATTGGATAGAATCGGAGGGCTTAGAAACGTCCTCCAAGGTGGTCAGCTCCATCAGTCCCCCAAAATGAAACAAAGTTATGTTACTGGGCTCCAAAAAGGACTAAAGCCGCTGCTTTTATGCCAGAAAATATGGTGAGACCAGACCACTCATCTAGATCCAATTGTGTGAATTAAACAAAGCCTCCCTTTCCACTCCCAGCTGAGATGTTGAGGAATCAAAGGCAGACGCCCCAGCCTTATTTCACTGGCAGTAAAGGAGACACACCTCAGTAAATCCTGCCAGCTGAGCAAGGGGCTGGGCCCGGGGAAGGTGGCGCCTGCCCAGATTCTTCTCTCAGGGCAAGTGCCGTCTTTGCAACACCAGGCAAATGGAACAAACATTGCCGGAGTGTTTTCATACAGACAGAAAGACAAAATGGAACAAACTTTGGTTTCATGATAAAGACCCATTGGCTCTCAACAAAGGCAAAAATGACAAAAGGCAGAGCATAGACAACACCCAACCTTTGAAATTTATTGATAAATCTAATAAAACTAATGAATCTCAAATAATACTAATGGATCTTAACGACTAAATTGAGGAGATTCCTATCATGTCAACTAACTAAGTAGAAGATTAAACTACCCTAAAAGCTTAAAAAACAGTCCTATTCCTATCTAGTCCTATTGATACCTAACTCTTGCTAGCCCTGGACAACCTGCAGGGTTGTCTAATTTCAAAGTCTTTTCTTCTTGGCCAGAGGCTCTGCTGCCTTCCGAGGCCGATGTCTTCTCCTGTGGTTGTTCCTTTCCTTCACGGTTTCAAACACCCTGCAAGATAGGAAACAAACCATCCATTGCTCACTTTAGTACACACCATGAAACCAAGTGCCGAGATCTCCGTTTGAGTAGGAATTTCTGTCTTTTTGGGCAGTGGCACATTTGTGAATTGATCAGCACCATGAGTCTGATCGTTCTACTTTCAATGCCTTGAAATGTCTTCCTCCTTTTGCTGCATCCTCTTTTGAATTTGATCAGCAGCATCAAACCAAGCTTTGATGGATCTATTCCTACTTGTATGAACTGTGTCTTGTTGGGGCACGGCAAGGTTTCATTGTGAAGGCTGGGTTTTACCTAAGCTCTTTGGGTTTGAGGTGGGTGTTAAGCTTGACCACGGCTGCCGGGGGCGATGCTGCAAGTGCCCCCAGCTTCCCCTGCGGTGCCTTTGAAAAGGGTCAGCCTGTTTTAGTCCAAAGGCGCAGCTTTGAGCAGAAAGAGGAGGAACTTACGCACCGTTTGCACTGCCCGCAGGGAAAGGGGCCTCCCGCCGAGCGGGGCGGCTGGCGCGCTTGGCAGCAGGGACACTCGGCGCTGCGAGCCCTCTTGCGGCTTCTCTTCCCTGTCTCCCCGTTCTCCTTTCTGGGAGGGCTTTTCCTCCTCTTTGCTTTGCCCACACTCTGGAAATCAAAGAGTCCTTATCAATGCTTCCTTCCTCTCACAAAGCTGGAAACCAGAGCATCCAGAACAAAAATCTATCGGCTTAAGCAAATCCTTCCAGACCCTCAAGAGCTGAGAAAACGGCTGCCTTTGCCAATGGGCTGCGGCGGGCTGCCAACCCAGAGCTTGGAGGAAAATACTCCTCTTTTCTACAGGCCAAAGGGGTGGGATAAATACCTGCCTATTTAGAGCTCTACATTTCTTATTTCTACCTTTCTGCCTAACATCTATTTCTCTCTGCTTTTCCTCCACAAATGTCTAGGCAATGGCATTTAAATTCAGTCCAATTAGGGTAGACACATGGTTAGCCATTTTCTAGTACCCAAAATAATCTCCCTCCCTGTCTCTCTCTCTCTCTCTCTCTCACATGATGTGAAGCAAATTGCTCTTTGCCGGTAAGGAAAGTTTTAGGGGAGCCACGGCACCGGCAGCTCCTTCTTGGGGAGTATGCTGCGATGCTAGAAAAACTCCCTGAAAATCTGCAGCATATCCACAAAGGCAGCCTGGATTGCTGATGTCAGCAAGCAGTGGGGAATTAAGGGTCTGATTGGAGTCAGCGAGGGTGCCAGCCCTTGAGAAGCCCATCTGTAGAGAGTCAAAGCCCATTTTGGTGGCGCTGCTGCTTCCTTGGGTCAAAGTTAGGCTCCAGAATTGCATACTTCAGGGCAGCAGCACAAGGAAGCCCCGGGCAGCATCTGCTGTGCCTTTCCCAGCGCATGGGACGATGTGATCCTGGCAAAGGGGCGTCTGGCATGGCTCGCCAGCAGCTTTTCTCCCCTTCTGCCAGTTTCTCGACCTTCCTGGCACGTCTCGATTTTCTTGCCCCTCACCTGAGCAAGAGTGCTGGCAAGTTTATGCTCCTTTTTCCAGGAGTAGTAGTACTCCACACACTGTGCCACGGTCTTAGTCTGGATCTGTTGTGAAGAGAAAAAGAAGGAGTCGAAAATGGTGTCGGGTGCACTGGGGAAAAAGTAGAATATGGAGTGAACTAGGAAGGAAAAGCATGAAGTAAATGGAGTAGGGTGTAAAATGAAATCAACATGGGGAAAGAGAGGCATCATGCAATGTCTTAAACCGTGTATTCTGCTAGGTGGTAATACACGCAATGCACAGATCAACAACAAATCCATCTAGCACAGTTCTTCTTTCCCCGCTTCCCTCCAGTTATGCCAGCACACCGTCTTGTGGAAGCAGCAGCAGACCTGTGCGACAAGTCTGACAGAAGAAAGCTTCATCTTCCAAAAGAGCTTGGAGAAAAGGGCTGGAGAGGCAGGATCATCCTTTTGACACAGGCTTTTGATGTCCCCTTTTGTTACTTCTTGAAGATACTTGGTACTTGAGAAGAGAGAGACTGAAGCCCGGTGCTTGTTCCCAGAAATAACCAAGCTTTCCTCCTGACGATCTGCTCGGGTAAAGAATGTCCCGTGGCTTTACCTGCTTCTGGATGAGATGAAAATCCTTGCCGTAGGTGTGGAAAGCCTTTTGGAAGGACTCCTTCTCCTCAGGTATCCATCTATCAGAGCCTGGCAAGAAAAAGCAGCGGGTAGTAAACGCATCCCTTGATCCACACCAAGTAGATCCCACTGGCTGCCGAAAGAAAATGGTGGCAGGCCGTCATTCACATGTGTGTACGTGTCTGCTCCCTCAGAAAGTCATGAAGACAAGAGCAGGCATTGCCCGGGGAGAAGGATTGGAAAAGAAGTAAAGCTGAAGGACTAGATGCTGGTGCTTCCCCACCCGCAGAGGAGACAAGACCTTGTGCTGGTGTTAAGCACAATTGCTTTAAGCAGAAACCCTTGCCACAACAATGAAGGGGACGGCAGCATCTGTCAGGGACGCAAGAAGCTCTGCTTTGCTTACCTGCGTAATGATAATCAGCCATGGGGTGGCCTTGAGGTGTTGCAGGCCCCTCGGAGAGCAGCATCTCCAGAGCCTCCTGCAAGATCAAGAGGGAAAAGGCTTTAGCCGCCCCACCACATTAAAAATGAGCCAAAAAATCACAGGTGCTGCCTTGCAGCTACTTTGCCTCTCCAGACATTCAAGCGACTGTATCCCATGTGGGTGAAACACTGTCATTTGCTCCAAGTCCCTGGTTTTTGCTGCCCAACCCTTTGATCCTGGTCCCCGAGAGTGGCCTTTTGCTCACCAACCTAAGGATTTTGCTGCTCCTGCAGCCAGAATGGCCTCAGCTGACTGAGGCTTCTGGGAATTTCCCCTCCAAATGTCTTAGAGAAGCCAGCTCTCCAGGCCATTTACAAGGCAGCAGGACCTGCCGCCGCCGCCGCCGCTGCCTCCAGGAGGGAGATTCTCCCTGCTGGAGCCCTTTGGGCTCAGCCCTGACGCAGCTGGAGGAGACACAGCAGGCAGCAAGTGCTCTGCTCCCTGTTAAGACCCTTCTTCAAAGAGCAGCCAGGAAAGGCTGTCCCAGTGCCCGGGCCCTCTGCATTCCCTGTGCCCTCTTCTCTGCGCCCAAACAGCCGCTTCTTACCGGAACGCTGCCGCGTGCCCGGTGCAGGCAGTGCAGGGCGCGCTCCAGGTTAGCTGCTGCCCCGGGAATGCCACGGGAGCTGGCCATGTCCAACAGTTCTCTTACTGCAAGCACAACAAAAAACCCACCGAAAGTCAGCCTTGAGGCCAGCAAGGGCAAAGACTGCCATGCAAGGCAGAAGGAAAGGCCGGGAGCTAAAGACAGCAGCTTGGAGAGTATGAAAAGGAGAGCAAAGCCAGGGCCAGCTGAACCAAGGGCCCACGCAGTGCTGGCTCTCCCTCCAAAGCAGCTTCTGTAAGAAGAAGTGGGGGCCAATCTGCGCTCTTCCAGTGGCAGACGGCCCTGACCAATTTGGAGAGCAAGGTGCTTGCTCTTGCTCCTTGCCTCTAACACTTCTACATGGGAAGATGGGCGAGACAAGGAGAGAAGCAGAGCCTGCAAAAGGCTGCCTTTTTACGCAAAAGGAGCCTTTTAAAGACCCAAGTAGCTCAGGGGTGGAAGAAAAGCTTGAAGCAAAGCTACCTCTGTCAGGTTTTTCCATGTCAGAGTCATCCTCCCCCCAGGGCTTCCAGACCAGGGTTGCAGGCTCTTCATCCTCACTTGGTGCTCTGCTCTGCAGCTCTGGCAGCTCAGCCTGAAAGTCGCTGCCAACATTGATGTGTCTAAAGGAAGAAGGAGGTGGAGGTGAGAAAGGCAAGTGGTCAAGAGAGCCTTCCTGTGCATCCACAGGCTTGAACCAACGCCACCCTGACTCTGAAAGAGCAGTTCTCCTCCTCGCCATTCCTCCAGTTTGCTGTCCTTTAACCCTATGCCAAAACTCACGGCTGAATCTGGGCTCTTGCTTTCCTTTTCATTGTGCCTCTCCTTTCCACCTGAAAGAGATCAAAGCAATGCTCCAGTTAAAAATCCTTCCTTCTCATCCTCATCATTGCAAAGCCCGAGCTCCTGTGTCCCAGCTCCTTTCTCTTTGCCGCCTTTTTGACATGGAATGTCCTAGGGAGGACCCTCTAGCAGTCAGCAGCTTCCTCAGGAGGGCAAGCACAAGGCCATGCACTACTCTCTCCGGGGCCACTGAGAAGAGCCAAGACAATGGCAGGGGAGATGTGCCAGTGCAGGCTTAGGTTGGATAGAAGGAAAAGGTTCTTCAGCCAGAGGCTGCTTGGGCACTGCAACAGCCTCCCCAGGGAAGGGGGCACAGCACCAAGCCTGACTGAGCTCCAAAAGTGTTTGGACACTGCTCTTGGGCACAGGCTGTGATTGTTGAGGCTGCCCTGGGCAGGCCCTGGACTTGGGCTCAGTGATCTTTGAGAATCCCTTCCAAGCCAGGAAATTCTGTGCTACTGTGATTGTGCTCTTGAGGAGATGGCATTTGACGGCCGCCCCTGAGCATGAGGTAGAACCAGCCCTACGTGCACTGGAAAAAGAATCTAGAAAGATATTAAAATAGCATGGATCTATAAGCCATGGAACTACGTCAGTATATAAGAATTGCTGATCCCAGATGGTTTTTGAAGTTGAAAGCCTGTGTTTGAGGAGAAGCCCAGTCAAATGCTTCTATGCCCTGAACGACAGGGATGCCAGAGGAGAAGTGCCATCATTCTGGTGTTTGAAGCTTTGGAGCGGGTGTGAGCAGAGTCAGGGCATAAGGGGATTTGTTGACACTGAAGCCCTGAAGTGCTCAGCCACAAACAATTTGTTTTGGGGTCAGCACAAGATAGTTTGAGGACTGAAATGGGTGCCAAGAACTTTTAATCAGGTCATCCGTGGACGAGGATCTGCAACTGCACTGGGACACCTCTCTAGGTCCTCTATGGAAAGGTCTGTGTTTCCCCTGGAGGCAACATGATTCCTTCAGAAGCTGCAGCCTGCTTTCACGTGGAAGCTCGTCTGGGGAAAGTGAGCACGCAGCCTGTGTGTCGTGCTTGGTGGGAGAGGCAGCTGGAGCCTCCTGCCCCTGTGCTAGTGCTTTGAGGGCAAACGGGGATTTTCTTACCTTGGACGGTTCCCAAGTGCTCTGGGGATGCCCGGAGGCAGACGAGGAGACCAGGACGTCGGTGCAGAGGCCGGGTCTGGCGCTGAGTGCAGAAGGCGGCTGGTCAGGGACAGCCCAGGAGCTGATCCTGCAGCTGCTGCTCCAGCGCTGCTCTACCAGCGTTCCAGCAAGGGCCGCAGGAGCAGGAGACAACGACAGTTGCTATGGGCACAGCCCAACATTCCATCTAGAACCCCAGGGGAGCCATGGGACAGAAAGAGGCATGGGCCGCCTCTGGCCCTTGTACTTCTTCTGCTGCAAGTTTGCTCTGAGAAGCTTCCCAGTGGGCCTTTTCTCCTCAGTCGTCTGATGAGACGGGCAAAAGCAGTGCAGGGACAGCCCTGGGTCTTCCCGGTGCTTCTCTGCAAGGTGCCTCCAGCTGAACGTGCACAGGAGCCTGCCTCTGTGCAAGGGCCCAGACCTCATCTCCTGCCCTGGAGAACCAGAAGGGCTCCTCCCACTGGCTCTCCTCCAGCTCTGAGAGGAGCTGGAATTTGCAAGTTGTCCAGCGCAGAGCCAACTCCAGAGCTTCCTCTCAAAGTGGAGCCATTCATCCTGCCCCCTTTCTCAAGTCTCCTTTTGCTGCCCAATAATGTCACTGCATGTTTTCCCTCCTTTGGGCCTCTGAGCTGGTCTCTCACCTCATCACTCCTCCCTTGAAACTTGGAGAAACAGGATGTTTTTCAGGGCAACTGATGGGGACACACACACACACACAGGGACAGCACACGGGCATTTCTCTAGCAAACATTCATGCAGAATTTCTATAGCCCTCTTCCAGCTCCCTTGGAGAAGCTCGGTGTTTGTCCCCAAAAGACTCTGCCATTCCTCTAAGAAAGCAACACTAACAGAATTCCCTTTCCACACTGCTGGCCTTCACATTGGTTTTAATGCCTAGATCCCAGATATGACAAAACCCAGGCAGCTTTGCTGCTTTCCTGCCTGTCGTTAAGGAAAAGCAAATCTTGCTTCAGTCCCAATCTTGCTTCCTTCCCAGCCTGCACGTTAGCCACTGGCCAGCAAACTGAGGGGGCAGCTGGAACAAGTCCCACTGCAAGGCAGATACTTTGTAGCATCCAAAGCCCACCTGCACCGCCTCCATCAGACAAGGGCAAGCTTCCCTCGGCTTCCCAGAAGCAGCCTGGCAATTGCCCCCTCCCTCGCCCCCTCTCCACCCTCCACAGCCCCTGCCACCAAAGCCTTGCTAGGCAGGGCCATTTGCTGGCCTCGAAGAAAAAGTGCCTTTGATTCTTCTTTGGCGCAAGTGCCCGAGCTGTGAGAAGTCAGAGGATAATGATCACACCCGCTCTGCTTTAGCTAAGGAGATTGCTGGAGGCCCAGAGCGGGACACTGGTCCTTTCGAGAGAAACTGAAACTGAACTAGCCATGCCTTTGTGGCGCATGCCAATAGGAATTGGATAGAATCGGAGGGCTTAGAAACGTCCTCCAAGGTGGTCAGCTCCATCAGTCCCCCAAAATGAAACAAAGTTATGTTACTGGGCTCCAAAAAGGACTAAAGCCGCTGCTTTTATGCCAGAAAATATGGTGAGACCAGACCACTCATCTAGATCCAATTCCGTGAATTAAACAAAGCCTCCCTTTCCACTCCCAGCTGAGATGTTGAGGAATCAAAGGCAGACGCCCCAGCCTTATTTCACTGGCAGTAAAGGAGACACACCTCAGTAAATCCTGCCAGCTGAGCAAGGGGCTGGGCCCGGGGAAGGTGGCGCCTGCCCAGATTCTTCTCTCAGGGCAAGTGCCGTCTTTGCAACACCAGGCAAATGGAACAAACATTGCCAGAGTGTTTTCATACAGACAAAAAGACAAAATGGAACAAACTTTTGGTTTAATGATAAAGACCCATTGGCTCTCAACAAAGGCAAAATGACAAAAGGCAGAGCATAGACAACACCCAACCTTTGAAATTTATTGATAAATCTAATAAAACTATTGAATCTTGAATAATACTAATGGATCTTAACGACTAAATTGAGGAGATTCCTATCATGTCAACTAACTAAGTAGAAGATTAAACTACCCTAAAAGCTTAAAAAACAGTCCTCTTCCTATCTAGTCCTATTGATACCTAACTCTTGCTAGCCCTGGACAACCTGCAGGGTTGTCTAATTTCAAAGTCTTTTCTTCTTGGCGAGAGGCTCTGCTGCCTTCCGAGGCCGATGTCTTCTCCTGTGGTTGTTCCTTTCCTTCACGGTTTCAAACACCCTGCAAGATAGGAAACAAACCATCCATTGCTCACTTTAGTACACACCATGAAACCAAGTGCCGAGATCTCCGTTGGAGTAGGAATTTCTGTCTTTTCGGGCAGTGGCACATTTGTGAATTGATCAGCACCATGAGTCTGATCGTTCTACTTTCAATGCCTTGAAATGTCTTCCTCCTTTTGCTGCATCCTCTTTTGAATTTGATCAGCAGCATCAAACCAAGCTTTGATGGATCTATTCCTACTTGTATGAACTGTGTCTTGTTGGGGCACGGCAAGGTTTCATTGTGAAGGCTGGGTTTTACCTAAGCTCTTTGGGTTTGAGGTGGGTGTTACGCTTGACCACGGCTGCCGGGGGCGATGCTGCAAGTGCCCCCAGCTTCCCCTGCGGTGCCTTTGAAAAGGGTCAGCCTGTTTTAGTCCAAAGGCGCAGCTTTGAGCAGAAAGAGGAGGAACTTACGCACCGTTTGCACTGCCCGCAGGGAAAGGGGCCTCCCGCCGAGCGGGGCGGCTGGCGCGCTTGGCAGCAGGGACACTCGGCGCTGCGAGCCCTCTTGCGGCTTCTCTTCCCTGTCTCCCCGTTCTCCTTTCTGGGAGGGCTTTTCCTCCTCTTTGCTTTGCCCACACTCTGGAAATCAAAGAGTCCTTATCAATGCTTCCTTCCTCTCACAAAGCTGGAAATCAGAGCATCCAGCACAAAAATCTATCGGCCTAAGCAAATCCTTCCAGACCCTCAAGAGCTGAGAAAACGGCTGCCTTTGCCAATGGGCTGCGGCGGGCTGCCAACCCAGAGCTTGGAGGAAAATACTCCTCTTTTCTACAGGCCAAAGGGGTGGGATAAATACCTGCCTATTTAGAGCTCTACATTTCTTATTTCTACCTTTCTGCCTAACATCTATTTCTCTCTGCTTTTCCTCCACAAATGTCTAGGCAATGGCATTTAAATTCAGTCCAATTAGGGTAGACACATGGTTAGCCATTTTCTAGTACCCAAAATAATCTCCCTCCCTGTCTCTCTCTCTCTCTCTCTCTCTCACATGATGTGAAGCAAATTGCTCTTTGCCGGTAAGGAAAGTTTTAGGGGAGCCACGGCACCGGCAGCTCCTTCTTGGGGAGTATGCTGCGATGCTAGAAAAACTCCCTGAAAATCTGCAGCATATCCACAAAGGCAGCCTGGATTGCTGATGTCAGCAAGCAGTGGGGAATTAAGGGTCTGATTGGAGTCAGCGAGGGTGCCAGCCCTTGAGAAGCCCATCTGTAGAGAGTCAAAGCCCATTTTGGTGGCGCTGCTGCTTCCTTGGGTCAAAGTTAGGCTCCAGAATTGCATACTTCAGGGCAGCAGCACAAGGAAGCCCCGGGCAGCATCTGCTGTGCCTTTCCCAGCGCATGGGACGATGTGATCCTGGCAAAGGGGCGTCTGGCATGGCTCGCCAGCAGCTTTCTCCCCTTCTGCCAGTTTCTCGACCTTCCTGGCACGTCTCGATTTTCTTGCCCCTCACCTGAGCAAGAGTGCTGGCAAGTTTATGCTCCTTTTTCCAGGAGTAGTAGTACTCCACACACTGTGCCACGGTCTTAGTCTGGATCTGTTGTGAAGAGAAAAAGAAGGAGTCGAAAATGGTGTCGGGTGCACTGGGGAAAAAGTAGAATATGGAGTGAACTAGGAAGGAAAAGCATGAAGTAAATGGAGTAGGGTGTAAAATGAAATCAGCATGGGGAAAGAGAGGCATCATGCAATGTCTTAAACCGTGTATTCTGCTAGGTGGTAATACATGCAATGCACAGATCAACAACAAATCCATCTAGCACAGTTCTTCTTTCCCCGCTTCACTCCAGTTATGCCAGCACATAGCTTTATCTTTGTGAAGGCATGCCAGGCAGAGAATACTAGAAGCTGTCATCAACATCCTGCTAGAGCAGAGTCCTAAAGGAAATGTCACAAAAAGTAGCAGAATAGGAGAAAAAGAAAATCCTGCTAGAATTGTGTGGGAACATAGGACATCTCTCTAGCTGTCCAGAATGGCCAAGACCCTTGCCAGGAGGCTCAGAAGCCCTGGCACGGAGCCCAAAACACCTGTAGTTTTGATTATGACCCATGGAGCAAATTTAGAACCCTATATGAAGATCAGCAAGCCACAACACTTTAGGTAAAGTAATAGTGAAGTTATCACAGAGTGGAAAAGTAGATTTTGGGGTTTCTAGAATGGGAGTTCAGGAGGCAAGATGGAGGGATCTGGGTGAGTCCAGCCTTTCTCCTTCTTCTTCTTGGCCTCCATCTTCTGCTGTGATGTTGGCACTTTTAGATTGGTTTAGAGTAGAAGCTCACTGTCAACATAGGTGATAAGTATTAGAAAGTGATTGTAAACATTATATATGTAGTTTTTAGTATAAAAACATAACACCACCCTGGGGGCAGGCAGTGTGCCTAGAACTGTCCTGCTGGACAGAGCTCAGCAGAGTAAGAGAAAATTTTTTATAGATAAGACACAATAAACAACCTTGAGACCAAGAACTGAAAAGCTCCGACTCATTCTTCAAGCACTCAAGCTGAGGAAAGAGACTTTTAACATTTCTCAAAGTCACGGTGACCAGCAAAAGATCCTGAAAGAATTGTACAACAGCAGTTGTATGATAACTTAAAGCTGAATTTGTTTATTGGTTGACTTTTAACTAATGTGGTCATTTATGCTGCACTAAGGCAGCAACATTCCCTAAACCAGTATTTGAATGAATATGTTGTTGCAATGGAGCTGACTTTTAAATTTTTATGTATCCAAATGGACACCATTACATTGCCTAATAAACAGAATTTTGAGCAAGAACAATTTTGTTCTAAAATGACAAGGACAAAACATCTTTGTGTTTCAAAGTCGTATGTAATTTACATCACATTTTAAACAAAATTGTTCTTCCACTGGTGCAACCTAAGTAAGCTCACAGAGTTCATCAGTACAATACTCAATCTTCATTCCACGTCAGTTAAAAGTTATTACAACAGAATTAAGATCGTTTCTTCAAACATGCTATGGAATCAATAGTCTACGAATTGCAAATACTGCCTGATTATCTAAGTACTTCCATTTTTAATGCATAATTTAATGTGCATACTATATATATATATAATAGTATTAATAATGATGATTTTATATATATAAATATATATATATTTATATATATATATATATATATATAAAATCATCATTACTATTACTATTACTATTATTCTCCTCCACTTGTAAGGCCACAGGAAAGGAACAGTAATTTATCCCAACACATATAAGAAATTTGCAGAGAACTAGATTGAAGTCATACCTCTTGGAGTAACCCTCTTTTTACCCTTTGATTTTGATAAAGGCTGGCTGTGCACATGATACAATGAGGAGCTTGCCTCTTCAGAAAGGTGAATTTTCTTCCCTTTTTTACAGTATCATGGTTGCACCTTAAATCTGTGTGGAAGCCTAGGGGCCTACCATTGGAACTTTAACCTCAGGGCAAAGATGACCAAGGTCAAAGAGAGATACTTCTCAGAATGCAATAGTCTCGTCCATGGGCATTTGCAGGCTCATGCTGATGCAGCAGGTTTTGTTGGTATCACCCAGTTCAACTGCCATTTTTTCCTTCTATGTACACACCCTAGAATGTTCTCCCCTCACTTGTCACCTATTGGTCCTGGCTTACTGTGTTGCTCCACGCCTTATTCCTCCCATCTAAAACCCTGTGTCCTCGGCCCCATTTTGTCTCTGTCCCTAGACCCTCTTCAGTGCAATAAACAATGTCTGGAGTTCAACACAAAGACCCGTCTCTTGCCTCATTCGTCAGCAGTTTAAGCAAGCGTGCTCTGGGCTCTGGGAGTGCAGCTCACTCACAGAGGCTAGTTGCAGACATGCCACAACAAATCTGTGTATAACTGCAAATCTCAATCATTTCTTCTTGAGATCTTGCTCCCAGGACACATTTTTCTTTTCCTTTCTGTGGGGAAACTTCTCACACATTTCTTGGATGCTGGTTGCTCTGCATGTATGTCTACACTGCTGCCTTTATAACCTTTTGGAAATTATCAGAGCTAGTAGGATTCACCCAGCAGCAGGAGCTGATGCAGCCTGGGAACGTGCTGATTTACAGAGGCTTCTGGCTTCCCAGGTGAAGCCAAGGCAAGCCCTGCTGCTGCTGCTGCTGCTGCTGCTGCTGCTGCTGCTGCTGCTGCTGTGCCAGAAAGCCCCGGCTGAGCAGGGATGGCACCACTGTGCCTTGGGCTGTTTCTCCTTCCAGAGCTGGGCGGTGCTTTTGAGGCAGTAATGACAGCTGGTGGGAGAAGGAAGGGGCCTTTTCCTGCACCAGAACTTATGGATGCACTAGGGCCACCTTCAGGGAGACTGTCGGCCCCCAGCAAGTAAAGCAGAGGGACACAGCTGGAAAACGCTTCCTTTGGAGCCTTCCTGTCTCTTGGAAAAGAAAGGAGACACGTGACAGGAGGAGCAGCAGGGGCCGGTCCCTCCTCCTTGCCTGCAGTGAGGGGCGGCTGCCGCTGGGCGGCGCCATGAAAAGGGAGCGCCCCTGCGCGGGGCGGGCGGGGCGGGGCAGCCGCCAGGGGGCGCCCGGGGCGGGCCGGGGCCCCTCTGTGAGGGAGGAGAGCCTCGGGCAGCTGCGCAGCCACCGACGGGACTGTCCGTCCGCAAGGCACAGCGCCAGGGCAAAGCTTCGCTTCAGCGCACGCTGACCGGCAAGGGAACCTTCCCATGGAGTGCAGGATTTAGCTGTTTTCATTCCCAGTCCTGTGCTGAGCTAGCAGGCCACAA
The DNA here is from genome assembly GCF_037042795.1 of Molothrus aeneus. Classification (NCBI taxonomy): domain Eukaryota; kingdom Metazoa; phylum Chordata; class Aves; order Passeriformes; family Icteridae; genus Molothrus; species Molothrus aeneus. Next base: position 1,406,803 of record NW_027099079.1, on the reverse strand, counting down.
AGCCTCCTCAAGCACAGGTGCCTCCTCTCCAGGCTTCCTGCACTTCCTTTGCTGACAGGGTCCACTCAGGCACCCTGGGAGCAGGCTCAGCTGATGTTACAAAGCAATGCTGTCCAAAAGAAAAAAAGGCAAAAGCCAAACCAGAAGGGAACTATTAGTTCCCAGGCTGAATTCCTCACAGGCGGAGGCAGGATTCCTCTGCTTCCTCAGAAAGATGCAGAAACAGGACACGAGGACACTGTGCCCCTTACCTTCATGTCCAGGACCTTGCTATTGCAGGCCAGCATAGCTCACAATGCTATTCACCCCTTTAGCCAGGTGTCTTCAGCTTGTTGGGGTTTTCCCCTGAGAGCAGCCTGAGAATGCTGCTTGCTCTCCCAAGGCTTTGTTCCTGCCAGGAAACCCCACAGACTCACTTAGCTTCCTTCTTTCTATCACAAGGCCCAGGTGAGCTGCCAAGAGGATGAGCAGTGTAAGCCATTCCTCAGCAAATGCCAATCCCTGTAAGAAATGCTGATTCCAGTGGGATTTCCAAGTGTTGTTCTCAAGAGCACTGAAGTTCAGGGTTTCAGCAAGCAGCTTGGCTCTTGCGGTTTGTTTTGAGGATCCCTGCGGAGTCCTTGGGGGCCCCCTTAGCTTTATGTTGGCTGGTAGCAGGCAGGCAGGCAAGGAGACTCCACAAGGCTTCTGAGTATGATAATTATAGGAGGGTTTATTGGGGGTGCCACCCCAGGAGCAGCATGGTTTCTGAGGGAGAAGAGAGGGAGGGTGAGAAAGGGAGAAATGGGCCAAGAGACAGTCTGGTCTCCCTTGCACATCTTAACAGCGAGATTCAAAGTAGGTGAGGAATAAAACTCGGGTCAGTGGGATTACAGATACATGATACTTCAGGGGAGGGTCACAGGCTTGGAATAAACGGAACATTTTCAAGGGGTGAAACAGCATACCATTTAACTAAAATGAAACAGCACAGTCTGTCTCCACTGTGCTGGCAGAAAGCACTTTTGCTAAGACATAGGATGTAGAAAGTAGAGGAAAAAATTGGTTGGAAACTCTTGGGGTGGGGGGCAGGCTGCTAGAGCTTTCTGTTGCTTTCCTTACAGGAAATAGGGGCGTTTTGTGAATGGTGGGCAGAAAACGGTATGCAGGCACTGGGGACTGATTTGTAAGCAGTGCATGTTTGAAACTATTCCCTGATGTCTAGCCTGGAGGAAATGGAGGTGACCCAGCAACATTTTAAAGATTGGGGATTATGACACCAGTGAGGCGCAAATGTGGTGTCTGTGGATCCAAAGGGGTTCCTCATCTAATCAGACATTTCTTGAGAATTGTCCTGACTTTCAGTCTGACACACAGAGGGAATCTGCATCAGGACAATATGCAGCCTCCCACACGTCACATGTGGTGCCTGACCAGCTGCTCTCTCCGCTACACTTGCTGGGCTCATGCCAGTGGTGGTCCTGGGGCTGGGAAACACCTGGACTTGTGTAGAGCCCATCCAAAATGCTACCATGGCTGCAAAAGCAGGCAAAGAGCAAAAGCCCAGATCTTTCTCCATTCTTTTTAGTTTTTAACTAAGAAAGAAAATCACAAGTGGTTTTCCAGGCACTTGCTGCTAATGATGAAGCAATTATTTTTAGGAGGGAGACAAAAACTGGTTTCAAAGGCAGAGGAGAGGAGGGGGAAGGAAGCTTCCGAACTTTGGAAAGCTTGTGGTGGCTCTGTTTTCCTCAGGTGTGCCCACCAGCTGGACCACCCATTTGGTCTCTGCCTCATAACTCCCTTTTAAGTGGGACTTGCCCATTTTGTCACACTGGTTTCCTCCTCCCATCAGCTTCTACATTGTCCTACATTGGGATTTTACGTTCTTTTCCTTCTTCCTGTGTGTCCATTAGAGTCATATCCCTGTGACTGCCAGATGCCTACTGCAGGGAAGCTGCCAGAAGTGAGGCACAGGCCCCAAAGGCTTCTTTGAGGTGCCGTCATAGTGCAGCAGCAGTGTGCTGCGTGTGCAGCAGGTTGGTTACTTGGCTTTTTCTCCCCACTCAGGTGTCATTCTTCCTTCAGCAAGGCATACAATTTGCTGGTTGATGTTAGCCATGCAGCAAATGGGCAGGAATGACAGGCATTCCAATGGAGGGAACTTTCCGGGATACGAGCAAAGCACAATTTCATCCACAGAATTTAAGCAATTCTTCTTGGTTTTAGTCAGAAGTGCTGCTGGGCAGAAGGGCACGTGGCCTTTGGTTTCCTCACATCCTGGCTCTTTCTCTGAGTCCAGCTTGGTACACAAGGTGTATGGGCTTGGTGCCTGTTTTGTGTTACTCTTGGATCCTTTCAGCTGTGGGTTACGGACTGCAAGGGGGTTTTGTGCTGCTTTGGGGCAGAGGAGAACTTTCTGGGCTATTCTTTTGCGTTAGCTGTAGAGAAGGTTTGGTTGCTATGCATGGATTCACCGACCAACCCACAGCAGCTGCTATTGTGATGTCAGCAGAGGGCTGCCACGTCACAGCCTTGTCAGCAGGAGGTTGTTCTGCTGCCTGCAAGGCCTCAGCGTCCAGAGCAGCTCTTGGCACGCTCGGTGCAGGAGGATCACCTCGACTGAGCTGTTCTCAGCTTACAGCGGGTGTTCTTCTGCTTCTGTATTTTCTTGCACAGTCCGTGGACTCGTGCAAGTGTCCTGTTTTTCCCTTTTTCCCTTGCACGGTCTCAAAACCTGTGCAAGTAGGGTTTTGTTTCCATTTTTGTTTCCCGGCCTACGGACTCGAGCAGCACTGCTCAAGCGATGGAGCGAGTCCGTAGAGCATTCAGCAGTGCCTTTTCATTGGCGGCTTCTCGGAAAGCTTTTCGTCGTTTGACTGGTAAATAGAAGATTTTTTCCTTGGGGCAGCGTGTTGGAAAAACAAGGGCATCAAGATGCCATAGGCTTGGTAAAGTTCCTGTCAACAGCTTCAGCTGAAAAGGGGTGTCTCTGGCCCAGCAGGGTGTAGGAACTTCCAAAATGCAGACTGGGAGAGCTTTGCAGGCATCCTTCTAAAAACTGTGCGCTTCTCTGCAGAACTGAGGAAGAGCATCTTTTTTCTGCATTCCCTCCTTAAAGGATGTGCCTGTCTAACTGGGCCCCTCTGTGTGCTACAAGAGCCACTGGCTTTGCGCTGAAGGGCAAAGTGCCGAGCAGTTTGTGTGTGCTCCTGAAGCCCAGAGCTGGGCCTGTGCTGTGTCCCAACAGCGCTGCAAGTGCTAAGAGGGGTTTGCTGGAAGCTTTTGTGGGCAATTGTTTACAGCAACCACATGGGACATCCTGCATGCAATGTACAAAAAGAAAAAGCAAGTCCAGGAAAGAGAGGAGAAAAAAGCTGCTTTAGCTGTAGGCTGGACAATGAGCTCCCATGCAGGCACTGACTGCTAAGGAACAATTTGCATCTTCACGACCAAGTTCCTAGTTCCTTAGTGGCAAAGCCGAGCCAAAGGTAGACACAGCCTAGGGTACTGGTTTGCAGTCCTGCTTGCTGCGCTAAAGAAGTGTTGCTCCGGGAGGGATGTTGTGAAAGGAAAATGCTCTCTGCTTGGGTGGACTTGTTCTGTGGGATTCCTCAGCACAAACAGTTTTCTAAGAGTGCCTGGTTCATTTTCCCTTGCCCCCGGCAGGTTGCATCAGGCGTGGAAGGAGTGAACGGCAGGGTTCGGTGAGTGGGAAGGGCACCCTTGAAATTCCTGCTGTCTGAGGATTGTGGAGAAAGCTGTGGGCTTGGCCTGGCAGGCCGAAGGAAAGTCCACATCAAAGTCTGCATGAACATGACCAGAAGGATTCCATCAGTTTCCTCCTTTTCCACTGAAGAGCTTTGAACTAATGAAAGTCAAGCTTTGCAGACAGGAGGCTGCATGCTAATTATAGCCTAGCTAAAGTAGCTCCTTCAGAAGCATGTGCAATCCTGTCTAAACATTCGTCTCATTAGCCCACTTGAATTGAGTTTTAATGAGTGAGCATCCCACTTTTATCCAAATTCATGACTTCTCTTCAGGACATCTGGGGATAGAGCTCAGGAGAAGTCAGGTTCCAAATGACAGGCTCCTCCCTGTCCCTCATGCTGCTGCCTGTCTGCAGAGCAGCACCGCAGCAGCAGAACCTGCTCTGGCTCGCTCTCTTCCTCCAGAGGCTAAAGGGGAGGCAAAGGACAACAAAGGTGTTGTCAGTCCAGGGCCTGAGCATACTGCAGCAATCAGTGGCAGCTTTGGTTGGTTCAGTGCAAAGCTTTGGTGCAGTGCAGGGCTGCAAGTTTCTGAGCAGGCAGCACTTGCCTGAGGATGCTGTGGGCTGGAGTCCTGCCATGACCTAGCTCTTCAGCCCAGCCACGGACCACCCACGCGAAATGGCATCTGAACTTTCACATGCAGGCATCATTGTCCTGGCATTCTCACAGGGACTGTGAACTTCCTTGGTGTCAGATATGCGGTAGCATGATGTCCTTTAGGGCCACTGCTGTGAAAGGCAGCCCCTTTGTGCCCAGAGTCTGTGCAGGCTCCCTGCTGTCAGCAGAGAGAGAGGTCCCAAGGCACAGTTCACAGCCTTGTGGGGTGTGGAGGAGCCACTGTTGCCTGCAGGGACCTACCCCTCTCCACGCCCTAGCTAGGTAGCTACAGGCACTGCTTCGACTGCACCCTTAACTTGGACGTGACCCACGTTTGTTGAGAAGACTCCTGAGCAGCTCTGCGTGGCAGAGATAAGGTCTGTCTGTGAAGGGCTGGAATGCAGTTCCCATTGGCTGCTCTCTAAGGCCTGAAATCCTGAGGGGAAGCCACTTGAGCAGAGCAGAGCAGGGGAATGTTCCCTGCTTCTACTCAGACACTTCCAGAGCAACTCAAGGGTTACTTGGGACATAAACACCACAGAAATACCACATGAGCAGCCCCACACATGAGCTTTTGCCTTCAGGTGAGCTGTGTCACTGCTTGCTGCTTCTGCCAGCTCTCAGGAGCCAACTTGCCTGCTCCTTATTGCTTGTTTGTGCTTTTTCCCTGCCCATTCCTTGCAGGCCCCGCTAGGAGAGGTTCTTGCCAGTCAGGACTCCTCGGCCCAGGCAGGAAAGGCGGAGCGGCAGGAGAGCACGGATGCGGTGCGCGGCATCCAGGAATTCAGGTGTGTGTGTTAAGCTTTTTCGCTTTCTCTCAGCAAGGGTGGGCATTGCTGGGCTTTAGGAAGCCAAGTGTCAAAGAACAAATTTGGCTTTCTCATCCTTTGACTTGCTCAGCACAGACAGGGGAAGGCAGCCCAGGGCAGGTCTGGCTGCTGACCCAGCTAGAGCAGAGCTGCCTGCTGGGACTCACTTCTTAAACCTTGACAAAAAGCATTCTGAACTAGACCAGAGTAAAAAGCAAGGGAGGTTCAGGCTGGCCTTAAGGACAGCAAAGCATTGAACTGCAAAGGCAGTCATGCAGCAGAACAAGCGCCTCAGAGAGCTTGTGCAGATTCCACCCCTGGAAATTCAAAAGTCCCAGATGGACAGAGCCTTTAGCAGCCTGTCCAGGTGCTAACCCCAAGTGCTTGGAACTGAAGACTGGGCTAGATGCTTCCTAGGGTCTCTGCCAGCCTAAACCATCCTTTGATAATTGGATTGGGAAATCATACCCTCCTCCTCCCCAAGTTATAGCTTGCAGGCTCTTTCCTTATTTCACTAGTGAGAGCAATAGGAATGGTGGGAGTATTCATCTGGACTTCCCAAGCCAAAGAAAAGCTTTTGCAAGTCTGGTATCCACTGTAATGAGAAAGGAGCAGGCAGGAAGCTCTGTAATCAGCAGGCAGGAAGCTGTTATACTGAGAGTACCTGAGCTTTCTGGAAATGTTCTGTGGCTTCTGGAAGCTAGTTTGACTTCCTCAGTGGTGACTCTTTGACCAGCACGAACGACAGAGATGCTGGTCTAGGAAGGGAATTGCAGCATTCTCTGGAGGTGGAAGTAGAGGGCTGTTGGAAGCCCCTGAGACTGCCTTACGTGGGACATGGTATGTAGTCCTGCTCTTGCAAGGAGACCGTGTTGCAATTAAAGGCTTGTTTGTCTGTTTGCTTGTCGTAGATGGAAGGAGTTGGCTGCATTTGAGAGACAGTGCCACTCCTCACTAGAGACGGTGTCTGAAGTGGTGGCACAGACAGAGGAGGAATGGCAGCCTCAAAGGGATCTGCTGAAGGAAGCCGTTCCTCTGGTAGTGCCAAAGGTACGCTCCCCTTGTTCCTAGGCAGCACTTGTGGGAGAGGGATTTGTCCTGGCAAGACCCCCCCGAATGCTGCTTCTGGCAGCAAGCTGAGACAGAGACTGTGCTGTTGTTGTTGTTGTTCCTCTTGAAAAATGGTGCCCCCCCACTTCCAGGTTTGCCGCCCACAGCGGCCAGCCCGCAGGGGTCTGGAGAAGCTGCTCCAGGAGTTCTCTCGCCAAGGGCACACACTGTCCCAGGTGTGCAGAGACAAGGCGGTGCTGGCGCAAGAGAATGCTGCCCTGGAAGCCCGACTGGCAGCCACAGAGCGGGACCTACGAGGCCTTTCAGAGCAGCTGGCAGAGGCCAGGTAAGGGCAGGGAGGAGACCCTGGGTGGGACATTATTGAAGGTCTGTAATTACAAAGGTGCTGGGCATGATGTCAGGATTTACAGCCTGCTGTGTGCTCTCCAGGTGGTTCTCACACAGAGTATAAAGGAGACACAAGCAAAGAGAAAAGGATACTGTCATCCGAATGGTTTTTTTTTCTGCCAGCTCAAGCACTCAAAGCACTTTTTGGGCACCTGCTTGGGACCCCTTGCACATTCCTACACTTTGCACGAGTGCAAAGCAAGCCAACTTGGCAATGAATTGAATAGCGGGGAAACCGAGCAGATGTTTGCAGAAAACGGAAGTTTCCCTCCGGTTTTGCTTTCTCCTTGGGTGCAGCTGATAGTCGATTTTTCCACGACAAGCAGTTTGCCATGGGATTTTTGAAATTCAAGGCTCTTCCATGTGATTGTTGTGAGGAGGGTGCTGACGCTTCAGGTGAAGCTGGAGGGTCATGCTGAAAATCTTGAGAGCCTTCAGAGCTCACTCTTGTGAAGTATAGTGCCGGAGCAAGATCGGCTTACAAACAGCAGCAGCAGCAGCAGCAGAAGGGAAAGGCCTTGTGACTTCTTGACATTGTCTGGGCATTCTTGATGAGCGCTGATTCTTGCCCACTTGTCCGCCCACCTGTGTAACCTGTCAAGGTCCCTTTGGCTGCTGCTTCTTCCTTTTTAAAGAGTGCCAAGATATTTGGGCACTGCTGGCTTAGTTAGCCAAAAATAAAGGTAGCGAGTGGTCTTGTTCATCAAATTCCAGTCATTTAAATGGCAGGAAACGGTCCCTACCCTGAGATAGTTCTTGTTCAGATAAAAACCTAGTTCTGCTTCCCTACTCATGCTGCTGAAAGCCGGAGGCTTCACTATATCGTTTGGTGAATTCCCTTAGTCCCTTTGACTCAGAGAGTGCCTGGCAAACAAAGTACCGATCCGTACACAATGAATGGCATGAAACATTGACGAGTCAGCCAGGAGAGCACTGTTCTGTCCCCCTGCAGAGTGACTTGGAAGTGCTGATGTGCTCAGGGCTGTGAGCAGAGGCTGGGCTTTTGCTCCTTTGCAGATACATGGTGGGCACAGCCACGTGTCAGGCAACAGCAATTTGAGCTTTGGCTGCTGAGATCAAGCTCAGCTGGGCTAGGTCATGAGGGAAGGCTGCCCAGTCACCTGGAGGGGCCTGCTTTACTATGTGAAGTGGTAAAATAGTCCTGCTGTCTCTGAGTTTCCATGCAAGGCATTTTCCATACTAAGGTGTAGGGATCTTAAGGCACAGGTTACTGGAGAAACTATCCCTGTGTGCCAGGAACAATTGCTCTTCATCTTCACACCTTGTAGGTCAGAGAAGGAGAGCCTGCAAAGCAGCCTGCTGGAGGCTCAGCAGCACATATCGGAGCTGGAGATGGCCAGGAGCCGTGTGCAAGCCCAAGTGCGCACAGCCACGCAGGCCCAGGAGGCCATGCTCGGTGAGAGCCTCGTGCGCTTTGTTTCTGCTGATGGCCGGGCCTAGTGCAGTTGCTCCCAAGCCAGCTCAGTCCGCAAGGCTCCTGAGGAGTGAAGGAGCTGAGGGCAGGTCCCTCCTTGCCTGAAACTGAAAGGGCTTCACTTCAGCACATTCCTCTGCTTGTGGAGTCTCTGACTCTTGCCATGTGTCATGTTTGCAGAGGATGTGAGGGCCCTTCGTCGTGAGCTGCTGGCTCTAAGATCTCTCAGCCAGCAGCAAAGTGAACGCATGGCTCAACAGCTCTGCTGGGCAGAGGAGCAGTGCGGGAAGGCTCTAAGACTCTGGCAATCTGCTCAGCAAGTGGAAGAAAAAAAGCTCCTGCAAAAACTGGTAAGAAACAATACACACCTGAAGATTTCAGGCAACTTTGGAGGGCTGGCTTAGCAGAAGAGCAGCCTGAGTATGTGACATGGCGGCAAGCATCTGCTGTGGGCTATACCTTGCTGAGCCAGGCAGCAGGGGGCTTCAAGGGCTCATAGTCCAAGGTCTGTGAAGAGCCAGAGGATAATGCTGGGATAGTATATGCAGCCACAGGTTCAGGATGGGCATAACCTGGAGGCTGGTGGACCCACCACCCAAAGCATGGCAGCGAAGGGGCAGGATCTTCCCCACAGCCTCGTGCCATGCAGCAGACGGCTGCTGAGCTTGCTGCCAACTGCAGTGCCAGCAACTGGGTTCCTTGCTTTCTGTCCTTCCATGGTGGATGGACAGTTGTCTTCCCTTTGAGCCTGAAGCAGATGCAACAGGCCCCATGTTGCTGGTGTTTCAGCTGGTGGCCTGCCTAGTGACTGGGTCATCGAGGTGCTGGCCTCATCCTCTTCCTGCAGTCCATCTGCAGCTCTTCCTTGATCAAAGGGCAGAGGGACTTTGAGAACAGAGCCTCTGAGAAGAGGCAGAAATCCTGAGGAGAGAAGGGCCAGACAACAGGAAGCCAACAGAGCAGGGAAGAAAGGTGGCATCTCCTTCCTTCCACCTGCTGACACTCCCTCTAACTTTTGGGTTAGAACAGCATTGCTGGAGGGCACAAAGTCACTTCTAATGTGCACTTTTCAAGTGGGGAGGGGGGGGGTTGTTGGAGGGTTGAAGCTTCCATTTTTTTCTTTGGAGATCATTGCAGGGACTTCATCTGGAACTGTCTCTCCCCCTCATCAGGAGAGACAACTGGAACAACAGCATTTGGAGGCACTGGAGCAGCTGAAGGAACGGGCAAACTTCCTGGCTGAGGTACAGAGAGAGCAGGAGAAATGAAGCAGGAAATTGCCGTCATGCAAGCTGAACAAGAAAAGATACCAAGCAGAGCCAGTCAAGAGGCACAGATTGTGGAAAGAGAGTTTGTGCGCTGTTTTGGACTCCTCTGCTCTCCCTATGGGCGCTGCTTCTCTGGACACTGTCTGTCTGGATGGGATTATCTCTTAGCTGACCCTTCATGAAAATGAGAATGAGAACAAAATGCTTTTGGAAAGCGTGAGCACATTAGTCTTGCTTGCTGCACAAGCGGTGGGTGGGAAGTTTAAAGCTGTCTTCATTTGTGTGCAGGTCCTGCAGGAAGAGCAGCGTCAGAAGGCTGCTGTCCTAGACAGGGTGTACTGGCTGCAGAGAGAGCTAGACCAAAGGGAGCAGCTGAGGCAGGTGCTGAAGGAGGAGTGGGAGAATGGGCAGGTGAGCCTGACTAGCCAGCTAGCAGAGGGAAGGGCAGTGATGGGGCATGAACTGGACATCTCAGGCAAGGGGAGGCAAGGACTACTGCAGGCACTGGGAGCACAGAGCCTGGCAGGTTCCAGCACTGAGCACCAGGAAGAAGAGCTAGGATGGAAGGGTTAGAGCTGGGTAGAGAAGCAGAAGCAAGTGCCTGAATAGAAGTGCTTTTGAGACTGGAAAAGAGGAAACCTGAGCATGATGGCAGGTGCCAGTAAGATTTCTCCTGATGGAATATCAAGGACAAGCTGCAGGCAGAACTGCAGGAAGCTCAGAGGAAGATGAAGGCAATGGAGAAGAGGCACCAAGAAGAAATGCAAAGGATGCACAAGGTCCTGCTGCAGTACAGGCTGGCTGACCAAAAGCAGGTGAGTGAAAGAGCAGGAGGCACTGCACTCATGCAACAAGTGGTCTCTGCCCTTGTTGCCTTTCCCCTGCAGAGCAGCAGGTGGATGGGGAAATGTCTCTGAGCGCCATGCTCTGTGGTCTCCATGGCAGCTGGTCAGAAGGACACTTACTGGGCCACTGAATCTCAGTTGCTGCCCTGGGCAGCAGGGCTGGTGCCTTGGCCGGTGGGCCAGCAATCCTGTGCATGTATTTCTGCTGGCCTCTTAGAGCTTGCTTTGTTTTTTGAGGGGTTTGTTCAGGTGAGCATGGTGACCCACACAGATTCTGAACAAGTTGTCCCTGTCCATGGTGAATGCAGTCCGCAGAACGGGGTGAAATGTACAGTTGTTCTTTCCCTGTCACAGTCTCTCCTATGGCTGGCTGTGACAAGCTGTAGTCTCTGACTGCTCTTTGGGTTTGACTTGAGGAGGAAGAGTTGACAGCTCAGCTTGCAGCCTAACACCAGTGTTGTTCCTAAGGGCTTGCCTTTGAAATGCTGTGTCTGGGCCATCGCTGCCAGGCGCCCTTCTGACACAAACAAATTTCTTGTCCCAGAGGGACGCAGGATCTGCCGTCAAAGCTGCCGCAGCAGCAGCATCCTCTGAAGAAGCCTCCTGTCCGCAGCCTGAAAACCAGAGCATGAGCAGTTCGCCCCGCTCGAGCCAGGAGAGAGAGAAGCACTTCCTGAAGCTGCTGAGTACGTCCTGGCAATTTCTTGTGCAATCCAGCAGTGTATTATAGTGTGTGTGCCTCAGCATGAGCTGTAGCACGTTCCTCCTCACTCTGGTGTCAGACAGACATTTGCACTCCCTACAGAAGCCAGTGTTGTGCTTGGGGGCAGCCAGGGAGCACTCGGGGCGTTCCTTTTGCCTTTGAGGCAAAAGGTGGGAGTGGGTGGGCTTTGCCTGAGCTTCCCTGTGCAGTAAAGACAAAAGCTGGGATTGTGTCCCAAGCAGCAGTAGGCTGCAGCCTAGCCAATGACTCAGTGGAGGTGTGTGTGCTAGTCCAGCCAAACTGATGAGAACACTTGGCTTCCTAGATTCCCTTTAGACTCCTGACTGGTAACCAGTCATTGGAGACAAAATACTTCAGAGAAATTGCTTGGCTGTGGGGCTGGTTTAATGCTGGTGTTGTTTATATGACTGTTGGTACTTCTGTTATTCCTTCTGTGGTTTGGTTTGATAAGAATTCTACATTTTGGTTAGCCTGACCTCCTTGAAGAGAACATCAGGTGACAGCACAAGTAAGAGTGGAAGATGTCTTTTCAGTACCCCCTACAAGTTAAAAAGTTACATTCTTAGAACAGTCTCAAGGTATCAGAGAGGAAGAACTGTTTTCAAAGTGCCCCTAAAGAAGAAAACCAGGACGCTTTTCTTACAATCCCTACTTGGTATTTTAGTTGTGTCCTTAGGAAGATGCATCCAAGAGACACATCTATGTGGCATGGTCAGATAAAACTGCCCTGCAAGCAATTCTCAGGAGGAAGCCTGCAGCTCCTCTGCTGCATGTTCCTCCAGTAGCAGGCACTTTGTCACTGCTAATGCCCAGCTGGTAAATATTCTTGGAACACTGAGCATTGGCTCAGTGTTCCAATCCCTGCACAGAGTCCTGCACTCTAGGAAAGCACACCAAGGCTTAGTGACTCTGCACTACAACTGAGTTGCTTCTTACAACTAGTAAGAGCTGCCAGTGCAGTGCTGTCAGAGAATAACCGGTCAGGTACAGAACAGAGCCCAGTTTACTCAGTGTCTGCCATCAGCTGCTGGGACAAAAGAGGGGTTGGATCGACTCCTCCAGGGGTCTGAATTCAAAGACAACCATGTTCTGGCTTGAGTTGGTCAGCTGTAGCAGCGGGGGGGGGGGGTTTAGATGCTGGTTGCTGCTACCTATTTCCCAATAAGCATCTCCTGGAGAAAAGCCACTTGGGTAAACATTCAGGCAGGCAGTCAAGTCCACACACACCACACTCACCACAGCAAGCTCAGTGCACAGAGGCAGAGAGGCCTTTTATAAGGTCAGTTTCAGCGAGGTTTATTTGAGCACGCCCGAGGGGAACCAGAAGACAAAAGATAAGCCATGTCCTCTGCACAAGGTTTAAGTAGGGGCGGGTACGAGGGCGGTAGCAAGGGGGAGGGCAAAGGGAATGGGCTCTCAGGAAGAAGGGGCCGTCCACCAGGGGTATCACAACCAATGAGGAAACAGGGGAAGGAGAAACCAGGGAAAGTTGGGACCTATGGGGAAAGGAAGTGGGATGTATCGGTGTTATGCAAGAGTCCATGAGGAAGACTTTTCTGTCTGCCCAGGTAGGGTGGAACTCTATTGTAAGTATTCCTCCCTTCATGGGAGGGCTCTGGGGATTTCCCTGAGGGACAAGCAATCAGAGGATTCCACAGTCAACAGCTTGTAACACAGCTGGCTGGGGCTCTGGCTTCTTCACAGTGGCTGTCAGTGGCCATTCGTGGGCTTTGCCCAGCTTTTTGTCATACCTGCCCTGCCACTGACAGTGGTGTGACTGCAGAGGCTGCAGCCTTCCTTAGCTGTGAGGTTTCAGCTGCCTTCACCTGGACTCGTGAGAGGATCAGCATCTCATTTGTGCAGGCGTCTGTGTCACGGCAGCGCCTGAGGAGCGGCGCTCTCCTTGTGGCCCGTCTGGGCTGTGCCCTGTGGGAAGATGGGACACGTGGGTGGTGTCCAAGGGGCCGAGTGCAGTGCTAGTGACAGCTGCTGCTAGTGACTGCTTCTGCTGCTAGTGACTGCTTCAGCCCAGGCTGAAGACAAGGCCTTGTAGCTCTTCACTACATGGGGAACGGGCAAAGTGGTCTTCAGAACTTAGCCTGCTCATAAATGAAAAGGGTTCTATTTCTTACAGCCATTGTTCTTGGATGTAGCACAGCATGAGCTGCTGTTCTCTAAAAATGTCAAGGCATTCTTTAGGCAAACTGCTGAGAAGTAGAGAAAATCCCCTCCTCTCCTGGAATTCACTTTGCAATATTCTTTCTGATCCGAAAACAAGAGGATGTTGATAAAAATTCATCCCAGGTGTTAGGGTGCATTTAATCCTTGGAAGTATGAAACCTTTTGTTGAATCTCACAAGAGAGTGTTTCTTGCCAAGAAAATGAAGGGTCCAGAGTTTTCAGCCCTCCTTCCCATTTGTCATCCCATAGATGACCACCACTTGCCTTGGTGTCCATTCTTTTCTGGTCTCTGTCTGTTCTGATGGTTTTTCCATGGGCTTAGTTTCCCTTCAAGGCAACCCTCCAAAGGAGTGTGGGAGAATCAGACTCTGTGCAGGCCAGAGCTGCCTGTCTTGCTGGGGCTGCTGTTGTTGTTGTTGTTCTTGTTGATGTTACTGTTAGCCAAGCGACCAGAAATTGCTCAGAGCCTCAGAGAGTGGAGCTGGGCTTCAGCTGTCCTGGAAGTCAGGATCTCTGTTTTGAAGTTTGCTTCTTGCAATTTGTTTCTTTCAGGGCATGTTGTGAGTGTGGGAGGTCCGGAAAAGAAGTACACGGGATGGAGACGTATTGGCAGTGGGTGAGTGCAGCCAGGCTTACTTCTACAGAGCCATGGGCCAGGAAGTTTGGTGGTGCAATATCCCATGGAAAATCAGGCAAGCTGCAAGCATCTTCAGACCCTGGCTTTAGATTGTCCCTGTCTCAGTGCTGAGGCAGTACAAGGCTTCATCAAAGATTATGAATCTTTGGATGCTGACAGTGTCTTGGCTGCCTCAAGGAGCAGGACCTGGAAGCCCTCCTGTCCCTCCAAGATGTGCCACCAGATTGCTTGTTTTCCCATGAGACATGGTTTTGTATGTTTCCAAGTAATATGGCCACACTCATGAAAGAAGAAAAACCTGAGAGAGCCATTTCCCACCTGATAGCTGTCAGATAACAGCTCTCAGTAGCATTTCTTAGTCGTATTTTGCTGGATATTCAGTGGTCAGGAAAATAAGAAAGGCCGTGTGGTGTTGCCTGAGTTTGGCAGGTAGGATCACAAGAGAGGAGCGAGAAGGCCTGGCAGGACTGTGTGTTTCATTGGCTGGGCAGGCGTGCCACAGGCACAGACACGAGAAGGAAAAGGCAAAGAACAGCCCTGCATGCATAATCTAGTGTGTACGTTTGAGATTTGTAGCGGCCCATTTTTTTCCTGTTGGACCCAGCTTTTCTCTGGGACACTCTGCATGGCAGAGGGCTGCTGGGCTGCTGGGCCATTGGCTGAAGAGCAGACAAAGCCCAGTGTTTTAGAGGCACTGCAGGCAGCAGAGAGCTTCTGCCTGGGCTGCCTTTTGCTTCTGAGCACTGAACAACTTCTCTGGTTTTTTGCCTCTGCTCTGTTTCTAGGGGTTTTGGAAGTGTTTATAAGGCCTTCAACGCTGCCACAGGACAAGCGGTAAGTGCCCACGCGGATTTTGCAGCTCTTGAGTGCTTTCCCTTGGGATGTGATCTGTGGCCAGAGCTTTGGGCCGCCTATCTTTGCTGCAAAGGCTGTCCCGCAGAAGCAGCCTGTCTAGAGGCGGGCTGCAAAATGCATTTTGGACAGACTTTGTCCTTCCTACCCACCTGAATGAATGCAAGGATGGCAGTGGTGTCCTTCAGAGAAGGACATCCTAGCTTGGACTTACTGGATGAATCTGCATAGATTAGCTGATGGCAAGAGCATTCATTCCGGCCCAATTCCTCTTAAGGTTCAGACAGATATTTTGTTTTCCATCATGTGGTTTAGTTGGAAAATATCATGCAAGACCTAAAGAAGGAGAGATCTTGTGTGGAGCACAGTTTTGCCTTTCAGTCCTAGGGAACCTAGTTCACATACACGCACACACACAGAGATCAATATGAAGGAGTTGTTGAAGAGCCTTAAATAGTACAACCTTGTGTTGATCCTGTGTAGGTGACATTCCACTAGAGAGATGCTGTCTGTACCACACAGACATGGCAGTGTCTTGGAGAGTCCTGCTGCTCTTTGGGGCTAAAAGTTCAGAGTCCTGAATTCAGCTTTTTGGCTCTCAGCACATACATTCCATCTTCCTTAATAGTAAGGAATTAGATAACGAAGTTCCTTATCCACCTGCAGTGCTGGGCTCAGGAACTGCACTTGGAGGGAGGGGAGGTCTAGGAGGCGTCCAAAAGGCCTAAGCACTTAGGTGCTTTTAACCTGGGGCGCATCCACAGTGTACCACAGAAAGGGCTATTAATTTATAAACCCACTAAATAATTACAAGTCTAAGCCATGTGCAAGATTGTTCTTCGGAGTTGCAAGACCCAAACTGAAGAAGTTAGGATGTGCTAGGATTGTAACTTTACTTTGAGTCGCTTTGGAGTTCTTTTTTGGACAGCGTTTTCCCTGTCACATATGTGTGTGTTTACTCTGGCACACAATGGAAATGGCAGCCGTCTCTGAAAGGCTGGTCAAAGCCCCTAGAAATGCTAACGTATTGCCAGTGATTTCAATTTGTCTTCACAGGAGCAAAATTATTTTTGGCTTCAAAACATGTGTAAGCGATAATAGTAGTGCTAAACAAAGTCTATTTGAGAAGTCTGTGGGTGCAGAGAGTGCTGTTAGCACTTTGTGGTTGATGGTTTAGAGTCCCTTTTGACCGAGGTGACAAGGCACCCAGGCCCGTGAGTTCACAGAGAAAGAGGCTCTGGTGATGTCTGTCCCTCACTGCTTTCAACATCATCGTAGGTGGCCGTAAAGCAACTTAATCTCCAGCACCAGGGTTGTGAGGAAGTGGTAAAGGAAATCCTGGTCATGCGGGAACTTAGGAACCCCAACATTGTCACCTACTTTGAAAGGTAAGTAGTTCTGACAGAAAATGGATCTTTCAATTAACATCAATCCACTCCTGGATGAGGCATGGCAGGAGATTGCATTTTGTCCCCATCAGTGGTTCGTGGCATAAACAGCTTGAAGATTGATCTCAGAAACCTGGCTCTCTTACTAAGCCAGCAGCCTGTATGTTCACTGGCTGCACGTTTTGCTGGTTTGGGGCGTGGTTCTTTCCAAGGGTTGGAGGAGAAGTGCTGAGAAAGCATCCCAGAGATGATTTCCCTTGCACCATTCCCACTATTTTTCATTGCCTTGCATGCCAAAAGACTAGGCTAGGAGGCACATAATTTGCCAGGTTTGAAATTGTTTTTCCTGTTTGTACTTTCCTTTCTGCAAAGTTTCCCAAAGGGTGTTGGCAGTGCTGGACACCCACATGCCCTGAGTGAAAGCTGTGAAAACTGTGTCTCCTTGCTGCTGGAGTTAATGGTGCAGTTTGTGTATGAAGATGATGAAGCAGCTGCTGGGATGCGTCTGCTTCCAGATTGATCTTTGCCCTCACCAAACTGCCTTTTTCCCCTTCTTGCCACCTAAGCCATCTCGTTTTCCACGGGTGTGCCTTCCTCATTGAGGCAGCACAGATGACGGGGCACTGGATAGCCTGGGTGGAGTGTGTCTTCATTTGATTCCATCTTCATTTCCCAGTGACCTGGAAACAAAACTCAGCTGCAGTCTTTTCTTCCATACGGCAATTTAGCTGTGCACATTCAGCTCCACGCTGTTGCTTTCATCTTGCAGCTACCTTGTCAATGAGGCTGTCCTGCTGGTGTTGGAATATATGGATGGAGGCTCCTTAGCTGATGTAGTCAGCCTAAGAAGGATGGCTGTAGGACACATGGCAACAGTGTGTCGGGAGGTAAGGGGTCCTGCTTGTGCTTGGGATGGCTTGGACGGGCTCGTAGTTCGAAAGAGATGCTAAGTGAGCGATTCCATGTTCAGAGCATTCTTTCTGTGTTGCTCTCATGCTTCAGAGAAGAAGGGGCATCTGCACTGAACTGCCTGCCAGTGTCCCTGCCCTTACTGTAGTCTGTTCTTTACTCTGAGTTACCGTTGTTGAACTCCCTGTCTCTTTTTCATTTTTATTTTCTGTTCTGCCCTTTTCCTCTCCAAGCCTTTGCCCCAAACCTTTCTGCATTGCCTTCTTTGCCCGTAAGTGCAAAGGTGCTGGTGTGCGAGTTTTCAACCAGCGGCAAAGCCAAAGAGAGACTCACCTGTCACAGGTCTCCGCTTCAAAGGATGGCATAGCACCCAGCATGGTGCTTGCCGCTGAAAACTGACCAATGAGCTGCTTCCAGGTTCTGTCGAGGCAGACGTATAACCCTTGTCCTGCAGTCTCCCACCTGTCAGTGATCCCCTTGGTACCCAAGGCAGGGACTTTTTCTCTTTTGGCAAACCCTTGTTTGTCCTCCAGACAGGGATAGAGCATCCGCTGCAGCAGCGGTCATTCTGACTGCCTTTGCAGGGGACAGTCTCCAGCAACGACTGACATTTCCCCGTCAATAGCTAATATGCCTCCTTTGGAAAGATCCTGCTCTCCGAGTCTTGCAGCAGCAAGCTCTTCCTCTTTCCTGCACTCGCTGCTCCTTTGAGATCTGTGAACCTTCAGGAGCAGCCTCCATTTGCGTCTGATGCAATCAGATCAGGCTGACTTTTGGCTTCCTGTTTCTTTTTTCTCTCGCAGTGCCTGCAAGGCTTGGCTTTCCTTCATGCCAACCAGGTGATCCACAGAGACATCAAAAGTGACAACATCCTTCTGGGCCGGGATGGCTCCGTCAAGTTGGGTGGGTATTCCTGGTCAGGCGCAGCGCTCCAGGGAGGCGGTGTGGGGCTGCTTGGGAGTGGCTGCCGGGTGCCCAGCAGTGGCGCTGGTGAGAGTGCAGGGAGCACTCTGCAAGCCCAGGGCGCAGCTGGAGGGTGCCGGGTGGTCTAGAGGGCAACAAGGTGCCAAGAGTAACTTTGGTTTCTGTGTGTGTTCCTTCCAAAAGGAGAGAGTTGCAATGTAAACATCAGGGGAATGAGGAAAAGCCATGGTGGGAGGGTTGTTAAGTGGACAATTGCCCATGTCCTTGGCTGCAGCCCTGAGGAAAGAGAGCCCAGCTGCTTTTCCAGCACGATTCAGCACTGCATTCTGGGACTTAGAGTGAAGAACTCTTTTCCTTGGTCTCCTACTTGAAGCAGTGTTTGTTTTTCTCCTCAGCTGATTTTGGCCTCTGTGCTCTGCTCAGCCCTGAGCAGAGTAAACGGAGGTCAATGGTCGGCACCACCTGCTGGATGGCACCCGAGGTGGTGAGAGGAGAGCCCTACGGCCCCAAAGTGGACACCTGGTCCCTTGGCATCGTGGGAATTGAAATGGCCAAAGGAGAGGCTCCTTATCTTCGGGAAACCAGTGACAGGGTAAGGTGCAAATACGCTCAGTTAGCTGTGTCCTTCTGGTCCCTGTCTATTAGACAAAATCCCATTCCCACAGCTTGAAGTGCTTCCAGCAAGGCCCACTTCTAAAACCGTCCCTGGGACTCACATCAGCTGTCAAGGCTAGACCTGGTGCAGCTTGGAATAGCTGGGGCTGCACTGGCACCTTTCTTCCTTTGGGAGAGAAGGCTCATGTCTAACCGTCTGCTAAGGCAAGAAATTGCCACTGTAGACTGCAGCTTAAAAGATGGGGTCTAGGTGAGCACTGAAGGCTATGGAAGAATCACGTAGAGTCTCCTGTTTCCTTTCACTTCAGGCTAACTACCTGATAGGCAAGCAAGGGGTACCAAATCTGCACCAGCTCAGGCTACCCCGTGGCTTGTGTGAATTTCTGGGCTGCTGCCTGCAGATGGATGTGGACAGGCGAGGCTCTGCCAAGGAACTTCTGCAGGTACAAGGCAAAGGGGCTGCAGGCCAAACAGCCGTTCCCTGTCAGGGTTTGCTCCTCGGCCAAACTCCAGGCAATCAGATGGGCCCCCACATAGTAATCTCTGCTCTGCATGCTTTTCAAATGGAAACCAAGTAGGATCCAAGACTGCTTGAGGTTAGAAGGGATCTGTGAATGTCATCTACTCCAAAGCCACGGCCCCTGGCAAGGACATCTTCAAGTAGATCAGATTGCTCAGAGTGCCATCCAACCTTGAATGTTGCCAGGCTTGGGGCTTCTCCCAGCTCTCTTGGCAGGCTGGGCCAGTGTTCCAGCATTCTCCTCATAAACAGCTTCTTCCTTAGAGCCAATGTGAATTGAGTGTCTTTTAGCTTCAAACCGTTGCCCCTTGTCCTCTTGCAATTGGCCCTGCTAAAAGAGATGTCCCCATCTTTCTTGGAAGGCCCTACAGCTATGGAAAGGTCTCCATGGGGCTTCCTCTTCTAAACAAGCTAAACAAGGCTAAACAAGCACAACTCTCACTGCTGTTCCTTAGAGGAGAATTCCCACCTTCTGGTAATTTCTGTGGCCCTCTTTTGCTCTCGGCTGGTGTATTCAGGTTTACCTGGTAGCAAAGGAACCGAAGTATTGCAATGCCAGGGACGGGGTTTGAGGAACACAATGAAAACAATCCCTGCCAAGTGGTTTTAGATTGGTCTGTGGGAAGGCGGGGGCTGTGGGGGAGCTCACTGGGAGCATCTGAGGGCACCCAGCTTGTCCCTCCTGTCGCACTCTTAGAGGTTTCTGCCAGGCAAACGGGGACAGCTGTGCAGGATTTGTGCCAGCCCCATGTGCTGCCTGGCCCGGTCAAGTAGATGAGAATCGCTGTGGCTTTGCTGCCAGGTCTTGTGGCAGACAAGGAGCTGCTGACCGGGCCACTTCCTTGGCTGAGCCTGCTGTGAAGGAAGATGCCAGCCGGCACAGGATAGGGGGTGCATGCCGAGGCAGACGCTGCTCTTCCTGCAAGCCAGAGCTGAGCACATCTGTGCCCTGCTGCTTGTGTCCTTGCTCCTGGCTTGCTGCTGAAAACCTGCATGTCCAGCGGTTCTGAGAACAACATGTGGGATCAATAATTTTCAGAGCTCTTGGGAGTCTCTTGAGGAATGCCTTATGCCCCAGATCTCTCTTGGTCACTCAAATAGGCCATGTCTATAGCAAATAGGATCTTGAGTAGGTCTGTTGACTTTCCTAAAAAGAAAAAACCTTTGGACAGCAAGCAGCAATCCCACAGTGATATCAGGACCAAAATCCCAGCAAGTGACGCCACCTTGAGGAATGGACTAGTGCAGTTCTGGGCCATGTTTCCTGCAATAGCAGCATCCTGGACATGAAGGCAGATGTGCTGCTGGTGCCCTCAGTCCGATGTCTGTGTATTTCTGGGCACTAGAGGAATCCAGCCTGACCCTGTTAGGAACTCAGTTTGGAAAAGAATGGCTCCTTTTCCCTTTGTCTCTTTTAATTTGGTTTGTTTTGTTTCTTTTTCCCTTTGGGCAGCATCCATTTCTCCAATCAGCGGAGCCTCTCTTAAGCCTCTTCTGACAGGCTGATTGCTGTCATTCCTGCAGCAAGGAAATGCAGGAAGCAAAGGAGATGACAAGGACAACTTCAGCACTTGGAGAACAGAGCCTCTGAGAGCAGGTAGAAATCCTGAGGAGAGAGGGGCCAGGAAACAGGCAGCCATCAGAGCAGGAAAGCATGGTGGCATCTCCTTTTCTCCCAGCTGCTGACACTCCCTCTAACTTTTGGATTAGAACAGCATTGCTGGAGGGCACAAAGTCACTACTGATATGCACTTTTCAGTTGGGGGGTGGTGTGAGGCATGAAGCTTCCACTGATTCTTGGGGGAGATGGCTGGGACTTCATGTGGAAGTGTCTTTCTCCCCTCACCAGGAGCTGGAAGGGCAGCGTTTGGCGGCACAGCAGCTGCTGGCACAAGGGGCAAACCTCCTGGCAGAGGTAGAGAAGGAGCAGGAGAAAAGGCTGCTTGAGATGAAGCAAGAAGTTGCCACCATGCAAGCTGAACAAGAAGAGGTGCGAAGCAGAGCCAGTCAAAAGGCAAAGGCTGTGAAAAGAGAGCTTGTGTGTTGTTTTGGACTGCTCTGCGCTCCTTATGGGCACTGTTTCTCTGGACACTGTCTGTCTGGGTGGCATTGTCCCTTGGTAAACAGTGCTGGTGCCAAGAGGGCAAGGACCGGTCAGGTGAGAGGCTACCAGAGCGCAGGTTTGAGGAAGGCAGCAATGGCGTTGCAGGGCCAGAGAATGGGAAAGCCAGAGCTTTGTCTCAGAAGGTGGGAGCTCCCACAGGAAGCCCCCTGCAGAGCCAGGCTAGAGCTGTGGGAGTGGGCTGCCAGTCAGGCTGCTGAGGAGGTGCCTGAAGCTGCTGAGTACGTCCTGTGCATCCTTTGTCTGATCGAGCAGTGTACTGTGTGGGTGCCTCAGCATGAACTGTAGCACATGTTCCTCCTCACTTGGTGCTGGACAGACATTTGGACTCCCTACAGAAGCCATTGTGGTGCTTGGAAGCTGGCAGGGAGCACTCGGGGCGTTCCTTTTGCCTTTGAGGCAAAAGGTGGGAGTGGGTGGGCTTTGCCTGAGCTTCCCTGTGCAGTAAAGACAAAAGCTGGGATTGTTTTGCAAGCAGCAGAAGGCTGCAGCCTAGCCAATGACTCAGTGAAGGTGTGTGTGCTAGTCCAGCCAAACTGATGAGAACACTTGGCTTCCTAGATTCCTTTTAGACTCCTGACTGGTAATCAGTCATTGGAGACAAAATACTTCAGAGAAATTGCTTGGCTGTGGGGCTGGTTTAATGCTGGTGTTGTCTCTATGACTGTTTGTACTTCTGTTATTCCCTCTGCAGGCTGCATGGGCCCCGCCATCTAAATCCCCACGTGTTGTGGTTTGTTTCTAGAATGTTCTGCTTCCCCCATGTTATGGTGTTAATGGTTCTGCCTTTGTTCCCCTCCCTTCCACAGTTACTTGTCAATCTCCCAACCCCTGGGAGATTGGGAATGGGATGGTGAAACGTGCAGGCTAGCTGGCCAGCCCGCCTTCAGCCAAAGGGATGTTGCCATGCAGGACTTCCACTCCGCAGGAGGAAGAGGCAACTCTCTAGTTAGTGGCAAATTTGGGTTTTTTGAGCCCCCGGAGGGACCAAGTGCACCCAAGGGATCCAGGAATAAGAGAGCCTCGAGGGTGGGGAAACACTGGGTTTTAAAGGGAGTTGGGAGGTAGGGGTGGTAACAACACATGAAGAAATCAGAGTCTGGGGAAGGGTGATACATAGGTGACAGACATAAAGGGACAAACTGAGGGAGGGGCCCTCAGTTTGTAACTGAGGGAGGGGCCCCGGCCCCTGAACCAATCACCTGACGCCCTGGCTAGAAGGTTCTAGAGATGGAGGCAGGAGTGCCAGGTGACTGGCAGGCAGCCGGGGGTGGGGAATTAAAATGATACATCGGTAACTGGGGCAACTGGGGAGGGGTTGGGAGATTGACAAGTAACTGTGGAAAAAGGCAGAACCATTAACACCATAACATGGGGGAGAGAGAACATTCTAGAAACAAACCACAACACCCACTCTAAGAGCTTTTCAAATGAAAACGAAGGAAACGTGCAGCGAAGCAATGGAGGAAGCAGAAGAGATGATCAGGACCACTTCAAGATTACTTTCTGCAATGGCAGCTTGGAGCTGGACTCACAATAATAGTCCTACACACCCTCAAGCCTGTTGGAAGATTCCCTTCCTTGTCAGCCAGGGAATAAGGCTCTACATTCACTTCTGAATTGGCCATTCTTTCTTAAAGGTGGAAAGTCCTTCCTAAGGGCATTCTGGTGTGGTTTGGAATTGGGAACAGTCTCCGTTCCTTTATCAGCTCCAACCTACACTGCCTTTGGAATGCTGCCCATTGGCCAGTTTTTGCCCAGCCAAGGACTTTGGGATGAGGAAGAATATGCAAATGCATTTCCAGCCAAAAGCCAGTGAAGAGCAGGGCAGCCTGTGAGAGACAGTCTGAAGTTCCCCTCATTTGCCTCATGACTGTCTCAAGGACCGACTTTGGGACCCTGAGGAGCCTGATTGGAATCCTGGTCTGCGGTGCTGGATAAAGGCCAGAAATCCTGAGGCCCCTGAGCAGAGTTCTGGCCTGCCAAGCAATTGTTCACAGCTGTGTCTACAGTGACTGCTTCCAGCAGGGCCTGCCAGGGGGCGAGGCGCCCCATGTGCTTGCACCTGCTTGGCGACAATAGCCCAGGAATTTTCCCACCTCTTGGCCCGGTTGGACTTTTCTGGGGTAACCTTTGGTGGTCCAAAGAAGACCCCTCATCTGCTTTTCAACCACCGTGACAGACAGACTGAGATGGAAGAAGCCTCTCTCTCAAGGACTGAGACATGAGAAGCTCCCCCCTCCCAAGGACTGAGACTGAAAGCCCCAACACGGGGGAGCTGTGTGGGGGAGCCGACCTGACCACAGCAAGATATTTGCCTGCAAGTGTGGCCATTGGACCAAGAAGACATTGGTCCTCGCCTACTGCTGAGAACATGGACTACCTGTTACATCTATTCTTTATTGGATCTTTGTCCCCCTCAGCGGTTTCAATAGACTTTCTTCCAGATCTGTTTTCCCCCCCTCAGCAATGGACTATAACAGAATCTTGAGTTAACCAGAACCTTTGAGAGCTTCCCAACATGACTTGGTGAACTCCATCAGCTGGATTACAAGGACTTTGTCTTTCTACGTTTGCTAGCTATATCCCCTCTCTCTCTCTCTCTCCTCTTTTGTCTTTTTCCTCTCCCTTAATCCCTCTATGGCATTTGCTGTGCTCATTCAATAAAGGTGCATTTGTTTGGATTAATACTGAAATCCCCACTGTGTTGTGTTTTGCACTCTGAGATCAGGAAAACGAACCATCACAGCTCCCTGCTCGCGTGAGCGGATCATGACACAGCCAGAACATCCTGTGCAGATCCAGGCTTTCAGCTGTGCCCATGGATGCTTTTGGTTCCTGCTCGGTGTAGCCGGCACGTCTCCCCTGTGACTGCTCCCGCCTCCCAGGTGGCCGTGGCTAATAGGTATGAGGCTCTGAGAGTGCACCGAAGAAGGCAGGCACGTCTGCTGGCAGTGCAGGAGAGCAGAGAGAAAGTGCCTGGCAGGACCCTGGCCAGCACCCGCTGTACCTGCTCTTTGTCAACAGTACAGGACTGGTGGGTGATGCTGCACTTGAGGTTGTCTGGGGCTCAGCAATGATGGAAAGTCTGTGTGCTTGAGTGGCTTTGTCCCTCTTACTGTGCCTTCTGTTGTCCCTGTGCTCCGCGATGTCTGCCCAGGGCTGTGTAGCTGCGTGGCACAGCTTAAGTGCAGGAGAGCCTCATTTGTTTGCCTTTTGAGATGGCTGCTTGTCATCGATGGAGAGAGACAGGAAGACTGACTCGGTGATCAGAATCCGATTTTCTTGTGGGATACAAGCATTTATATACTATTTTAGGGAGACTAGTACTGTGTACTACAATGATTAGGTTGAAGTCACTTACACGAACTTATGCATATAACAGCATCTCTTGCTTGCATTATTTAATAGGATTTTCTTTTTCTGGTAAACCTGTCTAATTAAATCTTCTTGCTATCTAGATCTAATTTTCAAAGTTCCGTTTGCTTTTGCCAAGGCATTTTATCTATCAATTCTCTTATCCTAATAAGGTCCAAAGTACTCTCTGTCTTGTGCACCCCAATATCTCCCCCTTCTGTGTCAACCAAAACCACTCCTTTAATGGTCTTATTAATTAATCTCTGCACACATTGAAGCAAGCAAGGTATCATGATTAATATAATTATTATCAAAATTACCACATACATACCCATCCTAAAAAGAATCTTTTAGTTAAAAACTCCAGCCACTAAAATCTCAGGCTTGATCTTTATAAACTAAAAACATTCCTGCTGGCAGCTGCATTACTGGATTTAGAAAGTCTGCCAGAAGTGTAATTGTACTGAAAGTTTAATTCTTATAGATAGGGTGATAGGGAGAAGCATTTTTAGACTGATTCCTTCCCATGTATTTAAAATGAACACAAAAATCCAATTTCACAGAACCCAGGAATTCTAATCCTTGGGGTTCCACCAATGGTGGTTCATGAGGTTAAGGGATCCAATTTGATGTGATTTGATCTGCTTTCAAAAGAAAAAAAAAATAGTGTAAAGTTCTGGAGGAGCTATATTCCCCCCTGTTTTTTTTTGCTTTTTAATAACATGTGTGTTTCTCATGATGAACATAAGAAGGTAACATCAAAGCAAAACAGTATGTAACATAACGATAAACTTTTACTAAGTAAAAATTAATCAGATAATAGATACAATTATAGCACATGAGAAATAGAATGGTGTTTTAAAACAATACATGATCAATTTCTTGAATATTGTACCATTACTTAGAGTCTGTAGTAATCGGCAAGCTTTATTTTTTTAAAGTGAGGGCTTGAAAAATCATTCTCGGGTAAGATTTCTAAGTTCATCTTAAACGGAGGTTTAGCTGTTCTACGTCTAAATTTGGTAAGCCAAAATGACTTGAATATAATTTTCGTGCAGAAAATTTTCTCTACTAGTTAAAGCTAGGACTTGGCTAGGGTCATGGCTTTTAACCAGAAGAGTCTTTTTAATATATTTTAGAAACCTCTTAGTAGTTAGAAAAATAATAGATGTCTTATAAATAGTTCTAGAACAATAAGTGAAGGTTTGAAAAGTAGCTGGTTTTCTCATTTATCGTTAGTTAAATAGTTAGTTAATGGTACCATAGACAAATAGCAAATGAAAAAAGGAATGTTGGTTATAAAAAGACAGCAAATTCACATCACAAAATCAACACCATAATCAGGGTTACCTAATATATCAGTAAAAATGGTCTTAAGAAATTGAGGTTCTATTTCCCTAGACATATATGACATTAAAGCAAAAAAGTAAAAGAAGGCAATAAATAACTCATAACTAATTACAGTCCTAATATGGAATTATTTCTCATTCTTCAGTATTACTTATAAAAAATAAAATAGCAAAAACTGTTCTTATTTCTAGAGCAAAATATCTTATCTTGTAATTTAAAGGAGTAAATTTTGACAAAAATTCATTCAGACTTTATGTCCTTCACTTGTTATAGCAAAGGAATTATGTCTTATAACTCAAACAGGTATACTTCAACAAAACTTAAAATCAACTTCACTAAAACTTAACCTTAATAAAGTATCTCTAAAAGAACTTAAAGTTAACATTGCTGAGACTAAACAAAACTCAATCTTAACAAGAATTAACTTATTTAAACTCTATTATTACAAAAATGTTACTGAAAATTTGTCATATCACGGTTAAACATCAAAGTAAACAACATGCAAGTAAACAACTGTACTGAAATCTTTACAATAAAATTACCTTGTTAGAACTATGGAGTAAAAAGCAAGCACCTAAAAAAGCCGACAGTGGAATTAAATCTCAAAAAATTACTACAGATAAAGTTCAAGATTGGTCTTGAATGTGAGCTAAAGAATCTTGAATTTATGACTTATCTAATTACTCTCAGTGAACCATGCAGTTTTGCTATGTTATTAATAGGTAAAAAGACACCACCTCTATACCAACACTAGAATTGTTCTAGTAACAACCCTGTTAAAAATCACAGGTCACAAGTTAGAAGGTAAATCTCAACACTGGCTGGTGCCAGGCAGGTGGGGCTGCACCCCCTGCAGCAGCTTTTAAAGACTGCTTGTAGGATTGATGTAAGTTTGGCTTCGTAAGAGTAATGGCAGATAAACATTGAAGGCTAAACTAAAAGAGATTTAGTTCTATTGTTCTGAGCAGAAAAAGCTGCCCATTTTTTAAAAGGTTGCAGAGTTCTCAAGTTAAAGCAATTGCTGCCAAGTGTGAGTTGTAGCTATTTCTTGTTAATAATTGCATGTTGTAATCTCCTGTTAACAGTTTCCTTTTTAATAGTGCCTCGAGCCAGCCCGCCGCTGCCCCGGCGGGGGCCCCACCTTTCGGCGTGGGCCCGCCCGTGCCGGGGGTGACCCCGGGGAGCGGGGGGGCGCTCCCGCCTCGGCGCGGGTCGCGGTCGTGCCGGGGGTACCGGCCCGGGTCGCCGTGTCCCGCGGGAGCAGCTGCTGGACGGCTCCCTTAGCCGAGCGTCGCCCTGCTGCTCCCTGGAAGAGGGCACCCAGACGCTGGAGGGGAAGGGACATCGAGTCGGCATTCAAATGACCTCATTTCCTGCATGCAACGGGATGGACCCCTCACGAAACAAAGCCAAAAACCCCTAAAACAACGAGCCAACACAAAATTGACGAATCAAAGTGATGACTAGACGTGAGGATAGAATCCAGTGTCCACCAAGGCCTTTTTACCCATCACCCTAATCTCAAAGATGTCAGCTACACACAAGACCTCAAATGTTGAAGTAAAAAGCAGCAGATTTCCTTATGTTGTCTTGAGGATGGAACTTCTAGCTCTAGTCTGCGGATCAGTGGACGAAGTTGCACTCTTCCTCCTTTTGTGAGTCGCTCCTGGGAACGCTAGTGTTATGAGCATGGACCCACCCAGAGGTTCGCCCCACCAGAGCTGATCAGTTTTAATAAAGGCATCAAGGAGGAGGAAGGTCCCCTGCCTGTGTTTATTTCAATACAGTACAAATACATTGTTAAAAAAAAGGCAAGTAACTGGAAAACTGACCAGGGCTAGGTGTCCTTCAGGGCTTTAGATCTGTACGAACTGTGGCTTTTGATAGCTGGGCTGCTCCTTCCAATACTTGAAAGTGCCTGGGGCACTTCAGCTGGGGACCATTGTGGGGGTGTCGAGTGTCCCAAATGACTCGTGTACAAAATTGAAATGCATCAAAATTCTCCACTCTGTTAAAAAATATTTCCCCCACAAAACCAGGGACACAGACATCACAAAAAGTTTAACTGTGGCAATCAGGCCCTGTTATTTGCACCAAGTGTTGGTTTTCCAGGCTTTCGCTCCTTCCATCCACGCCGGAGAGTCCCCGAGTCGTTAATCGCCGCTCATTGGGCTATTGGCTGCTTCAGATAACAGTCACACCGGCTCCTGTATCAATGAGTCCTGTTAGGAGTGTCTCTGCCTTTCAGAGTCCCATTGCATTGGCATGTTGGACGCTCAGAGGTAATATTTTGTGTCCATAAAATCTGTGGCACCCCTGTGGAACTGAACCCCTCCTCCCTTTATTCATCTATCAGGGGTGCAGGCAGGGGTGCTGCAGGAAAGGCTATAAGTTGAGCTATATTGCTCCCGGCCGGGACTACACAGGGCGGATGGGGGGTCCAAGCCATGATCTTTATTTCCCCAAGGGAATCAGAGTCTATAGCTCCAGGGAGAACAAACAACCCTGTTATCCAGGTGGAAGATCTGCCTATAATCAAAGCATGCATATTCTGTCCTGGCGGTCCGAAAACTCCTGTGGGAAGCAAATGGACAGATGAATCAAGCAATGTTACTGTGTCGGAGGTTGCCGGGTCCATTCCTGCGCTGCCTGGGGTGGCTGGTTGTAAGTCAGCGACAATTGCTCGGCGGGCGAGGGCAGGGCCGATTGGAAGTTCATGGTTGCTCCCAGCTGCTGCGTCGGCTGCGGAATTTGCATCCTCGTGCATCGCCGTCCTGTGCTGCGAGAGAAGTTTCCCTGCAAAGGCTGGCCATTGTGGTGGAACTTAGAGCGACATATATTAGCAAAGCGAGGGCCTTTCCAGCAGCAAGGGCGTACACCCGGAGCTTTAGGTTTTTGCGTTTTTGGCAGTTTCTCCAGATTTGCCCATATCTCTCGCAGCCAAAACAAGCCACCTGTTTCCCAGGGGTTAGTTTCACGGTGGCAAAAGCGTTCGCTATGCCTTGCCCCACGGCTTGATATGTGACTGCTGTGGTGTGTTTTAATGTCCCCAAGCGGTGGCACGCTTGTATCATTTGCAGTAAAGTGGGTTCAGGTTCAGGGGGTAAAGATTTTAAAAGCTGCTTACAGTCCAGGTTGGTGTTCTCGACGGCCAGTTTGAGGAGTATAATCTCTCTGGCTTGCTCGCTATTGATTTGTCTCTCCAATGTTTGTGTCAATTTGTCCACAAACTGCAAGTAAGGCTCTTGCGGACCTTGTTTGATATTCATGAAGGACTGTTGCGTAGTTTTGGCATCAGGAACCTTTAGGAATGCCAGGTGAGCTGCCCTAATATCCTGTAGGGCTTCTCTCAGTAAGGTGCCTTGGCCATTAGGCTTGGTATGCGCCCCCTCCCCCACAAGGTGGTCAATAGTTAAGGCAGCCAGGGCTTGGTTTGCATGCCATGCATACATTGCAATTAAATTTTCCAGCCCTTTTTTCCATTGTGGCATAAATATAGCATATTGTGTTGGTGTGAGCAACAGATTTGCCAAAAAACTTACCATCGTGAGGAGTCATGAGGTGAGTAGTAAAGCTTGCTCTTAATAAATTACTAAAGTAGGGGGACCCCAGTCCATATTCCTGCGCAGCAGTATGTATGGCGCAGTTCCTTAACTTCCGAGTGATCTAGAGGCTCTCATTGTGGATTTTCCCCCTTCAGGCCAAATTGCACAAGGGCCACAAAGATTTCTGCAGTAGTGTCAAGGTCTCTGTCCTTAAGGGCTTTCCTTTTTATCTGTAACCAATTGTTACACGTATCCAAAGGGAGTAAGCTCGCATCTTTTTCAGGGCCAGGGTTGAAAGAGTCCAGCTCCCCTTCACTGCTAGAGTCAGTGTCTGCTGCATAAGCCATAAGTGTGCGGCGGCTCTGGGATGGCTGGCAGTGTGGCGGTGGGACTGGGGGTGGCGACCGGGCTCTATCCCTGGCACTCGCTGGGGAGGGCATGCAGACGGGAGATGGAGAGTGGGACCTGGGCAGGTTTCAATCCGGCTGGGGCCGTCTCAGGGTAGCCTCACAGGCTGTAGCCTCACAGTCTTCCCCGCAGCCTCCCACTTTTTTTAATTGCGCCCATGACTGCCTTCCAAGCAGGAAGCATTCGGAGCTCTGGCTCGTGGCCAGGCAGTGTCGCGAGGTCATAGAGCTTTACTCCGACCTTGTCCCGGAAGCGGAGACTAAATACAGAAGAAGGGGTAGCGTCGGGGACCATGTGTGACACCCATCATAAAATGACTTAAGGTCGTGCTTTGGGATGGGGGAGCCACGCCTGCCCAGAAGGGCAAGCACGGTTTCATAGACGTCTCTCTCTTTGAACATTTCCTTTCCCATTCCTTTAGTTCCCCTGGCTCACCTGTCAAAGCGCAGCAGACAGGGATTGCAGGCCCAAACGCGGTTCTCTAACTGTCACCATCAGTTCCAGGGGCTCACCGACTCCCCGCCTGTCAGGCAGATTCATTTCCTCACACAGGGCACCAATTGTCGGCGATGGAGATAGACAGGGAGACTGACTCGGTGATCAGAATCCGATTTTCTTGTGGGATACGAGCACTTATATACTATTTTAGGGAGACTAGTAATGTATACTACAATGATTAGGTTGAAATCACATACACAAACTTATTCATGTAACACCACCTCGTGCTTACGTTGTTTAATAGGATTTTCTTTTTCTGGTAAACCTGTCTAATTAAATCTTCTTGCTATCTAGATCTAATTTTCAAAGTTCCGTTTGCTTTTGCCAAGGCATTTTATCTATCAATTCTCCTATGCTAATAAGGTCCAAAGTACTCTCTGTCTCATGCACCCCAATATTCCACTGCAGCTTTGGACTGTTCCAAAGGGGTCTACTTCGCGTTTGTCATCTGCAGGCCATTGCAGAGCAGTGGGCCACAGGCTGCTGCCAGAGCTCCAACACAACACAAGTGTGGCAGCCCAAGAATCAGTGCACGGATCTTCCGGATGTTCGGAGACATTCAGTTGCCAGAGAAACAGCAAGCAGGACCAGAGGAGCTTTGCATCTCCCTGCCACAAAACGAGGTCAGCCTGCAAATGGAGTCAGAGCAAAGGTAAGCATGTACCCGCATTCTAAAGAAGGAACTGCAGCCTACAAGAGTCCTGGAAATTTATTCTCTTTGCTTCTTTTGCCCCCTAAATCTCATTGAAGAAGTTAGGCTTTTCAGAACCAGCTAGGATGCCACCTAGAAGAAGCAGACTTGCTTTCAGTCAAAGCTTTTGAGACCAAAAGTCTGGTTTGCTTGGGTTTTCCTTGGATGCCACTTGGGTTGGCGCATTTTCTGAGTTCCCCTGGGATGCCTTGAGCACTGCCTTATGGGCTGGGAGGACATTTTCTGCTGCTTTATGAATGAGGAGAACTTCCCAGGCTTTTCTTTCGCATTAGCTGTACAGAAGGTTGCCTTGCTGGGCACAAGAAAGCCACAGAGCAGCTGCTATTGTGAGGTCAAGGGAGCGGTGCAACAGTGCTGTCAGCCCAGCGTTGTCCCAGTGCGCGCAAGGCCTGGTCATCCAGAGCAGCTCTTCCGCTCGCTCCCTGCAGGAGGATCCTCGTGCGCAAGGAGTTCTCAGCGGATGGCCTGCACCCCGAGAGGAGTCTTGGCTTTCCCTTGGGTGGCATTCAGCGTGCAAACCCACGCAGCACTGCCAAAATGATCAGGCAA
This sequence comes from Molothrus aeneus, assembly GCF_037042795.1. Lineage (NCBI taxonomy): Eukaryota > Metazoa > Chordata > Aves > Passeriformes > Icteridae > Molothrus > Molothrus aeneus. Next base: position 1,375,348 of record NW_027099079.1, on the reverse strand, counting down.
GTCTGTGCCATGGTTTGCACTGTCTTTTCTGTTGTCTATTCCGGCTACTACCTGACCCAGCTGACTCGTAAGTAAAGGTTTCTCCTGGGGCTGGCATCGCCCAGCTTTTGCTTCACTCTGCTCTTGATGCCGCACTAGTGACCCAGTTTATTTGGGAACAAAATGGCCATGAAGATGCCACCGCTTTGGTCAATGTCCTGCCAGCAGCATCAGCTAAAAAGGGGGCATCTGTACTGGGTGGCAGGTGCAGAGTATTTGCAGTGCAACCTGCAGCGGTTGCCTTCCCTCCCCGGGAGAGTGCGTGGCAGCGGAGTCCGTCATTTCCTCAGCTTGCTGCTTCAAGCAAGACGAACTGCAAATTGCAGACTCTGAGGAGAGATTTGTAGAAGTACTTCTACCAACTCAGTGGTTCTCTCCAGGAGTGAAGGAAAGCGCCTTTTGCTCCAACATTGCCCCTTAGAGGCCTTGGCTGCGTGACTTGACCCTTTGATGCTGTGCCAAGACTGCGATTCCCTTGGCGATGCAGCACAAACTCCAATGCATGGAGGGTTTGCTGCTGAGCCCAGCAGCTGTTCCTGGGCTGCTTCAGCAGGGAGCTGCCGCAGTCCAGGGGCCCTTTATAGAAGCTTTGCTGGGCTATCATCTTCAGCCAACGAATGGGAATTAGGGCATGCCATTTAAAAGAATAGAAATCTAAAATGCGGGAAAGAGAAGAGGAAAATGCTGCTTGAGCTGTTGGGCACAACAGGAGCTCCAACTTTTGAAGAGCAACGGGCATTTCCACCACCGTGTTTCTATTTCTCTCTTGGCAAAAGAGGCCCAAATGTAGACAGAGCCTACTATAGCGCCCTTGTGGTTCTCTTGCTTGCTGTGGGAAAGAGCTGTTGCTCCTGGAGGCACGTTGGCAAAGTGGCTCTGTGTTGGGACTGCCTCGTGCTGTGAAAGTCGCCAGCACGGGCACTTTTCTAAGGGCCTCTGGTAACTTTTGCCTTGCTCGCTGCAGGTCACCTGACACGTGGGTGGAGACAAGCCAGTCCTTTGGTGAGTGGCAAAGGAAGCTGAGAGGTTGCTGGCGTGTGAGAATTGTGCAGCAATTCTGCCAGCTTGGCCTGTTGCAGTTGAGTGTGGAGTGCCAGCGTGGGAGGCTGAAAGAAAGGCCAACTGCCCGGTGGCATCAGCAGTAGCAAAGGGAGCCCTGGCTGTTTGCTGATTTTCCGGTGAAGAGCCTTTCAAGAGACGAAAGGCAAACGGGACGGCTCCAAGGCGTCTTTCTGCTTGTAGCCAGCAGGGAAGCTCAAATGCACAGCAAGATGGAGTAGCACCTCATGCAGCCATCTTCCTCGAGTTTTTGCGACTCAGAGTCCCACGTGTATCAAAGTCTATGATTTCCCCTACTTCTGGGTCCTTTCCCAGCTCAATAGAAAGCAGCTCCTAAGGGATTGGCTTTTGTCCATCTCTCACTTCTGTCTGTCTGCAGGGCTCAACAGCTGGCTCAGCCGCTCCTCCAGCTGCCTCTGTCATTGAGGAAGAGGCTGAAGAGGAGCAAAGGAACATCAAGCCTCCAGCTGCTGTCCATCCACAGCCTGAACACGCAGAGCCGGTAAGTGGCAGCTGAGCTTGGCACTGCCTTTGGTGCAGGGCCAGGCTTCCCGTTTTGGAGCAGCCCTTGTTGCTCGTGGCTGAAGATGCTGGGGGCGGTGTGCCTGCCATGACGTAGTGCTGCTTGAGGAGGGCCTAAGAAGTGCTGGCCAGTGGGTTCTGAAGTTTGACATTTAAGCTGGGATGCTGAGAGGGCCCGAGAATGTCTCTTGGGATCAGACAAGAGGCAGCATTCCATGATTCCTAGCGTAGGAGTCAGCCCCTTGTGCCCACTGTCAGTGCAGGCTGCCCGTGGTCGGTAAGCAGACGGAGCGGCCCAGAGACGCAGTTGACAGCCTTGCAGGGGATCACACTGGGCCCTGGAAGGGACCTGCCCTCTCCTAATGGACTAATTAGCTTCAGGCTGTGCTTCACTTCCAGCCGGTCAAAGCAGAGTTTGGAGAGGAGAATCCTCGTCAGCCCTGCGTTGTGAAAGGCGGGTGGGTCTGGGCGGGGCTGGAAGGTGGCTCCAAAGGGCCGCTCCCTAAAGGCTGTCATAGAGAGGGGAAATCCGTGAAACAGATCAGAGAAGGGACACGCTGCGGGCTTCTGAGTGGACCGTTGCATGCAAGCTGCAGGGTGATTTCATTGCCCAGGAAAAGACAGGAGGAGGAAAGCAACAAGGCTCTAGGGCCATGCTCTGATCTCTTGCTGGATCTTGGCAGCCTCAGTGATACCTTGTTGCCAGTGTCTAGCAGAAAAGCTGCAATCGTGGAGCATGGAAGTGTCCCTGAGGGGCTGGATCCAAGTAGCCTTTGGGCTTTTCCCAAAGTTGCCTTTGAGAAGGGGACATGGGAAACGCCCTAGCTGGAGAGGCCCGGCGGTGGCTGACAGCACCTTCCCAAGGCCTTGCTTTTGCCGTGCGTTCCACAGGGCATCTGTGCCAGCCACCCTTCTGACGGGCCATCCTTTCTTGTCCCAGCTCAAGACGGGCTCTGCAATTCAACCTGGTGCCGCTGGACCAGCACGGCCTGCAGCAGCCACTCGCCCCCCGCTGCTGGCACTTCCTGCAGCAGCGCAGCCCAGCAGCTCGAGATGAGGGAGGAGCAGGGCCTGAAGACACTGAGTACGTCTCGTACATTTCTTGTCTGCCAGAGCAGTGTGTTGTGTGCGTGTCTGGGTGTAGGCTGCGCCAGAAGTTGCCCCTCGGTCTCAAAGGCACTTAGGCCCCTCTGCAGAAGCTGTTGTTGTGCTTTGAGGCAGTGCGGCAGCGCTCAGGGAGCTCCTGCTGCCTATGAGAGCGGCTGGGCCTGCCTTGGCTCTGCCTAGGCTGCCTACTGTGCCAAAGACAAAAGCTGAGCATTTTCTGCTTCAGCAGAAGGCTGGCACCAAGCAAGTGACTAGGCCCCAGGGAGCTCTTCTGACCCCAGCCGTTTTCTGGCTATCCTTCTTTCTCCTACTCTGGATCAGACATTTTGTGCCCCTGGCAGTGGACCTGCCAGTGATTCTGGACACTTGGATCCCAAGTGCTGTGGGGATGCCCGGAGGCAGACGAGGAGACCAGGACGTCGGTGCAGAGGCCGGGTCTGGCGCTGAGTGCAGAAGGCGGCTGGTCAGGGACAGCCCAGGAGCTGATCCTGCAGCTGCTGCTCCAGCGCTGCTCCACCAGCGTTCCAGCAAGGGCCGCAGGAGCAGGAGACAACGACAGTTGCTATGGGCACAGCCCAACATTCCATCTAGAACCCCAGGGGAGCCATGGGACAGAAAGAGGCATGGGCCGCCTCTGGCCCTTGTACTTCTTCTGCTGCAAGTTTGCTCTGAGAAGCTTCCCATGGGGCCTTTTCTCCTCAGTCGTCTGATGAGACGGGCAAAAGCAGTGCAGGGACAGCCCTGGGTCTTCCCGGTGCTTCTCTGCAAGGTGCCTCCAGCTGAACGTGCACAGGAGCCTGCCTCTGTGCAAGGGCCCAGACCTCATCTCCTGCCCTGGAGAACCAGAAGGGCTCCTCCCACTGGCTCTCCTCCAGCTCTGAGAGGAGCTGGAATTTGCAAGTTGTCCAGCGCAGAGCCAACTCCAGAGCTTCCTCTCAAAGTGGAGCCATTCATCCTGCCCCCTTTCTCAAGTCTCCTTTTGCTGCCCAATAATGTCACTGCATGTTTTCCCTCCTTTGGGCCTCTGAGCTGGTCTCTCACCTCATCACTCCTCCCTTGAAACTTGGAGAAACAGGATGTTTTTCAGGGCAACTGATGGGGACACACACACACACACAGGGACAGCACACGGGCATTTCTCTAGCAAACATTCATGCAGAATTTCTATAGCCCTCTTCCAGCTCCCTTGGAGAAGCTCGGTGTTTGTCCCCAAAAGACTCTGCCATTCCTCTAAGAAAGCAACACTAACAGAATTCCCTTTCCACACTGCTGGCCTTCACATTGGTTTTAATGCCTAGATCCCAGATATGACAAAACCCAGGCAGCTTTGCTGCTTTCCTGCCTGTCGTTAAGGAAAAGCAAATCTTGCTTCAGTCCCAATCTTGCTTCCTTCCCAGCCTGCACGTTACCCACTGGCCAGCAAACTGAGGGGGCAGCTGGAACAAGTCCCACTGCAAGGCAGATACTTTGTAGCATCCAAAGCCCACCTGCACCGCCTCCATCAGACAAGGGCAAGCTTCCCTCAGCTTCCCAGAAGCAGCCTGGCAATTGCCCCCTCCCTCGCCCCCTCTCCACCCTCCACAGCCCCTGCCACCAAAGCCTTGCTAGGCAGGGCCATTTGCTGGCCTCGAAGAAAGAGTGCCTTTGATTCTTCTTTGGCGCAAGTGCCCGAGCTGTGAGAAGTCAGAGGATAATGATCACACCCGCTCTGCTTTAGCTAAGGAGATTGCTGGAGGCCCAGAGCGGGACACTGGTCCTTTCGAGAGAAACTGAAACTGAACTAGCCATGCCTTTGTGGCGCATGCCGATAGGAATTGGATAGAATCGGAGGGCTTAGAAACGTCCTCCAAGGTGGTCAGCTTCATCAGTCCCCCAAAATGAAACAAAGTTATGTTACTGGGCTCCAAAAAGGACTAAAGCCGCTGCTTTTATGCCAGAAAATATGGTGAGACCAGACCACTCATCTAGATCCAATTCCGTGAATTAAACAAAGCCTCCCTTTCCACTCCCAGCTGAGATGTTGAGGAATCAAAGGCAGACGCCCCAGCCTTATTTCACTGGCAGTAAAGGAGACACACCTCAGTAAGTCCTGCCAGCTGAGCAAGGGGCTGGGCCCGGGGAAGGTGGCGCCTGCCCAGATTCTTCTCTCAGGGCAAGTGCCGTCTTTGCAACACCAGGCAAATGGAACAAACATTGCCGGAGTGTTTTCATACAGACAGAAAGACAAAATGGAACAAACTTTGGTTTCATGATAAAGACCCATTGGCTCTCAACAAAGGCAAAAATGACAAAAGGCAGAGCATAGACAACACCCAACCTTTGAAATTTATTGATAAATCTAATAAAACTAATGAATCTTAAATAATACTAATGGATCTTAACGACTAAATTGAGGAGATTCCTATCATGTCAACTAACTAAGTAGAAGATTAAACTACCCTAAAAGCTTAAAAAACAGTCCTCTTCCTATCTAGTCCTATTGATACCTAACTCTTGCTAGCCCTGGACAACCTGCAGGGTTGTCTAATTTCAAAGTCTTTTCTTCTTGGCGAGAGGCTCTGCTGCCTTCCGAGGCCGATGTCTTCTCCTGTGGTTGTTCCTTTCCTTCACGGTTTCAAACACCCTGCAAGATAGGAAACAAACCATCCATTGCTCACTTTAGTACACACCATGAAACCAAGTGCCGAGATCTCCGTTTGAGTAGGAATTTCTGTCTTTTCGGGCAGTGGCACATTTGTGAATTGATCAGCACCATGAGTCTGATCGTTCTACTTTCAATGCCTTGAAATGTCTTCCTCCTTTTGCTGCATCCTCTTTTGAATTTGATCAGCAGCATCAAACCAAGCTTTGATGGATCTATTCCTACTTGTATGAACTGTGTCTTGTTGGGGCACGGCAAGGTTTCATTGTGAAGGCTGGGTTTTACCTAAGCTCTTTGGGTTTGAGGTGGGTGTTACGCTTGACCACGGCTGCCGGGGGCGATGCTGCAAGTGCCCCCAGCTTCCCCTGCGGTGCCTTTGAAAAGGGTCAGCCTGTTTTAGTCCAAAGGCGCAGCTTTGAGCAGAAAGAGGAGGAACTTGCGCACCGTTTGCACTGCCCGCAGGGAAAGGGGCCTCCCGCCGAGCGGGGCGGCTGGCGCGCTTGGCAGCAGGGACACTCGGCGCTGCGAGCCCTCTTGCGGCTTCTCTTCCCTGTCTCCCCGTTCTCCTTTCTGGGAGGGCTTTTCCTCCTCTTTGCTTTGCCCACACTCTGGAAATCAAAGAGTCCTTATCAATGCTTCCTTCCTCTCACAAAGCTGGAAACCAGAGCATCCAGCACAAAAATCTATCGGCTTAAGCAAATACTTCCAGACCCTCAAGAGCTGAGAAAACGGCTGCCTTTGCCAATGGGCTGCGGCGGGCTGCCAACCCAGAGCTTGGAGGAAAATACTCCTCTTTTCTACAGGCCAAAGGGGTGGGATAAATACCTGCCTATTTAGAGCTCTACATTTCTTATTTCTACCTTTCTGCCTAACATCTATTTCTCTCTGCTTTTCCTCCACAAATGTCTAGGCAATGGCATTTAAATTCAGTCCAATTAGGGTAGACACATGGTTAGCCATTTTCTAGTACCCAAAATAATCTCCCTCCCTGTCTCTCTCTCTCTCTCTCTCTCACATGATGTGAAGCAAATTGCTCTTTGCCGGTAAGGAAAGTTTTAGGGGAGCCACGGCACCGGCAGCTCCTTCTTGGGGAGTATGCTGCGATGCTAGAAAAACTCCCTGAAAATCTGCAGCATATCCACAAAGGCAGCCTGGATTGCTGATGTCAGCAAGCAGTGGGGAATTAAGGGTCTGATTGGAGTCAGCGAGGGTGCCAGCCCTTGAGAAGCCCATCTGTAGAGAGTCAAAGCCCATTTTGGTGGCGCTGCTGCTTCCTTGGGTCAAAGTTAGGCTCCAGAATTGCATACTTCAGGGCAGCAGCACAAGGAAGCCCCGGGCAGCATCTGCTGTGCCTTTCCCAGCGCATGGGACGATGTGATCCTGGCAAAGGGGCGTCTGGCATGGCTCGCCAGCAGCTTTTCTCCCCTTCTGCCAGTTTCTCGACCTTCCTGGCACGTCTCGATTTTCTTGCCCCTCACCTGAGCAAGAGTGCTGGCAAGTTTATGCTCCTTTTTCCAGGAGTAGTAGTACTCCACACACTGTGCCACGGTCTTAGTCTGGATCTGTTGTGAAGAGAAAAAGAAGGAGTCGAAAATGGTGTCGGGTGCACTGGGGAAAAAGTAGAATATGGAGTGAACTAGGAAGGAAAAGCATGAAGTAAATGGAGTAGGGTGTAAAATGAAATCAGCATGGGGAAAGAGAGGCATCATGCAATGTCTTAAACCGTGTATTCTGCTAGGTGGTAATACACGCAATGCACAGATCAACAACAAATCCATCTAGCACAGTTCTTCTTTCCCCGCTTCCCTCCAGTTATGCCAGCACACCGTCTTGTGGAAGCAGCAGCAGACCTGTGCGACAAGTCTGACAGAAGAAAGCTTCATCTTCCAAAAGAGCTTGGAGAAAAGGGCTGGAGAGGCCGTATCATCCTTTTGACACAGGCTTTTGATGTCCCCTTTTGTTACTTCTTGAAGATACTTGGTACTTGAGAAGAGAGAGACTGAAGCCCAGTGCTTGTTCCCAGAAATAACCAAGCTTTCCTCCTGACGATCTGCTCGGGTAAAGAATGTCCCGTGGCTTTACCTGCTTCTGGATGAGATGAAAATCCTTGCCGTAGGTGTGGAAAGCCTTTTGGAAGGACTCCTTCTCCTCAGGTGTCCATCTATCAGAGCCTGGCAAGAAAAAGCAGCGGGTAGTAAACGCATCCCTTGATCCACACCAAGTAGATCCCACTGGCTGCCGAAAGAAAATGGTGGCAGGCCGTCATTCACGTGTGTGTACGTGTCTGCTCCCTCAGAAGGTCATGAAGACAAGAGCAGGCATTGCCCGGGGAGAAGGATTGGAAAACAAGTAAAGCTGAAGGACTAGATGCTGGTGCTTCCCCACCCGCAGAGGAGACAAGACCTTGTGCTGGTGTTAAGCACAATTGCTTTAAGCAGAAACCCTTGCCACAACAATGAAGGGGACGGCAGCATCTGTCAGGGACGCAAGAAGCTCTGCTTTGCTTACCTGCGTAATGATAATCAGCCATGGGGTGGCCTTGAGGTGTTGCAGGCCCCTCTGAGAGCAGCATCTCCAGAGCCTCCTGCAAGATCAAGAGGGAAAAGGCTTTAGCCGCCCCACCACATTAAAAATGAGCCAAAAAATCACAGGTGCTGCCTTGCAGCTACTTTGCCTCTCCAGACATTCAAGCGACTGTATCCCATGTGGGTGAAACACTGTCATTTGCTCCAAGTCCCTGGTTTTTGCTGCCCAACCCTTTGATCCTGGTCCCCGAGAGTGGCCTTTTGCTCACCAACCTAAGGATTTTGCTGCTCCTGCAGCCAGAATGGCCTCAGCTGACTGAGGCTTCTGGGAATTTCCCCTCCAAATGTCTTAGAGAAGCCAGCTCTCCAGGCCATTTACAAGGCAGCAGGACCTTCCGCCGCCGCCGCCGCCTCCAGGAGGGAGATTCTCCCTGCTGGAGCCCTTTGGGCTCAGCCCTGACGCAGCTGGAGGAGACACAGCAGGCAGCAAGTGCTCTGCTCCCTGTTAAGACCCTTCTTCAAAGAGCAGCCAGGAAAGGCTGTCCCAGTGCCCGGGCCCTCTGCATTCCCTGTGCCCTCTTCTCTGCGCCCAAACAGCCGCTTCTTACCGGAACGCTGCCGCGTGCCCGGTGCAGGCAGTGCAGGGCGCGCTCCAGGTTAGCTGCTGCCCCGGGAATGCCACGGGAGCTGGCCATGTCCAACAGTTCTCTTACTGCAAGCACAACAAAAAACCCACCGAAAGTCAGCCTTGAGGCCAGCAAGGGCAAAGACTGCCATGCAAGGCAGAAGGAAAGGCTGGGAGCTAAAGACAGCAGCTTGGAGAGTATGAAAAGGAGAGCAAAGCCAGGGCCAGCTGAACCAAGGGCCCACGCAGTGCTGGCTCTCCCTCCAAAGCAGCTTCTGTAAGAAGAAGTGGGGGCCAATCTGCGCTCTTCCAGTGGCAGACGGCCCTGACCAATTTGGAGAGCAAGGTGCTTGCTCTTGCTCCTTGCCTCTAACACTTCTACATGGGAAGATGGGCGAGACAAGGAGAGAAGCAGAGCCTGCAAAAGGCTGCCTTTTTACGCAAAAGGAGCCTTTTAAAGACCCAAGTAGCTCAGGGGTGGAAGAAAAGCTTGAAGCAAAGCTACCTCTGTCAGGTTTTTCCATGTCAGAGTCATCCTCCCCCCAGGGCTTCCAGACCAGGGTTGCAGGCTCTTCATCCTCACTTGGTGCTCTGCTCTGCAGCTCTGGCAGCTCAGCCTGAAAGTCGCTGCCAACATTGATGTGTCTAAAGGAAGAAGGAGGTGGAGGTGAGAAAGGCAAGTGGTCAAGAGAGCCTTCCTGTGCATCCACAGGCTTGAACCAACGCCACCCTGACTCTGAAAGAGCAGTTCTCCTCCTCGCCATTCTTCCAGTTTGCTGTCCTTTAACCCTATGCCAAAACTCACGGCTGAATCTGGGCTCTTGCTTTCCTTTTCATTGTGCCTCTCCTTTCCACCTGAAAGAGATCAAAGCAATGCTCCAGTTAAAAATCCTTCCTTCTCATCCTCATCATTGCAAAGCCCGAGCTCCTGTGTCCCAGCTCCTTCCTCTTTGCCGCCTTTTTGACATGGAATGTCCTAGGGAGGACCCTCTAGCAGTCAGCAGCTTCCTCAGGAGGGCAAGCACAAGGCCATGCACTACTCTCTTCACTCCCGGGGCCACTGAGAACAGCCAAGACAATGGCAGGGGAGATGTGCCAGTGCAGGCTTAGGTTGGATAGAAGGAAAAGGTTCTTCAGCCAGAGGCTGCTTGGGCACTGCAACAGCCTCCCCAGGGAAGGGGGCACAGCACCAAGCCTGACTGAGCTCCAAAAGTGTTTGGACACTGCTCTTGGGCACAGGCTGTGATTGTTGAGGCTGCCCTGGGCAGGCCCTGGACTTGGGCTCAGTGATCTTTGAGAATCCCTTCCAAGCCAGGAAATTCTGTGCTACTGTGATTGTGCTCTTGAGGAGATGGCATTTGACGGCCGCCCCTGAGCATGAGGTAGAACCAGCCCTACGTGCACTGGAAAAAGAATCTAGAAAGATATTAAAATAGCATGGATCTATAAGCCATGGAACTAGGTCAGTATATAAGAATTGCTGATCCCAGATGGTTTTTGAAGTTGAAAGCCTGTGTTTGAGGAGAAGCCCAGTCAAATGCTTCTATGCCCTGAACGACAGGGATGCCAGAGGAGAAGTGCCATCATTCTGGTGTTTGAAGCTTTGGAGCGAGTGTGAGCAGAGTCAGGGCATAAGGGGATTTGTTGACACTGAAGCCCTGAAGTGCTCAGCCACAAACAATTTGTTTTGGGGTCAGCACAAGATAGTTTGAGGACTGAAATGGGTGCCAAGAACTTTTAATCAGGTCATCCGTGGACGAGGATCTGCAACTGCACTGGGACACCTCTCTAGGTCCTCTATGGAAAGGTCTGTGTTTCCCCTGGAGGCAACATGATTCCTTCAGAAGCTGCAGCCTGCTTTCACGTGGAAGCTCGTCTGGGGAAAGTGAGCACGCAGCCTGTGTGTCGTGCTTGGTGGGAGAGGCAGCTGGAGCCTCCTGCCCCTGTGCTAGTGCTTTGAGGGCAAACGGGGATTTTCTTACCTTGGACGGTTCCCAAGTGCTCTGGGGATGCCCGGAGGCAGACGAGGAGACCAGGACGTCGGTGCAGAGGCCGGGTCTGGCGCTGAGTGCAGAAGGCGGCTGGTCAGGGACAGCCCAGGAGCTGATCCTGCAGCTGCTGCTCCAGCGCTGCTCCACCAGCGTTCCAGCAAGGGCCGCAGGAGCAGGAGACAACGACAGTTGCTATGGGCACAGCCCAACATTCCATCTAGAACCCCAGGGGAGCCATGGGACAGAAAGAGGCATGGGCCGCCTCTGGCCCTTGTACTTCTTCTGCTGCAAGTTTGCTCTGAGAAGCTTCCCATGGGGCCTTTTCTCCTCAGTCGTCTGATGAGACGGGCAAAAGCAGTGCAGGGACAGCCCTGGGTCTTCCCGGTGCTTCTCTGCAAGGTGCCTCCAGCTGAACGTGCACAGGAGCCTGCCTCTGTGCAAGGGCCCAGACCTCATCTCCTGCCCTGGAGAACCAGAAGGGCTCCTCCCACTGGCTCTCCTCCAGCTCTGAGAGGAGCTGGAATTTGCAAGTTGTCCAGCGCAGAGCCAACTCCAGAGCTTCCTCTCAAAGTGGAGCCATTCATCCTGCCCCCTTTCTCAAGTCTCCTTTTGCTGCCCAATAATGTCACTGCATGTTTTCCCTCCTTTGGGCCTCTGAGCTGGTCTCTCACCTCATCACTCCTCCCTTGAAACTTGGAGAAACAGGATGTTTTTCAGGGCAACTGATGGGGACACACACACACACACAGGGACAGCACACGGGCATTTCTCTAGCAAACATTCATGCAGAATTTCTATAGCCCTCTTCCAGCTCCCTTGGAGAAGCTCGGTGTTTGTCCCCAAAAGACTCTGCCATTCCTCTAAGAAAGCAACACTAACAGAATTCCCTTTCCACACTGCTGGCCTTCACATTGGTTTTAATGCCTAGATCCCAGATATGACAAAACCCAGGCAGCTTTGCTGCTTTCCTGCCTGTCGTTAAGGAAAAGCAAATCTTGCTTCAGTCCCAATCTTGCTTCCTTCCCAGCCTGCACGTTACCCACTGGCCAGCAAACTGAGGGGGCAGCTGGAACAAGTCCCACTGCAAGGCAGATACTTTGTAGCATCCAAAGCCCACCTGCACCGCCTCCATCAGACAAGGGCAAGCTTCCCTCAGCTTCCCAGAAGCAGCCTGGCAATTGCCCCCTCCCTCGCCCCCTCTCCACCCTCCACAGCCCCTGCCACCAAAGCCTTGCTAGGCAGGGCCATTTGCTGGCCTCGAAGAAAGAGTGCCTTTGATTCTTCTTTGGCGCAAGTGCCCGAGCTGTGAGAAGTCAGAGGATAATGATCACACCCGCTCTGCTTTAGCTAAGGAGATTGCTGGAGGCCCAGAGCGGGACACTGGTCCTTTCGAGAGAAACTGAAACTGAACTAGCCATGCCTTTGTGGCGCATGCCGATAGGAATTGGATAGAATCGGAGGGCTTAGAAACGTCCTCCAAGGTGGTCAGCTCCATCAGTCCCCCAAAATGAAACAAAGTTATGTTACTGGGCTCCAAAAAGGACTAAAGCCGCTGCTTTTATGCCAGAAAATATGGTGAGACCAGACCACTCATCTAGATCCAATTCCGTGAATTAAACAAAGCCCCCCTTTCCACTCCCAGCTGAGATGTTGAGGAATCAAAGGCAGACGCCCCAGCCTTATTTCACTGGCAGTAAAGGAGACACACCTCAGTAAGTCCTGCCAGCTGAGCAAGGGGCTGGGCCCGGGGAAGGTGGCGCCTGCCCAGATTCTTCTCTCAGGGCAAGTGCTGTCTTTGCAACACCAGGCAAATGGAACAAACATTGCCAGAGTGTTTTCATACAGACAGAAAGACAAAATGGAACAAACTTTGGTTTAATGATAAAGACCCATTGGCTCTCAACAAAGGCAAAAATGACAAAAGGCAGAGCATAGACAACACCCAACCTTTGAAATTTATTGATAAATCTAATAAAACTAATGAATCTTAAATAATACTAATGGATCTTAACGACTAAATTGAGGAGATTCCTATCATGTCAACTAACTAAGTAGAAGATTAAACTACCCTAAAAGCTTAAAAAACAGTCCTCTTCCTATCTAGTCCTATTGATACCTAACTCTTGCTAGCCCTGGACAACCTGCAGGGTTGTCTAATTTCAAAGTCTTTTCTTCTTGGCGAGAGGCTCTGCTGCCTTCCGAGGCCGATGTCTTCTCCTGTGGTTGTTCCTTTCCTTCACGGTTTCAAACACCCTGCAAGATAGGAAACAAACCATCCATTGCTCACTTTAGTACACACCATGAAACCAAGTGCCGAGATCTCCGTTTGAGTAGGAATTTCTGTCTTTTCGGGCAGTGGCACATTTGTGAATTGATCAGCGCCATGAGTCTGATCGTTCTACTTTCAATGCCTTGAAATGTCTTCCTCCTTTTGCTGCATCCTCTTTTGAATTTGATCAGCAGCATCAAACCAAGCTTTGATGGATCTATTCCTACTTGTATGAACTGTGTCTTGTTGGGGCACGGCAAGGTTTCATTGTGAAGGCTGGGTTTTACCTAAGCTCTTTGGGTTTGAGGTGGGTGTTACGCTTGACCACGGCTGCCGGGGGCGATGCTGCAAGTGCCCCCAGCTTCCCCTGCGGTGCCTTTGAAAAGGGTCAGCCTGTTTTAGTCCAAAGGCGCAGCTTTGAGCAGAAAGAGGAGGAACTTGCGCACCGTTTGCACTGCCCGCAGGGAAAGGGGCCTCCCGCCGAGCGGGGCGGCTGGCGCGCTTGGCAGCAGGGACACTCGGCGCTGCGAGCCCTCTTGCGGCTTCTCTTCCCTGTCTCCCCGTTCTCCTTTCTGGGAGGGCTTTTCCTCCTCTTTGCTTTGCCCACACTCTGGAAATCAAAGAGTCCTTATCAATGCTTCCTTCCTCTCACAAAGCTGGAAACCAGAGCATCCAGCACAAAAATCTATCGGCTTAAGCAAATCCTTCCAGACCCTCAAGAGCTGAGAAAACGGCTGCCTTTGCCAATGGGCTGCGGCGGGCTGCCAACCCAGAGCTTGGAGGAAAATACTCCTCTTTTCTACAGGCCAAAGGGGTGGGATAAATACCTGCCTATTTAGAGCTCTACATTTCTTATTTCTACCTTTCTGCCTAACATCTATTTCTCTCTGCTTTTCCTCCACAAATGTCTAGGCAATGGCATTTAAATTCAGTCCAATTAGGGTAGACACATGGTTAGCCATTTTCTAGTACCCAAAATAATCTCCCTCCCTGTCTCTCTCTCTCTCTCTCTCTCACATGATGTGAAGCAAATTGCTCTTTGCCGGTAAGGAAAGTTTTAGGGGAGCCACGGCACCGGCAGCTCCTTCTTGGGGAGTATGCTGCGATGCTAGAAAAACTCCCTGAAAATCTGCAGCATATCCACAAAGGCAGCCTGGATTGCTGATGTCAGCAAGCAGTGGGGAATTAAGGGTCTGATTGGAGTCAGCGAGGGTGCCAGCCCTTGAGAAGCCCATCTGTAGAGAGTCAAAGCCCATTTTGGTGGCGCTGCTGCTTCCTTGGGTCAAAGTTAGGCTCCAGAATGGCATACTTCAGGGCAGCAGCACAAGGAAGCCCCGGGCAGCATCTGCTGTGCCTTTCCCAGCGCATGGGACGATGTGATCCTGGCAAAGGGGCGTCTGGCATGGCTCGCCAGCAGCTTTCTCCCCTTCTGCCAGTTTCTCGACCTTCCTGGCACGTCTCGATTTTCTTGCCCCTCACCTGAGCAAGAGTGCTGGCAAGTTTATGCTCCTTTTTCCAGGAGTAGTAGTACTCCACACACTGTGCCATGGTCTTAGTCTGGATCTGTTGTGAAGAGAAAAAGAAGGAGTCGAAAATGGTGTCGGGTGCACTGGGGAAAAAGTAGAATATGGAGTGAACTAGGAAGGAAAAGCATGAAGTAAATGGAGTAGGGTGTAAAATGAAATCAGCATGGGGAGAGGCATCATGCAATGTCTTAAACCGTGTATTCTGCTAGGTGGTAATACATGCAATGCACAGATCAACAACAAATCCATCTAGCACAGTTCTTCTTTCCCCGCTTCACTCCAGTTATGCCAGCACATAGCTTTATCTTTGTGAAGGCATGCCAGGCAGAGAATACTAGAAGCTGTCATCAACATCCTGCTAGAGCAGAGTCCTAAAGGAAATGTCACAAAAAGTAGCAGAATAGGAGAAAAAGAAAATCCTGCTAGAATTGTGTGGGAACATAGGACATCTCTCTAGCTGTCCAGAATGGCCAAGACCTTTGCCAGGAGGCTCAGAAGCCCTGGCACGGAGCCCAAAACACCTGTAGTTTTGATTATGACCCATGGAGCAAATTTAGAACCCTATATGAAGATCAGCAAGCCACAACACTTTAGGTAAAGTAATAGTGAAGTTATCACAGAGTGGAAAAGTAGATTTTGGGGTTTCTAGAATGGGAGTTCAGGAGGCAAGATGGAGGGATCTGGGTGAGTCCAGCCTTTCTCCTTCTTCTTCTTGGCCTCCATCTTCTGCTGTGATGTTGGCACTTTTAGATTGGTTTAGAGTAGAAGCTCACTGTCAACATAGGTGATAAGTATTAGAAAGTGATTGTAAACATTATATATGTAGTTTTTAGTATAAAAACATAACACCACCCTGGGGGCAGGCAGTGTGCCTAGAACTGTCCTGCTGGACAGAGCTCAGCAGAGTAAGAGAAAATTTTTTATAGATAAGACACAATAAACAACCTTGAGACCAAGAACTGAAAAGCTCCGACTCATTCTTCAAGCACTCAAGCTGAGGAAAGAGACTTTTAACATTTCTCAAAGTCACGGTGACCAGCAAAAGATCCTGAAAGAATTGTACAACAGCAGTTGTATGATAACTTAAAGCTGAATTTGTTTTATTGGTTGACTTTTAACTAATGTGGTCATTTATGCTGCACTAAGGCAGCAACATTCCCTAAACCAGTATTTGAATGAATATGTTGTTGCAATGGAGCTGACTTTTAAATTTTTATGTATCCAAATGGACACCATTACATTGCCTAATAAACAGAATTTTGAGCAAGAACAATTTTGTTCTAAAATGACAAGGACAAAACATCTTTGTGTTTCAAAGTCGTATGTAATTTACATCACATTTTAAACAAAATTGTTCTTCCACTGGTGCAACCTAAGTAAGCTCACAGAGTTCATCAGTACAATACTCAATCTTCATTCCACGTCAGTTAAAAGTTATTACAACAGAATTAAGATCGTTTCTTCAAACATGCTATGGAATCAATAGTCTACGAATTGCAAATACTGCCTGATTATCTAAGTACTTCCATTTTTAATGCATAATTTAATGTGCATACTATATATATATATAATAGTATTAATAATGATGATTTTATATATATAAATATATATATATTTATATATATATATATATATATATATAAAATCATCATTACTATTACTATTACTATTATTCTCCTCCACTTGTAAGGCCACAGGAAAGGAACAGTAATTTATCCCAACACATATAAGAAATTTGCAGAGAACTAGATTGAAGTCATACCTCTTGGAGTAACCCTCTTTTTACCCTTTGATTTTGATAAAGGCTGGCTGTGCACATGATACAATGAGGAGCTTGCCTCTTCAGAAAGGTGAATTTTCTTCCCTTTTTTACAGTATCATGGTTGCACCTTAAATCTGTGTGGAAGCCTAGGGGCCTACCATTGGAACTTTAACCTCAGGGCAAAGATGACCAAGGTCAAAGAGAGATACTTCTCAGAATGCAATAGTCTCGTCCATGGGCATTTGCAGACTCATGCTGATGCAGCAGGTTTTGTTGGTATCACCCAGTTCAACTGCCATTTTTTCCTTCTATGTACACACCCTAGAATGTTCTCCCCTCACTTGTCACCTATTGGTCCTGGCTTACTGTGTTGCTCCACGCCTTATTCCTCCCATCTAAAACCCTGTGTCCTCGGCCCCATTTTGTCTCTGTCCCTAGACCCTCTTCAGTGCAATAAACAATGTCTGGAGTTCAACACAAAGACCCGTCTCTTGCCTCATTCGTCAGCAGTTTAAGCAAGCGTGCTCTGGGCTCTGGGAGTGCAGCTCACTCACAGAGGCTAGTTGCAGACATGCCACAACAAATCTGTGTATAACTGCAAATCTCAATCATTTCTTCTTGAGATCTTGCTCCCAGGACACATTTTTCTTTTCCTTTCTGTGGGGAAACTTCTCACACATTTCTTGGATGCTGGTTGCTCTGCATGTATGTCTACACTGCTGCCTTTATAACCTTTTGGAAATTATCAGAGCTAGTAGGATTCACCCAGCAGCAGGAGCTGATGCAGCCTGGGAACGTGCTGATTTACAGAGGCTTCTGGCTTCCCAGGTGAAGCCAAGGCAAGCCCTGCTGCTGCTGCTGCTGCTGCTGCTGCTGCTGCTGCTGCTGTGCCAGAAAGCCCCGGCTGAGCAGGGATGGCACCACTGTGCCTTGGGCTGTTTCTCCTTCCAGAGCTGGGCGGTGCTTTTGAGGCAGTAATGACAGCTGGTGGGAGAAGGAAGGGGCCTTTTCCTGCACCAGAACTTATGGATGCACTAGGGCCACCTTCAGGGAGACTGTCGGCCCCCAGCAAGTAAAGCAGAGGGACACAGCTGGAAAACGCTTCCTTTGGAGCCTTCCTGTCTCTTGGAAAAGAAAGGAGACACGTGACAGGAGGAGCAGCAGGGGCCGGTCCCTCCTCCTTGCCTGCAGTGAGGGGCGGCTGCCGCTGGGCGGCGCCATGAAAAGGGAGCGCCCCTGCGCGGGGCGGGCGGGGCGGGGCAGCCGCCAGGGGGCGCCCGGGGCGGGCCGGGGCCCCTCTGTGAGGGAGGAGAGCCTCGGGCAGCTGCGCAGCCACCGACGGGACTGTCCGTCCGCAAGGCACAGCGCCAGGGCAAAGCTTCGCTTCAGCGCACACTGACCGGCAAGGGAACCTTCCCATGGAGTGCAGGATTTAGCTGTTTTCATTCCCAGTCCTGTGCTGAGCTAGCAGGCCACAAAGCCTCCTCAAGCACAGGTGCCTCCTCTCCAGGCTTCCTGCACTTCCTTTGCTGACAGGGTCCACTCAGGCACCCTGGGAGCAGGCTCAGCTGATGTTACAAAGCAATGCTGTCCAAAAGAAAAAAAGGCAAAAGCCAAACCAGAAGGGAACTATTAGTTCCCAGGCTGAATTCCTCACAGGCGGAGGCAGGATTCCTCTGCTTCCTCAGAAAGATGCAGAAACAGGACACGAGGACACTGTGCCCCTTACCTTCATGTCCAGGACCTTGCTATTGCAGGCCAGCATAGCTCACAATGCTATTCACCCCTTTAGCCAGGTGTCTTCAGCTTGTTGGGGTTTTCCCCTGAGAGCAGCCTGAGAATGCTGCTTGCTCTCCCAAGGCTTTGTTCCTGCCAGGAAACCCCACAGACTCACTTAGCTTCCTTCTTTCTATCACAAGGCCCAGGTGAGCTGCCAAGAGGATGAGCAGTGTAAGCCATTCCTCAGCAAATGCCAATCCCTGTAAGAAATGCTGATTCCAGTGGGGTTTCCAAGTGTTGTTCTCAAGAGCACTGAAGTTCAGGGTTTCAGCAAGCAGCTTGGCTCTTGCGGTTTGTTTTGAGGATCCCTGCGGAGTCCTCGGGGGCCCCCTTAGCTTTATGTTGGCTGGTAGCAGGCAGGCAGGCAAGGAGACTCCACAAGGCTTCTGAGTATGATAATTATAGGAGGGTTTATTGGGGGTGCCACCCCAGGAGCAGCATGGTTTCTGAGGGAGAAGAGAGGGAGGGTGAGAAAGGGAGAAATGGGCCAAGAGACAGTCTGGTCTCCCTTGCACATCTTAACAGCGAGATTCAAAGTAGGTGAGGAATAAAACTCGGGTCAGTGGGATTACAGATACATGATACTTCAGGGGAGGGTCACAGGCTTGGAATAAACGGAACATTTTCAAGGGGTGAAACAGCATACCATTTAACTAAAATGAAACAGCACAGTCTGTCTCCACTGTGCTGGCAGAAAGCACTTTTGCTAAGACATAGGATGTAGAAAGTAGAGGAAAAAATTGGTTGGAAACTCTTGGGGTGGGGGGCAGGCTGCTAGAGCTTTCTGTTGCTTTCCTTACAGGAAATAGGGGCGTTTTGTGAATGGTGGGCAGAAAACGGTATGCAGGCACTGGGGACTGATTTGTAAGCAGTGCATGTTTGAAACTATTCCCTGATGTCTAGCCTGGAGGAAATGGAGGTGACCCAGCAACATTTTAAAGATTGGGGATTATGACACCAGTGAGGCGTAAATGTGGTGTCTGTGGATCCAAAGGGGTTCCTCATCTAATCAGACATTTCTTGAGAATTGTCCTGACTTTCAGTCTGACACACAGAGGGAATCTGCATCAGGACAATATGCAGCCTCCCACACGTCACATGTGGTGCCTGACCAGCTGCTCTCTCCGCTACACTTGCTGGGCTCATGCCAGTGGTGGTCCTGGGGCTGGGAAACACCTGGACTTGTGTAGAGCCCATCCAAAATGCTACCATGGCTGCAAAAGCAGGCAAAGAGCAAAAGCCCAGATCTTTCTCCATTCTTTTTAGTTTTTAACTAAGAAAGAAAATCACAAGTGGTTTTCCAGGCACTTGCTGCTAATGATGAAGCAATTATTTTTAGGAGGGAGACAAAAACTGGTTTCAAAGGCAGAGGAGAGGAGGGGGAAGGAAGCTTCCGAACTTTGGAAAGCTTGTGGTGGCTCTGTTTTCCTCAGGTGTGCCCACCAGCTGGACCACCCATTTGGTCTCTGCCTCATAACTCCCTTTTAAGTGGGACTTGCCCATTTTGTCACACTGGTTTCCTCCTCCCATCAGCTTCTACATTGTCCTACATTGGGATTTTACGTTCTTTTCCTTCTTCCTGTGTGTCCATTAGAGTCATATCCCTGTGACTGCCAGATGCCTACTGCAGGGAAGCTGCCAGAAGTGAAGCACAGGCCCCAAAGGCTTCTTTGAGGTGCCGTCATAGTGCAGCAGCAGTGTGCTGCGTGTGCAGCAGGTTGGTTACTTGGCTTTTTCTCCCCACTCAGGTGTCATTCTTCCTTCAGCAAGGCCTACAATTTGCTGGTTGATGTTAGCCATGCAGCAAACGGGCAGGAATGACAGGCATTCCAATGGAGGGAACTTTCCGGGATACGAGCAAAGCACAATTTCATCCACAGAATTTAAGCAATTCTTCTTGGTTTTAGTCAGAAGTGCTGCTGGGCAGAAGGGCACGTGGCCTTTGGTTTCCTCACATCCTGGCTCTTTCTCTGAGTCCAGCTTGGTACACAAGGTGTATGGGCTTGGTGCCTGTTTTGTGTTACTCTTGGATCCTTTCAGCTGTGGGTTACGGACTGCAAGGGGGTTTTGTGCTGCTTTGGGGCAGAGGAGAACTTTCTGGGCTATTCTTTTGCGTTAGCTGTAGAGAAGGTTTGGTTGCTATGCATGGATTCACCGACCAACCCACAGCAGCTGCTATTGTGATGTCAGCAGAGGGCTGCCACGTCACAGCCTTGTCAGCAGGAGGTTGTTCTGCTGCCTGCAAGGCCTCAGCGTCCAGAGCAGCTCTTGGCACGCTCGGTGCAGGAGGATCACCTCGACTGAGCTGTTCTCAGCTTACAGCGGGTGTTCTTCTGCTTCTGTATTTTCTTGCACAGTCCGTGGACTCGTGCAAGTGTCCTGTTTTTCCCTTTTTCCCTTGCACGGTCTCAAAACCTGTGCAAGTAGGGTTTTGTTTCCATTTTTGTTTCCCGGCCTACGGACTCGAGCAGCACTGCTCAAGCGATGGAGCGAGTCCGTAGAGCATTCAGCAGTGCCTTTTCATTGGCGGCTTCTCGGAAAGCTTTTCGTCGTTTGACTGGTAAATAGAAGATTTTTTCCTTGGGGCAGCGTGTTGGAAAAACAAGGGCATCAAGATGCCATAGGCTTGGTAAAGTTCCTGTCAACAGCTTCAGCTGAAAAGGGGTGTCTCTGGCCCAGCAGGGTGTAGGAACTTCCAAAATGCAGACTGGGAGAGCTTTGCAGGCATCCTTCTAAAAACTGTGCACTTCTCTGCAGAACTGAGGAAGAGCATCTTTTTTCTGCATTCCCTCCTTAAAGGATGTGCCTGTCTAACTGGGCCCCTCTGTGTGCTACAAGAGCCACTGGCTTTGCGCTGAAGGGCAAAGTGCCGAGCAGTTTGTGTGTGCTCCTGAAGCCCGGAGCTGGGCCTGTGCTGTGTCCCAACAGCGCTGCAAGTGCTAAGAGGGGTTTGCTGGAAGCTTTTGTGGGCAATTGTTTACAGCAACCACATGGGACATCCTGCATGCAATGTACAAAAAGAAAAAGCAAGTCCAGGAAAGAGAGGAGAAAAAAGCTGCTTTAGCTGTAGGCTGGACAATGAGCTCCCATGCAGGCACTGACTGCTAAGGAACAATTTGCATCTTCACGACCAAGTTCCTAGTTCCTTAGTGGCAAAGCCGAGCCAAAGGTAGACACAGCCTAGGGTACTGGTTTGCAGTCCTGCTTGCTGCGCTAAAGAAGTGTTGCTCCGGGAGGGATGTTGTGAAAGGAAAATGCTCTCTGCTTGGGTGGACTTGTTCTGTGGGATTCCTCAGCACAAACAGTTTTCTAAGAGTGCCTGGTTCATTTTCCCTTGCCCCCGGCAGGTTGCATCAGGCGTGGAAGGAGTGAACGGCAGGGTTCGGTGAGTGGGAAGGGCACCCTTGAAATTCCTGCTGTCTGAGGATTGTGGAGAAAGCTGTGGGCTTGGCCTGGCAGGCCGAAGGAAAGTCCACATCAAAGTCTGCATGAACATGACCAGAAGGATTCCATCAGTTTCCTCCTTTTCCACTGAAGAGCTTTGAACTAATGAAAGTCAAGCTTTGCAGACAGGAGGCTGCATGCTAATTATAGCCTAGCTAAAGTAGCTCCTTCAGAAGCATGTGCAATCCTGTCTAAACATTCGTCTCATTAGCCCACTTGAATTGAGTTTTAATGAGTGAGCATCCCACTTTTATCCAAATTCATGACTTCTCTTCAGGACATCTGGGGATAGAGCTCAGGAGAAGTCAGGTTCCAAATGACAGGTTCCTCCCTGTCCCTCATGCTGCTGCCTGTCTGCAGAGCAGCACCGCAGCAGCAGAACCTGCTCTGGCTCGCTCTCTTCCTCCAGAGGCTAAAGGGGAGGCAAAGGACAACAAAGGTGTTGTCAGTCCAGGGCCTGAGCATACTGCAGCAATCAGTGGCAGCTTTGGTTGGTTCAGTGCAAAGCTTTGGTGCAGTGCAGGGCTGCAAGTTTCTGAGCAGGCAGCACTTGCCTGAGGATGCTGTGGGCTGGAGTCCTGCCATGACCTAGCTCTTCAGCCCAGCCACGGACCACCCACGCGAAATGGCATCTGAACTTTCACATGCAGGCATCATTGTCCTGGCATTCTCACAGGGACTGTGAACTTCCCTTGGTGTCAGATATGCGGTAGCATGATGTCCTTTAGGGCCACTGCTGTGAAAGGCAGCCCCTTTGTGCCCAGAGTCTGTGCAGGCTCCCTGCTGTCAGCAGAGAGAGAGGTCCCAAGGCACAGTTCACAGCCTTGTGGGGTGTGGAGGAGCCACTGTTGCCTGCAGGGACCTACCCCTCTCCACGCCCTAGCTAGGTAGCTACAGGCACTGCTTCGACTGCACCCTTAACTTGGACGTGACCCACGTTTGTTGAGAAGACTCCTGAGCAGCTCTGCGTGGCAGAGACAAGGTCTGTCTGTGAAGGGCTGGAATGCAGTTCCTATTGGCTGCTCTCTAAGGCCTGAAATCCTGAGGGGAAGCCACTTGAGCAGAGCAGAGCAGGGGAATGTTCCCTGCTTCTACTCAGACACTTCCAGAGCAACTCAAGGGTTACTTGGGACATAAACACCACAGAAATACCACATGAGCAGCCCCACACATGAGCTTTTGCCTTCAGGTGAGCTGTGTCACTGCTTGCTGCTTCTGCCAGCTCTCAGGAGCCAACTTGCCTGCTCCTTATTGCTTGTTTGTGCTTTTTCCCTGCCCATTCCTTGCAGGCCCCGCTAGGAGAGGTTCTTGCCAGTCAGGACTCCTCGGCCCAGGCAGGAAAGGCGGAGCGGCAGGAGAGCACGGATGCGGTGCGCGGCATCCAGGAATTCAGGTGTGTGTGTTAAGCTTTTTCGCTTTCTCTCAGCAAGGGTGGGCATTGCTGGGCTTTAGGAAGCCAAGTGTCAAAGAACAAATTTGGCTTTCTCATCCTTTGACTTGCTCAGCACAGACAGGGGAAGGCAGCCCAGGGCAGGTCTGGCTGCTGACCCAGCTAGAGCAGAGCTGCCTGCTGGGACTCACTTCTTAAACCTTGACAAAAAGCATTCTGAACTAGACCAGAGTAAAAAGCAAGGGAGGTTCAGGCTGGCCTTAAGGACAGCAAAGCATTGAACTGCAAAGGCAGTCATGCAGCAGAACAAGCGCCTCAGAGAGCTTGTGCAGATTCCACCCCTGGAAATTCAAAAGTCCCAGATGGACAGAGCCTTTAGCAGCCTGTCCAGGTGCTAACCCCAAGTGCTTGGAACTGAAGACTGGGCTAGATGCTTCCTAGGGTCTCTGCCAGCCTAAACCATCCTTTGATAATTGGATTGGGAAATCATACCCTCCTCCTCCCCAAGTTATAGCTTGCAGGCTCTTTCCTTATTTCACTAGTGAGAGCAATAGGAATGGTGGGAGTATTCATCTGGACTTCCCAAGCCAAAGAAAAGCTTTTGCAAGTCTGGTATCCACTGTAATGAGAAAGGAGCAGGCAGGAAGCTCTGTAATCAGCAGGCAGGAAGCTGTTATACTGAGAGTACCTGAGCTTTCTGGAAATGTTCTGTGGCTTCTGGAAGCTAGTTTGACTTCCTCAGTGGTGACTCTTTGACCAGCACGAACGACAGAGATGCTGGTCTAGGAAGGGAATTGCAGCATTCTCTGGAGGTGGAAGTAGAGGGCTGTTGGAAGCCCCTGAGACTGCCTTACGTGGGACATGGTATGTAGTCCTGCTCTTGCAAGGAGACCGTGTTGCAATTAAAGGCTTGTTTGTCTGTTTGCTTGTCGTAGATGGAAGGAGTTGGCTGCATTTGAGAGACAGTGCCACTCCTCACTAGAGACGGTGTCTGAAGTGGTGGCACAGACAGAGGAGGAATGGCAGCCTCAAAGGGATCTGCTGAAGGAAGCCGTTCCTCTGGTAGTGCCAAAGGTACGCTCCCCTTGTTCCTAGGCAGCACTTGTGGGAGAGGGATTTGTCCTGGCAAGACCCCCCCGAATGCTGCTTCTGGCAGCAAGCTGAGACAGAGACTGTGCTGTTGTTGTTGTTGTTCCTCTTGAAAAATGGTGCCCCCCCACTTCCAGGTTTGCCGCCCACAGCGGCCAGCCCGCAGGGGTCTGGAGAAGCTGCTCCAGGAGTTCTCTCGCCAAGGGCACACACTGTCCCAGGTGTGCAGAGACAAGGCGGTGCTGGCGCAAGAGAATGCTGCCCTGGAAGCCCGACTGGCAGCCACAGAGCGGGACCTACGAGGCCTTTCAGAGCAGCTGGCAGAGGCCAGGTAAGGGCAGGGAGGAGACCCTGGGTGGGACATTATTGAAGGTCTGTAATTACAAAGGTGCTGGGCATGATGTCAGGATTTACAGCCTGCTGTGTGCTCTCCCGATGGTTCTCACACAGAGTATAAAGGAGACACAAGCAAAGAGAAAAGGATACTGTCATCCGAATGGTTTTTTTTTCTGCCAGCTCAAGCACTCAAAGCACTTTTTGGGCACCTGCTTGGGACCCCTTGCACATTCCTACACTTTGCACGAGTGCAAAGCAAGCCAACTTGGCAATGAATTGAATAGCGGGGAAACCGAGCAGATGTTTGCAGAAAACGGAAGTTTCCCTCCGGTTTTGCTTTCTCCTTGGGTGCAGCTGATAGTCGATTTTTCCACGACAAGCAGTTTGCCATGGGATTTTTGAAATTCAAGGCTCTTCCATGTGATTGTTGTGAGGAGGGTGCTGACGCTTCAGGTGAAGCTGGAGGGTCATGCTGAAAATCTTGAGAGCCTTCAGAGCTCACTCTTGTGAAGTATAGTGCCGGAGCAAGATCGGCTTACAAACAGCAGCAGCAGCAGCAGCAGAAGGGAAAGGCCTTGTGACTTCTTGACATTGTCTGGGCATTCTTGATGAGCGCTGATTCTTGCCCACTTGTCCGCCCACCTGTGTAACCTGTCAAGGTCCCTTTGGCTGCTGCTTCTTCCTTTTTAAAGAGTGCCAAGATATTTGGGCACTGCTGGCTTAGTTAGCCAAAAATAAAGGTAGCGAGTGGTCTTGTTCATCAAATTCCAGTCATTTAAATGGCAGGAAACGGTCCCTACCCTGAGATAGTTCTTGTTCAGATAAAAACCTAGTTCTGCTTCCCTACTCATGCTGCTGAAAGCCGGAGGCTTCACTATATCGTTTGGTGAATTCCCTTAGTCCCTTTGACTCAGAGAGTGCCTGGCAAACAAAGTACCGATCCGTACACAATGAATGGCATGAAACATTGACGAGTCAGCCAGGAGAGCACTGTTCTGTCCCCCTGCAGAGTGACTTGGAAGTGCTGATGTGCTCAGGGCTGTGAGCAGAGGCTGGGCTTTTGCTCCTTTGCAGATACATGGTGGGCACAGCCACGTGTCAGGCAACAGCAATTTGAGCTTTGGCTGCTGAGATCAAGCTCAGCTGGGCTAGGTCATGAGGGAAGGCTGCCCAGTCACCTGGAGGGGCCTGCTTTACTATGTGAAGTGGTAAAATAGTCCTGCTGTCTCTGAGTTTCCATGCAAGGCATTTTCCATACTAAGGTGTAGGGATCTTAAGGCACAGGTTACTGGAGAAACTATCCCTGTGTGCCAGGAACAATTGCTCTTCATCTTCACACCTTGTAGGTCAGAGAAGGAGAGCCTGCAAAGCAGCCTGCTGGAGGCTCAGCAGCACATATCGGAGCTGGAGATGGCCAGGAGCCGTGTGCAAGCCCAAGTGCGCACAGCCACGCAGGCCCAGGAGGCCATGCTCGGTGAGAGCCTCGTGCGCTTTGTTTCTGCTGATGGCCGGGCCTAGTGCAGTTGCTCCCAAGCCAGCTCAGTCCGCAAGGCTCCTGAGGAGTGAAGGAGCTGAGGGCAGGTCCCTCCTTGCCTGAAACTGAAAGGGCTTCACTTCAGCACATTCCTCTGCTTGTGGAGTCTCTGACTCTTGCCATGTGTCATGTTTGCAGAGGATGTGAGGGCCCTTCGTCGTGAGCTGCTGGCTCTAAGATCTCTCAGCCAGCAGCAAAGTGAACGCATGGCTCAACAGCTCTGCTGGGCAGAGGAGCAGTGCGGGAAGGCTCTAAGACTCTGGCAATCTGCTCAGCAAGTGGAAGAAAAAAAGCTCCTGCAAAAACTGGTAAGAAACAATACACACCTGAAGATTTCAGGCAACTTTGGAGGGCTGGCTTAGCAGAAGAGCAGCCTGAGTATGTGACATGGCGGCAAGCATCTGCTGTGGGCTATACCTTGCTGAGCCAGGCAGCAGGGGGCTTCAAGGGCTCATAGTCCAAGGTCTGTGAAGACCCAGAGGATAATGCTGGGATAGTATATGCAGCCACAGGTTCAGGATGGGCATAACCTGGAGGCTGGTGGACCCACCACCCAAAGCATGGCAGCGAAGGGGCAGGATCTTCCCCACAGCCTCGTGCCATGCAGCAGACGGCTGCTGAGCTTGCTGCCAACTGCAGTGCCAGCAACTGGGTTCCTTGCTTTCTGTCCTTCCATGGTGGATGGACAGTTGTCTTCCCTTTGAGCCTGAAGCAGATGCAACAGGCCCCATGTTGCTGGTGTTTCAGCTGGTGGCCTGCCTAGTGACTGGGTCATCGAGGTGCTGGCCTCATCCTCTTCCTGCAGTCCATCTGCAGCTCTTCCTTGATCAAAGGGCAGAGGGACTTTGAGAACAGAGCCTCTGAGAAGAGGCAGAAATCCTGAGGAGAGAAGGGCCAGACAACAGGAAGCCAACAGAGCAGGGAAGAAAGGTGGCATCTCCTTCCTTCCACCTGCTGACACTCCCTCTAACTTTTGGGTTAGAACAGCATTGCTGGAGGGCACAAAGTCACTTCTAATGTGCACTTTTCAAGTGGGGAGGGGGGGGGTTGTTGGAGGGTTGAAGCTTCCATTTTTTTCTTTGGAGATCATTGCAGGGACTTCATCTGGAACTGTCTCTCCCCCTCATCAGGAGAGACAACTGGAACAACAGCATTTGGAGGCACTGGAGCAGCTGAAGGAACGGGCAAACTTCCTGGCTGAGGTACAGAGAGAGCAGGAGAAATGAAGCAGGAAATTGCCGTCATGCAAGCTGAACAAGAAAAGATACCAAGCAGAGCCAGTCAAGAGGCACAGATTGTGGAAAGAGAGTTTGTGCGCTGTTTTGGACTCCTCTACTCTCCCTATGGGCGCTGCTTCTCTGGACACTGTCTGTCTGGATGGGATTGTCTCTTAGCTGACCCTTCATGAAAATGAGAATGAGAACAAAATGCTTTTGGAAAGCGTGAGCACATTAGTCTTGCTTGCCGCACAAGCGGTGGGTGGGAAGTTTAAAGCTGTCTTCATTTGTGTGCAGGTCCTGCAGGAAGAGCAGCGTCAGAAGGCTGCTGTCCTAGACAGGGTGTACTGGCTGCAGAGAGAGCTAGACCAAAGGGAGCAGCTGAGGCAGGTGCTGAAGGAGGAGTGGGAGAATGGGCAGGTGAGCCTGACTAGCCAGCTAGCAGAGGGAAGGGCAGTGATGGGGCATGAACTGGACATCTCAGGCAAGGGGAGGCAAGGACTACTGCAGGCACTGGGAGCACAGAGCCTGGCAGGTTCCAGCACTGAGCACCAGGAAGAAGAGCTAGGATGGAAGGGTTAGAGCTGGGTAGAGAAGCAGAAGCAAGTGCCTGAATAGAAGTGCTTTTGAGACTGGAAAAGAGGAAACCTGAGCATGATGGCAGGTGCCAGTAAGATTTCTCCTGATGGAATATCAAGGACAAGCTGCAGGCAGAACTGCAGGAAGCTCAGAGGAAGATGAAGGCAATGGAGAAGAGGCACCAAGAAGAAATGCAAAGGATGCACAAGGTCCTGCTGCAGTACAGGCTGGCTGACCAAAAGCAGGTGAGTGAAAGAGCAGGAGGCACTGCACTCATGCAACAAGTGGTCTCTGCCCTTGTTGCCTTTCCCCTGCAGAGCAGCAGGTGGATGGGGAAATGTCTCTGAGCGCCATGCTCTGTGGTCTCCATGGCAGCTGGTCAGAAGGACACTTACTGGGCCACTGAATCTCAGTTGCTGCCCTGGGCAGCAGGGCTGGTGCCTTGGCCGGTGGGCCAGCAATCCTGTGCATGTATTTCTGCTGGCCTCTTAGAGCTTGCTTTGTTTTTTGAGGGGTTTGTTCAGGTGAGCATGGTGACCCACACAGATTCTGAACAAGTTGTCCCTGTCCATGGTGAATGCAGTCCGCAGAACGGGGTGAAATGTACAGTTGTTCTTTCCCTGTCACAGTCTCTCCTATGGCTGGCTGTGACAAGCTGTAGTCTCTGACTGCTCTTTGGGTTTGACTTGAGGAGGAAGAGTTGACAGCTCAGCTTGCAGCCTAACACCAGTGTTGTTCCTAAGGGCTTGCCTTTGAAATGCTGTGTCTGGGCCATCGCTGCCAGGCGCCCTTCTGACACAAACAAATTTCTTGTCCCAGAGGGACGCAGGATCTGCCGTCAAAGCTGCCGCAGCAGCAGCATCCTCTGAAGAAGCCTCCTGTCCGCAGCCTGAAAACCAGAGCATGAGCAGTTCGCCCCGCTCGAGCCAGGAGAGAGAGAAGCACTTCCTGAAGCTGCTGAGTACGTCCTGGCGATTTCTTGTGCAATCCAGCAGTGTAATATAGTGTGTGTGCCTCAGCATGAGCTGTAGCACGTTCCTCCTCACTCTGGTGTCAGACAGACATTTGCACTCCCTACAGAAGCCAGTGTTGTGCTTGGGGGCAGCCAGGGAGCACTCGGGGCGTTCCTTTTGCCTTTGAGGCAAAAGGTGGGAGTGGGTGGGCTTTGCCTGAGCTTCCCTGTGCAGTAAAGACAAAAGCTGGGATTGTGTCCCAAGCAGCAGTAGGCTGCAGCCTAGCCAATGACTCAGTGAAGGTGTGTGTGCTAGTCCAGCCAAACTGATGAGAACACTTGGCTTCCTAGATTCCCTTTAGACTCCTGACTGGTAACCAGTCATTGGAGACAAAATACTTCAGAGAAATTGCTTGGCTGTGGGGCTGGTTTAATGCTGGTGTTGTTTATATGACTGTTGGTACTTCTGTTATTCCTTCTGTGGTTTGGTTTGATAAGAATTCTACATTTTGGTTAGCCTGACCTCCTTGAAGAGAACATCAGGTGACAGCACAAGTAAGAGTGGAAGATGTCTTTTCAGTACCCCCTACAAGTTAAAAAGTTACATTCTTAGAACAGTCTCAAGGTATCAGAGAGGAAGAACTGTTTTCAAAGTGCCCCTAAAGAAGAAAACCAGGACGCTTTTCTTACAATCCCTACTTGGTATTTTAGTTGTGTCCTTAGGAAGATGCATCCAAGAGACACATCTATGTGGCATGGTCAGATAAAACTGCCCTGCAAGCAATTCTCAGGAGGAAGCCTGCAGCTCCTCTGCTGCATGTTCCTCCAGTAGCAGGCACTTTGTCACTGCTAATGCCCAGCTGGTAAATATTCTTGGAACACTGAGCATTGGCTCAGTGTTCCAATCCCTGCACAGAGTCCTGCACTCTAGGAAAGCACACCAAGGCTTAGTGACTCTGCACTACAACTGAGTTGCTTCTTACAACTAGTAAGAGCTGCCAGTGCAGTGCTGTCAGAGAATAACCGGTCAGGTACAGAACAGAGCCCAGTTTACTCAGTGTCTGCCATCAGCTGCTGGGACAAAAGAGGGGTTGGATCGACTCCTCCAGGGGTCTGAATTCAAAGACAACCATGTTCTGGCTTGAGTTGGTCAGCTGTAGCAGCGGGGGGGGGGGGGGTTTAGATGCTGGTTGCTGCTACCTATTTCCCAATAAGCATCTCCTGGAGAAAAGCCACTTGGGTAAACATTCAGGCAGGCAGTCAAGTCCACACACACCACACTCACCACAGCAAGCTCAGTGCACAGAGGCAGAGAGGCCTTTTATAAGGTCAGTTTCAGCGAGGTTTATTTGAGCACGCCCGAGGGGAACCAGAAGACAAAAGATAAGCCATGTCCTCTGCACAAGGTTTAAGTAGGGGCGGGTACGAGGGCGGTAGCAAGGGGGAGGGCAAAGGGAATGGGCTCTCAGGAAGAAGGGGCCGTCCACCAGGGGTATCACAACCAATGAGGAAACAGGGGAAGGAGAAACCAGGGAAAGTTGGGACCTATGGGGAAAGGAAGTGGGATGTATCGGTGTTATGCAAGAGTCCATGAGGAAGACTTTTCTGTCTGCCCAGGTAGGGTGGAACTCTATTGTAAGTATTCCTCCCTTCATGGGAGGGCTCTGGGGATTTCCCTGAGGGACAAGCAATCAGAGGATTCCACAGTCAACAGCTTGTAACACAGCTGGCTGGGGCTCTGGCTTCTTCACAGTGGCTGTCAGTGGCCATTCGTGGGCTTTGCCCAGCTTTTTGTCATACCTGCCCTGCCACTGACAGTGGTGTGACTGCAGAGGCTGCAGCCTTCCTTAGCTGTGAGGTTTCAGCTGCCTTCACCTGGACTCGTGAGAGGATCAGCATCTCATTTGTGCAGGCGTCTGTGTCACGGCAGCGCCTGAGGAGCGGCGCTCTCCTTGTGGCCCGTCTGGGCTGTGCCCTGTGGGAAGATGGGACCCGTGGGTGGTGTCCAAGGGGCCGAGTGCAGTGCTAGTGACAGCTGCTGCTAGTGACTGCTTCTGCTGCTAGTGACTGCTTCAGCCCAGGCTGAAGACAAGGCCTTGTAGCTCTTCACTACATGGGGAACGGGCAAAGTGGTCTTCAGAACTTAGCCTGCTCATAAATGAAAAGGGTTCTATTTCTTACAGCCATTGTTCTTGGATGTAGCACAGCATGAGCTGCTGTTCTCTAAAAATGTCAAGGCATTCTTTAGGCAAACTGCTGAGAAGTAGAGAAAATCCCCTCCTCTCCTGGAATTCACTTTGCAATATTCTTTCTGATCCGAAAACAAGAGGATGTTGATAAAAATTCATCCCAGGTGTTAGGGTGCATTTAATCCTTGGAAGTATGAAACCTTTTGTTGAATCTCACAAGAGAGTGTTTCTTGCCAAGAAAATGAAGGGTCCAGAGTTTTCAGCCCTCCTTCCCATTTGTCATCCCATAGATGACCACCACTTGCCTTGGTGTCCATTCTTTTCTGGTCTCTGTCTGTTCTGATGGTTTTTCCATGGGCTTAGTTTCCCTTCAAGGCAACCCTCCAAAGGAGTGTGGGAGAATCAGACTCTGTGCAGGCCAGAGCTGCCTGTCTTGCTGGGGCTGCTGTTGTTGTTGTTGTTCTTGTTGATGTTACTGTTAGCCAAGCGACCAGAAATTGCTCAGAGCCTCAGAGAGTGGAGCTGGGCTTCAGCTGTCCTGGAAGTCAGGATCTCTGTTTTGAAGTTTGCTTCTTGCAATTTGTTTCTTTCAGGGCATGTTGTGAGTGTGGGAGGTCCGGAAAAGAAGTACACGGGATGGAGACGTATTGGCAGTGGGTGAGTGCAGCCAGGCTTACTTCTACAGAGCCATGGGCCAGGAAGTTTGGTGGTGCAATATCCCATGGAAAATCAGGCAAGCTGCAAGCATCTTCAGACCCTGGCTTTAGATTGTCCCTGTCTCAGTGCTGAGGCAGTACAAGGCTTCATCAAAGATTATGAATCTTTGGATGCTGACAGTGTCTTGGCTGCCTCAAGGAGCAGGACCTGGAAGCCCTCCTGTCCCTCCAAGATGTGCCACCAGATTGCTTGTTTTCCCATGAGACATGGTTTTGTATGTTTCCAAGTAATATGGCCACACTCATGAAAGAAGAAAAACCTGAGAGAGCCATTTCCCACCTGATAGCTGTCAGATAACAGCTCTCAGTAGCATTTCTTAGTCGTATTTTGCTGGATATTCAGTGGTCAGGAAAATAAGAAAGGCCGTGTGGTGTTGCCTGAGTTTGGCAGGTAGGATCACAAGAGAGGAGCGAGAAGGCCTGGCAGGACTGTGTGTTTCATTGGCTGGGCAGGCGTGCCACAGGCACAGACACGAGAAGGAAAAGGCAAAGAACAGCCCTGCATGCATAATCTAGTGTGTACGTTTGAGATTTGTAGCGGCCCATTTTTTTCCTGTTGGACCCAGCTTTTCTCTGGGACACTCTGCATGGCAGAGGGCTGCTGGGCTGCTGGGCCATTGGCTGAAGAGCAGACAAAGCCCAGTGTTTTAGAGGCACTGCAGGCAGCAGAGAGCTTCTGCCTGGGCTGCCTTTTGCTTCTGAGCACTGAACAACTTCTCTGGTTTTTTGCCTCTGCTCTGTTTCTAGGGGTTTTGGAAGTGTTTATAAGGCCTTCAACGCTGCCACAGGACAAGCGGTAAGTGCCCACGCGGATTTTGCAGCTCTTGAGTGCTTTCCCTTGGGATGTGATCTGTGGCCAGAGCTTTGGGCCGCCTATCTTTGCTGCAAAGGCTGTCCCGCAGAAGCAGCCTGTCTAGAGGCGGGCTGCAAAATGCATTTTGGACAGACTTTGTCCTTCCTACCCACCTGAATGAATGCAAGGATGGCAGTGGTGTCCTTCAGAGAAGGACATCCTAGCTTGGACTTACTGGATGAATCTGCATAGATTAGCTGATGGCAAGAGCATTCATTCCGGCCCAATTCCTCTTAAGGTTCAGACAGATATTTTGTTTTCCATCATGTGGTTTAGTTGGAAAATATCATGCAAGACCTAAAGAAGGAGAGATCTTGTGTGGAGCACAGTTTTGCCTTTCAGTCCTAGGGAACCTAGTTCACATACACGCACACACACAGAGATCAATATGAAGGAGTTGTTGAAGAGCCTTAAATAGTACAACCTTGTGTTGATCCTGTGTAGGTAACATTCCACTAGAGAGATGCTGTCTGTACCACACAGACATGGCAGTGTCTTGGAGAGTCCTGCTGCTCTTTGGGGCTAAAAGTTCAGAGTCCTGAATTCAGCTTTTTGGCTCTCAGCACATACATTCCATCTTCCTTAATAGTAAGGAATTAGATAACGAAGTTCCTTATCCACCTGCAGTGCTGGGCTCAGGAACTGCACTTGGAGGGAGGGGAGGTCTAGGAGGCGTCCAAAAGGCCTAAGCACTTAGGTGCTTTTAACCTGGGGCGCATCCACAGTGTACCACAGAAAGGGCTATTAATTTATAAACCCACTAAATAATTACAAGTCTAAGCCATGTGCAAGATTGTTCTTCGGAGTTGCAAGACCCAAACTGAAGAAGTTAGGATGTGCTAGGATTGTAACTTTACTTTGAGTCGCTTTGGAGTTCTTTTTTGGACAGCGTTTTCCCTGTCACATATGTGTGTGTTTACTCTGGCACACAATGGAAATGGCAGCCGTCTCTGAAAGGCTGGTCAAAGCCCCTAGAAATGCTAACGTATTGCCAGTGATTTCAATTTGTCTTCACAGGAGCAAAATTATTTTTGGCTTCAAAACATGTGTAAGCGATAATAGTAGTGCTAAACAAAGTCTATTTGAGAAGTCTGTGGGTGCAGAGAGTGCTGTTAGCACTTTGTGGTTGATGGTTTAGAGTCCCTTTTGACCGAGGTGACAAGGCACCCAGGCCCGTGAGTTCACAGAGAAAGAGGCTCTGGTGATGTCTGTCCCTCACTGCTTTCAACATCATCGTAGGTGGCCGTAAAGCAACTTAATCTCCAGCACCAGGGTTGTGAGGAAGTGGTAAAGGAAATCCTGGTCATGCGGGAACTTAGGAACCCCAACATTGTCACCTACTTTGAAAGGTAAGTAGTTCTGACAGAAAATGGATCTTTCAATTAACATCAATCCACTCCTGGATGAGGCATGGCAGGAGATTGCATTTTGTCCCCATCAGTGGTTCGTGGCATAAACAGCTTGAAGATTGATCTCAGAAACCTGGCTCTCTTACTAAGCCAGCAGCCTGTATGTTCACTGGCTGCACGTTTTGCTGGTTTGGGGCGTGGTTCTTTCCAAGGGTTGGAGGAGAAGTGCTGAGAAAGCATCCCAGAGATGATTTCCCTTGCACCATTCCCACTATTTTTCATTGCCTTGCATGCCAAAAGACTAGGCTAGGAGGCACATAATTTGCCAGGTTTGAAATTGTTTTTCCTGTTTGTACTTTCCTTTCTGCAAAGTTTCCCAAAGGGTGTTGGCAGTGCTGGACACCCACATGCCCTGAGTGAAAGCTGTGAAAACTGTGTCTCCTTGCTGCTGGAGTTAATGGTGCAGTTTGTGTATGAAGATGATGAAGCAGCTGCTGGGATGCGTCTGCTTCCAGATTGATCTTTGCCCTCACCAAACTGCCTTTTTCCCCTTCTTGCCACCTAAGCCATCTCGTTTTCCACGGGTGTGCCTTCCTCATTGAGGCAGCACAGATGACGGGGCACTGGATAGCCTGGGTGGAGTGTGTCTTCATTTGATTCCATCTTCATTTCCCAGTGACCTGGAAACAAAACTCAGCTGCAGTCTTTTCTTCCATACGGCAATTTAGCTGTGCACATTCAGCTCCACGCTGTTGCTTTCATCTTGCAGCTACCTTGTCAATGAGGCTGTCCTGCTGGTGTTGGAATATATGGATGGAGGCTCCTTAGCTGATGTAGTCAGCCTAAGAAGGATGGCTGTAGGACACATGGCAACAGTGTGTCGGGAGGTAAGGGGTCCTGCTTGTGCTTGGGATGGCTTGGACGGGCTCGTAGTTCGAAAGAGATGCTAAGTGAGCGATTCCATGTTCAGAGCATTCTTTCTGTGTTGCTCTCATGCTTCAGAGAAGAAGGGGCATCTGCACTGAACTGCCTGCCAGTGTCCCTGCCCTTACTGTAGTCTGTTCTTTACTCTGAGTTACCGTTGTTGAACTCCCTGTCTCTTTTTCATTTTTATTTTCTGTTCTGCCCTTTTCCTCTCCAAGCCTTTGCCCCAAACCTTTCTGCATTGCCTTCTTTGCCCGTAAGTGCAAAGGTGCTGGTGTGCGAGTTTTCAACCAGCGGCAAAGCCAAAGAGAGACTCACCTGTCACAGGTCTCCGCTTCAAAGGATGGCATAGCACCCAGCATGGTGCTTGCCGCTGAAAACTGACCAATGAGCTGCTTCCAGGTTCTGTCGAGGCAGACGTATAACCCTTGTCCTGCAGTCTCCCACCTGTCAGTGATCCCCTTGGTACCCAAGGCAGGGACTTTTTCTCTTTTGGCAAACCCTTGTTTGTCCTCCAGACAGGGATAGAGCATCCGCTGCAGCAGCGGTCATTCTGACTGCCTTTGCAGGGGACAGTCTCCAGCAACGACTGACATTTCCCCGTCAATAGCTAATATGCCTCCTTTGGAAAGATCCTGCTCTCCGAGTCTTGCAGCAGCAAGCTCTTCCTCTTTCCTGCACTCGCTGCTCCTTTGAGATCTGTGAACCTTCAGGAGCAGCCTCCATTTGCATCTGATGCAATCAGATCAGGCTGACTTTTGGCTTCCTGTTTCTTTTTTCTCTCGCAGTGCCTGCAAGGCTTGGCTTTCCTTCATGCCAACCAGGTGATCCACAGAGACATCAAAAGTGACAACATCCTTCTGGGCCGGGATGGCTCCGTCAAGTTGGGTGGGTATTCCTGGTCAGGCGCAGCGCTCCAGGGAGGCGGTGTGGGGCTGCTTGGGAGTGGCTGCCGGGTGCCCAGCAGTGGCGCTGGTGAGAGTGCAGGGAGCACTCTGCAAGCCCAGGGCGCAGCTGGAGGGTGCCGGGTGGTCTAGAGGGCAACAAGGTGCCAAGAGTAACTTTGGTTTCTGTGTGTGTTCCTTCCAAAAGGAGAGAGTTGCAATGTAAACATCAGGGGAATGAGGAAAAGCCATGGTGGGAGGGTTGTTAAGTGGACAATTGCCCATGTCCTTGGCTGCAGCCCTGAGGAAAGAGAGCCCAGCTGCTTTTCCAGCACGATTCAGCACTGCATTCTGGGACTTAGAGTGAAGAACTCTTTTCCTTGGTCTCCTACTTGAAGCAGTGTTTGTTTTTCTCCTCAGCTGATTTTGGCCTCTGTGCTCTGCTCAGCCCTGAGCAGAGTAAACGGAGGTCAATGGTCGGCACCACCTGCTGGATGGCACCCGAGGTGGTGAGAGGAGAGCCCTACGGCCCCAAAGTGGACACCTGGTCCCTTGGCATCGTGGGAATTGAAATGGCCAAAGGAGAGGCTCCTTATCTTCGGGAAACCAGTGACAGGGTAAGGTGCAAATACGCTCAGTTAGCTGTGTCCTTCTGGTCCCTGTCTATTAGACAAAATCCCATTCCCACAGCTTGAAGTGCTTCCAGCAAGGCCCACTTCTAAAACCGTCCCTGGGACTCACATCAGCTGTCAAGGCTAGACCTGGTGCAGCTTGGAATAGCTGGGGCTGCACTGGCACCTTTCTTCCTTTGGGAGAGAAGGCTCATGTCTAACCGTCTGCTAAGGCAAGAAATTGCCACTGTAGACTGCAGCTTAAAAGATGGGGTCTAGGTGAGCACTGAAGGCTATGGAAGAATCACGTAGAGTCTCCTGTTTCCTTTCACTTCAGGCTAACTACCTGATAGGCAAGCAAGGGGTACCAAATCTGCACCAGCTCAGGCTACCCCGTGGCTTGTGTGAATTTCTGGGCTGCTGCCTGCAGATGGATGTGGACAGGCGAGGCTCTGCCAAGGAACTTCTGCAGGTACAAGGCAAAGGGGCTGCAGGCCAAACAGCCGTTCCCTGTCAGGGTTTGCTCCTCGGCCAAACTCCAGGCAATCAGATGGGCCCCCACATAGTAATCTCTGCTCTGCATGCTTTTCAAATGGAAACCAAGTAGGATCCAAGACTGCTTGAGGTTAGAAGGGATCTGTGAATGTCATCTACTCCAAAGCCACGGCCCCTGGCAAGGACATCTTCAAGTAGATCAGATTGCTCAGAGTGCCATCCAACCTTGAATGTTGCCAGGCTTGGGGCTTCTCCCAGCTCTCTTGGCAGGCTGGGCCAGTGTTCCAGCATTCTCCTCATAAACAGCTTCTTCCTTAGAGCCAATGTGAATTGAGTGTCTTTTAGCTTCAAACCGTTGCCCCTTGTCCTCTTGCAATTGGCCCTGCTAAAAGAGATGTCCCCATCTTTCTTGGAAGGCCCTACAGCTATGGAAAGGTCTCCATGGGGCTTCCTCTTCTAAACAAGCTAAACAAGGCTAAACAAGCACAACTCTCACTGCTGTTCCTTAGAGGAGAATTCCCACCTTCTGGTAATTTCTGTGGCCCTCTTTTGCTCTCGGCTGGTGTATTCAGGTTTACCTGGTAGCAAAGGAACCGAAGTATTGCAATGCCAGGGACGGGGTTTGAGGAACACAATGAAAGCAATCCCTGCCAAGCGGTTTTAGATTGGTCTGTGGGAAGGCGGGGGCTGTGGGGGAGCTCACTGGGAGCATCTGAGGGCACCCAGCTTGTCCCTCCTGTCGCACTCTTAGAGGTTTCTGCCAGGCAAACGGGGACAGCTGTGCAGGATTTGTGCCAGCCCCATGTGCTGCCTGGCCCGGTCAAGTAGATGAGAATCGCTGTGGCTTTGCTGCCAGGTCTTGTGGCAGACAAGGAGCTGCTGACCGGGCCACTTCCTTGGCTGTGCCTGCTGTGAAGGAAGATGCCAGCCGGCACAGGATAGGGGGTGCATGCCGAGGCAGACACTGCTCTTCCTGCAAGCCAGAGCTGAGCACATCTGTGCCCTGCTGCTTGTGTCCTTGCTCCTGGCTTGCTGCTGAAAACCTGCATGTCCAGCGGTTCTGAGAACAACATGTGGGATCAATAATTTTCAGAGCTCTTGGGAGTCTCTTGAGGAATGCCTTATGCCCCAGATCTCTCTTGGTCACTCAAATAGGCCATGTCTATAGCAAATAGGATCTTGAGTAGGTCTGTTGACTTTCCTAAAAAGAAAAAACCTTTGGACAGCAAGCAGCAATCCCACAGTGATATCAGGACCAAAATCCCAGCAAGTGACGCCACCTTGAGGAATGGACTAGTGCAGTTCTGGGCCATGTTTCCTGCAATAGCAGCATCCTGGACATGAAGGCAGATGTGCTGCTGGTGCCCTCAGTCCGATGTCTGTGTATTTCTGGGCACTAGAGGAATCCAGCCTGACCCTGTTAGGAACTCAGTTTGGAAAAGAATGGCTCCTTTTCCCTTTGTCTCTTTTAATTTGGTTTGTTTTGTTTCTTTTTCCCTTTGGGCAGCATCCATTTCTCCAATCAGCGGAGCCTCTCTTAAGCCTCTTCTGACAGGCTGATTGCTGTCATTCCTGCAGCAAGGAAATGCAGGAAGCAAAGGAGATGACAAGGACAACTTCAGCACTTGGAGAACAGAGCCTCTGAGAGCAGGTAGAAATCCTGAGGAGAGAGGGGCCAGGAAACAGGCAGCCATCAGAGCAGGAAAGCATGGTGGCATCTCCTTTTCTCCCAGCTGCTGACACTCCCTCTAACTTTTGGATTAGAACAGCATTGCTGGAGGGCACAAAGTCACTACTGATATGCACTTTTCAGTTGGGGGGTGGTGTGAGGCATGAAGCTTCCACTGATTCTTGGGGGAGATGGCTGGGACTTCATGTGGAAGTGTCTTTCTCCCCTCACCAGGAGCTGGAAGGGCAGCGTTTGGTGGCACAGCAGCTGCTGGCACAAGGGGCAAACCTCCTGGCAGAGGTAGAGAAGGAGCAGGAGAAAAGGCTGCTTGAGATGAAGCAAGAAGTTGCCACCATGCAAGCTGAACAAGAAGAGGTGCGAAGCAGAGCCAGTCAAAAGGCAAAGGCTGTGAAAAGAGAGCTTGTGTGTTGTTTTGGACTGCTCTGCGCTCCTTATGGGCACTGTTTCTCTGGACACTGTCTGTCTGGGTGGCATTGTCCCTTGGTAAACAGTGCTGGTGCCAAGAGGGCAAGGACCGGTCAGGTGAGAGGCTACCAGAGCGCAGGTTTGAGGAAGGCAGCAATGGCGTTGCAGGGCCAGAGAATGGGAAAGCCAGAGCTTTGTCTCAGAAGGTGGGAGCTCCCACAGGAAGCCCCCTGCAGAGCCAGGCTAGAGCTGTGGGAGTGGGCTGCCAGTCAGGCTGCTGAGGAGGTGCCTGAAGCTGCTGAGTACGTCCTGTGCATCCTTTGTCTGATCGAGCAGTGTACTGTGTGGGTGCCTCAGCATGAACTGTAGCACATGTTCCTCCTCACTTGGTGCTGGACAGACATTTGGACTCCCTACAGAAGCCATTGTGGTGCTTGGAAGCTGGCAGGGAGCACTCGGGGCGTTCCTTTTGCCTTTGAGGCAAAAGGTGGGAGTGGGTGGGCTTTGCCTGAGCTTCCCTGTGCAGTAAAGACAAAAGCTGGGATTGTTTTGCAAGCAGCAGAAGGCTGCAACCTAGCCAATGACTCAGTGGAGGTGTGTGTGCTAGTCCAGCCAAACTGATGAGAACACTTGGCTTCCTAGATTCCCTTTAGACTCCTGACTGGTAACCAGTCATTGGAGACAAAATACTTCAGAGAAATTGCTTGGCTGTGGGGCTGGTTTAATGCTGGTGTTGTCTCTATGACTGTTTGTACTTCTGTTATTCCCTCTGCAGGCTGCATGGGCCCCGCCATCTAAATCCCCACGTGTTGTGGTTTGTTTCTAGAATGTTCTGCTTCCCCCATGTTATGGTGTTAATGGTTCTGCCTTTGTTCCCCTCCCTTCCACAGTTACTTGTCAATCTCCCAACCCCTGGGAGATTGGGAATGGGATGGTGAAACGTGCAGGCTAGCTGGCCAGCCCGCCTTCAGCCAAAGGGATGTTGCCATGCAGGACTTCCACTCCGCAGGAGGAAGAGGCAACTCTCTAGTTAGTGGCAAATTTGGGTTTTTTGAGCCCCCAGAGGGACCAAGTGCACCCAAGGGATCCAGGAATAAGAGAGCCTCGAGGGTGGGGAAACACTGGGTTTTAAAGGG
Source organism: Molothrus aeneus (assembly GCF_037042795.1). Lineage (NCBI taxonomy): Eukaryota > Metazoa > Chordata > Aves > Passeriformes > Icteridae > Molothrus > Molothrus aeneus. The sequence goes on along the minus strand of NW_027099079.1, from coordinate 1,335,710 downwards.
AGTGGGAGGTAGGGGTGGTAACAACACACGAAGAAATCAGAGTCTGGGGAAGGGTGATACATAGGTGACAGACATAAAGGGACAAACTGAGGGAGGGGCTCCGGCCCCTGAACCAATCACCTGACGCCCTGGCTAGAAGGTTCTAGAGATGGAGGCAGGAGTGCCAGGTGACTGGCAGGCAGCCGGGGGTGGGGAATTAAAATGATACATCGGTAACTGGGGCAACTGGGGAGGGGTTGGGAGATTGACAAGTAACTGTGGAAAAAGGCAGAACCATTAACACCATAACATGGGGGAGAGAGAACATTCTAGAAACAAACCACAACACCCACTCTAAGAGCTTTTCAAATGAAAACGAAGGAAACGTGCAGCGAAGCAATGGAGGAAGCAGAAGAGATGATCAGGACCACTTCAAGATTACTTTCTGCAATGGCAGCTTGGAGCTGGACTCACAATAATAGTCCTACACACCCTCAAGCCTGTTGGAAGATTCCCTTCCTTGTCAGCCAGGGAATAAGGCTCTACATTCACTTCTGAATTGGCCATTCTTTCTTAAAGATGGAAAGTCCTTCCTAAGGGCATTCTGGTGTGGTTTGGAATTGGGAACAGTCTCCGTTCCTTTATCAGCTCCAACCTACACTGCCTTTGGAATGCTGCCCATTGGCCAGTTTTTGCCCAGCCGAGGACTTTGGGATGAGGAAGAATATGCAAATGCATTTCCAGCCAAAAGCCAGTGAAGAGCAGGGCAGCCTGTGAGAGACAGTCTGAAGTTCCCCTCATTTGCCTCATGACTGTCTCAAGGACCGACTTTGGGACCCTGAGGAGCCTGATTGGAATCCTGGTCTGCGGTGCTGGATAAAGGCCAGAAATCCTGAGGCCCCTGAGCAGAGTTCTGGCCTGCCAAGCAATTGTTCACAGCTGTGTCTACAGTGACTGCTTCCAGCAGGGCCTGCCAGGGGGCGAGGCGCCCCATGTGCTTGCACCTGCTTGGCGACAATAGCCCAGGAATTTTCCCACCTCTTGGCCCGGTTGGACTTTTCTGGGGTAACCTTTGGTGGTCCAAAGAAGACCCCTCATCTGCTTTTCAACCACCGTGACAGACAGACTGAGATGGAAGAAGCCTCTCTCTCAAGGACTGAGACATGAGAAGCTCCCCCCTCCCAAGGACTGAGACTGAAAGCCCCAACACGGGGGAGCTGTGTGGGGGAGCCGACCTGACCACAGCAAGATATTTGCCTGCAAGTGTGGCCATTGGACCAAGAAGACATTGGTCCTCGCCTACTGCTGAGAACATGGACTACCTGTTACATCTATTCTTTATTGGATCTTTGTCCCCCTCAGCGGTTTCAATAGACTTTCTTCCAGATCTGTTTTCCCCCCCTCAGCAATGGACTATAACAGAATCTTGAGTTAACCAGAACCTTTGAGAGCTTCCCAACATGACTTGGTGAACTCCATCAGCTGGATTACAAGGACTTTGTCTTTCTACGTTTGCTAGCTATATCCCCTCTCTCTCTCTCTCTCCTCTTTTGTCTTTTTCCTCTCCCTTAATCCCTCTATGGCATTTGCTGTGCTCATTCAATAAAGGTGCATTTGTTTGGATTAATACTGAAATCCCCACTGTGTTGTGTTTTGCACTCTGAGATCAGGAAAATGAACCATCACAGCTCCCTGCTCGCGTGAGCGGATCATGACACAGCCAGAACATCCTGTGCAGATCCAGGCTTTCAGCTGTGCCCATGGATGCTTTTGGTTCCTGCTCGGTGTAGCCGGCACGTCTCCCCTGTGACTGCTCCCGCCTCCCAGGTGGCCGTGGCTAATAGGTATGAGGCTCTGAGAGTGCACCGAAGAAGGCAGGCACGTCTGCTGGCAGTGCAGGAGAGCAGAGAGAAAGTGCCTGGCAGGACCCTGGCCAGCACCCGCTGTACCTGCTCTTTGTCAACAGTACAGGACTGGTGGGTGATGCTGCACTTGAGGTTGTCTGGGGCTCAGCAATGATGGAAAGTCTGTGTGCTTGAGTGGCTTTGTCCCTCTTACTGTGCCTTCTGTTGTCCCTGTGCTCCGCGATGTCTGCCCAGGGCTGTGTAGCTGCGTGGCACAGCTTAAGTGCAGGAGAGCCTCATTTGTTTGCCTTTTGAGATGGCTGCTTGTCATCGATGGAGAGAGACAGGAAGACTGACTCGGTGATCAGAATCCGATTTTCTTGTGGGATACAAGCATTTATATACTATTTTAGGGAGACTAGTACTGTGTACTACAATGATTAGGTTGAAGTCACTTACACGAACTTATGCATATAACAGCATCTCTTGCTTGCATTATTTAATAGGATTTTCTTTTTCTGGTAAACCTGTCTAATTAAATCTTCTTGCTATCTAGATCTAATTTTCAAAGTTCCGTTTGCTTTTGCCAAGGCATTTTATCTATCAATTCTCTTATCCTAATAAGGTCCAAAGTACTCTCTGTCTTGTGCACCCCAATATCATATCTCCCCCTTCTGTGTCAACCAAAACCACTCCTTTAATGGTCTTATTAATTAATCTCTGCACACATTGAAGCAAGCAAGGTATCATGATTAATATAATTATTATCAAAATTACCACATACATACCCATCCTAAAAAGAATCTTTTAGTTAAAAACTCCAGCCACTAAAATCTCAGGCTTGATCTTTATAAACTAAAAACATTCCTGCTGGCAGCTGCATTACTGGATTTAGAAAGTCTGCCAGAAGTGTAATTGTACTGAAAGTTTAATTCTTATAGATAGAGTGATAGGGAGAAGCATTTTTAGACTGATTCCTTCCCATGTATTTAAAATGAACACAAAAATCCAATTTCACAGAACCCAGGAATTCTAATCCTTGGGGTTCCACCAATGGTGGTTCATGAGGTTAAGGGATCCAATTTGATGTGATTTGATCTGCTTTCAAAAGAAAAAAAAAAATAGTGTAAAGTTCTGGAGGAGCTATATTCCCCCCTGTTTTTTTTTGCTTTTTAATAACATGTGTGTTTCTCATGATGAACATAAGAAGGTAACATCAAAGCAAAACAGTATGTAACATAACGATAAACTTTTACTAAGTAAAAATTAATCAGATAATAGATACAATTATAGCACATGAGAAATAGAATGGTGTTTTAAAACAATACATGATCAATTTCTTGAATATTGTACCATTACTTAGAGTCTGTAGTAATCGGCAAGCTTTATTTTTTTAAAGTGAGGGCTTGAAAAATCATTCTCGGGTAAAATTTCTAAGTTCATCTTAAACGGAGGTTTAGCTGTTCTACGTCTAAATTTGGTAAGCCAAAATGACTTGAATATAATTTTCGTGCAGAAAATTTTCTCTACTAGTTAAAGCTAGGACTTGGCTAGGGTCACGGCTTTTAACCAGAAGAGTCTTTTTAATATATTTTAGAAACCTCTTAGTAGTTAGAAAAATAATAGATGTCTTATAAATAGTTCTAGAACAATAAGTGAAGGTTTGAAAAGTAGCTGGTTTTCTCATTTATCGTTAGTTAAATAGTTAGTTAATGGTACCATAGACAAATAGCAAATGAAAAAAGGAATGTTGGTTATAAAAAGACAGCAAATTCACATCACAAAATCAACACCATAATCAGGGTTACCTAATATATCAGTAAAAATGGTCTTAAGAAATTGAGGTTCTATTTCCCTAGACATATATGACATTAAAGCAAAAAAGTAAAAGAAGACAATAAATAACTCATAACTAATTACAGTCCTAATATGGAATTATTTCTCATTCTTCAGTATTACTTATAAAAAATAAAATAGCAAAAACTGTTCTTATTTCTAGAGCAAAATATCTTATCTTGTAATTTAAAGGAGTAAATTTTGACAAAAATTCATTCAGACTTTATGTCCTTCACTTGTTATAGCAAAGGAATTATGTCTTATAACTCAAACAGGTATACTTCAACAAAACTTAAAATCAACTTCACTAAAACTTAACCTTAATAAAGTATCTCTAAAAGAACTTAAAGTTAACATTGCTCAGACTAAACAAAACTCAATCTTAACAAGAATTAACTTATTTAAACTCTATTATTACAAAAATGTTACTGAAAATTTGTCATATCACGGTTAAACATCAAAGTAAACAACATGCAAGTAAACAACTGTACTGAAAGCTTTACAATAAAATTACCTTGTTAGAACTATGGAGTAAAAAGCAAGCACCTAAAAAAGCCGACAGTGGAATTAAATCTCAAAAAATTACTACAGATAAAGTTCAAGATTGGTCTTGAATGTGAGCTAAAGAATCTTGAATTTATGACTTATCTAATTACTCTCAGTGAACCATGCAGTTTTGCTATGTTATTAATAGGTAAAAAGACACCACCTCTATACCAACACTAGAATTGTTCTAGTAACAACCCTGTTAAAAATCACAGATCACAAGTTAGAAGGTAAATCTCAACACTGGCTGGTGCCAGGCAGGTGGGGCTGCACCCCCTGCAGCAGCTTTTAAAGACTGCTTGTAGGATTGATGTAAGTTTGGCTTCGTAAGAGTAATGGCAGATAAACATTGAAGGCTAAACTAAAAGAGATTTAGTTCTATTGTTCTGAGCAGAAAAAGCTGCCCATTTTTTAAAAGGTTGCAGAGTTCTCAAGTTAAAGCAATTGCTGCCAAGTGTGAGTTGTAGCTATTTCTTGTTAATAATTGCATGTTGTAATCTCCTGTTAACAGTTTCCTTTTTAATAGTGCCTCGAGCCAGCCCGCCGCTGCCCCGGCGGGGGCCCCACCTTTCGGCGTGGGCCCGCCCGTGCCGGGGGTGACCCCGGGGAGCGGGGGGGCGCTCCTGCCTCGGCGCGGGTCGCGGTCGTGCCGGGGGTACCGGCCCGGGTCGCCGTGTCCCGCGGGAGCAGCTGCTGGACGGCTCCCTTAGCCGAGCGTCGCCCTGCTGCTCCCTGGAAGAGGGCACCCAGACGCTGGAGGGGAAGGGACATCGAGTCGGCATGCAAATGACCTCATTTCCTGCATGCAACGGGATGGACCCCTCACGAAACAAAGCCAAAAACCCCTAAAACAACGAGCCAACACAAAATTGACGAATCAAAGTGATGACTAGACGTGAGGACAGAATCCAGTATCCACCAAGGCCTTTTTACCCATCACCCTGATCTCAAAGATGTCAGCTACACACAAGACCTCAAATGTTGAAGTAAAAAGCAGCAGATTTCCTTATGTTGTCTTGAGGATGGAACTTCTAGCTCTAGTCTGCGGATCAGTGGACGAAGTTGCACTCTTCCTCCTTTTGTGAGTCGCTCCTGGGAACACTAGTGTTATGAGCATGGACCCACCCAGAGGTTCTCCCCACCAGAGCTGATCAGTTTTAATAAAGGCATCAAGGAGGAGGAAGGTCCCCTGCCTGTGTTTATTTCAATACAGTACTAAACAGCTGTACCAAAAAATGATTAACAAATACATTGTTAAAAAAAAGGCAAGTAACTGGAAAACTGACCAGGGCTAGGTGTCCTTCAGGGCTTTAGATCTGTACGAACTGTGGCTTTTGATAGCTGGGCTGCTCCTTCCAATACTTGAAAGTGCCTGGGGCACTTCAGCTGGGGACCATTGTGGGGGTGTCGAGTGTCCCAAATGACTCGTGTACAAAATTGAAATGCATCAAAATTCTCCACTCTGTTAAAAAATATTTCCCCCACAAAACCAGGGACACAGACATCACAAAAAGTTTAACTGTGGCAATCAGGCCCTGTTATTTGCACCAAGTGTTGGTTTTCCAGGCTTTCGCTCCTTCCATCCACGCCGGAGAGTCCCCGAGTCGTTAATCGCCGCTCATTGGGCTATTGGCTGCTTCAGATAACAGTCACACCGGCTCCTGTATCAATGAGTCCTGTTAGGAGTGTCTCTGCCTTTCAGAGTCCCATTGCATTGGCATGTTGGACGCTCAGAGGTAATATTTTGTGTCCATAAAATCTGTGGCACCCCTGTGGAACTGAACCCCTCCTCCCTTTATTCATCTATCAGGGGTGCAGGCAGGGGTGCTGCAGGAAAGGCTATAAGTTGAGCTATATTGCTCCCGGCCGGGACTACACAGGGCGGATGGGGGGTCCAAGCCATGATCTTTATTTCCCCAAGGGAATCAGAGTCTATAGCTCCAGGGAGAACAAACAACCCTGTTATCCAGGTGGAAGATCTGCCTATAATCAAAGCATGCATATTCTGTCCTGGCGGTCCGAAAACTCCTGTGGGAAGCAAATGGACAGATGAATCAAGCAATGTTACTGTGTCGGAGGTTGCCAGGTCCATTCCTGCGCTGCCTGGGGTGGCTGGTTGTAAGTCAGCGACAATTGCTCGGCGGGCGAGGGCAGGGCCGATTGGAAGTTCATGGTTGCTCCCAGCTGCTGCGTCGGCTGCGGAATTTGCATCCTCGCGCATCGCCGTCCCGTGCTGCGAGAGAAGTTTCCCTGCAAAGGCTGGCCATTGTGGTGGAACTTGGAGCGACATCTATTAGCAAAGCGAGGGCCTTTCCAGCAGCAAGGGCATACACCCGGAGCTTTAGGTTTTTGCGTTTTTGGCAGTTTCTCCAGATTTGCCCATATCTCTCGCAGCCAAAACAAGCCACCTGTTTCCCAGGGGTTAGTTTCACGGTGGCAAAAGCGTTCGCTATGCCTTGCCCCACGGCTTGATATGTGACTGCTGTGGTGTGTTTTAATGTCCCCAAGCGGTGGCACACTTGTATCATTTGGAGTAAAGTGGGTTCAGGTTCAGGGGGTAAAGATTTTAAAAGCTGCTTACAGTCCAGGTTGGTGTTCTCGACGGCCAGTTTGAGGAGTCTAATCTCCCTGGCTTGCTCGCTATTGATTTGTCTCTCCAATGTTTGTGTCAATTTGTCCACAAACTGCAAGTAAGGCTCTTGCGGACCTTGTTTGATATTCATGAAGGACTGTTGCGTAGTTTTGGCATCAGGTGTCGGGTTCGGCTGTCTGTCTCTGCCCCGACACGGGTAGTGTGGTTCTTGGGTGGCACGCGTTTTAAAGGACGAGTCTGGACTCTTCAGCTTTTCGGTCTTCAGGTTGTTTATTATTTCTTATCTACAAAATTTTCTGTCTGCCCAACAGAGGTCTGATCTGCAAGCAGTCACAGGCACTCTCTGACCACCCACGGGGCGGTCATGTCTTTTTATACTAATATCTACGTACACAATATTTACCTTTATTTCCCAATGCTTTTCACCCATGTTGGCAAGTGCACCTTCACCATAAACCAATCCCCAAATGCCAACATCACCACAGGAGATGGAGGACAAGAAGAAGGAAGAAGAAGGACAAGACACGCCCTGATCCCTCCATCTTGTCTCCATAACCCCCCTGTACCCAAAAACCTTAAAATCTATATTTCACTTTCTAAATGTGTCTATTTTATACCTTTTACTCTAGAGTGATTCTCTTGTCCTCAAACTCTTGTTATTTCTGTGGATGGATCAAAATCAAGCCACCAGACACTCTTGGCAACATTCCAGGATTTTCGAGACCCCCAAGGGTTCTCCTGGCATCTCTGAACATCAGGAATGATGTGCTGAGATCCCACAATCAGGAACCTTTAGGAATGCCAGGTGAGCTGCCCTAATATCCTGTAGGGCTTCTCTCAGTAAGGTGCCTTGGCCATTAGGCTTGGTATGCGCCCCCTCCCCCACAAGGTGGTCAATAGTTAAGGCAGCCAGGGCTTGGTTTGCATGCCATGCATACATTGCAATTAAATTTTCCAGCCCTTTTTTCCATTGTGGCATAAATATAGCATATTGTGTTGGTGTGAGCAACAGATTTGCCAAAAACTTACCATCGTGAGGAGTCATGAGGTGAGTAGTAAAGCTTGCTCTTAATAAATTACTAAAGTAGGGGGACCCCAGTCCATATTCCTGCGCAGCGGTACGTATGGCGCAGTTCCTTAACTTCCGAGTGATCTAGGGGCTCCCATTGTGGATTTTCCCCCTTCAGGCCGAATTGCACAAGGGCCACAAAGATTTCTGCAGTAGTGTCAAGGTCTCTGTCCTTAAGGGCTTTCCTTTTTATCTGTAACCAATTGTTACACGTATCCAAAGGGAGTAAGCTCGCATCTTTTTCAGGGCCAGGGTTGAAAGAGTCCAGCTCCCCTTCACTGCTAGAGTCAGTGTCTGCTGCATAAGCCATTAGTGTGCGGCGGCTCTGGGATGGCTGGCAGTGTGGCGGTGGGACTGGGGGTGGCGACCGGGCTCTATCCCTGGCACTCGCTGGGGAGGGCATGCAGACGGGAGATGGAGAGTGGGACCTGGGCAGGTTTCAATCCGGCTGGGGCCGTCTCAGGGTAGCCTCACAGGCTGTAGCCTCACAGTCTTCCCCGCACCCTCCCACTTTTTTAATTGCGCCCATGACTGCCTTCCAAGCAGGAAGCATTCGGAGCTCTGGCTCGTGGCCAGCCAGTGTAGCAAGGTCATAGAGCTTTACTCCGACCTTGTCCCGGAAGCGGAGACTAAATACAGAAGAAGGAGTAGCGTCGGGGACCATGTGTGACACCCATCATAAAATGACTTAAGGTCGTGCTTTGGGATGGGGGAGCCACGCCTGCCCAGAAGGGCAAGCACGGTTTCATAGACGTCTCTCTCTTTGAACATTTCCTTTCCCATTCCTTTAGTTCCCCTGGCTCACCTGTCAAAGCGCAGCAGACAGGGATTGCAGGCCCAAACGCGGTTCTCTAACCGTCACCATCAGTTCCAGGGGCTCGCCGACTCCCCGCCTGTCAGGCAGATTCATTTCCTCACACAGGGCACCAATTGTTGGCGATGGAGATAGACAGGGAGACTGACTCGGTGATCAGAATCCAATTTTCTTGTGGGATACGAGCACTTATATACTATTTTAGGGAGACTAGTAATGTATACTACAATGATTAGGTTGAAATCACATACACAAACTTATTCATGTAACACCACCTCGTGCTTACGTTGTTTAATAGGATTTTCTTTTTCTGGTAAAGCTGTCTAATTAAATCTTCTTGCTATCTAGATCTAATTTTCAAAGTTCCGTTTGCTTTTGCCAAGGCATTTTATCTATCAATTCTCCTATGCTAATAAGGTCCAAAGTACTCTCTGTCTCATGCACCCCAATATTCCACTGCAGCTTTGGACTGTTCCAAAGGGGTCTACTTGGCGTTTGTCATCTGCAGGCCATTGCAGAGCAGTGGGCCACAGGCTGCTGCCAGAGCTCCAACACAACACAAGTGTGGCAGCCCAAGAATCAGTGCACGGATCTTCCGGATGTTCGGAGACATTCAGTTGCCAGAGAAACAGCAAGCAGGACCAGAGGAGCTTTGCATCTCCCTGCCACAAAACGAGGTCAGCCTGCAAATGGAGTCAGAGCAAAGGTAAGCATGTACCCGCATTCTAAAGAAGGAACTGCAGCCTACAAGAGTCCTGGAAATTTATTCTCTTTGCTTCTTTTGCCCCCCAAATCTCATTGAAGAAGTTAGGCTTTTCAGAACCAGCTAGGATGCCACCTAGAAGAAGCAGACTTGCTTTCAGTCAAAGCTTTTGAGACCAAAAGTCTGGTTTGCTTGGGTTTTCCTTGGATGCCACTTGGGTTGGCGCATTTTCTGAGTTCCCCTGGGATGCCTTGAGCACTGCCTTATGGGCTGGGAGGACATTTTCTGCTGCTTTATGAATGAGGAGAACTTCCCAGACTTTTCTTTCGCATTAGCTGTACAGAAGGTTGCCTTGCTGGGCACAAGAAAGCCACAGAGCAGCTGCTATTGTGAGGTCAAGGGAGCGGTGCAACAGTGCTGTCAGCCCAGCGTTGTCCCAGTGCGCGCAAGGCCTGGTCATCCAGAGCAGCTCTTCCGCTCGCTCCCTGCAGGAGGATCCTCGTGCGCAAGGAGTTCTCAGCGGATGGCCTGCACCCCGAGAGGAGTCTTGGCTTTCCCTTGGGTGGCATTCAGCGTGCAAACCCACGCAGCACTGCCAAAATGATCAGGCAAGTCTGTGCCATGGTTTGCACTGTCTTTTCTGTTGTCTATTCCGGCTACTACCTGACCCAGCTGACTCGTAAGTAAAGGTTTCTCCTGGGGCTGGCATCGCCCAGCTTTTGCTTCACTCTGCTCTTGATGCCGCACTAGTGACCCAGTTTATTTGGGAACAAAATGGCCATGAAGATGCCACCGCTTTGGTCAATGTCCTGCCAGCAGCATCAGCTAAAAAGGGGGCATCTGTACTGGGTGGCAGGTGCAGAGTATTTGCAGTGCAACCTGCAGCGGTTGCCTTCCCTCCCCGGGAGAGTGCGTGGCAGCGGAGTCCGTCATTTCCTCAGCTTGCTGCTTCAAGCAAGACGAACTGCAAATTGCAGACTCTGAGGAGAGATTTGTAGAAGTACTTCTACCAACTCAGTGGTTCTCTCCAGGAGTGAAGGAAAGCGCCTTTTGCTCCAACATTGCCCCTTAGAGGCCTTGGCTGCGTGACTTGACCCTTTGATGCTGTGCCAAGACTGCGATTCCCTTGGCGATGCAGCACAAACTCCAATGCATGGAGGGTTTGCTGCTGAGCCCAGCAGCTGTTCCTGGGCTGCTTCAGCAGGGAGCTGCCGCAGCCCAGGGGCCCTTTATGGAAGCTTTGCTGGGCTATCATCTTCAGCCAACGAATGGGAATTAGGGCATGCCATTTAAAAGAATAGAAATCTAAAATGCAGGAAAGAGAAGAGGAAAATGCTGCTTGAGCTGTTGGGCACAACAGGAGCTCCAACTTTTGAAGAGCAACGGGCATTTCCACCACCGTGTTTCTATTTCTCTCTTGGCAAAAGAGGCCCAAATGTAGACAGAGCCTACTATAGCGCCCTTGTGGTTCTCTTGCTTGCTGTGGGAAAGAGCTGTTGCTCCTGGAGGCATGTTGGCAAAGTGGCTCTGTGTTGGGACTGCCTCGTGCTGTGAAAGTCGCCAGCACGGGCACTTTTCTAAGGGCCTCTGGTAACTTTTGCCTTGCTCGCTGCAGGTCACCTGACACGTGGGTGGAGACAAGCCAGTCCTTTGGTGAGTGGCAAAGGAAGCTGAGAGGTTGCTGGCGTGTGAGAATTGTGCAGCAATTCTGCCAGCTTGGCCTGTTGCAGTTGAGTGTGGAGTGCCAGCGTGGGAGGCTGAAAGAAAGGCCAACTGCCCGGTGGCATCAGCAGTAGCAAAGGGAGCCCTGGCTGTTTGCTGATTTTCCAGTGAAGAGCCTTTCAAGAGATGAAAGGCAAACGGGACGGCTCCAAGGCGTCTTTCTGCTTGTAGCCAGCAGGGAAGCTCAAATGCACAGCAAGATGGAGTAGCACCTCATGCAGCCATCTTCCTCGAGTTTTCGCGACTCAGAGTCCCACGTATATCAAAGTCTGGCACCAAGCAAGTGACTAGGCCCCAGGGAGCTCTTCTGACCCCAGCCGTTTTCTGGCTATCCTTCTTACTCCTACTCTGGATCAGACACTTTGTGGCCCTGGCAGTGGACCTGCCAGTGATTCTGGACACTTGGATCCCAAGTGCTGTGGGGATGCCCGGAGGCAGACGAGGAGACCAGGACGTCGGTGCCGAGGCCGGGTCTGGCGCTGAGTGCAGAAGGCGGCTGGTCAGGGACAGCCCAGGAGCTGATCCTGCAGCTGCTGCTCCAGCGCTGCTCCACCAGCGTTCCAGCAAGGGCCGCAGGAGCAGGAGACAACGACAGTTGCTATGGCCACAGCCCAACATTCCATCTAGAACCCCAGGGCAGCCATGGGACAGAAAGAGGCATGGGCCGCCTCTGGCCCTTGTACTTCTTCTGCTGCAAGTTTGCTCTGAGAAGCTTCCCATGGGGCCTTTTCTCCTCAGTCGTCTGATGAGACGGGCAAAAGCAGTGCAGGGACAGCCCTGGGTCTTCCCGGTGCTTCTCTGCAAGGTGCCTCCAGCTGAACGTGCACAGGAGCCTGCCTCTGTGCAAAGGCCCAGACCTCATCTCCTGCCCTGGAGAACCAGAAGGCTCCTCCCACTGGCTCTCCTCCAGCTCTCAGAGGAGCTGGAATTTGCAAGTTGTCCAGCGCAGAGCCAACTCCAGAGCTTCCTCTCAAAGTGGAGCCATTCATCCTGCCCCCTTTCTCAATTCTCCTTTTGCTGCCCAATAATGTCACTGCATGTTTTCCCTCCTTTGGGCCTCTGAGCTGGTCTCTCACCTCATCACTCCTCCCTTGAAACTTGGAGAAACAGGATGTTTTTCAGGGCAACTGATGGGGACACACACACACACACACACAGGGACAGCACACGGGCATTTCTCTAGCAAACATTCATGCAGAATTTCTATAGCCCTCTTCCAGCTCCCTTGGAGAAGCTCGGTGTTTGTCCCCAAAAGACTCTGCCATTCCTCTAAGAAAGCAACACTAACAGAATTCCCTTTCCACACTGCTGGCCTTCACATTGGTTTTAATGCCTAGATCCCAGATATGACAAAACCCAGGCAGCTTTGCTGCTTTCCTGCCTGTCGTTAAGGAAAAGCCAATCTTGCTTCAGTCCCAGTCTTGCTTCCTTCCCAGCCTGCACGTTAGCCACTGGCCAGCAAACTGAGGGGGCAGCTGGAACAAGTCCCACTGCAAGGCAGATACTTTGTAGGCTCCAAAGCCCAGCTGCACCGCCTCCATCAGACAAGGGCAAGCTTCCCTCGGCTTCCCAGAAGCAGCCTGGCAATTGCCCCCTCCCTCGCCCCCTCTCCACCCTCCACAACCCCTGCCACCAAAGCCTTGCTAGGCAGGGCCATTTGCTGGCCTCGAAGAAAGAGTGCCTTTGATTCTTCTTTGGCGCAAGTGCCCGAGCTGTGAGAAGTCAGAGGATAATGATCACACCCGCTCTGCTTTAGCTAAGGAGATTGCTGGAGGCCCAGAGCGGGACACTGGTCCTTTCAAGAGAAACTGAAACTGAACTAGCCATGCCTTTGTGGTGCATGCGGATAGGAATTGGATAGAATCGGAGGGCTTAGAAACGTCCTCCAAGGTGGTCAGCTCCATCAGTCCCCCAAAATGAAACAAAGTTATGTTGCTGGGCTCCAAAAAGGACTAAAGCCGCTGCTTTTATGCCAGAAAATATGGTGAGACCAGACCACTCATCTAGATCCAATTCCGTGAATTAAACAAAGCCTCCCTTTCCACTCCCAGCTGAGATGTTGAGGAATCAAAGGCTGAAGCCCCAGCCTTATTTCACTGGCAGTAAAGGAGACACACCTCAGTAAGTCCTGCCAGCTGAGCAAGGGGCTGGGCCCAGGGGAGGTGGCGCCTGCCCAGATTCTTCTCTCAGGGCAAGTGCCGTCTTTGCAACACCAGGCAAATGGAACAAACATTGCCGGAGTGTTTTCATACAGACAGAAAGACAAAATGGAACAAACTTTGGTTTAATGATAAAGATCCATTGGCTCTCAACAAAGGCAAAATGACAAAAGGCAGAGCATAGACAACACCCAACCTTTGAAATTTATTGATAAATCTAATAAAACTATTGAATCTTGAATAATACTAATGGATCTTAACGACTAAATTGAGGAGATTCCTATCATGTCAACTAACTAAGTAGAAGATTAAACTACCCTAAAAGCTTAAAAAACAGTCCTCTTCCTATCTAGTCCTATTGATACCTAACTCTTGCTAGCCCTGGACAACCTGCAGGGTTGTCTAATTTGGTCTTTTCTTCTTGGTGAGGGGCTCTGCTGCCTTCCGAGGCCGATGTCTTCTCCTGTGGTTGTTCCTTTCCTTCACGGTTTCAAACACCCTGCAAGATAGGAAACAAACCATCCATTGCTCACTTTAGTACACACCATGAAACCAAGTGCCGAGATCTCCGTTTGAGTAGGAATTTCTGTCTTTTCGGGCAGTGGCACATTTGTGAATTGATCAGCACCATGAGTCTGATCGTTCTACTATCAATGCCTTGAAATGTCTTCCTCCTTTTGCTGCATCCTCTTTTGAATATGACCAGCAGCATCAAACCAAGCTTTGATGGATCTATTCCTACTTGTATGAACTGTGTCTTGTTGGGGCACGGCAAGGTTTCATTGTGAAGGCTGGGTTTTACCTAAGCTCTTTGGGTTTGAGGTGGGTGTTAAGCTTGACCACGGCTGCCGGGGGCGATGCTGCAAGTGCCCCCAGCTTCCCCTGAGGTGCCTTTGAAAAGGGTCAGCCCGTTTTAGTCCAAAGGCGCAGCTTTGAGCAGAAAGAGGAGGAACTTGCGCACCGTTTGCACTGCCCGCAGGGAAAGGGGCCTCCCGCCGAGCGGGGCGGCTGGCGCGCTTGGCAGCAGGGACACTCGGCGCTGCGAGCCCTCTTGCGGCTTCTCTTCCCTGTCTCCCCGTTCTCCTTTCTGGGAGGGCTTTTTCTCCCCTTTGCTTTGCCCACAATCTGGAAATCAAAGAGTCCTTATCAATGCTTCCTTCCTCTCACAAAGCTGGAAATCAGAGCATCCAGCACAAAAATCTATCGGCCTAAGCAAATCCTTCCAGACCCTCAAGAGCTGAGAAAACGGCTGCCTTTGCCAATGGGCTGCGGCGGGCTGCCAACCCAGAGCTTGGAGGAAAATACTCCTCTTTTCTACAGGCCAAAGGGGTGGGATAAATACCTGCCTATTTAGAGCTCTACATTTCTTATTTCTACCTTTCTGCCTAACATCTATTTCTCTCTGCTTTTCCTCCACAAATGTCTAGGCAATGGCATTTAAATTCAGTCCAATTAGGGTAGACACATGGTTAGCCATTTTCTAGTCCCCAAAATAATCTCCCTCCCTGTCTCTCTCTCTCACATGATGTGAAGCAAATTGCTCTTTGCCGGTAAGGAAAGTTTTAGGGGAGCCACGGCACCGGCAGCTCCTTCTTGGGGAGTATGCTACGATGCTAGAAAAACTACCTGAAAATCTGCAGCATATCCACAAAGGCAGCCTGGATTGCTGATGTCAGCAAGCAGTGGGGAATTAAGGGTCTGATTGGAGTCAGCGAGGGTGCCAGCCCTTGAGAAGCCCATCTGTAGAGAGTCAAAGCCCATTTTGGTGGCGCTGCTGCTTCCTTGGGTCAAAGTTAGGCTCCAGAATTGCATACTTCAGGGCAGCAGCAAAAGGAAGCCCCGGGCAGCATCTGCTGTGCCTTTCCCAGCGCGTGGGACGATGTGATCCTGGGCAAAGGGGCGTCTGGCATGGCTCGCCAGCAGCTTTTCTCCCCTTCTGCCAGTTTCTCGACCTTCCTGGCACGTCTCGATTTTCTTGCCCCTCACCTGAGCCAGAGTGCTGGCAAGTTTATGCTCCTTTTTCCAGGAGTAGTAGTACTCCACACACTGTGCCACGGTCTTAGTCTGGATCTGTTGTGAAGAGAAAAAGAAGGAGTCGAAAATGGTGTCGGGTGCACTGGGGAAAAAGTAGAATATGGAGTGAACTAGGAAGGAAAAGCATGAAGTAAATGGAGTAGGGTGTAAAATGAAATCAACATGGGGAAAGAGAGGCATCATGCAATGTCTTAAACCCTGTATTCTGCTAGGTGGTAATACACGCAATGCACAGATCAACAACAAATCCATCTAGCACAGTTCTTCTTTCCCCGCTTCCCTCCAGTTATGCCAGCACACCGTCTTGTGGAAGCAGCAGCAGACCTGTGCGACAAGTCTGACAGAAGAAAGCTTCATCTTCCAAAAGAGCTTGGAGAAAAGGGCTGGAGAGGCAGGATCATCCTTTTGACACAGGCTTTTGATGTCCCCTTTTGTTACTTCTTGAAGATACTTGGTACTTGAGAAGAGAGAGACTGAAGCCCAGTGCTTGTTCCCAGAAATAACCAAGCTTTCCTCCTGACGATCTGCTCGGGTAAAGAATGTCCCGTGGCTTTACCTGCTTCTGGATGAGATGAAAATCCTTGCCGTAGGTGTGGAAAGCCTTTTGGAAGGACTCCTTCTCCTCAGGTGTCCATCTATCAGAGCCTGGCAAGAAAAAGCAGCGGGTAGTAAACGCATCCCTTGATCCACACCAAGTAGATCCCACTGGCTGCCGAAAGAAAATGGTGGCAGGCCGTCATTCACGTGTGTGTACGTGTCTGCTCCCTCAGAAGGTCATGAAGACAAGAGCAGGCATTGCCCGGGAAGAAGGATTGGAAAGCAAGTAAAGCTGAAGGACTAGATGCTGGTGCTTCCCCACCCGCAGAGGAGACAAGACCTTGTGCTGGTGTTAAGCACAATTGCTTTAAGCAGAAACCCTTGCCACTACAATGAAGGGGACGGCGGCATCTGTCAGGGACGCAAGAAGCTCTGCTTTGCTTACCTGCGTAATGATAATCAGCCATGGGGTGGCCTTGAGGTGTTGCAGGCCCCTCTGAGAGCAGCATCTCCAGAGCCTCCTGCAAGATCAAGAGGGAAGAGGCTTTAGCCGCCCCACCACATTAAAAATGAGCCAAAAAATCACAGGTGCTGCCTTGCAGCTACTTTGCCTCTCCAGACATTCAAGCGACTGTATCCCATGTGGGTGAAACACTGTCATTTGCTCCAAGTCCCTGGTTTTTGCTGCCCAACCCTTTGATCCTGGTCCCCGAGAGTGGCCTTTTGCTCACCAACCTAAGGATTTTGCTGCTCCTCCTGCAGCCAGAATGGCCTCAGCTGACTGAGGCTTCTGGGAATTTCCCCTCCAAATGTCTTAGAGAACCCAGCTCTCCAGGCCATTTACAAGGCAGCAGGACCTGCCGCCGCCGCCGCCGCTGCCTCCAGGAGGGAGATTCTCCCTGCTGGAGCCCTTTGGGCTCAGCCCTGACGCAGCTGGAGGAGACACAGCAGGCAGCAAGTGCTCTGCTCCCTGTTAAGACCCTTCTTCAAAGAGCAGCCAGGAAAGGCTGTCCCAGTGCCCGGGCCCTCTGCATTCCCTGTGCCCTCTTCTCTGCGCCCAAACAGCCGCTTCTTACCGGAACGCTGCCGCGTGCCCGGTGCAGGCAGTGCAGGGCGCGCTCCAGGTTAGCTGCTGCCCCGGGAATGCCACGGGAGCTGGCCATGTCCAACAGTTCTCTTACTGCAAGCACAACAAAAAACCCACCGAAAGTCAGCCTTGAGGCCAGCAAGGGCAAAGACTGCCATGCAAGGCAGAAGGAAAGGCCGGGAGCTAAAGACAGCAGCTTGCAGAGTATGAAAAGGAGAGCAAAGCCAGGGCCAGCTGAACCAAGGGCCCACCCAGTGCTGGCTCTCCCTCCAAAGCAGCTTCTGTAAGAAGAAGTGGGGGCCAATCTCCGCTCTTCCAGTGGCAGACGGCCCTGACCAATTTGGAGAGCAAGGTGCTTGCTCTTGCTCCTTGCCTCTAACACTTCTACATGGGAAGATGGGCGAGACAAGGAGAGAAGCAGAGCCTGCAAAAGGCTGCCTTTTTACGCAAAAGGAGCCTTTTAAAGACCCAAGTAGCTCAGGGGTGGAAGAAAAGCTTGAAGCAAAGCTACCTCTGTCAGGTTTTTCCATGTCAGAGTCATCCTCCCCCCAGGGCTTCCAGACCAGGGTTGCAGGCTCTTCATCCTCACTTGGTGCTCTGCTCTGCAGCTCTGGCAGCTCAGCCTGAAAGTCGCTGCCAACATTGATGTGTCTAAAGGAAGAAGGAGGTGGAGGTGAGAAAGGCAAGTGGTCAAGAGAGCCTTCCTGTGCACCCACAGGCTTGAACCAATGCCACCCTGACTCTGAAAGAGCAGTTCTCCTCCTCGCCATTCCTCCAGTTGCTGTCCTTTAACCCTATGCCAAAACTCACGGCTGAATCTGGGCTCTTGCTTTCCTTTCCATTGTGCCTCTCCTTTCCACCTGAAAGAGATCAAAGCAATGCTCCAGTTAAAAATCCTTCCTTCTCATCCTCATCATTGCAAAGCCCGAGCTCCTGTGTCCCAGCTCCTTTCTCTTTGCCGCCTTTTTGACATGGAATGTCCTAGGGAGGACCCTCTAGCAGTCAGCAGCTTCCTCAGAAGGGCAAGCAGAAGGCCATGCACTACTCTCTTCACTCCCGGGGCCACTGAGAAGAGCCCAGAGAATGGCAGGGGAGATGTGCCAGTGCAGGCTTAGGTTGGATAGAAGGAAAAGGTTCTTCAGCCAGAGGCTGCTTGGGCACTGCAACAGCCTCCCCAGGGAAGGGGGCACAGCACCAAGCCTGACTGAGCTCCAAAAGTGTTTGGACACTGCTCTTGGGCACAGGCTGTGATTCTTGAGGCTGCCCTGGGCAGGCCCTGGACTTGGCCTCAGTGATCTTTGAGAATCCCTTCCAAGCCAGGAAATTCTGTGCTGCTGTGATTGTGCTCTTGAGGAGATGGCATTTGACGGCCGCCCCTGAGCATGAGGTAGAACCAGCCCTACGTGCACTGGAAAAAGAATCTATAAAGATATTAAAATAGCATGGATCTATAAGCCATGGAACTACGTCAGTATATAAGAATTGCTGATCCCAGATGGTTTTTGAAGTTGAAAGCCTGTGTTTGAGGAGAAGCCCAGTCAAATGCTTCTATGCCCTGAACGACAGGGATGCCAGAGGAGAAGTGCCATCATTCTGGTGTTTGAAGCTTTGGAGCGGGTGTGAGCAGAGTCAGGGCATAAGGGGATTTGTTGACACTGAAGCCCTGAAGTGCTCAGCCACAAACAATTTGTTTTGGGGTCAGCACAAGATAGTTTGAGGACTGAAATGGGTGCCAAGAACTTTTAATCAGGTCATCCGTGGACGAGGATCTGCAACTGCACTGGGACACCTCTCTAGGTCCTCTATGGAAAGGTCTGTGTTTCCCCTGGAGGCAACATGATTCCTTCAGAAGCTGCAGCCTGCTTTCACGTGGAAGCTCGTCTGGGGAAAGTGAGCACGCAGCCTGTGTGTCGTGCTTGGTGGGAGAGGCAGTTGGAGCCTCCTGCCCCTGTGCTAGTGCTTTGAGGGCAAACGGGGATTTTCTTACCTTGGACGGTTCCCAAGTACTCTGGGGATGCCTGGAGGCAGACGCGGAGACCAGGATGTCGGTGCAGAGGCCGGGTCTGGCGCTGAGTGCAGAAGGCGGCTGGTCAGGGACAGCCCAGGAGCTGATCCTGCAGCTGCTGCTCCAGCGCTGCTCCACCAGCGTTCCAGCAAGGGCCGCAGGAGCAGGAGACAACGACAGTTGCTATGGGCACAGCCCAACATTCCATCTAGAAGCCCAGGGGAGCCATGGGACAGAAAGAGGCATGGGCCGCCTCTGGCCCTTGTACTTCTTCTGCTGCAAGTTTGCTCTGAGAAGCTTCCCATGGGGCCTTTTCTCCTCAGTCGTCTGATGAGACGGGCAAAAGCAGTGCAGGGACAGCCCTGGGTCTTCCCGGTGCTTCTCTGCAAGGTGCCTCCAGCTGAACGTGCACAGGAGCCTGCCTCTGTGCAAGGGCCCAGACCTCATCTCCTGCCCAGGAGAACCAGAAGGGCTCCTCCCACTGGCTCTCCTCCAGCTCTGAGAGGAGCTGGAATTTGCAAGTTGTCCAGCGCAGAGCCAACTCCAGAGCTTCCTCTCAAAGTGGAGCCATTCATCCTGCCCCCTTTCTCAATTCTCCTTTTGCGGCCCAATAATGTCACTGCATGTTTTCCCTCCTTTGGGCCTCTGAGCTGGTCTCTCACCTCATCACTCCTCCCTTGAAACTTGGAGAAACAGGATGGTTTTCAGGGCAACTGATGGGGACACACACACACACACACAGGGACAGCACACGGGCATTTCTCTAGCAAACATTCATGCAGAATTTCTATAGCCCTCTTCCAGCTCCCTTGGAGAAGCTCGGTGTTTGTCCCCAAAAGACTCTGCCATTCCTCTAAGAAAGCAACACTAACAGAATTCCCTTTCCACACTGCTGGCCTTCACATTGGTTTTAATGCCTAGATCCCAGATATGACAAAACCCAGGCAGCTTTGCTGCTTTCCTGCCTGTCGTTAAGGAAAAGCCAATCTTGCTTCAGTCCCAGTCTTGCTTCCTTCCCAGCCTGCACGTTACCCACTGGCCAGCAAACTGAGGGGGCAGCTGGAACAAGTCCCACTGCAAGGCAGATACTTTGTAGCATCCAAAGCCCACCTGCACCGCCTCCATCAGACAAGGGCAAGCTTCCCTCGGCTTCCCAGAAGCAGCCTGGCAATTGCCCCCTCCCTCGCCCCCTCTCCACCCTCCACAGCCCCTGCCACCAAAGCCTTGCTAGGCAGGGCCATTTGCTGGCCTCGATAAAAGAGTGCCTTTGATTCTTCTTTGGTGCAAGTGCCCGAACTGTGAGAAGTCAGAGGATAATGATCACACCCGCTCTGCTTTAGCTAAGGAGATTGCTGGAGGCCCAGAGCGGGACACTGGTCCTTTCAAGAGAAACTGAAACTGAACTAGCCATGCCTTTGTGGCGCATGCGGATAGGAATTGGATAGAATCGGAGGGCTTAGAAACGTCCTCCAAGGTGGTCAGCTCCATCAGTCCCCCAAAATGAAACAAAGTTATGTTGCTGGGCTCCAAAAAGGACTAAAGCCGCTGCTTTTATGCCAGAAAATATGGTGAGACCAGACCACTCATCTAGATCCAATTCCGTGAATTAAACAAAGCCTCCCTTTCCACTCCCAGCTGAGATGTTGAGGAATCAAAGGCTGAAGCCCCAGCCTTATTTCACTGGCAGTAAAGGAGACACACCTCAGTAAGTCCTGCCAGCTGAGCAAGGGGCTGGGCCCGGGGGAGGTGGCGCCTGCCCAGATTCTTCTCTCAGGACAAGTGCCGTCTTTGCAACACCAGGCAAATGGAACAAACATTGCCGGAGTGTTTTCATACAGACAGAAAGACAAAATGGAACAAACTTTGGTTTAATGATAAAGATCCATTGGCTCTCAACAAAGGCAAAATGACAAAAGGCAGAGCATAGACAACACCCAACCTTTGAAATTTATTGATAAATCTAATAAAACTATTGAATCTTGAATAATACTAATGGATCTTAACGACTAAATTGAGGAGATTCCTATCATGTCAACTAACTAAGTAGAAGATTAAACTACCCTAAAAGCTTAAAAAACAGTCCTATTCCTATCTAGTCCTATTGATACCTAACTCTTGCTAGCCCTGGACAACCTGCAGGGTTGTCTAATTTCAAAGTCTTGTCTTCTTGGCGAGAGGCTCTGCTTCCTTCCGAGGCCGATGTCTTCTCCTGTGGTTGTTCCTTTCCTTCACGGTTTCAAACACCCTGCAAGATAGGAAACAAACCATCCATTGCTCACTTTAGTACACACCATGAAACCAAGTGCCGAGATCTCTGTTTGAGTAGGAATTTCTGTCTTTTCGGGCAGTGGCACATTTGTGAATTGATCAGCACCATGAGTCTGATCGTTCTACTATCAATGCCTTGAAATGTCTTCCTCCTTTTGCTGCATCCTCTTTTGAATTTGATCAGCAGCATCAAACCAAGCTTTGATGGATCTATTCCTACTTGTATGAACTGTGTCTTGTTGGGGCACGGCAAGGTTTCATTGTGAAGGCTGGGTTTTACCTAAGCTCTTTGGGTTTGAGGTGGGTGTTAAGCTTGACCACGGCTGCCGGGGGCGATGCTGCAAGTGCCCCCAGCTTCCCCTGCGGTGCCTTTGAAAAGGGTCAGCCCGTTTTAGTCCAAAGGCGCAGCTTTGAGCAGAAAGAGGAGGAACTTACGCACCGTTTGCACTGCCCGCAGGGAAAGGGGCCTCCCGCCGAGCGGGGCGGCTGGCGCGCTTGGCAGCAGGGACACTCGGTGCTGCGAGCCCTCTTGCGGCTTCTCTTCCCTGTCTCCCCGTTCTCCTTTCTGGGAGGGCTTTTCCTCCTCTTTGCTTTGCCCACACTCTGGAAATCAAAGAGTCCTTATCAATGCTTCCTTCCTCTCACAAAGCTGGAAATCAGAGCATCCAGCACAAAAATCTATCGTCTAAGCAAATCCTTCCAGACCCTCAAGAGCTGAGAAAACGGCTGCCTTTGCCAATGGGCTGCGGCGGGCTGCCAACCCAGAGCTTGGAGGAAAATACTCCTCTTTTCTACAGGCCAAAGGGGTGGGATAAATACCTGCCTATTTAGAGCTCTACATTTCTTATTTCTACCTTTCTGCCTAACATCTATTTCTCTCTGCTTTTCCTCCACAAATGTCTAGGCAATGGCATTTAAATTTAGTCCAATTAGGGTAGACACATGGTTAGCCATTTTCTAGTCCCCAAAATAATCTCCCTCCCTGTCTCTCTCTCTCTCTCTCTCTCTCTCACATGATGTGAAGCAAATTGCTCTTTGCCGGTAAGGAAAGTTTTAGGGGAGCCACGGCACCGGCAGCTCCTTCTTGGGGAGTATGCTGCGATGCTAGAAAAACTCCCTGAAAATCTGCAGCATATCCACAAAGGCAGCCTGGATTGCTGATGTCAGCAAGCAGTGGGGAATTAAGGGTCTGATTGGAGTCAGCGAGGGTGCCAGCCCTTGAGAAGCCCATCTGTAGAGAGTCAAAGCCCATTTTGGTGGCGCTGCTGCTTCCTTGGGTCAAAGTTAGGCTCCAGAATTGCATACTTCAGGGCAGCAGCACAAGGAAGCCCCGGGCAGCATCTGCTGTGCCTTTCCCAGCGCGTGGGACGATGTGATCCTGGGCAAAGGGGCGTCTGGCATGGCTCGCCAGCAGCTTTTCTCCCCTTCTGCCAGTTTCTCGACCTTCCTGGCACGTCTCGATTTTCTTGCCCCTCACCTGAGCCAGAGTGCTGGCAAGTTTATGCTCCTTTTTCCAGGAGTAGTAGTACTCCACACACTGTGCCACGGTCTTAGTCTGGATCTGTTGTGAAGAGAAAAAGAAGGAGTCGAAAATGGTGTCGGGTGCACTGGGGAAAAAGTAGAATATGGAGTGAACTAGGAAGGAAAAGCATGAAGTAAATGGAGTAGGGTGTAAAATGAAATCAACATGGGGAAAGAGAGGCATCATGCAATGTCTTAAACCCTGTATTCTGCTAGGTGGTAATACACGCAATGCACAGATCAACAACAAATCCATCTAGCACAGTTCTTCTTTCCCCGCTTCCCTCCAGTTATGCCAGCACACCGTCTTGTGGAAGCAGCAGCAGACCTGTGCGACAAGTCTGACAGAAGAAAGCTTCATCTTCCAAAAGAGCTTGGAGAAAAGGGCTGGAGAGGCAGGATCATCCTTTTGACACAGGCTTTTGATGTCCCCTTTTGTTACTTCTTGAAGATACTTGGTACTTGAGAAGAGAGAGACTGAAGCCCAGTGCTTGTTCCCAGAAATAACCAAGCTTTCCTCCTGACGATCTGCTCGGGTAAAGAATGTCCCGTGGCTTTACCTGCTTCTGGATGAGATGAAAATCCTTGCCGTAGGTGTGGAAAGCCTTTTGGAAGGACTCCTTCTCCTCAGGTGTCCATCTATCAGAGCCTGGCAAGAAAAAGCAGCGGGTAGTAAACGCATCCCTTGATCCACACCAAGTAGATCCCACTGGCTGCCGAAAGAAAATGGTGGCAGGCCGTCATTCACGTGTGTGTACGTGTCTGCTCCCTCAGAAGGTCATGAAGACAAGAGCAGGCATTGCCCGGGAAGAAGGATTGGAAAGCAAGTAAAGCTGAAGGACTAGATGCTGGTGCTTCCCCACCCGCAGAGGAGACAAGACCTTGTGCTGGTGTTAAGCACAATTGCTTTAAGCAGAAACCCTTGCCACTACAATGAAGGGGACGGCGGCATCTGTCAGGGACGCAAGAAGCTCTGCTTTGCTTACCTGCGTAATGATAATCAGCCATGGGGTGGCCTTGAGGTGTTGCAGGCCCCTCTGAGAGCAGCATCTCCAGAGCCTCCTGCAAGATCAAGAGGGAAGAGGCTTTAGCCGCCCCACCACATTAAAAATGAGCCAAAAAATCACAGGTGCTGCCTTGCAGCTACTTTGCCTCTCCAGACATTCAAGCGACTGTATCCCATGTGGGTGAAACACTGTCATTTGCTCCAAGTCCCTGGTTTTTGCTGCCCAACCCTTTGATCCTGGTCCCCGAGAGTGGCCTTTTGCTCACCAACCTAAGGATTTTGCTGCTCCTGCAGCCAGAATGGCCTCAGCTGACTGAGGCTTCTGGGAATTTCCCCTCCAAATGTCTTAGAGAACCCAGCTCTCCAGGCCATTTACAAGGCAGCAGGACCTGCCGCCGCCGCCGCCGCTGCCTCCAGGAGGGAGATTCTCCCTGCTGGAGCCCTTTGGGCTCAGCCCTGACGCAGCTGGAGGAGACACAGCAGGCAGCAAGTGCTCTGCTCCCTGTTAAGACCCTTCTTCAAAGAGCAGCCAGGAAAGGCTGTCCCAGTGCCCGGGCCCTCTGCATTCCCTGTGCCCTCTTCTCTGCGCCCAAACAGCCGCTTCTTACCGGAACGCTGCCGCGTGCCCGGTGCAGGCAGTGCAGGGCGCGCTCCAGGTTAGCTGCTGCCCCGGGAATGCCACGGGAGCTGGCCATGTCCAACAGTTCTCTTACTGCAAGCACAACAAAAAACCCACCGAAAGTCAGCCTTGAGGCCAGCAAGGGCAAAGACTGCCATGCAAGGCAGAAGGAAAGGCCGGGAGCTAAAGACAGCAGCTTGGAGAGTATGAAAAGGAGAGCAAAGCCAGGGCCAGCTGAACCAAGGGCCCACCCAGTGCTGGCTCTCCCTCCAAAGCAGCTTCTGTAAGAAGAAGTGGGGGCCAATCTCCGCTCTTCCAGTGGCAGACGGCCCTGACCAATTTGGAGAGCAAGGTGCTTGCTCTTGCTCCTTGCCTCTAACACTTCTACATGGGAAGATGGGCGAGACAAGGAGAGAAGCAGAGCCTGCAAAAGGCTGCCTTTTTACGCAAAAGGAGCCTTTTAAAGACCCAAGTAGCTCAGGGGTGGAAGAAAAGCTTGAAGCAAAGCTACCTCTGTCAGGTTTTTCCATGTCAGAGTCATCCTCCCCCCAGGGCTTCCAGACCAGGGTTGCAGGCTCTTCATCCTCACTTGGTGCTCTGCTCTGCAGCTCTGGCAGCTCAGCCTGAAAGTCGCTGCCAACATTGATGTGTCTAAAGGAAGAAGGAGGTGGAGGTGAGAAAGGCAAGTGGTCAAGAGAGCCTTCCTGTGCACCCACAGGCTTGAACCAATGCCACCCTGACTCTGAAAGAGCAGTTCTCCTCCTCGCCATTCCTCCAGTTGCTGTCCTTTAACCCTATGCCAAAACTCACGGCTGAATCTGGGCTCTTGCTTTCCTTTCCATTGTGCCTCTCCTTTCCACCTGAAAGAGATCAAAGCAATGCTCCAGTTAAAAATCCTTCCTTCTCATCCTCATCATTGCAAAGCCCGAGCTCCTGTGTCCCAGCTCCTTTCTCTTTGCCGCCTTTTTGACATGGAATGTCCTAGGGAGGACCCTCTAGCAGTCAGCAGCTTCCTCAGAAGGGCAAGCAGAAGGCCATGCACTACTCTCTTCACTCCCGGGGCCACTGAGAAGAGCCCAGAGAATGGCAGGGGAGATGTGCCAGTGCAGGCTTAGGTTGGATAGAAGGAAAAGGTTCTTCAGCCAGAGGCTGCTTGGGCACTGCAACAGCCTCCCCAGGGAAGGGGGCACAGCACCAAGCCTGACTGAGCTCCAAAAGTGTTTGGACACTGCTCTTGGGCACAGGCTGTGATTCTTGAGGCTGCCCTGGGCAGGCCCTGGACTTGGCCTCAGTGATCTTTGAGAATCCCTTCCAAGCCAGGAAATTCTGTGCTGCTGTGATTGTGCTCTTGAGGAGATGGCATTTGACGGCCGCCCCTGAGCATGAGGTAGAACCAGCCCTACGTGCACTGGAAAAAGAATCTATAAAGATATTAAAATAGCATGGATCTATAAGCCATGGAACTACGTAAGTATATAAGAATTGCTGATCCCAGATGGTTTTTGAAGTTGAAAGCCTGTGTTTGAGGAGAAGCCCAGTCAAATGCTTCTATGCCCTGAACGACAGGGATGCCAGAGGAGAAGTGCCATCATTCTGGTGTTTGAAGCTTTGGAGCGGGTGTGAGCAGAGTCAGGGCATAAGGGGATTTGTTGACACTGAAGCCCTGAAGTGCTCAGCCACAAACAATTTGTTTTGGGGTCAGCACAAGATAGTTTGAGGACTGAAATGGGTGCCAAGAACTTTTAATCAGGTCATCCGTGGACGAGGATCTGCAACTGCACTGGGACACCTCTCTAGGTCCTCTATGGAAAGGTCTGTGTTTCCCCTGGAGGCAACATGATTCCTTCAGAAGCTGCAGCCTGCTTTCACGTGGAAGCTCGTCTGGGGAAAGTGAGCACGCAGCCTGTGTGTCGTGCTTGGTGGGAGAGGCAGTTGGAGCCTCCTGCCCCTGTGCTAGTGCTTTGAGGGCAAACGGGGATTTTCTTACCTTGGACGGTTCCCAAGTGCTCTGGGGATGCCTGGAGGCAGACGCGGAGACCAGGATGTCGGTGCAGAGGCCGGGTCTGGCGCTGAGTGCAGAAGGCGGCTGGTCAGGGACAGCCCAGGAGCTGATCCTGCAGCTGCTGCTCCAGCGCTGCTCCACCAGCGTTCCAGCAAGGGCCGCAGGAGCAGGAGACAACGACAGTTGCTATGGGCACAGCCCAACATTCCATCTAGAAGCCCAGGGGAGCCATGGGACAGAAAGAGGCATGGGCCGCCTCTGGCCCTTGTACTTCTTCTGCTGCAAGTTTGCTCTGAGAAGCTTCCCATGGGGCCTTTTCTCCTCAGTCGTCTGATGAGACGGGCAAAAGCAGTGCAGGGACAGCCCTGGGTCTTCCCGGTGCTTCTCTGCAAGGTGCCTCCAGCTGAACGTGCACAGGAGCCTGCCTCTGTGCAAGGGCCCAGACCTCATCTCCTGCCCAGGAGAACCAGAAGGGCTCCTCCCACTGGCTCTCCTCCAGCTCTGAGAGGAGCTGGAATTTGCAAGTTGTCCAGCGCAGAGCCAACTCCAGAGCTTCCTCTCAAAGTGGAGCCATTCATCCTGCCCCCTTTCTCAATTCTCCTTTTGCGGCCCAATAATGTCACTGCATGTTTTCCCTCCTTTGGGCCTCTGAGCTGGTCTCTCACCTCATCACTCCTCCCTTGAAACTTGGAGAAACAGGATGGTTTTCAGGGCAACTGATGGGGACACACACACACACACACAGGGACAGCACACGGGCATTTCTCTAGCAAACATTCATGCAGAATTTCTATAGCCCTCTTCCAGCTCCCTTGGAGAAGCTCGGTGTTTGTCCCCAAAAGACTCTGCCATTCCTCTAAGAAAGCAACACTAACAGAATTCCCTTTCCACACTGCTGGCCTTCACATTGGTTTTAATGCCTAGATCCCAGATATGACAAAACCCAGGCAGCTTTGCTGCTTTCCTGCCTGTCGTTAAGGAAAAGCCAATCTTGCTTCAGTCCCAGTCTTGCTTCCTTCCCAGCCTGCACGTTACCCACTGGCCAGCAAACTGAGGGGGCAGCTGGAACAAGTCCCACTGCAAGGCAGATACTTTGTAGCATCCAAAGCCCACCTGCACCGCCTCCATCAGACAAGGGCAAGCTTCCCTCGGCTTCCCAGAAGCAGCCTGGCAATTGCCCCCTCCCTCGCCCCCTCTCCACCCTCCACAGCCCCTGCCACCAAAGCCTTGCTAGGCAGGGCCATTTGCTGGCCTCGATAAAAGAGTGCCTTTGATTCTTCTTTGGTGCAAGTGCCCGAACTGTGAGAAGTCAGAGGATAATGATCACACCCGCTCTGCTTTAGCTAAGGAGATTGCTGGAGGCCCAGAGCGGGACACTGGTCCTTTCAAGAGAAACTGAAACTGAACTAGCCATGCCTTTGTGGCGCATGCGGATAGGAATTGGATAGAATCGGAGGGCTTAGAAACGTCCTCCAAGGTGGTCAGCTCCATCAGTCCCCCAAAATGAAACAAAGTTATGTTGCTGGGCTCCAAAAAGGACTAAAGCCGCTGCTTTTATGCCAGAAAATATGGTGAGACCAGACCACTCATCTAGATCCAATTCCGTGAATTAAACAAAGCCTCCCTTTCCACTCCCAGCTGAGATGTTGAGGAATCAAAGGCTGAAGCCCCAGCCTTATTTCACTGGCAGTAAAGGAGACACACCTCAGTAAGTCCTGCCAGCTGAGCAAGGGGCTGGGCCCGGGGGAGGTGGCGCCTGCCCAGATTCTTCTCTCAGGACAAGTGCCGTCTTTGCAACACCAGGCAAATGGAACAAACATTGCCGGAGTGTTTTCATACAGACAGAAAGACAAAATGGAACAAACTTTGGTTTAATGATAAAGATCCATTGGCTCTCAACAAAGGCAAAATGACAAAAGGCAGAGCATAGACAACACCCAACCTTTGAAATTTATTGATAAATCTAATAAAACTATTGAATCTTGAATAATACTAATGGATCTTAACGACTAAATTGAGGAGATTCCTATCATGTCAACTAACTAAGTAGAAGATTAAACTACCCTAAAAGCTTAAAAAACAGTCCTATTCCTATCTAGTCCTATTGATACCTAACTCTTGCTAGCCCTGGACAACCTGCAGGGTTGTCTAATTTCAAAGTCTTGTCTTCTTGGCGAGAGGCTCTGCTTCCTTCCGAGGCCGATGTCTTCTCCTGTGGTTGTTCCTTTCCTTCACGGTTTCAAACACCCTGCAAGATAGGAAACAAACCATCCATTGCTCACTTTAGTACACACCATGAAACCAAGTGCCGAGATCTCTGTTTGAGTAGGAATTTCTGTCTTTTCGGGCAGTGGCACATTTGTGAATTGATCAGCACCATGAGTCTGATCGTTCTACTATCAATGCCTTGAAATGTCTTCCTCCTTTTGCTGCATCCTCTTTTGAATTTGATCAGCAGCATCAAACCAAGCTTTGATGGATCTATTCCTACTTGTATGAACTGTGTCTTGTTGGGGCACGGCAAGGTTTCATTGTGAAGGCTGGGTTTTACCTAAGCTCTTTGGGTTTGAGGTGGGTGTTAAGCTTGACCACGGCTGCCGGGGGCGATGCTGCAAGTGCCCCCAGCTTCCCCTGCGGTGCCTTTGAAAAGGGTCAGCCCGTTTTAGTCCAAAGGCGCAGCTTTGAGCAGAAAGAGGAGGAACTTACGCACCGTTTGCACTGCCCGCAGGGAAAGGGGCCTCCCGCCGAGCGGGGCGGCTGGCGCGCTTGGCAGCAGGGACACTCGGTGCTGCGAGCCCTCTTGCGGCTTCTCTTCCCTGTCTCCCCGTTCTCCTTTCTGGGAGGGCTTTTCCTCCTCTTTGCTTTGCCCACACTCTGGAAATCAAAGAGTCCTTATCAATGCTTCCTTCCTCTCACAAAGCTGGAAATCAGAGCATCCAGCACAAAAATCTATCGTCTAAGCAAATCCTTCCAGACCCTCAAGAGCTGAGAAAACGGCTGCCTTTGCCAATGGGCTGCGGCGGGCTGCCAACCCAGAGCTTGGAGGAAAATACTCCTCTTTTCTACAGGCCAAAGGGGTGGGATAAATACCTGCCTATTTAGAGCTCTACATTTCTTATTTCTACCTTTCTGCCTAACATCTATTTCTCTCTGCTTTTCCTCCACAAATGTCTAGGCAATGGCATTTAAATTTAGTCCAATTAGGGTAGACACATGGTTAGCCATTTTCTAGTCCCCAAAATAATCTCCCTCCCTGTCTCTCTCTCTCTCTCTCTCTCTCTCACATGATGTGAAGCAAATTGCTCTTTGCCGGTAAGGAAAGTTTTAGGGGAGCCACGGCACCGGCAGCTCCTTCTTGGGGAGTATGCTGCGATGCTAGAAAAACTCCCTGAAAATCTGCAGCATATCCACAAAGGCAGCCTGGATTGCTGATGTCAGCAAGCAGTGGGGAATTAAGGGTCTGATTGGAGTCAGCGAGGGTGCCAGCCCTTGAGAAGCCCATCTGTAGAGAGTCAAAGCCCATTTTGGTGGCGCTGCTGCTTCCTTGGGTCAAAGTTAGGCTCCAGAATTGCATACTTCAGGGCAGCAGCACAAGGAAGCCCCGGGCAGCATCTGCTGTGCCTTTCCCAGCGCGTGGGACGATGTGATCCTGGGCAAAGGGGCGTCTGGCATGGCTCGCCAGCAGCTTTTCTCCCCTTCTGCCAGTTTCTCGACCTTCCTGGCACGTCTCGATTTTCTTGCCCCTCACCTGAGCCAGAGTGCTGGCAAGTTTATGCTCCTTTTTCCAGGAGTAGTAGTACTCCACACACTGTGCCACGGTCTTAGTCTGGATCTGTTGTGAAGAGAAAAAGAAGGAGTCGAAAATGGTGTCGGGTGCACTGGGGAAAAAGTAGAATATGGAGTGAACTAGGAAGGAAAAGCATGAAGTAAATGGAGTAGGGTGTAAAATGAAATCAACATGGGGAAAGAGAGGCATCATGCAATGTCTTAAACCCTGTATTCTGCTAGGTGGTAATACACGCAATGCACAGATCAACAACAAATCCATCTAGCACAGTTCTTCTTTCCCCGCTTCCCTCCAGTTATGCCAGCACACCGTCTTGTGGAAGCAGCAGCAGACCTGTGCGACAAGTCTGACAGAAGAAAGCTTCATCTTCCAAAAGAGCTTGGAGAAAAGGGCTGGAGAGGCAGGATCATCCTTTTGACACAGGCTTTTGATGTCCCCTTTTGTTACTTCTTGAAGATACTTGGTACTTGAGAAGAGAGAGACTGAAGCCCAGTGCTTGTTCCCAGAAATAACCAAGCTTTCCTCCTGACGATCTGCTCGGGTAAAGAATGTCCCGTGGCTTTACCTGCTTCTGGATGAGATGAAAATCCTTGCCGTAGGTGTGGAAAGCCTTTTGGAAGGACTCCTTCTCCTCAGGTGTCCATCTATCAGAGCCTGGCAAGAAAAAGCAGCGGGTAGTAAACGCATCCCTTGATCCACACCAAGTAGATCCCACTGGCTGCCGAAAGAAAATGGTGGCAGGCCGTCATTCACGTGTGTGTACGTGTCTGCTCCCTCAGAAGGTCATGAAGACAAGAGCAGGCATTGCCCGGGAAGAAGGATTGGAAAGCAAGTAAAGCTGAAGGACTAGATGCTGGTGCTTCCCCACCCGCAGAGGAGACAAGACCTTGTGCTGGTGTTAAGCACAATTGCTTTAAGCAGAAACCCTTGCCACTACAATGAAGGGGACGGCGGCATCTGTCAGGGACGCAAGAAGCTCTGCTTTGCTTACCTGCGTAATGATAATCAGCCATGGGGTGGCCTTGAGGTGTTGCAGGCCCCTCTGAGAGCAGCATCTCCAGAGCCTCCTGCAAGATCAAGAGGGAAGAGGCTTTAGCCGCCCCACCACATTAAAAATGAGCCAAAAAATCACAGGTGCTGCCTTGCAGCTACTTTGCCTCTCCAGACATTCAAGCGACTGTATCCCATGTGGGTGAAACACTGTCATTTGCTCCAAGTCCCTGGTTTTTGCTGCCCAACCCTTTGATCCTGGTCCCCGAGAGTGGCCTTTTGCTCACCAACCTAAGGATTTTGCTGCTCCTCCTGCAGCCAGAATGGCCTCAGCTGACTGAGGCTTCTGGGAATTTCCCCTCCAAATGTCTTAGAGAACCCAGCTCTCCAGGCCATTTACAAGGCAGCAGGACCTTCCGCCGTCGCCGCCGCTGCCTCCAGGAGGGAGATTCTCCCTGCTGGAGCCCTTTGGGCTCAGCCCTGACGCAGCTGGAGGAGACACAGCAGGCAGCAAGTGCTCTGCTCCCTGTTAAGACCCTTCTTCAAAGAGCAGCCAGGAAAGGCTGTCCCAGTGCCCGGGCCCTCTGCATTCCCTGTGCCCTCTTCTCTGCGCCCAAACAGCCGCTTCTTACCGGAACGCTGCCGCGTGCCCGGTGCAGGCAGTGCAGGGCGCGCTCCAGGTTAGCTGCTGCCCCGGGAATGCCACGGGAGCTGGCCATGTCCAACAGTTCTCTTACTGCAAGCACAACAAAAAACCCACCGAAAGTCAGCCTTGAGGCCAGCAAGGGCAAAGACTGCCATGCAAGGCAGAAGGAAAGGCCGGGAGCTAAAGACAGCAGCTTGCAGAGTATGAAAAGTAGAGCAAAGCCAGGGCCAGCTGAACCAAGGGCCCACGCAGTGCTGGCTCTCCCTCCAAAGCAGCTTCTGGAAGAAGAAGTGGGGGCCAATCTGCGCTCTTCCAGTGGCAGACGGCCCTGACCAATTTGGAGAGCAAGGTGCTTGCTCTTGCTCCTTGCCTCTAACACTTCTACATGGGAAGATGGGCGAGACAAGGAGAGAAGCAGAGCCTGCAAAAGGCTGCCTTTTTACGCAAAAGGAGCCTTTTAAAGACCCAAGTAGCTCAGGGGTGGAAGAAAAGCTTGAAGCAAAGCTACCTCTGTCAGGTTTTTCCATGTCAGAGTCATCCTCCCCCCAGGGCTTCCAGACCAGGGTTGCAGGCTCTTCATCCTCACTTGGTGCTCTGCTCTGCAGCTCTGGCAGCTCAGCCTGAAAGTCGCTGCCAACATTGATGTGTCTAAAGGAAGAAGGAGGTGGAGGTGAGAAAGGCAAGTGGTCAAGAGAGCCTTCCTGTGCACCCACAGGCTTGAACCAATGCCACCCTGACTCTGAAAGAGCAGTTCTCCTCCTCGCCATTCCTCCAGTTTGCTGTCCTTTAACCCTATGCCAAAACTCACGGCTGAATCTGGGCTCTTGCTTTCCTTTTCATTGTGCCTCTCCTTTCCACCTGAAAGAGATCAAAGCAATGCTCCAGTTCAAAATCCTTCCTTCTCATCCTCATCATTGCAAAGCCCGAGCTCCTGTGTCCCAGCTCCTTTCTCTTTGCCGCCTTTTTGACATGGAATGTCCTAGGGAGGACCCTCTAGCGGTCAGCAGCTTCCTCAGAAGGGCAAGCAGAAGGCCATGCACTACTCTCTTCACTCCCGGGGCCACTGAGAAGAGCCAAGACAATGGCAGGGGAGATGTGCCAGTGCAGGCTTAGGTTGGATAGAAGGAAAAGGTTCTTCAGCCAGAGGCTGCTTGGGCACTGCAACAGCCTCCCCAGGGAAGGGGGCACAGCACCAAGTCTGACTGAGCTCCAAAAGTGTTTGGACACTGCTCTTGGGCACAGGCCGTGATTCTTGAGGCTGCCCTGGGCAGGCCCTGGACTTGGGCTCAGTGATCTTTGAGAATCCCTTCCAAGCCAGGAAATTCTGTGCTACTGTGATTGTGCTCTTGAGGAGATGGCATTTGACGGCCGCCCCTGAGCATGAGGTAGAACCAGCCCTACGTGCACTGGAAAAAGAATCTATAAAGATATTAAAATAGAATGGATCTATAAGCCATGGAACTACGTAAGTATATAAGAATTGCTGATCCCAGATGGTTTTTGAAGTTGAAAGCCTGTGTTTGAGGAGAAGCCCAGTCAAATGCTTCTATGCCCTGAAGGACAGGGATGCCAGAGGAGAAGTGCCATCATTCTGGTGTTTGAAGCTTTGGAGCGGGTGTGAGCAGAGTCAGGGCATAAGGGGATTTGTTGACACTGAAGCCCTGAAGTGCTCAGCCACAAACAATTTGTTTTGGGGTCAGCACAAGATAGTTTGAGGACTGAAATGGGTGCCAAGAACTTTTAATCAGGTCATCCGTGGACGAGGATCTGCAACTGCACTGGGACACCTCTCTAGGTCCTCTATGGAAAGGTCTGTGTTTCCCCTGGAGGCAACATGATTCCTTCAGAAGCTGCAGCCTGCTTTCACGTGGAAGCTCGTCTGGGGAAAGTGAGCACGCAGCCTGTGTGTCGTGCTTGGTGGGAGAGGCAGCTGGAGCCTCCTGCCCCTGTGCTAGTGCTTTGAGGGCAAACGGGGATTTTCTTACCTTGGACGGTTCCCAAGTGCTCTGGGGATGCCCGGAGGCAGACGCGGAGACCAGGATGTCGGTGCAGAGGCCGGGTCTGGCGCTGAGTGCAGAAGGCGGCTGGTCAGGGACAGCCCAGGAGCTGATCCTGCAGCTGCTGCTGCAGCGCTGCTCCACCAGCGTTCCAGCAAAGGCCGCAGGAGCAGGAGACAACGACAGTTGCTATGGGCACAGCCCAACATTCCATCTAGAAGCCCAGGGGAGCCATGGGACAGAAAGAGGCATGGGCCGCCTCTGGCCCTTGTACTTCTTCTGCTGCAAGTTTGCTCTGAGAAGCTTCCCATGGGGCCTTTTCTCCTCAGTCGTCTGATGAGACGGGCAAAAGCAGTGCAGGGACAGCCCTGGGTCTTCCCGGTGCTTCTCTGCAAGGTGCCTCCAGCTGAACGTGCACAGGAGCCTGCCTCTGTGCAAGGGCCCAGACCTCATCTCCTGCCCTGGAGAACCAGAAGGGCTCCTCCCACTGGCTCTCCTCCAGCTCTGAGAGGAGCTGGAATTTGCAAGTTGTCCAGCGCAGAGCCAACTCCAGAGCTTCCTCTCAAAGTGGAGCCATTCATCCTGCCCCCTTTCTCAATTCTCCTTTTGCTGCCCAATAATGTCACTGCATGTTTTCCCTCCTTTGGGCCTCTGAGCTGGTCTCTCACCTCATCACTCCTCCCTTGAAACTTGGAGAAACAGGATGGTTTTCAGGGCAACTGATGGGGACACACACACACACACACAGGGACAGCACACGGGCATTTCTCTAGCCAACATTCATGCAGAATTTCTATAGCCCTCTTCCAGCTCCCTTGGAGAAGCTCGGTGTTTGTCCCCAAAAGACTCTGCCATTCCTCTAAGAAAGCAACACTAACAGAATTCCCTTTCCACACTGCTGGCCTTCACATTGGTTTTAATGCCTAGATCCCAGATATGACAAAACCCAGGCAGCTTTGCTGCTTTCCTGCCTGTCGTTAAGGAAAAGCCAATCTTGCTTCAGTCCCAGTCTTGCTTCCTTCCCAGCCTGCACGTTACCCACTGGCCAGCAAACTGAGGGGGCAGCTGGAACAAGTCCCACTGCAAGGCAGATACTTTGTAGGCTCCAAAGCCCACCTGCACCGCCTCCATCAGACAAGGGCAAGCTTCCCTCGGCTTCCCAGAAGCAGCCTGGCAATTGCCCCCTCCCTCGCCCCCTCTCCACCCTCCACAACCCCTGCCACCAAAGCCTTGCTAGGCAGGGCCATTTGCTGGCCTCGAAGAAAGAGTGCCTTTGATTCTTCTTTGGCGCAAGTGCCCGAACTGTGAGAAGTCAGAGGATAATGATCACACCCGCTCTGCTTTAGCTAAGGAGATTGCTGGAGGCCCAGAGCGGGACACTGGTCCTTTCAAGAGAAACTGAAACTGAACTAGCCATGCCTTTGTGGCGCATGCGGATAGGAATTGGATAGAATCGGAGGGCTTAGAAACGTCCTCCAAGGTGGTCAGCTCCATCAGTCCCCCAAAATGAAACAAAGTTATGTTGCTGGGCTCCAAAAAGGACTAAAGCCGCTGCTTTTATGCCAGAAAATATGGTGAGACCAGACCACTCATCTAGATCCAATTCCGTGAATTAAACAAAGCCCCCCTTTCCACTCCCAGCTGAGATGTTGAGGAATCAAAGGCTGAAGCCCCAGCCTTATTTCACTGGCAGTAAAGGAGACACACCTCAGTAAGTCCTGCCAGCTGAGCAAGGGGCTGGGCCCGGGGAAGGTGGCGCCTGCCCAGATTCTTCTCTCAGGACAAGTGCCGTCTTTGCAACACCAGGCAAATGGAACAAACATTGCCGGAGTGTTTTCATACAGACAGAAAGACAAAATGGAACAAACTTTGGTTTAATGATAAAGATCCATTGGCTCTCAACAAAGGCAAAATGACAAAAGGCAGAGCATAGACAACACCCAACCTTTGAAATTTATTGATAAATCTAATAAAACTATTGAATCTTGAATAATACTAATGGATCTTAACGACTAAATTGAGGAGATTCCTATCATGTCAACTAACTAAGTAGAAGATTAAACTACCCTAAAAGCTTAAAAAACAGTCCTATTCCTATCTAGTCCTATTGATACCTAACTCTTGCTAGCCCTGGACAACCTGCAGGGTTGTCTAATTTCAAAGTCTTGTCTTCTTGGCGAGAGGCTCTGCTTCCTTCCGAGGCCGATGTCTTCTCCTGTGGTTGTTCCTTTCCTTCACGGTTTCAAACACCCTGCAAGATAGGAAACAAACCATCCATTGCTCACTTTAGTACACACCATGAAACCAAGTGCCGAGATCTCCGCTTGAGTAGGAATTTCTGTCTTTTCGGGCAGTGGCACATTTGTGAATTGATCAGCACCATGAGTCTGATCGTTCTACTTTCAATGCCTTGAAATGTCTTCCTCCTTTTGCTGCATCCTCTTTTGAATTTGATCAGCAGCATCAAACCAAGCTTTGATGGATCTATTCCTACTTGTATGAACTGTGTCTTGTTGGGGCACGGCAAGGTTTCATTGTGAAGGCTGGGTTTTACCTAAGCTCTTTGGGTTTGAGGTGGGTGTTAAGCTTGACCACGGCTGCCGGGGGCGATGCTGCAAGTGCCCCCAGCTTCCCCTGAGGTGCCTTTGAAAAGGGTCAGCCCGTTTTAGTCCAAAGGCGCAGCTTTGAGCAGAAAGAGGAGGAACTTGCGCACCGTTTGCACTGCCCGCAGGGAAAGGGGCCTCCCGCCGAGCGGGGCGGCTGGCGCGCTTGGCAGCAGGGACACTCGGCGCTGCGAGCCCTCTTGCGGCTTCTCTTCCCTGTCTCCCCGTTCTCCTTTCTGGGAGGGCTTTTCCTCCTCTTTGCTTTGCCCACACTCTGGAAATCAAAGAGTCCTTATCAATGCTTCCTTCCTCTCACAAAGCTGGAAATCAGAGCATCCAGCACAAAAATCTATCGGCCTAAGCAAATCCTTCCAGACCCTCAAGAGCTGAGAAAACGGCTGCCTTTGCCAATGGGCTGCGGCGGGCTGCCAACCCAGAGCTTGGAGGAAAATACTCCTCTTTTCTACAGGCCAAAGGGGTGGGATAAATACCTGCCTATTTAGAGCTCTACATTTCTTATTTCTACCTTTCTGCCTAACATCTATTTCTCTCTGCTTTTCCTCCACAAATGTCTAGGCAATGGCATTTAAATTCAGTCCAATTAGGGTAGACACATGGTTAGCATTTTCTAGTCCCCAAAATAATCTCCCTCCCTGTCTCTCTCTCTCACATGATGTGAAGCAAATTGCTCTTTGCCGGTAAGGAAAGTTTTAGGGGAGCCACGGCACCGGCAGCTCCTTTTTGGGGAGTATGCTGCGATGCTAGAAAAACTCCCTGAAAATCTGCAGCATATCCACAAAGGCAGCCTGGATTGCTGATGTCAGCAAGCAGTGGGGAATTAAGGGTCTGATTGGAGTCAGCGAGGGTGCCAGCCCTTGAGAAGCCCATCTGTAGAGAGTCAAAGCCCATTTTGGTGGCGCTGCTGCTTCCTTGGGTCAAAGTTAGGCTCCAGAATTGCATACTTCAGGGCAGCAGCACAAGGAAGCCCCGGGCAGCATCTGCTGTGCCTTTCCCAGCGCGTGGGACGATGTGATCCTGGGCAAAGGGGCGTCTGGCATGGCTCGCCAGCAGCTTTTCTCCCCTTCTGCCAGTTTCTCGACCTTCCTGGCACGTCTCGATTTTCTTGCCCCTCACCTGAGCCAGAGTGCTGGCAAGTTTATGCTCCTTTTTCCAGGAGTAGTAGTACTCCACACACTGTGCCACGGTCTTAGTCTGGATCTGTTGTGAAGAGAAAAAGAAGGAGTCGAAAATGGTGTCGGGTGCACTGGGGAAAAAGTAGAATATGGAGTGAACTAGGAAGGAAAAGCATGAAGTAAATGGAGTAGGGTGTAAAATGAAATCAGCATGGGGAAAGAGAGGCATCATGCAATGTCTTAAACCGTGTATTCTGCTAGGTGGTAATACACGCAATGCACAGATCAACAACAAATCCATCTAGCACAGTTCTTCTTTCCCCGCTTCCCTCCAGTTATGCCAGCACACCGTCTTGTGGAAGCAGCAGCAGACCTGTGCGACAAGTCTGACAGAAGAAAGCTTCATCTTCCAAAAGAGCTTGGAGAAAAGGGCTGGAGAGGCAGGATCATCCTTTTGACACAGGCTTTTGATGTCCCCTTTTGTTACTTCTTGAAGATACTTGGTACTTGAGAAGAGAGAGACTGAAGCCCAGGGCTTGTTCCCAGAAATAACCAGGCTTTCCTCCTGACGATCTGCTCGGGTAAAGAATGTCCCGTGGCTTTACCTGCTTCTGGATGAGATGAAAATCCTTGCCGTAGGTGTGGAAAGCCTTTTGGAAGGACTCCTTCTCCTCAGGTGTCCATCTATCAGAGCCTGGCAAGAAAAAGCAGCGGGTAGTAAACGCATCCCTTGATCCACACCAAGTAGATCCCACTGGCTGCCGAAAGAAAATGGTGGCAGGCCGTCATTCACGTGTGTGTACGTGTCTGCTCCCTCAGAAGGTCATGAAGACAAGAGCAGGCATTGCCCGGGGAGAAGGATTGGAAAGCAAGTAAAGCTGAAGGACTAGATGCTGGTGCTTCCCCACCTGCAGAGGAGACAAGACCTTGTGCTGGTGTTAAGCACAATTGCTTTAAGCAGAAACCCTTGCCACTACAATGAAGGGGACGGCGGCATCTGTCAGGGACGCAAGAAGCTCTGCTTTGCTTACCTGCGTAATGATAATCAGCCATGGGGTGGCCTTGAGGTGTTGCAGGCCCCTCTGAGAGCAGCATCTCCAGAGCCTCCTGCAAGATCAAGAGGGAAGAGGCTTTAGCCGCCCCACCACATTAAAAATGAGCCAAAAAATCACAGGTGCTGCCTTGCAGCTACTTTGCCTCTCCAGACATTCAAGCGACTGTATCCCATGTGGGTGAAACACTGTCATTTGCTCCAAGTCCCTGGTTTTTGCTGCCCAACCCTTTGATCCTGGTCCCCGAGAGTGGCCTTTTGCTCACCAACCTAAGGATTTTGCTGCTCCTCCTGCAGCCAGAATGGCCTCAGCTGACTGAGGCTTCTGGGAATTTCCCCTCCAAATGTCTTAGAGAAGCCAGCTCTCCAGGCCATTTACAAGGCAGCAGGACCTTCCGCCGTCGCCGCCGCTGCCTCCAGGAGGGAGATTCTCCCTGCTGGAGCCCTTTGGGCTCAGCCCTGACGCAGCTGGAGGAGACACAGCAGGCAGCAAGTGCTCTGCTCCCTGTTAAGACCCTTCTTCAAAGAGCAGCCAGGAAAGGCTGTCCCAGTGCCCGGGCCCTCTGCATTCCCTGTGCCCTCTTCTCTGCGCCCAAACAGCCGCTTCTTACCGGAACGCTGCCGCGTGCCCGGTGCAGGCAGTGCAGGGCGCGCTCCAGGTTAGCTGCTGCCCCGGGAATGCCACGGGAGCTGGCCATGTCCAACAGTTCTCTTACTGCAAGCACAACAAAAAACCCACC
This sequence comes from Molothrus aeneus, assembly GCF_037042795.1. NCBI lineage: Eukaryota > Metazoa > Chordata > Aves > Passeriformes > Icteridae > Molothrus > Molothrus aeneus. The sequence continues at coordinate 1,296,419 of NW_027099079.1, read as the reverse complement.
GAAAGTCAGCCTTGAGGCCAGCAAGGGCAAAGACTGCCATGCAAGGCAGAAGGAAAGGCCGGGAGCTAAAGACAGCAGCTTGGAGAGTATGAAAAGGAGAGCAAAGCCAGGGCCAGCTGAAGCAAGGGCCCACGCAGTGCTGGCTCTCCCTCCAAAGCAGCTTCTGGAAGAAGAAGTGGGGGCCAATCTCCGCTCTTCCAGTGGCAGACGGCCCTGACCAATTTGGAGAGCAAGGTGCTTGCTCTTGCTCCTTGCCTCTAACACTTCTACATGGGAAGATGGGCGAGACAAGGAGAGAAGCAGAGCCTGCAAAAGGCTGCCTTTTTACGCAAAAGGAGCCTTTTAAAGACCCAAGTAGCTCAGGGGTGGAAGAAAAGCTTGAAGCAAAGCTACCTCTGTCAGGTTTTTCCATGTCAGAGTCATCCTCCCCCCAGGGCTTCCAGACCAGGGTTGCAGGCTCTTCATCCTCACTTGGTGCTCTGCTCTGCAGCTCTGGCAGCTCAGCCTGAAAGTCGCTGCCAACATTGATGTGTCTAAAGGAAGAAGGAGGTGGAGGTGAGAAAGGCAAGTGGTCAAGAGAGCCTTCCTGTGCACCCACAGGCTTGAACCAATGCCACCCTGACTCTGAAAGAGCAGTTCTCCTCCTCGCCATTCCTCCAGTTTGCTGTCCTTTAACCCTATGCCAAAACTCACGGCTGAATCTGGGCTCTTGCTTTCCTTTTCATTGTGCCTCTCCTTTCCACCTGAAAGAGATCAAAGCAATGCTCCAGTTAAAAATCCTTCCTTCTCATCCTCATCATTGCAAAGCCCGAGCTCCTGTGTCCCAGCTCCTTTCTCTTTGCCGCCTTTTTGACATGGAATGTCCTAGGGAGGACCCTCTAGCGGTCAGCAGCTTCCTCAGAAGGGCAAGCAGAAGGCCATGCACTACTCTCTTCACTCCCGGGGCCACTGAGAAGAGCCAAGACAATGGCAGGGGAGATGTGCCAGTGCAGGCTTAGGTTGGATAGAAGGAAAAGGTTTTTCAGCCAGAGGCTGCTTGGGCACTGCAACAGCCTCCCCAGGGAAGGGGGCACAGCACCAAGTCTGACTGAGCTCCAAAAGTGTTTGGACACTGCTCTTGGGCACAGGCCGTGATTGTTGAGGCTGCCCTGGGCAGGCCCTGGACTTGGGCTCAGTGATCTTTGAGAATCCCTTCCAAGCCAGGAAATTCTGTGCTACTGTGATTGTGCTCTTGAGGAGATGGCATTTGACGGCCGCCCCTGAGCATGAGGTAGAACCAGCCCTACGTGCACTGGAAAAAGAATCTATAAAGATATTAAAATAGAATGGATCTATAAGCCATGGAACTACGTAAGTATATAAGAATTGCTGATCCCAGATGGTTTTTGAAGTTGAAAGCCTGTGTTTGAGGAGAAGCCCAGTCAAATGCTTCTATGCCCTGAAGGACAGGGATGCCAGAGGAGAAGTGCCATCATTCTGGTGTTTGAAGCTTTGGAGCGGGTGTGAGCAGAGTCAGGGCATAAGGGGATTTGTTGACACTGAAGCCCTGAAGTGCTCAGCCACAAACAATTTGTTTTGGGGTCAGCACAAGATAGTTTGAGGACTGAAATGGGTGCCAAGAACTTTTAATCAGGTCATCCGTGGATGAGGATCTGCAACTGCACTGGGACACCTCTCTAGGTCCTCTATGGAAAGGTCTGTGTTTCCCCTGGAGGCAACATGATTCCTTCAGAAGCTGCAGCCTGCTTTCACGTGGAAGCTCGTCTGGGAAAAGTGAGCACGCAGCCTGTGTGTCGTGCTTGGTGGGAGAGGCAGCTGGAGCCTCCTGCCCCTGTGCTAGTGCTTTGAGGGCAAACGGGGATTTTCTTACCTTGGACGGTTCCCAAGTGCTCTGGGATGCCCGGAGGCAGACGCGGAGACCAGGATGTCGGTGCAGAGGCCGGGTCTGGCGCTGAGTGCAGAAGGCGGCTGGTCAGGGACAGCCCAGGAGCTGATCCTGCAGCTGCTGCTCCAGCGCTGCTCCACCAGCGTTCCAGCAAGGGCCGCAGGAGCAGGAGACAACGACAGTTGCTATGGGCACAGCCCAACATTCCATCTAGAAGCCCAGGGGAGCCATGGGACAGAAAGAGGCATGGGCCGCCTCTGGCCCTTGTACTTCTTCTGCTGCAAGTTTGCTCTGAGAAGCTTCCCATGGGGCCTTTTCTCCTCAGTCGTCTGATGAGACGGGCAAAAGCAGTGCAGGGACAGCCCTGGGTCTTCCCGGTGCTTCTCTGCAAGGTGCCTCCAGCTGAACGTGCACAGGAGCCTGCCTCTGTGCAAGGGCCCAGACCTCATCTCCTGCCCTGGAGAACCAGAAGGGCTCCTCCCACTGGCTCTCCTCCAGCTCTGAGAGGAGCTGGAATTTGCAAGTTGTCCAGCGCAGAGCCAACTCCAGAGCTTCCTCTCAAAGTGGAGCCATTCATCCTGCCCCCTTTCTCAATTCTCCTTTTGCTGCCCAATAATGTCACTGCATGTTTTCCCTCCTTTGGGCCTCTGAGCTGGTCTCTCACCTCATCACTCCTCCCTTGAAACTTGGAGAAACAGGATGGTTTTCAGGGCAACTGATGGGGACACACACACACACACACAGGGACAGCACACGGGCATTTCTCTAGCCAACATTCATGCAGAATTTCTATAGCCCTCTTCCAGCTCCCTTGGAGAAGCTCGGTGTTTGTCCCCAAAAGACTCTGCCATTCCTCTAAGAAAGCAACACTAACAGAATTCCCTTTCCACACTGCTGGCCTTCACATTGGTTTTAATGCCTAGATCCCAGATATGACAAAACCCAGGCAGCTTTGCTGCTTTCCTGCCTGTCGTTAAGGAAAAGCCAATCTTGCTTCAGTCCCAGTCTTGCTTCCTTCCCAGCCTGCACGTTAG